>NW_028079044.1:57573847-58814148 GCF_014824575.4 Sturnira hondurensis | reverse complement strand
GGGCTGGGGGAAGGTCCAGGATGGTCTCTGACAAGGTCACTGGGGAGCACAGCAAGCCACATGCCTGCCAGGCCAGGGGCTCCCGGCCTGTGCTCCCTGGGATCAAGACGGGCTGGGACACCCTTTCCCCTCCAGCCATAGAGAGAACATTCCCACCGAGCCAGGCTAGAACAAGAAAGACATTTCTTTGCTACACTGTTCCCTGCCCCCTTCCAGTCCCACCTCCAGCCCCAGTCTCTATAAACCAACCCACATGCCTTGGAAGTTATGGCCTGTGGTGTGTATTTCCAATCAGTGTGTCCAAGTTCAGCTCCACAGCCTTCATCCTTCCCAGCATCCCCCCCAAACCTCCGCCCTGCCTTACTGTGACCACTCGTCTCTCCTTCGCCAGTCCCAGGATTGACACGGGCACTATTTGGTGTGGTGCAAGCAAGTGCCAATCAGAATAGATGCCAGGCACGGCAGAGGGCAGGTTGGGAGGGGAAAGGGAAGGGGGGATGAGGTGGCAAGAATGAAACTTTCTAACATTTTAACCATTGGCAAGGCCATGTTAGCTTATACAAATGAATCTTCCCAAGAAGATCACATATTTGTATTTCACTGAGAAATTCATCTGCTATGGACTGAATGTTTGTGCCCCTCCCCCCGGCCCACACCGCCAAGTTCATGTGTTGAAGGCCAGTGGGATGGCATTTGGAGGTAGGGAGGTACTTAGACTCAGACGAGGTCTTGACGGTGGAGAGAGCCCCACCAGAAGCCTGGGCCACAGAGCTAAGCACAGCGACCCAGGCTCTGACCTCAGCGAGAGAAGCTCCAAATAGAATCTGGTGCCCACAGAGCAGACCCTGGGCCACCTGCCGAGGCGCTGTGAGCTCTGGGCCAGCCCCCAGGTAACTGTTCAGTTACTAGACTTTTGCCCCCCGTTCGGGTAAAATCTAAGGTACCAAGTTATATAATGCTTTGTCAGCTCAAACAAACGGGAAAGCAGAAAAGGACTGGATCTGCTCACAAATTCCATCTGCAAACTACAGAATCCAAATGCTGCTTGCCCATAGCCATCCCCACGGGCATCTGCTCGTCATCTGGAGCCAAACAGAAGCTCTGCCATCGCTGACCTAGACCCTGGCCTTGGTGAGGGGAAGTAATTCTCCACTCTGAGTCTTCAAGTCAGTGTTATCATCTATTAGAATAAATGAAACCGTTTGAGTCAGACATCCTCACCCGCTCTTCCCATTCTAAGGCAGTGTTTCCCATGAAAGCCGGTCACGTATTAGAATCCCCTGGGAAACTGTCAAAACTCTCAACGCCCAGACTGGGTCCCCATCAGTGAAGCACAGCCCGTCCTTTGGGTGGGACCCAGGCATCGGGACATTGTAGAATTCCCAGTGACATTCCAACATACAGTCACATTGAAGGGCCGGTGTCCAAAGAGTCCATTTCCTTTCCCGTGTTTCAGGCTGAGGGACCAGCGTGTGGAAAGGCACCGTGAAGGCCCGCGGGGAGAGACAAGTGGTCAGTGCCATGTGGCTTGATTGCAGGCTCCCCATTTGAATGCAAAAATAAACCCACTGTCTTCTGCCCTCGCCCGCCATGCCCCACATGCGCTGGGCCCCCAGGGAGGCCTCCAAAGTCACTGAGCAGCTGACGAACAGCTCGAAGTTAGCACAGGAAAGGAATTCACCTCTTGGGAGAGTGAAAGTCAATTTCCTGGGTGAAAGCACATGTCCTCTGTGCTCAGGAGAGCCAAATTAAAGTTCCTCCCACCCCAAGCAGAATGCTCATACCACACAAGTAGAACCACACGCTCCTGCAGGAACCACCCAAGATGACACCCTGCTCCTTGGGTGGCATGGGGACACTTTCTCAGTGGCCTCCTGGCCTCTCTCTCCACCCCTCCTCCCTCTGTCTTGGGGAAGGAACCGCACACTTGCTGCACAACTGCCCCTTTCTGCCACAAGGGTCAACGCAGACCGAGAAGTTCAACTTTCCCAGGAGCAAAAAGGGAAAGAGATCGCCGGCCCCTCCTTCCTCGGAACATTCACTATGGAACACTTACCATGGAGAAACTCTTTCTCCGCCCCTCCTGAGATGGCAGTACATCTTTTTAAAAGCTAAATAAGCCGCCGGACACCAGTGCCGCTCAGCAACGATTCGAGGACCTGGAAGCCGCGTGGGTTGAAAGGCAACAGCAAGGCAGGGGCGCCAGAGCGCCTAGTTTCCAGAAGGGCGGACGCTGAACGTGGGCAGGTGTTCTGCCTCGCTCCCAGGTGCAAGCTATCTCCTGTCACAAAGACACCAGAAGTTTCACTTTTCCCCTGGACAAAAGCAGTAAGCGAGCACAGGTGGCCGCCCCTCTGCCAGGCGGCCCAGGCAGCATAAACTGCAGGGGGCACGTGGTGGTCAGCGGCGTGGAGTCCTCCTACTGGAGGAGTGGTTGTCGTTGAACTTGGGAGCAGGTATCGAAAGGGCTGTATCGTCGTGGCTACTCAAGTGGGGGAAGTGTCTTTCTGTCTTTGCAATCTGGCCACGGCGGGCAGCCCGTGTAGGGTGGCGGGAAGGCTTCTGCGATGGCCTAGATGCCAAGGCACAGGGCCACGCTGTGGTCAGGGGTGGGCCGCCATGGAGAATCGATGGAGGGGCGACCCACTTGCAAATGTCCCTGTGTCTGGGTGGACGAAAGTGGGTAGCGTGAGCAGGGGCCCCGCCCATCACCGCGGAGGCCCAGGTGAGAGGGAGGCAGCAGCTGCGGGTGAGCTGTCCGACCCCCCACTGGGGAAGGAGAGCCTTAGGTTCCCCGTGTGTAAGTCCTCTCGGAGCGAGGGAAACCGGCTCCTCGCTTGTTTCCGCCGTCAGAAGGCCAAGAGATCGGGGAGGAAAAAGCACTCCCAGATCTCAGCACAGGGGCTTCCTGGCCAGGGGCCCTGGTGGGTGTCTGTCTGCGCCGCTGGCTGTTCTGAGAAGTTTCTGACGACCACCAGCTCCCAAGCCAGAAACAAAACAGAGCAAAGAAAACCCCACTATCTTAAAATCCCAGGGAAATAACACTCCCCATACACACTTGTCTGCCGATTACTATGACACTGAGAATTGCTCTCGGCAGTACAGATGCCTCAGCCGTGTGGAACAGACGAAGGGGAAAATGGGGGCAGTGGGGCAAGGGCGCCAAGGGCAGACCTCACCTGCTTCCCAAAGGGGCTGGGGGCTCCTGGCCTGGGAAGCAAAGATCCCGTTCCTCCTGCCTCTCGTCCTTCTAATGGGAATTAGACTCTGGAGATTCCTGCCAAGGCACCAACTCGGAGAAGAACTCCCTGAAAACACACTCAGTGTCGCGTGCTGGTGCATGTGGGCAAAGTATGTCACCTTTGTATAGCCCGAGTTAACAAGATCAAAGGTTGGGGGGGAGTATTTGTATAAATTAGAATCCTACTATTAATATGGACCATGGTTGATCATTCTTAAAAGCACTCCACAAGGAGATCATCAGTTACCTTAACAGATGCCGAGAGCAACCAGTCAACCAAAGGTAGAACCCACACTCCCAGAGTTACAGTTCAGGGCTCTAGGGTCCCCAGGCTTTGGTCACTGGTGCCATTCTTCAGTAAGTTCTGTGCCTGAGACATGCGGCATCTACTGAAACCTAGTGACGTTCTGCCCTCCCTGCCTGTCATTTACCTTTGCTGCCGGAAGGAGACTGGTCTCCCCCATCTGGAGGACCCCACAGAACTTGCGTTAACTTCAGACAGAGGTCCCTGCTCGTGGGAACCTTGGTCCCTGGTCAGTGTTCCTCTTTCCCTAGTTGTCTAGTTCTCAGCAGCCTCCTCCCCCACTCACTGGCTGTTGTCGGGAAAGGCACGGTCGGCTCCCCCCACCATCACCGTCTTGCCCTTCCCTCTCCAGCCTCCTGATCTTGCCCCTCCACCCACCTCCACCCCTCCTATTTTCTCTCTTCCATCATCCTTCCATCCGTGCCCTCTGCAAAGGGTCCAGAAGACACTCATTGTGGGGTGGCAGGATTCCGATGATTCTGTCGGGACTCTGATGTCGGTGTCGGTGGTGCACAGAGGACAGAGAAGAGGTGGGTGTGGAGTGAGGCTACTGAGTGGAGCTGCTGTGAGACCAGCCCCGGTTCAGAGCAGCGCCTGGTCAGCAGGGGGCGGTAGGGAGCTGGGAGTGCGGCTGGGCCAAATCCTTTCACAGAAGGCCGGTTTCGTCTTCCCGATTTCTGAATTCTCAATCAGCTAACTAGAAGGAACATCTGACTTAGAAAGCTGCCCTCCAGCAAACTAAAGAAATGTTGATGGAGGAAATTACCTTAGCTAATTTTTTATAAAGCATAGAAATTTGATATTATCCACTAAGTCTGTTAAGAGATTTCTGTAATAGATGCTGTTTGCGGAAAAGCATCAGTTCAGAGAAAAGGTGAGCTGCGTGGGACCTCTTTGATACAGTCAAGTCCCAGGCGAAAATGATGAATAAGTACGGGATACATTGTTGAATTATTGTTCAGTCCACTAAAAAATAGTTTTAAAGGGTGGTGCAAGTTACAGCGTCAGAACAGAATCCGATAAAACAACACAACACTGCTAAATGACAACCGGAAGTCTTCGGTCAGGTGTGACCCTGGGAGCCCGAACGATTGGCCGAGCATCAGGGAACCCCCTGCCCATCTGAGCCCCCTCTTTATACGGATGCTTAGGATTACAGTGAGGTTCTCCTCCCATCAGCCATTTCCTTGGCACAACCAGAACGCCTAGAGTCAAGCGTTACACAGTGGAGCGAAAGGTAGAAGTTGGTGATATCAGCCAATGAACCTAGGGCCTTCCCCTTCTGTGGGAAAATGCACAGTGGGTGGGGGGCGGGCAGCTCTCCTGGCCTTCCAGACGTACAAAACCTGCGTACCCCGTCCCACGTCGCCTTCGGGTGGCGCTCTTGAGTCTTGGAGGAAAAGTCACGTAAGAAACAAGTTCTTACAAGGAAGACAATTTTTCTTTCTCTGGCCCGTGGTGCTTTGGATGGAGGTGCAGTCACTGCAGAGTCTGAAAGAGGATGCTCCGGTGGTGAAAGGCTGGGCGGTGGGTTCTAGCAACCGCCCAGCATACGCACATCGTTTTTGCTGACTTGTCAAAATGCAACACAGTAAATCAGCAAATCAGGTGCCGCTCCAGCGCGTTCAGCTGCCTGCCTCGGCGAATGCAGCTGGAAGCCGCAGTGCCTGCAATACCGACAGGTCGTTCCGCCAAACACTACGCCCTTCTGTGGTCTCTCCAGTCCTTGGCAGCCCCTCCTTACCCATATTGGCCCGGCAGGGGGGGAGGCTAAAAATGTTCGCTGGCTTCTTAAATCGTCACTCTCATCTTCAGAAGTGCGTAGTCTACTGAGACCAGAAGAAGTGTGACTGAGCCAGCGTGCTCAACAGGCCACGGATTCCAGCGTCTGTGATGCCCCACCAACCCCACCAAAGGAACAGCTCAGACCTTCCGTTTTCCCAGACCCGCGATAGCGGGTTGCACAGAAAGGACTCGTTTATGCAACAAGCCATTTCCGAGCACGTAACTGCGGGCAAGGTGAGTGATTAAGAGACCCCTCTGTCCTCAAAGAGGTCAAGGTCTAATAGACAAGGCAGTGTTTTCAGCAAGAGAAAACAAGGACAGGAGGTTCACACCAAGAGGCCCCTTGGGTCGGAGAAAGGGCTGGTCCAAGGGAGGATTAAGAATACGAGGTCTGTCCAGAAGGACATTTTTCATGTCCAGCCATGTAATATGAAAACTAGAGACATTAACTGAAGAAGATACAGGAAACACTGTGCACAGGACAATGACGCCTCAGTCCCCTTCCCTGTAGGCACCTTGGGACCTCACACGGTTCTCCCACTTGCCATCAGCTGCTCCATCACATTTTCCTGAATCTCATTGGTGGTCTGAAATCTCTTCCCTTTCAAAGGTGATTTTAGTTTTGGGAAAAGCCAGAAGTTGCAGGGCACCAAATCTGGGCTGTGGGGGTGGTAGGGGGCTGAGTCACCTGGGTGATTTGATGTTTTGCCCAAGAACTCTGCATAAGACATGAGGCAAGGGCAGGAGCGTTGCTGTGATGAAGCTGCCAATCACCAGTTGCCCATAGCTGCAGCCTCCTGAGTCATCCAAAGTTTCCTCGGAGCAATGTTTAAGCTCAGCGCAAAGTTTGATGCATATTTGTTGCTCTATTGATTCAGTCATTTTGAATGTAACAGCCACCCAGTACACACGCTCACTCAAGGGCATCCACCGCCCCCACTGACTAGCACAGAGAAGTTGTCATTGATCATGTATGCACACTCCAGTCTGCTCTCCTTGGCTGCCAGGTTATATCGATGTCATGTAACCCATTCACGTTATATGAATGATGGGCGGACTTTTTCCAGACAGACCTTGTATATGCTAAAATGTGATGTTTCTTTTGTTTGTTCATTTACATAGGTAACATTTTATTTCTTCATCTTGTCTTCATATCAATAAGCACTAAACTCTGATAAAGGAAGTCTCGGGAACAAGGAGAACATGGAAGAACTGGAGGTCAGCTACCGGGGCCTGAGCCCTGACCACGGGTATCTTCTCAGGCCGGTGAAGAAGGCGTTTTAACCTCAGCCCAGACCAGACCAAGGCTCTGCGCACTGCCGCCTGCATTATAGAGACACCACTTCTCGGCCTCCTGCAGCCTTTACTGCACCGGACAGAGGTGACGTGGCGAAAGGCCGGGGGGTAAGAACTGCAGGCAGTATCCAGGTTTGTCCGCAGCCTCCGTGGATCTGGGCTGTGCCACGTGGAGGCAGAGAAGCAGGGGCAGGGGGGCGGCGAGTGCAGTGAGCCTGCTCAGCTCCACACTGCAGACGTATGTCCGTGCAACATGTCTATGCACAAGAGACACGGGGCCCTGGGACACCTCTGGGAACCAGGGGAACCCGATGAACAGGAAATGACTGTTGTCCACGCAACCACTGTCCACACAGTCCTAACGAAACACATCACTGTTGTACTGCCCGTCATTCGCCCATGCCAGACGAGGGCTGCAGAGGGAGGCTGTGATGATCCACAGTGCAGGAAAAAAGCCACTGGCCAGAAGAGATGCTGCCACATGCTTCTAGATGGGAACCCAGGGAGTGTTACCCGACACCCACACAATAGCTCCATTGGCAATTCTGGGCAAAAAGGAAAACCCTGGGGCAAATGGCAGATGGTGCAGAACGGACAAACACGTGTTTATCTTTCCTTCACTTCCAGAGATCTTATCAAACTTCAGGGAAACTTCTGAACTTCAAAGCTCACAGCAGAAGGGGTATCGTCAGTGGAACACATGTTTAACGAAATCTGGAAGGCGAGCGCACGGGGAGGTGGGACTGAAGAAGGGATACTGCGCGGAGGGTCACCAGGGATACCTGTGGGGGCTGCGGCCCTCCCCACACTTGTGTTGTGGGGCAGGAAGACTCGGGCCAGCAGTGGGAACCGTTTCCCCTGACAGTGGAGAGGAAAGGCCGACACAACTTCCAGCAGAAAGGCACCCCCCGCCCCAAGGAAAACTCAGTCTATGACGACGGCAGAGTCAACGCGCACTGCCATAGGGTGGGAGCATCCATCCGTGGCAGAGCGTGACAGAGGGCGAGGCGTGTGCACAGGATGCTACCAAGGAATCGGCAGAGTCTCCTGTCGGGGCTGGTCCGCAGGATGATATACAGAGGGGGTGTGAGCACAGACTGGGGGCGGGAGGAGGCAACCCGCTGTATGTGAGCCAGGGTGTTTCCTGGTCGATTTTCTAGGAACCAGACACGGGAATCGCTTGGATACAAGTTTTCAAAAATAAATTTAAAACTAGACAAACGTTTCACTTCCTCCCCCTCCAAAAATGGGCTCCCTCCAGGAAGACTACATTTTAAATGCAGTCCTCTGTCAAACCTAAAGATGACAAGAAATAAAGAAAATACAGTTTCCAGTAACTGAGCCAGAATAATCCAGAATTCAGAGAAGGGTCGCCCTTTCTAGAAACGCCGCAGTTGAAGCAGCGGGTGGCCAAGGGTGGGAGGAAGGTGTTTTCAAGGCGCAAGCCTCTGAAGATAACAGGAAGATGGCCCCAGCTTGATGTAACAAATTGTGCCAATATTCTGACAGGCAAGCTTGCTTAGGAGTTTTGGTGAAAATTTCATTGCTCTCCTGTCCCTGTAGAGGTCAGGGCCCTTTGCCTCAAATGACTCTGTGCATGTGTGCGGGGAGGGACATGGGGGGGTGAGAGTGTACTTCTTGGGGTCCTGCACCCCATGGCCAGATTCTTCGACCCAAAAGCCAGACGCTTAGAGAAGCCTGTGCCCAAACATTCCCCAGGTGCGTGAAGAATTAGTCACTGGCTTCTCTGTACTAACAAGCCCATGTGTGACTCCAGGTGGCACGCCTCACAAAGCGCTGTCACCGCGCCCTGGTGTGCACTGTCTCCTCTGCTGTTTGGTGAACCCTCGAAGGGAAAGGCCAACCGTGGCACAGCCGTCCCTGAAGCCAGTGCCTGGCACCCAGCACACGCATGCCTGAGCCCTGGCGCCTGGCACATTTGCAGAGCAACTAGGAGAGAGACAGGCACAGAGCAGAGGGAGAGTCTGGGTCTTACGTCTGCTCTGTTCTACCTCCCCTTCATGTTTGGTTTTCTCATCACTAAGCATTTTTGGAACTTATGAACCTACCTTTTAAGAATAACAGCATAAAAGTTACCCAATACTTTGACAGAAGAGAATTTGATGGGAACCCCACCTCTATGCCCTTGTCCGCCTCCCTATGTCACACGCTCTCCCTGCAGGACTCTGCCTGCCTTCGGTGACGCTGCTCCCCTGCTGACCCCACACAGGTCAGGGTTTCTGGTCCAGACCCACCCCTCAGCTCCGGACCACATGTCCAAGCACCTGCTAGACATCTCCACGCAGGGGGACCACAGGCACTTCAAACTCAACCAGCCCAGCAATGAACTTGGGTCTCCAGCCCCCCTCCCCCCCCATGACCGTGCTCTAACAAGGCTGTGCATCTCATTTGGTATCACCCGTGTAACACCTTCCACACCACCACCAACCCCCACTACCTGTAGGATCACACCCAAGATCCTTAGAGGAACAGGCCCCCTGGTCACCAGGACCCAGCTTCCTCCCCCTCCTCCACGCCCGCCACCCACGAGCTCCAGCTCCCCACCAGCACCATGCCCACTTCCACACCTGTCTAAGGCAGGCCCTTTCAAGACTCTGCATGATGCTCGTCTTCTGTCCGAGGCATTTTCCTGACATCACTGCTACACCTTCCACCCACCCTCGCTGATTCCAGACCTACTTCTGCACGGAGCCCTGTGGTGAACAGCTAGCCCTTCGTGTTCAGGACCGAAGGAACGCTCCAGGTACATGGGAGGGATGCAACAGCACCCGGAGAAGTTAGCCGACTTGTTCGGTGACACTCTCACTCTGAGTGGCAGAGCTGCGACCAGGGCTTTGGGCTCCTAACCCAGTTCTGCTCAGACAGTAACAGTCTGCTGTCACTTTGCCTCTTCTCGCCAGGGCTTCCTGCCCAGTCCCTCTCTGAAGAGGCCCCATCCAGGGCCCTCGGGAGAGGCCTGGTTAGTGGGCTGCCTTGCCCCACCTGCCTCTCTCTGGCCCATAGTCCTGGGGCCAGGGGCTGCAGCTGGATACCAGATCCATGGCTCCCATCCCAGCCACCGCCCTGGTCTGGGGAATGGGGCCTTGCCCATGGAGAGCAGCCTCAGCCTACCCCAGGCTGCCCCTGCACCCCCGCCCACAGGAGAGAGGCTCACTTACCAGGACCTCCTGCCCCATCTCTCCCCCCTGGAGGTGGCTCCCCGCCTCCAGGCCTAACAGCCACCAACTGCCGGCTGGCCCGCATTCCTGCCCTCTGATTGGGCCCCATCCCTGCCAATCCCCTCGGAAACGGAATTTCTGCTCTTCACAGAGCCCCGGTCCAGGACCCCTCAGAACAGCCCTCCCCAACAACCAAGGCCCGGACCGGCAGATCCATGAGGAGAGTCTGGAAGCTAGAAGTGGTGTCCCCAGGCTGCAGAACTCGGGGTCTAGGGGGATCCCAAAAGACAGCACCCACGGGCAAGGCCAAGTTCAAAGCACTAACTAAGCGGGGTCACAGAGACCACCGCTGAGCCAATGATTACAGGAAGAAGAGGCAGAATCTGCTAATGGACCTTGAGGGGCTATGGGCAGCAGCGTGTTTCTTATCAGATACACGTGACCTTAACCGGTGGAGCAACAGTGGCAGGGGTGCAGCTGGGAACCTCTCCTGTCCGCTCTAGGGAGCTGCTGAGTGATCATTAATCCGGAGGCAGTGAAACCACACCCCTGCCTGGGGCAGAATGCAGGGACAGGAGATTAGAAACTAACCAACACCTTCTTAGATCCATCAAACCTGAGAAAAGTGCTACAGGCCAGCTCCACAGACACAGCTGAAGGGCGGGTGCTGGCCTGGAGCCTGCACCCGCCCGTGGCAATGAACCACAGTTTGTTGGAGAGTCTTGTCTCTCACCCTGAAAGGTAAAAGTACAAACAGGACATTTGCAGCAACTTCACTCACGTTGATGTTTGAAGACCACACGTTTCGAATCCATCCGGGGTCTCTCATTATGGGGATCTGCAAAACAAAACCATGAGAAGTTATTGAACGAAAAAGTTCTGGAATTAGATGGTGGGGATGATCGCACGACGCTGGGAATACACTGAACACCACAGACTGTGCACTTGGACATGGCAGGTTCTGTGGTCTGCCAGCTATGTCTCAGTAAGAAAGGCAGTGAGGGGAAAAGGCTGTGGTGACCTGTCTCCAAGCACGTGCTGTCAGCGTGAGGTCTCTGTGACACAGAGCACCCTAAAGCCACCGATCTCTCCCCTCCCTCATGCCTGCATTGCGTCCCTTCCAGAGCCCACGGAACCTGTCAGTGAAACTTCAGGAGACGGGTCCGGGATCCGGAGACATGGGTCGAGTGGGACCCTTCCCTTTCCTTCCTTTTAAATGCCCTTCTCAAGCACAATCTGTTGCCGGAGGCCGTGTGGAAGGAGACAGAAGGGAATGGTACGGTGGTGTCAAGGAAGGGGACCGGAGTCCGCAGCCATGGCTCTAGAACCCTGAGGTTTCAGACAGCGCGGTTTGAGTGCACCCACCGCACGTGGCGGGGAGCCACGGATGGGTGGGACAAGCAGGCCTGTGTGTCACAGGATGGATTTGGGGGGGTTAGGGGGGCATTGCAGAGTCCTGGAACCACTTCCAGAATAAAAGGCGTAGTTTCCTGTGAGCCAGAACCCGGGAGAGAAGGCAGATGCGCCTTCCTGGGTTCTGCCCAAGTCTGGGCCCTCGCTGGGAAGGTGACGGAAGGCAGTTGGTTTCTTCCTCTGTCAATTGCTTAACTGGGCAGTTAATTCAATCCGGGTTTAACGGAGTGATGCCTTTGACACACCCACTGGAGTGCATTTCAGCCCCTGTGGGCAGCACAGCAGGCCACAGAAAGCCCTGCGAGACGGATACAGGTGTCCTGCCCCATCCAACCCAAACTCCACAGGAGGCACAGGCAGCTGCACTGACTTCACACTCTCGAGAGAAGCGACGGAGGCTGGCAGCAGTTGGAACTCGCGAGGCCTGGGTTTGGTCCTGGTTGAAAGTCAAGTCTCAAATCAAACACCAAATACGTGCGGGAAAGGGGGGAACAAAAGTAGGTGTACAGTTGTGATTACATGAAACAGCTTATTCTTGTGTTATAATTGATTAATTCTTTTTTAAAAATATTTTATTTATTTATCTTTAGAGGGAAAGGGAAGGAGAGAGGAAGGAAACATCAATGTATGGTTGCTTCTTGTGCATCCCCTGCAGGGAACTGGCCCCTGCCTGAAACTGGCCTGTAACCCAAGCGTGTGCCCTGACTGGGAATCGAACCGCGATCGTCTGGTTCGCAGGCCCGCGCTCAATCCACTGAGCTACACCAGCCAGGGCGTAATTGATTAATCCTTATATTATTTTCCATAGGAACAGTGGTGAACCTGCCTTCGCCCCTGCTGCGTGCCTTTGACTGCCACAGGGGCAACAGCGCTGCTCCTCCAAGGGTTTGGGCTGGTTTCAGACATGGGATGTGAGCACAAGAACACCAAAAGCGGGGAGCCCGTGCATGCCCACAACAACTACTCTCAAAGCTAAGAAGAAATGACCTCCTTCCCCCACAGCTATTCGTCGTCATTCAACAGTCTAACATGGGCTTGGGAGCCCAGCCTTCGGGCCCTGGGCAACAACTGTTACTAATCTGAGTGGACGCAGAAAACGAACTTGGGTTTGAATGCCGGTCCTCTCACTAGGAGCTGGGTCGCCTTTGAGGAATCTGACCTAAGTCTCAAAGGCCCCACCACCAAACACCATCGCACTGGAGGTTCTGACTTAAGTACACGGACTTGGGGTCATACCAACATTCTGTCCATCCCAGCATGACAGGTGTGAACAGTTAAGTGAGGAATAGAAGGAAAAAAGAGGTAGAGATGGAAAATGGAGTCACGAATGAGGCCAACGCACACGTGCATTCCACTGAGTCCCACTTCTTGGCGAAAAGTGGGCAGACAGGCGGCCCTGGCTGCCGATGCCTGGAGCGGGCCCCGACTGTGTCCGCAGCTCGCAGTGTGACTGAGGCGGAAGCAAGCCCTGTGTTCAGAAACGCTCGCCTACACCTGAGCTTCCGTTCCTGCCCAGCGCCCAGGACTAGCAGCTAACTTTTGTATGGTGCGTTATTGTTTCACACAGTAGTCTGTCTTCTGATTCTTACATTGGCTCTACCAGGTAACTATTTACCTCTGTCCTTTCTTTACAGATGAAAACACTGAGTTTTCGTAGTTACTGTTTGTTTTTACAAAGGTCTTGTTTACTTATTTTTAGATTTTAGCTGAAGACTAAGATCCTAGCTTGTGCTTTGTCCAGGGGAGGGACTATGTGACGCAAGCCACAGGCACAGAGGAGGGCCTGGAAGGCCAGGTGCGCACAGTGGCTCTGGGGGTGGCACCGCAGAGCCAGCAGCAGCCACGTGACCCGGACCAGTCACTCATACATGTGTCTCTTGAAGCCTTGCTGCCTCCCAGTGAGGAAGTTACATCAGCGTCAACTTAGAAATGAAGAAACTGAGGCTCAGAGTAGCTTCAGGTCACCTGCCCAAGGTCGCATGCTGTGGAAGTGGCCAAGTGGAGACCTGACCCCGGCCGGGTCTGTCCAACCCCGAAGCCTTCAGCAGCACGGGGAGGAGGCACAGAGGCCACTGCAACAGCCAATGAGGAAGGCAGGAAGTGGCGGCATTGGGCCAGGACAGAGGGAGGGGCAGAGGTCAGGAGGACAGAGCCTGTGACGGCCACACAAGCTAGGATTCTGGGTGGCCTCCATCTCAGCCCACCCACAATGCCCCGGGCATCGTGCACCTGACCGAGGCTGGTCAAGCTCTAGACACAGGGCTGTGCTTCTGCACTTGGGCAGGCTCTTGGGGCTACACCTGGGGCAGACCCGAACGCTTGACCGCAGGTGACTTGATCTGTGAACACCATGCCCAGCACTCCAGTCACATCTGAGATGTGGTAACCATTCGAATCTGCACTTGTAGGGATTTCAACCCGTGGAGCCAGGCAGACTGATGGCCCCGGGTGCAGCCCCCTCAGTGTGCAATAGTAACGCCCGCGCACTCTGTGCCAGGTCCGCGGCCCATTCCCGCCCTTCTTCTCTGAGCATTGTGGGTGACACTATCCTGTTTTTCACCCGAGAAGCCGAAATTCAGAAAGCTAGGGTCATTTTCCCAGGGCTGCACGCAGAGCTGACACGCTCTGTCCACTCTAAAGGCCCCGTCCCCCTTTAGCTGGCCACCTCCTACCCGCCCTGGCCAGTGCTCCTGAGTCTGCAGACACAGCACTGGGCTGTCTAAAAGCCCAGCCTTTACAAACCTGACCCATGAACTCAAAAGGAGGCACGTTTCACTGGCCCAGAACGTGAAGAAACAGCTGCCTCTGAAGACATCAGAGCCATATGACACTGTTGTTGTGTTTCTCAGAAGAGGAGGGTGGCTGGGGAGCCAGTCAGCAGTCCGCGTCCCAGGGAGGACTTTGAAATGAAGAACTCGGAGAAAGCCCTTGACCTCAGGTACATCCAGTCTGTTCTTCAAAAGCTGGTCCCCTGAGGCCGCTGCCATGAAGCTGGACCCCGGCCAGGCTGCAGAGCCAGCAGAGGCCAAGAGGGGTGGTGATGGCCTAGGCATTGCGACACTGCAGGACACAATGTGCCCCACGGGCTGAGCTGGCGGGGACAACAGAGCCAACCCCTGGGGACTTAGGACCTGCAGAGAGGGGCACCTAAGGGAAGGTGTGTCTGTTGCTTCAGAGAAAATGACAACACAGCCAGCACCAGCCACAGTGACACCATCTGGCCACCACCAGCCCACTCACAGCCCCAGCCAGGCCCATAAGCAAAGCTGGACTCCGTGCTGGGAAGCTGGCCAAAGCTGAGGCAGGTGTGACAAGTTGGGCCTGTCCTCTCCTTCCCCTGACATTGCTGCAGGGACCTGGGGACCTGGGGTCTCACTCCTGGCCTGATGGGAGAGGGAGGAGTGTTATGGGAGATGGGGAGGGACACAGGGGGCTGGGTGCCCCAGCTCCTCAGGTGCCCATGGCCAGCAAGGCTGACTGATGGGGTGCAAGTCAGGTTTTCAGGCACAAAGGCAGGCAACCAAGCTCTTCCCCACTCATTCCTCCACGAATAGTGGCCTGTCCCTGCCCTGGGCCAGGCCTGGCCGAGTCACGAGCAGTGGCAGGCAAGGAAGGAGCCAGCAAGTCATCGGGGTTCAGCAGACACTGTGTACCCCCATGCTGGGGAGACAAGCCAAACCCCTAAGCAGTGATACCCAAAGGCAGGGAGAGACAGGAGCCAAAGCCCGACTCCTGGTTCAGCCCAGCGAGGCCAGAGGGCCTCCTTCCTGTGCCTGTGCATTGGGCCCCAGGCCACCAGGGGTACAGCTGCAGCCGGGAAGGCAGATAAACCCCAGGGCTTGCAAACGTGGGAGCTGAGCCAGGCTTCTGGAGTGGGCAGTTCTTCCAGGAGCAGCTGGGAGGCCAGCCCTGGGGAGCACCTAGGGCTCTGAGGCGTCAGAGGGGGTCTGGTTAAGAACACAGGACCACGGACACCAGGGTAGAGACGGCCTGAGGGTGCGGGGCAGGGCTCAGGGTGGAGGGGGCAAAGGCGGGGGAAACTGGGATGACTGTAATAGCAGAAACAGTATTTTTTTAAAGTATCAACTGAAGAAAAAGAACACGGGTACTGGGGTGGGGCCTGAGCATCTGCATTTCTGAGCAGTTCCCAGGCAATGCCCCGCAGCTGCGGCTTGTTTGAGGACCACACTCTGAACAGCACTAGAGTCAGACCAGCCCACCCTGCAGACCAGGGCACTCCGTGGAGTGCCTGGATCACAGGTAATTCCAGAATCCCTGGATCGGTGTGTCCCAAACCTGGCCTCCCAGCAGAGTTACATTGGCATCTTGTTAAACATGCCCACCACCCAGTGCCAGAAATTTGATTCCATGATTCCCTAGTATTAAAAAAACGCAAAAAAAAAAAACACCCACCAACAAACCACATCCCACTTGCTCAGAGATTATGGGGCAGAGCCCTTTCCACAGGCAACTAACAGCCCCACCTGGCCTTCTGTGGCCCCAGGACCAAGCTCTGCCTTTTCTATTTCTGACTCTCTAGCTCCACCTACCGTTTCATCTTGTCAGTTCCAACGACCTCAAAGGTCCCACTCACAACTGGACAAAGGTACTGAGAAAGTCCCCAGAGCGTGATTTGAAGGACAGGAGGAAGGCTGGCCCCTGACCCAAATAAGATTTCTCTCTGACTTCAGCTGGCCTCAATGCCTTCCATTTCTCAGCTGCAATATAACCCCAAGATCTCAGGAGCAGGGCCAGGCTCCTGTTTCTCTCTCTATCCTGGGGCCAAACACAGCAAAGTCACTACAGCCTCTGTACCTGTGATGGTAAAATTGAAGTGAACTTTGGGCTACACATTGCCCTCCCTCCCGTTTCATTGCAGGAAAACCTCTGGGGAAGAGCAGCTTAAACGAGTTGCAGCCTGTGGTTTGTCCTCATGGACACAAACCGAGCAACCCAAGAGCGAGTGGACCTCGGAGGGGAGGAGGGACTGGAAATGCGGGGTAAGGGATGTGAGCCAGGCACTGCACGGAGCCCTTGCTGGGCTTCCAGGGCTACTTGCTAAGCCCTTTACAGACAATGCCACTCGGGACCTAAACCTGCTCGCTTCTCAGGACCCATGGCAGAATGCACCAACACACACGTTCTCTGGCCACACTCTGACTTGGTGAATCAAATCTCTAGTGACAGAACCCGGGAACTCTCCACACTTCCAGGGGAGCCTAGTATTTGGGGTGCACGGTATGACCTCCTTGAACCCTTACAGCAGCCCACTGTACAGACCAGGTCACACGCGTGAACTCACACGGGGCCAGAGCCAAAGCAAGAAAACAGGATCAGACTTTCTCCTGGCACTTTCACAGGAAGCCAAAATATTCCAAATCCTGGGGGGAGTACTGACTTTTTGCCTTGAACATGCCAGCATTTGCTGAGAACAGCCAGTGAGGCAAGGCTCTGTTTAGGGCACAGTCACGGCATGCACTTGACCCTGCAAGTCCAGAGTAAGTTGTTCTTGGTGTTGGAAAGCCACGGGCATTGGCAACTGGTAAGAAAGGGGCAGGTGCCAGACGGCACAACTCTGGCAAAGTAAACCCGCTCATTCTTCATGGGACAATCAGGTTTCCCCACCAGGGGTCAATCATCCACACAAAGGCAGGCACCGGCATGCACGCAGGCACGCCCAGGCGTGGGCACCCAAAGGTTTCACAAGGCGTCTGATAAAATCTTCATCGATGCCCCAAAGGATTGGTAGGATAACTCGGGTTGGGTCGCATTGCACTAAGTACAGGCAGTTAGACTAATGTTCCTGAAGAATGTGGAAATCAGCTGAGATGGATGAGATCATGCCACTGGCTGTATTCTCACAGGTTCCTTCTCAGACATTTTATCGGTGTTGGGTTGAAGTAGAAAGTACGTTTGTGAGTTATGGTCAAAGATGGTATAGTGAATTTGTACCTTGAGTCGTGCCCTCTGACCCAAACTCAGAGTCTATGACAGGATGAAACAAAATGACGCCATTAGGCTCAAAAACAAGCCGAGTGCTGTCGTGAACCAAAGACAGGTGGGAAATGGAAAGGTGCTGGTCTCAAGGCTCAGGTCCAGCAGCCAAGGGTGTGGCCAGTCCCTGGGGAGGGACACGTGAGACTGCGCACAGGAACTAGGCTCCTCACTGAAGCCCCACATGGGAAGTGGTCCCTGCTGCTGACGGAAGAGACTTCAAAATGCAGCCCCACTGCTTCGGGCTAAGGCTCTGGAGGATGGAGGGAGGACACGACCTTCCGAATAGGAATCAGACTGAGAAGCTGCCAGGCTCAGAGTCTGTGCGCCAAACTTCCCCAACGTCACCACCCTAAAGGGGGCCTGCAGGTCTGGCTGGGGCTCTGGGCAGCACCCAGGGTCTGGAGAGGCTGCCGGTCCAGAGTGTAGCCCTCAGATCACCCGGCCTCAGTGCACTGGGCGGGGTGTGAGATAAATACTAGAGGGAAGTAACCACCACAAATAAAATGCTCAGCAAAACGAGCCCCAGAGCAAAACTTCTCACACTTAGGAAGAGATATAATGCTCAGAAAGGCAGCAAGCAAACAAACTTTTAGATGAATTCACACCCAAGTCATTTCATTGAACAGTTGACAGTGACTCTGAATAAGTATAATTAGGGGGCTTAAAGATATAGATTAAGGAAGCACTTCGACTAAACATAGAAATTATGTAACAGAAAGGAACAAAAATTGAATACTACCCAGTAGCTAGGGAAAAGAACCAATTAGATATCTTGGAAATGAAAGCTATAGTTATTTAAATTAAAACAAAAATACCAAGATAGTGGGGGGAAAATCTAACAAGAAGCCATAAACGAGAGAACTCATGCAGTGGAGTGTAGTAAGGAAGACCTCAGCCACCAGAGCAAGTCGAAGGAACGAAGAGATCATTTGCGTCTGATGAGTGTGCTAGGAAAGGGAATCGATGACCTCACAGAAGAGAAGCTCTTGAGCCCACGCCTGAAAATCCCTTAAAACGGAGAAGATGTGACAGGTGAGTGGAAGCAGGCTCTGAGCTTTGAGGAGGCAAATAAAAATGAATCCACACGCACTGACAACGTAGAACATACAAGGCAAAGAACGAATTCGAAAAGTCTTGCAGGAGACGAATACGTCCTCACTACAGAGGGGAACAACTGCCAGCCTACAGGCATATAAAAATAATAAAGAATTTAAAACTAGCTCTGGCTGGTGTAGCTCAGTGGACTGAGCGCGGGCTGCGAACCAAAGGGTCACAGGTTCAACCCCCAGTCCGGGCACATGCCTGGGTAGTGGGCCCAACCTCCAGTGGGGGCCATGTGAGAGGCAACCACACATTGATGTTTCTTTCCTTCTCTTTCTCCTTCCCTTCCCCTCTCTCTAAAGATAAAAAAGGAAATAAAATATTTAAAAAAGAAAAAAATTAAAAACTGAATTAGACATTAAGTGGATATGTTTAAAAATTAAGGAGAAGCACGATAATAATGGGAATTCAGTCTACAGTCAGAAAATGTGCTGAGGGAGAACAAAAGATGGAGTGGGGAACTATATTTTTGTCAATTGTCCATTCAACTGGAGTCAGAAAAGGAAAGCAAATAGGTCAGATTTTCAGGTGTAACATGAATACATCGGATAACAGAATCTGAGGATCAGAGGACATTGAGAGGTCTGAAAGCAGTGAAATGACATTTGACACAGATATACTAAGACTCAAAAAGTCAACTGTCTGACTCCCAGGAAGGTCATGAATGCCGTTTGCACATCTGGTCTCTTCTGGAAACTCTATAAGCGGTTCTGACCTTCCAGACCAAGAGTGGCTATTAGGACTCCCCTGGGGCCAGCTTTCAGCACAAGCGGCAGAAGAGGCCCCTCCCACCCAGCACCAAGGATCCCAAACACCATTAAGCATTGTTTCATTCAGAAAGTTCGCAAGGGCAGGACCCAGGGAGAACAGTGTCTGTCCTGCTACTCCCCACCCCGCCTCCACCATCACCCTACGCAGAGCCATCGAGTCCCAGGATGGGTTGGAAGTGACCACGGTCTCTGCTGGGAACCAGACCTCTGTCCCCAGGCATCAGAGATAGGCAGACACAGGCAGGCTGGGAGCAGGGGTTCCCAGGAAAGTTAGGGTTCACTCCTGCAAATGCTCTGCAGGGAAAAGTACAAAGGCAGCACACTTGCAGTGGAGGGAGCACGGTCTTTCAAAGCAGTTGTGAGACCTCGGGCCAGGGAGGTGACCGAACGAGCCACACACTGGGTTCTCTCCAGGGCTGATAAGACAAGAAGCGGAAGGTCTCTCAGGGTCCCGGGCACAGAGAAAGCTCTCAGTAAACATCAAAAACAATAATACGCCTGGACATTTATCATTTTTGAAAGCACTTTAGAGTATCCATAAACTGGGAATAACTCGAACATTTACAAAATAACATTAAACAAGACGCCTGCACATTCTCTGTCCTGCTGGTGACCTCTCCCCCACTGGGCATCTCTGATTGGAGAAAACCCAGCAACCCGATCCTATCTTGCTTCACCATGAACTGTGAAGTGTCTACCAAATGGATATTAATAAACTCAGTTTCTGCCTAGGTCAAATCAGGAGAGTCCCCCCGCTAGCCAAGTCCCCTTTTCCTTTAGTTTGAACCATGTTGAAGTTCAAATTGTCTTGTCCTTAGAATAAGAGAGTTCATTCCAGAATGCCAACAAAACTCCCTTCCTGTTGGCTGAAATGTTTTATATATTAATTCATTTTCCATTTGTCCTCCACTTGCATGGAGCGGGGCTTGGAGGGAGGCATCATCCCTGCCTAAGGCTGCCGTGTCCTGGGTCACCGTGGGACAGCGCCCTCTGGGGGCATTTCTGAGACAGGACATGGGGCCCAAATGATAGCAGTTAAAGGCTCGCTGCCCTGTTCTGGGGTGAAGAATGGGGTGAATGGGGTGAATGGGGTAAGTGGGGTGAGTGGGGTGAATGGGGTGAATGGGGACAGGCAGGGTGTGGAAACAAGGTCCAGCCTCCCAGCCATGACCAAGCAGAACGGCTCAGTCCTCCAAGCAGGGGCCCAGAGACTGTCCCTCTGTGCTGCTTCAGAAAGAATTCCAGCCTGTGAGACAAGAGTTGAATGGCCCTGCAGGGGTTTCCAACTATGCTGCCTGGGGAGAGGGAAGTGGGGGCTGGCAAGGAGGTGGCTGACATGGGAAAAGCAAAGGAGGGTGGAGAAAGGACACCAAGCTCTCTGTCTTTGCACCTCCCAAGTTGCCCCAGATCTATAGAGAGGGGTCTGGGTGTTTTCACTGGTAGCAAAGGTCCTGTGTCAGGGAGGGCAGGTGCTGAGAATTGTGGTCAGACCACGCCCGGGGCCACAGGTGGTGCGCAGGGCCCCTCAGTGCATCGTCACTGTGGTTCTTCCTGGAGGGTGGGCGGGGAGGCGAGATGGTCACGTCCCCCTGGTGGGTCCTGCTCCAGCCAAGGGCTCCGGTTCCAGGGCTCCGGCTCGGAACAGCCAGGGCCAGCAGGACGCCAGCCCGTGTTCACAGTTCACGTCGAATCTCAGTGCGTTCATACCCACAGTCCCTTCCACTATGTTGTCCATGCAGCTGCTAAGTGAAAAACAATAACACTCTGACAGATTCACCCGACTCACCCTCACTATCGGACCCAGTTGCACGGTCAAACTGAAGGCTGAGAGAGCCGTGGAGGAGGCGGGAAGGGGAGCCAGCAGTGCAGGTGTGGGCACACCTGCAGCGCCTGAGCGTCTGTGGGAGGAAGTGAGCGCCTGTGACGTCACTTCAAAGGCCTCTTCTTTTATTCCCCCTCCTTCCCAGCCCCTCCTCCCATCACTCAGGTCCAGCTCCGGGCCCACCTGCCACAAAAGGCTACCCCCCAGGCTGCCTCACTCCAGTTCAGTGGCTCTCTGCCCGGACACAGCAGAGTCACAGAATCAGATGAAAAAGACCCCCAGAGTCCTGCTCTGTGTGTGCAGAGAAGGGGGTCTGGGCTTGGGCGTCTCCTCCTCACGGTGCTGAGACCCGTGGTCCACGCGGAGATGACCTGCTATCTCTTCCCCGTCATATTTACAGGTGGTCTCGTTTTTCAGGCTTAGTGCTGTTGTTAATACCAGCTTCCATTTACTATATGCCCGTGAGCATCCTATTACCAGGTGTTGTAATCCCAGTGTCACAGGTGGGAAAGCTGAGTCTCCAGGAAATCGAACCGTGTAAGTGGCAAAACTGGAACTTGAGCCCAGGCCTGAACTTCTGCCCCCCAAACAACCCCCCCCCCTTCACTCTGGGTCCTGTGTCTTTGAGTATCTGCTTCCTACCACTCCTAGATGCCTGACCAAGACAGATGTCGCTGTGCACGTCCCAGCTAAGGAGAAATAAAATCCCGGGAACAAGATCTGCAGACTTCGCTGGAGGGGAACAGCCCGTCCTCCTCCCACAGCCAGTCTTCGCCCAGGCTGGCCCAGCCCTCAGCCCTAAAGGCTCCAGCTGCCGTGGGCGCTGGGTATGGAGACCCTGCTATTCTCCAAGGGGGGACTCCAATGCCAGTGTCTCAGAGACCCCTTCCCCGGCCCCGCCAGTTGGAATTCCTCCTGATCGGTGACCCCATGAACTTGGCAGCTGGCTGGGGGCAGGCCTACCTACTCGAATTCTGCTTTGACCTCCCAGATGTGGGGGCCAGGTGTCCACCTCTCTGCACACCCCACATGGCTCTGCACACACTCAGGGCCCGGAAGTTGAGCCCCACCGACTCTCGGAATGGCCGTGGCCAACGTCACAGGTGGATGGTGCTGATGCAACACACGTCTCTGAAGGTGCCCAGGCGGCCGGCGGCCCTTTCCCCACCCCAGGACAAAAGCACCCACGATGGCCGGGCCACTTTTCCTTTTCCCGGAAGCAGCCAGTGCAGCCCGAGACCCCAGACACGGTAGCTGCACCCTCCTCCTAGGTTCTCCTGCAGTACCGTCAGTCCCTCTGGGCGTCTGCCCCAATTTCCTGCTTCGCGTTCCCATTCTGCTTTGCTGAAGGCCCGTCTGAGCCAGGCCCTCCTCTGTCCCCAAGTGCTAGGTGGGAGGCCAGCTCTCCCCCCGGAGCAGCCTGCTGGGCTCCCAGCGTCCCCACCGCGCAGCGGCCCCTCAGCAGGGCTGGCCAGATTCTCCCAGGCACCAGCGAACGTCAGAGCCAAGCCCACGTTCCTGGGCCCCCTCGGGCTCTGTGCCTGGTGAACGCCCTACGGGGGCCAGCACTGCTGCTCCAGAGTCCAGGACCCGCCTCCCAGGGACCCCCGCACCCACCACAGGGGCCCACCTCCCCCAGGAAGGAAAGTCACGGTGTCACACAGCAGCCCCCATAGGACAGCACAAGGGCCACTGAAGGTTTTAACCTGGGGCTTTAGAGTCAACCCCAGGGGCGCCGTAGGGGACTGGGCAAGTTTATGGAATAAAAGGGGCGAAGAGCTGGGCCTGAAGCCCTTCCAATGGCTGCATTAGAACAAGGCTGCAGGGCAATGAGCAGAGTCCATGTGCCGTGCGCCCAGACTCGAACACGGAAGGGTGACTGGAACCGTGCCCTCTGACCCACCCACACTCTGCCGCACATTCTAGATCCTCTACAATCAGCACCCTTTCATAACCAGGAAAGATAAGGAACCATCAAAAACTATGAGCCGAACACTGGTGTTGCCCAGGCTTCCCCGGGTCACAGGGTCTAGAGGCAACCCAGGCTGACAGTGCCAGGGCCGGGTGGCTTCCTGTCCCCCTCCCATCGTTCCCCTGCGCTGCTGGGGGCAAGTCCCGCCTTGCCCCCGTTTCCTCAGTTTCCCCACCTGTCAAAAGGTAACAATGGCGTCAGCCCCGGTTGTAGGAGAGAGATACTACCCGCACTGACACCTGGGTGTCAGGGCTGGGAGAGCATCGGTCACTAAAGTGGATGTGGGGGGCTCTGCGGGAGTCCCACGCTGCCCCTGGGGGGGAGGAAGGTGCACTTCCCAGCCAGCACGGGGCTGCTGTGTGTTGGATCACTTCCAGGAATGGAAGCAAGGCCCAGCCCCGTGAGCCCCACCCACCACACAGCAGCCTCTGTAATCAGAGGGTGGGGCTGGCTGGCCTCACAGCACCCCCAGGGTGGCAGGGCAGGGGGTCCCAGCCCTGTCCTTGGCCCACAGAGGCATGGCCACGGATCAGTCCCAGGGGACTTCTGCAGGCCTCCACCCACTCAGCCTCACTCACCCAAAGGGCCCAGAGGAGGGAACAGCATCTGGGTCCCCTTTCTCCTGTGGGTGTCCCCACTATGTCTCAGCGTGAAAAAGCTGCCCTGAACATGAGCCTGGCTGGAGTGACAAGTGACCACCAGCCAGGAGGCTCAGTCTGTCCCACACATGCCACGCCCCTCACTCCATTGCTCCAGGAGGCAGGAAGCCCCCGGCTGTCTCTGCTGCCAGGCCCACGGAGGCCCTCCGAACCGGGGAGTGCCAGCCCAGTCAGCCGTGGGCAGATGAGGGCCGGAGGCGGAGGGTCACGGCTCACCCGGACACTATCTGTCAAACCCCTGCCCTGTGGAAGGGACAGCCAGGCCGGAGTTCTAGCCCAGGTCCTACTCTCAGGATCACTCCCGCCGGACGTGAGCTGAACACCCTCCACTCGTGCTTGAGGCCTTTCAGGGAAAATAATTACTTACGAACAACCTCCCCTTCCCACCCCACCAAAAAGCCCTGGCAGCTAGGACGAGATCTGAACAGGCAGGATGGCACAGGCACTGGCTGTGGAATCTAGGGGAGCCCATAGCACACACACTACACTCTGAGACGTGGGGTCCAATGACTGCATGGGGGGACCCCTCCCTTCCCCCCACCCTGGCACAGACAGCTCGAGGCCCCAGCAAAGGGCCTGGAGCAGGAAGCCCTCAAAACACCCTGTATGCCCATCTCGAGGATCAAAACAATCACTATTTATTTTCTATTCAAAGCAAAGCGAAGTCC
Source organism: Sturnira hondurensis (assembly GCF_014824575.4). Lineage (NCBI taxonomy): Eukaryota > Metazoa > Chordata > Mammalia > Chiroptera > Phyllostomidae > Sturnira > Sturnira hondurensis. The sequence goes on along the minus strand of NW_028079044.1, from coordinate 58,789,941 downwards.
TCAATTCTGGAATAAGCTCTAAAACCTCTAAAAATGCAGCCTTCATAACAGGAGCCCCTGGGGGGCAGCCGGTCCCAGCACTTATTTGGCGAAATGTGAATGCACGCATCCCAACTGGTGTCCCAACACCCTCTCAGCACAAAGGATCCCACGGGTCCCCTCCGTGCCGCTCAGCCAGGGACGGTCATGCATGGCCCTTACCCATGACCAAGGTGAATCCGGGCGGCTCTTGTCCTTCGAGGGCTCCCACGTGGAGCCACAGGTGTTGGCTTGCTCCTCCATGGTCCCACCCTCAGGATGCTAGCCACCTCCTCACTGCCACCACCAAGCCCTGGGAGAAGAATGTCGCCAGTGGCTCCGTACATGCCCTCGGGAGCAGGGAGGCTGGGCCCGGGACACTGAACCCGGCAGGTGGCTTCCCCAGGAGCTCGGCCAAGTCACAAGGCTCAGATAGGGAGCAGAGTGTTGAATTGCAAATCTTCTCCCACCTGGGGACTGGCTGACAACTGGAACCGCCTCTTGTCCTAAAGGCCGCTGGGTCCCACAGGTGTCAGACGCAGTGGACTTGGTGAGAGGAGCCAGGCCGGGGCACGGCCCCTGCTGGCCGGCGGCCAGCATTTCTTCACTCTCTCCTCCCCAGCTCTCTGAAACTCAGAGGCTAACCAACTTCCCCAAGGACACACGGCTCCAAAGGACAGAGCTGGGATTCAGACCAAAGGGGACTTCACAGGAGGCGGTGCGGGGAGAGACCGCCTAGGGCGCTGGGGCGGGAAGCCCCACTGTGGGCTGTGTGCACAGTCTGCAAATGCTTGGGGGAGTCCTTTCTCTCCGTTCCTCCGTGTGGCCTCCACAGCCCTCGGGAGGTCGGAAAAGCTGGGGTCCCTGGGTCACCCCATCACCCTCAGCAGCACCAGCCATCACAACAGCTCCCCGGTTTTGAATGCCTGCCACACACCAGGAGCTAAGCAGTTAAGCCGCACGCTGGCATGTAACTTGCAGAGCAACCGTATAAATAAGGTCATGGGTTGAAAATAGGAGTTTGAAGAATGGGCCCCGGGTCCCAAAGCGGGAAGTAGCATCTGAGGGCCAGGCCACCTTGAGAAGTGGAGCTGGCCAGCCAGCTCCGACCCTGCCAGGAACCCAAGGCGAGTGGTGATGAGCCTGTTGGAGGGACCTGCTGCCGGGTGGGAGGGACGCAAATAACCAGGGCAGTGTCTGGCGAGGCCAAGGGCAGAGGGCACGACGCCAGAGTGGGTGGCAGGGGCTTCAATCTAGTGTGACAGGGACAGAGTAGGGGACGCCTTGCCATCTCACCCAGAGAGAGGAAGGGTGAAGGTGCTTTAGGATATTGGCATCCGAGCAAGTGGGCGGGAAAGTCGGAGCCGGGAAAAGAAAAAGGGTCAGAGAGAGGTCAGCAGGAGGCCAATGTGCAGCCAGACCAGCGAGTGCTAAGTCAGCTCCCTGACAGCTCTCTTCACCGAGACCTGTCCCTACTCCAGTCCCTGAAACCTGCGACTCCCTGACTGCCTCCAGGAACCTTCCAACTCTACCCCCTTCTCCAAATCCCTCCCCAGCCAGGCCTTCTCTGGTTTCACTGCAGCCGGTTCCTCCTCCCCCTGAGGCCTGCCCTCCCCAAATTCCCCACTGGGGCTGGGTGAGAGAGAAGTACTCAAACACAGAAAGGCGCCTGTGTCTAACTGCCCTCCCATTATACGTTCAGGGGTCAGAGGCTTCCCCAGTGCTGCATCTGGGAAGGGGCAGGGAGGGTCTTGGTCTCAGGCCTCCATTCCCAGGTCACTACACCAGGGTCCTAGCCACACAGGTGTCCCTGCCTTCCCCACCCTGGAAAAGCATAGAGTGCACTGGGGCGGGACCACTGTGCTCAGCCTCATGGCTGGGTGTCCCACCCCACCCCTAGCATGGCCCCCACAGTCTGAACGCCCCAAAGGTCCCGAGGTGGCAGGAGGACAGAACAATTTCAGACACTTCTGCTGAGCTGGGTCACCACCAACACTCGCTATTTTTACTTCATCCTGTCCACATATTTTAAGAATCTCCTGACCAAACAGTGATAAGACGGTGAGTGGCTGGTTACACCTGGCTCTGTTCAGCATGCACAGGGTGCAGCCCGTGCACAGGGTGGTGGGTCTGACCGAGGCAGCCCCCGTGTCGCTGCTGCCATTCAGAAGTTGCAGGAGTGTGCCCCCTCTGGTCGGAGGACAGGGGGCGCGGTGCTCCATGCTCCGTGCTCCGTGCTCGCCTGGCCCAGGCGGCGGTTGCCCAGGCCTGATGGCAGCGTGTGCTGGAGATGGGGTGGCCCAGCTGGCAGGCGTCCGCTGCTGTGCAGAGCTACTGAGAGCCAGCTCTGGTTTGGCCGGTACGCCTCGCTACGGGAGGTGGCTGGTGACAGGGCTCCGAGGAGCTCTGCATGACGCTTAAATCTCAGGCTCTGAGTCACACAGATCTGGGCTCTCGTCTGACTCTGACCTTTAGAAGCTGTTCTGACCCAAGGCAGGTCCCTCGGCCTCGAAGAGCCCTCGTCTCCTTATCTGGCACAGGGATAAAAATAGAGGTGCTCTCTCAGAGGGTTGTTGTGGTGATACTGGAGGCTGTGCACTGAGAGCCCGTGACGCAACGCCGGGCGTGCACCAGACCTTCACAAAGCGGTTGCAGCTACGGAACCTCGCAGTCACTGCGCGGCGGACTCTAACAGCCCCATTTCACAGACAAAGAAACCAAGCTTCTGACTTACTTTGCATCTCCTTCCGCTGCAGACTCCCCACGTTTTCCTACAGTGGAGCCCCTGAGGGCCACGGCCGGGACCAGACAGAACTGCCTGTGAAACGCTGCTGCTGTGTGTCGCCGCTGTGAAGAACCCACGGGTGTCCCTCCCCCTGGGCCTGCCAGCGCAGTCTGGGGGTCACTGGCAAACACCCAAGGGCACTTGGGTTTTGCTCTTTCTACACCTTGGTTCATGCTATGATCTCTCCCCATTCTCCCCAGAATACCTCCCCCCTCCTCTCTTCCTTTTTGAATGGCCCATTTCCTAGGCCCAGGTCAAATTTCCATCTTCCTCGAAGCCTTCCCTGGTCTCTCCACCCCACAACGACCTTTCCATGCTTTGACCTTTCAGGGCGGGGACTGACATTTCTGAGTTTGCCCCATGCGCCAAGAGTTTGCCTTACACCTATCCTAATTCTCAAGGTGAGGCGTTATCATTTCCCGGACGAGGAAACAAGCTCAGGGAGGCTCACTTGGCCAGGAGCAGGTGGGGCTCAGAGCCCCCCACTGTTCCCACACAGACACAATCACCCCCACTGTCAGCATGCCCTGCTGAGTGGTCCACTTGTTACAGCAGACAAACCTGCCCTGCACAGCGTGATCACCGAGGCCCATCATTCGCCGTGAAGTTCACTCCTGGTGCACGTTCTATGGTTTTGACCACTGTCAATGACAAATATCTGTCACCGAAGTGTCATGCAGAGCAATGCCACTGCCCTCCAGGTGCTCTGTGCTCACCCTGTCACCCACCCAGCCTCCCACGTCTTCTCACATCTGACCGTCACCCTCTGGGCAGCACTGACCGGCGCTCCACTGTCTGCAGGGACCCCAGCTGGTTTACCCAGGCCCCTGCTCACGGGCATCTCGGCTGCTTCCAGGTTGTGGTGACTGTGAGTTAACCTGCTACACAGGTCTATGTGCGGGTTCTTGTGGGGACACAGGTCTTCGGTACATGTGTCCAGTTTGGGGTAAATACCAAGGACTGCGACTGCTGGGTTCAGTAGTAAGAGTATGTTTGGTTTCGCGAGAAACCGCAAACTCTGCTCCAAAGCGGCTGCACCACGTTCCACCCCAGCAGCAGCTGAGCGAGCGTCCCCGATGCTGCGCGGCGGCGTTTGGTGGGGTCAGCGTTTCAGGTTCTGGTCATTCTAACGGGGGTGTATCGATATCTCATTGCTGCTTTACCTGGCATTTCCCTGGTGACATATAATGAGGAGCATCTCTCAATATGTTTATTTGCCATTTGTGTATCTTCTTTGGTGAAGTGTCTATGAAGGTCTTCGGCCCTTTTTTTAAATAAGATTGTTGGTTTCTCTCCTACCGAGTTTCCAGAGTTGTGGGTATATTGTGGGTGACTGTCCTTTATCGCACACATAGGTCAGCCAAGGTCCCAGTAGGAAGCAGAGGGGACACCTCCCACGGCTCCATAAGAATGACACCCTCCTAGGACTGGGAGAGTGTGAAGCCATAAGGATGCAGCAATCAGTGACAAAGGACTTCCTTGAGGACCTCATGTGGCACTGAGACAGCTGCAACGTGTTGATGTGCTGGCAAGTCCATGGCCAGTTGTGTCTGGGACAGCGCACAGTGGGACAGCCCAGGGCACACGCTGCGCTGCCAGTCCTGGGCTTCCACACAGATTCCCTCACTTATCCTTCGCAGAGAGTCCGTATGTAGGTAATACATTTTTCAGGCAGAAATGGGTTGAGAGAGGTTTGAAAACCTTGCCCAAGGTCACGAGGCCAGTAAGTGCTGGCGTTCAGCCCAACTCGTCTTTCGGGTCCCAAAGGAGGCCACTGTCCTGCCAGCACCTGCTTCTCTAGGTGGAACTGAACTGAGAAGTCTGAATGCAGCCGTGGGCTTGCACGGGTGACCGTGCATTTGCTCAGATGCACGCTTGGGCGGGGATGGGAGGCTCTCATTCTGGAAGTTCTGAGAGAGGAGGCGGCACTTGCTAACTGGGGACTCGCCCAGTCTCCAGGCATCGAGATGGAGAGAGGCTGTGAAAGGGGGTTGGAGACCAGCAGCTCGCAGTCCCCTCCAGCCCAGTCCGGGCCCAGCCACAGCCCCAGCCCAGCCCAGCTCCGAGCAAGGAGGCCTTCCCCAGGCTGTATCGCCGCACCTTAGCGCCTGGAGCAATGCGCTGTCCACGCCTGTGGTGCTGAAAACCCGGGCCAGGCCCCAGGCGCCTGCGCCACCAAACGCTCGGCCCAGCTCTCTCCACTCTGCTGCTGCAGCAGCCGCAGCTGGTGGGCCCGCCTGTGGACCTCTACAACTTCACGTGGTCCCACTCCCTCTGGGTCTTCGGAGACCTGGAATGCCATGTCTACTACTCTGTGGCTGAGCTGCACTGAGCTCTGCCTGGCCCTATGCCCAGCCCTGCACGCCAGCCACCTGCTGACGCCCTGCTGGGACCTGCACCCTGCTGTCACTGGTCTGGGCACCTGGCCCTGCCCATGACCGTCATCATGGGGCTGAAGGTGAAGCTGAAAGCTGTAGATGGGAATCCAGGGCCTGCCTCGCGCATGCACCCCAAGCTGGTGACCCGCCATTGCTCCAGACTTTCACCCAGATAAGGGGAAGGGGGCACCAGACCACCTGTTTTCACCTCAAACACTCAGGACCACCCAGAAAATGGGGTCTCATTGCCACATTGCACAGCCACATGAAACATGAAGGGAAGGCTGGGATTTAAAATGAACTCTGAAAGTCGATGTCACAATGAGTGGTGACCGCATGTCGCTGGGTGTAAGAATCACCTGGGGAGCCTGGAAAGACAGATCTCCTAACTCACCCCAAGCTTCTGCTCTTCCAGTATCAGCAACACTAGTCACCTTTAGCGCCAGGACCAAGGACCAAGGACCAAGGACAGACAGCCAGGGTGATGGGACTTTGCACAGGTATAAGAGAGAGGCCTGCACCTTCGGCATTAAGGAAGATTTCAGGAGAAATACATATACCAACTGCAACCTTAACAAGGACATGGGAAAACACAGTTAAATCCAGTAAGAAAGCATTCCATTTGCTTCAGAACTGCTAACCACGGTCCCTGTAAAGAGAATTACTGAAAACCAGCTAGGAAGAAACCCTGATTTTTTTTAAACCGACTTCCTATACCAGACGTCTTTGCCAGCTGTCAGATTCCTAACCCAAACCTGGACCTGACAGTAAGACCAAAACCAGCCCTGGCTGGTGTAGCTCAGTAGATTGTGTGTGGGCCTGCGAGCCACACAATCATGGTTCGATTCCCAGTCAGGGCACATGCCTGGGTTGCAGGCCAGTTCCCGGCGGGGGACGCATGAGAGGCAACCATACATTGATATTTCTCTCTCTTTCTCCTTCCCTTCCCCTCTAAAGATAAATAAAATATTTTTTTAAAAAGACCAAAAGCAAAAACAAAAGCCCCAAACCCACGAGCAGCAGAACAGTAACAAGTGTGGATCTGGTCGCGCGGGGACTCTGGCCGCAGTCAGGACGGTGGGAGCTGCTGCTCCTACCATCACATCAGGCGGAGGAATCCCGACCTCAGACCTCAGTGGCCCAGCCCGAGCACTGCCTGCCGCCACCTTGGCCCGAGCTCATGGGGGCACAGAGCAGCACGGGACCCTCGCGCACCTCCCAGCAGCCTCCGCAAGGGCTGCGAGTGGCAGCGCTCATTGGGGTGGCCAGTGCGCCGCTGCACCCTGACGCGGCCTTGCCCATGCGCCTGCAACCACGTGCTCAAAACACCCGGGAGCGAATTTCCACCGTGTCTCACAGCCTGGGAACATTTGTCGTGCGTATTTCGGAGCTAGGGTTTGGGAGCAGTGTCAAACAAGCCAGGTGTTAAACACACACTCGCAGAGTTCCTGTGGTGTGGACTGACCAACGCGACGGAAACCGAAATGTGCCGGGGCGCATTTTTGACATGGTACGTGAGAGTCTGTTGCCGCAACAAAATAACCAAACTCAGATTAGGGTTTCGCACGCTTTGGTTCACCTTTGGTTTCAGTGTTTTATCAGTGCACCGATTCACTGTCTCCATTAACCAGTGTCTTTAACCAACAAAATTGCTTATGCTTTTTGAAAGTACAAAAGCTATATCGCTTTTCCAGGAATATTTTAAAACTCCAAAAAGTAATTACTAACTTTAAACATAGTTTTGCCTTTGACTTGTCTCGACTGGTACCAGAGTTGCAATTTGGCAGTAAGTACACCATTGCCAATAAACACCTGCTTGGCTCCGCAGCAAACTAAAATAACCGTCGTGAGTGGTGGTTTATTTTTCTCTTGGTGTCGATTTCTGAACGCACATTCAGACGAAAAAGAGCATGGCTGATAACTCCTGAAAAGCGTGCAGGACCTAACTCAGATATTTGGTACTGATTTTAAAGTGGTATTACAATGTTCAGTTAAAAAAAAAAAAGTTTGCCAAAGGAAAGGAACTCAGGAGGAAAAACCCAAGGCACATATATTTTGCATTTAAAAAATGAAACGTTTAAAAACACAAGGTAAATAAACTTGTTCTTCAAAAGTTAACTACAAGGCTTGTAATGGCAAACAGCTGTCTCTCACCCACTTGGACTCACATTCTCTAGTCCAGATGCAGCGACCACCCCTGAACTCTTCCACTCGCTGGCCAGGTCTGCGGACAAGGAGCGTGGCAGGAAGGGCAGAAGGAACCAAAGGGCCTCGCTGCGCCAACTCCTCCCTGTTAATCAGACTAATGAAAGCCCAGGTCCCCCCTTTCTGCTTTCCCAGCCTCGGTGAAGCTCAGAGCGCCCCCAAAACTGCCTTCTTGTGTAGCAGGCTCCCTCACGCATGCTCAGCTGCAGTTTCCTGCATTTCCAATTCTTTCTTTCGGTGGTTCTTCCACATGTTAATAGGCCCCTACTTGTATGGATTTATTCTTATTTCCTTTCCAAAACTGTCTTTTCTGTCATCAGATTTTTTAAGCAGGTAGCCCTGGAAATCATTGGCCACACAACTTCTTCTCAAAATGATGTCATTTAATACCCACCCAAGAAACAGTAAATGCATTATAAGTTTTATTTGTAATGCTGGAACAAACAAGAATTTTTTTAAGTTAACTGATAAAATGGAGAGTAGCACAAAGCTGCCTATTTACAAAAGACAAATATAACTAAAGAAGGTGAGTTTTTATTCCAAAAGAGGAATAATGCCATGTAAAAGGGATGACTTTATAAACATTGCCCTAAATCTTCTTCCTTAGGGGAGAAAAGATTGACGTTAATTCTTTGGCATCACCTTTCAAAATAGTTTCTTCTTGAACTATCATCCGTGAGAGTGCTTATAAATGACTAAGATGGAGACATCAAAATGTACTCTGAGACCCATCTTTGAGGACTGCTAAACTTTTCCTTCCGATACACGCCACTTTGCAAGCAGTGCTGGGAGGGACAATGTGCCCAGGAGCCCACAATCCAGCCGTTAGACTTCTTTCTGTCCCTTTCCGGCTGTCACCTCGGTGAGGTGCAGTCTCTGCATCTTTCCACTGGGAGAGTGAATCAGCCCACACCGGCTGCGGGGAGGGTTCATCAGGATCCTGCCTGTACACGCACACTGCCGATGCCTGCCTGTAGGTGGCGCTCTACAAGGCTGGTCTACAAAACTTTCTGGGGGGCAAGCAAAAGTGTTTGTAGCCTGGAACATCCCTGCTGCCACCTCTGCTCTGTCCCCCTCCCTCTGCGGTCAGGGACCAAGCAGTTGTAAGAATAGGCAAGCTCTTTAAGGAACTGAAAACTGAGCTTCAATAAGTTATGGTCTGAAGTCTAGTTCTTACCGAGTTGTTTCTGTATCACTTTGTTTCCATTGTTTGTTTGTTTCAGGTAAGCCATTGGTCCTCTCTCCTTTATCAGGGGAATTCTGTTTCTTAAGGTCAACTTCTGTAATGAAATATCCTTCCTGAAATCTTTGAGTTTTATATAGTTTCTTTTCACGTTTGCCCTTTCTAAGAGGTAGGGTATTTACCCTATACTATTTTAATAGAATCGAGTTTGCTCTAAGGTAAAACAATTTGTTTCACTTCATTAAAGTTGACACCTTTGGGCTAGCTCTTTAAACAGCAAACTTCTAGGCAGTTACATCATTTTTACGCAGTGACCCACTAAGTTTTTTTTTCTTATCTCCAGCCTTTACAGTTGAAATGTTCTCCAGGAATACTGCTTCGTAGTAGAAAGGAAAGCCTACGGAGCTCAAACGATACCCATCAGCTGGCACCCCTAGAAAATAATCCTGGAGATTTAGAACTAAGAAAAGCCAAGTTTGTCTGTGGAAGCATATGGATGACATGACAGTAGGCAAAACCGTGTCCTTGGTAAAGTGGACTCTGACCCAGCCCAGGGCAGCACGGCTGGCCCAGAACCCGGGAGGCTGGGTCTGACTTCCTGTTCGCCACCCATGGACCCTCCTCACGTGAGGTGAGTCTCCATCATCCCTGGGCCTTGGGCCGTTGGCTTGCACAGGGCCAGTTCTGGGGCCTGTTTCAGTCCCGACACCCAATGCTTCTAATGCTTCCTTGAGCCCCAAGAGCACGAGGTTCCGAAGGCCCCACTCTTCCTGAAAACCTGCCGAGGTATGCCCATCCTTCAGATGTGCCGCCCCGTCAGAAAAAAGAGCGGCCGGTCTTCCTTGGCATTGGCCGTCTGGAATTCGTCACGCAGTCGGAACTGCCACTGGTCCTCCAGCTCCAGACGGACCACGGTCTGGCGGAGGGAGTTCCGGTCCTGACAGATCACGCACAAGGTCGCACCTGCACGGACAATGGCAGAGGCGTGTGAAGAAAACGGGTGAGTTTATCCCACTGATGCCTACTGCCTGGGTTCTGCTTGCAAAGAAGTGCTATGATGCTGCTGGGAAGGGAAGGACCAGAGGTCCCGGTGACCTCTTATGTCCCCTCTTTGGAATGCTTCATCGTCTGAGCAAGACAGACACTGAGAGGTGACTGGCAGGCCTGGCAGCTGAGATAACAGGGAGGCAGAAGAAACACTGACAAAGGAGGGGACAGAGAAGGGGAACTGGAAACAGATACTGGTCAGGTCACAAACCAAGCTTTGTCAGCTGCAGCCCTGGGTGTGAACCAGCCGCCCAGCCACCTCAAAGCCCAATGCACCTTGTCCCACCCAAGGCCACCACCCTTCCAGGCTGATGCAGCTCCTGCCCTTCCCCAACCACCCAACCAGGGCAATGCTCCCTCCTCTTGAATGCTAGCATACACAAGACGTCATTCCTGTCTATTCATTCATTCATTCAGTCTCTCTACTACCTACCTACCCCCGTGTCCTCCCCGTCCCCACCCCTTGAGACAAAAATGTCTCCCTCGGGCAGAGGCTGTGGTAGACGCTTCTCACGACTGCCCAAGGCCCAGAGCTGTGTGGTGCCCAGGAAACACCTGCCAGACCAGAAGGTCAGAGGGAAGGCCACCCAAGGAAACATGCACATTGGCCAGGGACCCCAGCTGGACTGGAAATATCCTAAGTCACGGAGAATGAATGTTTGTCCCTCTGAAACATTTCAGCAAGAAAGCCACTACAGAAGGAGAAAGAGTAAAGCCCCGAAGCGTGGAAAATCCCAAGACCGGGGAAAGAACTCATCTGCCAGAAGGAAGAAGCGCCTGTGGGGAACTGGGCGCTGATGTTATGTGTTTGCGCTGGAAACGAACACAAAGCTGCGTAACTGAAAGGGGTGTCTCATCTTCACCCGACAGGTTTGGGGGAAAGACAGCCGCCCTGGAATCCCATCCCCACCTTCCTGTACTTTCCTGGTGGTTACGTTCGCACTCTGAGCCTCGGTTTACCCACTGGCAAATGAGGACTAGACCAGACATCACCTCCTCCAAGACACCGGGTGATGACAAGCATTCAAGTCAAGGTCCAGGGTAAGGGTATGGAAAGTCACCTTTCAGGAAATGGAACTTCTTCAAGAAGCTCGCGCCCACGAAGGAGTCACAGAGGTAGAGCAAGAGTCCGCTGAACCGGAAGTCGGAGCAGCTGACGTTCAAGGAGTGGGGCCTGGAGCTCACGTAGCACACGGAGATCTGGAAACAGACGGGGGACCAGAGGAAAAAAATCGCCTTTTGTGAAACACCCAGCAACCCCATGCTAGGGCTCAGCAGCTAAAACACTAACTGCTTGGTCCAGTCAAGGGCTTGAGGGGACCAGAAATGACATTTTTCTGTTACTTCCAAATCTCTATCCTAAAAATCAATCCCAAAAGATGGACCCAGATTTCTGCATTCGCTAACTCTTTCGCGGATCAGAAACGCTTTGGCATGGGAACTGGGTTGGATTCCTGACGTCTGACGTCAGAGCAAACTGCTCGCACGCTCTCAGCCTTTATTTGACCAGCAACCAGGTGTGGTCAGTACCTGAGCGGAAGCCACGTGGTGGCACTTCTCAGGTTTGGGGCCACGGCCCGTGTGGAAGTTACCTGAGGCCCCAGGTTCAAGTAGCAGTCGACCAAGAGCACGGGGTGGCCGCGGTTCTGCGGGGACAGCGGGAAGAAGCGGCGGCTGTGCTGCTGCAGGAACTTCTCCAGCAGCAGCTGCGCGGGCGCCGCCAGGAGCGCGTGCTTGCTGTCCGGGGCACAGACGTACTGCGCAGGTGCCACGACCGCGGGGCTGTCCGGGGCCTGCGGGGTAAGGACGGGTGTCAGGTGCTCCCAGCCACCCCACGCGGAGACGCCCAGAACACCTGCTTCCATAGTGAGGTTCCCTGTTAAGAACGACTGGGCTTGACCGAAGGGGGACACATGAGACCCGATCAGTGCAATCAGTAACAGTTGCAGATGTTGACCTCCCCATGTAGAAAGTTGGCTTCTCCAAATCCTGGGATGAACCCTGAGGGTATAGCCGGCCGCCTGCCCCTCCCCCAGGTCCCACCCACCCCCACTGCCCCCATCCAGCCCACAGCCTCTTCCTTCATCATCCCCAACACATTTCCCTGCCCGAGAGACCGTGGACATGAGGAGAACCAACCAAATCCTCACAGGACACACTTCCATGATTTGTCTCCTTGACTCCTAGAGAGAGGCCTCACGTGTTCCCATGGCCGACAAGGTCCTGCGGACTTCCCCAGCTAACTCTCGTCCCCTGCCACTCTCCCCAGTGACCCCGACACCTCCTCCACACCAACCTCCTTGCTCCTAGCCCTCACTTCGCCACCAGGTATCCCCCGTGCCTGGACACAGCCGCTCTTCCTCATCCTCCGGACCTCTGCCTTAATGTCACTTCCTCAGGGACAGCCACGCAGACCCCCACCCCCACTGCGGGCGAGGCGAGGTCTCCCTGTGACTCACATGCCCCCCTGGGGTGCTTATGGCCACGGCACTGCACCACGAGTTTGACACCTGGCCCAGCTGCCAGGCCATGCACTCCTGAGTGAATCAAACATCAGTAGCTGTTCTCTAAACATGCAACTGCATGATTAAATCTAAAGGAAAAACTAAGACTGTGCTCAAAGTAGGAGTAAAGATCAAATACCGAAGAGTTAAAAAATGACACTGAGGGAACTAAAAGGAAAATTAGTTTTCAAAGCATATCAGGCTTTTTGGTAGAAAGACTTCCTACAGTAAAGACCTACGATCCCCCCAAATCAAACTGTAAATCTACCACAACTGCAGTAAGAGACCTCCACAGCTGGAGCGGGGCGGATTTTAAATGACCCCAAGTTCTCCTGGAAGTACAGGCCTTTTAGTCAAGTATCTTACTAGTCGGTGAGAGAAGGGGGGAGCTTCCGCCCCATCGGTCGGGAAAGGGGAGGGGACGGAACTGGTGTCTGAACCCAGACTAGGCCCAGGTCAGGAAGGGTGGCCACAGAGTTGTGGGGACAGGGAAGGACAGAGGCTGGAAGAGGTGGCTGGAGTTAGAGCTGACCGATGGCATCAGGGCACGATTCAAGACAAACGGAGGTGAAAAGCAGAGAACGGGGCCCTGGCCCGTGGACAGGCGAGACCTCCGGGCAGCAACATGCATGACTCCACATGGCAGCTCCCCAGGCCAGCCCAGCGCACAGGCATGCCCGGACCCTGTCTCCCCGCACCCCGGGCTGGCCCGCAGATGACAGCATGACTATCAAGCCAGCCTGTCATGGCCGCGCAGACAGTGTTTGGCCAGGCGCTGCCCGAGGAGCCCAGAGAAGGCCATGCACACACACAGCGGCGGCCCAGAGCTCCGTCCAGTGGAGACACTGCTAGAGACATGAGTGAGCGCCAGGAGCGGCGAGGCAGACGTGTGCGGGAAGCTCCTGGGAGTGTTTGGGATCGCAGGAGAGCACAGGGCAGACGCAGCTGAAGGTCTTTGCTGACACTACCCAGTGGTCAAGCCCACCCCCCGCACTGACTCGAAGGCGACCACGTGGCCTCCCGCCAGCTCCCGTCCTCAGTCTCTGCACCACGAGGGCCAGCCCGGCAGCAGACCCGCCAGGACACTCCGCCGACCCACCTTGGAGGTGATGTGGAAGGACCGGTGCCCGCCCACCGCAATCTGCTTCTTCATCACGCTGAAGCGGTTGAACCGGCAGAGCAGCAGGCCGGCGCTGTGCACCCGCAGGTTGAAGTCCACGTCGTCACACAGGAACCTGCTCAGAGCCAGAGGAGGGCACGGATCGGACTGCATGCCACTCACGTTCCCCCTCAGCCCCGACCTGCACCAGACACAAAGTGGGGGGGGGCTCGCTCCTGCCCTACAGACCTTCGCCTGGGAAGGCAGAGAGGCAACACCAACAAGGAAAACAGACAAGCTGTGATGTGCCGGTGCTGGGCAAGGCAGGGTGTTCCTAAGGTGTCACCCATAGGATCGTAATCTGCTGACCATACCGGCTCAGTGTGAGGACTTTACAAATACCCTTTCGCCTATTTGTTAAGGAAGAAAAAGTGAACCTCCCAGGGTTAAAAAAAAAAAAAGCAGCCACTTTTTACAGCAGAGGAAAGAAGGCAGTGCCCGGGAGTCAGGGCACCCGGATTCCCAGCAGGTCTGTCTGGCTCCAAACTGACACTCCTACAGGGGACCCCCGGGGGTGTGCCACTGCCGGGCACAGGGACAGTCGATGAGTGTCAGTGACGGGGTTACACTTGAGATGTGAGCACTTCTGCGGCTCGATGTGTAGAAAGCAACAGAGAAATCACCTCACAGTTTTCTTCAGCGCTAATGCTCCTAAGAAGCGGCGCGCTCAGAGAAAGCCCAAAAAGCAGAGCACGTAAACACCAAGTACAGCATAAGCCACTGAAGTGTGGTGTGAATCCACAAAGGCAGCTGAATGGTCTTATGTGAATCCCTCCTCCACAAAATCATACAACAAAAATACAGAAGGGGAGGGGAGGGGAGGGGGAGAGGGGGCGGGAGGGGAGAAGGGAGGGGAGAAAGCAGGGGGGAAGGAGGGGGGAAGGAAGGGAGGAAAGGAAGGGAGGAAAGTAAGGGAGGGAGGGAAGAAAGGTGGGGAGGGAAGGAAGGGGGGAGGGGAGGGAGGGAGGAAAAGGAGGGAGGGAGGGAGGAAAAGTTGAAATCAGGACCTAGGCCAGTGCCCCAGGTGGGCATCTCTGGCTCCCATGGCCCTGCAGGGCAGGGAAGAAGCCACCCTCCACTGTCCTAAGCTGCCCCTCACCGAGGGCTGTGGGGCTGGGGGCTGGGGGCTGGGGGCTGTGCTGGCGGCCACTGTGGGGGGGGAGGCTCACCGGTTCTGGTTGTACTGGACGTTCTGGGTCAGGTCCACGTTCAGAACGATGAAGTCGTGCACGTGGCAGCGGGAGAAGGGCTCGCGCACCTCTCGGCTCCCGGCCTTGCTGGACCACTTCCGCATGCCGATCAGGGCGTAGTGGGTGATGTTGGGGGCCGCCTCGATGTGCTGCATGATGTACTTCAAAGAGACGTTCCTCTCCGACCAGGAGAACTCTCTGTCAGAAGGAGGGAGATGGATGTCTCTAGGTCAGCGTGCAAACAAGGAGGGGCCCTGTGGACTGGCCAGCCAGGATGCTGCCCTCTGGCTGACCCGCACATACCGGGCAGGGCTGGTGCAGGTAGAGTCCATCACAACCTTGGCCGAGGGCCAGGTGCCAGGCTGAGCACCTGGTGCTTATTAGCGCCCGTCCTCGCAGCAACCCTGAGACATAGGCAGCCGCCCGGCCTGTTTCACCGAGGAGGGAAGACGGGCTGCAAGTAACTTGCACTGTGTCGCCCCACAGAGCCTGGGTGTGAACGGCTGCCCCTGAAGCCCTCACTCTCTGTCAGCCCAAACCACCATGCCTTTCCGGTGTGGGGCTCTGAAGGTGCGACGGTGGGAAAGAGCCAGGCTTTCTACTGAGAATTCCAAGTGAGAGCTTGGGGAGGAGGAGGAGGCAGCCTGCCAATGCCTGCTACCCCACAGGGTGGCATCTGAGGCCTGTCCGGACAGTGAGGGACACGGATGACCAGGGAGGGGGACTCCAGGGCTGCAAGTTGGGGACGAGAATCGGGTCCATGAGGTCCCAGGCAAGTTGCCCAGCTTTTCTGGACCTCGGCTTTCTTTTCCCTCCCTGACGGGCTTAAGCTAAACTCTCTAGGTCCCCTGCTCCACGTGACATCCAGGACTTTCAGTGTTGTTTCAGAATGCAAATCGGGAAGGCACAAGGGAAGCTCTGCCCCCTTCCCCCTCTTGGCCCTCAGCCCATGGGGCTCCCGCCCTCGGAGGGTGACTGTGAGAATGGAGAAAGCAAAGCAAGTCCCTATCCTCCTAAGTCGCGTGCCACTACGTCACACAGAACACACTTTTCCAGGAGAACAGTGACCGAAGGCTGTGCTGCACCAGGTCATCACTGACACCAAGAAGGAGAACTGGCCTAACGGTGGCTCTCTCAGAAACTAGCCAAACAGAAGTCACCAGGCAGCCCTACGCTGAAACCCTCAGAGTAAAATCGCAAAATCACAGGAACTGCTTTATGAGTGATGTTCAGACGCAACTGCACCTACTGAGCCCTTCCCACGTGGCACCGCTCGCCATGGGCACGCCACCCGCAGATTCACCAATCCTCAGGACAAACCAGCACAGGTATTAGCACCCCCTTTGAAACCAGAAGCCTAAGAGAGTCCTGTCACAAGCAGGCGAGAGGAATGAGGCTGGGGGGGGGGGAGGAAGGACCGAGGACAATGCTGGCGGTGGGGGGCGGGGCCTGGGGGTGGTGAGGGTCCCTTTCTTCACAGGGGAGTTGGGTAAGCGGACATGTTCAGTTTGTGACGATTTCTGCACATGTTTTTCTTTCGTGTATAGGTTAATTTAAATAGATACATTGTGGTTTCATATACAGATTATTCAATACAATTTAAAACCCCAGTCCTTGCTGGTGCGGCTCAGTGGGTTGGGCATTGTCCCGCAAACCGAAAGGTTGCCAATCACCTGCAGTCAGGACACAGGCCTGGGTTGTGGGTTCAGTCCCTGGTCAGGGTGCGTGAGAGGCAACCAATGTTTCTCTCCCTCTCTTTCCCCTCCCTCCCTCTCTCTCTAAAATAAACAAGTAAATAGATAAATAAGTTTTAAAACAATTTTTTAAACTCCAAGTAAAGCTTGGAGTGTAAGTCTGCCGCCTCCAGGCCTCTGTCCCCTACATCGGCTCTTTCTAACTGGGAGTGCCCTCTTTGGTAGTCCTTGGGGGTGGCAGGGTGACCCCTGCTGAAAGAGAGCTCGTGCCCCCATCTTACTCCTGGGCTTGGGGAGGCGCCTTACCTGCTCCTCTCCCCGCCCCCGTCGACATCCACCACGTTCCACATCACGCAGGAGTCATCGGAAATCACGATGAAGGGCCAGATGTCCTGCGGCTTGATGCCAAGCTCCTCCTGCCGGGTCCGCTCCAGCTCCAGGTTGTGGTAGGACAGTTCCTTGATCAGGAAGTGGGCGGCGCCTGCAACGGGCAAAGCCACGCCCACTCAGCTCCAGCGGATGGATGTCACTTAGGAAAGAGGCCCCGCCCCAGGACCAGCAGCCCCAAATGAAGGTTGGTCCTCGCCCACCCGCATCATTCATCCACTAGCCAGTAGCCATCGATCTGGGGGTGGAGAGAATTCTAGGGCACCAAACACACCTCCCTGAGGTGCACATACATTTCTGCCTGCTTATCCTTGCTTTTCTAATGTGAATGGAGAGCACGAACGAAATCAATAACCAAACATCGAAGAAATAATATTCAAACAAATTGAAATGCTGTAAAAATCAAAAGGCTCGATGGAAAACGTTCGACTCTGCCAACCCCAGAACACCCTCTCCAGCCTCCTTTCTCAGAAACCTGACGGGCGGGGCGGCGGGAGGCACCTACCCACGCCGGCGCTGTTGAAGACGCTGGGGAGCACCAGCATGATGTGGTTGGGCCAGTACTTCTTGTAAACGGGCATCTCGTACTCCTTGACGACCAGCACGTGCAGGTGGCTGGCCCCGTCCATTGCGTGGTACAGGTTGAAGAGCCCGTGCTCATGGCGGCCGGTCGTCGGGGTGAACGTCGGACTTTTTATGTATTCGTGACTCTGGAGAGTGGAGGCATAAGGAGGGAAAGTGTTTCTGAACACGGTCACGATTATTCCCCTCCCTCTGAAGTGTCTATCTCCAGACTCCCCGAGGCCAGCGGAGGCTTGGCTTTTTACTGGGGAAAATGCAGTAAAAATGATGGAGCAGCTGTCCCGAGCCTGCGGCCTGCTTTCTGAGCCCTCCCAGGAGCCAGCCTGGGCGATCCTGCTGGAAAAGGGAGACCACGGGGAGCAGAGATGGCTGTCCCACGAAGACCACCCGAGCCCAACCGACCCCAGCCCACCCAGGAGCTCACTGCAGGCCCGAGGGAGCTCAGCCCAGCCCAGGATGACCACCTAGCTGAACCGAGCCCAGCCTCCTGGCCCCCGGATCAGAAGCCAAGAAAATGCTTATTTGAGACTGGTTCATTCACCCAGACTGATGGGCATGCATCCATCACCCCAAGTCACTACCCTTTCACATGAACATCCAACCTCATGCATGGGGCACAGGTCATTTCTGCGGGACTTCAAACCCCAACCACCGACTCATGCAGCCTGACTGTCTATACACTCAGGATGCACATCGTTTATGTAAGGAACTCTCTGGCCCTGACCAGCATGGCTCAGTTGGTTGGGCGTCATCCTGCAAAGCAAAGGGTCACCCGTTCAATTCCTAGTCAGGGCACGTGCCCGGGTTGTGGGTTTGGTCCCTGGTCGGGACGTGTGCGAGAGGCAACCCATTGATGTTCCCCTCTCACATGGATGTTTCTCTCCCTCTCTCTCTGCTCCCTTCCCTTCCCTCTAAAAAGAACATCTTTAAAAATAAAATGGTCTGCTCATTCTACAAAACAGAAAACACTGCGTGGTCCCCACCGTTCCCTCAACACGAGTTCCTCGGGCTGAGCTGGGTGCCTCTCCGCCTGGCACCCTCTGAGCACCACTGCAAAGCTGTGGTGCCGCTGGTGCCCACAGCCTGTTCTGTTTGAACTGGGCGGAAGTGGGAGTGGAAATGGGAGTAAATCCTTGACCGCGGCAACACCCAGCCCATGGGGCAGGAGACACCACACCATAAAGGTCTCCTTGGTACTTTATGAATGATTTCAGGGCTCGGTAACAGGACCTGCAAGGTCAGGTTCAATGCTACGACGTCTGGCCCTCTGGAGAAGCAGCGCCTCCGAGGTCTGCGGTGACTGGGCTGGGCAATGGGCCACAAGCTGGCTGAGACTGTTGGGCTGGAACCATCCAACCCCACGTCCCCGGGAGGGGCGTCTCCGAAACAGTGGTGGTCCCAGAGGTGACAGATTGTTAAAAACAATCTCATAGACGGAGAGCAGGATGACAGCTAAGGGGGTGGGGGGAGGTTAGCAGGTAGAGGGACTGAGCAAAAGGAGAAAGGGCTCATGGACAACTGTGTGGTGACTGCTGCAAGGAGCGGGGTGTACAGGGACTAAAGGGCAATGGGGAAAATACAGTAAAAAAGACTTACAAATAAGTAAAATGAAAAAAGAGAATGATCTCCTTAAAAGAGGAATCCTCTCCTGCAGACACACAAACTGCGGTATTTAGGGGACATGATATGGTGTCTGAGATTTGCTTCCCAATAATACAGGGAGGCCGAACAGCAGGACGGATGATGCCACAAGGACAGGCCCTGAGTCAGGAATCGTCGGAGCTGGGGCCGGGCCCTGCTGGAGTCACGCTGCTCGGCCACCAGCCCTTCTGCAGGTACCCAGCAGAGAGTGTGGAGGAGAAGGGAGTGGACGAATGAAGGTCCACTCTGCACTTATCTCCGTGGCACTGTGCTGGCGCCTTATGTCAGTTATGCCAATCAACCTCACCACAGGCTTACTGCCCAGGCTTACAGGGGAGGAACCCGAGGCTCAGAGACATTAAGTGTGAAGTTCAAGTAACAGGGCTAGCAAACGGCAGAGCAGAGTTCAACCCCGGCTGAGTGACCCCAAAGCCCTTATGCTCCCCAGCTGTCTCCGCCCACACTGGTCTCTCCATCCGGTCCCTCCAGCCCCTGACTCATCAGGCAACTACAGTCTCTACACGTCCAGCTCAGCGGTCACTTGCAGCCGCTCTGATCTGACCCCTCGGACTCGACACCAGTACCTTGTCCGTGACAAGGGGCAGCCGCATGCTCTCCAGCTGGCCTCCAGGTTGGCTGAAGACGAAGTGGTGCTCCTTGGACTTGGGGATGATGAAATGCAGTTGGATTTCCTCTCCTAGCATGGAGTAAGAGAAGGCAAAGGCGTGCAGGGTGGACTCATAGAGCTGAGGTGCGAGGGGGAAAGGACAGAGCTTGTCATCAGCATCTGGCGTAACGTCCCAGAAGACCCCAGGCCCAACCTGGCCATGAGCACACGCAGGTCATGGCCACCTCTGGCCCACAGCGCGAGCAGCCCACGGGGCAACGCCCAGGCAGGGTGCGGACACCCAGGCCTTGCTACTGCAGGCCACGCCCACTTGGCTGAAGCCGGGTCCTGTCTCTAATCCTGGTGGCACTTCATCCAGGGACCTTCAGACGCCAGCCACCCTGGACTCTAGACTTGACCCAGAGTGCTTGGTTAGCTAGACCACACTTTCAATGCTAGTGAATATATTTTTCCATCTTGAGTAATCCCACGTGTAGTAGCAAATTATTACCAGATTTGACACACCTGCAAACGCCTCCCTCACTACACCCAGCGCCCTCTGTCCCCTTTGTAATTGACAGTCCCATGAAGCAGGTCCTGTCATCAGCCCCACGTTACAGAGGCGGAGACTCACATTCAGAGGTCTGGGGCTCACCTCCAGTCACTTTGTCCGAAGAGCCCACCCCTCATGCGGTTCCCGTGCCCATAACTCTCTGGTGTGACTTCCCCACCTGGCTCAGCCCAAGCCATGCGACGCCCCTGCTGGCCTCCCCACTCAGGCACCATGGAGGGGCCTTCCCTGCCTCTTGCCCTGCCGGCCAGTGTGCCCTGAGCACTTCCAGGAAAGACAGGCCCCGAGAGGGCGGACACAGGCCGCGACACACGAACCCGAGATTCCTCCTGTGGCTCCTCCAGAACCGTAAAGCCCTTTGGGAGCAGGAGGGAAAGATAGATTTGGACTTGGGGAGGGGGCACAGAGGGACACAGCTGAGGAAATTTCATAAAAAGGCCCTCGGAGCCTTGGGGGACAAGGGAGGGGGCAGAATAAGCAGAGGAAGCTGGTGTGCACCCCGTGGCGCTCCTGGGGGCTTGGCGCGGGTCCCCTCAGCTGTGGCCCCCAGGTCTCAGCTCACCTCCTCCCTCTGCCCTTGTCCTTTGTGACTCCCCTGGGGACAGTTTCTGAAGTGACAAAGACCCCTACTGCCTCATGAGGTTTCAGTGAGAATTAAATAAGAAACTAGACAGGACAGTTTCCTAACCCGTGCACTTGGAATGGATTACAGGTGCGGCTTCAACACAGACTGGTTCAGGAGACCAGGTAGGGCCCTGGGCCAGTGTCCAGGGCAAATGACACTTTCTCCCACATACACAGGTTGGGAGATGCCAAGACAGAAAAGTGCCTGGCAGATTGCCCAGCACACAGTAGGTGCTCAGTAAGTGCACATTCCTCTCTTTACACCATTTCTGTGCTTCGGCCACACTCCTTTTCTTGCAGGTTCACAGTGCCCTGAAGTTTTGCTTACACACGTCTCTGTCCCTACACTGAGTGGTGAGAATGGAAACAAAGTCGATTCACCTCTGCGTGTGCACCTGGTACGTGTCAGGCTGACTAAAAAGTCCGTTACGCTTTTTCCAAATGGTGGCTCTAGTAGGGCTTAGCTGTCTTTAACTTCTTTCAAAACAACTTTATTAAATTGTGTTGTGACAGCTGTCATATCAGCATGCATTGAAAAAACTTACCAAATTGGTAAATTTTTGTTTAGCCACTTTAACACCGACGAGGGAAGAAAATAAGCAACATTTTTGACATGTTATCCTCTACTATTTCAAGAAAGTTAAAAATGCAACCGAAATACAAAAAAAGATTTGTGTAGTGTATGGAGGTGCTGTGACTGATCAAATGTATAGAAAGTGGTTTGCGAAGTTTCATGCCATTACTGACATTCTGGCCAAACCATTCTCTGCCGCGGGGCTGTCTCGTGCACTGAAAGATGCTCAGCAGCGCCCCTGGCCTCTCCCTACTAGCAGCCAATAGCGGGAGACAGCTGACATACTCAGAATACCCAAGTCAATAAAGTTAGTGGTGAGAATGAAAAATGTGCCTTTTATCTTCCGGGAAACAGTGAACGGACTTTTTGGCCACCCAGCACCACGCATGCAGGGTGTGCCCGCTTCGTGGCCTTTCCGAATTGCTAGGATGTGAAGACAATAAGCTTCTGCAGGCAGCTCTCCTCGCTGCTCATGAACCAGGGGCCCTGGAGAACGACTGCTCCGTAGTCACTGGAGGCAGTGAGTCCAGATTATTGAAGGGAAGTGGGAATACAAGCAGACCAGGAAGCAAGGGCTTCCCGGACTCCTCACCTCCCACTCCAGAATGAACACAGACAGGGAAACCGCGGCGTTGGCCAAGGTGACACCCAGGGCCCGGCGCCCCTCGGCCTACCTGGTAGCGGGGGTGGAAGCCCATGTACTGGCGGCACTGCTCACAGTGGTGGTACGTGTTGTACGCCGCGTACTTGGACAGCCGCATGCGCGCCGTCTGACGCCGCACGTAGAGGTCCTCCGGCCTCCGGGGCGCCCCCCTGTCTGCAGGAAACCCCAGGGTCAGCAAGGCGGGACGGTCACGCCCTCCTGTGGGAAGCACTGGCCTGGGGTTTGAGGGGGTCGCCAGGGGCGGGGTCCAACTGGGCAGAAACAACAGTCTGCACAGAATAAACTGAGACTGTTGCCTTGTCACCTTACTCGTGAGCCTGGGAACGTTTTATCAATGTATACTCAAAGTATCACTACGCTACTGTGGAGACTGACTGCCAATGCGATACACAAGGGCTTGTCATGCAGGTGAGCTGTCCCCATTTTTTCCAAATGATGTCTCCTGCTGAACTTTCACCAGAGACGAGCCTACGTGGAGGGCCCCGCAGTGACAGGGATGGAGAGCCACGGGGACAAAAGCATCAGTTTGAAATGGACACTGGTGTGTATCCGCCTCCCAGACCCCATTCGCGGAACTCTCCTATCAGTGTTTACCACCACACCGGCCACTAACATCCTATTTGCTGACAGGGACCCTGAAACACAGCTGGGTCACAATACAGTGACAGACAGTGGTCCCTGCAGGAGGTGGGAGAAAGCAAGAGACTGAGGGAGGAGAGGGAAATAGATTTCGTGGCCACAACCCAAATTCACAAACGTACGTGTCGGTACCCTCTGCACACCGGGGCCTTCCGAACACCCCAGCTGTGACAATCAGCCGGTGTGTCCTCACTGCCATCAGACGCCCTGAGTGGTCAGTCCTCCTTCCTGGGTTTCCCAGGGGGGCCGCCAACCTCAGTGCCGGGCGCTGCTGGTGAACTCACCCTGCTGGATCCTTACGGCCACCACTAACAAAATCTGGCAGACTCCTGTCAGGGGCCGCCCCACGTGCTCTGGGAGATGTCAGAAGTCTGACCTTCGCCCTCCACGCTCTGGTGGTGAGAACAGATGAGGCTGGCATCTTCGTACTTGGGGTCGTGAACAATGTAGTCGAAAGGCAGCTTCTTGAAGAGCTCCAGGTCGGGCCAGGGGTCACTGAGCTGGAGATAACGCCAGTCGGGCTCTTCCCGGAGGTCTGCGAGATGGGGACACACCCAGAATCGTGACAAAAGATCGGGGACAGGCTCACTTTAGACGTGCACAAGGAGGTGGCACGGAGTGGAGCGGTCACTGAGTCTGGGGCCCCTGGGGGCACGCCGTGGCACGGGGAGGGCACGAGCCTGTCTCGGGACTACTCTACGGCGGCGAGAAGGCACATTCAGCGCAACCTCTACCCAGAGGAGCAGCCGCGTTTGCTAGGAGGTGGCTTTGTTCTTCCGACCCTCGGCCACTTCGGGTCCTCCCCGTGCTCCGTGCTGCTCCCCGGCACTGCCTCCCAAATGTAGCACACTGGTTCCCAGTGCCCAAGGAACCTCTGAATGCCACCCGGCTGATACCGCCCAGCTCCAAGCCCCACAGCTCTGGAAAGCCTCTTCTGAGCACGCAGGCCCACCGCTTCCTCCCTCCCGGTGAGTGCCAGCACCGCCCTGGCCCACACTGCTCTCCCCACGCTCCGCGTATCACCTTCTGTTGTAATCGGCACAGGCTGCGGGTGCTCACTAAATGCTTGTTGGTCAAAAGGTTAAACAAAGTCCAGTTGGTCCAACTCGAATTCTGCAATGCATCGGTTCTGTGTATGTTATAGATCCCTCTCTCCCCTTGTGCACGTGGGCAGAGTGCATGCCCCGGGGGAGGAAGAGGAGGAGGAAAGAGGGAGGGGGGTGTTCACCGTGTGTTTGGAGCTCAGTGCGGCGTGTATGTAACATCACGCAGTGTTCGCAGCACCCTGCGGAACAGGAATCACCAGGGCGTACTGAAGAGGAAACCCAGGCAATCAGAGTATTTAATAAATTGCACTTCCAGGCGTAACAGACTGGGTTTGAATCCCGTCTTTGTGAATCCTGGCACCTCTCCAAGGAAGGAGGAGACAGAAACTCAACAGGCCCGGCCTCATCTGAACACAGTTATGAACCGTGGGGGACCATGGGAAGCTCGGAGCTGGAAGAGCCTCTTTCCTTCAAAGGCAAGACCAGTGCCGGGCAGGCATCAGCAGCCCCCAACCCTGCTACCCAGTCAAGAGCATCTGAAGAAGCCCGGAGCACGAACGTGGAGGGACCGCCCTCCTTGTCCAGGCCGAGTGAGTCGACTGTGTGTGTGTACTGCGTTTTCTGTCCCCACTCGTCCACAGGTGGCCATTCACCCTCCGTGGACAAACATGACAGTGTGTCCTCGATGCCCTGAGCAAGGCTGCAGTGGACCCGACCACTGTGTGAGGTGACAGCTGTGTTAATCAGCGTGACTCAGGTGGGGACTCACAGGGCACACGTGTACCAAATCGAGTCATACACCTTGAAGATACACAATTTTTTAATGTTTTCATCCTCAACTGAGGACATTTTTTCACTGCCCTGAGAGTAAAGGAAGGGGGAGAGAGAAACATCCATGCGAGAGAGAAGCATCAATTGGCTGCTTCCCGTACGTGCCTGGACCAGGGATTGAACCCGCAACTTTTCAGTTACGGATGACGCTCCAACCAACGGAGCCACGTCAGCAGGGCTACCATTTTCTGAGTGCTGTTAAGAAGCCAGTACAGCTTACTGGCTCCCTTTAGGACTCCTTAACAAATGCTAATCCCCAAAGCAACTGCATGTTTACCAGCCCAAGTTCCTGGCCGCTGGGAGATGCCTGTGGGGAGGACACCGAGGCCGAGTTCCACGACAGCGTAAACCAGCTGGTGGAAGGGCCT
The DNA here is from genome assembly GCF_014824575.4 of Sturnira hondurensis. Taxonomy (NCBI): domain Eukaryota; kingdom Metazoa; phylum Chordata; class Mammalia; order Chiroptera; family Phyllostomidae; genus Sturnira; species Sturnira hondurensis. The sequence goes on along the minus strand of NW_028079044.1, from coordinate 58,765,244 downwards.
TACCTCCATCGGGGTAAACTGTCTCGTGCACGAGGAGAACAGGCCGTCCCCGTGTATCGCACAGGATTTCCGTTTTGCCCCGAGATACTGCCCTGTGCAGTTACCCGCCCAGCTGACGTCGGGCGGGGGGACCCCCTGATGGACAGCCCCACTTTCTGGAGGCAGCACTCAGATCCAGGCTCGTTCCAGCTCAGCCACCTCCCGGCTGGGCTCCTGAGCACATGACTTAGAGGGAAACGGGTGAAGCTGGTAACTTACCAGGAACAACCACGGTATTCGGAAGAACGTTAAATGTGGTCACTGACGCAGGACACCCAGCACTGGGCTTGACACATGGGACCCGCTCAGCCAAGGGCAGCTACTTTGGCACAGTGGTAGCTTTAGCCCCACAAAGGCCTCCCACCCAACAGTCTGACCTTGAGCAAAATGACTACAAGGAAAGACCAAGGCACCCACCAGGCCCCTCGGGGCGTCTGATCATGAACCTGAGAATTTCATCCAGAAAGACACGAAGCCACCTGAGAAACTGATGCAAGATGACTCCAAGCCCCAGGGTCACCAGAGGGTAAAACTCACTGATATTGATCTCTTCTTCGTCGTAAACATCCACCTCGGTGAGCCGGACGAGCATCCTGGACAAGATGCTGAGGAACTGCAGGTAGGCGCCCGTCTTCCCGATCTGTGGGCACAAGGAGACGGGAGCCGGCAGTCAGTCCGCCCAGGGTCCCCTCCCTCTCTTAGAATGACCTCGGAGGGCACGGGGACCACCCCCGCCGCCCTGCTGCTTATACATCGCTGCCGGTGTGTCTCCAGCTTTAACCAGCCACAGTTTTCAAGCTGTTAGAAAGGGGACTTCTCGGCAAGGCGAAGAAAGTTTGCTTCAGAGAAAATAAACTGCCAATACAAAACAATTTCTTAAGAGCCCTGCATATTGCAAATCGCTCTTCTTGTCTTAATGGATATGCCCACAGTCAGAGAACAAAAACACGAGATGCCAGCAACAGAAAAAGAAACCAGAAAATAGCACTGTACAAGAAGTACCAATGACAGACAAAAATGTATTTGACCTTACTGATAAAGTACTATTTTCCCCCTATCAAATAGGTAAACATCTTCGAGACTGATTACATGCAGTAATGTGAGAGCGTGGAGAAGCTGGTACTCCCTCTTCTAAAACCTTTTCCTGTTTTAAAAATAAACGCTCATGTAAAAGTTCCAGAAATACAGGACAACAATGAAGTAAAATACTCGCAAATCTCACGCCCCTCCCCCGGGTAAGATTCAATGGCCGTTCTGTCGGGGGCTGTTTCCAGCACATTCACAGAGACGCATGGTGCACAGGCCGATTTTTCTTTCTAACTGACATCACACCCTGTATCTAGGGTCCTGAAATGTTTTAAACACTTCAGTCGCTTAGGGAAAACTCAGTGCTAGCGTGCAGAGATCTAGCTCACATTTTCTAGGGCTCAATCAAGGTCATGACTCTGCCAAAGTTATTCAGCTGACCTTGACCAGTGGAGTTGTCCCCAGGTGTTTCTCATAACTGAAAACAATACTGACACGAGCACCCTTAGACATATTTTTGTGGGTTTGCGTTTCCTGGAATAGACTCCAGAAGATGAGCACGTTCAGTCACAAGGCAGCCATCGTGAACTGTGACCATGGTGATGTTGATAGGGCCCACGGGGGACACCGTGTGCATGCCCCTACCACGGCCAAGCCGTGTCTGGGGGTCCTGTGGTTCTCTGGTCTGATGCCCCCATCTTGGTGATGCGGGGACTACTGTGTTCCTCGTGCTCAGCTGAGGGCAAGGAGGCCGGACCCACCCAGAGAGCCAGATGACGCTGGAGTCGGCGTTTGGCCCCAGCAGCCCACTCCAGGGCCCACCAACCACCTCTGCACTGGGCTGGCAAAGCCCCTGCCAAGCCCAGCTACTGTCCCACAGTCCTCTCCACGGTGCTGGACCTTCACCACGTGAGCGTTTTTGCCATTAGACAGGTGAAGTGGCCTGCTGTTGCCAGGGAAACACAGCAAGCGGGGATGCTGCCAGCCTGCCTACCACACTGCACCCACACCTTCCCGTGTGAGGCAACAGGTCACACAGACTGGCTTGGGGACCAAATGAAACGAGGTGGGAGATGCAGAATCACCATCTGAAAGAGCCAGAAGCACCCAGGGAACCTGCTCGCCCTCTGCTTCACGTGAGAAGAAACTGAGGAGAGAGGACGGGAGTTATCCAGGCCCTGGCCTCCACCCAGCTGCCCACAGAGAAACCACCACAGAAGATGCTGCCCTGGGCACGGCCTTACGCCCCCCTGCCCTACGCCCCCAGCCTGTGCACAAGGACGCATGGGGGCCAGGCCACGGCAGCGCACACCCACCTGCGGGGGGCCACTGAGCAGCAGCCGGCGAGGATGGAAGCCATCCACGCGGCCCTCAGCGCGGCTGCCATAGTCCATGTGGCTGGGCCGCGGCACAGTCCACTGCCGGTAGTACAGGGACTGCTCCGTGGAGGTCATGGTCTTGCTGAGCAGGGGGCGGAAGGAGCTGGCCCACATGACTGAGTGGGAGGGCAGCAGCGAGGTGGCCTTGGGCAGGCCGCCGCTGTCCGTGGCCGTGACCATGTCGTACACCAGCTTGGGCAGGAAGACAATGGGCGGCTGCCGGCAGGCCTTGGCCATGGAGCACCGGGGGGCCTGTGAGGCTGGGGTGCTGGCAGCAGGCGCGGCAGACGAGGAAGATGAGCCCGAGGAGGAGAGCTGGGACGATGAGGCGACCTGCACCTGGACGCCCCTCTGGCTGGTCTTGAGGCCGGAGTCAGGCGGCGGGGCTGGCCCGGGGCTGTGCCTGCTCACACCTGACGGGGGCCCCTGACCAGCTCGGAGCCTCTGTTTGTCACCAGGGGCCCTGCCCTCCTCTGAAGGGCCGCAGAGCTGTGGGGACTGGGCCTGCTCCCCCTTCCAGGGCCCCCCAGGCTGAGCTGAGGTCTCGCCACCAAGTGCTGAGCCTGGGAAGAGAAACCCATCGGTCACACCCGGGGAATGCCCCATTTTGACATGCTGGTCACCGGTTTCTGCAGCAGGAACTGCCCTCGCGGGGCCAGCGCTGGGCCTTTTTGTCAATGAGATCCCACTACTGATGACACACAGCCTCTGCTGTCCCATGACACCCCCAGGATCTGCTGGTTGGAGAGAGCTAGTGACCCCAACATGGTGTGAGCCACACCACCTCAAAGGCCTCTCCTTGCCAATCCCCTCCTGCCCTGACCTGCAGGAGGAGGGGGACGAAGATGGAAACCGAAAGGGCTTCCCAGGCCAAGTACCCTGCTGTGCTCTGCACTAACACCCCCCCAGTCTTGCAGCCACACCCTGACCCCACTCTGCACACCCCTCAGGCCTACTCCCTGCACCCAAGCTCCTCCCTGCTTTAAGCACCCTTACCCTGTGAAGCTTCCCCTGCCTGGAACACTTTCTCCAGTCACCACACCTCTACCTGCAACACCTGAAGCCTCATGTCTACCTCTCTGCAGCCTCAGACTCTATCAGAAGACTTCACCTTGCTCCTCTCCTCCTGATGATTCAAACCTGGGGAGCCCAAAGGGGGTGGCCCCCTGTGGCTGCCCCACACAGGCCACTAAACAGGACAGAGTCCACAGTCCTCCCCCAGGACAGGGGCCACTGCACCTCGGGGTCCTGCTGAAACGCCTCATGCTCCCAGGCCCCAGTCCAGAAAAACGCTTACTCTCTAGAAAGTCCACTTCTTCTGAAATCCCATCTCCTTCCAGTTCTAGGCAAAAGCAAAGGATCTCTTGATCCATCTCTGAACTCGTTCCCTCCGGGAGACTCACCGGACGCCTTGGAGGAGAGGCCGGAGGACGCCGAGTCGTGGGAGCGGGACCGCTCCCTCTTCACGGGGCTCCTCTTCTCCGAGGGGCAGCCTGTTTGGAAACACACACACCTGTGCGAACGCCTGGAAGGCGGTGCCCGTAGGTTCGCCCCGCACTAACAAGTACCTTCCCACCCATCCCTGCACCCGCCCTTCCACCCCTCAGCATCCAGGTGCCCATGTCCGCCAGCACCAAGAGGACGGAAGGAGTAAGGGGCAGGGCAGGCCAGTGAGGCACCCCTGTCTCAGTGGGGACCCCCACTGGCCCCAGGGCCACGCGCACGCAGCACTGCTGTCTACCGGGCGGCCGACCTTCCGTCACCAGCTCCTCGTCCTCGTTATCCGTGCTGCTCAGCTTCTCTGCGTCGCTCTCCACACCCTCGCTTCGGGGACCCTTCTCTGGGGACCCCTCGCTGCTGACGAAGTACGCGGCCAGGCCCAGCTCCTGTTCCAACGCTGTCCTCACCAAGCAGGACGAGTTGATCAGACGCAGGTCACAGTACCGCAGAGACCTGGGAGGGAACGGAAGAGGTGTCCACCCAGAGCCTTCTGCAAGGAAGCACCGTGCTGGCTCGCGCAGGAGGGAAACGGTGCACAGCGCCGCCCCCTGCCCTTCCCGCTGGGGGCCCAGGGCTGAGCAGATGGAAAAACGAGTGGCCTGCTGGGAGGCCTCCACCAGCCAGAGTGGGTCAAGCTGCATGTGTCTGGGGGCCGTGCAGTGAGTGTCTCAGCCCGTGCTGCGCATAAGGGGACGAAAATGAGCCTCGAAGTTCAGCCCTGCCACTTCTTAGTGACAGATCCTTCCACGGATCCTTCCAAGCAACCTCTTGGGGAGGCTCAAGATGTTTCCCCAAGAAAAACATCCTGAATAATGATGAATGGGGGTGAATGTGAATAACCACCTAAGTGAGGAGTGTATGCAATAAGTAAACATGTAATTATTCATTGACAATTAAAGTGTGCCAGGGACTGTGCTAGGTGTTAGGAACATATGACAATCGAGTCACCATCCTATGGGAAATGAGAGTCCATCTGGGAGACAGACACCGAACAGGAACGGGGTCCTCAGAGGAAGTGCGCACAGAGGGCAGGCCAGTGCAGGGCTCAGAGAGAGACTCTGTGACTGGCTGCTGGGTGGCCTTGGGCAAAGGGCCTTCCATGAGCTCATCTGTGAAACAGGACAGCAGCACTAGTGTAGCCAGGGGCCAACACGACATCAGAAGTCGAGCACAGAGAGGATGCTCAGTAAGCACAAGTTTAAGGCGGATCAAGACACTGAGCCCTTACAGAGTTGAGGAATGGAAGCGTTAACCCTCACAAAATAGCAATAACCAAAGTCAGAGGTCTGGAGCCCTTTTCCCAGGCCCCTGTACATGCAGCGTGCACTGGCCCTTGTACATGTGGGTGCAGCCCAGCAGAAGGCAGCCAGGCAGCCCCGGCATCCGTGGTCAGCCACACCGCTTAACCTCTGTCTGCCCTGGGGCCTCATCAGTCATATGGGGCTCCTGGACCAATGCCTGCCCCCAGGGTTATAAGAGTCAAGTGAAATAAGGCACATGAAAAGGATCTAGGAGGGTGGCCAGCGTGTAGCAGGGACTCGGGAAACGTCAGCTCCTCCTATTTTGTTACGTAAGCAAAGGTGTGTGCAAAGGCCCTGAGCGTGGCTGCCTAGGGTGTGAAGTCAGTCTTTAAAAGCCAACCCGTGACCACCAATGCCAGCGACTGCCAGACAGAAGGCCCAGGGACCTCTGTCCTGCGTGTCTGCAGGCCTGTGGGGGTCCCCAGGAGACGCCATGTGGGCTTGCAGCCGTCTGCTCAGCTGTGATAGCCAGGAACACGGCCTCCGAGATAGTCGGCCCTGAGAGCCAGAAGAGTGGACTCTGCCCAAGCGGCACCAGCCACCAGACCCTTCCAGCACACGCCCTAAACCTGGAGGGACCAGCTGTCCCCCAGACCAGCGGAAAACGCAGCCTCGATAATCCAACACTTTCCTAAGTAGGATGGCCATCCCTATCAGGGTGACGGCCCTGTCCCTGCCCTGGGGACAAACTGCAGGGCCTCCACCCAGAGCCTGGCAACAGCCCCCAGTCTGGCCCCACAAGCAGAGAACTAGGGAAAGTGTCCAGGTCTCACAGTTCACTGCCATGAGCTGGAAAACCAGCACAGTAAAAACACAAACCTACAATCACTGTGAATGTGAATGCGCCCCCTAGAGTTAGATGGTGGAAGCCCAGCCTAGAGAAGCCCCAGGTGTGGGCCCAGGCTCCTCAGAGACCCCAGGGGCAGAGCCCCCTCCTCTCACCTCGGTAAGGATTCCCCGTGCGGGTCCATCCCGCTGAAGATTAGGATGCAAGGCAGGCCCTCCAACTCCAAGTAAGTCCGGGGTCTCCACTCCGAATCCTCAATTTTCTGCCACATCTGCCGATAATTAAGAAGAAATGAGACCTAAGACTCTGGACTCTCCAGCTGGCCCAGCTCCAGGGGAACCTGGATGGCCTCCTACTGATTTAAAACCCTGCGTGGTGTCCTTTGATGGAAAGGGACGTGCTTTGCACCGCAGATAAGCAGGTTACCTTCTCCCCACCGTGTTCCCAGCGCGGGTCAGCTGCTCGCCACACACCTGCTCCCTGGCTCCCTGGTCTCAGTGTGTCTACTGTATTTTTACTGTTGCTCCGCTGTGGCAATGGGCCTCCCACTCACAGTTCCTCCTCAGTCATCGTTTCAACATTCCTTCTAACACAACGCTTCTGCGCTTCCCATCACCCAGAGATTTACTGAGAAGCTGCTCTAAGCCAGGCCCTGAGCTAAGTGTGGGAGACTGAGATCTCTGGAGATGGGTTCCGCCCTCCATCCATCCCCTGGGGGAGGAGCCAGAGGGCAGAGAACACCAAAGCAGCCCGGGTGTGGGGGAGCAGCAGCTTGCTGAAAGAGGAGTGGACGCGTAGTGGGGCTCCACAAGCTGGCAGACATGGGCTGAGCAAAGGAGAAGAGACGCAGCCCCAGGGAGAAAGAAGCTGCCACTCGGGAGTTTGAAACAGCGAGATAGTGAGTCGGGGCAGGGGGAGGGCAGCAAGGGGGGAGTTGCATCGGTAGTTTGGTACCTCTGGACTGAAAGATGCAGGTGGAGACCTGGCCAGAGAGGCAGCGCGGGGGTGACAAGGCACAGAGAGGCCATGAAGGATACAACACGATGGAGCTTGTCGCCAGCGCGCCCCAGCCCAGCGCGGCCCTGCCCACCGCGCTCCCAGACCTCCGCCGCCCCGCCTGCCCCTGATGAGAGTGCGCACCTTGAGCTGCCTCACAAAGTGCTTCCCGACGGCGAGGCCAGAGCCGGGGGTGCCGAGGATGATCTCGAAGCGCTGCTCCAGGGCCAGCCGTGCCCGAACGTGGGCCAGGCGCTCGTAGGCCAGGGCCGCCAGCGGCGAGCAGGGCACCCGCAGCAGGACCATGAGCCCGTGGCCACAGGGGCACTGCTTGGGTGCGTTGAGGAGGTTCTGGGTGATCTCGAGCGTCTCCACCGAGGTGTAGCTCTTCATCTGCGAGAGGCCACTCACCGCCATCATGGCGGCCGCGTAGTGCTGCACCAGGACGAAGGTCCTGATGATGGCGCTGTGCAGGCGCGGGAACCTGAGCAGAGAGACCGGCGGGCGTGAGCCTTCCCCAGGCCGTCTGGGCGGCTCCAGGAGGGGAGGAGGCCAGCAGGACGCCCCGGTCACAACCCAGGTCAACCCTGCGCAACGCCCAGGTCGCAGCCCCAGGTCGCAGCCCCGTCGCGCATCCCTTTGACACTGGCTGTTTGGAACCTGAGCTAGGAGCCTTCCCGCTTTGGCGTGTCCAGCTAGGAAATGCAAGGACAGGTCTGTCATTGCTGGTGTTTCAGTAAATAGTTGTTCAATGAATGAACAGATGAATGAATAAAATAAATGCCTGCCTAGTCCATAACCAGCTTCATGTGTCGCTCCCCGAGTTAGGCCATTTGCCCTGGCTCCCGCCAGGAGGGGGAGAACCGCCAGGTGTCGCTATGTGAGTGCAACCACCACAGACCCCAGATTTGGGAGGTCGTCCTAAAGGCACGTCAGTCATTCCCCTCAAGGACAGCATATTCACAGGTAATGGCATTGTAACTAGATGTGACTGACTTTGAGAGTGAGTGACAAATCGGAACACATCCAGTCAAAACAAGAGGCCCAGTGCTCTGCTTAAAAGCCATGGCCACTACGCACAGCTCATGTGGCCGTGGTGGCCCCTCCCCCCTCAACCCCGGCAGGTGCACGGCTGGAGCATCTCTGGCCCTCGCATCAGAAACAGACTCCAGAACACGAGGTAGACGTGTTTCCCAGCAGGAGCACAGGCAACGACACCCAGTTTAGACACAGCGCTGCTCCGAGTGCATTTCGCTGGAATGAGCCTGCTCGCTGAGAGCCTTTTGGAGCAAAGACAAAGTAATGACCTGCAAAGTCGAGAACCTTGACCTGCAAAGTCGTTTCTTGACCTGCAAAGTCGAGAACCTTCCCATGGCCACGCCCCCTGATGGGCTGCAGAGTGGGGGGCAGCCAGCCTGCCTTCCGACAGTATCTTTAAGATCTCTTCCTGCTCCTCCCTCTTCTTCTTCATTTTTTCTCCTTAGCACTTCCACCACCCGACGGGTCCCACAGACTGGGCTTGGCCAGGCCAGCTGCCACTCCCGAAGCTACCCTGGGAAGGCCGCACCGGTCCACAGACTCCTGTGCCAAGGGACCCAGTGGCCCAAGGGTTGCTTTGCCCTGGCCCTGCAGTGCCGAGGAAGGAAAGAAGGTAGAGTGGAGAGCACACCGCGTCCCCTGCCCTACAGTACTGCCCCAGCTCTGGTGGCCCCTTGTCACCTTGAGCAAGGTCAGAAGGGCAGAATGTCAAGTAGGCAGAAGCACTCTCTGCTCCCCACCCCTGACACAGTGGGAAGTGCCTGCACTCAGCTTGGCTTGGGGGACATCAGTTCCCTCGGTACCCCACGCACACTCACTGCAAGACAAGGCGGGAGTGAGCACAGAGCAGGGCCAAGGTCAGCTCTTGCAGCCTTGGGGACAATGCCATAGCTTCCTCCCTCAGCAAGTTCATGAGTGCTCAGCCACCCGTCCAGAGCTGCTGAAGTGGCCTGATTAAACTCGTCAGCATCGAAGTGCCCTGAGGTAGCAAAGGCATTAGGTTTCTCAAAGGGCGCTGGGAAAGGACCCTCATTCCAGGAGATACTGGGGGTGCCACACACTCCAGCCATCTCCTCCAGACTTATGGCCTCCCTGGCACATGGACGCTCATGAAAAAGAAATTCTTTGGTTAAATGAGAGGTTTCTCAAACATGTGTGACCATGGAACCCCTTTTGGCCAAGGCCTATTAGTATCCGGCCAAAGCAGCATACCCTGGAACACAGTTTGAGAAGCACAAGTCTAATTGGATCCCTCGGTGGGCAAGCATGAAAAACAAGGTACACGAGGGCCCGTGGCAGAGCCAGCTCCACCCACCCCAGCGGGAGGGCCTGCCTATGCCTCCCGTGGTGCTTTAAACAGTCTGCAAAACCCGGCTGGGCGTTGCAACGTAGAAACTGTGTGGTGTCGCAATCACTCGACCTCCCGGGCCTCCGTTTCCTCATCTGTAAAAGGGCAGCGGGAGCACCTGCCTCAGAGCTCTGCTGTGACAGGGGTCAAAGGGCAAGCTGTCACATCCGACTGGCTCTGCCTTCTCCAGCAGCCCTGTCCCTCGTGAGACACGTGGTCAGAGAGAGTCACGGTGTCTTGCCGAGCCTCCGTGTATTTGCGAAACGGGGACAAGCACATCCACGGGCTCAGAGAGGCAGTAAGGACTAAGATCATGAAAGTGAGGCTCTTGGGATAGTGAGCGGCTCGAAGGAAATAAAACCTGGAGCAGGCTGGGATGGCCATCATCGCCACCTTTAGACCTTCTGGTACCTCCCTGCCCACTTGGTTCCCTCCCTCAGGTCTCCCACATGCAGTCCCACGTTCCAGCGTCCTCCTGCCCATTCTCGTCTCTGGGATTTTCTGGAGTGACAGTATGACAGGCGTCGCTGGCCCAAAACACAGGGCATGAAATAAACCAGGTCCCTTTGCTGGAGGGACCAAGTCACCCAGGGTGAATCCCATCCTGGAGCTGCCTGGCTGCACCCACCTCAACTTGCCCTTGACCACTGGGCCACGCTAGGAACTGCGAAGAGGGATGCATACCTTTTCCCCAACGCAGTGACCATGGCCTCGAAGGAACTGTCGTATCTGAGCAAGGGGAGGCTGTGTCCCGAAAGGGTCGACTCGATGAACTCTGACAGCCCGAAGTACTTCTTGCTCTCGGGATACAAGTCCACACCCTGAGGCAGAGAAGATCGCCTGTCACTCAAGCGTCACGTATGCAGAGACTGAGAGGGTCATGTGCTGAGAGCCCGGGCGCCCTGGCGGGCATCCTGGCTGAACTGCGCTGGCTATCTGTCCCCTGGAGGCATTTCACTCTATCCTCTGCAGGCCCGGAGCACAGAACACTCCGCACTTAGGGGACAGTGCGTCCCCATCAGCCAGGGCTTTTTTATTCATTGACCCCAGTGTGTTTGCGAAGAAAACCAGCTTTATCTTTCTTTTACATGCAGCTTTTGTTGTTAAAACTGCTTCTCTCCAACAACCTGAGCTGGCTTTATGAACAGTCAACCATCTTGCGTTCCACTATTATTAAAATTGACAGGAAAAATAAATCCATCTAACCAATTTTACTCACATTGACATACAGTTCCTCCCAAGCTAACATCGGAGCTTCCCAAACGCCAGAGCAAAGTCAGGGAGGTTGCTACAATTACAAAGACATGGACTTTACCCTCAGACAGCCTGTGGTTAAGTGGGGGGGGGCCACAGAGCCAGCCGACTGGGTCGCACCCAGCTGCCCCTTCCCAGCTGTGTGGTTTGAGACAAGGGGCTCAGCCCCGCCCCCCGCCCGCACCCCAATCTGTAAAGCAAATCCTCCCGGCTCCTGTGTCTGAAACGAGTTCATGTGATGAAGCCCGAAGGACAGGGCCCACCCCGCTCACGGCGAACACCACACAAGCAAGTGCCAGCTTGTCACCACTGAGGCCGAATCCGCTGGACGGTGGCCGAGTTTGGGATCTTTAAAAGCTCCTCGGGTGACCCTGGGACACCCCAAACAAGCCCAGAAAGCTGCCGGAGCAGCTTGCTGACTCCTCGTGCCATCAGCTGGCACCCGACCACCCAGACCCCTCAAGTCATGGGAGCTGTGGTGACCTTCTGTTCGGATGAGAAAGGGCAAGTTCGCCGGGTTTAGTGGGCGTGCGTTCAGTCTCAGGAGGAGACGCTGAGCCTCACGGCTCTCGGACACAGGACGGGACAAACAGGGACAGTTTTAAGGCTGCTGGACAAAACCTTCTCTGTTCTAAGATGTGGACGCCAGCAGATGCATTTCGGGAATGTTCCTGAACACCAAAGGGGTTTGAAACCGAGCCCTGGGTCAAATTAAAGACCCCAGGAGCTGGCACCCCCGGGACCCCCAGGCGTTCTCTTTAACCAGTATCCCTGCTGGAGAGACTTCCTCCCAGCTGCGGCGGGGGCGGCGGCACTCACCTCGCTATGGGAGGCCGGCCAGTGGATCTCGTTGTAGGGGCTGATGAGGGTGTGCTGCGTCTGCAGCGCGTAAGGGAAGGAGGTCACGTGCAGGGTCACGATGTTGGGGGCCTCCTTCACCTCCCTGCAGTTGAGCAGTCTGTCCACCCATCCCGAAGACAGGCCACTCTGGGAGCAGAGGTTAGGGACGGCACTGCTGAGGGAGGAAGCGGGGAGACGGGACCGTCAGTGGAATGGGGACCTACGCCTGCTGGGGATCGAGAGGTTAATACGTTCATAACGAGCCCCCCAGCACTGCCAACCATGCAGGCGCACGGCTCTGCCCATGACGAGGAAAACAGACGTTTCTTAAAGGGCTCTGTTGCAGGCGCCCGTCTGGGGCGCCCCCGGTGCCAGTACTTACAGCTCAGCCGGGACACCGTCTACAGAGGGTTTCCTGCAGGGGACGCCACACTCGCGCCCGCCCTCCCCAAGCGGCGATTGTCACCCAGGAGTGTTCGAGGAACCACCCTTTCTCTCTCGGCCCCATCTGTTACCCGGCCCCATCTGTTACCCGTCTCCTTAAATTCTTTTTCCCGGAAGGCCTACTGACTCTGAAACGATCGAAGGAACATGTAAAGGGTAGGTTGCTATACTGAGTTTAAAAGCATCGAAAGGGAGCCCTGACCAGTGTGGTTCCGTTGTTGGGGCAAGGTCCCGTAAGCCCAACTGTCGTGGGTTTGAGCCCTGGTCAGGGCCCGTGGGAGAGGCAGGCAGTCGCTGTTTCTCTCCCTCTCCCCCCACTTCAACGTCAGTGAGCATGTCCTCGAGGGAGGATCTCTAAGAAGTGCAGGAATGGAGCGGTTGCCTTCTGGACGGGGGCCTAGGAGCCGAGGGCGGTTGAGCCTTGCTCGGCGGGACGACAGCCTCAGCCTCCTCACCCGCAAGTCTAGGGGGATAATAAGAACCAGCAACTCACCTGATGGGTGAGAAACCTACCCTCAAAATAAATATTCCAAATGGACCCTGTTATATAATTCAGGGTGCTCCGATTTCCCCAGGCCCATACCCTGGCCCCGGACTGGGAGCCATTTTACCTGGGCGATGATCTCTACGGCTCCGGCAGCCCTCAACTTCTGACTCCGCGCTCAATCAAAGCCTTCCACCGTAACCGGACCCAGACCTTCCTCCCCCTCCTCGGCCACGTCAGGGGCGGGGTCTAAACGCACAACACCCAGGCCCAACTCCGAGCTCAATGCTCCAATTCCTCTACTCAATTCAGATGGACGGACAGGCAACACCCTCTTGAAGGAGGATGGCGCCTGCTGGGACCCTGAGGTCCCACAGCCAACGGGGCCTCCATCAGGGAGGGGCCTGGGCTGACTTCCCCCTGTCGGGATCCCGCCCCCACTAGTCTCGGGCTTGGCTGCTGAGCGGGGCACCAACAATGCATCCCCTTGTGCATTTCAGGGCCTTGGTTCCAGGGGGGCTCTGCCGTGAGCACCTGTCCCCACCACCCGCACCCAGTGCTGTGACCACATCAAGCATGACGCGTCTCTTCTGTGACCTGTCTCCACACCGTACCATTCAGAGGCTGCGCTGGATGCCCGGGATGACATCCAGCTCAAAGGTTCTGCACCACAACCACGCCGTCTGTCACCGATGCCAAACCCCACCGCCCTCATCTTTTGAGGGCTCAGACATAGTCCCCCACGTCATCCATATTGTCTCAAAGAATAAGCGTGTCAACCCTGCCCCCCGCCCGAGTCACGCGAACCTCACGAGATCCCAGTGGGCGTGGTCGTGGATGAGGATGAAGAGCGTGTGCGGGTTCTGGAAGGAGTTTTGCAGGAAGGACTTGAATTTCGTCTGCGCGTCGGCATCGAGCTTCAGCACGTACTGCTCCACCTGCTGCTTGCTCATGCGCTCCTTTTCCAAGCCGAGCTCCAGCAAAACCCCTGCAACGGGTGAACACGCGCCAGTGAGGGTGTCGCACACACCGTCGCCGCTTCCATCCACTCCGCAGACCCCTGGCGAGCGCAGCTGGCACTGTGCTGGGCCCTGGGCTGCAGGGCTGCGTGTGACATGGGTGAGTCAGGCCCCACAGTGACAGGGTTACACCAGCTGTGCAGGGACAGCCCGCCAGGGGACACAGCTGAGCCAGCTCCATGGAACGGTTGATCCCACGCATGGAAACAGAAAGACGGGAGGAACTCCCAGGCCCTGCAAGATCATCTCCCAGCCTGGATGCCACCAGGACGTAGGGTGGACCAGAGTGACTCCTTTGAGAACTGACTCCATGTAGTTCCCATTCAGTCCCCTTGTAAGAACAGGAAAAGCACGTCCACGCAGGATAACGACACACAGGTCATCGACCCACCAGGGACCAGGCAAGAACTCAAGTTGGTTCTCCTCTGAGCAAAGTCCCGGGTGAGTCGTCATGTCTCAGCACCAGTTTCACGGTCTACAAACGGGGGTATAATTCTTGCCCTGCCCGCCTCCCCCCGTCGGCAGCGAAGACGGCTGTCCGAACCCCAGTGTGGCCTTAATCAAACTTCCCCCGCCGACACCCGGCCCCCCAGGAGGCCCCATACCCGAATGCCAGACGTGGAACAGTGTCTGCTGGTAGGTCACTTCTGAGGGCGGAATGCAAATCAGGAAGTCCACCTTCTCGAAGGACCCTAAGTCCAGATTCTGGGTGCTGGAATCCGCGATCGAGCACACATGGGAGAGCAACTTCTGGGCCACGGCCAGCTGGAAGGGCCGGACGTGGTGTGGCTCCAGGCTGTAACCTGGAACCAGAGCCGTGGGGGTGAGGCGCCGGGAGCAGAGGGCCATGGCCCCGGACCTCTGCTGGGGAAGGACACGGTGCGCCCCAGTCTCATACGCGAGGCCACAGGGAAAGGGAAGACACGCCAACCGTTCTCAGGGGCCTGCTCCGGGCTGGTTCCAGGTGTCATCTCACACACCTGCCCCCATTTAACCCTCCGAGGATAAACTGCCCTCGGGAGCTCAGAGGCTGTGACCTGCTCCACCTGCAGGGGAGGAGGGCATCTCACTTTGCAAGTTGACTGACTTTGGAATTCAGAAGAGGGTGCACGTTGTCAAGGAGACAACTTCAGGGACTTGGTGTGAATAAATATTTTCAACAGCACGTTCATGAGATGAACTCCAACAGAGAACTGCGCCATCTCAGGAAAACCCTATAGATGTTTATTTCCGGGTAAATGACCTGTTGTTGGGAACTGGAATTAAAGTTACATGTCAGGTCTCGTGTGATGCTCTGGAGGAGGCCTGCCCTCTGGGTGTGCTTTTCACGTCGCCTCCTGGTAGCCCCGGGGTCCTCGGACGTGGCCTCGCTAGTCCAGACCCCGGCCACCAGCTCCTCACCACTCACTTGTGCAAGCCGGGGCCCCGCTGACATCCAGGGATGCTGATTTGGTGACAGAGGCAGCAGTGAGTGAAGAAGAAATGTGGCCTTGACTTTCCTGATGAAATTTGTCCAGCAAAATGTCAATGTCACCCTCTGCCCAAAACAGAGTAACAGAAACGGGTTCGTGAAACTGAGCAGACACCGGGAAACGCCCACAATGCATCAGGAACCACGCTGGGCCTGGGGTAAGAGACAGAGACTACATGACCCGTCCTATTCAGGAGTCCAGACCTGGTAAGGAAATGACACTGTGACGCACAGGTGCCAGGACAGAAGGAACAAAGACAGAAGGACAGAGGAAAGGGTCTAAGCCCGTCTTGGAGAAGGTTTCTGGGACTACACTCGAATCCAGGGGGTGAGTCGCCAGGCAAAGATCAGAGAAGGACGCACGCAGCACAGCACCCACAGAACGAGGCCCAGGGAACACACTGCTCCCTTGAGAAGCTGCAGGCAGTTCAGAGGGGGAGGTGGGAGTGGGGTGGAGAGAGAGGCACAAAGGAACAGGCCCAAGACCCTCACATGCCCCCAAAAGGTGGAAACCCCAAAGCCCAGGAGAAGTCACAGACACTGCAAGAAGGTGGCAGCCAGGGACCACGCCAGAAGGGACCACGCCAGAAGGGACCACACCAGAAGGGGCCACGCCAGCCAGGGCCACAAACGCTGACGCACAGACCAGAAAGGCCACCCCGCACGTGCGAGTCCAGGGCAGCCTCAGGAGGGACGGGCTCCACCGTGACCTCCCTCCCTGTGTCTTTGTTTATTTCTGTGTGGTTCACGCGTGAATTTGCACCTGTCTCACTACAGGCCTACCTGGACAGAGGGTGCTGAAAAAGGCCCCCAAGGACTCCACTCTGCCCGTAACCAGCTCATAAGTGACTTCCTTCTGGTACTCGGCAGGGCTGAGGAGGCTCTCGGAGAGAATGCGGGCTTGGTGTTTCCCTGGAAAACACGCAACGGACTCTCATCAGGCCCCTGCCTAGAATCAGCTCCTCGACGGCAGCTCGGCGCCTGCACCTCTTCTCTCGCCCTCCCCCACACCCAGCACCTGTCCCAGGTGGGGTCATGAGGGACACACCCAGAGTACCGGCCGTGGGACCTACGCTCCCTGACCTGGGGTGTGTTGCTGAGCCCTGCCACACCCAGCGTCCCCCTCCGGAGCACAGGGCTGACGGGAGTACCCACTTTCTGGGACGGTGGTGCAGATGCAACAAGACCCTGTTTGTAAGACACTTAGCCCAATGCCCAGTACAGCAAAAATCAATGTCATGTAAAAAATAAGGAATGAAGTTAGCATCAAAGATGGTGCAAGACAACTGGGTTGTTGCCCAGGAACAACGTGAGGTGTTTTTTTTTATTTTTAAACATACAAAGATTTCAGATTTAAGTTTAGAACCTCTTCCTGTCTCAATAGACAGTCCCCGCAAGAGGCTAGTGACCCAGGCCCCACTCCTGGGGCGTGGGGGTCCCCGAGGCCTCACTCCCTCCCACTCTCAGCACAGGACCCCCCCAAACTCCAAAAACGCCAACTTCAAAGTGCACCTAGGCTCAGGCCACTTCCCCCCACTCCCAGCAGCCCAGTGGCCCACACGGCCTCCTCCCTACTCATGCCCCCACCCCCAGTCTGTTGTCCACACATGCTGGGCAAGTCCTCCTGAACCAAAAGTCAGATCACATCTCTTCTCTGGTCCAAAGAGCTCGCACAGGGAAAAATCCAGAGTCCTGGCCCGGCCTTCAGGGCTCTGCACAGCCCCACAGTCCTGGCCAGCCCATGGTCTGGCCCTTCAACTTGCCACACACAGCCTGCTGCCCCGTGGTCTTGGGATCCCCGCGCCAGCCCTTGTTGGCATTGCTGCCCCGTTCCTCACACCCCTGCTGCAAAGACACCCTGTTAGAGAGGCTCTCCTGACCCCCTTAGGAGCCAGAACCCCTAACTAAAACCCTCTACCCCATTGCCCTCCCACCTGCCAGGCTCTGTGCTGGATTTGGGGTCTGACTCCCCACCCAGGGCACACACTCCATCCTGTGCCCCCAGCCCCTGGCTGTGGCTGCATGGAGGAGGGCTTCAGTAAGTGTTTTCATAATGAATCCATTCACTAGTTAATGGACTCATTAACCCACACAACACCACAAGGCCATTTCTTAAATCCCCATTAGGTAGTGGAAGAAACTGTCTCTAAGGAGCCAATCACATCGTCAGGTGCACACAGAAGCCAAGTTTTTTACGGGCCTGTCCAGACCCCCAAGTCACCCGGGTGGGAGCGGGGGTTAGGATTTTTACTGAGTTCACGACCCAGGGTGCTGAGCGCTGGCACCAGGAGGAGGGCTACGGGGCCCTTGGGGCCCAGCTCCCACCCACTGCCGCTGCCAACCCCGGCGTTAGAGGCAAAGAGGGCGGAACCGCCAAGGAGAGCGACTGGGAGACCCCCACAGCTGCTTCCTGGCAGCTGCGTGGCGCAGAGGCTCACCGGTGACAGCGATGCAGGAGTCGATGGCAGAGTTCCGGCAGGCGCAGATGATCACCACGTAGTTGGTCTTGGCCAGCTTGCCCTCGACGAGCAGCCGGAACATCTCGGAGAGCCCCTCGGCCAGGGAGTAGGCGCACTCGATGACGTGCACGCTGTCGTTGCAGGAGCTGGCAGCCAGGCCGGCCAGCCAGGGCAGCTGTGCGGAGGAGACCGGAGCCACGGCACTGGGCGCGGGCGGGAAGGGCTGCGGCGCCGCCTGCTGGTGCTGCCGGATCTCGGTCAGGTGCGACTCGCGCCACGAGCGCAGGAAGATCTGCTCCAGGTCCTCCATCAGGGGCACCTGGTCCGCCGCTGACAACACGGGGCAGGCGGAATGCGCCTCAGTGCCCGCCCCACGCCGGCACATACCTCTCCCGCCCCCTGCGCCCCGCTCACCTTAGGCGCCCCCACATCCCCACGCAACCCACGAGCTGCACACGGAGGCATCGCACAAATACAGCGAGCAATTCTGGGGAAATGCACCTAAGCTGGTTTAAAAACAATCTCAATCACGCATTTACATCGTATCAGACTGCTGGGAGATACACGGAGGGCGCCAAAGCAGCCCTAATCACACCACCCTAATGCAAACACCTACTTCTGTACACTTCCACGCCCCACCCCCACGGGCAGGTTTAAATTGCCCTGAGGGTGGTGAGCACACAACTTCAGAGCTGGTCCACTTTCCTTCCCACACACCTCAATCACATTTCCATGCTGTCTAAGGTCTTCATAGATAGCACTACTAATGGGCACAAGATGTCCCAGTAAACGAGGGCACGGGGCATCCTCATTTACTCAGCAGTGTCTCCATTGTTAGTCCTTTTATTGCTTCCAAGGAATCACCTGTGTGAGTCACTCTGCAGTGTCAGCCGTCTGTGCAGAACACAGCACCCTCACCCCTCACCTGTGTGAGTCACTGCAGTGTCAGCCGTCTGTGCAGAACACAGCACCCTCACCCCTCACCTGTGTGAGTCACTCTGCAGTGCACAGCTGTCTATACGGAACATAGCACCCTCAGCCTAAACTCTCCAAAGTGAGCTCACAGAGCCAGTTCACACATATCACCAGACTTTTTCTGGATGGTCTCCAAGTGTCAACTTCCACACGTCACTGGCATATGACACTGGTTTTCCTGCACCCTTAGCCCCTGGATACCATCACTTGGGTGGGTGTCAATAATTTGGGGAAAATTTTACTTGTTTGATTTTTAATTTGCATCTCTTCGATGACTACTGAGATTGAATATTTTCAACATTTTTTCCTACAGGTATTTTCTGGTTTATATGTCCAAATTTGATAACTGGGGCAGGTGGAGGACAGAACACCACACTTCTGTTTAGAAGACGTGTCCCCACCCAGCACTGGCTGTGGCGCCCCCACCTCCGCTATGATAAAGTTTCCTGATCTGAAAAAATGGTGATCACACCACCCACTCCCTGGGCTGCATCAAAATTCAATTAAATTACCTATATTTTCAGACCACAAGACACACCCAGGTTTTAGAGGAAGAAAATGGAAAAAAAACTTTTGAAGCAAATAATATGGTAAAATATTTAGTAACATAAACAACATGATACTTCATCGATGTAAATGTAAACAGAACTCAACAGCAGCATTAACAACCATATTCCTCCCAAGCTGGGGGGAGGGGGAATGTGCGTCTCATAGTCCAAAAATATGGTAGCCGTTTATCTGCCAGGTTTAGAACCTTTTCCCTGAGCCCACATCCCCTTCCAGAACCGTCCCTCCCCTCGCAGGCAAAGCCCTGGGAGAGCTGTCCATGGTCACCACGCTAGTTTCCTCCAACCCCCCCCAAGTGGCAACTGTCCCTACAGCCCTCATCCAGCACCCGAGGTTGTCAGTCACTTCCATACACCCACGCCCAATCGTCAGTAATCAGCCCTCACTCAGCGCTCAGCAGGTCAATTGTTGTTTTTTTTTAATTATCTCCATACATTTTGACTTATTGTAAGCCCTCCCTGGTCTTCAGAGTGGTGACCACTGTGGCCCCCGATAATGCCTGTCAGCCCGTGGCCTGTCTTTCATTTCCACCAGCCAGAGCCAGTCTCCACAGCGCCAGTCAGCGAGGAAGGCCCGGCACTCCCCGCCTCCAGCGGTGACCCCAGCGGAGGCTCTCGGGCAGCTCGGGGACTCACCCAGCTGGACCAGGTAGTACACGGTGAGCAGGAGCTGCGTCTCCTCCGAGATGGGCTGCAGGGTGGGGGCCCCGTACCGCTCGTGCGCCCGAGACAGGGACTGGGAGCTCTGGTAGCAGGTGTGCAGGAGCGGGCTCACCACGACGTCGTTCAGGTTCCCGCACAGGTACGGGAAGTTCCCGTGGCCTGTGGGGGCGCAGCAGCACCTGCTAGTCGACACGCCTGGGCACCACCGCGGGCCCCCAAACACGATGCCAAGTACAGTGTTAACCGGCACCGGGGGTGCCACCCAACAAGCCCTGCCCAGTCCTCACAACTTCAGGTCCCCTGCTTCGTGAGAAGAAGGAATTTCTTTCACTGAGTCCAAAATCAGCCTCCATGAAATGCACCATAGCCACTGACCCAACACAAAGGTCAAGTCTGGTTGTGTGTCCCGCTCCCCTCGGGTGACCATGGCTATCTTGGCCCACCCAGACATGGGATCCATCACCAAAAAGACCAGGGCAGAGGGTGAGAGCAAGGCCACCCCAGACCAGGCGGGGCTCCCGGTCCCGTCAAGCGGCAAGAGGCCGAAGCTCCATCTCTAGCTTTTGATGCTCAGCTCCAAGCCTGTGGCCGTGGCAGGAGCTCAGTGCGGCGGAGTGAGTGAGGCAGGAAAGAACACATGTACAAGCAAATGAACAGCACTTGGAATCATTTCCCTTGGGCCTGTTGTGCAAAATCCAGCAGCTCTCTAACTGCTGGCATGGGACCGGGGGCTCCCCCGTGATGGCACGGGTCTGCTCGGGCCTTTCGCTGTCCTGGAAGGCGTCTCAGTGAGCGCTCAGGGGACACCCCCGCGGAGTCAGACTGGAAGAATGCCAGCCTGCTGCCTGGTTCTCACGCGTTCCCCCACCTCTCCCCCCCAACCCCCAACCAACTCCACCTTGCTGCATGGAGCTACTTGCCTTTAAATATCACTGGCTTGGCCTTGCATATTTTGAGCAAGTTGTCGGGGACAGACACTGGTTCTCCAGAGGCCACCACGGGAAAGGTGACTGAAGCTGGTCCCGCTAAGCCGGCCTGGGGCACGCAGGACATACCCGCATTCTCTGCAAACACGCCGAGAGCGTTAGAAAGACGCACCTCGACCCTTCCCCGTCCCCTACCAAGTCTTGGGACCACAAGTTTCTGAGGTCAAAAGCATCTTTAAGGTCACTGGGTCCCACCATCCCCACCAAAGGACCCAGGCTCCTCTTCATTATCCCTGAAAAGTGACAGGCAAGCTCCTTTTTAAATTCTTTTCAGGTCAGGGAACTCACTCCTGGGCTGGGATCCTGGGCTTTGTTAAGCAACTCTAATACGTGCGAGAGAGAGCCTTTGGTTGTACCTAAGTCAGCCTCCCTCCAATTCCTTGCCAGCACACACGGAAGCACACACACAGAAGTGCACACATGGAAGCACACGCATGCACACCCCACCCCACCAGCAACACACCCGAGCCTTGGGTTTTTGGCAAGTTCTGGTCACTTACCATACTTAGCTCTGCTCCCACTACCCTGGGGGTAGCCACCATCTGTAGCTGATGGAGATTCTGGAGACCACCCTTTGTGGCGCTTTTTGGGGGGCCCGGAGTTGGACAAGATACCTACACGACATTGAGAGTGTGCATTAAACTGTCAGTGGCAATGAGCTTTAATAAAATATTCCCCTGACTTGGAGAACACTTATATTTTTTAAAATTACAGTTCGCGATGGGTTTTAACATCTATTGAAGTATCTAGTCATAAGGCACCATCCTGTCCACCTCTGCAAATGTTTCATTCCGAAGTTGTGCAGGTGGCTAAGATGCAATCTGAAGGCTTAGCCCCTTCACCTTCAACATGGGATCGTAAGAGGCACCTCTGAAAGGTGCCTTGGTCAGGACTAAAGAGAATATACGGAAAGCACAAGCCTGGGCATGGTGAGTGGTAGCCGCCAAGACTCCATCGTCATCACCACCACCACCACCACCTCACGTTCCAATGTATCACTAACCGTGTTCCTTCAGATAAGCCCCAACACGCTCAGCCCACCGCTGCAGTTGCACCACTGGGGGGCAGCACATACCCAGCAGTGCTCCTCTCCCCACCCGGGCCCGGCAAGCTGATTTCAGACTGAGGAAATCAAGAGGACAGAAGCTGGCACCCACCGCTGTTAGGAGTCATCCTGCTCACACGAATGACAGTGTGCCCATGACTCTCACTGGGCTCGTGGCCATTCAAAACTCCATGGACTGGTCACCGTACTTTTGGGACCAATTTTTGGATGCAACATCTCCCTTCCACTTAAGAGCTACATGGTCAACCCTGACTGCACATTGAACTCACCTGAGAAGCTTTAGGATTCTCCATGCCTAATGCAGCCCCGTGCCACATAAATCAGGACCCCGGCATCTGCGGTGGGGGAGGGGCACAGGCCCAGCCGACAACCCCCAGGCTCCCCATGTGCCTAAGGCATCACGGGGGTTGGGAACCACCACCTGAAGCAACATCTCTGAGTCTGGCCCGAGAAGGAGCTGGATAGAACCAGCAGGGGCCTGTTAAACCTGTCTGCTCCTGGGCCCCACCCCGGCCTGCAGAATCGGGTCTCTGGGACCACCTGGAGGGCGAGAAAGCGCTTCTTCACAAGCACGGCTGATGCCCAAACTCCCTGCAGCTCCTGGACCTGCTCCACCCCTGGGGACAACCAAAAAGGGTCCCTGCAGAGCTGCCTGGCAGGGACAACACTTTGCCCCTGAGGCAGGCTTCAGGCCTCGCCAAACACCCCTTGTCGCCTCAGAAGCAGTTTCTTAAAACTGATCTCTGCCCCCGGCAGAGCGAGCAGGAAGGCAGAGACCTCAGACGCTCAGGTGGGCTCCTGAACGAGGCAACGCGCTTCAGCCAGCATCCACTGAGCCCCTCTGTGCCTGGCTCCGCAACAGACAGGGCCAGGGCTCCGAGCTATGGGTGGCCACAGCCCTGCTCTTCACCAGCCTGACAGACACCCGTGGGGAGGAGGTGACACATGAGCTAAGCTCTGAAACACAGATGCTCTGCAAGGGCAAAGATGTGTGACCAGGGTCTAGAGATGGGGGCAGTGGGGTGGGGGCACTGAACCATCCACCACAGGGGGACACATGACTCTAGAGCAGGAACACCTCTGTCCCCTTCCAGAGAAGTGTGTTCACTCTCAGCAGAAGGAGGCTCCCAGAGCCTGGCTTGCAGGGCCCAGGCCGAGGGCGGCCCCTCATTCCTGCCTCTTGGGGTGACAGCTGCCCAGACCTCAGTGTAGAAGGGGCGGCACCCAGGGCCCAGGCTGCTCCATCACCATGACCACACCGCAAGCCTCAGCTACACGGCTGTCCTAAGATCAGCACCCACCCAAGAAGAAACAAACACGAGATGAAAATAGGTGCCCGCCCGGGGCCCCTCCCACCGGGAAAGTGACGAAGGCCTGACCTCAGGCCCGAGAAAAAACCCGCAGGTTAAGACCGGGGAGCCTCAGACCCGATTCAGAAGAGACACGGTTCCTTCAGCTCGGCGGGAGACGACGTTCAAGACCCCACCAGAGAAGCTCTCGCTGTAGTGACGTGGAGGCAGAGAGCAGGGCTGTGTGCCTGGCTGCCTCCGGGTTCCCCTTCCTCCTCCACAAAGCAGCACGGGGCACCCGGCGGCCTCTAAGGGCTCCCCCAGAGGGACAGCCATGGACACTAAGGCTCTGTTCCCCAGTCTCATGGAGGGGGAAAGACAGCAAAGCCTGGCTTCTGACAAGGCTCCCGGCAAGTGCAGAGCTGGGTCCCTGCTCCGCCTGCCACTCTCCCTCATCCACAGCCTTTGCTCTAGCAGGGGGCCAGCTTGACCCCTTACTCCCCCCTTCTCACCCCCTAACTCACCCCCTCTCCTCACTTCCTTCCAAACCACCTCGAATTAATGCTTCCCCAGCTGTGAATGGCAGCTCACTTGGCACCTCCTCCAGGAAGCCCTCCCTGAACAGACCAAACTCAATGATGCTGCTGCCGTGGGTGGTGGTAAGGTGCCCTGAGTGAGCTGCTAGCTATGCCCACTCTCCACACAGCACCTCCCCCGATCCTCTCCCCTACCCTCAGAGCAGAACTCGCACCTCCAGATGAGGGAGCATTTCGCCATATGTCTTCCCCAAGACCCCTCACAAGTAAGAGAAAGAGTTGGGTTTTGGATTCGTGTTTATCTGATGTTGTTCACACGATACCATGTCACCCTCTCCTTCTGCCGAATTCTACATCCCTTCTGATGGGTAGCTCACAATAAGACAGGTCTCCCGTCTCACGAAAGGTTCTCGAGGCTTCTTGGTTTGACCCATTACCCAGCACCGGGGCCTGGGAACAGCCCTGCAGACTCAGGAGGCACCTGCTGGCCCGGCCGGACTCTCTGTGCAAGCCACACCAATTGCAGGAGGCTCCCATGTCCGCCCCTCAAAGCCTTGACCCAGAGAAGGGCAGGACCCCAGGACAGGCAACACTACCTAGTGCCGAGGGCCGCGTGACAGCCAACAGCTTGCTCTTCACCAGTTGCTGGTACTTCGGGGAGTCTTTGCCGTTGAAGACAGTTGGGCCCATGGCTGCGGCGAGGGGGGGGTGACCAGAGGCTGGTCCTGCGCACAAAGAACAAGACAGAGCAGGTCAGCTCACAGCACGACGATTCCGCCCAACTGAGAAAACACACGGAACATACACACACGCACACATACTCCTGCAGTGAGCACTCCTTGGCCGGGGACGGACCAGAGGAACAGGAGTGGCCCATGGGGCCCCATGAATTCAGACTGCCCCGGAAACTGTTTCTGCTTCCTTCTACCTGCTCCTTCACCCTCCAGGGCCAGGTTTGTACCAGACACACCGGGGACAGTGGTTGGGTTTGCCGTCGCTGAGGCCCGGGCCGCTCACGGGGGCTGGGACTCTCCAGGTCTGAGAATAATTCTGGGGGCAGCCACAGGTCCTGGTCTCTGGAGGCTCTCCGCACTAGCTGTGGGACCCTCCTCAACATGCCCCTCCTCCAACTTCCTCACCCATAAAGTGGGGGTCACAGCAGAGCCACTGCGAGGATGACCGAGTCGGCAGAAGTCAGGTCCCTGGAAAAGTGCCTGGCAGGCGGCAAGCACTGAGTAAGCATCTGCTCTTACCCGAGTCTCACAGCGGCCCTGCAGACGAGGCAGGGGAGGTTTCCTCCAGCCTCACAGAGGAGGGAGCAGAGGCCGCTCGAAGACTTGAAAGGACCTGCCCTAAGCCGCCCAGCGAGGGGCGGCAGCGCCGGGGCTCACACCCCAGTATTCGGATGCCAAAGCAGTGGCCTCTCCGGCTGCCTGGCGGCAGAGGTCCCAGGTGGCCCAGGCACAGGGAAGGCAACAGCAGGTACTGCACGGTGGGAAGGGAGGTGTGGCACCCAAGGGGGAGCCTGTTTCAGCCCAGGGCAACCTCTTCATCACGGGTGGGATGAGCCAGGTGGGGCTTGGCTCCTCTCAGGGTCCAACGTCAGACCCTCTGGGCAAGAGGAACGGAAACCACCAGCCCCCCGAGTCCCGCAAAGGCTGCTGCCTAATGTGGTCGCCTCTCCCATGTTTAAGGCTTCAGCCAGAAACACCTGCTGTCAAATCTGGGCTCTGCCCACCCATGAGGTCCCAGGCCAGCCCTGGTGGCCCCGACTTCCCAGTGACTATGCGGGGGTCACAGAAGCCTGCTCACAAGGGCTCATTAGGGTTGGACAGGACACTCACAGAACTGGGGCACACGGCGCATGGGACGAAGTGCATGTCCAGTCTCACTGCCCCTCCCAGGAGTCCAGTTCCAATGCCAACTTAGTGCCCGTCACACTGCAAACCCTATGCTGCAGATTGGGGCTGCTGAGAGATCCCACCAGCCCACCAACAAGGTGACCACGTGCCAGAGCAAAGAGGCATGCAGAGCACCTTTCCAAATCAAAAACAAAGCACCCTGTGTTGAAAACTCTCCCAAGTTCAAGATGAAACGCACGGGTGCTCCAGAAAGAGAACACGAAGCATGCCCCCATCTCTCTGGAAGCGTCCGTCACCCAGCAGCCATGCCGGCGGCATGCAGGGCCACAGGTTCTGCTCCTCTGGGGCTGCACCATTGCCTCACCTGCAGGCTGCGCCCCTGTGGGGATGCTGGGGCTCGTTCCAGGAGCGGGCTCCCGGGAGAAGGCAGCCAGGGGCCCGGAGCTGTCCAGCAGTGGGATGAGGGAGCTGGAGCACGGGCCGGCGGTGGTCTGCCGGCCTCTGAACTCTACGGACAAGACAGGGTCATGAACACCAGGTCACGGCTGCCCCCACCAGCTAGAGATGAGGTCCGAGCCTGGGGTTTGCCCTGCAGGAGAGCCAGGTACTCAGACACCTGTGCTCCAAGGGCAGGGATCCATCCGAGGGACACACTGACTGTCAGGACAATAGTGAGCATTTGGGGAAAAGAGAAAAACAGATGATACAAATGCATCATCCAATCACTGCCCATCACTCAAAGGTACAGCCCATACCTTCCTCCAGCCCACAGGTTGCCCTCGGCCCCAGGGACGTACCTCGCCTGCAAGGTGCCTGACCACAGCAGGTGATGAAAACCCTTCACTGGTCCCCCAGGGGAAGATCTGCTGCCTCCCCGGGACCCAGAAAAGGACTGGCACATACTAGCAGCTCACGGAACATCAGTGTTTACTGACCGATGTAAGAAAAGGAAGAGGGATGATAGGAATGGTGGGGGAGGAGGCTGGCCCAGAGCCAGCCCCTCCTGAAGCCCCTGTTCTGCTCATGGGAGCTGGCTGGGAGATTCCAAGGGGCCAGAAGTGAGCCAACATGGACAAGTGAGGGACCAAAGGCTGGCCCTCCCAGTCGCCTCACTGAGAGTCCTTCTAGAACATGACCCTCCACACCGATTCCGTGGGGACATCTCAGAGAGCAGCCGAGGCTGCTCTGAAATCCACCCCCTACCTCTCCCCCCACCGACAGCTCACTGCAGCCAAGCGCCCCTGCCCCACACAGGGGAGACAGAGAGGGAGGCATGGGGCCCAGGGACTTCTTCTAGGGACACTGGGGAGCTGTTCTTTCTGTTCGGGGACTGGGCGACATTATTTAAGCCACGTTTCTCTAAATTGGGGTTTTGCAACCTTGCACATGGACATTTTAGAGTGGGTAATTCTTTGGGGGAGGGTGGAATGTCCTGTGAGCTGCAGGATGTTGGGCAGCAGCTCTGGCCCCCCCTTCTCAGAGGCCAGGAACACCCTTTAGCCGTGACAATCAAAAGTGTCTCCACACAATGGCAAATGTTCCCTGGGGGACAAAGTCACCCACTGGAGAACCTTGCAACCACTGGCCACAGGGGGGCACGGCGTGGTGCAGCCCTCTGTCAACCCTTAAACGGCCCAGGCAAGTAGGCTGACGCTATAAACTGAATACCTGTCATTCAAAGTGGCATTTTAATCCCACACACTGACCCCTCGCCTGCCTTCGTGCCCGCTACCAAGCCGTCTCTCCGCAAAGTCCTGCTGACGGGCACCTTGGCCCACCCAGGGGACACCCCACCACCCACCTGCCCCGCAGAGCCAAACCACTCACCTGAGCCCTTCCAGCAAATGAGAGGCCCTTTGGTAAGAGCCCCCTGGGCGTTGCGGACCAGGTAATACTTCAAGTGCTTTTGCTTCTTGGGCTGAGTGGTCAGCTTAAGATTTATGTGATTGGAGAATTCCGTGAAGTAGCAGAAGCCTTTCTTTCCACAGCCAACACAATTCCCGGAGAATCCTGTAGGAGAAACAGACCATGACCATCCCCGGCTTACCTCTAAAATCCTCTTCCGATAACACACGGTTCATCAAACTGACCACTCACACCCTCCACCACAGCCAGAGAATCCGCAGGGAGCAATGTGGCCTTGACTCAAACAGGAGGAGGCTCCACCACAGCCAGAGAATCCGCAGGGAGCAATGTGGCCTTGACTCAAACAGGAGGAGGACCAAGAAGACTTGACCATGGACATGGGCCCGGGCAAGCTCGGAAGAGTGAACTCGCTTGGGTGCATACCCAAAAGCCTATGAGAGCAAACTTCCCAGGACGAGAACAGTCCTTCAGCTGTCTGCCCTGACCAAGCACCTGCAGGAACCGCATGCCCCCACGCCCTCCGCGCTGGCCAGTTACAGGACCTCAGCATTTGCTCACTGATGCCAACACACTAGGAGACCCCATGAGAGTGCAGACTCTCACCCTGGAGTCGAGAAATTCGATTCACCAAACCGCTGAAGGGAAACGAAGAATGCTCCACAGTGCACGGCAGGCAGCGGGGAGGGGGTTTGGGGGCTCCGAGGCTGGGGGAGTGGAGACGCTGGGCTCCAAGGTGCCTGTCACGGGGTCGGCGTCCTGCTACAGGAGGCCAGAATGGGACTTTCTGGGAGGTGACAGGCTGCCATCAGCTGCAAGGCTCTGAGAAGGTTGTCTATGCAGTGGCGATGGTAAATCTACCCCCCAGGAACTATCAAAAGCCAGAGAAGAGGCTTGAGAAGACCTTCGGCCCTTCACACCCATCGGAATGGTACTCACCAGAACCAGGGGTGACTACGGAGAACTGCGAGGATCGGCTTTGCTACCTGACTATCACATGACCCTGCCTGAAGAAGCCCTTGCCCGGCCCCAGGTACAGCTGGTTTCAACTGTCCCAGGCCCTTGGGAGGGGCATCCTGAGGCTGAGACTCGTTTATTTTATCACATTCTCAGGCTGGCAAGTTCACCAAGGTCCTTTGGACCGAGGCCTTGAGGACTGCGCGGCTCTGCTCACACCTGGTAAACTGAGCCTGTGTCCAAAGCAGCGTCTGCTGGCGACAGTTCAGGACACCTCCACAGAGAGATGAGACACCTACGCTATGGAAACCTGTGGGCTCTCCAATCTGCTGTATTTTAAGCAAATCTCATATTCCCTGAAAGACCTTAGAAATAAGGGTCAATCTCCTGGTCTCAATGTAAGACAAGTCCGGGCTAGTTCAGTCTTCCAGAACCCTGCTCCCTCTGCAGCCGAGCACGCAGGAAAGGCCCCGAGAAACGTCCCGCGGGGCACTCTGTGTCTGCGGGTGTTCTAAAAGGACAGGAAGGGGACCAATGGGCACAGAGAAGCCGTGATGTCCTTGCCCATTCACTGCATCCAGACAGGCCTCTCAGTCAATCAGGGCAGCAAAACGTTCTTTTGGGAAACCTGAGAACCAGAGGGGCCAGGCAACAGTCTGAAGTAGATACGGGAAGTGTGGCATGAGGATGAGGTCTAGACCCACAGCGTGGCATTCAAGGCTGTCCCCAAGCCCCCCAACCCTCATCTCCAGCTTTATTCCTGGTCCTCATTCAGCCACAGGCAGCAAACACAGGCCCTTGGGTCAAATCGGCCCTTCACCTTGTTTTATGTGGCCCAGCACCTTGTCTCTACCCGGCAGCAGTGCCGAGCTCCTTCCCCCTAGTTAAGGAGTAGTTACATTTGTACAGTCTTAATCGGCCCTTTGAAGGCAACCTCGAGGCTGATGTGGCCCCCGGTGAACATGAGTTTGACTCCCCTGTTAAATAGGCCTAATTCCAAAGGGCTCCCTCTGCTGACTTCCGCCACGCTCCTGCCTCCGGGCACACATACACTCTCCCTCACTTACACCACATCTGCACGCACTCCACCCATCACTCAGTGCTCGGCCCAAACGCCCACACCTCTGAAGATTTCCTGGCCCCAAAGGGCTGGGCTCCCTGTTCCCCGGGCCCCTGCAGCCTCTTTGCACTGTTCAGAGGGCCTTGCAGCTTCTTCCTTAGAGTTGTAGTGATTGCAGTTTGTGTCTTTCCCCCATAACTTTCCCTTGCGTCCCAAGTGCTGGGACCGTGGTGTGATTGCGTGGAGGTGCACTGCTCTGTGTACATAGGTGCCCACACTCAGACTAAACCTTGGCAGGGGCAGAGTGTCAGTAAACAACAGTAGGGGAGGAAGGAGACAGGAAACAAGGTAAGTGTAAGAGTGAGCACTGGGACATTTCTGGTACACATTGAAGTAGTCGTCTAACATTCTTATTGGTCCCTTTGCCTCCAACACGGGAACCTTGAGATAAACAGCTCAACAGCCATCTAAGGCCCCGACAAGACTCCCAAGCTCCCTGGAAGGGATTCTGAGCCCAAGTGTTGGAAAGATGGATGAACTACAAACAGCTGAAAGAAACGCTGAGGGGGACCTGCCGAGGCCGGCACTGCCCTCCCTGTCCAGTGGGCAGGCCCTTGCACCATGGGGACTGTGGGGCCACTGCAGAAGCCAGGGTGGGAACTGCAGACCATACGAGTTCCTCTGTGTGGTTCCGAAAAGCGAGCGGAAACCTGGCTCTCCCTGGTGTGGTAGGTATTTAGGGAGCCAGCGAGCAAACCGCCCTTCCGTGCTGGCTCTCACTTTCTGGTAAGAAGAATCCGCTGCTCTTCAGAGATGACCCTGGGCCGGGGAGGACCGACCAAGAAGACCACAGTGCGGCTTACCAACCGGCCCAGGGGACTGCAAAGTGCTTGAAACCACCCCAGCTGAACATATGAGATCATCCTAATCTTTCGAGAAATTGTCTGAAAGGGAGGAAGAATGTAGTAAGTCATTCTCTTTGCAAGACCCGCTGAGGATGCGGACGTCTATAATGGTCTCCTCAGGAGTCAGGCCCAGAAAGCATGCCACTGGGCCCGGACCCTCCAGCTCCCACCAGGCGCAAATATCAAGACTCGAGAGAAATCGTTCTGCCCACCAACTGTCCCACGGGAAATGCCCCATAAAAACGCCTCGCTCCTGACCCCACACACAGGCACCACACGATCTTCCCGGGGGTCCGGCTGTGTTTAAGTCGCTGTGGGTGGCGTTGTTGAACCGGCACATCTTGAACTCGTGCCAGTGTGCGTGGGCCACCAAACCAGGCTCTCCCTTCTGTTGGGAAGCAAGTTCCTGTCCTCCCACCCACTTCACTGTAGCAGAGCATGCACACACAGGTGGGACCCGGGTTCAAATCCCAGCTCCCGACTTCTGTGACTTTGGGCAGGTTAAGTAGCATCTTGGAGCTCTGTGTTTCTCATCTGTAAACAAGATAGTGGCGAACATTTACTGCACACTGACCCGCTGCCAGGCACTGAGCCCAGTGCTTTACATGATAAATGTTCTTCTCCTTTAAACCTCCGGGAGCCCTATACAACAATTCATAGGCTCTGAAGTTTACAGATGACGGCATCAGGCACAGAGAGAGAGCAGCTCACCCATAGGGGGCGTGGGGGTTGAGACTGAACTATTCTGCCACGGCATGTCCTCACGAAAATCCATCTTGAAGGAGCATGAGGAAGGCAAAGTGCCCACCATGTGCCCAGCACGTAGTAGGTGCTCATCAGATGCCATTGCTTCTTCCTCTCCCTCGGGCAGGCACAGCTGTATTACAGAGTAGAGCTAGGGCGGGGCGGCCAGGAGACTGAAGTCTGACCCCACCTAGGCCCTCACCGTGCTGCGACGGGGGGGAAGTGACTCCATTCCACCTCTCCAGGTTCCAGTTTCCCAACCATAACAGGGCAGGTGAGGGCTAAATGAACCCTGGGTTTCCTTTCAGAACCAAAGTTATATGTTCCTCTCTGATGCATCCACAGTGGCTTCCTTTAGACGCGGCGAGCAGTGGCCTCTGAGCCCACAGCTAAGGGCGGGCTGCAGGCGGCCCCCCCCCCCCTCGGGAACAACACAGGGGGCTTGGTGGCTCGGCACTCGGAGGTTCCAACGGTCAGGAACTACCTGGAATCCTGCGGCAGGCTCATCCCTGGTTGCCCTGCCTCAGTTTCTCTTCCAATAAAAATCGATTATTCGTGTGACCTCCCAGAGATCTTCCTAAAATGCAAACTAAAACATGGGAACTGCTTTACTTGAATACTTCCAATGTCTCTTTAAACATAAACTGTGAAGGGAAACCAGGAAGGAAGGACACGTGAATGCAGAGAGACTTAATAAGACACTTCAGAGGCCTAGTGACCCAGTGCTTTGGGAGAGTCTCGTTTTGATCTTACAGAACCAGCTGTAAGAAAGAAATCCGTAACACGAAGTTTGGACACACTGGAGACGAAGGACTTAACGCTGCATTTTTTAGGTCTGGGGGTGTCACTGGGATAACAACGAAAAGCCCTCACGTCTAAGATACATACTGAGTCATTTACAGATGAAACGACATGATGTCCAGGACTTGCCTCAAAATAGTTTGGAAGGTGGGGAGGAAGGGTTACAGGGAAACAGGGCAGCCACGCGTTGCCGGCCGTTAAAGACGGCAGACAGACACGTCAGGCTGCCAGCCCTTCTGTCCGACCCTGCAGTTTGAAAACAGCTCCCCGGAGGCTGTGGCCTTTTCCGAGCGGGACCCTACTGGCCCCATTCTGCAGCCTCTGCAGTGGCCACAGAAGTTCTCACCACCACCCGCTGATCAGGCTGGGCTCCTACAAGCACAAGGTCCCTCTATCTGGCCTGCCCTTTGTCCTCTGGGGCACGAGCACCAGGGCCACATCCAGGGCCTGCCATTGACTAGCTGGGTGACCCTGAGCAAGTTGGTTAACCTCTCTGGGCCTTTGCTTCTTCATCTATAAAGGCTAGATAATAATGGGCCCACCTCAGCGGGCTCTTTCACCTCAGCATGGTTTTGGGCACGTGATAAGTCTCCATAAAGTAGCTGCTGGCCACGTTCTTCTCCAATGGGCGATGTTTCCCTCCTTTGACCTGGGCCCAGCTGGAAGCCCACCTGCACTGAGCTGGCTTTCCTTCCCAACGCGGGCACTGTGTGCCCTCCACGGTCCCTGCTGGCGCTTCAGGCGTTGGGCTACAGCGCGCTGCAGGGATCCGCAAGAGCTGGGTTTCCATGGTCGCCTGGCGCGGACCCGAGGCTCCCTGCGCCTGTGTTCTCCCCGCAGACGCCAAGCTCCCCGGGAAGGGCCAGCCTGCCCTGGCTCTGGGGCCCCGGCCGAACTTAAGGCCTCTACCTTCAGTGTGGGGCTATACATTCCAAAAATGCTTAACTATGTGCCTCCTGAATGAACAAAAAATTTGCTTACTCCCATCTAAAACATTCTGTTTGTATATTTTCTCCTTCTACATCTCAGTCATCAGCCAATCGAGATAAATTACCATGAAGAAACAAACAAACGGAAACACACACCTGGATTTTAAACTCTCAGTTTTCTCCAACCAAATCCCTCAGTTGATGCAAAGTGGCTAAAACAAGACCCCTCATTCTCAGTTACGGGCGGGGGCGGGGGAGGTAGCCATTGCTTCCCCCAAGATTATCCTCGGCGTTCAGTTTATGTAGGTCACGAGAAAGCACTGAGCCCAGGCCCCAGAGGGCTGCGGGGCCACCCCGTCCTGTGCAGACATCAGAGCTAATTGCAGGAAGCCTAAACAGAGTTAAGTGTGCAAGCTGAGAGCATAAAGCTATTTTAAGAGAAGAAAGCGCGGGTTATTACCAACCAGCCCTTATTACCCACCTCGGATGGCTTTTTGGCGAGCAATTAACAGAGACACCACTTCCTCTGTACTCCGCCTGGGGGGCAACAGCGGCTCCGGCAACGGCTGGTGAATGAGCTGAAGGAGTCTTGTCTCCGCATTCCAAGACACGGAACCGCCCCGATTTACTGCCCTCGGGATCCCTTTACAGCCACCAAGTGGGGGAATCCAGGCACACCCCGGCCTCCGCCTCATCAAACACCAGCCAAGCCGCCAGGCGGTCTTCCCAACACAGGGAGGCCTCAGGAGCAAATTAAACCTGAGATGCAGTCCAGGGCTCTGGGATGTTTCTTGTTTTTCAGAACTAGTTACAATGAGCCTATGAATCTGCCCCAAATAGAGAGGTGGCTTCAACATTTTCTCTCCCGGGCTGTTGTCCCCAAGTCGTGTCTGTCCCTCCAGGCAGCATGCATCTGCCTTGTCTCAGAGTTTACAAGTGCCTGTGCCCCCCCCACCCCCCATGGCAGGAATACTTCCTTCCTCTGGGTCAAACCTCACTCTCTCCCCTCCCCACCCTTCGGTCCTGTGCACAGTAGCTGGGACACAAAACGTGCTCAGTGAATCCCCACCAACACGTTCTTACCTGCCCAGCACAAAGCTGGAAGTCTCAGTGTTGTACCCATGGAAAGCACAGAAGAAGTGGGGAGGGGAGTTAACCGAGACATTTTTCCCATAAACCCTCACAACCAAACTGGCTTCTAGAGTGAAGGTTGTCCCCAAGGCCACTGCTGAAATAGATCACCACCAACCCTTCGGCTCCCAGGGAACACTATTGGGGGAGTGTGCTGAGCGAGCACAGGGTCTGGTATACAGCACAGGCTCAGCAGGTGTCAGAACAGAAGGAGCCAGGCTTGGTAAGCTTGGCCTTGACTCTGCATTGACACTGGGGTCTCTGCAAGCTAGTGGTCGTTTGAAAGGTCAAAGCCACAGTTTCCCTCAGGCTGACCTTGACCAGGACACGGGACCATGAAGTATAGTAGTTAATGAAAGCATAGAATGTGGAGCCAGGAAGAGCTGAGTTTGAATCCTGACCTTGTTCCTTTCCTCATGTCCCCTTGGACCAGTTCACTGACAGGTCCAAGCCTACCTATAAAACCAGGATAAGAATGACGCCTCTCGAGAGGTGGGGGGAAACCAAGGAGAGCGTGGACAAGGGGTGCTGGGGATACATGTGTTTTGGAGGCGGGAACACACATTCAGCCTCATCTCCTTCCACCTCATGTCTGATTGCTCCCGGGAGGGTTTAGGCCAGGATTTAGATCTCATTTCTGACCCAGGTAAGCACAGGGGGAAGGCTTGGTGAATACAGGTACCAAAAAATGAACACTCATCGATGGACTTCCTACAGGAAGGTAGTCAGGTTTTAAAATAAATCTCATTTCTATGCCATTTGTCAAGGAAATAGCCTCCTGAAAGACATAAACAGGAAGAGGCCCCAAAGGTGGCCTCCCTTGTCCCCACCCACTGGGCAGACGAAGCCCTGACTCAGGGGAAGGAGGAGCTTACCAAGAAGAGCATTGTGCCCACTGTCATCCGGCAAGAACCTCTTGTCAACGGCACACACCAGGAGGTGGTCCGGCAGGCCGGGGGCCTTGGCCCCCACCAGCAGGAAGCCTGCGGGGACGTCGATGGGCTCATTGGAGATGGAGACGAGGCGCAGGTCCTTCCCCGCCTGGCAGAAGCCTAGGAGGAACGAACGGGGCTCACACACGCTGCCGAGGGCCTTCCAGAACCAGGTCCCCACGGACAAAGGGGTGAGGAGGCACGGGCATTAACGACGGTGGGCCCCGTGTTGGCGTGGCTACCGGTGTCCCCACGTACTGGCTGTACAAAAACTCAACACACGGTGCAATCAAACATCTAGACAAGACAAATCTGCAAGAAATCGCGAGTGATTACATGTTTTTACGCCCTGCAGTGTACATGTGTGAGGACACGAGAGTAGCGGGAGAGAGGGGTGCAGACCTGGTGACCCTGGCTGCCTCTGGGGAGGGGCATGGACGGCCAGGACACAGAGGAGACTCACAGCACAGAGAGACCGTCACTCTCTTCCCTTTGCACCTTCTGTCCGGAAGGGCTTTTAAATACAGGGGTGGGCAGAGTAGGTTAAGGGTTGTAATACAAATAAATAATATGAGAATAAACTATTTCACATACTCACGACTGTAAACCTACTTACACTTCCTGTTTAAAAAACAAGTGTCCAAAATTATTTGAAAAGGTCCCAGCTCCCCCCAACCCTCTTACAGTCTCCTGGCCAATTCCTGCTTATTCTTCAAAACCCAGCTAAAGGACCACCTCCTCCAGGAAGCCCTCCCCCAGCTGTGGTAGGAACCTTTCCCGTGTGTACCCCTGCTTGCCCTGCCCACCCTACTAGCACTTTCTACCGCCTGAGTGAAGCGTCTGCTTGCCCATGGGGCTCCGTCGATGTGGGAGCTCCTGTACCTGTTATTTCTGTATTTCCATAGCCGGGGCTCAGTTATTTTAATTAATTAACTGACTACCCTAAATCACTAACTAGTGACACCTGTTGACTGGTCTGGTGACAGGACAGATGAGCTCAGAGGTGGTCTGGCCAGTGAGCGGCAGAGCCAGGAGTCTGTCCAGTGTCCCTGAGCGACAAGCACAAGGCCAAATTGCTAGACCAAGCCATCATCCCACCCGGCATCTCCGAGCCTCAGATCCTCGACATCAATGCGGGGTTAACATTGCTGATTTTACAGGGTTCCCGGGACAACATATATCTGCTTTCCCAACAGTGAAATACCAACAGATGTGAAAGCTTATTCCTACCAATTGGTTCTGAGTCACACATTCACACGGTGCGACCACACCTGAGGTGTGAAAATATCCTTTAGTTTTCAGATGACTCAGGTAGAAAGATGAACTTGGGCTCCAAATCCACTCATAAAGCTGAGCCTGCCTAGAGAGCGGCTGAGGGGCTGTGAGCCTGACTGTGACCCCACAGTGTCAGTGCAGCCGATGCTGCAGGTAAGGGAGGTTGCCCCGGCCACTGCTGGTGGGGGCCATGGACAGTGGGGGCCATGGGCAGAGGGGACGCTCACAGCTCACAGCTGCAGATGCTGGGCAGCGGGCCCCGCCTGGAGGGCGGCGGGCTTACCGTCCATGGTGCAGCATCCTTCAGGCGGCGGGTGCATCTGGTAGGGGTTTGGGGGACAGCTGGGCTCCAGCCCCCCTTCCCCCTCTTCTTCCTCTTCCTCATTGTCGATGCGGCTACTGCCTAGACGGGGGCAGGGGGTGTGGAGAAGAGGGGGGAAGGCAAAGGTAAGTACTCAGCAAATCCCAGCCATTGAGTAATGAATCAGTCCTCACCCCAGGCCGTCGGTCGGGCACTCCCACCATCTATACTAGAGGGAAAGTCGAGGCTCACTCAGGTGCATGGCTTATCCAGGGTCACAGACTGAGGCTCTGAGCCTGGTCTCATGGCTCCGAATTCAGGGTCATGTCCCTTCCCATCCACCAGAGTTGCACATGTCTGCACACACACTGGGGTCAGTCTGTATGCATCGGGCTGGCCAAAAAGTCCATTTGTTTTTTTTCTGTAAGATAGCTCTAGTATGCTTAGCTGTCTTTAGCTTCATTTGAAATGACTTAGTTAGATTGTGTTGTGACAGCTGTCATATTGGTGCATGTGCATTTTTTTAAAAAGTTCTCAAAATGGATGGATTTTTGTGCAGCCATTTTAATACTGAAGATGGAAGAAAATACGCAACATTTTCAGTGTATTATACTTTATCATTTCAAGAAAGGTAAAAACGCAACTGAAATGCAAAAAAAGACTTGTACAGCGTTTGGACAAGGTGCCGTGACTGATGGAATGTGTCAAAAGTGGTTTGCAAACTTTCTTGGTACTTTTGACATTTTGGCCAAACAATTCTCTGCGGCGGAGCTGTCCTATGCACTGGAAGATGTTCAGCAGCACCCCTGGCCTCTCCCCACTCGAAGCCAATATAGCAGGAGACAGTTGACACACTCAAAATATCCAAACCAATAAAGTTATTGGTGACAATGAATAATGTGTCTTTTATTGTACAGAAAAAAACAAAACAGACTTTTTGGACAACCCTGTAACTGGTTGGAAAGGAAGGCGCGTGAAACCCACACACGCCAGGCACTCCAAGAACGTCTGCGTGGCAGGTGCAGTGGTGGTAAAAGGGACACGGAGGCTCAGAGGCCCCTGATTGGCCCACGGCTGTCCAATGAAGAGCAAAGGAGCACAGGGGGCGTGCTCCCAGGTGTGTCTGATGCCCAAGCTCCTGTTCCGACCACCAGTTGCACGCTCAGCCTTTACTTACACACATACGTGGTGCAACTATGTGTTACGATTCACCCCCAGGGAAGAAGGCTAGTATTAGCCTGAGAAATACAAATACACCCAATTTGTCACACCCACACACAAGAAGCCTTTTCAGCACAGAACAAGGCAAGTTGTGAACTCAGGAAACTTTAAGTGACACAGTGTTTTAGGAGTCATGCCCAGCGTGGAACTGGCCAGGAGAGCCAGAAATTAACCACGGGAACCCCACCGGTCTCGGCAGACTCGAAGCTCCTGGGGAGGGGACCCACCTTACTCCTCTCTGTCGTCCAGGCGCCCATCAAAATGCTGCCTCCTGAAGCAGCACTCAGCCCACACCTGCCAGGCTGACCCGAGCAGCACGGTGACACCTCATTTACCCAGTGTCACTAGAGAAAGGGGGCGCTCCAGTCAATGACTTTTCAGGTCTGTTGAAGGATAGCCTTTCCAACTTCTTTTAACAGACATTTTGGTTTAAAAAAATCTCTTTCCACTTGTCTCAAATATCACTTAATAAAGAGCACAGAGATTTCTCCATGAAACAGGGCCACCCTGAACACCCTTGGATACACTAGGCTAGGAGACAGCAGTCTCTTCTTTGTTGCTCCGTGCCCTCTTGGAGTGCTGGCCTCCTGGCGGCCACCTGTCCGCTCCCCTCTGCCTTGGCCCTCGCACCCTCTGCCCACCCAGGGGTTATGTGGTTCTAGGTGGATGATGAAATCGTGTGCAGTGGAAAGAAATGGGACTGGGGGTCAGGGGACTCCAGTTATAGGACCTGGGTCTGCCACCGTCTGTGTGGCTGTGGGGACGTTCCTGAACCTCTCTGTGCATGAAGCCTGCCTCTGTAAAACTAGGTCACTGGCACTGGGACCCCTACATGGAGAACTTGGGCCTGGAGAAGCCTCCAGGTGCAATTGCATCAGCACAGGTGCCGGCATGGGAACCTCACAGTGGCCACCATTTTAAAGGTGCATGAGGGGCAAGAGGCAGAAGAAACTGGCCATTCTGAGCCAGCTCAGACCCATGACCTTGGGAAGGCCACAGCAGGAGTGATGCAAGAATCCTGGTGTCTGGGTCCTGGGCATTGGGGGCACGGGGGGCGGGAAGGGGGTGCGTCGGGAAGAGTGTAAAGGATTACCCAGGGGGCACCCAGGGGGTGGGAGGTAACTGCAGAGCCTTCTGGAGATGCTCCCTTCCGGCCCCTCCCTGCAGGCCAGGGGGCTTTCTGCAGAAGGTACAGTCACACCCAGGCCCCGAGTGCCAGCCACAGAGCACAGCTCACCATGGGCACTGTGGCGTGGGCAGCACAGATGGCTCTTCTGCAAAACCCAGACATGCAGCCAGTGTTCCAGGCTCAGAGGGATGGCAAAGACACAAGGAGCAGAGAGAAAGGGGGAGGGACAGTCTCGGCAGCA
This sequence comes from Sturnira hondurensis, assembly GCF_014824575.4. Lineage (NCBI taxonomy): Eukaryota > Metazoa > Chordata > Mammalia > Chiroptera > Phyllostomidae > Sturnira > Sturnira hondurensis. The sequence continues at coordinate 58,726,427 of NW_028079044.1, read as the reverse complement.
CCGAGGGCACATGCAGGAGTGCCGGCGTGTTACTCTGCTAAGCTGAGAAGAACAGGAATGCAGACTCTCAGAAGGCATGAAAGAGGAGGGTCTTAAGCCTCGGAAAGTCAAAGAAAGCTCAAAATCCAGTCTCTAAGAAAGCAGGGTTAAAGGTCAAAGGTCTATGGGAGACATTCCAGGGCCTGGGAAGGGATGAGTGAGTCAGCCCAAGACAGCCCGAGGGAGCTCCCCAACCCGGAGGGAGGAAACCAGACCGATGACTGAGGTCTCCAGGGAGCAGGGGGCTCTCGATCTCGAATGGCACTGGACAGAAGCAGCGACACGGGGACCTGAGGACCACCTAAGACAGCAGGGGTCCAGAGGCTCTGCGGCAGCACTTGGTTCTGGGGTTTGGGGCATGAGGTGGTGAGACCCCTGATTCGTGAACAAAGGAACCAGGGCCTTGCTGAGTCGCCCCCACAAGTACAGAGTCTGTTATGGAGTGAGGACTGTTGAGTGCAGCGGTGCCCTGGTCAGAAGGGCCACCCGGAAGGTTATTGTCTGAGCAAGGACCGATGAGACAGGAGACCCTGGTACGAGGACAGGCAGACACAACAAGACCTCCGACCTGCGCAAGCCATCGGCAGCAGGGTGTCGGCTGCAGACGCCAGCCAGAGGCTGGAGCAGAGCACTAGGTTTGCGGCGGCATGTAGCAAACCAAAACGAGGCTGCCCCTGCCCACCAAGCTCCCCCTGCTAGAAAAACGAAACCTCAAGAGGCTGTCCTCACGCTGTCTGCAGACAAATGGGAAAAGCACACAGAGGGCCACTCTGGTTTTCATGCCAACAGGAGGGGCAGGACAGGGGGCTGATAGCCGGCACAGCCCCCACCCAGGGCACACATGGGGCAAATGCCTCAAAACTGTCCCTGGAGAGTGTCACTGGCCCAGTGCTCCACCAGCAGATGGGGGCACCCCGAGATGCAGCCTTCCAGGTAGAGGCCATACAGGGGTGTCTGTGGAGATCTCAGACAGACAGAGCAACCCTCCAACACTGCTCCCTGATCTCCACAGGTGAGCATCCTTCAACCTTCGTGCAAATTAGTGTTCCCTCTTCCCAAATCACGGATTCAATCACTCTAGCTGGTGCAGGTGAAGTACTTCGTAGCTTTTAGGTTGCTGCGCAAATGCATTGTTATTTATCACTGCTGTTATCACGAATTCATCATGAGCAACCGAGACGTTCAGAGCTGTAAGAAGTTAAGGGTGACTACCCTATACGTACGTCCCAAGTCTTTCTGCTGTAAAATATTCTCCCCTTGTTTCTCGTCTCCCCACGAAGTCCCGGTAATGTTTCCTGTGCCCGAAACTGTTGTTACTTTCAATGCGAAGACGAGGGAACTCTTGGTTTCACTAATTTGTGCTTCTAGTCCCTTAGTCGCTGCTGTCTGCCAGGTGAATTCAGTAAGGACGTGTCAGAGCGCGACACAGGAAGTCCTCTCTGCAAGGGCGAGGAACTCCCGTGTCACACAAGCAGGTCCCTGCCTTGTTTTCCCTGATAGGCAGCCCCCCATCTGCTCACCCCGACCCCGACACATGCACACAGGTTCACACGCACACTGACCCCCCACACACACACACACGATGTGACCACCCCATGACCACCACAGGGCCTGGCAGACTGAACGCTGTCATGTTAGTTAACTCACGTTCATTTTAAACCACAGCCCTGTGTTGCTTCAATAGCTAAGTGAAGTCTACAAGTAACTGGGAGTGAAGGGAAAAAACCAACACAAAGAACTCTCATCATAGGAACAGGTCCTGCACCGTGGGCTGCTGTGGGGCCACTTTCGCCATGACCATGCCCGGCTATAGACCTGCAAACCAGGGAAGACTGAAAAATAGCACCATTTCATTCTCTGGATAATTAGGTCAAGCCTAAAGGTGTCCCCAGGCCTGAAGATAATTTATTTAACCCTGGCACACGTGAAATTCATAACGGTTTGTTCTCAGTTTTTAAAACTTTCCAGAGGCTTCTAGTACCTGCTGTGGCGAGAGAAACTACCCAGACCGTGCTGCAAAGATGGCCTTGAATGACAGCACCAGAGAAAGCGAGCCGCTGAGGGCTAAAAGCCTGTTACAATTTCTCGCTTGTCCAAGTGAAAACATCAAAGCTTCTAATAAGTCACAACCCATTCAGAACAGTCCAACATGGCCCTCATCCTTCCTCCTGTCAGCCCTGTGAATAATTTTCATTCTTTGCAACCTTATGGCTGAAACTTACTTTAATTTTAGCCAAGTATGAATTTAGTATGTCTTTCCCTAACAATTCTGTTCTGCCCGACTCGGCATTTTTTCCACAGGGCAGAAGAGGAAAGAGTTTCAAGTCCCGAGGCCGACACGGAGGGCACGCCACGGAAGAGACACAGACGTGCCGCATACCTTCGAGGGCGGAAAGCTGCTGCTCGGCCTCCAGGTAGAGCTGGGAGAAGACGGGCCGGGGCACCAGGCTGTTGGAGCGCAGCGAGGCCTCGATGGAGTTGTGCAGGACTTCCTCGAACCGCGTCGTCTTCAGCTGGCCGGCGTAGGAGTTTCCCATCTTCACAAGGCACGGCGGAGTCCTCTGTTCAAAATGGCATTTCAGCTTCAGTTAAAAAGACTGACCCGTGCGCAAAGCCCAGAGGCAGAAAGCGAACCCCTGCTCGACAGAGAAGAGGCGCGGGGGGGTCTCAGCCACTGCCAGCCAGCGCTGGTCAATCACAGGAAGTTATATAAGTCACAGCTCTAACTTCACCCTCAGATGGCAGCCTCCGACACCTCTTAGAATATGTCACCAGGAATCAGTTGTCTCCGGGTCCTCCCCAGCTTTTCCCCGAGTTGTGACCCTGCCCCGAGAGACCCCAGACCAATGAGGCTTTCTCGTCCCCGACTCACGGAATAGCCCTGCCCCACGTCATGTGTGTGACAGCGGCTGTCAGCCCGGTGATCCATGACAACTGGCCCCCAGGTTTTAGGGCTCCTCAGCCTCCCCTTGTTGCTCAGGAAGTAGGCTACAGGTTCCCCATCATTGTCTTTGCTGCTGAAAAGCCAATTATTAACATTCTTCCTTTAAAATGGATTTTGGTTTATTATGCTCTCAGACATGTGACGCAGAATTGTATCGGGAAATTACAAAAGAGGGTGGAAAGCAAAGAAAATCACAGATGTTTCCATTCCCCGAGATAAAGCACTGTGACCCTTTTTTTTGGGGGGGGGTTAGTGACTTGGTTCAGACATAGTCACTAACTGTGACACTTGGTTTATACACCATACCACTCCCCCACTGCAAGTGCCCATCTCCGTTCTCAGCGCTGTGACATCTTCACGTGACCAGTTTTAGAACCTTTCACAGCCCCGAAAGGAAACCCCACACCTTGTGCCTGTCCCTCCCAACTCCCCCTCCCCCAAGCCTCCAGCCCTGGCGTCTGCTAATTCACTTTCCGTCTCCGTAGATTTGCCTACTCTGGAAAGTTCACATTAAATGGAGTCACACGGTATATTTTTAAAATATACTATCAATATGAGAAAAGAGATGTGTAAACCCTCTTCAAGGGAGGGAAGGAGCTAAATTATTCAAATGTCCTAGGTGAAATAGACAATATTTGTGTATTTCTTGTCTACTATACTTTTGACTTTCTTTTTTTCTTTTTACATTTTTTAATCCTCGCCTGAAGATTGTTTTTATTATTGATTGGAGAGAGAGAGAAAAACATCGATGTGAGAGAGAAACATCGATCAGCTGCCTCCCACGTGCACCCTGATCGGGGATCAAACCCGCAACCTTCTGATGTGCAGACTGATGCTCCAGCCAACTGAGCCAGCAGGCCAGGGCTACACTGTTGATTTTCCAAGTAGCATTTGACTTAAGACACAGCCCAAGAAGCCGACTCCAACGTGCTCACAGGACAGCAGCTTCCTGGTTCACTCAGGGGTGCGCTGGCCACACCGGTGCGGGGGCCGGCTTCACCAGCCGGGCACGGTCTCGCACTGGGACACGGGGTGCATGTGAGAAATGCCCCTGGTCCTTGTTCTGTCGGAGGCAGAGCCACCTCAAGACAGGACCACTGGTGCCCTTTGGGAGCTCCGGATCCCTCTGGAAGGTAAAGAGGGCTGGTGTCACCGCACTGATTTTCTGTCTCTGTTATAAGGAAACCTTTCCTCTTCCAACTTAAAGTGAACAGAGACCCTCAGACACTTCCTGCCAGTGGCAGGGCCTCCTGAGCCCGGCCGGGTCAGCCTCGGCGAAAACTGAGCTGTTGGGAGCACGGCTTCAGGGATTGGCCCCAACAGAAAGAAAGCGCTCCTGAATGAGACGGGGCAGCTGCAGGGGCCGCCTAACAGCCCCAGCAGCACAGACCCCAGGGCCCCCTCACCTGCCTGTCTTCCTGACCTGCTGCCTACTTCAGTACATGAATGAAGGCTTACTGGCCATGTCTGGGGATGCTTGCATTATTTTTGACTCAGGGTGGACTATTTAAAGGCACCACCAACTAATAAGATCAGAAATGTCCCCTATTTCTGTAGGTTCCTGTCTAAGGAGTTTAACACACACAGAAAGCTTGACACCCGGCCCATTTGACTCTGAGCCCCTGCAGAGTCACACCCAAAGGTTGATTGGGACATCCAGGCCCTAGGTTCCCAAGGTCCTGTTCAGCTCGCCTGACAGCTGATTGGCACCTGGAGCCCGGGGGACTCCACCCATCAAAGCAGATCAAAGCCTCACGTGGATGGAGCCTTACAGAGGCAAAAAATGCAAAAAATACAAACAACGTTCATTGGTCGGCTTCTCTGCAAAGTACTGGGCAGGCTCCCTCACTGGACACGCATGGCAGCCAGGAGAGGATATTACGAAGCCCATTATAAAGATGACAAGTTCAAGTCCTGGAGATGATAAGTAACCTGAAGGAACTCTTTCAGAAAGATAAGAGATACAGCCGGGGGTGGGGGTGGGAGGAGATGGGGGGAGAGAGGGGACAAACAAAAGAAGAGCAGTGCAGGAAGTGTTTGCCAACGAAGTGGAGCATTTTATTTTACAACCCTGAGCAAGCACCAAAGCTCCTGTGTTTGTATGCAAACGACTAAGAGAAAATGCATCTTCTCCCTGTCAAATGCTGATCTGAAATCACACGGAGTAAATACTGCAATGGGGATCGGGAGTGCTGAGGATCCTGGGAAGCTGCGTGGCCCTTTCGGTCAGTCCCCGCTGGACCGCAGTCACTGGACCAGCAGTGTGGACTGTACAGACAAGACACCAGCCAGGTGTGGAGGGGGTGTGGGGGCCACAAGGCAGAGCAGGCTGAAGTGGAGGCACAGAACCCTGCACCTGTCTGATGGGGAGCCATAGGTCTAGCTCAAGGTCAAACACAGAAGCCTAAACCCTCCCAACGCCTCACAGAGCAAAAGGCCTCCGTCCTGGGCGGCCCTGGCACTCTCTCTCCTGGGTGGCCCTGACGCCGTCTCTGTGCCAGACCCCTCTGCACTTGCACGGGCACTTGGTCTGGGAACTGCAGGCGTCTTCCACACCCGACCCCTCAGGGGGAAGACAAGGGACAGGTGTGGCTATCGGAGGTGGTCCGCTCGGTTGAAAGGAGGGGCACAGGTTCTGCCAGAGCAGAGCATGGGGGTGAATTATTGATAGATTGATGAAAACTCAAGTAAACAAAACAATCAACAATGAATACTGCAGGGAAAATACGGGGTTGTATAGGAATTAAAGATTTCGTTAGAGGACATGGCCAGTCCGTGGGGAATGCCAAGTCAGCCGGGGTTTGCGGCCACTGTTCTGGAAAGGAAGGCGCGGTGTGCGGGTGAGGCTGCGTTCTGGGGCAGGAAGAGGTGTACAAAAGCTAAATCCACCCATTCCACAGGAAGAATTAAGAGATGAGCCAGGACTCAGTAAGGAATTGCAGCCCTAGTTATTATTTGTAAATAATGAGGTAAATTCCAGAAGAGAAAACAACTAGAGTTAAAAGCTGGTTGCCTCTAGGGAGCAGAAGTGGGGTGGAAACAGGTTAGGAGACAGATGTGTTTCATCTTAAAGCTTAGAATAGAATAGAATAGAATAGACCCCTTAGAACATGCATATTTAAATGTATTAAAAGCTGAAGGTTACATTTAAAAATAAATGAAACGCAGGCATAAAAATGAACGGCGGACAAACCGAATCTCAAGAGCAGGGCAGCTGAAGGTCACGGTGAACCACCCACTCACTGAGAGCAAAGGAGGGCCACCCTGCTGAGCACTAGCTAATTTAATCCTAGCAACAGTCCTGTCTGGTGTTATTTCTGTCCCTGTTTCTATCCCTATTCTACAGATGAAGACACTGAGGCTCGGAGAGGCCTTTCTAATGACACACAGCTAGGGCCTGGCCTGCGATTGAAAGCCCATCTCCAGAGAATCTCTTCTATGAAAAGTAGCGTGAAGAAGCTTAAATTGGCAGACACCCTCCGTTGGAGGGCCATAAATCTGTACTTCCACCCCGTTCTCGTGGACAAGACATGGCCCATTTCGCAGGAAGCCATGGCATGCCTCTGAACTTCCAAGGGACAGCGCCAGGAAGCTGGCCTCTGAGACTAAGCAGGCGCTCCGAGGCGCCACCAGACCTCCTCCTGGACCCAGTGTTCTCGTTGTTGTCGCCCTGGGAGCCCATAAAACCCTGCAATTATCATGGGAGTTTCTGCCTGCTCTCACAGAGCCCCACCACGGGTACACACAGCAGCCTCTATCCGGTGAGTGCGACAACGAAGATATCGCATGTCTGTCCTATCTACTTTATCTACTTTATCGGGTTGTGCTTCATAATGTAAAGACATGTGTCATATACAGTAGTCCCCATATACAGTTTATTAATCAAGAAGCATACATAGAGAGAGAGAAGACTCGAGTTTGAATTCAAAAATGAGAAAAATATTGGCTTACTTATCGCCTATGTGCCAACCGCTCAGGTGACAGAAGAGTTACCCTCCTTTGGCAGGTAAACAGACTTCAGCGTAAGAACAGCCGCCGTCTTCCCATCTCTGTTACTTCCTTTAGCATCATAAAGCCTGAGAACACTCTATGTAATAATCAAAATAACCGCCACCAGTAATTAGAGCCACCTGTGCAGACGCTGCTCTTGGGTTACATCTGCAACGGTATCTCATCCTCGTCACAGCTCCAGGACACACACACGTGGCTCTCATTTCACACCGGAGGAAACGGAGGGGTTGAGTGACTCGCCTGGGGTCACACACTCCTGGGCACAATTTCGGAACGCCCCATGAAGTCGCTGCTCCTGGGACCACTCTTTGCTTTCGGTGAAGCTGCCGACTTCCGAAAAGGGAGCGTTTTTCCAAGTTGTTGTTTTAATGTTGTCCCCGGGCGCGGCCAAGCTCGAACTTTTGGTTAGAAACTGGGTGGTCTTAGATTCTTCCTTAACAGCACTTTCCCTAAAAGGGAGGGGGCTGTCCTGACAAGCAAACGAAGCCTCAGTGCATGAAAAGCCCATTTAAAAAGACATTTTCAGGCAGACAAAGAAACCAAGAGCATTCTAAGAATGTCGCCTGAAGACCCATCTGCCAGAGAGGGAGGAGAGTGAGCAGGCAAAATAAACAGGCAGGGCCCAGCGGGGCTGGCCTGGTCCGTGTGGCCTCTCCGCCAGCCCCGGCGGGCCCTTCCCCGGAGATTAAAGCGGAAGACTCCAGACTCCAGCCCATTCAAAGAAAAATATGCTAGCTTCTGCCTCTCCTTAAAGTGACTCCCCCGGCTTTTTTCCCTTCTTTTTGTAAGACTAGAATATCAAAAGGTTTGCCCAAGAGGCAGAAAATCCACTTATCTTAAAAAGCCCACAGACACAGGAAACCTGCCGAGCTATGGGTCTGGCTAAAATCTGAGCCTGTGATCACTTTCCTGTCCCTTTCGTCGGTCACGCCACGAGGCCCGTCTGTCTAAACCCCAAGCCCAATCTGTCAACAGCAGCCACTGAGTTTCCGAAATGGGCAGCACACACTTCCTGGGACAGCGCCGCTCTGAGCCACGTGCCCCTCACTCTACTCCTCAGGATAAAGCAGGTGCCTCCTTCTGTGCTCACTGCCCGACCCTGCACCCGCTTCCCCAGTGCCCACAGAGGTCTCAGTGCACCTGTGGGCAGTCCCCAACATCCCGTTTCCTCCATAATCTGCGAGCCAGGTGGTAAAAAGCATGTACTTGAATAAGACCAATAGGGGCTTAATTCACGGCTATGTTTCTTTCAAGCTGTGTGGCCTCGGGCAAGTTACCTAACCTCTCTGTGCTTCCACTGCCTCCCTTGTAAACCAAGGCTCAGAAGGACCACCTCCCAGACCTGTAGTGAGGGCTAAAGGGACAAACACACAGAGGGTGGCTGAAGTATAGCAGATCTTAATAAATTCTAGTTTCCTCTCTAAAATTGCAATTAATTTGCTCATGATTCTAATTTTGAGATGCTAGCCAGAGAACACGACTTAATTTGAGTCGTTGTGCTCCAGTGGAAATTATTAAACTCCTGGCTTCCATTAGGAGTGGGCCAGAAAGCATTTGGCTACTGCCTGCCCCAGGTGTCCCCTGAACTCACCTCCTGTTCCGCTCCAGGCCAGAGGTGCCTGCCTATGAACATCAGGGTACAAGACAAGGCCTTTTGGTCACTCCTCAGGGACACCCTGCTGCTGCATGGGCCTGCTGGTGCCAACTGCTCCTTCTGCTTGTCCTCAAGGAAAATTCCTTGCTCCTGCTTCTTCCCCCGACCCTGCCTCGCCTGGCACTTCGCTGGCACCTCCCTGGGCCCTGAGCTATTCCCCCTGAGGCCACAGGGAGCATCTGCGTCTCCCACCTCCTCGGGGGCTTGAACTGCTAGATGCAGTGACCAAGCCCACTCATGTCTCCTTCCCCATGGGGCACAGGACGGTGTCTCATAGAAAGCGGATGTGGCAAGGGATGGCTGGAGACTCTAATGACCCCCGACTGCCTGAGATTCTGCCACCTGGGCCACCCCTGGCAGGAAGCAAAAACACCACTGGGGGCCTTCAGAGTCTCAGGTCCAAGGTCAGACAGCTTGGTCTGAGAACAGGCCATGGGTCCGTCCCAAGTGACCCATGGCCTGTTCTGTGCCTCCTCTAAGGAAAGCAGGGAGAGCTTTCCTCATCCCAAGTCATGGCTTTGCCTTGAACAAAGTTAAATCGCCTCATCTGGATACGTAGCAGAGACACTTCAGGCCTGCTGGGAGCGGATGGCGGATGTGAAGGACGGTGGAAGTGAAACAGACGCAGGCCGTGAGGGCGGGGAAGCAGGTGAACAACGGCCCGAAGGCAGGAAGGTGGCTTCGGACAGGGACAGTCGCAGAAGAAGAGTCCCATCTCCATTGATCTCTGAGGGACCCAGTCTGGCAGGAGGGGTTTGCCAGCCGAAAGGAAGAAAGGGCCTTCCAGGCTGAAGGGGTCAGCATACCCAGGCTTGCCCCTGGGGTGACACACAGGGTGTGATTGCAAAGGCAGGTCCTTACAGATGCAGGGGCGTAGGTGGCCTGAGGGAGCCAGGGCAGCACGAGGACAAGGGGCCAGTCCAGACCCATCCCTGTGGAGCCAGGAGAGGACTGCAAGCTGGCGCAGATGGTCTGTGACCCATCACTTAGCTCCCAGAGGAAGCCCTGTTGGAGACGCTGCCATATGTGTGACTGAAGAAGACCCCCCACCCCCACCCCCCACCGGAGAGGAAGACAGGGCTTCAGAAAGAGGGGGAAGTTGGTGGTGTCACCGTGGAAATACAGGATGAAGTGGAGACGGGGCAGCTGAGAAGCTCAGGGCACCGAGGGATCAGGACCCTCCCGCCACCCCGGTTCTGGCTGAGCCCTCCTAGGGGTGACGTCTCGCTCGGTCTGGTCCCCACTCGTCTTTGTCCTCTGTCTCTTTCACCCTCGCCTGGAGAAGTGACCATGGCAGAGAAGAAAGAGGGCTAGCTCTGGCGTCAAGGGCTGGAGTTCAAGTGCAGGAGAGAGAGACTCTCCCCACAGCGGCCCACAGGCCCCTCTGCTCTGCCATCTGCCTCCCTCCCAAATCCTACCCAAAGCACACCTGTCATCCCAACGCTCCCACCTGAGGCTCCCTCTCTTTCTAGAAGAGGGGCTTCCCTTAGGATCCTGCTCACCTTTCCTGGCCTCACAGGAAGGCACTTTACCAGAACACCCCAACCTCCAGCCCAGATCGGAGCTGCCACCAACCCCCGTCCTTCCCCCCGCCGCCCCCTGCCACCCAGCATTGTCCCTACAGCAAAGCAGAGGGACCCTTCAGCCAGCACATAAGTGCAGTGACTTGTTTCTGAGGCCGAGTCCAAAGATGGGGAGGGCACAGGCAAAGCCCTCTCCAGCAGTGGGGCTGCCGGAAACGCAGCCCCACTTGGTAACGTCAGCAGCACGGTGGGCCTCTGTGCCCTGGGAGGGGGCCGGCCCGGAATATATGATGTGGCCATAAAGGCATTCAGGTTGCATCATGGTCTCCCGTAAAGGCTTTGACAATCCTCCGGCAGGAAACGGCTTTCTCATGTAGATGCCTCTGGGTCTCCCTGCAGGGGCTCATAAACGCCACAGGTGCCTCTGCAGGAGGAAAGCCAGGCCGGGGGCTGGACCTCTGTCTGATCTGTCCTCCCTCCAAATGAGAGCCACCTGCCTGCGGCCGTCGCCCAGACATCTGCTCACAGAATGTGAGACGGCGCTTCCTCTGGGGGTCCTCGAGCTCTCTGAACAGAACTGCAAAGAAGTGTCAGCATCGCCCCCCACCTCCCTCACCTTCAGAGGAAAACCAGGGAAGATCTGCAGGGAAGGAAAAAAAAAAAACTACTGGGAAACTTCTCTCCAGAACCAACTAGGCAGGATCCAAAACGTTTCGTCTATCTCGTTAGCAAATCACTTTATAATTACACTACCACTTTACATACCGCCACAGATGAGAAATAAGATACCTGATTCATGAAGTGGATTCACGTGGCTTACTGCCCATACCCACCCCCACCCCCACCTGCACCTTACTAAAAGTAAATGCTTTGCCATCATTCTGCTCAACACAGGACGATGCCATCCTTACGATTAAGCAAAAAGCCACCACAACCCTCTCCACCCCCCACAGCTGGTGTTCTGCCCCCAAGTCAAGTGCACGATGCACCTGGTCATTTCAGGTGGCCCATAAACCGGCCAGCCAAGAGCCGCAGGGCAGGAGTGTTTTCAGAGGCTACCTCTCATCTCGTGGGAGCCCTTATACCCCAGAGAAGGGGGCCAAGTGCTAGGCTGGCCTGACACCCGGGCTCCCTGGCCCCTGCCCGGGCAGGCAGAGGCAGCCAAGCCAGCCAAGGAAAGGGTTTCCAAGCCAGTATCTGCTCCCGAGGCCACAACAACCAGGAAAAAGAAAAAAGTCAGCAGCAGGCCTGCCCATTTGAGCTCCGTCCGCCTTGGGCTCCTGCCAGGTCAGATGGCAAATGCCTTCTTAGCGCTGCAGTGTTCTGCTGGGTCAGAATGCTCTCCGTGCAGGTACATACTGATCTGTCCGTCTAACCACCAGCAATTAAAGAGAGTCTTTTTAAACAACATGAAAGTTCTGTTCTTGGAATGGAACCACGTACTTCTGTGCAGAGAACAAAGGCACAGGGGAGAGCAGGGCTGTGCCACAGGGAACAGGCAGGCCGGCTTGCACACACCGCAGGTGTGGCGCCGGCCCGGGGGGCATGTGCCCCTTAAGATAAGCACCTCCAGGAACACCTGGGGAGACGCCGGAGAGTCACAGGTGCACAACATCCCTACACCGCTGTCATTTAAATCATTTCTGCCACCATGGAAATCAAGCCCACACCAGCTCTGGTCCAGAGCTTCTTCCTACATGTTCCTGCTGCAGTTAACCCTTACAAGTCCAGGGATCCTGCTCAAACCCTAGTTGAAAGAGGAAAAATAAAATAGAAGCCCCTTTCATTTGTGCTGGAGGCCTTTCACTCTGATTTTTATCGTCTTACCGGGGTCTTTTATCTGCCTGCACAGATGACTTGGATAGGACCTAGGGGGTCCATGTCACCTACCCTTTGTGACAAAAGTCAAAGAGCTGGATTATTCTTGTTAGTGCCCTCATCTCAGCTGTTTCTAGGCCCCCAAAGCACCAGGCACTGAAGAGTGGAAGGAAGTACCCCCCAGTCACAGACTTACTTATTCCTTCCTGGGCTGAGTATTGTTCCCTCGAAACAAAGAGCCACTGGGAACCCCACCTGTCACCACAGTCACCGCAAGGACAGGGAAGCAACCCCTGGTGGTTCTGCTAGAGAAAGGATAGGGGAGCCCAGACCAACCCTGGGAGACCAGCCCTGGCTCCACTCACCTGTGGAAGCAAACTGGGCGTGAGAGGACCCAGGGGGCCAGGCCGGGGGTGGGGAGGGGAGTGCCCGTGCTGGGGGTACCGCTGGCCTCCTGCCTCTCCGTGCACTGTGTGGTGGCAGGAACCTGGAGATACAGAAATGCCCACGGGAAGGCAACGCTCGATGCGGGTCATCATCATGCCAGCCCATGTCTGCCTGGGGGCTGTGGGACCAGGGGTGGACCCCCTGACCCTCCGAGCTGCAGCAGCTTCCTGTACCATAAACAGATATGACAGGCTTAATGTAAAGGGGTTTTGTGATGATTAAATAAGATATTGAGATATTGTAGTAAAGTATTTAGTATAGTAGATAACACTTGATAAGTTTGGGTTTGTTGTTGTTTTTTTGAGGACAAGTCAAGCTGATCTCTTCGCTGGCCAGGCATCTATTCCCTCTTCTGTCCTGTGTTATTTGCTTACATTGAAATTCCCTCCCTTCCCCCCATTGCTACATAAATTCGCCACTTAAAAATTGCAAAAATGAGTAACTGGGAGGCCCAAATCTCCTCACCTTTGGGACCAACGCTTTTGTCTCTCACGGGCCAGGCTGTCTCCTGCCACCTCCCCTTCTATTAGCCTGAAGCCACCCCTGTTCACTCACTCAAGCTTGGCTGGTGGCCCACTGGGCACTCGAGTGACTCAGCTGCCAGAGCCTCAGCGTCCTCAGCCAAGTGCAGGTGATAAACTGAGAGCACAAGGTCCCTGGGAGGCTTCGGTGACACCAGGACCCTGAGGCCCCCTGTACACTACCCAGCACATGGCAGGTGCTCCGCATGACAATGACCAAGCCAGGCCCTGCTAAGGGGAAGGTCCCCTCCCCTGGTGAGGGCCCAGCCAAGCAGACCCTGCGCCGACCCCTGTCCTCCTGTGAACCCTCTAGTGTTGAAGCAGACACACACACACCCCCCCCAGCCCAGTGAGTCGGAGCCAGAACGCGTCTGTGGCAAAGACAGCCAGCTTGCAGAGGCATGATTCATCACCGCCGGCTGCTGTAATTAGATGTATTTTGGTTGGTTCTGGGTCACGATGACCCGGCGACTGCACTTTGTTTTTCCCCCACTGCTCAAGTTTGTGGTGAGCCCTAACACAAAAACAAAAGGCTTAGGAAAGGATAAGAACGTGGTGCCGTCGCTTTTGCTCAGAGTAAGGACGTTATCAGTTCTGCCCTTCAGAAGCACGGATGGTTCACGGAAGCCATTATCACTCAGTCTTTCATTTTATGAGACCCAGGCGTAATTTTTTGCCTGCCCCCAAAACCGAGCTCCTAGAAAATTATCTTGCCCATCTGTTCCCCGGGACCCAGCACAAAATAAGCGCCGTGAGAGTGTTTACGGATGAAGCGATGCTCCTAGAAGCAGGTTCAGTTTCAAGAAATAAGAAAAAATAAGAATTAAGGACCCAAAGTAATGGATCTTTGCTAAATTCTCCAGGAATAAATGTACATTTCCCACTTCACTCCTGCTAACCTTGACTCATTAGCAAGGGCAGTTTCCACCCATTTAATACGACATATTCAAGTAACAAAAAGCATGACAGTGAACATGGTCAGCAGAGAAAGGATACCTGAGGACAGGATGTTCTATCACTCACATGTTTAGCTCCTAATGTAATTGTAATTTTTTACGTGCATTGGAAAAAGACTGGAAGGAAATACACTAAAATGTTAACAGGGGAAATGGAATGGCAGACAATTATTTTTTCTTACTAATTTTCTGTATTTTTTTGCCAATGGTCTCGTGCCCTTAGCATGGTTAACTGTCAGGGGGAGTTTTGATCACGGTGTTCACTCAGGCCCGAGTCTGTCGGGAGCAGCCCGGCACGGAGCGGATGAAAGCAGCTGAGTGCCGGCGCCTTGACCCTGCCTCTCCCGGCAGGCGGGTCACTGAATGTGGCTCAGGGTAGACCATCTCCGTGGCAGGCGACAGCTCCCACTCAACAGCTCCTTCAGGTGACAACACGGGGAGCAGGTGTCCCCAGAGCTAGGCTCCCGTGGAGGGCCTGCATCACTGTTGGAATCTGGGAGGCGGCCAGGGCACCTGCCCATCTGGTGGGCATCTGACCACCAGATTAAAAGTGATAAATGCACACAAAAACGAAGCAATTACTAACCCCAGGGGGAAACGCTATGCAGGAAAAAGGAAAATCAAGAGTAGTACACACCTGGCCCAGGTGTGGAGTGTTCACATGGCCATAATCGTGAGCTCACTGAATGGAGCTATCAAAAAACTGTCAATAACTGGAAGGATGGTGGGCAGGAGGTACGCGTCTGTGTGGGGAGAACGGGGCAGATGGAAGAGAGAGAGGACTCTTACCTTCTATATTAGGGAGTTAGTAAATATTGCCTCAAATTCAAAAACCAGGCAGCAGCAAACTGTTCTTTAGAAATGTCAAGATCATTACCGAAAGTACCAGTTGAAAGGATTGGAAATTGCTCCCTCCCAAGAACAAGAAAAGAGAGGAAGGGGTGGGTGGGTAGCTACGGAGACTAAGACTGCAATTAGTGTTTGACATATAATATCTTATTTAAGCTTCATGAAAACGCATAGTTTACTAATGAGAAAACTAAGGCTCATAGACATGAAGTACCGAGATCACATGCTAGTAAGTGAAGCTAAGATTTTGACGCAGGCTTCCTGAAATCCCAAGTTCATGGTCTTTCCTCTACATTATGCCCCCTCTTTTATTCTGCCGTATTAAGAAAGCTCGTGACCTCAAGGAAGAAAGTCTGGAGCCATGTGATCCCACCAAATGCCACAAGATACGAAGAAAGAAAAAGAAGTGGCAAAAACGAAGACCAAGGACAACACTGAAGACCATTCATGAAGCTAGGGTTAGGGAAGACATGAACCCACATGAACTCAAGCTCTCAGTGGATTTTATTTTCTGGCCAGAACAAACTACGTTGGCATTTATAATAGTAAACCTTTCATGAAACCCTGCCAAGCGTCTGATCCTTCTGTGCAAAGATGGGACAGGACTTTGGAAGCATTGCCCACCACCTGGAGCGGACAATGGGTCCCCGGGCAAGCTGAACGCAGAAGGGCCTGAACCCCATGCAGTGAGAAAGGGTCACAAACCTCGAGTGGCCCAGGAGGACGCCAGAAATGGTAGGAGGAAGGATGCTGAGTGTCAAGGTGGAAGGGAAGGTACTCAGCAAGACAGAGTCAGAGGTGGGGAAAATTCAGGTGAGGGCATCAGAACCGAGTCTACGAACTGAGCCTGGGTGCCAGCCTCCATCTCGGGAGGCATCCGGTCTGTCCCTGGGGGGCTGTATCCCCCGCAAGCGTTTCCCCCTCACTACTTGAGGTCCAATTTCTGTAAGAACACACTCTCCCAGGTCTTGGCTAAATGCCTTGAGAAAAAAGCCCAAGGGAATCCACAGAGCATGTCATTCTGGAAGAAAAGCAGCACAAGAAAGAGGATGTGGCCAAGGCGCCCTTGAAAAGGCCACATTAACACATTTACATGGATGGAGCCGTGGGGGTGTGAGCTCAGGAAAGCACCCCACACATCCATCATCGTATTTGGTTGCCTGTTACAGAAGCCCAACTAGGGGTCCCACCCCACTGGGACTCATTCTCCTGATGTAACAGGCCTGCAGGGAGGAGTCCAGAGCCAGGGAGGCACTTTGACATCCAAGACCAAAGGTCTTTCTGCCTTGAAAGGTGGCAAGTGTAGTCCATATCCCAGACTGGAAGATGAGAGGAGAAAGGCCAAGGGCAAAGGAGCATGGCCCTTCACAGGGGCCATGTGTCGTTGGGCAGCTGTTCTCCCGAAGTCCCACCCAAATGATTTCAGTGCCTATGAGACACTGGCTAGAGCCTGGTCTGACGGCCACCCACACTCCCCAGGGGCCCGGGAGGTTGAGATTTTAGACTGGCACTTGGCCCTGCTGAACAAAAGCAGGGTTCCGTCAGGCAGGGGGTAAAGAAGGGGGTGGACGGAGCTGTTTGCCCTGCGCTGCACAGAGGCCAGTGCCAAGATGAGTGATGTGTTTTGGAAAGCACAGTATGAAAAGTGATGATAACACCAAAACAAACCCAGGCCAGATCTGTCCCAGACAATGAGGTCACGCTGACCTTCTGGGGAGAAGACGATGTTCAGACAGGACATGGTACGCTGGGAGGCAGAAGCAAAACTCCCCAAGTGCTATTCTGTACTCCTGCGGAGGACTTTTTGTCCCCCAGGGAAGGATGGCACATGAACACCCCCAGAGGCTACCTCTGCCTGGCATTCTCTTCACTTCACCCTCATGCAGTTCCGTGAGCTCAGCAGGAGAGGAAACGCAGGGCCCGGGGACACACAACTAGTAAGAAGCCGACGTGAGATCCAAACACAAACCTCGCCCAAGCCTAGCACCGCTCCACCTTCCTTCTTGTCCAGTCTACTGGGCAGTGTCCTCTTGGACACTGGACGCTGGCCTGAGGAGATGGGCAAGATGGCATCTGCTCACCCCAGACCTCTGGCTACTGGGGCAGGCCAGAGCTCCCTGTCAGAGCCACCTCCCTCTGACTCCTACTGTGGCTTTGTCCCCCAGTGCCAGACCTTCCCCTCTGCCCATCCTGCCACCCGGCCTCTGGCTGTGACCTCTGGTTGTGACCTCTGGTTGGTGCTGCTCAAGCCGTTGAGCTGCAAGGCCTCTGGTCCTGGCCGGTCTGGTCCGGCCTTACGCAGCTCACCCACGCCGACCCAGCCACACACTCGCCTTTTTCGAGTCCTCACCAAGCCTTATGGGTAACACCCAAAAGGTCTGCAATGAACACCTTCTCCTGAGAGGAAGGAGAAAAGGGTGGACTTTATATTGGGGCATTTATTTATTAGGAATACAAATTTAATGCCATGTTGTCTGGGAGGGGGTGGTCTTCAAACACACTAAATTGCCATCCTTTTCTCTGATAGAGAGTTCTTGGGCTGAGCCTATGTGAGCCCCAAGAAAAGACTGCCCAGGTACGCACTCAGAGAGTCTCCTACCTGTGCCAGGCACTTGGAACCGAACTAGGTGGCCAAGACAGTGGCGACTGAGACCCCAGACCAGAGATGCACGGGCTTCCTAGCACAGCCTGCCAGGGGCAAGGCAGCAGGTAGGACCTCCTGGGGCCAGTCAGAGCGACGATGCTCCCCGAGAGTCATCTGGAACAAGAAGCAGGAAGGACACTGACCAGAGACTGAAACCAGCAGGGCTGCTCCCAGGCCCTCTTGTCTTTCTGGTTTGAGTTGGAATCAGGACTTTCGGAATCCTGCCTGCAACGCTCCTGCCAAACCTCTATCCAAAGGAATGTCCCTTAGGGCCCAAGGGTGGCAAGATCTCCTCAGATCTGAGTCAAGGACAAGATGCCCACTTCCTGTGTCCAAGGAAAGGCACACCTTCCAGAAGCCTCCATGTGTGCGAAGGTTCTACTCAATACATCCTTGCAGCGTGCCTGTGGTGGTGTCCCAGGGCCAAACAGCCATCTGTCTTCAAAGTCACATGACATGGGAAACTTAGACGGACGGCAACAAAGTGGCAAACGAGAAGTGGTCTGTGTTATTTGCTTCTTATAACCGTTTCCAACAAATCTACCAGTAGACTCGTTCACAGGTTAACATCAGTTTTGAAAAAGAACACTTCCAGGAAGACAATGAAAGTAGAGGCTGTTTGCCCTCAGTATTTTAAGGAGAAACCTGACTGGGTGAAGGGACCTGGGGCGAACGGAGGTGAAATAGTTGAGAGTATAGCAGGGGAGCGTTTCAAATCGAGGTAAATTTGCAGAGGCAGATAGATGTCTGCGGAGGACACAAAGGGCCTTCTCTCTCCGAGCCGTAGGGACTCCCCAGATTCCAAACTCTTCTTCACCTCGGTGCCGATCGGTTCTCTCCTAAGAAGAGTCCAGCGTGACTTGGTCCCTCACTGGGTCAGGGTCAGGTCTCCACTATGGACCCAGCACTCAGCGTGGCTGCCGAAGGGACGAAGGAGGTGACAGACCCTCCCCCACCCGATAACTGTGTGGCCGAGAAAAAGTTACTTAATCTCTCTGCATTTCAGTCTCCTCATCTGTCAAACAAAAATTATAACAGTGCCTGCCGGTGGCAGGCAGGATAACATACCCCGCCCCTCACCCACCCCCAGCCCTGCAACAAGGATGTCCACACCCTCCCCGCTGGACCCTGGGAACCTTACCTTCCACAGACCTGGGACTTTGCAGATTAACGTTACAGACTTTGAGATCAGGAGATAATCCTGGATTATCTGGTGGGTGCCATCTAGTCACCTGTGTCCTTAAAGGAAACCTGTCTCTCTAGTCAGAGAGCAAGATAAGACAGGAGAGGGTGGAGGAGGCAGGGGATAGGGAGGGGAAGGAGGAGGAGAGATTCCAGGTGTGAGAAGTTGACCAATAGTCGCTGCCTTTGATGGTGGAGGAAGGGAGGGGCCAGGAAACGGACCAGCTTCCAGAAACAGGAATGGCCCTCAGTGGGCAGCCTGCACGGAGTTGGGCCAGCAACCCCGCTGGGCAAGGAAACAGATTCCTCCCAGAGCTGCCAGAAAAGAAGACTGCCCTGCTGATGCCTCAAGTTCAGCCCGTGGAGGCCAACACCGCACCTCGGACCTCCAGAACTGGAAGAGAACCGCCCTTGCATGTCTGAGGACGACACTCAAGGTGACCTGTTACAACAGCAATGGGAAATTCATGCGCTGTCTCAAAGGGTCATTGTGAGTGTGAAATGAGGTTTAAAAAGGACTTGAAACAGGACTTGGCATAGAAGAAGTAATTAAGTGAGCCCTGGCTGGTGTGGCTCAGTGGATTGAGCGCAGGACTGTGAACCAAGGGATCACAGTTCGATTCCCAGTCAGGACACATGCCTGGGTTGCAAGTCAGTTCCCAGTGGGAATGCACAAGAGGCAACCACACATTGATGTTTCTCTCCCTCTCCTTCCCTTCCCCTCTAAAGATGAATAAATAAAATCTTTTAAAAAAGAAGTGAGCCCTGGCTGGTGTGGCTCTGTGGATTGAGTGCTGGCCTTCAAATCAAAGGGTCTCGGGTTTGATTCCCAGTCAGGGCACATGTCTGGGTTTCGGACCAAGTCCCCAGCTAAGGGTGTGTGAGAGGCAACCACACACTGATGTTCCTCTCCCTTTCTCCCTTTCTTCCCCTCTCTCTAAAAATAAATAAATCTTTTTGTTTAAAAGAAGTAATTAAGTTATTGTTTAATTTTTTAAATGGTGAACAAGATAAATACAGTTTCACATCCTCATAAAACTTCAGTCGTGTGGGGGACAGGGCTCAGCGACTAAACAAATAATTACAATAAAACATGCAAGGGCTAAGGCAGGGAGATGGGACCGTTAGCTGGTGGGGGTTTCTAACTTCATACAGGCCTGGTGACGACCTTCAAAAATAGTCCCTTTCCATGTTCAAAATGTCTTCCTGTAATAAGCCAACAAACGGTGACATCTAAGTGGCCATTATTACCAGCAGCATAGGTTACTGTATCTGCACTATTCCAAGTCATATTAAACTACTGGTCTGATTAAAATAGAAAATGAACAGTAGATGCCTTTCACTCAGGACTTTGTGGAAGAGATCTTCCGATGAGAAAGGTGACTTGTTAGGTATTTTCCACTTAAAAAATCACATTTAGCCCTGGTCGGGGTGGCTCAATTAGTTGGAACATTGTCCCGTACACTGAAAGGTTGTGGGTTCGATTCCTGGTGGGTGCAGGTTAGGTCCCCCGTCTGAGACCTTATGAGAGGCAACTGACTAATGTTTCTGTTACATCTCCTCTCTCCCGCCACCCCCTTCCTGTGTCTCTAAAAGCAATGAAAAAAAATGTTCTAGGGTGAGGATAAAAAAAAAATCACACTTATATTTCATTTCATAGACTTTCCCCCTCATTTCATTCTATTAACTTCATAGACATGGCTGAGCAGCCTGAGTCCTATTCAAATTGCCACCAAAATGTCACCAGAGTCCAAAGCAAGTTGTCTTGGCAGGTTGCGGCCTTGGCAGGGCCGGGATACAACGATCCCCTCAGCTGACACCCGCCCCTCCCTCCCTGACGTCACAGCGCCCCCCAGAAGCCTGGAGAGAAGCCCCTGTCCAGTCCCGTGATGCTGCCCTGACCCCAAGGCCCTGAACCACCCGTCTCAGGGTGAGAAGCCCCAGAAAGCAGAGCAACTTTTTCTACCGAAAAGGAAGGAAAACCCCATTGCACCATCCGGACAATCCAAGCGGGCCTTTAAAGGACCGTGGCGCTCCTCCTGCGCCAGAGTTTTTACATGTGTTCCTTTTCAATGTTCAGTGCTTTCTAGGTCATAACTGTCCACCTGAACATGGCCTTGACCTAGGACACTCATGTGGACAGCAGCCCCCGGCTCCTCACCGAGCAGTTCCCCGACCTCCGGACAGGGCACAGAGCGGGGCTCCTGAGTGATGAGGCCCCCGTGTCCCACTGCGGTAGAGTGACGGCTCCTCCACTCCAGAAAAACGACACTAAATCGCATTCTCTAGTAACACGCCCACAGGCGGGGGTGGGGGGAGCCAGCCACTCTTAGGAAAACTCTCCGAGACCTGTGACATCACAGAACCTGAACTGTATTAGCCCATTAACGCCCAAGACGCCATTAACGCCCAAGACGCACCTGTGCCTAAATCAGACGGACGCACAGAACAAGATGAGATCATGGGAAGGTTCCCCTGAACAATGACTAGAGGGGCAAGAAGCCAACTTGTACTGGGGGGTAATAATAAAAAATAAATAAACCAAGCTCTTCCGTCCTCAGTACCTGAGGGGGTAAGGTGGCTGTCGGGGCCACCTGTTTTTACAGATAGAGACAGAGGCTGGTGGCACAGAGAACGATCGGGGAGCTGGAGGTGTGACTGCCCCCCCCCATGATGGCACCCCTGCTTCACAATCGGTGCAGGGAAACAAGTCCCCAAAGGGGGATGTCACGGACATTCATCTACAATAGGGTGTTTTCCACATGCCTAAAAGTTTCCAGTGAAATGCTGCAACAGACATCTTACAAATGTTTTGGAGAACAGGGACCAGTAACCTTCTGGGATTTCAAAATGAGAAGCAAGTGGAAAAAACATTTGCAAACCAAAAAAGAAGTGTTGGAACTGTCACTCGCCCACTGAACAAAGGCCGTCATCAGTTACTCCAGAAAAAAGTATCGATGCATACGTTTTTATTCACAGGACACAGTCTTGCAGAGAGAGGCGACTCTGAAGCATGGATGAGAAAACATGCTGTAAGTCCTCACCACGAGAGGGCCCCTTGCTGTTCCAAGATCACTTTTACATCCACTCACATGAAACCTACCATGTCCTGCAAGATGGGCCACCTGCACATTTCTGCTTTCAAGGCCCAGAATTCGGATTTGCCCACCGGGCTGTCGTCTCTCATGGCTAAGTCACCCCCTCAGCACCTCCGCGTGGGCCTCTCCGTCGCAAAGACTGGAGAAGGGGAATGAATGGACGCCACCCCTCAGGGGTCCACGGTGTGTCCCCAAACACCCGCGGGCTGGACGGAGGATAATGCCGGAGGAATTAGCCTCTGCTCTCAGATAAATGTGCTGTCACCTCCTGCTCCCGGAGGAGGGGCTGATGAATGATCGCTCTGCCCAGACAACATCTGCTCTGCCCTTTTCGGCAGCATTCCTCCTGGGGAGACCCCGGAGGGGACGGCGGTGTGGCCACCTCGAGGCCACCAGGTCAGTGCCCCCTGCCCTGCCCTCCACACGCAGCTCCTACGGAGAGCTTCCCGTCTCAAAGGGCTTCCCGCAGAGGAAGGGGCCAGATGGTACAGGGGACCTCGGAGGGGCCGGGACACAAGGGGGGCGGTGCCAGCAGAGCTTGCCTCCTTCGAGTCCACTTCATTAGTGGTAAAGGAAACAGCGGACATCTTCCTGGGGAGTCACAGGCTTGGGGACAATAACATCCTCGCCTTGTTATTTTTTTGCCACTTACCACATTTTCCTCTCCCTGCCCCTAGACTCCAAGCTCTTTGAGACCCTGGTCCATATCTGACTCAATCTCTGCAACCTCAGCACTGGCCTTAATGCCAGGTATAGGGCACTGTTTGGAGAGCACCTGACGGAGGGCGGAGTGAGAGGATGGAGAGAAGGACAGCTATGGGGAGGGGTGAATGGATGGATGTGTGCGTGGGTAGGTGGGTGGGTGGATGGATAAATGTGTGGGTGGGTGGGCAGGTGGGTGATGTGAGTGTGTGGGTGATGTGAGTGTGTGGGTGATGTGAGTGTGTGGGTGATGTGAGTATGTGGGTGATGTGTGAGTGTGTGGGTGGTGTGAGTGTGTGGGTGATGTGAATGTGTGGGTGATGTGTGAGTGTGTGGGTGATGTGTGAGTGTGTGGATGATGTGTGAGTGTGTGGGTGATGTGTGTGTGTGTGGGTGAGGTGTGAGTGTGTGGGTGATGTGAGTGTGTGGGTGAGGTGTGAGTGTGTGGGTGATGTGAGTGTGTGGGTGATGTGTGTGTGGGTGATGTGTGAGTGTGTGGGTGATGTGTGAGTGTGTGGGTGATGTGTGTGTGGGTGATGTGTGAGTGTGTGGGTGATGTGAGTGTGTGGGTGATGTGTGTGTGGGTGATGTGTGAGTGTGTGGGTGATGTGTGAGTGTGTGGGTGATGTGTGAGTGTGTGGGTGATGTGTGAGTGTGTGGGTGCATAAACGGGTGGATGGATGGTAGATAAATGGATGGAAGAGGGTTGGGTGAGGGGTAGACAGATGGGTGGACTGGCGGACGGTGGACTGGCCATGGTTGGACAGGTCACTGGAAGGAAGGGTGGAGGGAGGGTGGATAGATGGATTGGCAGGTGGTTGGGCAGGTAGATGGATGAATTCGACAAACAACCCTTAGGTACCCACTCTGCTGAGCACAGTGCTAGGCCCTGGGGACACGGGGATGGAGGGCAGCTGCTCACAACTTCAGAGGACCCCTGAGTCTCCAGAGTGAAATGCCACATCACTAACTCAGCACATGACAAGCACTACGACAAGGGGAGGCAGCACTGGTCTCAGCACAACGAGAGGGTGGACCCAGTAAGTCATGAAGATTCTCAAATCCCTGGGCCACCAGGCTCAGCAGCAGTTCTCCCACACCGTCAGTGGCATCCCTTTAGCCCATTGAACCCTCCAGAGTTCGTTTTAGGTCGGTCCCCCAGGGGCCTCTGCAGTCGGCACCCCTCCCCCCCTTCCTTGCGGAGCAGCGCTGTGGGCCAANTCTCAGCACAACGAGAGGGTGGACCCAGTAAGTCATGAAGATTCTCAAATCCCTGGGCCACCAGGCTCAGCAGCAGTTCTCCCACACCGTCAGTGGCATCCCTTTAGCCCATTGAACCCTCCAGAGTTCGTTTTAGGTCGGTCCCCCAGGGGCCTCTGCAGTCGGCACCCCTCCCCCCTTCCTTGCGGAGCAGCGCTGTGGGCCAAACCCCTCTCCCACACAGCCTAGAAACCGCACTCAAGTCTGAAGACCCAACCCTTGGCCCTTTGATCACAGAAATAGGGAGGTGGGGTGGCTGTGCCTGCTAGCAAAGGGGTGTGGTGAATTTCAAGTTCAACAACACAGCAGCCAACTTGGAAAAACAACCGATTTCCCCTAATCCCTGGCTTTCCCATCTGTAAAATGATAACATGTAACATCTGAGCCAGAGGACTATGAAAGGGTTGCATGAGAACTGCCTGGGGACCAAGTCACACACTGTCTGCGTGCACTGACACCTGACCCTCGCCAGCAACTGATGACCTCCCTCCCCTTGGGGTTTGGGGACACTGTTTCCCATCACCTCCGGTTGTAAGAACCCACCTCCCCAGCATCTGGGCCAGGCTCCCAGTCAAAAACTCTCCTTTCTCCACCCGTCCCCACCCTTCCACACGGACCCAGCTCCTCTTCCGTGGGCGTGAGCAGGAGGTCCCGCCACCCGCCTCTGGCCCGAGCCCTGGCAGGCCCCCCAGGAGCTGGCAGCCGTGGGGCCCCCGAGTCCAGTTCAGTGTCTGGCATCGACTATCGTTCAGGAAATATCGGCTGAATGAAACCAGAAAGGATGCAGCCACCGCCCATCCCACTGGAGCCCACGTGAGAGAGTAGGGCTGGACGCGCCGAGCCAGGGCTCCCAGTCAACACGTCACTCTCAGGGTCAAGAAAGGCGAGGCCCGGAGAAAGCACTTCATCAACCCTGGGCACTGAGTAGGTGTGAATTCTTCTAAGGAAGCCACTGGTCTTGTGTCTTTAAAGCAAGACCGGAACCTTCCATGAACTAGAATGATCAGGAAATGGGAGGATCCTGTCAGTTTAAGTTTCGGGTGGGTCAGAATAAAATTCCAACCCTGGGTTATAGCAGTGCAGAAAATGGAGCAAATTCTATCAGCTAAGGTGATCAGGGAAGGCTTCCTGAAGGAAGTGGGTCTTGAAGGATGACAGAGGGTTTCCCTGGGAACCCTATACTGTGCTAGAGACTCAGAGTGTCCAATTCATTGGAAGGATCGTGAGCAAATTAATCACAATGACTTTGAATGAATCAATTACAATGACCAGGCTGCTTAAAACTGCCTTCCCTGAGAGCCTGCCCTTCAGCCCTGGACTGAAGCCCACCCCCCAACCAAGGGTAAGACAGAGGGCTTCCCCTTCCCACCCTGGGGCCACGTTAGAGATAGCCCCTCTCCCTCTGACATGCAGGTGAGCCACAAGTCCCTAACAGAGCCCAGGACAGGTGAAAACACGTCCCTTCTTGCGAAAATAAAGAGAACAAATTTGATTAATCTGCAGAGCTTTGCCCACTTACACAGTCCCTACTTATAAATAACAAACAGGAAAGCGATCAGATCCAGTTGAGCCTACTGTTTTGACACGTTTCATTTAAGCTCCAGAAGAGAGAAGCTCCGACTTCATCAGATTCTCCACCCTGGGGCAGAAGGTGGTGAGAGACCCCAAAACCATCTCCCTACCATCCCTGGGTCCCCTCACCCAAACCGCTCCAGCCCCTGGAGGAGGGTCACTGGGACTGGGTTATCTTTGTCCAGAAGTCATAAACCATATTCACTGAAGTAAAACCCGAAACTAGCCAGTCAACCGCCTCCTGGGCTGTCGGGAAAGGCATTTAGCTCACCCTTCCCTCATCAGGACCCTTCAGAGCCCGAGCGCCTGCCACGTGCCAGGCACAGGGTGGCTTCTGGGGCGGGGGGTGAGGGGGGGGCCTTCCGACAGCCTCTCCAGGTGAGAGGCCTGACCGCAGCTGTCACGTGGAGAAAGAGGCTGCGGGTTGGGCGCCTGGGTCTTGGGACAGCCGATGGGACCGCCGTGGCAGTCAGTCCCGGTACGGCCTCCTCGCCTACGGGGTCTTCACCCAAACTGGGTGCTTCTCAGCAGTCCGAGAAGCTCAAGTTTAATTTTTCCCCCAAAGCTTTAGGAAACATGCAAATTTCCCTTTGCCTCAACGTTGCCAAGAGAACCCGGGCAGAAATCACATCTGTTTAGGGCGATACTAAGTGCGCAGGGCATAGCACATAGTAAGTACTCAGTAAATATGGTGAGTGGTTGGTTTTTATCTATAGGAAAAGAGCTGCTCCTTTGATTTTTAAAATTTTTCTATGTCAGCCCCATAAAAATGGTAATTCCTTCAAGGTTTACAAAACGAAATGTTGGTTCCCAGAAATGGGTCTTTCACCAGAGCGAGGCAGCAGGTCTGGGTGGGGAGGGGCACGGCCCAAATCCCGTAACCCGGCCAGAAGGTTCTTCGACTCAGTGGTGGCAAAGTAGCGTGTGGTCAGCCACCTTCGGTGGCACAACAAAGGAAGGAGAATGGCTACAGAGTACATGGTTGCTGCTTTTTAATTCTCACCCTTGGAAGGTGAGTACTCGTGCCCCTCCCAAACCTTTCAAAACAAAAATAAAAGAATTTAAGGACAGCTTCAGCACAGCATCAGGAATGTGCTAAATGCCGCTAAACTTTCACCTTTAAAATGGTTAATTTTATATTATGTAAATTTCACCTCGATTAAACAACAACAGTGACACCAGTTCCCAGCACCGGTTTCCGAGTGTGACCCCACTGCCTGGTGCTGTGGGAATCACACCAGCTGCAGGCGAGAAATCAGCTGGTTACAGAGAGCAAGGAAGACTGAGCCAGGATTTTTACTCCCCTGGGAACAGGAAGGGCAGGGAAACGGTCTCCTGGCAGTGACCTGGCCACGTGGGCCGCGGTCCACACCATGGACCCTGGGCTGGGCCAGGAATCTCAGGTGCATTACAAACAACAGGTCCCAACACCCGTGGGACCTGTTACCACACCTCACAGCGGAGAAGACTCACCTAAGAAACTCAGTGCATCTGTGCGTGGTGTCCGTTTTTGAGACAGACGCAGGCCTGCTGTTGAATTGAGGAATAGTCCCTGCTCCCCAGAACCTCCGTCTCCACGCGGAAGGGGACAGACAGGTCAAGGGTAGGAAGGAAGAGCCCACAGAGGAGGGCGTAAGGAGCAAAGGCAGGGCTGCTCGCCTGGGAGACGCCGCCAGCCCCCCTCACCCCAGTCGGGCCGCCTCCAGGTTTCCCGTGAGTCCTCGGCAGGCAGGCAGGCATGCAAGACCCAGTGCCTCCTGACTGCTCCACTCCAGCCCTGGTATACCCTGGTTCTAGCCAGCCCGGCCTCAGGTTCACACTCCTATCTCCTCTCCGGGCCTCTGCGCAAGCGTTTCCCTCCAGCTGTTTCTGCTCATCGGTTCTCGGGGTGTGGAGCCCACGTGCCTGGCTCAGATCCCCCAGTTCTGCTTCAACTGGCTGTGTCGTCTCGGGGGAAACGTATCTTCTCTGACCCTCTGCTCGCATGCGGGTGATGATGGAACAGCAAAGGAGCTGTGACCCCTGGGAAAACGTGATGGAAAGAGGCGAGAATGACCTCCGGCTGCCCTCCCATCACAGTCTGGCTCCCAAGGCCATTCACGGGAGAAGAGCGATGTTTCCAAAGAGGCTGCCGATAGGAGGGGAGCCGCCCACCCTGAGCCAGGGCCCGGCCACGCCTGGCCTGCGGGAGCCGACTGGAAGGGCCAAAGGCGGGTCCTTTGAGCACCGAACCTCAAAGAAAAACTATTTCACTGAACTGAGCACCCCAAATATATTAAAAGTTCATACGTGTGTTAAAAAAAACCAAAACGCACTCATCAGTCAGCTCTGGAAGATGCCAGGGAAGCAGCGACTCATGGTTCTGAAAACAGGAGAGTTCGGGAAACAGCCCGCACATCGCCTGCCCTCCCTGCGCGAGCTGCCCGTCACGGTCACCCAGCAGGTGTTGATGAGCTGGGCTTCATAACGAAGTCCAGCAGGGAAATAAGGACAGGAAGTGCTCGCCTATCATCATTTCCGACACCTAAGAAATCGGGGATCTTGGCAGGGATGGTCAGCTGTGGCGAAACCCGGCGCTGAAAGGCTCACGGGGGATTTTTAAGTAAATGGATGACGCTGACAAGCCGTGTCCCAACCACTGGCCGATCCTAAGGGGGCCAACTAGACACGGTGTCCCCTTCTGGTGCCAGTTCTGGCCAAATACTGAACCCGAATCTGATCGGGCCCCTAACTTCCAGCTTACTGATACACAGGGACAGAGGGACCAATTAAACAGCAGCCCTGTGGTGCCACCGGCTGACTTCGGAAGGCAGGGAATTGCAAGAGACCAATGACCTGGGATTTGCAACAAACAAATGACAGGAAGGAAAAAAACCATTGCAGATCTGAAGAGAAACTTAGCAACGAAACGCAACACACGCACCTTGTGTGTGGATCCCGACTCCAACGAACAGGCCAACTGCAGCCACACGTGAACGGCCGTCGGCAGAAACAGACCGGTCCACTAACTTTGGGATGCAAAGGAACCGTATTTTATGTACATGCAACATGGATATTGCTGCTACGTTTCTGGACAAGGGAATGCCTGTGGCACGCACTTTGAAAAAAGCAAAAGGCAGGATGCGTGTCCGCTGTCGTTTCTTGATATCAGATAAAAAGCACCTGATCTAGGGCGTAGAACAGAGTAGGCAGTCACCTGAGGGTCAGTTTTATCGCTATTGTTTCATTCTTGTTACCATGGACTCTTCCTGAGGAAATCACACTTGTTACATTACCTACTCAGCAGGACTAGTACATGGAAATAGGAGTTATTTTTTAATTCCCTGGTTCAATTGGTTATTAATTATTGTGTAATTTTGTATCAAAATCAGCATTTTTTATTGATGCATTCAGAACACATGAAGTGACATAGATACTTTGCATTTAAGGCTCTGGCTGCGGTGGGAGAATCTCTGGCCCTGAAAGTTCCAAACCCAGAGCGCACCCCCCACACCGTCTGCCATAGCGCACGGCCGTGTCTGCCGGCCGGGGCCCATGCCCACGGAGTGGGGCCGAGTCAGCCCCTGGACTCGAGCCTGCGGCACACGCTCTGTGCTCTTGACCCCGTTCCTTAACTGTCCAGACTCTCATGACCTCATCCATAAAACAGGGTGGATGCAGTCCTGTCCGGGATTTGTGTTAGGAGGTACAACGGGTTTGCCCGGCAGCTGGAGGAGACGGCGTCAGTGGGGGTGGGAGGGTTGCTCCCCTCCCCGTCCTACCTGCTCTGTCTCCATCTGTCATCTGAGACCTGACCCCTGCCCTGAGACACCATCTCCATAGTCACCAAGTCCAGCCCCCTCCTGTCCGTGGGGAACGTGAGCCCAGGGGACTCCGTCACTGGAGTGACAGAGTCACTCTGTCACTTCTTAGCCCCAGAAGGCTAAGCTAAGCAGACAGTCAGCTACACTACAGTTTTATTTTAGAAAAGCATTTTGACCTTTAAATCTGTGCTCCCCCCTTCGGGAACGGCCTTTCCCCTTCCCATGTGCCAATACCGTGTCCCTTTCAAGTGTGACCTTCCTCCATGAAGCTCTCTGTGACACTGCCACCCACCCAGAGGGGTTCCTTGTCACCCCTGCAGTGGTGTACCCCTCCCACAATGCCCCCTGCCTGGCATTCAGGACAGTGATGGGAAAAGCAGCATTCGTGTCTCTCCACTGGGCATGTAAAGTGGCAGGAGCCTGCCGGGTGCTCTGGGTCACCAGTGTGCAGAGCTGGGGAGTGCGCTGGACCCTCCCCACTCTGCCCTCGAGGACCTGTGTCTACCTTGTTAACTTAGTGCTCTTTCCTCTCTCCCCGGGGAATGGTGCCTGACACGCCACGGGTGCTCGCTGGATAAACATACAGCAATCAGCAAACACCATGGCTTTGAGGCCAGCGGTGGCTTGTCATGGTGGGGCTGTAAGTAAATCGCTCGGTCTCTCCGCACCCCTGCTCCCCACCGCCCCCCGCCGAAGGTTTGCCAACCCGACACATTGTCATCCGTTGTCCCTAACTTAACAGTGATGGCGGCAGGCCTTACTGTCGCTCTCCTTCCGATGTCTGTTTACAAGGAGTTCCAACACTTCCTTCGTTCATGATCACGTACTGACTTGTCATTATTGGGTTTCCTCGAGGACAAAATCAATCTTCGGGTGCTTTGTCTATTATTGACCAGGATGGTGGTGTGTGCGTACCCTTCTCCAACCTCATGCTATGTGATACAGAGATTTGGTCCTGTTTGTGCTTCGTCTGCAAAAATAATACTGTAGCAAAATTGAAACTGAGCCTCGGTGGAGCCGTTTCAACACAAAGCAGCACTCTGTCACGATAACAATCCTTTTGAAAAGTTCCTGTTAGTACAGCGGGCAATTTGACTTATAATGTTTTTAGTTGTTACAAGAAGAATTCTTCACTAACCAGAAAAGGCAGCAATATCATTTTCATTTTTTAAAAAAACAGTAACTCTGGCCCTGCTTGGTGTGGCTCAGTGAGGTTGGGTGCCATCCCTCAAACCAAAAGGTCACGGTTCGATCCCTGGTCAGGGCCCATGCCTGGGTTTCAGGCCAGATCCTGGGTTGAGGCACGTGTGAGGGGCAACTGATTGATGTTTCTCTTGCACATCAATATTTCTCTCTCTCTTTCTCCTTCCCCATCTCTAAAATAAAATCTTTTTATTTTTTTAATTTTCTTTAAAGATTTTATTTATTTATTTATCTTTAGAGGGGAAGGAGAGAAGGAGAGAAACATCAATGTATGGTTGCCTTTTGTGTGTCCCCTGCTGGTAGTTAGCCTGCAAGGAACCGGCCTGCAACCCAGGCATGTGCCCTGACTGGGAATCGAACCGCGATCCTCTGGTTCGCAGGCCCGCGCTCAATCCACTGAGCTACACCAGCCAGGGCTTTAAAATAAAATCTCTTTTTAAAAAGGCAATAATTTTATACTGTAAAAAATTGTGTCAACAGGACGTAAGGTACAATACTCTACAGACATCAAAGTTGGTGTGGTAGAAGATTCAGATTCCCGGCACACCTGTGGGGACCTGTGACGGCGTGATATTTCTGTAAAACTTGTATCACTGTCCACACGTCCATTCAAAGGACAAGAAGAACTTCTCCAAAGGCCACGGATGGTTATTTCCAGGTGGAGGAATTACAGTCTTTTGTTTTGCATTTTTCTGTGTTTTATGTCTTCCGCAATTAGCACATAGAATGTCTTAAATGCATTTTATGGAAAGAAAATGCATTTTAATCTTTTAATCAGATAGGTAAATAAATAAACGTTCTCCAGAACAAAACAGGGTGACTGATGCCAACGGCTAAGGAGAACGTTATCAGTTGTTCTTGCCCAGCCAGAATTAATAGCGTCCGGGGCCTCTGCTCTCCGGGGTTCCCTGTGGGGAGCCCCTTCCGCAGCAGCCCGGGGGGAGGACAGGGCCAGATAACAGTGTCGTCTTTGATGTCCTCAGCCCTCATCCAGGCAGGCACAGTGGAAACAAAAGCTCGTTCTGGCCGTGCCCAGCCTTCAGTGCTCACCTTTGGGCCCTGCTTGGAGGCCTGGCCGACACCCCCCCCCACCCCCCGGCACCCGAGCACAGGCCGCCTTTGCAGTCTTCTCATCTGGGCCAGAACTTCTCTCCACCTCCAGCCAGTGTGACAACACTGCTTTTTTCTTTTTCCAAACCACCGCTGGGTCTTCATGGCCCAGCTAAAGTGAGAACAAAGCGTTCACAGGGATTATTTCAGGGCACGGGGACTCCAGATAAATTTGTTTAACTGTGCTATCTACTTTTTTCCCCAAGGAACATGTTTGTGTGCCAAGGTACATTTTGAGATAATGAAAAATTTTTTAATGTAAGCCCATACTTACATAAAATTGTTTTAATGTAAGCACAAACTGCGCTTGATTTCTGTGTATTCTAAGCACAGATTTTAAACAGCCAGCTGCTGGGAGCCCCAAGGTGGGGTGGGGTGAGGTGGGGGTGGGAGGCCTCCCGGGAGCTGACGGCAGAAATCGGTCAGAGGTCAGGCCGGGCTGAGCCAACTGACCGGGGAGACTAAGTGCCAGCCTAACCAGGTCACGCCTTTGCCTGATACAAGGTCAACTGCACCCGAGGTCAGTGGACCCCAGATCGACCTGGACACCCCGTGTCACCACCCGTGCCTGGCACGGAAGGCTGCCCAGCTTACAGCGGCAGTAAAACTCCACAGGAACACAGCCTCCCACCCAGCCGAGCACCCCCCAGACTCCTGGAGGCCTGACCCACACCCCCGCTAAGGGCCACCGAGTGCTGACCGCCACACGGTCTCGATGGGCCTCCTGAGTTGGGAGCAGCCCATGTTTCCTGTGCACGCATCAGGCACTTCTGTGGCCCAATCTATGTGACTTGATGATAAAAAGCACCAATTCTTAAAATCTGATAAGAAATCAATGCAAAAGCAATTCAGTGGAGGGCAGATGACCTTTTCAAGTGCTGGGACAACTGAATGCCCAGAGGCAAAGAAATGAACCTTGACCCAACCCTTCACACCACATACAAGAGTCACCCCAAATGGATCGCAGACGTACACTGCTCCCACATTCCAAGGCTTCGGGACCCTGCAAAGTGCTGGCACAAAGCAGGGGCTCAGGGAATGACGGGGGCCAGCTGTCCAGACCACGGCCTGCTTCCCAGTCTCGATGCTCAAAGAACACAGCTTATGAGTGACATGTCTAAAGAAAGAGAGGGGTGGAGGGAAGCAGATCACGTGACAGGCCCGCTTCCCCAGGCAGGCCACTGGATGTCACATGGGGGGCCCTCTTCCCAAGGGGTCATAGAATGACCCAGCACAACCACCATGGAAACCCAGCAAGAGGTGGATACGAGTGAAAACCGAGCACCCTGAGAGGGGAAGGCCCTCTGAGGCCAGTGCCA
Organism: Sturnira hondurensis; assembly: GCF_014824575.4. Classification (NCBI taxonomy): domain Eukaryota; kingdom Metazoa; phylum Chordata; class Mammalia; order Chiroptera; family Phyllostomidae; genus Sturnira; species Sturnira hondurensis. Next base: position 58,693,772 of record NW_028079044.1, on the reverse strand, counting down.
GCGGCAGGTGAGGGTGAACCGCACTGATAGTAACAGAACAACAGGTGTGGGCTCTTTGTGCGCACGAGGCGGCACTCTGAGCACCTGACGCGTAGCGCCCCTAGTTCTCGCCACCACCCCGTGACCTGCTTGTTACTACTGAGCCCACTTCGAGGATGAAGAAGCAGAGCTGGAGGCTGGGTAGCTTGCCCGTGTGCAGTCGAGTTCAGACCTGACCCCGTGTCTGTAGGACCCCAGACGATGGGCTCCTAACCACACCCCCCATTGGCTCAACCACTCGGACCACCCCCTTCACAGATGCAGGACTGTCAGCATCTGAAGGCCAGGCCGAGTCAGAACACCCACATCAGCAGCTGGCCAGCAACGAACGCCCAGTTTCTAGATCAAAGATCCTGCAGTGGACCTCTTGCCAGGGCTCCTCCAGAGAAGGGCCTCACTCAGAGGCTTTGGAAATACAGCTTCCAGGGTCCCAACACCCAGATTCCAACACTAACAATGTCCCAGGTGAGCCTGATGCCACTGGTCTGTGGACCATACACACCAGAGAAGCCCGAAGGCGTCTCACAAGGCCCGAGTTCTGTGAGTCTGTGTGACGAGAAGTCAGAAAAAGCGGTTTAAATGTGGGGGACACCCTCCGACCAGACCAATCCCATCGGGCCATCCTCTCAGCCTGGCTCTGCCGGGCCTCCTCTCCCACTTTGGACTCAGACAAACGTGGCTTCCCCACCATTTGCTATGTAGCCCTGGGCAAGTCCGTCAGCCCCTCTGCACCTCCACCACCCATCTTTACAATGGACTTTATCTCTGCCTCCAAGTAAGGACTAAATGAGGTGGCATACGTAAGTCCCCAAGTTTAGGACAAAGTCAGTGACTATGTATTTCTTCTCTCACTTTTTCTCAGTCAGGTCTGTGTCCCCTAAGTTCCCAGACACACAGGCCCAAATGCTACTTGTTCTAAACGCCTGTCGTGTCTGCAGCCGTGAGTAAGGGCAGCAGCAGTCCTGTAGACCTCTACAGCTGACAGACGGGCCCTTGGGCACAGGGTCCGCCTCGGTTCACCCTCGTGTGTCTCTCACCACACACACCGCCATGCCCGGCGCGCAGCGAGCACTCGGTGTGGAGGTGCTGGTCAAACGAGCTGACCAAATGTGCTCTCGGACAAACCTGTTGAAAAGCATACTTTTCATTTCAAAGATGTGAATTTACGGCAGTTCTGGCTTTCTGCTCAGCCAGGGCCCTCTCTCCCCTGCTCTTTTCCAATGGATGCCGTAGACCACCCAGGAAAACCGGGGAGAAGACCGTGATTAGAAGGAGGTAAAAATCAAGCTGGCGTCCTGGGTGCAGCCTGGCAGAGGCATCTCTCTCAGAAGTACAGGACTCTGAACTCCTCACTCTCTAGGCAAACCCGACAAGTGTGTCTTAGTAAAAATCAGGGCCCAGAGATTTTTAGAATGAGCCCTAACAACATCCTCAGAGGCAATGCAGGCTCTCGGAAAGAAATGGGAGAAGATGATAGAAAAAGAAAAGGCAGAACACTTATCCTGAGATATGGCTCTCAATGTCAAAAGAAGGGGAGACCGAATGGTGGACAAATGATAAGTCCACATAGAAATTAACTTGAAACAAAGGAAAGTTTGGGAAAGTTAAAACAATGGGTGTAAACTTCTCTGATACTAAGATTTGGCCTCACAGTTGTTCAGCTTTGTGACCAGACAGAAGGGCACTCAAATGTTGATGACCTTGAGCAAGAAGACCTTTTAGTTCACAGACTGGCACTCAATCCCCTGAGCCACACCAGCCAGGACCAGCAAGAAGACCTTGAACTTCCCTGGACTTCAGTTTTCCGACATATAAAATGGGAATGATAGTATCTACACATCATAGGGTGGTTTCGATGTGTAGTTGGTTATTGGTCCAAAACTGTCCACCACCAACCAGCAACCCCCCATACAAACTACCTCACCGGGCACTGTCCTGGGCTGGGACGGGGGTGTATGCACCTCGGCCTCCATGCCAGGCACAGAAAGATCACTGACAACTTGTGTGCCGCCTGCGCGCTGCCGCCACCCCCTCTCTGGGGGAAGAGCCCCACCCCCTCCTCAACGTTCCCCACCAGAGTGCTGGGAGCCCCCCACCTGCAAGCTTCAAAACTGAGTGTGCCCACCTCAGGGGGCAATCTCTGCAGTGTGCTGGGACTGAGGACCTGCATTCCCCAAATTCATACGTTGAAGCCCTAAGACCCAGTGTGGCTGTATTTGGACACAGAGTCTAGGAGGAGGTGATTAAGGCTAAGTATGGTCGTGCACAGGGGGCAGATAAGACATCAAACAAACAAGCATGTAATTACAAAGGTGCGTGTCACGTGAAATGGTTTGCAAGCTTATTTTTTAAATGAAAATTCCCTACACGGATCCCAATTCGGAAATATTTTATCTCATAATTCCTCTCCCAAATCTTGTTTTTAGCCCCTGAACCCCGCTCCCCTCTGGCAACCTTCAGTCTGTTCCCCTTGTCTATGGCTCTGCTTCTGTTTTATTCGTTTGTTTGTTTTGTTCTTCAGATTCCACACTAAGTGAAATCCTACGGCACCTTTCTCTGTCTGGCTCGTTTCATTCAGCCTCATGCTCTCTAGGTCCGTCCATGCTGTGACAAATGGTGAAGTCTTTCTGAGACCAGAACACGGCCTATTTGTCAGAGTTCCCGATCCAACAAACCCCACAGGCACCCCACAGTCCATGTCCTTCCGCACGAGGGGAGGAAGTTTGACACTGATTAAGACTTACAGCCCTCGAGACGCCTAAATGCTTCAACCAAGGTAAAATGAGAAGGGGGCCTACAGCCTACCTAGGCCAACCTGTCAGGTGACAGGTGACAACCTGAGCCCAGAGGGCAGAACCCAGCCTCTCGAGGCCCAGACAGAACCAGTCAGGCATCTGTCACGTTGCTTCCAGGCCAACCCTCCTCCTGCTGAGCCCCCCAAGCCATGGCCTCCTCCTGGGATTCCGAGGGAAAGCCACGGTCCAAAGCACGGGCTACGAAACGCTATAATGCCTTGGCTTTACTTCAGAGAAGCCCCGTCGGGCTGCAGTGAGGACAGAGAGAAGAGGAGGAGCCGGACAGACAGAACGCTGACGAGGGTGGAGCCTGCGTGGCGGCCACAGAGAAGTTCATTACAAAATGCTCTGCTTGGTGGATGTTTGAAGATTTCCACAACACGAGTGAGGGGAACCCGCGGGGTCTGGATGTGCCACTGCGCAGCTCTGAACGGCGTGGCCTTCCCACAAAGTCCTGGAAATACACTCACACCATCCCCCCAACACACACACACACACACACACACACACACACAGTATTTGGAACCTCAGTGACAGGCCAGGCCTTGGCTGGGCACTAGAGAATTTCAGACAAAATTAAGGCACACGTTTCTGTCCTCAAGAAGCCCATAATTCAGTGGGGTAGATATGATGCAAATTACCGTGTTACAGAGACTAATAAATGGCAAAAGAGACAATTAAGAGTGAGCTCAGAGATTAGGACAAGACTGCAACCTCTTCCATTTTCCATCCCCGAAGTTAACTTTTGCCACTTTCTAAGATCAGTCAAGTTTTAGAAATGTATATTACCATTAATCAGTGATGTTTCACCCAAATGGAAAGAACATGAGAAGTATGAATAATAACAAAAGCCCAAGAATCTGCTGGGAAAATCAGTGAAATTATAACTTACCCACACACTAGAATGTAAACTTATTATTTAAAAAGACAATATTAAAAAATGATAGACAGCCCTGGTTGGTGTAGCTCAGTGGATTGAGCACGGGCCTGTGAACCAGATGATCGTGGTTCGATTCCCAGTCAGGGCACATGTCTGGGTTGCAGGCCAGTTCCCAGTAGGGGACGCGTGAGAGGCAACTATACATTGATATTTCTCTCCCTCTCTCTTTCCTTCCCCTCTAAAGACAAATAAATAAAATCTTTAAAAAATGATAAATAACATTCATAATCTAACTTTTATATGAAGAAGATTCAAAATGACCCAATATACTTCACATAATATATAATTTTGACCAATGTTTAGAAGCATGTACAATTTAGCTTTAATACTAGGAAAAAGTACACCAAAGTGTTAATAGTAATTATATCTGGATTACAGATTTCTGGTATTCTTTTTTCTTTTTTTAACTCTTCTGCATGTTCTTAAGCTTTATGCCACATACACGTATTACTTCTACAATAGCCTTTCCTAATCTTTTTTGTTTTAAATGGCAATTAGCTTCAAAGTACTATAATTTATTTGCATATCCAGAAACTGAACTAAAAAGTCAGAAGCGCCCACTAAGCAGTGTATGCGCCAAGAAGATTAACTGCCTGCAATCTTTTGAAGGAATTAGGGCCCCAGGGACCCTCTGCTAGGGCCAGACCAGGGCTCCATGAGCTGCTCTCAGCCAGCCCTAGAGGTCAGTTGCCCCCAAAATGCCATAGGAGCTTTCTCTCCAGGTCTGGAGCAGAACCACCGAAGCATGCTAGACAGAGAAACAGGTGCGATTATTTAAAAAGCAAGCCCCTTCTACCCACTCCATGCATAAGGGTTCCCACCTCAGCCTCTGTTTAAATGTCCTGCCCCGCCCCATCCTGATGACCACACCTGGGCACCGGTCAGGGGTCTGCTCCCTCTCTTTTAGTTACAGTCTATCTTGTTTTCATTCTGAGTTTTTAACCTTTTATGAGCTCCACTTTGAGGCTTGCCTCTTAACGCTCTGGAATCTCTAGGCATCTCAAATGTTGACTCCAAGTGAACATGGTTTTCTTTAAAAGGGGGTTTCTGGCCTCAGGGAAGGTGGTGGTCCTAGAGTGAAGCCCCCCAGTGCCACGGTTCAGTCGCTACTTCCTAAAGGAAAGCGTGATCAACTTCACGTGAAGCACAGAATTCTTTAGACAGGCCCTAGGAGATGATAAACTCTCCTATAAAAAGAGACAAGACAAAAGTTCACGTATTTCCAGTGTAGCTGCAAATGACCCACCCAGTAAAAAACTACAGGGATGGGGCCGACTAGCTATTTTCACTGACCGAAACCATTTTAAGCCACAAGCAAATCATCTAAGCCACCTGCAATAACAAGAAAGACCGGGGTGGCATTTCGGCTCCAGCCCTAGCTCACTCCTTAATCCACAGAGAACACGCGCTCAGGGAGGGTGGTGGGTCAGCGGAAGACCTCGCCGCTGCGCTGCAGGAGGCAGACACCCCGTCTCCGGGCCCCAACTCTGGATGAACCAGGCTGCGGCGGGAACAGACTTGTAGGTGCCTCTCCTCGCCGGTGTTTCGTTTAGTTGTTTCACATTTCAAATTTGGGTTTTGTTTCCTAAAAACAAACCTTTCTGGCAAAGCCCAAAACACAGGGCTCTGGATGGGTTATCAAGATCTCTTCAAACCTACCCCGCGATTTAAGCCACTCTAAGAAGCCGGTTAGAGCCAACAATACTTCAAAAGAGCTTTACGTTCCAGAAGGAAAACGTTTTCAAATGTAGTTTTAAAAAAATTGAGGTGGGATTCTCAGTGGCCTTTGAAACTTCCCAAAACTTGAAGATGCTGCAAACCAAATGTTATCCCAACACTCACACAGGGGGTCGCTCAGAACCCGCCCAGACCTCCACCTACCCCCCACCCCCCACGACTGACACCCGGTGCTAAAGGCGGAAATCAGAGCGCGCCCGCCCGCTGCGGGTAGAAGGTTTTGTTCAGGTTAAGTGTACACATTTCTTGTTTTACAGAGAGACGCTTAAAAAAAAAAAAAAACCTTTCAAGCTCCAAAGTAACTGGCCTTTATAATAAAAGTTTCTTAAACAAAGGTGTCAGCATACAAATTAAGTAGTTCCTCTTTTCTGCTGGTCCTCATTGACTAGGGATCAAAGGAGGGGTGACGGCAAAGTGGCCCGGCAACCCTCTCCGGGAGTGGCGGGTCGCCCTGGCGCCGGCGGCCACACACGCGCACACACTCTCTCTCCCTCCCCCACCCCCCCCTTCTCGGACTTCAGGAAAGCAGCCTTTGTTCCCAAAACCCCAAACTGGGATCCAGTGACTACGCCCCCACTTCTCTGTGGCAGCGTTTCCGAACGAGGGAGCCCCTCAGAGACGCCCCCCACCAGGTCGTTCTCGGAAGAAGCCCGGTTTTCTCCCGGGTCCCAAGTGCCAGATGTAGCTGCCACCTCGGGCTCCAACTTTTCGGAACACGCAGACGTGGACACACGTGCGCCCTCAAAATAGTAATTACCACCGTCACGGTTGTTTTCATTAGCTTTCACCTTCCCAGCGCGGCTCTCTCTGTGCCAAGAGAGTCTGTCGGTCCCTCCGTCTGCGGCCCTCCCATCCTCTCCCCGCCACCCCCGCCCCACCACACACACAAGAGGCGGCAGCACCCAGGTCCCCAGGTGTCCTCAGGGATGAACCCTGAAACTTCCGCGCCTCCCCTGCTGGACCGGCCCGGAAAGTACCCACGTCCCGCGCGCCCGCGCTCCGGCTGCTCTGCCCCGCGGGCTGGGCAGGGGCGAGGTTCCACCCGCCCCGCTCTGGAGCCGGCTGTTCACCAGCCCTCCCGTTGCAGCCCCGCGCCCCCCGCCCCGCCAGCCGGTCCGCAGGCGGCTCCTACCTCGCGCCCCGCTGCCCTTTGTCCTCGCGCCGACGCTGCCCGCTCCCGTGCGCTCCGCGCCGTCGGACGGCCAGCCCAGCCTCCGACCTCCTGCACCCCCCGGCTCCCGGGCTCGGTAGCGCGGGGGCGCACGGCAAACCCGGAGGAGCGGAGCACGGCCCGCGCGGAGGACCCGACCCCTGACACCGGCCGCCCCTGAATCCACCTCTCCGGGTCTTCGGGTCGGCCGCGGAGGAGGGGCGCGTGGTGGGCCCGGCCGCCCCGGGACCAGCACTGGGGACTGTTCAGGGTGTTGGCTGCGGCGCTGGGCTGGGACTCGGCTGCGGCGGGCGAGGGGGGAGGGGGGGACGTGGAGGAGCCGAGCCCCCGTGCCCTCCCCGGAGGTGGCGCCCCAGTTTGACCCTGGCCCGCTCTCGTCCCCTTGGAGGACGCGGTAACCCCACCCGGTCCCCGGCTCTTTGCGCCCCAGGCAAGGCCGGTCCACAGCCAGCCCTCGGGCGCTGTCCGGGCGCCCACCTCGTTGAAATTCCCAACTCCTCACTCCAGGTGCCCGGCACTGGGCGAGGTGCGCCGCCGCGCTCAGGGTAGGTCGTTTCCTTAAGTCTGCTCGAAGGACCCCTCCCCGCACCTTCGGCCACGTTCGGCCTGGGTGCACGCACCCCCAGACATTCCCGCGGAGTCGCCACTGGGACCCCCTCCGGCCACAGGGGACTTAGCCGGGGAGGAAGTCTGGACAGATGTTGGAAGAACCTTCGGAGAACAGAGGTCGTGTTGCCACTTGGCACCAGGCTCAAAGAAGGGACACGGCAGGTCTGTGGGGCAGCGACAGCGGAGCCCAGGCCTACCACCGACCCCAAAACACGGGCCCCGGGACGCCCCGGAGCCCTGCCAAGAGCCGCAGCCCGCGCGACCACACCAGCCCGGCAGAGAACCGGCTCCAAGGGCGCAGGGCTGGGGCGACCAGAGTCCGGGAGGGGGCGTCTGCCTGAGGCTTAGCAGAGGAAGAGGAAGATTCTGGAATGATGGGCACGTGCGGAGGGAACCGGGCCAAACGTCACTGAAGCTGGCGTTGATCCGAAGAACGAAGGAAGGAAGAAGAAACAGAAGAAGCGAAGGGACGAACCTCAAACACTAAGTCTTTGCAGACCTCCCTGGCCACTGGAGCAGAGGCGGCGCCCAGCTGGAGCGCGGGACCGGGGCGCAAAGCTCGAGATTCCTTTCTTTCTTTCTTTAGGCGAGAGACAAGCCGATGATTTCAGGAACCTGCGGGAAGCGCCGAGCTAGAGGCAGGCCACTCGCTCCCGCAGCCTCCAGCGTGGCCTTGAGCCTAACAGTCAGGGCCCTTGCAGACAAGGAGAGACGAGGTTGAATGAGGGCGTAGCCCCCCCGCGAGCGCCCCCGCACCTTGGGTCCTCCGGGAACGCAGGGAACGAATCTCGGCAGACCACCCCGACCCTGATTGGCAGCGCCATCCTTTTCCTGTTCTTCCCTGTGATGTGTTTCAAACTCACCTCACCAGGGAGAGTTGCGCCAGGAGCCCCCATGTGCCCAGGAACGGGTCACCACGCTGCTTCAGATATATATTTGCGTAAGGAATAAATCACCGTCGGACGCAGCCCCTGGACAGCTCTCCCTGATCTCGGTTCCCTCCTCCCCACCCCGCCTGCTGCCCTTCCCAAACATCGCATCCGTGTTTTTCTAGCATCACCACAGAAGCCTGTGTTCACACAAGGTGCGCAGCATTTTACCCGCTTTGCGACTTGCTGTGTTTTATCAAACTCGAAGTTCTATCTTCAGAGGGTCAGTTTACGTTCTTTTGCTCAACCCGATGATTGTGTGATCCATCTAATCGTGCACGTAGCTCCACCTCGTTCGTTTTAACGGCTCAATAGTGTTCCAGTTGTGTGGATGTGGTACGGTTTCTATACACGTGCTTCTGATGGGCATTTGAGTGGACCCGGCTCCCCGTGACTGTAAACACGGCTGCAGTGAATAGTCCTGAAACTGCACTGGTGTTTCTGGGGTGCAGCCCTTTTTTCAGGCACTGGGGCGAAATGTGCAGAGCGGAGCTGGGTTCCATTAACGTCGACATTAACCCCTTTGCTCAGTGGTCTAGGTGATCGCCATGGCTATACTAGTAACCACTGTATGAAATTCTTACTTTTTGCCTCTTACATTTTGACAGCTTACATCTTTTTTTAAAATATTTTATTTATTTTTAGAGAGAGGGGAAGGGAAGGAGAAACAGGGAGAGAAACACCAATGTGTGGCTGCCTCTCATGCTTCCCCCACTGGGGACTTGGCCCGCAACCCAGGAATGTGCCCTGACTGGGAATCAAACCAGTGAACCTTTGCTTTACAGGCCCATGCTCCATCCACCGAGCTACACCAGCCAGGGCGACAGCTTACAACTTATAAAGTTATAAAATTCTACAGAAGATGGGTCAGCAAACTTTTTTTTAAGGCCCAGGAGTAAATATTTTAGGCTTTGCCGGCCAAGAGGCAAAATCAATGCTATTCTATTAGACAAGTCCTTCTATAAACATTTGAAACATAACCTTGTAAAGTGTAAAAATCATTAACTCCTGGGCCACTTGTTGAAAAGGAAAAAAAAGGCAGCTGAGCAGATTTGGGGCAGGGTTAGTTCACCCTCTGGTAGAAGAAAGTCATTCCAAAACATAATTTCTTTCCTTGAAACCCAACACTTAACTTTTTTTTAAGACAAAGGTTTTTTGTTTTGTTTTAAGATTTTATTTATTTATCTTTAGAGGGGAAGGGAAGGAGAGAGGGAGAGAAATATCAATGTATGGTTGCCTCTCATGTGTCCACTGCTGGGAACCAGAACCGGGAACTGGCCTGCAACCCAGACATGTGCCCTGACTGGGAATCGAACCACGATCCGTGTGGTTCGCAGGCCCACACTCAATCCACTGAGCTACACCAGCCAGGAAAAGGAAGTTACTTTTAATAAAGACAAAAAAATACAATTTGGCTCAACCTAAGAATCAAAGTGAAAATAATGTTACTGGTAGGGAAAAAACTTTAGGGAGAGTAGCTTTACTTTAGTTACTTAATGCAATGACTCTGGGAAAACCATTTAATTCTATTTTTAAAAATCTATAATAACTTTTAGAAATGAATAGACTCCTACCAATACAATAGTTAGAGAAGAAATGAGAGTCAACAAAAAGTTGTGTATTGTTTTCAGGCTTTAATGAATCACCCTTTTGCTTCTAGCCATTGATAGAAACACCAACACATAAATACAGTCAGATGTGTTTTTCCTGAGCTGAAACTGGCCCACCCATTTTATGTCTTAATTGAACTTGAACCAAAACTCAAAAAAGTAATTTCAAGATATTTTCTTGAATGAGGAGAATCAGCCCAGTTTAAATGCTGGCAGGAACGGGACCAAACTAAAAACCTGTGGTGGCCAACCTAAAACTGACAAAGGGCTGTCACTCCCCGAGCCCACTTGGGGAGTGGACGGTTGGAGGAGGCCGTGGTACGGGAGGCGATGAGACACGGCTCCTGGGTGCATCTGTCTCTTTGACCAGTGTCGTTCTAAAGAGCCACACCCATACGCTTCTCCTCATACACAGTCCCCTCACGTGTATGCACATGCATCGCACGTGCATTCCTTACATACACATCTGCTTCCTGAAACCCAGACAGCATACATGCTGTAACATCCATGTGGCTTTTCGTCTCTCACATTCTTCCCACGGACTCCAAGACTCTCTCATACACACTGTCACACCATTTCTCCCCTTCACACACACATGCTCCTTGCACCCATATTTTCCTACCATTTCTTTGCAAGACACATTTTTCACACGACTGCTCCCAGATGCAAACTCCTGTCACACGTTTGCATGTGTGTGCATCTCTGCACCAACATACTCTCCTCCCGTGGCACCCACATCATCCCCAGAAGGTCACATTCATCGCAACCGCCCAACTAAACTGCGGCAGCGTGGCCTGGGGATGATGCCTGCAGAAGCCCCGTTTGTGTACGTCACTGTCTAGAGCCATTGGTTAGCCACACGCTACTTGTTTCTATGGGGGGGGGACTTCTAAATGGCTGACGAGTACTTAAAACACCTTCTCTTCCAACAATGTATCCATCTCTAAACTATAACCCAGTTTGTGTTCATCATCACTTTGTACAGCCACTCAGTGGGGAAAATGCGTCTCTGGTTTTGTACATGCTCCACCCAGCTTGCTTAATTCGTCCCAAAGTGTGAATGGGGAGGGATATTCACCTGCTCGGGCTGCCGCAATGCGGTACCACACACTGAGTGGCTATAACAACAGACATTTATTGTCTCAGAGTTCTGGAGGCCAGAAACTTGAAGTCCAACTGTCAGCAGGATGGGTTCCATCTGCGGGCTGTGAGGGAAGGACCTGCTCCAGGCCTCTTCCCTTGACTTGTAGGTGGCTGTCTTCATATCACCTTCCCTCCAGGGTACCTGTGACCAAATTTCCTCTTATAAGGACACCAGTTGCATTGGACTAGAAGCCAACTTAATGACCTCATTTTAGTTGGATTATCTCTGTTAAGACCCTAACTCCAAATAAGGTCACATCCTGAGGTACTGGGGGTCAGGGTTTCAATGCATGGATTTGGAAAGGGGCAGGGGTGGGGAACATAATTCAACCATAACAGTAGGATCTGGCTTATTTCTACACACAGTGTAGACCAGAGATGCTAAACCCCACCCTGACCAATAGTAAATCTATGGTCTAAAGATTTGGAAGTTCTTCATCTGAAACCTTAAACTGGAATTTGACTGCATTTCCTCTACTCCATCCCACCCCCATTTTACCTAGAATAGTGTGACAGTCCAAAATTCAGAAGCTCGATTCAATGGACTCTCTAAAGTATTAGATAAAACTGCTCCACCTGGTGGGGAGCCAAGGCACTGCCAGCAAATGATAGGCCAGCTTGTGTTGTCCCTGCCCTGCGAATGTCATCTTGGCTGGTATCAAATTAGATAAACAAGGGCAAGAGTCACCGGGCAAACAAGTTTAGTGGAACAGGTATACCTCCTGGGGGTAGTTCATGGGAGGTGAAAATGTAAGTAGAACACATTTAACAATCAACAGGACACAAGCAAACAAACTAAATTATGCTCGTGAAGAACTCAAGTAGACTAGAATGTAAGAACTCAGCTTCAATGGAATGCTCTTTCAAAATAGAGGGGCCGCACAGTCGCACCCATGCTGTTTAGCACTGCAGCGTCCCCCTGACCAGAAAAGATGAAAGTCATGCACGAGTCTGATTGAAAAGATGCCCTGTTCCAATAATGCGCACAGAAATGCTGTGCATGGTTGTGCCGGTGGTGTGGCCCCATTTAAAGCCCACTTTCCTAATCTCTGATGGCATTTACTGGATAGACCACACTGGACTGAAGAAATGCAAGGAAAGAAACAACAGTGCTGTCGACATCAGCATCCATCACATTGAACCTCATCATTCTCTCTCTCTGCAAACACCTCTTGGGAGTTTATTCCGAGCAATACTCGGGGATGTAATACCCAGGAATGTAGTATATCATGTACGTTACATTGTGAACCTGTATAACTTATCTAGGTTATTGTAATGCATCCCAAAATTCATGAACATAGCACACCGACATGTCAGACTGTCAGCCAAAATGATTAGGAAAACTTTTGATAGCATCAGCAAAATAACTTATTGTTCTAGCAATTGGTAGCATTTTGATGGATATCTTCTTTTTATCCAAAAGAATAAGAATGCTTTTGTCAAAGAAATGTATGCATACAGAGTGAACACTGCTGTTTCTTTAAGTGAAAATTTGCTTTCGCATACTTTCACACCCTTAGCTCTTGCTAACAGGAAGGTAAATTGATATAACTTGTTTGGAGAACAACTTCAAAATACCCATCAACCCTGGCTAGTGTAGCTCAGTGGATTGAGTGTGGACCTGCGAATCACACAATTGTGGTTCGATTCCCAGTCAGGGCACATGCCTGGGTTGCAGGCCAGTTCCCAGCAGGGGACTCACAAGAGGCAACCATTCATTGATGTTTCTCTCTTCCTCTCCTTCCCTTCCCCTCTAAAGATAAATAAATAAAATCTTTAAAAAAAAATACCCATCAAAATCACCAACGCCTGTGCCTCTGGCCCAGTGATTTACTCCTAACCACTTACCTTTTAGGTATACTCGCACCTGTGTGGAACGACATTGACACAAGGTGGCTCCCTATCTGGTGCTGCTTGTGGAGGCAAAATATCGGGAAGAACTGAAGTGCCTGGGCTTGGGGCTGGGCGTGGGGGACTCACCATCTGGACACAGAGCACAGCGCTGTGTAGGCAACAAAAGGGGAAGAGAGGCTTTTGTTGTGCCGTTAAGGAAAAATCTGCAAGATATTTTCCTAGGTTAAAAAATCGAGAGATGGCATGGTTATCGGTGTGTAAGCAAGAAGAAGGAATAACGTAGATGAATATTTGCACATAAACATCCCTGCAAGCAGACATTTAAAAAATGCAATGGCACCCCGCAAAGAGGGTTTTACGGCTGAGAGACAGGGGTGAGAGGGAAATTCCTCACCGTTGATGTAAATATATCTATTCAAAAATCCATTAAAATACTTTTGTTTAATTTTCTTTCACCAAAATTTCTCAAAGGTCTAATGATATTTAAAATTTTCAGGGTGGAAGTGGGAAAAGGTTTAGAAGGGGTAACTGGTGATAGAAAAGAATAAAATAAAAATTTTGGAATAATAAATCTGAAACCAGCATTCTAAGGTCTAATGCTTAGCAATTTGCTCTTCTTTTAGGAAAGGGTATTGTAGTTTATCTTTTTTCATTAAGTAAATGATATGTAAATACCTTACAAATGATTTCAAGTTTGCTGACTGTATTTATTTTTTCAACACAATTCACATGAATTTTAATCATGTCCCTACATACAGAAAAGACAAAACAAAATATTCAAATAACCTATCTGAATTATTACCAACAAAGCTTTGCTTTGATAAAATCTCTAACAAATTAAATTCGAACTCTGCAGCTTTGAGTCAGTTGAATTATCAACCATCTGATGACGTGAATACGGGCTTTCCTAGGCGCATTCTGCATCAACTAAACTTCAGAGAATTCCCAATGCTGACTGTATGGCACACTTTCTCCAAAATAAAACTACTTGAAACCGACAATATTCAAAACATACTAAGAAAATGAGCATCATGTAGCCTCAAATTCAAGCAGAGGAAAAAACAGAAGTTGCTAAACTTAGCAAAAATTTGATAATGTTGACGCCAAACTAAATCTGTTGTATGGTTGGTACACTTAGATTTAAGACAAAATGTTATCTTTTCATCTTGTGTCGTCCTGTTTTGCAACACACTTCAAATGGCAAAGTAGCATGAAAAAAAAGATTCTTTTTTCTAAATGTGATTTGGTTAGTTAGAAGGTAACGCTCTCGTTGATGGTAAAATGTTATTGGGGGCATCAACCCAGGGGCTTATCCAACACCATGGGGAGGAGACTGGGGTCTGGCCTCATCAGAGTTCGGGGTGGGCTTCTGGGGGAAGGATGTCTAACACGAGGAGTTCGCTGGAGGAGGCATCAAAGGAAGAATGTTCTCAGCAAAGAAAACAGCATGAGAGAAGACACAGAAGCGAAGGGACGATTTTAAGGGATTGAGTGAAGATTCATGGAACTGGACCAGGGAAAATGATGTAACCCATGCCCCATGAAAAGGTGGTCAGGGGCTCCTGACTGTGGAGACACAACTCCTGCCCTCCAGAAGTGTAATGGGTTGGAGGGGGGGAGTGTGCAACAGCCAGGCAGGCAAGCAGCCAGTATGGAGGGGGGGGTGTGATAATACCACAAAGTACTCAGACACATTTTAAGCCCAGGAGTGATGAGATCAGATCTGTGCTTCAGAACAATTTATCTGCCAATGAGAGGTCAGCAGTTACCGGCAAAAGAGGGGCAGTAGTCTCATTTGACAGTGTATGGGGCAGAGTCCCTCCTCAGTGGCAGTGGTAGGTGACGAGATGAAAGGCAGGAAAATGACTTAGGAAGCAGTAACAATAGTCTGGGCACAATGACGAGGAGGGCAGGTGCCCCCAACAGGAATCAGGGGGAGGGAAAGGCTGAAACCCCTTTTTGGAGCTGCCTAGCCTCAGAGAGGCCCCTCCCCTCCCCCTGCGGCTTTCCCTCTGCAGCTCACAGAGGCGCACAGCAGCAGCGCACCCTTCCCACAGGTCCTTTCAGACAGGCTTCCACGGGGATTTGCCCTTGGGGGTGCGTTTGACTGCAGGAGAACTCTTTGGTTTCATTCTGAGGCAGATACTGTTGCTAAGTGGAGAGACTGGATCCACCTGCCTGCACCAAGGACAACTTCTGTGGGCGAGCACTGTCCTGGGAGCTCCTTATGAAGCTGGTCACGCTCCGAACAAAAACTCGGAACAAAGAGTTAACTGCACTGCTCTTCGTTCCATCTGATGTCATTTGACAACCATTTCCAGTCACTGGAGTAGGAAGTTTTGAGACTTCATTAGAAAACAGCCCCTGTGAAATGGTGACGTTCCTGTTCCCACTGGAGATGGACTGTCCACTGGGCACTTGACGTGCACGATCTCTACTACAACAGATTGGCAGGTTTACAAACACCGAAACTGAGGTTCCCAAAGGTTAAGTTACTTGCCAGTTGTGGGCTAATAAGGGTAGACGCAGGACTGGCTCCAGCTCAGGTTCGTCTCTTCCTTGTCCCACGCCCCCTCCCCTTCCAGCGTCCTCCTAGCTCTCCAGAGCTCCTTTCCTGCACGTGTTTGTCCTCATCGCAATTCCCCAAAAAGCATCCTGATCTGGAAAGTAAGCGAGGAGCTCTGCTAGGATCTTTTTGATCTGAGGCAAGTCACTCCCCTCTCTGTTCTCAGGTCCATCCCCCGTGAAATCAGAGTCCTACTGAGCGATCCCCAGGGTCTCTTCCTGACCGGTCCCATCACCCCGACTATTACACACAGGAAACCAATGGGGAATGGTCCTGCAACCACCATTTCTCCTCTGCCATCTTTTACACATGCCCTCTGCTTCCTCCAACTCTCATTTGTATGGCAGAGACCCGGGGGGCAGCCATAGACCACAGAAGCAATGTCCAGTGCGGCCCCGCAATCTTACATTTCCCGAGTCAGTCTCCTCTACTGCCCCCCATCCCTGCAACCACCGCTGTACAAATATTTACTGGTGTCTGCTATGTCCCCCAGATCTTCAGCCCTACCATCGCCCCTTATTCTCAGCAGGGGACCTTGGCTTCACAGACTGGGAGCTCACTGGACTTTCTGCCCAGTAACAGGTGTTGTAAATTTCTGTAGGGCCGAGTCATTGTGCCAACTCTCCGTGACCACCCCCACCTTGACCCACACCCCACTTTCACTCACCCAACCCTGTTTCTGGCTACAGAAAACCTGGTCACTTTTCAGGCATCTTCTCAGGGACCGATATACCAAATTAACTAATCAGTTGTGGTGTCAAATCCCGCCTCTACCACTTCCTCACCAGGACTTCAGGTAATTTTTACAATCTTGCTAATCTTCCTGATCTGTCAATTAGACCCCCCAAATGCCCATCTTTCAGTTTTGATGTATGAATTACATGAGAAAATGTATGCAGAACATTTAGCAGAATGCAAATGCTTAATTAACACCTTATTTATAAAAGCAGCCACTCCTAGTCTGCAGAGCTTGCCTTCCTCTGGACTCTGGCTGGCAAAGGCATCTTTTAACTGCCTGGGAAATTCTCCATTCTGCAACAAAACCCAACATTCTAGAGACTGCCCCTAGGTTATCCCTCACTTCAGTCATTCACCTTAGCAAACGTGTACCGAGCACTTACTGTTTCACCAGCTACTGTACTGCATGCTGGAGACAGAAAGATTAGAGCATGCCTCTGACCTCACGAAGTTTAGTGTCTGGGGAGGCGACTTCCTCCAGAAGCTTTCCCTGCTGGGTGTCTTGGACTAGGCCCGAGCCTCTGGTCTAATTCCCTGGCTCAGTTGCCACCCTCCACCCCTTACTACACTCCATGCCTTTCTGTTTCCCTGGGTATGCTTGCCCCTGTTGTAAGTGATCTACGTTCGTTCATTCTTTTAATCTTCACAAAGGCCTTCTGAGGTACCTATGGTCATTATTCCCATTTAGCAGATGAGGAAACTGAAGCACAGAGCAATTAAGAAACTTGCTTAAGGTCTTGTAACTGAAGAAGGAGCCAGGATTTGAAAACACACCTCTGGGTCCAGCTTTACATGTTCTGTTTATCTGTCTCCTCCTCTGGAATTTGAGATTGAGTCTGTGAGGACTTCAAATAAACAGCTCCTGTGTCCACCGCAGTAATTGATAGAACAGCCTATCAATAACTTACTCACCAAATGAAAGAGAAAGCAAGGAAGAAAAAGAAAGAAGCATATAAGTAAACAATTCCACAGCGGTTTGGTTACCAACGTCTTCTAAACATTAGCCCCGAGCAAATGCGTGAGAGGTGCGGAGGGAGCTCAAGAATAAATTAGAATCTGTGCCCTGGCTGGTGTGTCTCAGTGGTTTGGGCGCCAGCCCGCAGGGATCCATTCCTAATCAGGGCACATGCCTAGGTCCCCAGCTGGGGCCGTGCTACAGGCAACTGATCAATGTGTCTCTCACACATTGACGTTTCTCTCCCTCTCTTTCTCCATCCCTTCCGCTCTCTCTAAAAGTAAATAAAATCTTTAAAATTTTTAAAAGTATAAATTAACATCTCTGCCAGCTCCGACCTTTCAGATACCAGCGTCGTTAGTGTCAGGAACTCCAAAGAACTATTGTGATCTCCCGGCTGCCAAGTTGGGAATTGTTTGGTGAGTTGGTAGGTTGGTTGATTTGATTGGGTCCCGTATGGATGCTCCCCCGCCCCACCTCTTCCTCTGGATTCCTGCTCCACCTCTTCCTTTTCCTCCGCGTGGACGCTGCCGACCGGGGTTTCGCGGACTCCGGCCCCAACGCGAGGACTAGAGCGTAGAACGGGCATGCGCACTGGGGACGGCGCGCTGGGGGCGGCACACTGCGCATGCGGAAAAATGGCGGTCGTATCTTCCCTAAGAGTGCCCGGTTACCCAGCTCTCCTCCTATCTGTGTGATAACTCCCGGGGCCGTGGGCAGTGGCGCGTTGGTTCGCAGCCAGGCCCAGCCAAGGGCACCTCCTATCAGTCCGCGAGCTCTGTTCTTGTTTAGCTCCGGGAACGGCGTGTTGGGGGCGGCGTCCGACGGGACCGGGAGAAGGCGGGAGAACTCGCGGGGGGCGAGGGGCGGTCCGCTGGGCAGCATGAGTCAGCAGCGGCCAGCGCGGAAACTGCCCAGCTTGCTCGTGGACCCGGCGGAGGAGACGGTGCGCCGCCGGTGCCGAGACCCCATCAACGTGGACGGCCTGCTGGTAAGTCCCAGAGATGGCCTGAGTCTTGAGCACCCGCAACCCTGGCGCGGCTCCGGATGGGGTCCGATCTCAGGCTCAGCTGTTTCTTCCCCTCCGCAAGGAAGCTGGGGTGAATGTCACTGGGTCGTGAGCTCCCCCAGGGTGGGCCGATGGCGGCTCCTCGGTCTCCTCTGCTCTTGCACTGCTTGTTTTTCGCTCAAACTCTTGTATTCTTTCCGCACATACTCTCAAATGTGTTGTCATCCTTCTTGGCATTTATCTTGGGGCTCCACAGCAGTGATGGAGACAGTTGCTCAACTTTGCGTCCGAAAATACCGTTTTTCCACTTCCGCTCACCCTCAGTGCATCTCCGCAAGCTCTCAGTTTCTCTTTGGCATCCTCTCCCCTTCTGCTAAACTGCAGCAATGTAAAAGCTCGTCCACACTTCGCATTTCCCACCCCACATTCAGCAAGTTATGTTGCATCCTGTTGGACGGAGAGAGATGGGAGCTTGGGCTCTCTTCCTGCGAAAGGTTAATTTCCTTTGTTGCTCTAGACTTGGTGCAGTATATTGTCCGTGGTTCTCAGGGCTCCTGGTGAATCCATCATTTTCCATCTCTCCCCGTATTTTCAATTTCTGTATTGGTTTTTTTCTCCTACCTAGTCAGTATGCCCAGTCCCCATGGGGACTTGGTGCTCAAAAATAGTTAATGACACTATCTTGTTTAATTCCTCAAGGCAGCCCTAAGAGATTATTACTCTCGTTTTGCAGTTGCCAAAATAGACCTGGGATTATCAAGTGGCTTGCCCATGGTTAGACAGTATGTAGAAAAGCCTAAATTTGACCTCACGGTGTCTTGATTCTATACCGTAAATTCATGAGTACTTAAACTGCATCCTAAATTCACCCCCATCTTAAAAAATCCCTTACTGATTCTGTATGTCCTTCCACCCGCTGCACGTGTTCCCCTGCACAGCCAAACTATTTGAAAAAATTTGTTTGCATTTCTTGTTTACGCACTTACCTATTATTACCATCTTAACCCACGGCCGAGGGACCTCCGCCTGCAGCAGAGCCCTAAGACTGCTCTCACCAAGGTTGCCAGCAACATTGTCAGTTCCAGAGGAGATTTCACTCCTTATCTCCAAAGCTTTGCTATGTTTGACCGCTTGCTTCCGTTGGAAACTCTCACCACTGAATGGCTTCTTTACACACATACTCTTGGTGTTCCGTCTGCTCATCTGAACTCTCCTTGTGCTCCTAGGCAGACTCCTGCCCTGCCCATTCCTTACCTGTTGATGTCTACCTTCCACACACGCTTCATGCAGGATGTCATTCGCCACCACCCTCATGACTTCTGTTACCATGCATGTTGGAGGTCTTCATCTTTGAAAATATGGTGAAAGCTCCAAGCTCTGGCTATGGAAAAACCACGTAATACAGGAATTTGCACACATCCTTTGAAGTCTTAGATATTTTTGTTTGTTTGTTATTTTTATGGTCTTAGGTATTCTTATCTACTCACTGTTTTAGTTACCATGTCATGATAACTCCCAAATCGATGAATCCAGCTCAGAGCTCTTCAGCTGTCTACTAGATTACTTAGATCTGAAACCCATATGTCCAACTCGAATTCATTCACTTCTTGCTAGCAAGCAACAACTTTGCTGTCTCCAAATGCTGACACACCCACCAGGTTGCCTGAGCTCCGTGCTGAGCGCCATCCTTGCCTTTTCCCTTTTCCCTTTTCCAGACAGACCCCTCCATCTTCCCAGACTGATTAAAACATAATCACCAGTACTTGCACTTCTAACCATCATTGATTTTTCAGATTGTTGCAATGTTTTCCTACCCAGCATTCTTGTTTCTAGTTTTGCCCCAATTTTTTATATATTTTCATATTTTGTGGGGCCCTTACATATCCACATGTCCCTTTCCCAAAAAAGTGTTGTTTTTTTTTAAGGACACGGTTGCCTTTGTCATGTCAGGTCACATTTATAGGTCACTTGTCTGAAGCCTTCCCTGACCTCTGAACACAGGGTTCACACAACACTCATTGTGCTCCCAAAGTGCCCTGTGCTGACTTGCCCCCTTTTTGAAGTGTGTGGCTCTCAAGTCCCTCAGTGTAGTGACTGTCCATTTCATTGTCCTATGTCCAGCATATTTGGTGCCTCTCATTAAAAGATTTGGTCAACAGTCATTGAGTAAATGAAGTAGGTACTCTGTAAATGGGAAACATTTGAACGTATGGCCATTTATTCTCCTGCCTGTGAAATGGTGATTCGCACACCTATCTTGGTGCTTTTGAATGGGCTGGTGGTTGGAAGCATCTTACAATTAAACACATAGAAATGCATCGCTGTGCAGAGTAATTATGTGTCTGGCTGAGTGTTTGGTGTTCTCTGGGTGAAGGGCTTGAAAACTGGGTTTTGAGAAGGGAGAAAATAATGTTCTTGGTGGTGGAACTTAGTCTACACATTGAAAACAAGGAAAATTTAAATGAGTAAGAACAGTCACCTTGGAGAAATACATATATTCAAAGGGTCCTTAAAGGGATATTATTCCCCAAAACTTTGTACTGATTCCCCAATCAGTACAAAGTAAAATCTGTACAGAGAAAATTTTAATGAATTTAGAAGCACTGCTTAAGATTGTAGCCCCTAAAACTCGCCTCCTTTTGGTAGTTTGAGAACTCAGATTTAGAGCGCCGGGTCTTCAGGTAGGGGGCGTGGAGTGGCGCACATTGGCTGGGAACGTGCAGACTCCCCCATCAGGAGGGCTGGTTCCCGAGAGCTGTGCACTGCGGTGGAAAGCTGTGCACTGCGGTGGCCGTCATTGGTCCTCCTTTCATTGGGCCATGTTTCTTTGTCTCCTTATTTTGGTGCCTCCCTGTGTTTTTGTGTATTAGGTAGAGCTGCTTTGATTCCATCTTAGCACACCTGCTAAGTTGTGTGGGGCGAAGCCTTAGGTAATTGCCAGGGTGGGCAACCTGGGTCACTGCTCTGTTGCTCTGAGTGGGGGAGGTTGGGAGGGAGACAGTGCCACTGCCTGGCCTCTGGAGTTTTGCCCGGGAGGAGGCCGTCTTCCCCACTCACACTCCACTTTCTCCCCATTTGCCACTGGTGCCCTTTCAGCTGTTGCCCTGGTGCTGAATCCCAGAGCGGGTGGGTCTGTGTGAGTCCTAAGTCCACTGCAGGCCCTTTAAGAGGACACAGTTTCTTCCACTGCCCCAACCCTGACTGGATTAAAGCCAGAAATTATGGGGACTTGCCTTCCTGGTGCTGGGACCCTGGGTTGGGTGGTCTGGACTGGGGCTGATCCCTCGCTCCCGAGGTGTCCGTCCTGTTTTTTATCCACCACACAGGGGTGTGGTACTGCCCATCTCCACCCCTCCTACCCGTTTGGACAAGTGTGGTTTCTTTACATCCTTGTTTGTCGGACTTCCACACAGCTCAATTTTCTGACAGTTCTGGGTGAAGTTTGTTTTGTATCTAGTCATGTTTTTGCTGTAGATGAGTTTACCTACGCCTCCATCTTGACCGGAAGCCCGAGAGTCCTGACAAGCTCTTTGAAGACCCCTTAGTCTTGAACAGACGTGGGGATTGTGCTGCGGTTGTGTAAGGGCGTGTCCCTGGGCTACACGCTGAATTAGCAGTCTGCAGTTCACCCTCCAGTGATTGGGGGAAAGACAAACACGAAAAGCCGGTACTGTGACAAATGCGGTTTGGTGCGGGGCCAGTGAAAGGGGTGTGGTGATTCTTAGAGCTTCTTCTGCATGTTTTCTGGAGGCTGAGAGTGTTTCAAAATAAACAGGAAGTGGGCGTCCTGGAGGAGCCCTCGCCATCCCTCAGCTCGAGTGGGCGCCCCTCCACACTCCACCTCCTGTCCCCTTTTTCTCGTCCACTCTCTCCCAGGTGAGGTACAGTGCTGATCCGAGGGGTCTTGATGACGTGGGGCCAAGTGCAGGGTGGCCTTGCATTTACTTCTTTTTAGCTCCCTGACTTTTGTGTGGGGAAACATTTATTCTGAGGTCAAAGTCACTTCAGAAGGAGAGGTCCTGTCTAGTCCCATCTGTTCCCAGAAGGGCTCCTTACCTGCCTGTCAAGGGCAGGTCACCGCAGTCCAGGAGCTAGAAAGGCCTGCCGGGAGTGTCGGGGCATCTCTTCAGAGGAGGANGTGAGGTACAGTGCTGATCCGAGGGGTCTTGATGACATGGGGCCAAGTGCAGGGTGGCCTTGCATTTACTTCTTTTTAGCTCCCTGACTTTTGTGTGGGGAAACATTTATTCTGAGGTCAAAGTCACTTCAGAAGGAGAGGTCCTGTCTAGTCCCATCTGTTCCCAGAAGGGCTCCTTGCCTGCCTGTCAAGGGCAGGTCACCGCAGTCCAGGAGCTAGAAAGGCTTGCCGGGAGTGTCGGGGCATCTCTTCAGAGGAGGAGTGTGGTATTAGGACTGGGGAAGGGCTTCACGTTCTCTGGGTGATCCTTACGAAGGGCGGCATCACCCGGGATCTGTACGTGCTTGCTGTTTCGTGGTGCTGAGTTGTTTATATCCATCAGCGACACTGCTGACAAGGTGCCATTTCAGTCTCCATTCCCGAGTTTGTAACAGGTACTTACCAAGTGCCCGACTGTGCCAGGCGCCACTTGGGTTCGAAAAAGAAAACAATAATATGTGGTTGTGTAAGGTTTCATAACTCACAAAGTTTCCTGTTTAATCTTCACATTATCTTGGAAAATGAGCAATAAAGTTATATCACTACGGGGTGTCACGGATAAAGGTCAGGGCCCAACAGCATCTAGGAAGCCAGTAATTGGTAGTCCCAAACCAGGTCTTAGGCCAAGAACTGCTTTAAATGTGAAGGAGGTGAGTGTATCGTTACTGGGGGCACTTTGGAATCTCCAGGACTGCAGGCCAGTGGGGTTTATGCGTGAGGGGTGTCTGCCCTGGCAGGCCATGGTGCTGTTGTGACCCCTTCGAGATGAGGAGGCGTTTCCTCGTTCAAAGGGAAAAGATGAGTGGGGGCCGTTGCAGTCCGTTCCCCGCACAGGCAACGTCAGCGCGCCTGCCTCCGCAGCAGAGAGTAAAGGGGAGCGAAAGTCACCCCGTTCGTGTGACCAGGCCTGACTGAAGGGGTGGGACAGAGCGGGTAGTTGGCAGCCTGTTGGGAGGCCGCCGAGTGCCGTGTCCGTAGGACTCGACCCTGCTGCCGTGAGCCTAGAACTGAAGCCTCTTCGCAGCGAGGCCGTGGTGAGCTCTGCCCTGCTTACCCTTCCTGCAGCGCTTCCTCAGGACCGCGCTAACAGTAGCAGATTTGTTCCAACCTTCGGTCACTAAAGTAATACGCCGCAGATGTGTAGGCAACAGATCATGGAACAAATGGAAAACCATAAACAGGCCTTGGTGAATGTAACAGTTCGGGATATGTGTCTGTGTGTTTGTAATCGCTGTGATGAGGATGCACTGTTTTTCAAGAGTCTGCTAGAATAGTCAGGCTCTGTGTCATACTGCCTGAGCAGAGGGGTTACATGTAAATCTAGCAGTGACGCGTGGTCACACCCGGCCGGCCAAGGTTTGACTTGAAGAAGACTGTCCTTGGAGGGGGGTGTCACAGTGGGGTGCGTCTCCGTGGCTGCCGCTGTTGCTGCTGGCTGTAGGCGCAGCCCCCGCTCCCAGACAAGCACACCCAACTCTGGTTTCTCACACCCCGTCGGGTCTATGTTTTCCTTTAAATTTAACAACTAAATTAATTTTACAGCAGAATTCTGTTTCCGTGAACTCATTCCATGTCACATTAACTTGCTAACGGACTCTGTGATCTTGCCACAGGCCATGGAGATCCCATGGCAAGGACTTGTACCACTGGTCAGCAGCCTCAGAGCAGCTGGCCTTGCCTTCAGGCTCCCCCCTCACACACACACACACACACACACACGGTCTGTGTGCTGCGTTTCTCCTGTACTTACATTCCCACTCAAATATGTCACGTGCTTGTTCAGAAACCTGGGATACGTCTCCAGTGGTTATGACAAAAGCCTAGTTCTAGTATGGCCTTCAAACTTGCCCTTCAAGGCCCAGCTGGGGGTCCCCTTCTCTGAATCCTGCGAGTCCCTCTCTGGGGGTGCCCATTGTATCCCGTGATCCTTCTCTCAGAGCACCTGATGGAGCTACAGCCAGTTTCGGGCCCGGTTTTTTCACTTGGGCAAGAGCTAAACCTGCTTGACCGCGCAGCCTCTGTGCAGGCACAGCAGCGTTGTACTTTGTGCTAAGCATAGGCTAATGAGGGTTTCTGTTCACGTGGCTCCATCCAAAGGTTTTGTTTTACTTATTTTTTGTTTGTTTTTTATTGTCACCCCAGGACATGCTTTTTGATTTTGAGAGAGGGGAGGGGAGGGAGAAAGCAGGAGAGAAACATCGATGTGAGGGAGAAGCAGTGATTGGTTCCCTTGTGTACACGCCCCAGCTGCGGGCTGAACCCACAACCCGGGACTGTGCCTGACCAGGGATAGAACCGGTGATCTTCCGGTTTGCAGGACAGCATTCAGTCCCACCGCCGGGGCTAAAGGTTTATTTTTTTACAAAACCAGTTTTTAAATGTATTGTAAATGTTACTGCCAGATTATGTAAATTCTAGTTCAAAGTTTCTAGTTGTGTTGGCTGCATTATTTTCCATCCTGCGAAGGGCTGCTCTTTTTACTGTTGTGGGCAAGTGTGGCTGCCTGTGGTGGGTTGTGAGCAAGTTGCTGGGAGCCACGTACACAAGTAGCAAGAGGTGAGCGATTTTCGATTCAGGTGTGTCTGGCATCTCCCGAGTCTTCCCGAGTCTTCCCGAGTCAGGGACAGAGTCTCGTGTTTCTTTCTGTCCTTAGGGTCTGGCACGGTCAGCAAACTAGCCTTCGTTCAGTGATGTATTCTCGTATTTGTATTTTCTCCCTCACCGCTCCTCCCCCACCCCTTTCTCAAATTACAATCTAGGACATTGTCAGATGTGACCACAGTTAGAGTGGATCTGATTTGGAAGGAGGACTGGTTCTTCTCACACCCAAATTGTCACCCAGAGTGCGTGTCGGGGGTGGGGAGAAACAACTGTATGTTACCCAGTAAAATGCTGTTTGTGGGCATTGATGTTTTTAAATTACTAAGTTAAATTTCTGGTGTTTCTTCTTTTTTCCAGCCATCAAAAATAAGGATTAATTTAGAAGATAATGTGCAATATGTGTCCATGAGAAGTAAGTTGATTCCCAGTAGGTTTTAGGTTTTGTATTGGGTTGGCCAAAAAGTCCGGTACATTTTTTTCCATAAAATAAAGGACACATTTTTCAGTTTCACCACTTACTTTACTGATTTGGGTATTCTGAGTATGTCAGCTCTCTCCCACTGTTGGCCTCTAGAAGGGAGAGGCCAGGACGCTGCTAAACATCTTCCAGTACATGAGACCGCCCCACAGCAGAGAATTATTTGGCCAAATGTCAACAGTACCAAGAAACTTTGCAAACCACTTTTGACATGTTTGGTCAGTCACAGCACCTTCTCTATACACTGCGTAAAGCTATTTTTGCATTTCAGGTGTGTTTTTACCTTTCTTGAACTAATAAAGCATAATATGTCAAAAAAATGTTGCTTATTTTCTTTCATCCTCACCACTGCACTAAAATCTAACGATGTGAAAGGTTTTTTTAAAATGCACGTTGATCTGACAACTGTCACAATACAGTCTCATAGAACTGTTTTAAGTGAAGTTAAGAACAACTGAGCATACTAGAGCCATTGTACGGAAAAAACTAAGCTAACTTTTTGGCCAACCTAATAGTTTGAACTTCTTGTGATTGAAATGATTTATTTTAAATGTATGTCAGTTGATGAGCGACTTAAGTAACATTTATTATTTGTACACCAAACTGTAAAGCTTGGAATTTCCTGGGTTTGGGGCTGAAGGACGTGCACGAGAGCCTTCGCCCTCTGTGGCAGCTCCCCGGAGTCTGAGCACAGGGTCGTGCTGCCCTTGGCGCACCTGAGGCAGGTGCGCCAGGAGCGCCTCCCAGCCCCCTCTGGGTCCCTGAGCTCTGCTTTGACTCCTGTCCTGGGCCAGCACTCGGAGTCAGCTAGAGGGGCTAGGAGCCTGTCGCTGTAGTTTCCTGTCCCTCTGGAAATTGTGACAGATGCCCCACCCTCCTTCCCCCTTAATTCGGTCCTGTCCTCAGTGGATACATGGTGCATTCGTGCCCGCGTGGAAAATGTTAATGCCAGGCCTGAATTTTTCCTCAGCCCTTGTCCCAGCCGCCCACAGTCGGGGTCCGGGTTTGGCCTCTGAAGGGCCCCCTATGCCCCATTCCACCAGCAGGCATAGTGTCAAACCTACTGCGTCTACGATGTCTGGCCCTGTTTTAAGCTCTTTGCATGGCCCCTCACAACAACCCTTCATAGTGGAGGTGTGAACTGGCCCTATTTTACAGATGCATAAACTGAGGCCCAGAGAGCTTAAGTCACTCGCTCGGTCAGGGCTCGATCCCACGCCTCTCTGGCAGAGAGACGGTGCAGCTCCGGTTCTCCCGCTCCCAGACAGGAGCAGGGGACCTCTGCCCCCAGGCTCTGCCCGCTGCTGACTTCTAACGGGAGCCTCCCTTCAGCCCAGTGGCTGTTCTAACACAGGAACGGGACTGTGCTGTCACTCACTGGGAAGCCCCACCATGGTGCCCGTTTCCTCCAGGGGAGCCCCTGCCTCCCCGTTTTGTGGTTTTAGTGGTTTGTATGAAATCGTTTTTGTGGTTTACTGGTTTGTATGTACCGTCCAGCGGAAACGCTGCCTCGTTTCACCCTTAAGAGAAACGAGGTGGCAGGGAATGGACAGACAGACAGGGCAGTCGCAGGCCCGTGCTGCCCACTCCACAGGAGGGGTGCCAACTGTGGGGCCCCCAGACACGCCCTGTCCTCCTGCCGTGCGCTCCTCTCACACATATGTCCTCAGCCAGGCCTCACCCCCCATCAGAGGGGAGAGCGCCCTCCCGTCCACCTGCCCCCTCTCTGTCCCCAGAGCTCTCCCTCGAGGAGGCTTCCCGTGCCCTCTCCAGCCTCCGTTTATTCTCCCTGAGGCGGCTCCTGGAGGCCTTGAGTCTGAGGGCCTTTTCAGTCATTCCGTCCCTCTGACGGCTCTGATGCTGCAGGTGTGTGACGCATGCCCGTTCTCTGCAACAGGCCTAGACAGGAAACAGCTTCTGAGCTTGTGACGCTGTGGTCCAGTTAGCTGTCTAGTGTGATTGAATGTGTGCTTCCTAAAGTTAGAATTACCAGTTCGTAGTCTCCCAGGGTTTATTGTAGAACTGGGACTTACCTGTGATTTATTTAGCATTCATTTCTTTTTAATCCTGTCTAATCTCTAATATAGGAATAAACTGTGCACAGCAGACATTTGCATTATAAAATACGTGCTTTCATTCTTGGAATAGCCACCAGTGTGATCTTTCAGCTGTCTGGGGCAGAGGTTCTGGATGGGGCAGTTCTGAGTGAGGACAGTGAGTTCTCACGTGCGCTGTGCTGGGAAAGTAGAGAAAGGAAAACCAGGTGTTCCACACCAGAAAGACCACTGAGTTATTTGTGAATTTATTTCCTCTCACATGAAACCATACAAACGTTTTTTTAGTATCAAGTTCGGTAGGGTGGAGAGAGCGGTGATACTTAGTCCTAGCAGGGCCTGCAACACGGTCCCCAGTTGTGGGCCACACAGCCCAGAGGGCGGCGTTCACAGCACAAGTCACAGCTCCTGTGCACCTGCCCTTTGGCTTAGCAGCGCCATGCACTGTGATGTCTCCACGGGAAAGACTTACAGGTGCATGTAGAAGTACAGCTCCAGAGAGATGTATCAGAGCCTTGTGCAAGCTTACACAGTTGCAGACTATCTGAATTTCCAGTATTGGGGTAAGAAAGCACATAGTCTATGCAGTTGAATATTGTGCAGCTGTTAAGAATGATGTTAAATGTTATGCAGTCATTAACAAAATACCTATTTCCAGTTTAGTTGGGATGTAACTGACATCTATCGCTGCATTAAGTGTCAGGAGTATAGGTTCAATTTACCTAGACTGTGAGGTAACCACCGCAGCAGGTGTGGTTGACATCATCGCTGCATGTAGACGTAGTTAGAGGAGAACATCCCTCCGTGTCCATCGTCGGCTCGCTGTGCAGTACCGTCCAGCAGAAGGGCGTTTGTTGACAAGCCAAGGTATTCGCAGTGCTGAGTTAAAAACAGCATGTTAAAAAATAGTTATATTCCTGTATTTGTTCCTAGAAACTACATATATAGACACACACACACGTATATATGTGTGTGGAGAGGCAGAGTGTAATAAAAAAACAAGAGTGTTAGGTGGGTGATTGAGGGGGTTAGAGAGATTTTTTTCCCTTTGTTTGCTTATCTGTTAGTGTGAGGTAGCGAGTGCTGTAGCAGTCAGATACGCCCTTTCCCTCGAGGTGTGACCTGATTGTCCTAATAGAAGTCTAATCTGAGCTCTGTAAAAACTTGGCCAGACAGGGTCACACTCCGACATATGTAGAAACATTTGAAACAGACAAAGCCAGGTCTCTACCTTTGCTTCATAAAGAATTCCTTAACTTGAAGGCCAAATGAGAAAATTAATTTTAAAAATCACTTCTAATTTGATTCCTTAAGTTTTATAGATACAAATGCAAATTCACCACTGTCCCATAAGGTGCAGTAGGCCTCTAAAGTTCACAGGGCTGGCTGGTATGGCTCAGTGGCCCGGGCGGCGTCCTGCAAGCTGGAAGGTTGCTGGTTCAGTTCCCAGTCAGGGTATATGCTTGAGGGCCTGCAAGAGGCAACCGATCGATGTTTCTCTCTCCCTTCCCCCCTTCCCTTCCCCTCTCTAAAAATAAATGAAATCTTTAAAAAAAAATTCATGTGGGTTGCATGTTTGGTCAGTATATAGATTTTATGTAGGTGTCGACTGATAAAGAGGAAATAAATAATTTTTTAATGAGTTGAGAATGAAGTCCTATTTAAAATTTCACAAATGGGTTTGTTTTGTTTCCCAGAAACTCTAAAGGTGAAGAGACCTCGTTTTGATGTATCCCTGGTTTACTTAACTCGGAAATTTATGGATCTCGTCAGAAACGCGCCGGGGGGCATCCTTGACTTGAACAAGGTTGCAACAAAGCTGGGGGTGCGGAAGCGAAGAGTGTACGACATCACCAACGTCTTAGACGGGATTGACCTGGTGGAGAAGAAGTCCAAGAACCACATTCGGTGGATGTAAGTTGGCTTCAGACCTTGGGGCCCCTCCGCACAGATTGGCAGAGCCGCGCTGCCCCGAAATCCAGCGTGCTGGCGTCAGCCGTGTCTGACCTCGGGGGACACGGTCACGTGCGGCTTCCTGCCAGAAAGGGTTCTGCGAATTGTTTTTGCCCAGTCTCCCACAGTCCATAAACATTTTCCTATTTAACAGTCATAGACAGTAGGGTATCGTGGGTAAGTTGAATGGAATATGATTGAATTTAAGATACTCATTTTTCAAAATACTCCCTCAGTTCCAGTTGATTATTGGTGACGGGGAAGTTGTGAAGGTGGTCGAACAGGGACAGGGATTCTCGTGTATTAGCCCGTGAGCACGCTGGCCCCCCCACGGGATTAGCTTCCCGCTGCCCCGCAGCAAAGCAGGAGTCCGCCTACCTCCCCACTCAAAAGACCACGTGGGAGGAGCACCTTACCAAACAGATCCGCCTGTGTGTGTGCGTGCACGTGCACCTAAGAAGAAAGCTGGTACACTTAAAACAGGCGAGTAATTTGGGAACAGCTCCAAACATATGGAGAGAAACAGTTTCAGCATATAAGTACATAAAGACCTTTCAGGCAAATGAAGACACTACCAACAAAGATCGTAAAATGATTTGAAGTAATTAACTTAGTTATTAGGAAAAGGGGTTTTATGAAAGAGATATTTTTTCTAGTGGTACAGTAAAGCAGATTGAATTCTCACTTGAGTACATTTACTAAATAACATTGAACGCCACTTAGAGGGTTAGTGTCTGATTGTATTCTGAATCACGAAGGGGGATTAGATTTGAAAACTAGCAAGCCAGAAGTAGTGGTAACAGCTCATAAAGATTGAAGGAAACATGAATGCCAGTTGTTACTCAGGTCGTCCCATATTGGGCTAAACAGTGATAACTTAGGAAAATAAACCATTTAAGAACAGTGAATACAGTCGTTATATCCAGGTAGAACCAGGTAGAATATGCACAGTATGGAAGACTGGGCACTCAGAATTTTAGCAGAGGAACTGCCACTTGGCCGGCACTCCTTGTGCTTTGTGTGCAGAAGTTGAGGGATGAAAGGTTAGGACGTGTCAGAAGCCATTCCGTATGCGGTAGAGCTGGAACTTAAATGGGGAATTCTTGACGCTTAGGTCAGCGGTCATTTCATCAAGCTTTCCTGCTGCTTCATTAACTTTTCCCTACTTAATTAAGCTTCATTAAGCTTTCACTACCATTAATTTCCGTAGGGTTATGATATGTTTGGTTTTTTTAAGTCCCTGTGTACGGGCCTAGAAATGGGGACGAAAACCAGTTTATCCACAGGGAGTTTGTGTGGCAGGCTGTAACGATGGAGCGCAGAGGTCAAGTCCAAGTAGCGTTTGTCCTTGTGGGGGATGCTCCAGTGGCCTAATCTGCATTATTCTGTCACTGCACCAGCCCAGATGATACTGGTGGTGACCTTCTTCTCATGCTTTCACAGAGGATCTGACCTCAACAACTTCGGAGCCATGCCCCAGCAGAAGAAGCTGCAGGACGAGCTTTCCAACTTATCGGCGATGGAAGACGCTCTGGATGAGTTAATTAAGGACTGTGCTCAGCAGCTGTTTGAATTAACAGATAACAAAGAAAATGAAAGATATCCTTTAACTGTACCTCTTTAAAAATTTTCTCCTTCCAAAGCAGGTTACTTTAAATAGTAGAGTTAGAATTTGAGGGACAGAGTCAGACCTTTAGAAGTGAGAGTAAGTAAAGGTTTAGTCAGACAGCCTCACACCTACCCAAACGACACAGTTAGCGACACAGCGTAGCCTCTAGCTCTTGGTGCAGCAACCAACCATTCGGTCAGAGGCTGTTCGGTGCCCTCGGCAGGGGCAGTGACTGCAGGGCTGACGTCGGGTCTCCAGGCAGACTAGTGGGGCGCTCTTGCTCGTTTTCGTAGTCTGGCTGCTATGATAAAAGCGGTAAAATAGTTGTTGACTTCTGTGAAATTCGTATCTTCCCAAATTTGTTGATTAAATTTTACTTCTGGAACAGAGTAAATGGCCAGTGAAACGGCCTTTACCTTGCAGCTTGAGACCACAAAGTGCGAGGCAGTGCCACTGGAGCCTGGTGGCTCCAGGGTCAGCGGGGGCCTGTCACTGCAGCTGATCCTCAGACTCCCCTGGGCTGGGGGTCACCGATTCCGAGCTGTCCCGGGCTTCCAATTTACCTAGACTCCACATCAGCCTGAACTCTGATTCCAGTAGCTATTGAACGGGAAATAAATGCTAACATACAACACTCAATCAGAATGGGACGATTATGATTAAAGTCACTTATTTTATTCAGGGAGTTAAGTTACTTAAATGTTAATGGATTGTAGGCAAAGGAAAGAAACATGTTAAAAGTCAGGTATGATGAGAGAACCTAAGCCCAGCAGATGCTCTGAATCCAGCGTTTCGGAGCAGCCCGGCAAAGCACTTCATTGGTGCAGTTTTAGGCGACACAATGAACAGGTGCAAAAATTCAGGTAGTGAGTTGGGCAGGAGTTTGGATGAGTGAAATCCCATGAGTCAGTGCTAATCCTGAAAAACTTATTCTCTATGTTGTTTCTACTTTTTACAGATTTTTTTCCACCTTGCATTTTAGGGGGTTATCACCAAAATAATATTTTCCCCAGAGGTTCTCAGAGTGAGACCTAGAAGTCAACAGGGCTGGGATGGGATGGGGTGGGTGGATCTGATACCTTATGAGTCGTGTTGTGTTGGGAATTCAGAGTTTATCAATATTTTTCTTTAGCAAGTGTCATTCATATCACAGTACGGTGTAAAGGAGCTTTTTTTTTTTTTTAAGATTTTACTTATTTAGAGAGGGGGAAGAAGAAAAACATCAATGTGTGGTTAGCTCTCACGCACGCTACCTACTGGGGACCTGGCCTGCAACCCAGGCATGTGCCCTGACTGGGAATTGAACCCATGACCCTTCAGTTCGCAGGCCAGCACTCAGTCTAGGGAGCCACACCAGCCAGGGCAGAAGTGTTTAAATTAAGCTACAAATATTGTAAAACACTAAAATCTTAAGAATTGTTCATAAAGCAATAAGAATTATGTATGAAAGTGTTTTAATTAACTGTCCTCTTTAATTGTTTGTATTCCATAAAAACTAAAGATACTCTAATGTTACTGTTGCATTCCTGTATTATAAGAGCTAAGGTGTCTCCCCCAAAAAGCAGACCTCTGCTTAGAGATCCTTGACTGGTCTCTACACTAGCATACGTGACGTATCAAGATATCCACAGCATTCAAGCCTTCCACGAGCAGATTGTTATTGCAGTTAAAGCTCCAGCAGAAACCAGACTGGATGTTCCAGCGCCCAGAGAAGTAGGTGGTCCTGATTTTAGAGAAGATTTAAAGAGGGAGGGGCCCCTGCGGAGGCTGCACATTATTGCAGTCTCAGTGAGTCCGCACCCTTCCCCTGCCCACCCGGCCGCACAGCGGCCGCAGCTCGAGGCTCTGGGCACACTTCCCCTTGCTTTCAGTGACAGCAAGTGACGTGGTCGTGCTACCACCTTGGTAAAGATGAGGGCCTGAAGCTTAGAAAGATGGATCCGCTTCCTCACAGACACACAGGAGAAGCAGAACCAGAATTCAACCCCGGACAGCTTGGCTTCAGAGCTTGACCTTAACCTGTGAACGATGCCTTGGAGGGGAATCCCAGGAGTGGGCCTCGGTCTCCAAGTTCCCGAAGGAAGGCCTGGTGTCAGCCAGGGTTCTAGGAGTGAACTCACTGACCAGACTCAGCAGAGACTGGCAAATACACTAGAACATAAGTTATACGTTAAAAATGAAAAGTAAAGCTGCCCTGGAAATGAAAACATTATTATTAAGCTGCCAGCTGTTTAACACACTCCTTCCCTTGAAGGAATGTCTGTGTTAAAAGATAACTGTCATCAGAGGATTGCTCGGTGAGGGTGAGTCCGAGGGATGTGGCCGTTCTGGCGACAGACCAGCAGTTCTGACAGCCCACAGGCGCTCGTAGTGATGTCATTGCCGTGGGGGCTTTCCTCAGTGTGGGGAGTGTCTTTGCCACTCACCCTGCCTTTGTCCCCTGTCCTACTGGGCAGTGTCTCATAAGCTGATGAAGGAGCAGCCTGCTTCTACTGCGTCATACATGCAGGTCCTGACTTCTTGGGGATGTTTCCTACTTGGTTTGGATTTAGAGATATTCCAAGTATCCTAAGTAACATTTATATTTGAGTCATTTCACTTGGTATTTAGCCCACCTTCCCCCTCCCCCCCTTTAATTAACTGCCAATGTTTTAATGCATCCTTACTCTGGGGCGTGATAGCCCATTCTGTAGTGACTGGTGGGCTTGGGGTCTTTCCCTGTGCTGTGAGCTGCTTCAGACTGTGATTGCCAAACCTTGCTGAGCCTCTTGGTGGCGCCTGACTTCAGAGTCGCGTTTAAAAGCCAGTGCACCTGGGCCCCTTGGGCAGCCCTGCCTGGGTGAGATCCAGGTGCCTCGTGTGGGGGTGGGCCCTGGCCTTCTGGTCCAGTGCAGCCTGCCAGTTTTCCATGAACAGTTCTGTTGGGACGTGCTCTGTGCCCGCTGGTGTAGCTCTTGGCTCTGGCTCCTCCTCTCTGCAGGCAGAGTTGTGTGGCTGTGACGGATGGGGTAGCCCCACAAAGCCAAAAGTATTTCCTGTCCCCCTCTTGCAGACAGAAGGTGTTTGCTGAGCGCGATTTTGTCCAGTGTGACATCCTCAGCTGGCTGCCAGTCTGAGCAGCGTGTCGGTTTCCTCTGTTGCGGAGAAGTACCTGTCGAGTCGCACAGTGCACCCAGCCTGGCTCCTGGTAGCTGAGCCCACTGTCTGGTACTGGGGAGCTGCAGAGAGGGTGCCCACAAGGTTTTGTGATGGCAGTGCTGCATCTCCCTGAGCTGTCCAGGGTCACGGTGAGGTGTGCAGCCCAGGCCCACCCGCACCAGAGTGGGGGAGACGGACCTACAGTCGGGCCTTCTGCCAAGCAGAACTTCTAACAAAGGAATCATTTGCACCTGGAACTGTTCCTTAAGACTTTAGCATAACTCTCAGTAAAAGTTCCCAATTTCCTGTTATCTTGTGGATTTTAGCGTTTTATTTTTATTTATTTTTAAAAATGTGATTTAGCCCTCAATCACAACTTTCACTTTTTTTTGCTCTTTTTATTGTATCTTTTTTAAAAATATATTTTATTGATTATGCCATTAAGTTGTTCTAATTCCCCCCTTCATTCCTTTCCACTCCCCTCCCCCACTACTCCCCCCCTTTAGTTTATGTCCATGTGTCTCAAGTTCTTTAGATTCTAGGTTTTAGGGTTTTAAATTACATGAGGTGTTACTTGTCTTGATGTCACCCTCCTTCCCAAGTGGACTAAGAATGTTCCTTCCCATTCCCTCCTCAGTGGTCTGGAGATCTAAATGCAGCCTATCATTGGAGACTGCAGGGGATTTCTGTTTCTTTGTCATTAAAACACTGATTCTGACGCTCACGGACAGGTGCCTTGAGCCTTGACGGGGCCAGTCGACTCCAGAGACAGCTCTGGAGCTCCCGGGTGCTCCCGCTGGGGCTCTGCAGCCGTTGCGCAGTGGCCAGGGAGCTGGTTTAGCAGCACAGATTGGCCAGTGGGTTTAACGTGACTAAAGCTTAGCATGGGATTTTCTCAAATATGTGATAGAAAGGAAATTGTCTGAATTTAAATTTTCAGAAATGCCCCTTGAAACGTTTGCGGTTCTAGTAAGTGAACACTGTAAGTATACTTAGTGCGTTCTCTCCTTCATGCCGATGCTGATGTGTCTTTTGCCAGGACTCCATCACGGTGCACATACGGAGCACCAAAGGGCCCATCGACGTCTACCTGTGTGAAGTGGAGCAGCGTCGCTCCCGTAGCAAGGGGCCCGAAGGGGCGGGGAGCTCAGCATCGAAAAGCAGACACCCAGAAAACCCTGCTAAAGGTAAGCACACCAATTTTGTGATCTGGGGAAATGAAAGATTCTAATGATTTTTAATTATATAATAGGTTTTTTTTTTAACAGTATTGGGGTGAAATTTGTTCATAAAATTGTGTAGGTTTCTGAGGAAAGAAATTAAGAAACAAATAAGTGGAAGCATATACCCTATTTTATGGATAGGAAGACTTAACATAATTAAAATGCCCAACTACCCCCCAAAATCACAGATTCAACACAGTTCCTATCAAGAATGGCATAATTCACAGAAAACAAATATTCCAAAAATGTATAGAGAACCACGAAAGGCCCCAGTAGCCACAGCAGCTTGAGAAAGAACAGAGTTACAGGAGTCACGCTGCCTGAGACCCAACTATACAACAAGGCCATTATGAGGAAAAGAGCCCCGTGCAGGCATAAAACAGACACACAGATGAGGGGGACGGGTCAGAGTCCCAACGTAACCCACGTCTTCACGGTCAGTCAGGGTTTGACAAAGGAGGCAAGCACGCAGAGTGGGGTGAAACGGTCCATCCAATAAATGGTATTGGGGAAACTGGACAGGTAATGTACAAAAACAGGGCCGAAACTAGACCACCTCCTTACCCCATACCCGAGAATAAACTCTAAGTGGATTAAAGACTTGAGTGTTAGACTCAAACCATAAAAATCCTAGAAGAAAATATGGGCATAAAATCTAGGACATTTCTGGTAGCAGTATTTTTTCTGATATATCTTCTCGGGCAAGGGAAACAAAAAAACTAAACAAATAGACCACATCAAACTAAAAGTTTTGGAAAGCTAAATAAATCAGCAACAAAATAAAAAGGAAACTCGCCAAATGGGACAACATACATGGGAATGATAATCGTTCTAAAAATTGAACATTGTGTTCTTAAGATAGTTTTACTCTCCCTAGCTACAAAAACACAACTCTCAAAATTACAAGATAATTCTTGACACAGTTTGGAGTGTTTCTAACCACCTTACAGTGAAACTCCATGCTGCTTCGATAAGACTGAAAACGTGGAGTCACAGTCGGCCCCATCGGTGCTGGGGGCGGGCTCCCCCATGGGCGTGCCCTCCCCCACGGGCGTGCCCTCCCCCACGGGCGTGCCCTCGGCTGCGTGCCGGCGTCCCGCTTGCTCCCTCGTGACTTAACCCTTTGGCCTTACGCCGCTACCGTAAGGGCATGGTTTTTGACCAGGGTTCTTCCATTTTTTTAAAGCAGGTGAAATATATGTCCTGTTACCTGATTGCCTTTTACAGCCTCACTTAGAAGACCTTTCCTTTTCGTTACTTTTCAGAAGAAGCTCCTCCACAGCCAAGTGAAGAACTGCTTGAAGTGAGCAACTGATCGTAGGATCAGAGAAGGCGTGCACCGCGTTCTGGAGCGTCCGTGGACGACCAGGCGTCCGGTTTGATTCTCGGAGCAGCACGCCCGTGTGAGGTCGCCTCACTCGCCGTCAGTAGCAGCATTAAGGCCAGTAGTGTCTTGGGTAGTTCACTACTTAGATTCCTGCGGATTACCATGGTTTCTGCATTCGAAAAAACTTGGTATAATTCACTGCTTTTTGTCAGTGAGACAGACGTCCTGCCTGCTGAAGTAACTTCATCCTACGGATCACTACACAGATGGCCAGGCCCAAGAGGGACAGTCCTTCGAGGGCCCTGCCCTTCCTTCAAAGGCCATGTGTCGCCGTCACAGAAGCGGCCGTCTCACACGAGTTCAGGTCTGCAGCTCACTGCCGTTCGTTGGGAGGGTGTGCGCACGCATCTAAATGTGACGTTTTTGTACACATGTGCATCTAACTGAATCTTTTCACCGTGGTACAGCCAAATAGTGTATATACGGAAACTCATAGACAAATGCTCTAATTTCTGTGGTGTCTGTAACTTATTAGAATCCTCTGAATGAGGGTTAGAGAAGAGTTTTTTTTTCAAACTTCTACATGTAGAAGTATCATAAATATGCTATACACTTTAAGTTCATGCGTTTAATTAAAGAATTTCAGTAAGATTCCCAGTGCTAGAATTGGATTTCAAGCTCCTTGCAGTTACTGTGTCCGAGCAGACCGGTGGCACAGCCCAAGCCTTCAGGGACGAGCGTGGAAGTGCCATCAGGCAGCGGCTGCACTGAGGACAGACACTCACTCACAGTGACAGTCGGAAACTACTTAATGTTCCCCCGCAGACACTGGGGTACGTCTCCGTGCACAGCCTCGCTCTTCAGTCGGTCGTACCCTGTCCTCTCCCCCGTCCCCCGTCCCCCGTCCCCCGTCCCCAAGCACCTGGCTGTTCTACCTCACTGGGCCCGCCCCATGCCGCTGTGTGCCTCAGTTCACTCCCGGTGTGCCGTTAGACTGTGAGCTCCTTGAGGGACTTCGTCTTAATCGTTGTTGTGCCCAGAGCCTTGCACCACGCCTGGCACGTGGACAGTGCTCAATAAATGATTGGACAAACCAGTGAGTGAGTGAGTTGTGAAATTGCACTAATAGGACTTGGCTTGTCTGCCACGTAGGATTCATGTGAGCATCGTCCAGATTTATGTGTTAAACGTCTCACTTTCAAAGAGGAATTTGAAGCAACTTGAAATTAAACCATGGATAAAAAAATTTAAAATAGGAATCAAAAATCAAAGTATTGAAAAACAGTGCTGAACATTTAGGATTCGCATAGCTCTGCACCCCAGTGGCCCTTGCCAGTCCTGTCCCTCTGGGGCACTCGCCCGCCCTCCCAGCAGTTCTTGCCAGCTTTGCAGTCTGGGCCGTGGGCAAGAGAGTGTGTGTGTGTGTGTGAGAGAGAGAGACCCAGGGTCTGTGAAGCGGGGCGAGAAGGCGTCAGTGTGCGTGTGATGGCCAAAGCCTGAGTGGGCGAGGGCACCCTAAAGGGCATAGTAGGAGAAGAGGAAAGGCCCTCGGGCATCCACACTGAAGGGGAAGCAGAAGCCCCTCCTGAAAAGGAATACTGGGGGGTAAAGAAGGCAGTCCCCCCAAAACCGGCCAAGGAGCCACGGCCCGAGGTGATAGCATTGCTCTGAGCAGTAGCTTCTTACTTGTGAGACATGACAAGGGTCCTTCAGAACAGGCTAGTCCGAGGTAAAATGAGATGTAAACAAAAAGTTCTCTGTAACCGTAGAAGTGTTACGTAAAGGGGTGTTTCCCGTTACTCTGTCTGCTTGTGTCTGCTGATTTCTTCGTGCTGCCGCTCGGCAGCCCCAGAACTAGCTCCTCGCCCTTCCTCCCCCTTCCTCCCCACGTCTGTCCATCTCTGCGTGTGCACCGGCCTTTCATGCCCCTTAACCCTGTTCACAAACCTGGGGTATTCCCATAGTTCAGGCGGGTGCCCACGCCCCCAATCCAGGAGGCCTCCGGCCCACCCCAGCCCAGCCTTCCCATCTTGTTACCTGCCACGCCAGCCCTCCACCCAAACCACACTGTTTGGGTCGCTGTGCCTGAAACCCATCACAGCTGCCCGCCCCCGTGCCTTTGCTCTCCGCCTCTCCCCGAGCTGTGCCTTTGCTCTCCTCCTCTGCCCGAGTTGTGCCTTTGCTCTCCTCCTCTGCCCGAGTTGTGCCTTTGCTCTCCACCTCTGCCCGAGCTGTGCCTTTGCTCTCCTCTGCCCGAGTTGTGCCTTTGCTCTCCGCCTCTGCCTGAGTTGTGCCTTTGCTCTCCTCCTCTGCCCAAGTTGTACCTTTGCTCTCCTC
Source organism: Sturnira hondurensis (assembly GCF_014824575.4). NCBI lineage: Eukaryota > Metazoa > Chordata > Mammalia > Chiroptera > Phyllostomidae > Sturnira > Sturnira hondurensis. The sequence goes on along the minus strand of NW_028079044.1, from coordinate 58,654,780 downwards.
CTCTGCCCGAGTTGTCTTCCTCTTGTCTGCTTCTGCAGCCCCACCCCCACACTGGAGCCGGCTCGAACCCCCCTTCCACTTTGCCACCAGTACAGTCCATACGGGGCATTTGGCAGCCTCCACTTGCGGGGGGGTCCCCCACCAGTGTCCATGCCCTCAGAGTGTGGGGACCCCGTCTCACGGGTCTGTGTCCCCCATATTTCTGTGGTGTTCAATAAGCATTTGCTCAGTAAGGAAAGCGACCTGACTCCATTCAACCCAGTTCCCAAGAATTTAAAAACAAAGTTTGGCTTTTCAAAAATACAAACCAACAAGCCGAACTTAACACTAAAAGAAACAAATTACTCTGTCCCACTTCTGCGCTTTGTAAGAAGTTTCAGCATACACGCCTGATGGTCCCTCGCCTCAGCAGAGGAGGGACACCTTTGTGCCATGCGCGCACCTGTCAGGAGGGAGGCCGCGACCTCCAGAGCTCTGTCCCCACTTGTCCCTCCTGAATCCTCTGTGGACAGGATGTGAGGACAGGCTAAGGGATTTGTGTAATGATTGCCATCTAGTGGAGAACTAACAGTTACTGAGCCCTGGCCCAGTGGCTCAGTTCCTTAGAGAATGTGCCCCAAGGTTGTGGGTTCAATCCCTGGCCAGGACACATACAAGAAACAATCAGTGAATGCATCAGTAAGTGGAATAATAAATCAGTGTCTCTCCCTCTCTAAAGTCAGTAAGTTTTCAAAAAATTTATAAAACGGCTACATAGATTTATTTCAATTAAGCAGATGCTAGAGAATGGCATTTGTTTAAAAGTTTCAGATCTCATTCTGGTTGGTTGTTGATTGAAGTGAATTGATACTAATTTGTACGCACTAAAGTTTCAATGGAATGACGGGGAGAGAAGTCACGGCTGTTGAGGAATCAGCGTGAAAAAGGTAATGTGAAAAAATAACAAGACCCGCACCTGGAGGGGTTCCAGCTTTCTCTCATCGGCTTTGGAAAGACAGGCACCGTACGCTCTCTCATGTGGAATCTAATGAACAAACTGCCCCAGGACAAGGTAGGGTTACCCTGAGTGAGGAGCTTCGAGGAGAGGTCCCTGCATCTCTAAAGGAGGTGCCACCTGATGCTTGGGCCTCTGTTGGGGAATGAGACACCCACCAACTGGTGCTCCACCCTCTGGGTAAGACCTACTGGTGTAGGTCTGGTCACCACCAGGGGGCAGCGCACTAGCGCGGGCACTTCTCAGGGGTGTGAGGGTGTCGGCACCTGGTAAGAACGGCCTCCAGGTGGCCTTGGTTACTGCTTACACCAGTGTACATGACTGCCAAAACCCACTTACCGACATACTCAGGATCTGTGCACTTGATTATTAATAACTCAATTTCTTAAAAAAACCTTTAGCCATATTAGCATTTACAGTTTACTCCAAAGAAAATGAGCTGTTGGTATACAATCAGGAAAACACGCATAGCATCTATGTGCCAAAAATTACAAAATGCTGGTGAAAGAAAAAGGACTCTAATCAAATACTCTTCCTCCACAACAGGAGGAGCGCAGGATCTGACTCCGGCCAAGCAGGAGAGGAAGGCAGAGGAGGCAGCCACGGACCACTTGGGGGAGACAGACAGCATCGGGAGGCGGGCTCATGCTGTGTTCACGTGCTTGGGGTCCATATGTTGACCTGGTGTCTCATTTTGTGAAATATTTTTTAACCTCCGATTGACTTCAGCGGCTCCATTAGGACAAATGAAAATGTGCCGCGCTGGAAAGGATCAGGTTTACCAGAAATACTGAAGTATCGCTTAGTTAAAACCTTTTTCACAGTTGTCTCCATCTGGCAGGCGGGTTACCTGTTCAGGCGTGTAATCTGGCGAAGGGCACCAACTTGCTATTTATAACAAGGCCCTCGACTGCTCTACTCGTCAGCTTTCGGGAGGAGCTGAACATCGTGTCCAGGACTTGGCAAAATTCTTTCACATGCTCTCGTGAGAGCTTCAGTCGAAAATATCCTCACCAGCCAAAGCAGTTGTCTTTAGACAGATGCTCGTTTTATAGTTCACTGTGGAAATAGATTTCCAATCTTTTTAGAAAACCATTTTTACCAGTTACACTGCTGGGTTTCATCTGGTGCAGAAGAAAAGCCGGATGGTGGGGCAATGTGCCGTCATGTTTGGGCTGGGACTGGGGGCAATTTCAAGCAACTTTTAGATCTGCTTTTATGAACCGAGTTAACATTTTACTGGCTCCAGTTATTATCTTTGCACAACAATGGCCCCTTTTATTGAGCCCTTTTCATGGGCCGCCACTGGGGTAGGGGCATGAACAGGTGCATCTGCACGTTATCTTACCTGGGAAGTATCGTTACCCTGGCTCTTCAAATGAGAAAGCCAAGCTTGAGAGGCTATGTGGCCTGCCTACCCACGGCCACACGGCGAGTCAACGTGAGAGCCAGGCTTGGACCCGAGACTGTGACTCTCAGTCCCCAATGCGCTTTAAAGACAGAGGTGACAACCATGCCAGGCTCTGTGATGGAAGCATCTGGACTTCTCTGGGCTCTGTGCTAGAGCCACGAGAAAATGCCTTCATCTTGGGACAATTCTTACGAAGCTGTGGCAGATATTAAGTATCAAATTGTGATACCTAGTTCCATTTCTTCCACCTCCGATCAATTCTTGCTTTGACCAGGACGGATGGGTATGGACACCTGCAGTGTCATGAGGCCAGGTGAGAGGAGGCCATCTGACTAAGCAACCAAACACTAGGACTGGTCTCTGAGTTTGGCTTTGCAACTTGCTAACCAGGCCATCACAGGTGGGCAGAGCACACCTGGAGCTGCCGTGGAAGCGTGCACTCCGTGTCTCCTCGGAGCTGTATGCATATGCACACAGATACGCCCTAGGGTAGCTAGATCTTGATTTACATTCAGTTCGGGAATTGGATTTAAGGTATATGCAACACACTGACCTAAAATGACGTCACGGCAAACCTGGAAAGTTATCACCAATGCATTGAAATACGGCATTTTGACCTCCCCTTCACATTGTATCAGTCAATATTTCCAATGTCTTATGAAAATAGGCAGTCCAGTAATTTAAAAAAAACAGAACTCAGGAAAGTGGGGCAAAGGGCAAATGAGCGTAGAAAAAATAAACCAGGGGAGAGGTTGGTATGCAGAATGTGCACTGGGAAGTGCGTGTCATTCCATCTCATCGCAAAAATAAAACAGCACAGCCCACTTGCCTAAAAGCGTGGCTTCTTGGTCAGGAATCTCCATCTGTTTTTCCAGCAGTGGAACTTCTTGTCCTTTTCGTACTTTGTTCTCTCTACCCTGCCTCAGGAAACATTCCGCTTGATTTCTGTCCGCTGTTTCCCTCTCGGCAGCCTTCCACGGCAACCCGAGATGGTGAAAGCTTACTTGGGCTTTTTTAAACGAGTGATCGGAGGGGGCATTTGAGGACTCATTTGTCAAGTTAGTTGGAACATCTCCGGGCAAGCTCACGATTCCAGTTTGGGACTCGGAGCCAGTGATCAGCTGTGTCGAATTCTCACATCCATTCGACATCAGCATCGGGCCTGCGGTATCTTTAGGAGCTCATCCTGTAGGCTGAGGCCAAGTGGATGAGTCGTCCCAGGGAAAGCAGCTCTCTTGGCATATGTTGACGAAGCTACAATTTGGCGTGGCATCAAGACCTTTCTTCTAGAAATAGCTGTTACCAGGACAAAGGGATTGACATTTTGTTGGCCAGTTGTATGAAGAACCACATGCTAATCTGAACAGGCAAAATTTAATGTGAAGAAGTGTTAGCTGGAACAGGAGATTAGAGTAAAAAAGGATTGGCTACAAAGAAGTAAACGCTAAAGAATACAGAAATAGCAGATATAAGGAGGAGTCATTACACCTAGGACTCGGATCAGGAGTCCAAGCTAAGAGGCCCTTCCCAGCCCCAGGCCAAGGTCCAGACCACATGGGAGTGGCGGGGCTGGGGCTGTGCTTCTCGCAGGGTCACAACACCTGACCACAGAATCAATGAGGGTAGGCAAAGAGCTTTACATCTTATTTGGGGTGCTAATCTGTTAGGTAGCAATAGTAAAAATTATAAAGCTCTTCCAGGTCAGCGTGAGCTGGCCATCTCATTCTACAACTCATCTACACCAAAATGCATGAACTCATTATATTTAAATCTTCTCTCCAGCCCTGGCTGATGTAGATCAGTGGATTGAGCACAGGCTGTGGACCAAAGGGTCACTGGTTTTGTTTCCAGGTCAAGGCACGTGCCTGGGTTGCAGGCCAGGTCCCCAGTGGTGGCCATGTGAGCGGCAACCACACGTTGATGTTTCCCTCTCTTTCTCCCTCCCTTCCCCTCTCTCTAAAAATAAAATAAATAAAATCTTTAAAAAAAACTTTCTTCCAATAGTATATCGCTGCAATCTTCCTTCTCTCCTACCAAGTATCACTGCAGAATAGAAAGCCCAATACTTTTAAACTTGTTACACTGCCTTATGGCTCTATTTGACCTGCTTTCCCCGCAAAAGAAACAATTGCAGAAGTGTGTCGCAGGTCTCATTACTTTGAGCAGTCTAAGAAAGACTCACTAAAGCAAGATGAAAAACCAAACCAGAGTCGTCTTTAGTGAGGCAGACATAGTTGACCTATCACATTGTATCAGCTTTGGATGCACAGGATAATGACTCAGTACTTGTAGATATTGTGGAATGAATGATCACCACGTGACTCCAGGTAACATCCGTCACCTCACACGGTAACAGTTTTTTCTGGTGATGAGGATGTTTAAGATCTACATTCTTAGCCACTTTCAGCTATGCAGCCAGGTCATTTTAAATTCCATCCCAATCTAAAAGGGAAAGCACCGAATAACCCCCTGCGCTACAACAGCATCTGAGAATGTAGCCAAGTCATCTTCATGAAGCTTTGCGGTTTGGAAGGTTGACTTAGTAGAAGAAAATGTACTTGCCCAGAAGATGCCTTTTTAAAAAGCTCCCGTTTTTAGCTTTGGGACATAAAACCATTTAATAAAGAAGATGGGACAGGCAGTGACCTTTAAATGCACCCAGATCATGAATTAGTATATCAGAAAAAAAGGAAAGAGCCCTGGCTGGTGTAGCTCAGTGGATTGAGCACGGACCTGTGAACCAAAGGGTCACCGGTTCAATTCCCAGTTGGGGCACATGCCTGGGTTGTGGGTCAAGTTCCCTGATGTGGGACGTGCAGCGTGTGAGAGTCAACCAAACAAATGATGTTTCTCTCTCTCTTTCTTCCTCCTTTCCCCTCTATCTAAAAATAACTAATAAAATATTTTTAAAACAGAAAGAGGAAAGAATTGGGGGTCCATAAAACCTGGGTTCCAAAACAAGCACTGTGTCCATATATGATCTGTGTGGTCTTGGGCAAGCTACCCTCCCTGAGCCCCAGTTTCTCCCTCTGTCAAGCAGGGTTAGAGTCCCCGTCCTGTTTTGCCTGTCGGATGATGTGAAAGACAGGAGAGCAGTTCGTAAAGCTGTAAGACAAGACAGAGACAGCTGCCTCTGTCCACTAAGGGCTGCCTCGGAAAACTGGGAGACAAGACAACGTAAACCAGAATTCTAACCAGGCCATTCAAGGCAGTATCAAAAATAATAAAGCAAAAACCTAAACACCTCCTCCAAACATTTTCATTCCTTTTTCCCCTTTTAGTCCTCACCTGGGGATATATTCATTGATTTGAGAGAGTAAGGGGGAGAGAGAGAAACATCCATCAGTTGCCCCCCCTATGTGCCCTGACTGGAGATCGAACCTGCCACCTAAGTATGTGCCCTGACTAGGAATCAAACCCCCAACCCCCTGGTGTGTGGGACAGTGCCTCAACCAACTGAGCTACCTGGCCAGGGCTGCTGGCAGACGCAGGTGTCCATACTTAAGGGTCGTGGTGATAAGGGGACTGGGCACCGATGGCAGCCACCTCACTGCCCCTCCCCACAGGTCTTGCTTTGCTTTGAGTGAAGCTCATCTTCCCCTGCGGCTGCCAGAGGGCTTCCTTCCCCAACACTTCCACCTGCGGAAGGAGCGGCAGCCATGGTTGCAAAGACGCAAATCCAGTTCTGATTCCTGAGATCAGCTGCTAGTCCTTTAGGGTCTTACACCTCTTTCCGGCTGTGTGTCCCAACTGCAGCAGCCCCGCCCACTCCTGCTGCTTCGTGGATGTGAATGCTAACGTTCTATTTTATCCTTCCCTGCCTGAAAGGACCCTCAGGGACCAGCCAAGCCCACCCTGTCACAAGCAACAAAGCGAAGACTAGGAGAGGAGCAGGCTCCCCACTGGCTGTCACGCATCTCAGAGCGGAGCTCCTCTTTCTGTAATTAGTGCCCCCCGGAGAGTGCTGCGTCAAGCCCGAGCTCCTGAGTCGCACAGCCAGCCAGCCACCCGCCTGCTTGACATCTCCAGCTGAATGACTAATACATTTCTTCAGCTTAACTTGTCCAAGCAGAACTGCTGCTTCCACCCACTCACTCGAACTTGCCCCTCCCCCAGTCGACTCAATTTCAGGTAATTGCCCAGTTACCCAAGCCAAAACCCCAGCATCACGCCTGATTTCTTCCTTTCTCTCACTTCCCTATTCAGTTCTCCAGAAAGGTAGAACTGAAGGGCTCTGGCCTCAGAATCCATCCAGAATTGTTGTTACTCTTACCCCTTCAGGGACTCACAGCGAGCCCCTGTCACCTCTCACCTGGGCTTCTGTGACTAGATTCCCTGGCTCTGCATTTGTTCCCTTTGAGTCTCCACACAGTGGCCAGGGTGAAGTTTCAAAACCGTGAATCACACCACATCGTCCCCCTGCTCAAGGGCCGCAGTGGCTGCTCGTCTCATAACGACACCCAAGCTCCTCGCAGCGCCCTGCAAGCCCCTGCCTGCTTCTCCCACTGTCTCCTTAGCTCCCTCTGCTCTCGCCACAGAGGCCTTCCTGCTGTCCCTACAACCCAGCACGCTCACTGCTGCTCCAGGGCATTTGCGCTTGCTCTTAAAATGCTCTTTACCCACACCTTGGCATAGATTATTGTCTCACTCTTCGTGTTCTGATGGAACGGACCTTGACCCCTCTCTAGGAGAGTGTGTCCCACCAGCCACTCCAGTCCTTTATCCTGCTTTGTTTTCCTTTTTAGCACTGTCTCCACATGAAGTCATATTACACATGTGTTCGTTGTGTGTCTTCCTCACTGGTACTCACACTCCTTCAAGATAGGAGCCTATCCTTCTTGGCCTTTGCTTTCCCCAGGTGCCTAAAACAAGACCTATCACATACCAATCGCATATCACAACATTTATTGAATGAATGAATCAGCCAGCTAGTATGTAGAATTTGGGACAATCCCAAATTTCTTGAGAAACAACTCGTGAACTTACACCACAGGCGTGTGTGTCGTTTCTTCACTCAGGGTTCTCACAGAGACAATTTCATCTCACGAATCTATAGTGATTACAAAGGAGAGCAACCATAGAATGTTGAAAATGCATTTTGTAGAAGGAACTGCCTCACTGGGCCTTGGGATTCCGGGTCGGCTCTTCGTGTTCCTGGGGCACATTCAGGCACTCACCGCAGCTCAGCCCGGGTGCTTTCCCGGATCGTGTGGCTCCCAGCAGAACGGTGGGTCAATTCAAAGCAGGTGAAGTGTTCCACCTGTGAGACCTGATTTAGAGTCTCTCCAGACCCCCCAGAAGTCCTCCGCAGAGAGGTCTCAGACCTGTAGGGGGAGCTGATGGCACACATCCATTCCGAAACGCCTTGGGGAAATTGGGGTCCGGAAATGTAACCATTCCTTCAAGTGGAATGGATTGAAGAGGTCAGTAGATTTTATAGACACCCAAGATGTTCCCTTACTCCTGCCAGAGTTTGAGGAATTAAGAGATTCTTTAGACTCAAAATGTCAAGTGGTCAAATTGGGTTCATACAGCCAATATAACGTAGGATTTTATCGCAACTCTGGGCCCACTCCCTCTTCACGGGCGTCCCTTTCCACCTTGCCCGCAAACACGGCCAAGGCGGTGGCTCCAAATGATGGGTGAGATTGCTCACGAAACGTGCTGTTGAAATTTTGCCTGGACCCTCCAAAAGCCAGCTCTCAACTTCATGTGGAAACCCTGTGGGTTTGTTGAGAGAACCCCATAACTTTGTATCATGCAACTGGAGAGCAAAACAAGGGGACCTTCCTGTTCAGTGATCTGAAATCGCTAAACAAAACGGAAGTCATTCTATTAATAGTTTATTTATGACACTATCACTGGGTCAGAATTAATTCTCAAATCCTGCTTCTAAACGGTATTAAGTAAGGGATATTCTGGTAATTTAGGGGCTACTTTATTTTTTGTCTCTTCATGCATCATCTGCATCAATCTCACATAAAGATTGACATTTGGGGGGCACAAAATAGCTTTCAGAAGCTCCTGGGACTTCTTCCTTCACATCCAACAGAAACAGGAGTCTTTGTTTCAGCATTTCCGGCCAAAGGCTTGATCTTCATCCCGATTGGCTGCTCAGAGAGCATGGTTACCGCCTAGCCAATCACTGTGCCTGGGTGTATGGCGTGCACTCATTAGCCAAACCGGATCTTGTGTTGCAACCTCCGAAGCTGGGAGGGAGAATCTACTTCTTTGGAACCATGTGCCTCCCCAAAGGGAGCCGCAGGGATGGATACCTGGAGACAATCAAACGCTTATTATATTCCCTCTCTTCTGGGTGTCGAATACATTTGTCGGCAGTTCTATTAAGGCACCCATCATCCTTTTCATATATTTTATTCTAGGATCTGTACCTCGCCAGAAAATTGCTTGGGCTCAGAGACTGTCTTCCTCATATTGAGGTCTCACTATATGGAGCTTTTCATATAGTTAGTGCTTAATAAAGTTTTGTTTATGTGAATTGCATTTTTTCAAAAGGAAATGAAGACGTTGTTCTCATACTTTTAAATTCCCAAAGGATCCAATTCTGTTGTTTTCTGCGCATTGATTAGTCCCTTCTCCAGGAAGTAAGGCTAATCTCAGGCTGAATTAAAGGCAGTCACGTGCTGTAACCTGATCCAGCCAGAACATTTTAGCCATTTCAGAACGAAGTTGAATGTCCACTGCATTTTTGGTTAGTGAATGTGTGGATAGTTATAAATAGACACAGAAAAACACCAGGGCTGTGTGAACTCCCTGGCGAGGACCCCGGATTTGGACCCCCCAAATATAGCCTGCTGACAATTTGCTGCGGGCATTTTTTTTTCACACAGTTCATCATTTTTAGCATTCTGAACAACCATTACTGAGTATTTGTTGAACAGTACTTTTTTTTTCCAATTTTGGCCAAATGTGTGGCTTTTTCTTTTCAAGAGAGATCAGACTCTCAGGCACAGATAAATATATACCCAGGCACTTGGCTATAATAGAACTCTCTATAGGCAATTCTGTTTCATGTCCGTGGGACTGGTTTAAATCTGGAAGTCTCCGGAAGACCTCTGTCTCACTCTCCTGCTCCCACAACGTGAGCCAATGGCAGGGACCCTGAGGCCCAGGGTGTAGGTTGCAGACACTGTTGCCATCGGATAGAGCCAGACAGAAGAGCTGCGTTTGGGGACAAGTCACCTGACCACAGCCAGGGTTCAGGAAAGCCTGTAGCTGTGCACGTCGAAGCCCCCTGCCTCTTCCCATCACTGTCACACCCGTTGTGCTGCCTGGGTTTCTCTCCCTCCCTCTCCAGGTCTCCACACCCCACCCAAGTCCAGATTTCACACATCTGATTACAGCTGATCCAGGCGTTCTCCAGCACAGGGTTCTGTCCATGTCTAAAAGGTCACCTGGGTCACAGAGTTTGAGGTCAATGTAGATGTTCCCACGTAATCAGTGCGGGTCTCCATTCCCAGGCTAGACCACAGAAGCCCGTGGAACCCAGACGTGTTAGTGATGTCCCAGGTGAGACTTGGGCGTCAGCTTTAGAAAGAAATATACTTCACTGGCATCTTCAAGCAGCTCTTCCCCCTTGGCCTTGACCCCTGCCTGTCTCACGGGCAAAGAGGGTGGATGTGCAGGGGTGAGTCTCCATCAGAACTCAGTGAGAACAAAAGCCACACCTTCCTGAGTAGAAAGTCCAAGACTATCTGCCTCTACACTGCTTTACAAGCAGAAAAAGGAAAAAGAAAAAAAGGAACCTGTTTGAATAATCCACTGTAGGCAGGTCTCTGCTGAATACAGTAGAGCCCTGTCCTAAACGGATTCATGATCATTACTTTTGTAGCTTCAGGGATATGGACTCCTGATTTTAAACAACTCGGGGCAGAGATTTTTTGATCAGCCAGAAGCCCCTGATAAGCCCTGCTAACCCCGCCTCCCTCCCTAGTCAGGCCTGGTGGAGAGGATGGCCGCGAAGAGGTGTCCATAGAAGCAGCTGCTGTATTAAGAGGCTGCAAGGCAGACAGGACAGGCCCTCAAAGGGCATGCTCCTTTTTTGAAATGGACACAAACTAAAACTGTCCTCAGTGTGGGGCCAAGATCCTCACCCTCTGCTCTGCAGTAATCCCAGCCCACCTGGCCGTGCCTGTTCCACTAGCAGTTTTCTGTCTGCAGGGAACTTGGAGCAGCCGGATCCACCCCAGGTCTTGCAGAGTCAGGCTCCACCCACGCTCTGCTCGGATGGGAGGAGCCTTGGTGCTCTGGAGGCTTCAACAGGGCCGCTGGCTGGGCTCTCCACAAACCCAGCCCGGAGGCTGCAAGGGCAGGGTGGGGTCTGGCCCCAGGAAGGACTCTTGGGCCTGCAGCAAAGCCTTGTGCCCAAGCACTGAGAATTGTGTGCCGCATGTGGTCGCAAAATTTCACCTCGGCGGCACGGGGCTTTTACAAGGGACAATGGCTTTGCCAAGAACCGAAGACTGAGTCGTTGCTCTGGCGCTGGAGAGGAGAGAGATGGATCAGAGGCGCTCATGGGCAGCAACAGCCTTAATTACTATTATTATTTTTAATAATTCTAATAATAGAGTTACTATCACGCTTTTTTCCCCAAGAGCATTTTCACCTGTATTAACTCACTTCATTCTCACACTGCCCCTCTGAGGTTGGAAAGTCGGGGCGCTAAGTTCTCATTGAACTGAAGCTCAGAAAGGACTGCTGACTCCGTAGGACGGCGCGGGAAGTCCGACAGGGTTCGCAAACTAAAAGTAATACCAACGACAGCTACGTCATCCAGGCTGCAGCCGGAAACAGATGGCACTCTTTAGAGAGGTGATTCATGGGAGTATAAACGAAGGAACTATTTGCAAAGGGGTGTGCGGTGTTCATGGAAATCGGGACAGGATAGTGAGGCAACCTGAGGCCAGTCGGAGCAGGGAAGCTCCTGCCGCCCCCTGGACCGGAGCGACAAAGAGAGGGACCTGGGTCCACAGGAGAAGGCCAAGGCAGGAGACATTGCCAAATCCAAGCAATGGATACTCCACGGCTGTTTCCTCCCGCCCGCTCCCATTTCCTGTCGGGGCCTCCCATTGGCCAAACCCATCTGGAAGCCAGAGGGCAGCTCCGCCCATTGTGTGCAGCCCTGAGGTCAGCTTCCCACATCTGAGAGCAGGTGGAGAGGAGTGTGGAGCCGATCTGGTGGGAAATGAAACCATCCAGTCTCGCTCTGCTGTGCATACGTCACGTGGCAGAAACTACGCCGGGGGACTTTAAGGATGGTCTCACGTCATCGTGGTTAGATTCCTGTGTGGTGGCTATGAAACCTCACATTGCCAGTTCCCCTGGGGTGGTGAGTGAAACTTTGTTTTTCCACAATTTCTCTCAATTTTTATGTGGAGCCCCCCTTCTGATAGGTGGCTGGTACTTTCTCTTGGGCAGCTCATGGTTTCTTCAGCCAATGCTGGGTCCCCACAGAATCTAACTCCTGAAACATGTGCCCCAGGGGCTTCCCCCAGGGTGAAGTTCATGTGCATGCCATCAGGGTGCCCAGGGCACAGTCGCTTTTACCGATGCTTCTGCATGGACGGGTCTCAAGGCACACGTGTTCCCATCCGGTCTCTGTCACTGGGTCAGATTCATGAGTGCCTGTCCCACCTTCAAGGTCTCTCTCGGTCCTATTCTCTTTCTACCCTCTAGGGAGCACAGACATTTTTGGCTCTTGCCCACACGCGGTGCTGGCCGAGGTGGTGGCGGTGTCGTCACTAAGGGCTATCTCAGTCCTAAAGCATGCAGGCTTCTTTCTTCCACGTTACTCCTCCAGACCAGTGGGGGAAGTTCTCTATGAAACTTGTCACATCAGGGCCCCGCTCTGGAAGACTGGCTAAAGCCCTCTGTGGAGCCCAATTCCAAAATGGGCCTGGAGTTTCTGCTCTGCCCATTCCCCTGGGGGCGTGGTCCAGAATCCTTTTCTCGGGGTCTCATGGCAATAACTATCTAACCCTCTTGCTTCTCCTTCTGCTCCCTTCTACCTCCCCCACCCCACCCCTTTTGCCACTGACTCCAGCCTGTGGGCACTTCCAGCAATAAATAGTTTGGGGTGTTGGAAAATGGTTCTCAGTAATCAGACATGTTTCCATTTGTGCACAAACTCGGTGCCTTAAATCTTTCGAGGATTAGGATTTTGAGTTTCCAAATGCCTAGGTATTTGCAACCCAAGTGTTTTTTCTTTAAAAAAAACTCTAAAAAATCTCTGCCATGGTGACCATTAAAAACTTGTACATGGCATTCTGTCCCCAGGGTGGGGAGCCTCAGCTGCCCTTGAAAGAGAAGCACCTCGCATTCCCGGAAGTTCCGAGAGTGGACATGGTTGAAACTAATGCAGAGATGGATTTCCATGGAGCCAATGAAGCCAAGATATCAGACCCCCCTTCCTTGGAGGGCCCCCTTTGTGGTTTTCTACTGAGCAACGTTGAAATGGCCGATCACCATAGCAGGTGGTAGGGAAAGTGATGAACAGGCTCAGGGAAGTGGGCACGCCGGAATGGCTACATTCTGTGGGGACAGGAGACCTGCTGGGGAAGGTGTTCTGTGGAAAGACGCAGGGGACACATCATTCCCCACAAGACAGTAATAGTAGGGTTGCCAGACTGAACAAATTGAAACAGAGGATAGCCACTTAAGCAGATACACAACAGATTCTTTCTTAGTATAAGTCCGTCCCAAATATTGTATGGGACAGTGTGGTGACCCAACACCTATAATTTCCCCCAGTAGCAACTTGGGAGAATGCTCTGGGCGGGGAAGACCCCGAGCAGTGCAATGGCAGGCTTTTGAGAAACAGGGGAGGCAGGCGGCAGGGTGCAGAGCAATGTCCACAGGACAGTGTGCGCCGCGGAGATGAGGAATAACCTTTAACCGTAGGTATGTGCAGTGCAGTCGTGAGGCCTACTTATACTTGCATATTATTCACTGCTTCTCTGAATTCAAATTGAACTAGGCACCATAAAAAACAACCATGCCAGGGAATACACTCAACTGACTTCACGATCTCGCTATAGAAAATGCTGTTACGTTTTGCAACATCATGGATGGACCCGGGGGGTGTTATGCTCAGTGAAATCTGTCAGAGAGAAAAAGACGAATGCCATGTGATTTCATTTATATGCAGAATCTAAAGAACCAGATAAACAACCGAAAGACTTGTAGATGCAGAGCACAGACTGCCAGTGGACAGAGGGGAGGGGCATGGGGGCTGGAGAAAAAGATGACGGGACTGAGAAGTACAGCTAGCCAGTTAGACGGTGGTCACAGAGCCACACGGTGCGACCCAGGAAACAGAGCCCACAAGACCGTGATGACCGTGTGCTGTGTGATGCCAAGTGGGCGCTTCAAATATCCGGGGGGCCGCTCCGTAAGGACATGACTGTCTAACCACTATTCTCTGCATTCGAAACTAATCTAGAACAGCACTGAATGTAAACTGTCATTGAAATCTTAAAAAAAAAAAAAGAAAAGAAAACGCTGTTACAAAATGATTGTCCTATAAAGAGGCTATCCAAGTGTACACAGCCAAAAAAAAGACGGCAAAAGTATTATGGAAGCGTACAAGTCAGGTAATAAAATGCTATTTTCCTGGATGTTGTGATGTTTATAGTATTTGTTAGCTTTTTATTTGTAATTCGCTATGACTCCTCCTCCTGAGTAAACATTTCCTTTCATATTTAATTTTGGATTTGTAAAGTAGTATTCTTCTTCTTAAAAAGAGCCCTCCAAGCTGAGCAAGGCTCAGTCTCCCAAAACTTGGAACCTCCCCCACCCAACTTTGTCACAGCGAGTATTGTTCTGTCCCAGTTGTGAGGCGGACCAGATAGTCCGTTTTACGGAAAAGATAAATGAAGCCCACAGGCGGAGTGCTTACTCATCCTGGCTCCGAAGGCTTTCCCCTCCAGGCTCTGCTATCTTCAGGCTTCCTGGCTCTGTGTGTGTTCGCTGGTCCTCCTACTGCTTCCACCACCGGTCCCCGGTCCCCGAGGGGACAAGCAGAGGGCCACTAATTAGGAAGAACCGCCTCTCCAACAGGCCTCCGTTTAGAGCTTCTGCCCGGTGGGCCCTCAGGGCGGAGAGCTGGGTTTTGCTGGGACAGACAGCCCAACAGGGCCAGGCACACACCATCAGCTCTTGCAGAACAGAACAGAGCCATTTAGAGGCCCTGGGTCCTGACTGGGACCTTGAGACAGAGAACTGCTGGTGTGCCTCAATCCCCCATCACAAACACAAGCGGAGGGTGGTGGTGAAGGATCACAGGTCTGCGCTTCCTCATTTCCGGAAACTGCTCTGTCCCACAAGGAGAGGTCTGCCTCCGGTTCAGGCTGGCCACCGAAGGTCCCTCATCTGTCATTCCTCTTTGGCCCTGGGCACCTGGCCACCCTTTCAAGGGCTGTTGAGAATCCTAAGAGCCTTCCCTCTTACAGCACTAAGAACCCTACATCACTAAATCCAGTGATTCTCGTTCTGTCCTGGTGGGATGGACAATCAGTGGGAACAATGGAGTCACTGTCATTTTGACCAAGACTGGGTGCTTCTGCTTTTGCATTTGTTTTTTCTTAATTTGTTGTCAAAATACCCTTTGGGAAGTCATGGTGAGAGTGACAGTGTTTCCTGGCCTGTTTTGAGTGTCGCCATGTGCTGGGTGTTGCGCTGGAAGCTTTGCACAGTTTATCTCATTTAAACACCCCAAGAACCTTATAAAATAAATGCTTTTATTAATCCAATTTTACTTCCACAGAAACTAAAATGTGAAAGGCAGGGTGGCACCTGTCCTGCCGGGATCGTGTCATGGAGTCAGGGCCCATACTAGGCAGTCTGATTTTCCTGCACGCACGTGGCCATCACAACACCTTGCCTCTGGAGAACAAACACGGTTTATAATTTTTTAAAATGTTTTATTTATTTACTTTTAGAGAGAGGAGAAGGAGGTGAGAAAAAGAGGGAGAGGGATCGGTTGCCTCTTGTACGTGCCCCGACCAAGGACTGGACCGGCAACCAAGGCATGTACCCTGATGGGGAATCAAACCAGCAACCTTTCGCTTTGCGGGACGACATCCAACCCACAGAGCCACGCCAGTCAGAGCCGCAGTTTATAAACTTTTATGTCCTTATCCCACAAAATTGAAGTCTGGCCGCCTTGGCTGGGGACTCATACTTTCTAAAAAAACTTGTACTGGGCTAGAGACCTGGCCTCCCAAGGGCCGCTGAGATAGCCCCTCCATCCATTGGGCAGGTGCCGGGAGAAGTGGCTGAGTTCCCCGCTGCCACCCAGCAGGTTGGAACCAAATCAGACAAGAGAGGACCTGGCCTGGGAGGTTTCCAGCATCTGTGAGGCATGAAAATTGGGGCATTTCCTTTGACCTGGACAATGGAGGGCTGAAGGAAGAGCAGCCACTAGAAATACATTCGGGAAACAATCCTTCGAACCTATGTTTCTCCGGGGATGTTCTGGCTTCCACATCGTGCCTCTGGCCGCACCAGGAATGCCTCCCCGCCCCTGAGCAAAGTGGGAACTTCCAGGCCCGGGGCTCCTCTCGGATGCTGCCTCACAGGCAACAAAGGAGGGTCTGGGGGCGCATTCCTCCCTCTCCCTTTGCAGCTGCCTCCTCCCACTCAAGGAGCTGCCTTCTAGTTGGCTGTCTCCATGGTGAAGGTGAGATGGTTTCCATGGCAACAGCCAGGGAGAGCTGGTTTCCTTGGTGATGATGAGGAAGGTGAGGCACTTGGACTCAGCCTCTCTGTCCTCTATACCAGTGCCCACCCTGCAAAGGTCATGCCCTGGGCTTTTTGGATTAGAGCCTTGTGTGACAATAAGGTCAGTTTTACAAGTGATAGACCCTACCCAGGCCAGTAGATCAGTGCTCTACTTAGGCTCTGGGTCCAGGCTGACTTGGTTTGGGCACATTGTTTCACCCGTTGGACTCAGTTGTCTCATCTATCAAATGGGTCAGCCTCATAGAGTGGTGAAGAAATAAGTGTAATGATAAATTTGAACTTATTATTAGATAGTAACTTTCTTTGTTATTGCACACTGCTAGCCATTGTTATTACAATGCAGAGAGGGATAAATTGGATTTAATGAGACCATCACAGAGATGAGAAAGCAGGAGCCAGGGACAGTGACTGCCAGCTGGAATGCCAGCACTGTTAAGAGCCAGGACTAGAGGGAGAAGCCAGATACTGGGACTCAAGGCCAGCTCTTTTTCCATTCCGCCCCCTCTTGCACAGTGGACACACTGGCCACTGCCCTTGATTCACTGCTCAATCAGAGACTCAGGGAGCTAAGAACCGAGGCCTCCCTCCTCCCCAGCGCCACTCTGGTTTGTACTATGAGCCTAGACTAAGTCAAAGGTAGCAGGACTGTCAGAGCGATCAGTAAGCACAAGGCAGGAATAACAAATTAATTTAGTGAGGACTTCCCACCCCATAAATGACTGAAGTCTGGAACGCTTCACTGTTTCTTTTAATGCATCTGGCACCGCGTAGCCTCTAGCAGCTTTCCTGATTCATGTAATTTTTGAATTACTAAGGTGCTGCTTGTGGGACCTATGAGTTATTTAGGAAATGATACATCATTCTGGGAACACAACTGTTTTAGGACTAACCGGACTGGGAATCAAAGCCTACACTTCATTACATACCAGCAATGTGGTTTTGGATGAGTTCGTTAACTTCCTTGGGCATCCGTTTTCTGATCTGTAAAATGGACCTGTGAAAACGCCTCCTGCAAAGTTAGGCATGAAGTTTAAAGGTAAAACACCTGGGACAGGAAAGTCACTGGACAACTGATAACCTCTTATTGCTCACAGATAGATGGTCGCCTCCCATTTCAAGCTCGTTGTGTTTTCACCTCACTTGTTGGTCCTCCATGGGGGCATCTGGTCCGTGAAGGCTGGACTGTTCCTCACAGGGCACCGCACCAAGGTGAGCTGGGGAAAAGTGCGCTGGCCTTGGCACAGGCTCTCAGCTGCCTCATCAGCAGTGCAGGGGAGCGCAGGGGCCTGAGGGCGGCAGCCCGCCGGGGAAGCGTCCCTACCTAGGGCAGAGAGCAAAGGGACCGCTTAGCAACATCTGCCCCAGCGTGCGCTCCAAGGCTGGCTGGGAGTGCTCACTTTGGGGGCTGTGGGTCAGATCCTCGAAGGGTCAGGGTTGGGGGGCCGCCCATCAGCAGGTTTGGACTCCGGGGTCCTCCCCAGTACCCTTGCCTAATTGCATCAGAAGATAAAATTCAACTAAAATCTGCCAATAAAATTGTATGTCCCAGGAATTTAGGATTGAATCCAAGGAAGAGTTCAGTCAGTATCTGACATGCTTAAAATGATTATAAAGCCTGGAACAGACAATTGGCTATTTGCCACCCTGAGGCACTGGATCGGGGGGAAGACACAAATGCAGGCATGTACACATGTGCACACCCAGGCAGACTGGTGCACAGATGCAGGGTTCCCAGATCCTGTGTCTGACCCCCTTCTGGTCCTGGCAACATTTATGACCTTAGGTTAGGGAAACACCTTAAAATACGCCCCACCCCCACCGCTACTGGCTTCTGCTGTTAGACTAGGTCAAGTTCACTGCTGTCGCTTGCAACCAAAGACTCCTAAGTGATGTATTCACTCCCTTTCAGCAGGAGGGTGGGCAGGCTGCAGGCTGTGATACCCCTGAAGGAATTCAGTTAAGCAAGGTTTACTCCTCAGGCTTTCATCAATAATAATAATGATGATGATGATGATGATGATAAAGTAACTCCCACCTGCTGAGCAAAAGGGTCATGACCTTTTCTCATCTCACGTCCTCCTCAACATAAACACCCACAAAGGCAGGCAGACACCAGCTTGAAGGGCTTCAGCGACTGCATTCACTGAATTCTTGTCTCTTGCAGGAGCCTGACAAGCTCTCTCACCTCTGGGGACAGAGGGACTCTGTCCCCAAAAGATGAAATGATACCCAAGATGAGATGCGGCCATGCACCACCCGGCCTGGATAGCTTTCGGGCTGCATCAGCTGCTGTGCTAGAAGCTGTCCGGTGACGGCCACCATAGTCAATGAGAAGGTCGCAGGTCCCTGGGATCACCGCAGAAAAGCAGCCCCACTCACAGGCCCTCAGAATTGTGGGTTCAGAAGCACCCGTGAGAATGCCAAGAGAACGGTGCCCCCAGAAGCTGGAGCCACGCTGAGGATGGTGTGTCACTGTGTGGCTTGGGGAAGGGGTGCCTTCGGATGCAGGGCCGCTCTCCAGGAAGTGGGTGCCAGTGTAGGCTGGTCTCCCAGGAAGCAGACTTTGAGGAGAGTTTATGGACAGGATGTTTGTTGAGGAGTGTCACTGTAACCATCCCCTGGGAGGAGACAGGAAGGAAAGAGGGTTGGGCAGAGGGACAAGATGAGGCCCAGCCATACCCCCGTTGACCCTACAGGGAACGCTGGAGCCATGATGACCTTCATGGCTGCCTCCCTTTGGGCAGAGCTGGCCCAGCCTTCCTACCTTCCCCAGGCAGGAAGGTAATCGGTCCTACCCGACTGAACCCCAGTCAGCCCTGAAACTTTGGAACACATTGGTTATCCTAACTCCTTCCCCAGTGGACACAGCCAGCCCAGGAAGGACCAGCCAGCCCCCGGGTGCTGAGCTTCTCTGAGGACAGCATGCCCAGCTGCTGGGCAAGCGAGCCCTCCAGGCACGGGGAGTCTTGGTGGCAATTTCGAGAGCCCACTAGCAGGAGGCAGAACAGGAGCCAATCGGAGGGAGCTGCAGCAAGCCCCGCCCCCAGCACCATGTGCTGTGGGCCCAGCTGCTCACCCTCTGACCCCATACCTGTGAGGCACGTGCCTGTGCCCACCCCTGCCCAACACTCAGTGAATCCAGCCCCTGCCCTCACAAAGCGTACAGTCCAGTGGTCCAAACAGGGACACAGTGTCTGAGTCACCCAGGCCTGGGAGGCGTCAGCCTACAGAGGCATGGGAACTTCGGGTTTAACTGAACTAAGTAATAAAATTTTAACAACTGGAGTTGTCATCAAAATGGGCTAAGCAACACTGAAAAAAAAAAGAAAAAAAAAAGAATGCTGGTGTGAGCCCTGGCTAAAGTGGCTCAGTGAATTGAATGCCGGCCTGTAAGCCAAAATGTTGCCAGTTTGATTCCCAGTCAGGGCACATGCCTGGGTGGCTGGCCAGGTCCCTGGTTGGGGGCATGTGCAAGAAGCAACCGATGGATATTTCTCTCCCTTTCTCCCTTCCCCGCGCTCTAAAAAAATAAGTAATTATATAAAACTTTTTTTTTTTTAAAGAATGCTGGTTTAGGTATCAGAAAACCTGGATTTGAACCAGGCCCTGCAGGCTGTGCGACCTTGGGGAAGTCGCTAAGGTACATGGGCAGCCGTCGCCGCCCACGGCAAACAGCAAGTATGCAGAGGAGGCTGGCTGGTTGGCTTTCTTTCTCTGATAACCACTCAGCCACTGTGGATATCGTAAAACTTATTGGTCCAACCAAAAGGGCCATAAACCCTGCTTTTACGACCTCAGGAAGCTGGATGCTAGGCAGGGAGCCCCAGGACCCAGTCAGTCCTGAAACTTTGGGGTGCATTGGTAGTTCCACTACCCTTGTCTAGGGCTTGGGAAGATCTACACTTTTTTTTTTCTTGTTTGAGCTCTGGTTTAAATCTAGCCAAGTTCTGCTGGGACTCAGTCATCCTGAGCGACACTGACCCAACAGCATCCTTGTGAAGTCAGGCAAGCAGCTCTGGCAAGAAACCCCAACACACACACACACACACACACACACACACACACACACGGTCTTGTAATAGATTTTCAGATACCCATCTGCAAAACCAGCAGAAGTTCAGATTTCACAAAAAACAAAAAACAAAACACAACCCTCATCTTGAAGATGTGAGAGAACCATCCCTCTGCCCCTGGCTCAGAAAACTGAAGTCATCTTTACAGAGAGTGGGAGGCAGCGGAATATTTTTATTCCATGACCTAAAATGCTGTGTCATACACAGAGCGGTGGAAGATCCCAGGCCTAACAGCCTCGTTTTCTCCCAATTTTTAAAGCCGTGCTAAGATGCACACCACATGAAGTTTACTGCCTCCACTATTCTGGGTGTGCATGCAGTTCAGAGGCACTGAATGTTGTACATTTGTTGTGCGGTGTGACTGTGACCTCCCTCCACCTCCAGAACTCTTACCATTTTGTAAAACTGAAACTCCATCCCCGTTAGATAATGCCCCCCGCCCCCCACAGCCCCTGGCAGCCTCCATTCTGCAGCCCAGGGAACCAGAGCCCAGAGATGGTCAGCAGTGTGTCAGAGTTGCACAGGCCTCTTGCGGCTGGCCTAGCACTCAGCCCGGATTCTGGGAGCCCGGGTCCATCGTGTTGCTCTGTACTTTCTGTTAATCGTGGGGCTCAGGGTATAGGGTGTGTCTGGCAGTACCCCGAGCACTGCCAGTCCTGACTGCACCCACATGCCCTAACTCACCATCCTAGGCAGTTCTGGTTGTTTTGCAAGCAGTGAAGAGAGCTGGGTGTGGAGGATCAAGTGTGAGGAGCAGAACAGATGCTACTGTCATCAGCTGGGGCTTGCATGACCGAGCACCAAGGACCGGGGCCTTATACAATGATGTGGATCACCTCATCCCAGTGCTGGAGGCTGGAAACCCAAATCAAGGTGTGGGCAGGGCGGGCTCCTGCTCAGCCCTCTGTGTTTCAGGCGTTTCTCCTCGGCTTGTAGGTAGCTGTGTTCACATGGGGTCCTCCCTGTGTGTCTGTTTCTGAATGATCCCCTTTTATAAGGATACCAGGCATATTGGATTAGGGGCCCACCCTACTGCAGTAAAGGCTCATCTTAATCACATTCGCAATGACCCTGTTTTCAAATAAGGTCTCATTCTGAGGTGCTGGGAGCAAGGATGGCAGTATGTTAACAGGGAGGGTGGGGGCAGGTTAGCCACCAGGAGGGGTCCTCTCCTTCCTGAATTGGCCCAGAGAGACAAACAGACCCCCAAGCTGGGGAACTCAGATTGGGTCTCGTGGATATTAGGCAACTTGACTCATGACATTGTGGATCGATAAGAACAAGGACAGTCTAGTAGTAAATAACCCAGATAGCTCAGCATTTCCACTCCTGAGGCATGCACACTCAACTCTGCCGAGTAAATGCAGCACTGCCTTTTGTATGAGAATGCCAACTGTTTATAACACCAAATGCTTTGTTCACAGGAGGGCCGCATCATGTCCCCCGAAATCACAGGCTAAAGTCCTCACTCACCCCCAGTAGCTCTGGAATGACTGTCTTTGAAGTTAGTGTTTGAAGAGGTGATTAAGATAAATAAAATGTGTGAGGGTGGGCCCTGATCCAGTGACTGATCTCCTTATAAGGAGAAGAGATTGGAACACAGACCAGCACAGACAGAAGACCACCCATCTGACTAATGTCTGTGTAAGAAGGGGAAATTTGCACACAGACACACTGAGGATGCTCATGCCCAGAGAAGGGAGGACACAGGGAGCGGGGGCTGTCTACAAGCGAAGGAGAGAGGCCTCAGAAGGCAACGGCCCTGCCGACACCTGGATCTTGAACTTCAGCCTCCAGGGCTGTGAGAGAATCGAGGCCTGTGTTGAAGGCCTGTGTTGAATCGAGGCCTGTGTTGAAGCCGCCCTGTCGGTGGTCCTTTGTCATGGCTGCCCTGGCAAACGAGTACAGTGGTAGGAGTACAACATGGTGGGGAAGAGCAAAGAACCAAGTCTGACAGAGCATCACCTCTAGGAGGACGGAGGCGGGTAGACCAACGACAGGTTTTCGGGAGACGTGGGTAATGTTTTGTTTTTTTAAGCTACACAATGAGCACGTTGATGTTTGTGACATTATTCTCTCCCTCTTTTTTTGGTAAACACTCAAGAACATGTGAGTGTGACTGTGGGTGAGTGATCCCTGGTTTCCAGTCAACCGACCATGCAGGGGCTCTAGCTATTGACCTTGGACTCCACATTTCCGCTCTTTGGCCTCTGGGCTCTAACGGTAAAATTAGAAGAATAATTCAGTGTTTTCCAAAGTGTGTTCCACAGGATGCTACTCCGGGTAAGATTTTTAATTTATATTCTACATCCACAAAGGGCTACGTGGTCAAATATTCTAGGAAGCACTGGATAATCAAAGATATAATCACACTGTTTACTGCAGAAATTTCAGGTGCCTTTAGTCATGAACAGCCAACAGAGGCTCTGGTGTGCGTACGACTGTGTACCTCTCTCAAAGACTCAAGCTCATCTTTTCTCTTCGTTCCATAAGAGTTGATGTCCCTGGTGGTTCTGAAGGAGCAATCAATAATTTTGTACGTGGGTTACTTTCTATAAATAACCATATGTAAAAAGTTTAAATGGCAGACAAACCCAATAGCAGCCTGTGTGTGACAGACCTTCCTGCGAGTGGCACAGAGACTCCTAAGGTGCAAAAGGAAAGACTTCAGAAAAACCTGTTATTTTATTTTTAAAACACGAAGCTAAAAAGTGAATTGAGCCCTGGCTGGTGTAGCTCAGTGGATTGAGCGCGGGCCTGCAAAGCAGAGGATCGAGGTTTGATTCCCAGTCAGGGCACATGCCTGGGTTGTGGGCCAGGTCCCAGCAGGGGCCAGTTCCCAGCAGGGGACGCATGAGAAGCAACCATATATTGATATTTCTCTCCCTTTCTCCTTCCCTTCCCTTCTAAAGATAAATAAATAAAATATTTTTAAAAAATAAAATAAAAAGTGAATTGAGCCCTGGCCAGTGTGGCTCTGTTGGTTGGGGCAAGGTCCTGTAAACAGACGGGGCGTGGGTTCGATTCCTAGGCAGGACACCTGCCTTGGTTGTGGGTTTGGTCTCTAGTCACTTGGGATGAGTAGGGGAGGCAACTGATCGAGGTTTCTCTCTCTGTCTCCTCCCTTCTCCTCTCTCTCTACAATCAATGAGCATGTCTTTGGGTGAGGATTTTTAAAAAGATGAATTGAGTAAAATTAAACCATTATGAATTAACCATGAGTTAAAATAAATTATGCATTTTAAAAAATCCATAAAGGTTTTCTTTTTAACTTTTTCCTGGGACTGTAAGATACACACAGAAGAGGGCGTGGAATAACCATACAGCTCAGTCACTATCGGTCGCCTAGAAACTGAGTGTGGTCGCTGCCCCTCAGGCCCCTCCCAACCACTGCTCCCTCCATCTCCCCCAAAGGTGAACACTTACCCTCTTAGTGGCACCTGTTAAAATTTTTTTTAAAAATAAACAGAATCTAAACTCTGTACTCTTTTGTGTCTGTGCCCAGTGCTGGTGAGGCTGTGGACACTAGGCTCTCAGGCGACTGGGTACTGAAGCAGCACGCTCCCCTTGGAGGGCCATTCAGCCACATGCATTAGAGATCAGAAATAGGGTCATTCCTTTCACCTGCAGATTCCACTCCTAGGACATTAGAATACTCTGGTGAGGCACACAGCCGTTCAGAATTAGACACTTGAAAGATATGTAATGGCTGGCCTTTATTGTAAGATATACCGTGATATGTTGAGTGCCTTTACCTAAGTGTGTATCTTAAAATACAAGTTCTACACAGTGTCTGTAGGAAAATGTTCCAAAGGTAAATACCGCCCCACCCCTGTTTTGGGAACATATGATAACACTAGAACATTAAAAGCTCCAACAAGTCCTGAGAGAAGAAAACGAATGCGACTTCCGGCCAAGATGGAGGCATAGGTAGACACACTGGGCCTCCTCGCACAACCAAAATTAAGGACGACTAAAATTTAGAAACAAAAAAGCATCCAAAACTGACAGAAACTGAACTGTACGGAAGTCCAGTTCAACCATCCATCTAGACTGGCACAAGGGGGTGGAGTCGGCGGCCAGCAGAGAGGGGTCGTGGCAAGAGCAAGCGGTGGCTGGCGACCCAGGGGCACAGATGGCGGCCGGAAGACCCCAGATGTGGGGTGGCAACAGGCAGACCCAGTGAGGGTGCAAGGCGGCTGGCTGACCATGGTCACACATTCACGCTCAGATAAACCAGACAAAAAGGGGCAATGAGACAGACTGCGCAACCCAGGGCCCCAGCGCCGGGAAATAAAGCCTGAAAGCACTGATTGAAAACACCCGTGGGAGTTGGGGTGGTGGGAGAGACTCCCAGCCTCACAGGAGAGTCTGTTGGAGAGACCTACAGGGTCCTAGAACGTACACAAGCCCACCCACCCTGGAACCAACACCAGAAGGGCCCAATTTGCTTGTGGGAAGCGGCAGAAGGAACTGAAATCAGAGGGAGACGGGCGCAAGCACCACTGTTCCCTCTCTGACCCCACCCCCACATACAGTGTCACTGCCCGGGTGAACACTAAAGGTCTACTCCTCATATGTAACACTCACCACCAGACAAAAAAAAAAGCTCAAATGGAAGAACAGATCAAAGCCCCAGAGCCAATACATCTAAGCAACCAAGAGATAGCCAACCTATCAGATGCACAGTTCAAAACACTGGGGATCAGGCCCTGGCTGGTGTAGCTCAGTGGATTGAGCACGGGCCTGTGAAGCAAAGGATCACGGTTCGATTCCCAGTCAGGGCACATGCCTGGGTTGCAGGCCAGTTCCCAGTGGGGAACACATTGGAGGCAACCATACATTGATATTTCTCTCCCTCTCTCCTTCCCTTCCCCTCTCTCTGAAAATAAATAAATAAAATATTTTTAAAAACCACTGGTGATCAGGATGCTCACAGAATTGGTTGATTTTGATCACAAATTAGATGAAAAAATGAAGGCTACGCTAAGAGAAATGAAGGCAAATACGCAGGGAACCAATAGTGATGGGAAGAAAACTGGGACTTAAATCAGTGGAGTGAACCAGAAGGAAGAAAGAAACAACCAAACAGAACAAAATGAAAAAACAAGAATTCCAAAAAAACGAGGAGAGGCTTAGGAACATCCAGGACATCTTTAAACATTCCAACATCTGAATTATAGGGGTACCAGAAGGGGAAGAGGAACAGCCACGAGTGGAAAACTTATTTGAACAAATAATAAAGGAGAACTTCCCCAGTCTGGCAAAGGAAATAGACTTCCAGGAAGTCCAGGAAGATCAGAGAGTCCCAAAGAAGTTGGACCCAAGGAGGAACACCCCAAGGCACATCATAATTACATTAGCCAACATAAAAATGAAGGAAAGAATCCTAGAAGCAGCAAGAGGTAAGGGGACAGTCACCTACAAAGGAGTTCCCATCAGACTGTCAGCGGATTTCTCAAAAGAAACCTTCCAGGCAAGAAGGGGCTGGAAAGAAGTATTCCAAGTCATGAAATCCAAAGACCTACATCCAAGACTGCTTATCCAGCAAAGCTTTCATCTAGAATGGAAGGGCAGATAAAGCTCTTCACAGATAAGGTCAAGTTCAAGGAGTTCATCATCACTAAGCCCTTATTATAGGAAATGTTAAAGGGACTTATCTAAGAAAAAGAAGATAAAAAATATGAACCTGACCTGTGAGTAAAAAGACAGCAAACTCACAGTTATTAACAACCACACCTAAAACAAAAGCAAACTAAGTGGACAGCTAAAACAGGAGCAGAGCCACAGAAATAGAGATCACATGGAGGGTTAGCAACAGGGGAGTGGGAGGAGGAGAGAGGGGGAAAAGATACAGAGAATAAGTAGCATAGACAGTAGGTAGAAAATAGGCAGGGGGAGGGCAGGAATAGTATGGGAAATGTAGAAGTTAAAGGACTTATGATACATGGACATGAACTAAAGGGGGGAATGTGGGTGGGAGGGGGTGTGCAGGGTGGAGGGGAGTGAAGGGGGGAAATGGGACAACTGTAATGGCATAATTAAGAAAATATATTTAAAAAATAAACAACAGGAATCTGGAGTGAAAGAAATGAATGCTATTTTTATAATCATAAAATACATGTACACATGTTAGTACATGCACAGGCACCTATATACCTGTGTGTGCTTGTTCTACAAGAAAACGTCAGCCACACACAGCCCATACACAGGCGTGCTGGATCCTTTCAGTAAAGCCACACCAAGGGCTCGCCGTGCTTCCGAGTGAAGGCGAAGCAAAGTTTTCATTAGGTTCTTCCAGCCCTTGTCCGAGGAGCACGGGAACATCAAAGGCAGAAACGTCTTCCTTGAGCGACGCCTGTCACGTGACCTCTGTTTTTGGAAAACGCCCCACAAGCATCGCCAGACTGGACACCTACCAGACTGGACAGTGTCTGTGCATCTTGGGTAGCACCGCGGTGCGAGCCACAGTCCCTGCTATTACCCTGCGTCTCTCTCACCAAGACACCCAGAGGGAGTTTTGGCAGGAGCTTCCCGCCAGGAAAATGCCAGGCTCTTCAAATCAATTTGTATGCATTCTTTTGTCTGGAAAAGAAAACTATGTAACTGAATACTATGTTCTTCCTTCACATTATCTGCCAGGATATTTAGACCCAAACTCAGGGCCCCTTTAGAGTAATCAGCACTTAAGATTGCTGGGCTCCCCAGTGCCAGAGCCCGAAGACCCCTCAGAGAACAGGTGGTCCCATGCACACACATGGGAACTCGATGTCCCAGCATGCCCCTGGGCCTCTCCCCGGCAACCAGTCACCCTGCTTCCCTGATATAGGTTATTCCCATGGGCATCCCTTTGCACTGTTGATGGGAAAGCTCCTTTGGGTCTTGCCAGAAGTACTGGGTCAGCACCTGTCAGAAGTGAGCAAGACAGGAGCCCAAGAGTGGTCTTCCAACCCCCCAAGGTGTGGTCGAGCCTTACAAAGGAGGGAGCATTCCTGCTAACCCAGGGGACAGCGTCCAGTGGACTTTGGACACGTGTGTAGAGATGAGCCTTGATTATCAAGGGAGGAGGGACCTGGCCTTGACTCTTGGCCTTTGAGTCACGGTGTATTTAGCCCAGGAGACGGTTTGACAGAGAAGCAAAGTACATGTCAACAAGTTTGGCTCCTGGGGTTGAGGTTGCGTGCCACTCCTGACAACTTATAAGTCACAATCTAGTCTTCTCATCTATGGTCTCCACATACTAGTTCAGGAGCTTGGGTCAGGGTGGAAAAAAAATTTTTGGTCTGAAGCACAATAAAAATAATCAGGATGTTATACTGAGTAAAAAAAAACAACAACAAAACCTCATTTACTTTTTCCCACTGTGTTTTTCTTATTGAGATAGATTTGACATATAACATTATATTAGTTTCAAGTGTCCAACATAGTGATGATATATATAGAAACGGTCACCACAATAAATCTAGTGGACATCCATCGCCTCCCATAGTTACAAACATTTTTTCTCTTGTGGAGAGACTTTGAAGATTGACTCTCTTAGCAACTTTCACATATAAGATACGGTATTGTTAAGCCTTGTTACCACATTGTACAGGGCAATACATCCCCAGAACATCTTTGCCTGCCTGAGCAAGGAGGAGGCTGATGATAATGAGTGATCATTTCATCAGAGTCTGATTGGAGCCAAGCACCTTTCACATATGATCTCACTTTTGTCTCTGCTCAACTAAAGAAGGTTGGAAACCTGGGCTCAGAGCAGTAGAACGCCTTGTCCAGGGTTGCATGGTTATTATGTGGCTCCGCAAGGTGTTGCTCACTGAATATTTGCACCCACCACGTTCATGCATTGAAACCCTAACCCCCGCCCCCCCCCCGCCCCGCCCCATGGGATGGTCTTCAGAGGCGGAGTCTTTGGGAGGCGATTATGTCATGAGGATGGAGCCCTCAGGGGTGGGACCAGTGTCCTTGTTAAACAGTCCCCAGGCAGCTCCCTCGCCCTTCTGCCATGTGAGGACAGAGTGAGAAGACATCCCTCTAAGAACCAGGAAATGGGGGCCCACCAGGCACTGGATCTGCTTGCACTTGATCTTCTTAGCCTCCAGATGTGCCAGGAAAACGTCTGTGGTTTGCGCCGCCCAGGCCACGGCACTCCATGACAGCAGCCCAAACGGACTGAGACAGGCGGCTGAAACCTGTTCACATTCTACTTTGAAGGAGAAGGAGGCAGCCCAGGGCCCCACAGCCACCCCAGGCTGTCTGCTAGCTGGGTTTATTTCTGTGACTAGGAGAGTGACAGCTATAGAAATATTACAGGGAGTTCAGGGAGCCTTGGAAAGGGAAATACTTGTGCTTTATCACTAGACCCGGAAACGCCGGCAGAGGGCTAATCTTGGATGGATTCCCTCTTCTTAATAGGCGAACTAATAATAAAAACTGTGGGGGTGAGGAGCGTTTCAGGCCCTGACACGCCCCACGCCCCACCCCTGAGATGACCCCCGAAGAAGCCCTTTCTGGGTGGCTCTGAGCACTGAGAGTTGTGAAATGAGTCATCAATGTTTGTAACCTGGAGGGGAACGCATCATTTCCGAGGGAAGCTGGTGTGACCAGGCCCCTCCGAATCAGACGCTGAGTGTAGTTTCCCCAGGCCAAGAATCCATTTCTTACCAAATTTTCTCGTTTTCTTAAATGTCTCTTTTCTAATAACTCTAAGCTCGAGCAACAATTGTGCATTCTATAAATATTACTCAGCATCTGTCAGGGGATCTGGGGATAGAAGTCAACCTGGGAGGTCAGAGGGGGTCTCTGGACGAGGTGAGGCGTGGCCTGGGCTCTGAAGGGCCAGGAGTCCCCACAATGTCCTGCCACCTCTCCGTATGTAGGGCCTCAGTGACTAGACCCTCGTTCTAAAGGTTCATTTTTTAATAATCTTTTAGAACAAATGTTGTACAGTATCCAGTCAGCCTCAGTTGGCATGGCTAAGAAATGCAAGGTTTACATACTTGCCCCCAAATGGTCTAGTGTCGGGGGTTTGGGCCAAAGTGGGCAGGGAGGGGTCATTTAGGGTGGCCGCTGGCAGGGGCTGCTTTCAACTCTCCCAGCCATGGCCCCGGCCACGCTTCCGACAGCTCTGTGAAGGGAGACATGAGACACAGAATGATGACAAAGGCTTCCTGTCGAGAGGGCCTGGGTCTCTGAGAGAAAAACTGGACCTAATTTTGCTGAGGTTTCTTGCTTCTCTTTCTCAACTACGGCACCGTTTTTAAAACAACGGTTTTATTGAGGTGCAATCCCCACACCAGGTGCCCTTCTAAAGCATGTGACGCAAGGGGCCCCATCTCATCAGTCATGTAGCCATCACCACGGTCTATTCCAGAAGGTTCTCACGGCCCCGCCAAGAAATCCCACTCCTCTGGGCAGTCAGCACCCACCTCCCGCTCCCGGGGCCGTCTCTGTGAAGGAAACAGTTAATCCAGCTGCGGATCAAAAGTAGGGGGCCCTGTGTTTTATAAAGGAGTAAACGAAGTCCCGAGAAGGTGGGCCCTTGGACTGTGGTCCTATAGCAAACGTCCCCTTCAGTCCTCACTCCAAACTGCAGAGATGTGAGGACAGTGAGTGTGCAGCTGTGCTTCCGAGAGGTTCTAGGAACCCTGTTGAAATGGGGCGGGGGCATCTCCATCGCTGCCAGGCTCCCCGGGTGGAGCGCTGATGCCACACCCCCCCTGGAGAACAAGGGGTTCGAGCTGCTGGGCAGCACCGAGGGCTGTCTCGCTGACGGAGAGGCCTCTGGACTACAGTCGCTCAGGTTTGAGCCCGACCAGGGCCCAGGCCCTGCGTCCCCTCACTGTCCCCTCATCTGTGACGTGGGCCAGGTTCTTCTGATCACAGAGGCAAAGAGTCCCCCATACTCATTACACAAGAAAGATGATGTCAGTGGGACTGTAGCTGGGGCTTCTGCAGCAGAGGGGGGAGCCAGTTCTCAGATGGCAGGTTGAGTAGAGACAGCCCTGCAGTGGCTCCTCTGTGCCCTGAAAGGCCGGGGGCTTGGGCAGGGGTAGGTGGGAGGGGCAGGGGTGCCGGGCTGTGGACCAAGAAGTGGCTGCCCAGGGGACCCTGGGGGCTCTCAGAAAGCAGGAGGAGCCCAGCCTTCGTCATAGGTGCCATGGCGATTTCATGGCCTGACTGTGCTTCTCTGACACTGGTCTGGCCCGCACACCTGAGATGACTCCTCATAGCCTCCCTGTCTCAGGTGGCGGGGAAGAAGGGGCCCTCTCCTTGCAGCGCCCCCCCCCCCGGGTTGCTGTGCCTGCCCCAGAGCTCTGCAGAGCTCGGGGGGCCTGGCCTGGCTGGGTCAACGCTGGCCTGCCGCTCACTGAGCCAGGGAGGCCACTCAGGGCCAGCCTCGCAGTGACTTTTCTGCCTTCATCTCTCTAGATCTCAGCTGCTAGATTTTTTCCATCGAAATTTTAAAAAATTCTAGTAAGTCATCGTGTTACATAAATATAAGCCCTAGTAGAACATTCTGTTACAAAGAGATATAAGGACATTTCAGGAAACCAAAGGGCCTCCAGAGTGACCGGAGGCAGAACCAGGGGAGCTGTCAGTACTGTGTCACTGGGGTCCTGGGGGCCATCCCCAGACAGTGTCATCGTTTGTCCTGAGCCTCCGTGGCTCCATTCCCAAACAGCCAGCGCAGCCACCCTGAGCCCGCGGGGATGGGCCTTTTCCTCCTAGGGCCTAGTGGAGGATGGGAAATTCGAGTTGTGAAATGAGAATCGAAACTTCGAGAGAGAACGTCTGACCAGCCCTACTTGGGCCATTTGTCTGCCTCCAGCCCAGTTCACTAAAGTTCGTGCGAGACAAGGTCGCACTGCATGAGCAAGGTCGTCCTGGCTGCGGGTGGGGTGCGTTCTCCAAGTGCGGGAATGTGGGTGAAGCTTGTCTAGAAAAGCCTGTTATCTTACAGCCAAGGGAGGTGTTGGAGCTGCCGCCTGTTGTGTGAGCTGGAGAGTGACACCTGTGCTGGGAGGAGAGAATTTCTTGTTTGTTGCGCTCACGAACACGCTGCTGACTCTAGGGACCGTCTGGAGGCTGATGATCAGTCTGGTTGGGGACATTGCCATCTCCGGCCGGGCACCAACCCGCAAAGCCAGCTCTCTCTGCCAGACAGGAGCTGGCGGGGGGCTCTCTGGCTCTGCCAGCTGGAGGTGCGTGGCTCTGGCCCACACCCAGGCCCAGCCAGTGAGGCAGCCAGCACCCAGCCAGGGTCACGTGCCAGGGGCGCCGGCTCCACATCCGCTGCCTTAGAGAGGCGCCAGGCCATTTACAGTCTGTCCCTTAAACACCAAGGGTTTCAATACTCAGTGATGAGCTGTGCTCATTGGAAGCCCAGGCCTGTATAAAGGGGCCTCTTGATTTCCCTTCATGAGAAGGAGAAGGACCAGCAGGACTGGGGAAGACAGACATTCCAGAAATGCCAGCAGAGACCTCAAACAGCACTGAGCCACGCCTGCAAAAGGAAGCCCTTCGTGAGAGACACGGGGCTGCAGAAAGAGAGACAGGCCGGCCCAGACAGGAGAGGGACTCGACCCGGCCCATGGAGGGGGCCCCAGGCCAGCTCGCCCCCCTACGCCATGTTTTCTCTTGTTAAAAACAGTGAAATTTTGCCCTGGTGTGTCCATCTGAGTGGATTCCAAAGAGGCCTGATGACTCAAAGATGACCGGGGTGAGGGGCTGGTATTAGTTTTAAACAGAATCATTTTCAAACCAATGGGGCGGAGTCAGGAGAGAGCCTCGGAGGCTCTGAGGTTGTGCCGGGCAGACTTCTGTGCAAGGCCAGCGGGGGCTGTGGGGCTCTGGGTGCAAGTGTGGCTGAGGGCGTGGAAGGTAAGAGCTCCCCCATGCATTTGGTACCGTGAGGACCTACCATCTGCTGAGCACTGGGCTAGGCGCTGCAGATGCAACAGAGAATGAGACAGAGTCCAGCAGGGATTTAGACCAAAATGTGTTCATTTCAAAAGCCCCTGGGGCTCTAGGAGTCAGGGCACAACACTCTGAGAAGCACAGGAAGTTGGGGAAGGGTGCTGGGGAAGCAGAGGCCCAGCTGGGATCTGAAGGTCAAGTTGGAGTCTGGCCAGAGGAGGAAGGACATTCCTAATGAAGAGAACAACACTTGGAACAGGGGGTGTATGTTTCCAGGAGCTCAGGGTTTCGGGGGACCCAGCACAGGGTGCCTGAGGGGGTCTCCTGGGTGGGAGTCCGTGCGTGGTAGGGAGTGTCCTCTCTGGGGTGGCAGACCCTCAGTGACCAGCCAGGAGTGGGGGAGGTGAGTGGGGAATGCCCCAAGGAGAAGAGCAGGAAAGCCTGAAGGGACAGTTTCCCCCACGACAGACTCAGTGACAGCCTGCACCCTGCCTCTTGTGCTGGAACTTGGGCTACCAAAGGCAGTTGAGCCCGCTGGCTGCCCCTTGGCCCACGGAGGGCCAGACACTACCGGACAGAGGCAGGGCAGGCAATGTGTCCGAGGTTAGCGGCGTTAGCACAGGCTGGTGCTCGGTTCAGATTCAGGGTCAGGCCCCAGCCGTGGTTGGAAATACCCGCATTCCTCTGTGACACATCTCTGCCATTCCAGGCTTTAAAACACCTCCTTCAAGGAGGCCCATGCCTCCACGGGGATGAGCCCCGTGCCGAGCAGAGCACAACATGCAGTGGGTATTTGCACTTGAATGTGAACCGGGAGTAGAGAGCGAGCACCCACCTCTCCACCCAAGTCCTCTCTCAGGGCCTCCTCTTGGTCAGACCACACTGGTGGGCCTTGGTGGGGCACGACGAAGGGAGGACCCGAGCGAGCGGGGTCTGGGCACCAAGGGATTATCTGCAAGACCCTCAGCATATCCCTCCCAGAGTCTCAATTTCGTCTGTGAAATACTGTGGTTTGTATCTGCCTGTCTGGCTTACGAAGTGACCCGTGACAGTCAATTGAGACGATGGATATGTATGTATTTAGTAAGTGCAGTGCAATGAAGAGACGATTTGCTCTGTTTAAAGATTTCTAAATATCCAATTTGTTCAGGACAATGGTCGCTGTCATTAGTGTGGCCTGATGGGAAAGAGCAGACAGCTGTCTTCCCAGAGAGAAGCAGAGCATGTCCTGTCTGCTGGCCCAGGGAGCCGCCAGAGGCACCAGTGGGCATCGAGGGGAAGTCCCCGTGGCGGGTCTGTCACTGGCCCTGTGCTTCTCTGCTTGGGCAGGAGCCAGACAGGCCATACCCAGCCCCACACCGAGGGTGGGGTTCCTGGGGTCAGAGTCAGAAGGAACCCTGGAGTGCTAAAGCCAGAGGGCTTTGGGTCAGATTCGGTAAACATTTGTTCAGTGCCTCCGCTTTGCCCCGGGCCAGGTGACTTACACAGACCAAATGGTCTTCTCGCTGCTCTGGGCCTCACTGTTCTCTCCATTTCCTGAGGTCAGGCAGCCCCAGAGAGCAGCTTTTTCCCAACTCTTCACCCATTCGGATCCTCCCACTGGGTAGGTCTCATCCTAAAGGTCACCCCCCCTCGCAGAAGCCCTCCGTGTTCCTTCTCCCACATGGCCCCGGGACACTTACCCAGTGACTTTGCAATCACGCAGTTCTTTGTGCGTGCCTTAATCAATGTCTACGTCTCCTACCGGACTGTGAGCATGGAGCCAGCGCCTGTCAGTCTGGTTCCCCACTGTTGCCCTAGAGTGTCCGAGGCGCTCGAGAAGCGCAGACTATGGGACTAAATACAGTATTAGGGACTTAAACATGCATCGTGCGGTTAGTTTCTATTCTCCGTTGTTTCTCATCACTTCTTTATAGACATGAGAGGAGAAACGATGTGTTGGGTGGGACTTGCCAATAAGGCCACAGAAGTTCCCAGAATCTTTCTCATCTTGAAACCACTGAGCCAAGAAGGGAGCTGAGAGCCCTCAGCAACGCCCTGACCCACAGTCCTCTCTTCCCATCGCACAATTCACGCAGTCCTCAGG
This sequence comes from Sturnira hondurensis, assembly GCF_014824575.4. Classification (NCBI taxonomy): domain Eukaryota; kingdom Metazoa; phylum Chordata; class Mammalia; order Chiroptera; family Phyllostomidae; genus Sturnira; species Sturnira hondurensis. Next base: position 58,620,536 of record NW_028079044.1, on the reverse strand, counting down.
CCTCGCGGCGGCTCAGAGAATTCATCGTGACTGGAGAAGTCACACTTGCTCCCCATCTGTTTGTTACGTGCATGTCGTGGTTAGATTTCATCTGTATAAACAAACAATCAGCTTCACCCCTTGGGTCAGCCCCAGCTCAGACAAGGGGGCCTTAAAGTCACCTTGTCTGTTAACGGCAGCACTTCCCTGCTGGAAATGGCCTCTTCCCTCCTCTCTTCTAGCCCCAATCCTGGGAAGTACCAGAGATAACCAGCCAAAGCTCTTACTAATGCTGGCACATGGTAGGAAGTTAGCAAATACTGCCCCCTTCCCTGTCCCCTCCTGTTAAGGTGGGCCCTGGTCCCCCATCTTCTCCACACCAGCCCCCAGGGATGACCCCTCTCTGGCCTTTGACACCACTTACTCCTTCCCCTTGCTGTTGGCTGGTCACCCAGCAAATTTTGAACTGAGACATTTCACCTCTGAGCCCGTGGGTCTCCAAATCCAGACCGTGAGCTCTTTAAAGACAGGGACTCAGCCTAGCACTTCATAGTGTTGCTGTTCTTGCGCCAACCACACTGATTTCAGGCCTGGCCTTACATGCAGTAGGTGCCCCATAAATAAGGACCAGGCCTTGGAGCCTGTTAAAGACCAAGGTGTAATGGATGCAGAACAGGCTGGGGAACAAAGCGGGCATTTCAGTGTGAATCAGCTCCTCTCTTTCTGCCTCCTCTGGGAAGAGGGCACTTCCAGCAGGAAAATGGTGAGGTTAGTGTGGTTAGTGCAGGTTACTAATCCGGGTAATGACGGCTGGCGTGGTGCGAACCATGGTCAAATCTGTTCAAGTCGGATGTTCCTGGAGACAAAATGCACCTCTCTGCCGGGGCAGGGACAGCCCAAGCTGCCTGTGCCAAGTAGGTGAGCAGCAAGATTGACAGCTTACTCCACAGTCCATGACGAATTCCAGTTCTGCCCTGGGCTTGGTGACCTCGTCGCTGTACGGCCGATCCCTCTGCCCAGGGGACAGCCTGGAGGATGCACAGGGTTCCTGGGCTGGTGTTGGATCACAGAGGGAAAATCTGTACAGCATGTAAGCAAAGGCTGAATGAGGGGGTGATGGAGGTCAAGCCAGGAGAGCAGAATTCTGTCCAAGGGGTTATCACAGAGCCAAAAATGTGCTTAGAAGCCAGACAGGCAGAAGTCAAACACCTACTAAAACGTGGAGCAGACAGGGAACTCCAGGGCAGGAGCGGCAGCCAACGCCTGAGAGGCCAGTCAGCCCGAAGCTTCTTTTCACGGGTGTGGACCCGGCACAGCCCAGTTTGATAGCTCCACTCCCAGGACACCACACAGGCCTCCCCGGCTTCCCTTGGCTCACCAGCGTGCGGACAGAAAGGGGACAAAGGGATCGACGAACACAGGTTCCTGTTTCCTGTTTCATTCAAACTGCATGCCTGCCTTTTCACTCCCAGAATCTCTCCGGGGCACCCTGGGCTCAGGCCGTGTCCCCGGCCCAGCCCCTGGCCCCCAGCCAACTGGCGAGATTCCACTGCAGTCTGGAGTTGGAAATCTGTTGATGTTTTGGTCAACTGGCTGAACAGCGCTCGAGTCCAGAATCCCCCGTTCTGCACGCAGCCCTCTCCTCACAGAGGCACGCAACCTCCCTCAGAGGGCAGCGGACTGTAATGGGGACCTCCAGCCAGAAGCGGCCTGGGGTCCCCCTCACAGCCTCTGCCCTGGGAAGGACAGCCACAGAGGCAGGAACAAGTCCGTTAATCTCATCCGAAGACTGCAAACGGTTCCTTTTTCACAACAGGGAAACCGCTTTCACGAGCCTTCTTTTTCCTGTTCAAATCAGGTATACAAATCAGCTGATAACAACAAAAAAATACATATAAAACTCGAATGTCCAATTATGGGAGCAGAGCCTTTGGCTTCTGAGTTCCTCCCTCACTGAGGAAATGGATTTGAAATGGGAAGGAGGAAGCGGGGAGGTAAACTTTCATGTCTATTTTAGTTTTCCAGTGAAGTCCCCGTTTCCTTTTGGCTTTGTATAAACAAAGAATGGACAGTTGCTGGTCTGGCGATTACAGAAAACCTGTATCTGTAATGTAAATGTGGTTTATCTAAACGCAGTTCTAATAAATAACTACACTTTCCCAAAATGTAACTCCTTAGCTAATAACAAGAATGATAGCTATATTTTTTTATTCAGTAATTACTATGCAGTGGGAACTACCTAAGCCCTTAGCATACATTACAATTATTGTTGACTGGTTATATCAGTTGCCCAAAAATCCTATTCCTGAAAATCCATTGCAAAGCAAGTAAGTTGTTCACATAACAAAGGTGTGTGTGTGTGTGTGTGTGTATGTGTGTGTGTGTGTGTTGTAGCATTGATTGCTCATGGGGCAAAAGCCAGAGACAAAGTGAATATCAGTAAACATGGAAACAATGAATAAAGTATGTTATTTCCACATTGCAATGTGTGCAGCTGTTAAGATCAGAGCTTTCCCGGATGACTGACTGACTAGGAATGATTTCCAGAAAGTATCGTCGCGTGAGAAAAGTAGGATGCATGAAGTTGTATATAATATGATCTCTTTTTACAAATGACCGAAAAGCCTTTTATGTGATTATGCATATTTACTTAAATGTATAAACTTATTGAATTCTTATAAGGCTCATTGTAGCACCGTGGAGAAAACTATGGAAGGTCCATTCTTAGTGGTCAGCGTGGTTCTGTGGGATGTGCCGCCCCCCTGGGTCTGGCAAGGAGCCGTGGTGTGAGTCAAGGGGAGGAAGGTCTTTAGAAATATTTGGGCAAGAGAATCTTGGAGATAGAGTGGTTCTTCTAATCTGGATTGGGGGTGGTCCTGGGCATTAAGATTTAAATATCAAGGAAGGATGACTTTTATTTTGTATACCAAACTGGTGAAGTGGGGAATGTCAGTTACGTGGATATAGATGTACACGTCCAAATTACAAATCTTATCGGGTTGCTTCCCTGCTTAAACCCACCCTTGATGTCCCTTGGGACGGAGCTCAACCTGCTGACCGTAGACCCCAGGCCCTGAGCGCACTGGCTGCACCCGTCCTGGGTACTCCACCACAGCCACACTGACGTTTTCCAGCGCCTTCCTTGGGTCTCCACGTCTTCGCACACGCTTCTGCTTCTGCTTGGAACACTTCCTGTTCCTGTCACTTAGATCATTTCTTTTCACCCTTAGACATTCAGCTTGAAAAGTCACTCCTTGGCAAGCCTTCTCTGCCCCTCCTTCCTCCCAGGTTGGTGCAGCCTCCTTCGCGGTGCTCCTATAATCAGGGGCACTTCGTTGACATATTTGGTTGAGAGAGCGGTCTGTGCTTCTTATTTTTGAATTCTCAGTATTTCACACGCAGTTAGCACTTGTTAGTATCTGCTGAATGTCTGAATGGTGAAGATGCACCGTTCAAGGGAATCACGTTCTGTGATCTTCCTGTTTGCACTTGGCAATGCTGTACATCTGTCCTGCATGCGCCGTTCAAGTGCTTTACCATCTGACCCTCGTCAGCTTTACACAGTAGGTGCACAATAAACGCTATGAACATGCCCATGGGAGAGCTTCCTGGGCCTTCCCATCCTTTCCCTACTTTATGACATGCCTTCCTCCCAGCCCGGCCTGGCTAACTCCCACCCATCCTCCCAGACCCCACCCGAACGCGTCTCTAAGAGGTGTCTCTCTCTGTCTCCTCCGGACAGAGTAGGCAGGCCTCGCGCTGTGGCCCCCTCGTTTTCCTCCTGTCTCCTCATGGCTCCAAGTGTGTATGGTAATGATGAGTTTATAAAACTGGCCCTCCGACTCAGCTTGGATCGTTGCTGGTCCTGGCCCTGTGTCTTCTTCCATTCATTGTCTCCAGCGTCCAGGACAGCCTCTGCCACGTAATGGGTGTTTAGCAGGTACTGGCTGAAGGAGTGAAGGAGTGAATAAATGAGTGAAAAATGTTTTCACTTTCATCCTTAGGAACTACCCGGTGAGGCTGCAAAAAGGATTGGAGCCCGTCTCAGTTTGCTGCGACAGACCCACAGACCTGTAAGTCTCCATCAGAATCAGAGATGCCACTTCAGCGTGCTGGAATGAGGTAAAAGCCTGTTTGGAACAGAACAAAATTGAGGTTCTAAATGGGAAGGTCGCACAGAAATAACATAATCATGAAGTGGGCCACAATGTCGAGATGGGTTCATTAGTCATCAAGGCCCAATGTAACCTCTGTTTCTGGTGACGTGTAATGCACTTTTTATTTCTTTTTTTGTTTTTAAGATTTTATTTATTTTTAGAGAGGGAGGAAGGGAGGGAGAAAGAGAGGGAGAGAAACATCAATGTGTGGCTGCCTCTTTTATACCCCCTACTGGGGACCTGGCCCTCAACCCTACCATGTGCCCTGACTGGGAATCAAACCGGCGACTCTCTGCTTCACAGTCCAGTCCTCGATCCACTGAGCCATGCCAGCCAGGGTCACTTTTTTACTTCTTAACAAAATAATGATGATTCCATAAAATTGCATATCACTTTATAGTTTATGAAGTCCTGTTTAAAAATTTTTAAAAAGCAGAGCGGTTTGTGGTTAAGTACCTTGCCGAGATTGCTGGGCTCTTCGACCAGGGGCTGCATGCAAGTCACCCGGCTCTCTATTCAGCTCTTTCCAGGATGTGACCTCTGCCTCCAAACCTCAGACATCACAGTAAACAGCGGTTAAATATTGATTCTAGGCGCACTCATAGAAAGCACTAGCATTTCAAATCAATATCGCCACTTCCTACTTCTAAGAATTTTCTGAAGGACACCTAAGAGCAGACGTGTCAAAGCTTGACATAAGAGTGTTGATAAGATCTCGGGCAAGCCGAGGGAGGAACCAGATGCTCTGCGTACACACACACCCCAAGCACGTCAGTGACTCTGCAGGTGGAGTGCCTGGTGTTGTAGGGCACTTCAACGTGAGAGTGTAGATAAAATAAGCAAATCCGTAATGCACAGTGTCTGACCTTAATAAATATTTGCCAGTAAATTAATGTGCCTTACGTTAAAAAATTCTCATATCGTGTTTCTGCATTTAGCCATATTTCCATAGTATGACTGTTTAAAATTTAAATGTGTTTTCTAAATAATTACTGTAAATCTATTCCTTCATGCTTTTATTCAATAAAGAATGAATGCCACCCTGGCTGGTGTGGCTCAGTTGGTTACAGTATTGTCCTGTAACCAAAGGGTTGTGAGTTCAATTCCCAGTCAGGGCACAAAATTGGGTCGCTGGTTCGATCCCTCATCCATGTGTGGGCGAGTGGGAACCCCAGTCTGGACGTGGATTATCTCTAGTCTGGGTGTTGATCCCTGGTTGGGGTGCACACAGGAGACGACCAATTGATGTTTTTCTCTCACCTTGATGTTTCTGTCTCTCCTGTCCTCTCTTCCTTTCTCTCTCTCTAAAAACAAACAAACAAAATATCCTCGGGTGAGGACAAAAAAAAAACCAAAAATAAGGAATGAATGGCTACCAGATCCTGGGCACACAGTCCCCCATGATACAGCAGTGAACAAAAACCCCTAACTGTGTGATCTTTACATTCCTATGGGGTAGGGGAGAAGGATACTAGCCAAACAATCAGTAATCTATTGTTAGGTGACAGTTGGTACGAAGAAGAATGCAGTAAGAAAGGAAGCTAAGGGGTGTCAGGGGTGAGCAGGCCGAGCATCGAGGTGTTCAGAAAGCTGACATGTGAGCAAAGACCTGGGGACTGAGGAGTGAGCTGTGAGGATATCTTGGGGGAAATGTCAACCGTTTGAGCAAACACATAAAATTTTAAAGAGAAAAGTTTCCCACATAGCTTAGGTACGCTTCACTGCCGTGAAAAAAGAGGTCAGGGCAGGCGGTCTAACATTTTCTTGGTAATCTGAGCATCTCTGTGACGCCCGGCGCTGGACCGCAGCACCCACGCAGGTGGGGACTGGCGAAGGCAGGGGACTCTTTGCCCCTCCACCGCCCAGATCTGCTTTTCTCTTGCAGGGATTCTCCTTCACCCGGTCAGCTCTTGCCGCTGCTGACTCAGGCAGTGTTTCTGTGTAACCGCCCCCCCACCCCTTCTTGTCTGATGCTTCTGACGTGTCCTTGTTTTGTTAAGATTGGGTCCAGAAGAACAAGACTCAGAGCGACAGCCCCACCTTCATGCTGGGGCTTTGCTTTGTGATGCCCGGTCTGCCTACTGGGTGGGGGGTGGGGGTGCGCTGTGCTGATTTCCTTGCCTTCAATTTCCTTCCTGACTGTTTGAATGGCAGATGACTGATCCCCCTAATTTGGGAAATACTGCTCACTAACTCTTCATTTTATTTCCTTTTAGGGCTCAGAGACATTTTCTTTCTGATTTCAACAGATTTTCTTGCCGCAGGGCAAGTTAGAGCGTAAGATCCCCCAGTATGGCTGAGACAGACTCACAGGGTGGATGTCTGAGGAGAAGGTGCCCAAGATGTGATCCCAGGGGCTGCCGTCGCCGGGAGGGGACCCAGAAACGCGGGGAACTGGGGCTGCCTTTTTTGTTTTAACCAGAGTGCCTCTTGCACGCCGGCCAATCCTGGCCCAGAGGGGTGTCAGTAATGACCGCCCTTACGCTGGACCATCGGAGGGAGCAGAAAGAAAAGCACTTTAATAGACGTTCATGAAAAGTGTTGTGAGAACACAGAGTAACGAATAATAAACCCTGGGGACAGGCTTTGGGGAGGGTCCCCAGAAGAGGTGGCATTTTGAGTACAGCTCCGAAAGCTGAATGGGTTTTCCAAAGGTGGACGTAAGGGCAAGGCTTTCCAGACTGAGGGAGTAGCGTGGACACAGCCTGGAGAGGGAGAGCACACAGCTCACTGATTTAAAACAAAGTGGGAGAATATTTAGTATTTAACTTTTTGAGTGCTTCTGAACTGACACCTAGGATCCTTCAGGTAACATTTTTGCTTAAGACTCTGTTTTCCTTTTCTTTTTCCAGGTTTACGTTTCTATAACATTCACACACAAGAATCATCAACTGTCAACTAATAATTCAATGGCCTTGGACTCCGGGTGCGCAGAGGATCAGGGAAAAGCGAGGCCAGGCGTCGGGGCCGAGACTGAGACGGCCTTCCCCAAACACCAGCAGGTGTGGATGTCAACCCACCACGCGGTGCTCCTCGGAGCATATTGCTGGGAGTTGCAGTTCCGAGGCACACTGCTTGGAGTCACCAAAAAAGTCCTTTGAGTATATATTTTTGGAAATACACTGGGTTTGATGAGCCTGACTGAGTCCCTTGCCCCTTGGGACCTCTCGGAGCTCTGGGACTCTGCAATGCGGAGGGGGACAGAGCAGGCTGCATTCTCCAAACCCAAGTGACGCGGTCTGGTTTCTGAGGAACATCTCACAGGGCAGGTGTCTCCTGGGGACCCTGGTATGGCTCAGCCAGGGGGAGCTGCCCACGTTTCTGAGCTGGAGGATGGCACCGCAGACAGAGGAGCATCTCAGCGTGACCACTGCCCCGGCTGCGCGGAGTGAGGCCCAGCAGCCGGCAATGGTGGTGAGGCTGGCTCATACTGAGGTGGCCTCTTCACCAGAGTCCCAGTGTAAGTAGAGGCTGGCGCTGACTCCTCCTCATGTCTGGCCAAAGCCACACAGAGAGCCAGAGCTGAGTGACTGCCTCGGCTCCCCAGCCCCTGTGGTCTGAGAGGTCACGCAGGGGACAGAGGTCAACCCAGCCCCAACCAAAGGTATGCACGTTCTTGTGTGCCCTTCCAGGAATGTTGCGCTGGACAGAGTGGGAGAGGAAAGCAAAACGGGGGCTGCAGGCCCTGCCCTAGGAAGGAGAGGCTTCTGGAGCGCCCCCATCTGGTCTAAGTCCTCTGTTTGACATATGGGGAAACTGAGGCCCAAGACTGAAGGGCCATGCCTAGACTCACCACATTTCAGATAATGCCATGGGTCCTGCACTAGTTTTGTATTATTATTATTATTCCTACTGACAATTTTTCCAATTTTTCCAAGTGTTTGACTCAATACCTAGGATCCTTCTTGCTTAAGCCCCATAAAATTTTTTTTCTGGATTTACATTTTTGCAATAATTAAAAAAAATAACTTTCTTTTGATGATCTTGCCCTTGACTTTCCTGCAAACTAACAGATTTTTAAATGTTAGTAGGGTAATGACAGGCACAAGTTCTTTTGCTAAGATTTGAACAGCACCAAAAATATCTCTTACCAAATGGTTTCCTCACCCAGGAAACTTTCCCTCATCCCTAATCTGACAAGTGACCTTCAGAGAAAGGAATCACAAGAAGGACAGGGCAGCTGCCATCCGGAGATGAAGACAGGGATCCGCATAGCGCTCCCGCGGGCGGAGCAGAGAGGAGCAGCTATCCTCCTGTACTGCTGCGGCTTCTGGGGCCCGGAGGCTGTCCAGGTGCTGCCTTTTGCAGGCTGGTTCCTCAACCCGATGTTCAAGGCCTTCAGCCCCCACGGGCAACTTCTCTTCCAGTGAGAGGTTTATTCCTATTCACCAGAATTCACTGACCTCTCGTCTCCTTCATCCCCTCCGGTGTCTGCTCACGGGAATGTCCGTCAGTGGGTCCAGCACTGACCAACTCTGCCCTGGGCGCTTCCCTAAGTTCCCCAGCTCAGACCACAGTTTCTCCTGAACATTTCGTGCTTGTCCAGGCTAGGTGGCCTCTTGGAGGTCAGCTCCAACTCTTTTGCTTTCTAGGAGAAAAAATAGAGGCACAGAATGGGAAAAGAAATTGCTTGAGATCACACAGTGAACACAAGAAAAAATTTGGGCTCAGTTTCCCTGATTCCTGACCCGTGACCATTTTGTGATATCAAGACAGGTAATTTTATCTATGTAGATAAAATTCTCCTGCTTTTTTCCCTTACCACTTAATACGAATTATAATAACTAATATTTTTGTGCCTAATACATTAACACCTTGTCATTAATCCTCACAGGTATCCATCCATCCATCCATCCATCCGTCTGCTCATTTATTCAAACAGCCAATATTTATTGAGGGCCCATGTTCAAGTACAGTGCTGGACCCTAAGTATTGTTATTTCCATTTCATAGTGGAAGAAGCGGACACTGAGGAGTTCCATGACGTGTGCTAATTTAGTGAGTAAGTTAGGTCTCAACAGGAACCAGAATTGACTCAGGTGGTTCCCATGAAGACACTCTTTGCAGAGGTGTAGGCAGAACTAAGGAAGACAAGGCCCGCTGAGGCACCCAGTTGTCAGCAGCAGTGCCAAGGTCGGGTCACTAGGGCAAAGGGAAGACCCAATGTTCCTGGAGCCCAGAGAGAATGGAATGCAGCCAGGGGTGGGGGAGGAGAGGTAGGTTCCTGGTGCAGAGCTGCTGCTAGGGGATGAGCCAGGGAGAAAGGGGAGGAACTCTGTCCTCAACCCCCAGTCTCTTTCCAGGGACTCCCTTTGGCTGCGTGCAACCAGAAGACCGAAGGCAAGGGGACCCAGGGAGGTAGTCCATAAAGGTTAGTCCCTGGGGGACAGAGCAGGGTGGACAATGAGTGCAGAACAAGCAGAAGTAGCCAGCCTGATGCCCAGCTGCACAGTGGGTGAGCTGGACTAGGATGAAAATGCCACCTTCCGACTCCCAGTCCTGTGCCTTCTTCTGGACCGTGCAGCTTGCTTGCATTTATGGCCTTATGTTCATTCAGTGAGCCCATCTTTCGGGCAGTACTTACTCCTTGCTGGGCCCCATGGATATGGCTTATTTCCCTCGCCAAAGCATAATAAGGTCAATGAACCTGACTTCCTTGTCTCTGAGTTCCCCAGTCATAGCCTGCGATGCCTCGTGGGCATTCTACCCTTTCCGCTGGGGAGCCGAGAGCACCCCGCAGGACCACTATGAGCTGCAGTAGAAGACGCTGCCCCAGAGGGAGCCCTTGGAGCCATTCCCGTTCTTTGAGACTGGCAAGGAATGTGGATGCACTCATGCCTGATTCACTTTCCTGTTGTCTTGAGACGAGCATGTGGATTATACAGGGCCTGGCGGAAGTAAGGCTCGCTTGAGTGTGGTTGGTAGGGTCCGTGAATGTCTTGCATGAGATGAACAGCAGTCTGAACACTTCACCTAAAATGTCACATGGTGTGCTTGCATGTGATTTTCTCATATTACAAAATTGCATGCTTATGATCTTATAATAAAATATTTTTTAAAGATTGTATTTATTTATCTTTAGAGGGGAAGGGAAGGAGAGAGGGAGAGAAACATCAATGTATGGTTGCCTCTTGTGGGTCCCCTACCGGGAACCGGGAACTGGCCTGCAACCCAGGCATGTGCCCCGGACTGGGAATCGAACCGCGATTGTGTGGTTCGCAGGCCCGCGCTCAATCCACTGAACTATACCAGTCAGGGCTAAAATATTTTTATGTAATAAAAAAGGGATGTTATTTGTACTGGACCCCATATTTGAAGGCTGATGCCCTGATGCTCTGGGAATTCCCACCATTCCCAATGACAGAAAGTTATGATACTGGTGTCTCCCTTCCAGAGGGTTTCCACTCTTCTCAGCTCCTCCTTGTTCTCAGGTCTCAGCTCTGCTGCACAGCCTCAGCACCAGCTCTCAGAGGGGTGCGGTGGGGCAGACGAAAGAGGAGCTTGCTTCTGTCCTTCAGACTCGTGGCTCACATCTTCTCGGCATTGGGTGATGGAGTGATGTATGTCAAAGTCTATGTGGCTTTCCTGTGTGCATCCTGCTCAGCCATCGTGAACAATGACTGTGTGCAAACAGCCCGACCCTGTTCAAACACTGCCGGTGAGAATGTCAACAAGTAACAGACAAGAAACGGAAAGACTTGAAGAATATGGTCACTGGCATTCAGCTTCTGCTGGCTGCCACAACATATTTATCTATCATCTATCTACCTATTTTATGTATATATTTTTTTCCGGAAAAGTGCAAAAGAATCACAAAGGACTATCCCACCATTTCTGGTTGTTTTTTTAAAAAACTCATCCATTTTTATCTACCTTAAAATACACATGCAGCCTTGAGATGCAGTAATCAATCTCTGCTACTTTGCTGGTGAAGCCTACAGAACCTGGAGGTCACCTTGGACATCTCCCTTTCTCTGTCATGCCCAGAACAGAAGAATGGCATAAGAGAAAAGACTCTGGATGTGTGCCAAGAGCCAGGTTTGTATAGCACCTCACATACATTTTGTTGCTTTCACAAGAATCAACTCTGGATCAGCTGTTACGAGTGAGGAACTGGAATTCAGGGAGGCAGTGACTTGCCCAGGGGTCACATAGCCCAGAACTGGTGGCGCCAAAGCCTGAATCCACGTCTCACGTGTCCAACTTTTGTATTTTCCATTGGGACCTGCTCCTTTAGATAAAGGGTGAAAATGGCGATCTCTTCGGCGGTGATCAGGACGAGAATCTATTTGACCAGGGATTTTAGATTTGCCTGCTTCCAAGAATTACTACCAAAAGTACTAAAAAAAAAAAAAAAAGGCCACAAAGAGCTCTGCAAATACAAGTGTTATGGGCCGGTAGACTAAAACTCTTAAAACTTACTGAGTGAGGCCAAATCGCAGTGCTCTGAAAATCAGGTGTTTCCGTCCGCCAGTGGCAGACCGGCACCTTTCCTGGGTGGTACCACTCCTGACAAACCACACCTCAGACGGCCTAACTACCTGCCTGTCTGTTAGGAAGTTCCCTTATTTGTTTTTTTCCCTTAACCTCAGCCTCGGCCACCCTCTTCTCCTTGGTCCCCAGTTTCCCCCAGCTCCACTCATCCTTTTAGATGCCACCAGAATTACTTTCTTGGAAACTTTCCGTGACCCCCACCTGGACTAAGCTCCCGTTATAATTCTCTTAGCACCTTACAGATGTCTTTGTAGCACTCACATTTGTAAGTACTTACCTGCATGATTACTTGTGTCATATATGTCCCGCCCATTAGATCATAAGCCTAATAAGGGCCCACAGGCTTTATTTCACTGCCGTTTGCTGCTGTTACCAGCACACAAATATCTTTGCTGGATGAATGAATGAAGTAAAAGAAACTGCACCTGGAATCTTGCCAGCTTCGGACAGAGGAGAATGAGCCACCTGTTCATCTGCCTAATGCTGTGTAAGCCTTCTCTTATTCGTTCCCCACAAACACCCTAGGAGAGAAACCAAAGCTCAGAGAGGTGCATTAATTTTCCTGAGGCCACGTAGCTAGAAAGGCACATAGTAAGGCTGGAAATGAGGTTTCTGGGATGCTCCTGCAATGTCCTCATCACAACCACTCACTGCCTGTCCAAAGGTGGGGACCGTGCTGACCGACCTGGGCTTGGACGCGCAGCGGACCCGCCTCCTCTGTGTTTGCCTTGCGAAGGTCCCCACTTCACTAGGAGGTCAAAGTAGTGAGTAGAAGAGTACAAGGGTAACCCTAGTCAGTCATCGAAGTGCCACTCTAAAGGCCAGGACATTAAAAGTGGCTTCTCATTTCACAATAAGGCAGGCAGTCACAGAAACAAAGGGTTAGCCCTGTAGTCTAGTGACTGACCACTTTAACTGAAGCTTTCTTTTTTGTATGCTTCGTAAATTCTTCACGACTCATGGTCATAAACCACCATTACAAATGGTGGCCTGTGGATTACGAAAATGTCCCCCAAACTGGCCTCCTTCAACTTTCCTTCACCACACTGCCGCTGAGTCCCATGTCTTACCCCCGTCATGCCTGCACTTGCTTAGGGGTGCCCACCACACAGAGCGACAGAATCAGAGGATCCAGTGAAGGTCTTTGAGCAGAGAAAGCATCCCGGGGCCATTTCCATCTCACTAATGGGGAAAATGAGGCTGCCAGATATGACATCAAGGCCTTCCACCAAACCAGCAGGGCCAGAATCAAAGCTGAGCTTCCCAGGGTCCCTGGCGTTTCCTGGGACCAATCTTCTCAAATGTGTATATGAAGGAGGACCCTCCCCGAAAACAACAACATAGAATTATCTTCTGGAGGATGGGGTCCTTGCAGTACACACAGGCTTCCCCAGGTAGATGAGTGTTGTAGGAGCCCATCTGCATCAGTGTTCCAGCTGGTGTTGTTGTGAGAAGCTGCATCCAGTGAATTGTTTTGAAGACTCTTTCAACTCGTTTGCCCATTTCATGATGGTGATTTATGGGTGCACCTGCCCACACCACTGAGTGTTCAGCAGTTTTTGACCAGAAATGGGAAGCTCCCCCTCCCTGGTGTCCCACCTTCCTTATTCACCTGACCTTGCCCAGAGCAACTTTTTGTTTTGCTTTGTTTCCCTGGATGAAACAAGTCCTCAGAGAGAAAGGTTTTGCCAATGCAGAAGAAGTGAAACAAACAAACAAACAAAAAAAATGGCAGAAGCACTAAAAGGCATCAAAATCGATGAGTTCAAAAACTGTTTTGAGCAGTGGAAAAAATGTATCAATAGGGGTCTTGTATCAGCTGGAGAGTACATTGGAAGTGTCTGAAGTTTAAACATGTAAGAATAAATACAGTTTTGTATAAATAAATTCCAGTTTTGGGGTCCTCCCTCCCATGTATATATTTTTTGGAGGGACTTACCATTTACTTCCAAGTAGACTTTGGAGCTGTGACCAGCTCTTTCTCCTCTGAGAACCTTTCCTAGGATACTGGTGAATAATTGGTCTTGGACGCACCCAGTATCTTTTCATCTGGAGATCTTAAGGAGCCTTAATGACGACCAAGCTTCATTATTTCTGTTTTGTGTATGAGGAAACTGACTCACAGAGGGATACAGCAATTTTCTCATTCATGCTGGGAGTTATTAGCAGTACCATGAATGAAACTTAGGATAAAACTCTATTTCATAAACTATTAAACCCTGTGTCCTTTATAATAGTAGAGTTTACAAAAATAATGACACCTTTGCCTTGAGAGTTCATGCCTTTATTCTGTTATTAAATCTTGGCTTACGTGGGACAGAAGCACTTTGCTACATTACAACACCAGCTTGCAATGTGAAGCAAGATGGGAAAGGCTGGTAGGTGTTTTGGTGATGCCCAGACCATTCAGAGTTCATTATTTTCATTCATTAATTCATATATTCATTCCATTATCATATATCTGAGTCCCTATTACATCACTGGAAAATGGACATAGTAATAGTACCATTAGCAAAAGGCTGTTTTGAGATGTAAGGTAATTTCTACCAAGCACATGGCCTAGCACATAGTGAACCCTTATGCCTAATAATAATTATTATTATTAAGCAAGTAATTGCAGGTACCACATAAAAAGACCAAAAAAAATTTTGCTTTTGGTCTCTGTTTGTTGGAGCAGAGCAGATGGGTCTCAGGTAGATCAGAGAGGGAAGGGAGCCCTCTTCTCTCAGTCTGGACTGTGAAACGTCTGGATGGGTAGGAAGGCATTGCGGGGCAGTGCGTGTTAAACTGGCACCAGCCACTTAGCAATGGGCTGGGAATGGAGAGATGGAGAAAAGAAACGTCGACAAAATTCATATAAAACGGGGTGGAGCTGCTCAGTCTCACAGATCAAGCCAGTGAGGGCGGAATCAAAAGCCTTCTTATCCACAGACAGGCCAGCCAGCCTGTTTAAATGCCCTCTACTCTCCGTGTTTACGTCTCCATTCCTCTTCCTTAGTATTGGACAAAGTTTTTTTATCCAGGTCCCACCTGCCACACCTGTGCTCAGGACACACAAGGGATGGTGTTAAAAGGGACACCAGCAACCTGGGACAGGATCACAGACCTGTAGCAGGAACCACTCTGAAAAGAGTGGGCATAGGGAGACCCTCTATCTGTGGCTCAGTAGAGGATGAGATGAGATTGACACTATTAGGAAACTATTAGGAACTTACTAGGGAACTGCTGTTTCTTTACAGTCTCTTGCAATTTCAGTCCTCACCCAGACATAAAACTTAGAAGCTGTGACGGCAACTATTGGTAGATGAGAGTTCATAAAAGGTAACAACAATTGCTTGACAAAAGATCCTGAAAACAAAAGTAAGTGACAACAGAATGGAAGAAAAAAATTGCAAATTAGAACACACGCTTTAACATTATGTTATAAGAAGGAGGACTATCCATAACAAATACAGACGCCTACAAATTAGTATGAGAAATGGAAGTCCAATGAACAAAAGATATACATAGGTCATTTCAAAAGAAATAGAAACATGAAATGCTCACCTCCAGTAGTAATTAAGGAAATGCAAATTACAACAAGACACCATTATGTTTGCCCATCAAATTGGCAAAAATTGAAAAGATTTATAATATTTAATATTGGCAAAGGTAAAGGGAAATTGGCAGTTTCTTCTGCTGAGGGTAGGAATGTAAAATGGTAGTCTTTTTAATGATAGTTTGGCAATATCTGTAACTATTTGAAGCGTGCCTCCCCTTAGATACAACAATTTCACTTGTAGGAGTTGATACTATTTAAATGTCCACACGAAGGCAAGAATACAAGAATGTCAACTGTAACAATGTTTGTGACAGTGAGAAAATACTAATAATAACTAATATTTATTAAGGGCCAGCACTCATTTAAGCACGAGACACACAGAACTCGTGGCGGGATTTTAACCCAGACACTCTGTCTCTAGAGTCTGTTCTTAACTACTGTGTTCCCTAATCAAGAGTAAATAAAAGTATGCTCCACCTGTACGACGGGACATTGTACAGCAGTTAAAAAGAATGAGGCAGATTTCTTGGTACAGGCATGGCGATATCTCTAAGACATGTCAATCAAGGGGAACAATCAGGTTGTGAAACACTCTATGGTAGGATGCCGTATATGTGGGAAGATGATACATATGGGCGTATACAAATACACACGTATGAGAATGAATCAAGGTCTTGAATGATAAGAGAACATGTGTGGGGGGAGACATGGGAGAGTAGTTTTTCAAGGTATGTTCTATATACCTTGAAAAAGGTTTGTTCGACCTTTTACAAGAATGCATTGTGTATTACTTTGGTAAAACAAGAATTGTTTTACTGACCAAGAAGGAAATAAAATAAAATAAAATAAAGGTTTAACTCACATCAAGAGATTGGTTTTCTTTCCCTCCACGCAGACAGTGATGAGGTCTTGGATAAAGATCTTCTACACTATGGCTTTTTCTAGCCTATGTAAATGACCATAGCAAAGGGTGCCCATTATCTGTACCTTGTGGATCACTACTTTTTGGTGGTTTTTTTTTTTTTACATAGAATTTTCACATCTAGTATTTGCGACTATGGCTTCCTGTTAGGCCACCAAGTTCCATAACACATACTGGCAGTCACTGAAAAAATTTGTTTGGAACCTGAGAAGCACATGGTGTTCCTTTTGCTTTGCATATCATATTCTTCTTAGAAAAAAGGATCTGTAATCATGGATTATTTCATTATTTTGCCCCCATACAGCAGGAGTGTAGGCTCATTCCTTCCTCTTGGTTTGGTCTGTGGAGGTATGAATGAGTCACTCCACATACAGTCTGAAGCACTTAACTTTTGACCAGAAGTCAGTGGTGTTATCTGAGAGGGAGAAGCTGCTCTCTTGGACCCAGTGGGGCCTCCTCCTGCCTGCGTCCAAGGGAGGGTGGCTTTAACACAAAACCAAAGATGAGGCTCCTGGAACACTTACTGATTAAAATGTTACTATCACAAGGTCAGGGCTCTAGAAGTAAGTTGCCAAATGCGGGCTTATCTCTGACAAGACAGTGAGAATGGTTCTTAAGACATTACTTAATGGGTATCAGATTGTAGCTTTTTTGGAGTGGCCCATTCGACAGTAGTTTTCAATTATTGAAAATTTAATGTTCTCTTAAGTATCTTTACAGCAAAAACATCCCACTTAAAAACAGCTGTAGTCTCCTTCCTTCTCACAGCTGTTCACTTTACATAGTTTTAAGTAGTGCGTACAAGCTATTTCATATTTGTTGTTTCATTTAACCTTATTTCCGATACATCTTTTCGTGTGCTTGCCAAAACTTTCATGTGCTTGACATGCATCTTGCATATATGCCAGGATTCTTTTTGTTAATGTGGCAGAGCTCGTTTGGATTCCTCCCCAATGGTTGGACGATTGGGTCCATTCCAGGTTTGGGCCATTATGAACATTCTGAATAGTCCTGCTATAAACATCTTTATACAAGTTCGCCCCCCTTCTTTCCCCCTTTGGATCATTTCCTCAGAAATGTTACTTCCTTAAATGGGTTTACTGGGTCAAAGGGGTTCAATGAACAGTTTTATAGCTCTTGGCACATATTTTTCAGATTGCGCCCTGGGTAGATCTGGCCAATGGCGCGGGCCAGGAATGTGGAGGAGCGGCTCCTATAACCGCCCTTCTGCCGCCCCGCAAAAGTCAAGGACCTCGCGAAGGCCTGCGGATGGAAAGCATTTTTCTATCACTCTCTTGTTGTCTTGTGATTAGGGTTTCAGCCCAGGCTGGAAGCCGATTGTTAGGCAGGCGCAGTAAGGTTTTTGGAATTCCAGGACTTGTGCCCTGGGGCCGGAAGGAACTCTGCCAGGCCCTCCTGCCCCGGGACTAGGATTCCAACTGCCTGTCCACGTCCAGTTTCCGACTCCCACTACATGCCCTCCCAGCCTTCCCAGTAAGAGCTCTGTGGCCCAGGGAGGCCCCTGCAAGCTCAGAGCTCTGCAGGCGAGAGCAACGACTGGCGGTCGCTATTATTTTGGCGCGGGTGATGCAAGACCCGCATAGCTGCACGCTGAGTCAGCCCGGGCCGGGCGGGGGTGGGGGGGCCCGGACCCATCCATCCCTCCACCAGCCCCTACTGCCGCCCCCACTCAGCGGCCTCAGGACCTGGTAGTAGGGGTGGTGGGGTCGGCCTCGGAGTCCCCGGGTCGTCCTCCGGGGTCGGGTCTGGTGGGAGCAGAGCCGCCGGCCGGTCCCCGCCGCGAGCGCGCCCTCCCCGCCCCCGGCAGTGCGGGGAGCGCGGCGGGCCAAGTCAGGCAGTGACCGCACACCCGGCCATTCACCCTCTGAGAACTCAGAAAGGGGAGGAGGCAGGGGCAAGGATAGAGGGAGGGCTCCGAATGTAGAAACGCGCAGCGGAGCGGACTGCAAGAAACGGAATAAAGGAGGAAAAGGGGCGAGAGGCGGCGGGGGCGAGACGCGCAGGGGGCGCGCGCCGAGCGGGGCGGGGCGGGGCGTGCGGAGGCGCGCGCCGGGCGGGGCGGGGCGGGGCTGCGGGGGTGCGCCGGCGGCCGCGGCCGAGGGGCTTGTGGGTAGCGGCTGCGCGCGGCGCGGGAGTGTGCGAGGGCAGCGGGCTTGTGGGACTGAAGCGGCGGGCGGAGACCATGGGAGCGGGCTGGCGGCGGCCGTAGTTGTCTGAGCCTGGGCGTCAGCCCCGCGAGCCCCGGAGGGCGGGGCGGTCAGAGCCCGGCGGTGGCGGCGCGGCTCCCGCTCTCGGAGTCCTGAGGGAGCGAGCTCTCGGCGGACGAGCGGACCCGGCGGCGCGAATCTGACTGAGGGGCGGGGACGCCGCCGTCTGCTCCCGGCCTCCCGGGCGAGGCCGCCCCCTTGGACAGCCCCAGGCCCGGGACCGGCGCTGAGACCCGAAGCCAGAGCTAGAGGCGGGCGTGGGCCCGGGCGGAACCCCGCCCGGGGCTGGCGGTTCGGGGGCGGCGCTAGGCCCCGAGGCGTCCGGGCCGGCGCGCAGGGAGCGAGAGTGCGGGCCCGGCGGCATGAGCCGGCCCCCGCCGACGGGGAAAATGCCCGGCGCCCCCGAGGAGCAGCCGGGGGACGCGGCGGGCGCGAGCCGCCAGAGGAAGCTGGAGGCGCTGATCCGAGACCCTCGCTCGCCCATCAACGTGGAGAGCTTGCTGGTAGGTGGCGGACGCCGGGAGCCCTCCCCGCAAGGGCTGCGACCTCCAGTCTCCCCCTCGGCCCGCCTCTCTGTGCCCCCCCCCACCCGCGAGGGAGGTCTCGCCCCACGCCGTCCTGCTTCCGGCAGCCGGGCCCGGGTCAGCGACCGAGTTCCCGGCGCGGAGCGCCACCTTTGCTTCCTGCCAGGGCCCCCTGGAGCCGATGTCAAACCCGGCTGCCTTTTCCTTGGAGCCCTGGGAGGAAACACCCCTTTCCTCCTTCCCGCCTACCCTCTGGGTTTGGGGAAGGCAGGGCGGCGGGGGGCTCCTTCAGACCCCCCGAGTAGCCAGTGTGAGAGGGTGTCAAGCTGCGAGGGGACTTGCGTCCCAGCGAGGGGCAGCCTGGTGCTGCCCCCGTTGGGAGTGCCTACCCACCCACCGGGGTGCTGCCCTCCCTCTGCCCCCCGAGTCCGACGTCTTGGAGCTTTCGTCGTTGCCATTTAGTGCACTTGACTTTCTGTGCCTTAAGTTTCCCGAGACCATCGCGCCAGCCCAGCCTAGCCTGAGCTCCAGAGCGGAGTGAGCCCTTTTCATTGTGCCCCTTCGCCGCCACGACCTTTGAATTGCCAGGCATTGGCCACGTCGAGTCTGCTCCTCGCTCTTGACGGAGAAAGGGCCGTGCTTTACAAAGTAGAAAGGTTGTTGCTTCTGTTTGCACAGACGGTTCACAGACGGTGTGGTGTGGTCGGCGAGCAGCGGAGATGTGCTTATGGGACCAGGGGGTGTGGGGTTTTACGGGCGGGGGGGCAGAACCCGAAGGAGACGCTCTGGGTATTAAGGGAGCTCCGGAGGAGTGGAGTCCGGGATGGCGACCCGTGGATTTCTTTTTTTTCTTTGAGTATTTTCTCCTGGGACTCAGGTTCAATTCTCCCCGCGGGGAAAAACCTAGTGACCGAACGAAGAGAAAACCGGCGTCTCCGCCCTTTGCAGCGAGTGCCTTTTCTTCAGAAGCAGTTGGCGTCCTTGGAGGTGCTGCAGTGGTTTTCGGAGTGACTCAGTGCCGTCGGGCCAAAGGGCAGGAGCCGGCCGCGACCGCAGGGGCACCTCTCGCGGTGTGCGGAGGCTCCTGCGTGCTGTGCCCTGTCCAATTTCCACGCGCGTGTGGGGTGGCATGTTTTCACGTGAGCGTGGCGCCCTGCCCCTCTGCGCGTCCTCGCTGGGGGTGGGATTGGTCACCTGAAGGGCATAGCTTCTCCCAGGCCAGAGCTAGACTCTGGGCTTCCCTCCCAGCATTTTCACCGTGGCATTTTGCTTGCAAAACTTTGATCCAAGGCCAGAAAGTTCGGTTAAAAATAGTACAGTATTCATCAGGTTCATATTCAATCCCAGATAGAAATTTTTCAGACTTTCATCTCGGGTCTTTACTGATGTTACTCATAATCATTAGGATTTTTCTGAGCTTGAATCTAAGCCATTCGCACGTGTAATATACATTCTCTTTTTTCTTTTTTTAAGTTTCAATTTATTGATTTGTAGGAAGAGGCGTAAGCATTGATTTGTTGTTCCACTTTATTTCTGGTTTGATTCTTATATGTGCCCTGACCACAGCCTTGGCGTATCCGGATGGTGCTCTGACCCACTGAGCTCCCTCGCCAGAGCCTTACATTCTGTTTTATCAAAGTGTTTTCTAAATTATTAAAATGAAGGCTATTTTAAAAAATGAAACATTGCACATGCTCAGTACACGGTTCAGTCCATTCATTTGTTGACCAGTAATCGATGTGTATATATAGCCACACACTTTACATTTTTGTTGAGGTGACACATTACTGGCATGACAGTTGACATCAGATTTTGTCATTGCTGTTTTTAGTTTAAATACAGGGTGGGGCACAAGTAGGTTTACAGTTGTTTATATGGAAAATAATACAATAATTAATAAATAATACAAGAATAAACTGCATTTTTTGTACTCACAACTCAGCCTGCTTTTGCCCCACCCTGTATATAGTCTCACAGAGATAATCACTGTTCAAGTTCATATTTTAGTATGTATATGTCTGAAAAAATATTAAAAAACCATAAAATTACATGGTACATGTGCTTTGTCATTTTTTTAAACTTAGTGAAAGAAACTTCTAGGTAGTCAAATTGCTTGGTCTTCTCATTGAAGAGTGATTCCAGGCTTAGATGTCATGTCTAGGACATTCTCCATGACCAAGAATGTGATATCATATACCTGAATTTTCTTTTAGTGCTGTAATGGTTTTACTTATTTTTTAAAAATTTATTTATTTATCTTTAGAGGGGAAGGAGAGAGGGAGAGAAACATCAATATATGGTTTCCCTTTAGTGCGTCCCCTGCTGGGAGTTGGCCTGCAGGGAACTGGCCTGCAACCCAGGCATGTGCCCTGACTGGGAATCGAACCGCGATCCTCTGGTTCGCAGGCCTGCGCTCAATCCACTGAGCTACACCAGCCAGGGCTGGTTTTACTTATTTTTTTAAAAAATTTATTAATAGAGAAGGGGAGAGAGGGAGAGAGAAACATCAATTTGTTGCTCCACTTACTGATGCGTTTATTGGTTGGTTCATGTCTGTGCCCTGTCCAGGATCAAACCCTCAACCTTGGGCCCCCGTCAGGACTGGGCTCTAGCCAACTGGCCTACTGGGCCAGGGCTTATAATGGTTTTATTTTTAATGTTACTTTTATTCCATTTGGAATTATGAGGGAAAGTATGAAGTAGGGGTACAAAAATTTTATCAGAAGATTTGACTAAGTATTCGAGTTCCCAAAACATTAGTTGGGAGCCTCTGTTTCTAGCTCTGTGTTCTGGTCGTAAACCCTCCAGTTTGGGAAGTGGTGCTTGCGGGGAGGGACAGTAGTGCTTATGGGTTTGGTCTCTGTTCAGACCTCTGAAGATTCCTCATGGAAACAATACTCTATAACTGTACTTAAAATCCTGTTTTGTGCTAATATTAAAAATATATATGAGCTGTCAGTGATAAGGTTTACTGGTGAAGAGAAGAATGACTCAGAGCAATTTTATTATAGCTTTTGGGAAAAAACACAAAATAACCTTCTGAGGATAGGTTAGCTTATGTGAAGCTTAATCTTTAAATCAGTGTGAAATCATGGTGGCATTCAGGATTCCACTAAAACTCTCTCTTCTCATTTTATTGATTAGAGTCATTCTCCCTTCTCTCCCTTTAAAGTATGATTAGGTTATGCAGCTGACTGTCCCAGATGATCCTCACTTACCTTTTGGAAGCTGTCTGAGTCGCAGTGGTTGGCGTTTCTCTTCATGCATGTGTTTGTGTGACAGAGAGGAAATACTGGGTTTGTTTTTGGTTCATCGTTGATTAATCTTTTGGGGAATGTTTCTATGTCCAAGAATGATTTTATAGTTTATTGATTCATTTTGGTAATGTATGGGTTGTTTGTTCAGATGTCTAAAGTGCTTTACAAAAAAAAAATAAAGTGCTTTATTTTTTTGTTATAATTGATCACTTAGTATTCAATATCTAATTTCCTTCATTATTTTAAAGAGATTATAGACTCGGAACTAATTTCTAGCCTATTATTATTGGGGTTGTGTTTTAGGCCATAGGAATGAATAGCAGAGCCTCCTCTAGCAATCCTTTATTTGGATAGAAACAGGGCAGAGCAGGTTTGCTTTATCTTAATTACCTGGATGATTGTGCTGAGAAATGCTTCGTATACTAAGTGTTGTCGAGTTATATGCATACTTCTTTGTTTTTTATTTTATTCAATGGACCGAATATAGACTCTTTTGGGAGATGGGTCTTTTTTGTCTTCCAGTGGTTGTGTCCTGTAAATATTTGTTGAATGAACAGTTCTTTTTTAAGTAAAAGGAGTTATTTATAGAAATATACCCCTGCTTGAACAAGAGATATTAAAGTAGTTCCCAAGTAAACATTTTGATCTATGTTCCTGACACTTATTTCTTATCTTTCTATAGGAAGGGAGATAAGTAAACATTTGTATATGCAGAGAGTTTGGGTGGTAGAATTAATTGGAGGTCAGGTAGGAAAATTTAATTGTGATTTGGATATTTTCTGGATTGTGCTGAAACCATTTGTCTTGGAAAGGATTTAAACAAATTTTATTCAGTATTTTAGGTGAAGTCAAGACATCTTGTGTGGAAGGCTGAACAGCTTTATCTTTTATCATGTGTCATCTGTTCCCCTCCCCTCTAACTTTTCTTCTGGTCGAACATCCAGTTCCTTCTTATATACCTTGGTGGTGTCATAATGCCTGTGTTGAAACCATACTTAATGAATAAAAGCAGATGAGATAGTGGGTTCACAGGGTGAATTTTTTTTTAAGTCATCACCTGAGGTCATGCTTACTGATTTTAGAGAGTGGGGGAGGGAGAGGGAAAGAGGGAGTGAGATATCGATTGGTTGCCTTTCCTACGTGCCCCAAGCAAGGACTGACCCCGCAGCCCAATGTACCCCCGCAGGGTGCATTCTAGGTATGTACCCTGGACTGGAAATCAACCCAATATCTTTAGGTTTGTAGGATGAAACCAACCAACTGAACCATACCAGCCAGGGCACAGATTTGAATTCTTTAAAATAGTATATTGGCTGTTATTAATAATAAGGCAATATTTGTTAACAAAAGTAAAACCCAAACCAAAGGGCATGAGAGATTTTGATCAGAAAGTAAGAGTTGTTATAAGTCACTACAAATGACTGTTTTGAAAAAATTTCAGGTCTTATCAATCATACTGATTACTAGCAGTTTTATTTAGCTTTAAAATACAGGGTAGGCAAAAGGAGGTTTACAGTTGTGAGTTTTTGAAACATAGTTTATTCTTGTATTATTTATTTATTATTGTATTGTGAATACAATTATAAACCTCCTTTGCCCACCCCTGTATTTGCTGTTTGTAATAATCTGTTTCTTTTTCTAATAAACTGAAATGCTTCATTTTCCTTGTTCCCTTTGCATCTTACTTAAAATAGTTATAATAAGGGAATTTAGAGTTATGGTAGCTTTCCTTTTACATCTGCGTAGTGGTGTTCAGTAGCAGACAAAGGAGAGCGATACACAATGTCTTGCCTGCAGTAATTCCTTGATAATTGTTGGTTAAAAAATAAATGTAGCCTGCAGATGTAGTACAATTGACAAGGCATGTTTCACTCTCTTACTTGTGCTTACAATTAGCTCTGAAATAAAAGTCTAGCATTTGAGACTAGTCAGCAGGGTTTTTTTTTAAACATAGGTAGCATTGTTTACTAGCTTTGCTAGTTCTTTTTATTGAGGTATAATATACATACTGTAAAATTTACCCATTGTTGCTAAGGCATTGATTTTTAGTAGCTATAAAGTTGTCAATCATCACAATCCATTTTCATTAATCACCCAAATTCTCTTGAGCATGTTTGCAGTCAGTCCTTGCTTCCAGCCCCAGCCAACCAATGATCTGTTTTCTGTCTCTATACATTTTTCTTTTCTGGAAATTCTGTATAAGTAGAATCATACGATATACAGTTGTTTTCTCTGGCTGCTTTTACCTTGCACAATTTTTTGAGGCTCATCTATGCTGTAGCCTATATCAATATTTTGTTTTTAATTGCTGAACTATGTTCCATTATATAGATACACCACATTTTGTTTATGAATTCAACATATGTGTGGGCATATGTTTTTATTTCTCTTGCTAGATTTCAAGGAGTGAGATTGCTGGGTCATATGGTGAGTTTATACGTAACTTTTAAAAAACTGACAAATTGTTTTCCGAAGTAACTGCACTATTTTATGAGTTCTAGTTTTTCCACATCCTTAGGGAACACTATTGTCTGTCTTCGTGATTGTAGTCATTGTGGTGTATTTTACTAATGACAAATGATGCTGAGTACTGTTTTATGTGCTTGTTAATTCTGCTTGTTCTTTTGATTTTTACTGATGTACCATGAGTATTATCTGGTGAAGGGAATTTCATTTTGTATACCACAGGGCAATCCCAATGTTTAAAAAATAGAATATAAATAATATCTTTGAATTATTTATACAAAGATGGGAGACCTTTGTAGGTAGGATTATCCTAATGGCCAGAGTCTCCACTTTAAAGGTCTAGTTAATACTGAGTCTCCCCTTACCCCTCCAAACCTTGCTATCATACGTTTTGCTTCTAAGTAATGAATGAGCCTTACTGAACTGTGTGGAGTCTACACTGCAGATGCTGATAATGGCAGTCTTTACTGGTTGGGTTATTTCTAAGCTACAGATCAAGTTGAAGTACTTCTGACTTAAATGTGCGTTCTTTGAGTGTTTCTTCATTTATGTGCTCATCTTTACTTTCTGAGCATGTTGAGTAGGCTTCTAAACTTATTTCTGTCCATCTTAATCCAACATTTGTCTTTATACTTTCCTGTTTTACATAAAGCTCAGGAAGCAATTGTTATTATTAATTTTTTAACTTGGTTCCAGTGAGGGTGGTTTCCAGCGGGTGTTCTAAATACTATATGTTATGCTTGGCTTTTGGCTTACACTTTGAGTACCCATCTGAACTTAATTCCAGATACAATTGTTGCCTCCTCTTGTTCACAGTTGGCATTAAATACTGATTTTTGAAATTACATTATGTGTGAAGTTTTGGACTTTAACCAAGGGGCAGTGTTCTTTTCAAATGTAGAAGTACTGGTCTTACTTGTGCACTGTATATCAGATACAATCCTACTGTTTTGCCTTGTATTTCAGTATGGTGCTTTTTTAAAACATTAAAAATTTTCCCCAGCTATTTAAAAAAAATTCTTTATTCTGTTGCAGTATGTCCAACTGTTTCCCCCTTTGCCCTCCTCTGTCCTTCCCATCCCCTGTTCCCATAGTCCATCCCCACATCATTGTTCATGTCCGTGGGTTATTCATACATGTTCTTTGACTACTCCCTTCCCTTCTTTCTACCATTGTTCCCTCCCACCTTAACTCTGGCATCTAGCTGTCAGTCTGTTCCCTGTTTCCATGTTTCTGTTTTGCTAGTTAGTTTATTTTGTTGATTAGGTTCCTCTTACAAGTGAGATCAAATGGTATCTGTCTTTCACCAACTGGCTTATTTCACTTAGCATAATAGTCTCCAGTTCCATCCATGCTGTCACAAAGGGTAGGGATCTGCCCTCCCTCCCTCCGTCCTTCCTTCCTTAACTTCCTTCCTTCCGCATAATATTCCAATGTGTGCCCGTTCCACAGTTTTTTAATCCATTCATCTGCTGATGGGCACTTCGGCTGTTTCCAAGGGGGTTCATAAGTTCTTTTGAATTGGTGTTTCAGGATTCTTAAGGTATAGTCCCAGCAGTGGAAGTTGTTATCAAAGGCGTGGTTATTGCAATTGAAGTTTCCCCTTTTGCTTTAGATTATTGTCCTTTTTTTGAATTTTTATTCACATACGAACATTTGAGCAGTGAAGGAAATTTTAGGAGATAAATTCTTTACAATTTAAGATGCCTAAATATATTAAAGAAGAATTTAAAATATTTTTGGTTAAAGTGATATTTATTTTTCTAAAAGGAAAGTACACTAAGCACAATTGTCATGAACTTTGAAGCCTGCAAGAATTAGTAAAATGTATTTTTGTATGTGAAACCCTTGAAGAAATATTTAAAGCATTAGATGTCTAAATATTAATATGATTTTAAAAACTTTCACCATTTTGGAATAACATTATGGATTTAGCTTTGTGGCACTTTGGACTTTTATACATTTGAATATAAATGGCCGTATTTTATTGTGTTACATAGTGAATTAAGTTCAAGTTGAAGTTGAGTGGTTAAAAATGGTATTGTGTTATGGTTGACTAGTTTGCCTTTGTGAAAGAGTCAAGATTAAAAAAATTTTTCTTTTTGAACCATTAGATTTCATCAGGTGCTAACAGGCCATACAATCAAAATCTATGGGTACTAGTATGGATTAGGGGAAAATACATAAGATGATAATTTTCTTTCAAGGAAATGAGATACCAAGACAAACTGGGGAAAGAGATAAAGCAAAATATAAAGTTAGTGTCAATAATAATATTGTAATTATTCTAAATTTAGAAACATTTGTTTGAATATTCAGAGTTGCTTTTAAATATCTAAAAGAGGAATCTTGAATTTTTGAATTTGTCCCCTCAATGATTATATTTTGTCCAAATAGAATCACTGAAATTAATGTGCAAATCAGGTAATAATGAACATTTCTCTATCTAAGCTTTAGATGTATGCTGTGATCCTATATTGCATTCAGTGGGAAACAGTTTTTTCGTCTTGCACTCAAAAATGGTAATCTCAAAGGAGCTTTATTTTAATGAATGCATTTTAGAAATCTCCCTACTGGATTGAAACTAACAGAAGACTGTGTATGTGTGTCTGGGAGTTAAAAATTTTAACTTAATACCAATATAGTTTACAGTCTGGCTTTTTTTAAGTTAAGATTTTTCTAATCTGTATCTTCCTAATCCCGTAGTTTAGGCAGTGATTTCCAGACCCTGGAATACATAGGTCTCAACTGGGATCCTCAGAAATATGAAAGACTGGCTTTCACCCCCAGACATTCTAACATAATTGCTCTGTGGTCTGACCGGGGGATCAGGAGCTTTTTAAGTCCCATGGTGATTCTCAGGTGCAGGGAAATGTGGGAACCACTGAGCTGAGGGGTGCAATATTGTACTTCAAAGATTGGCAGAGGGGTCATAGGGTCCCAGATGTATCTGAGAAAAGGTGAACACTTGTTTTTTTTTTCTCCCCTTATTTTTGTGGCTCACTAAGGCTTGGATGCAGCCAGAAAGTCAGAATTATCTAATGGAAGCCAGAATCACAAGTAGGATGCTTGATGGAAATGGTGTCAGATCTAATGATTTAGATGGTCTGTAGGGGCCAGGAATTTGCATTTAAACAAGTATCTCAAGTGATTCTTATGCAAGTAATCCTCACGTCAAAGGCTGAGAAACAGTAGGTGTTGTTTCTTGTACTGACTGAGAAAACCAGAAGTAGATGCTGGTTGAGATCTCCATGCCATACAGAAATGTGTGCAAAAGGTTGGCACATGGTGAGATGCAAGATTTTCTGAAATGTCAGGAGTCATTACATGATGTATCTTCTTTTAGAGAAGATATTCCATAGGAGTCAGACTAGGACTCTTTTTCTTGCTTTAGAAGGAAATTTAAGTTGCCAGGCTTTTCTGAAGAAAAAGAATCAGACAAGACACCAAATAGAAATTTTAAAAAACTTTTTTATTGTGGTAAAATATAATATAAAATTTCAATATAGAAATGTTATTACATCTTATCCTTTTGTGAGAAATACAGTCTACAGAAAATTATTGGCCTAGATATACATAATTTTGATGCTTCATATTTAATAAATGGTTACGGAAAAATGTTGGTTGTTTAATTGACAGTTGATTTAATTTAGAAAAGTATTATCTTTCAGTGCATAGCACCTACAACAGGGTGGTATATTTATATTTGTGATCATACCTGCATTTAAAAAAAATCACTCAAAAATTATTTTGTGGTCTTTTTAAAAGCAAACCAAAAAATATAAAATATTCAAAACTCTTACATTAAACTATTTTGAAATTTTCTTTCAGGACAGGGCTGAAATTTTATTTTCAAAGCAGCCTTTAAGTTATTGTTTACATTAAGTAATCATCTTATTAACATGTTACTCTTTAGATTTTTTAACATGCACATTCTTTGCAATATTTTTTCACATCATTTAAAATGAAGAGATGACCAGACCTGGCCAGAGTGGCTCAATTAGTTGGCTCATTGTCCCATAATGCAAGGGTTGCAGGTTCAATTTCTGGTCAGGGCACATACCTGGGTTGTGGGTTTAATTTCCTGTCCATTTTAATTTTTTTAAAGATATTTTATTTATTTATTTATTTTTAGAGAGAGGAGAAGGAAAGGAGAAAGAGTGGGAGAGAAACATCAATGTGTGGTTGCCTTTCATGTTTCCCCTACTAGGGACCTGGCCTGCAACCCTGACTGGGAATCGAACCAGTGACCCTTGTTTGACAGGCCCATGCTCAATCCACTGAGCTACACCAGTCAGGGCTTAATTTTGTTTTTTAAGGGTTATATACATATTTTAGAAATTTGAAAATTAAAATTTACATTTATTGATTCTTATGATAGTTACAGCAGTTGTAATATTTGTCTTTTTTTTTAGTATTTGAAACACCAACTCACTTTTTATAGATTTTTATTTTATCTTGTGGCTAATAAAATTCCACATACTTGTGGCCAAAGCACAATTAATTAATATTTATGATACATAGTAACAGTATCTTTAAAGCAGTAAAGATTTGTGACAGTTCATCTTTTTAAATTACTGCTGAATACAAAGGTAACTACAAATATGACTATAAATGTGAAACAGATTTGAAACTGGGTGGCCCTTCTTTCAATGACTTAATAAACTTCTGCACTTATCTTTAGAAGCCTGTTATATGTAGTAACATTTCATGGGAAGTGCTTTTCTCATTTAGAAATATTTTACAATTTGGTGATTAAAATCCCTATTCCATAATACTTTGGTGTACAAGCATTGTACCAGCATTTCCAAATATTTGACAAAATGCTATTTAATTTGATTCTTCGTGATTTGTTATGGCATGTCCATGCTAAAAAATTCTAAGGCATTATTTCTAACTGTAGCTTAAAAGGGATACATTATTCATGATTGTAACACTTAAAATTAGAGTATGAATATGTGTTGTTAATGTTATATTTAAGCTAAAGAAGAATTTAATCACAAAAGAAAGATGATATACTATAAAAGAATGAGAAAACTCACTGAAAGAATTTTGCTGATAGTTCTAAAAAACAATTTCTTCTGCAACCATGTATTTTTGTAAAAAAGAGGAAGCTGTAATGTTATAAATTGAAGGCATTACTGAAAACAGATTTTTTTCAATATTTGAGACATTTCCATAATGGGAGAACAACGGATGGTACAAATAAAACTAAATTTAGAACTGACAAAAGGAAACTCTAGTACAAAACTGTCTTATCAATTTTTTAGACGAAAGTTATAACGTAAAACACTGAATACATTTTTAAGACATTAATTACCAATTTGGGGGGAGGGAGTTAGAAAGAGGGAATTGCAAGTCAAAGAAGAATGTGGCCCTGGCCAAGTAGTTCACATGGTTAGACCATCACCCCAGTGTGACAGGGTTGTGGGTTCCATCTCAGTCAAGGCACATATAATGCATCATATAATGCCTCAGTCAAGGCACATATAAGAATCAGCCAGTGAATGCATCAATACATGGAACAGCAAAACTTGATGTTTCTCTCGGTGTCTGTTGGTCTATCCCTCTTCCTCTCTTACTCTAAAATCGATGAAAAAAAAATGGATCCTGTTTAACCTGCATTACTAAGATGAAAATACAAGTAAAGATGGGTAAAAATGAAAAGAAATGACTTGATTATTTTTTATTGTATTTTTATAAGAGAGACAGAGTAGCTCTGGCTGGTGTGGTTCAATGGATTGAGTGCCAGCCTATGAACCAAAGGGTCACTGGTTCAGTTCCCAGTCAAAGCACATGCCTGGGTTGTGGGACAGGTCCCCAGTTGGGGATGCACAGGCAACCACACATTGATGTTTTTCCCTCTCTCTTCCCCTTTCTTAAAATAAATAAGTAAATCTTAAAAAAAAATAGTACACTGGCTTTGAGGTCAGAAGGCCTAAGACTGGTATTAATTAATTAATTAAATGCTTTATTCTCTTCTTGATTGCAAGTAATACTTTACAAGACTATATCTGTCTGCCTCAAGATGTGGATTTAAATCCAGTGAGAAACTAAACTATATATGCTACTGTTCTGTAAACTGCACAGAACTTCACCTTTTTACACACTGTTGAAGAACTATTTCTAAAACAGCATATGTTGTAGAGTGTCTTTGAAAGGGTATCTGTCTGCACGCAGAGTCAATTTCCTGGTGTTAACCTGTTGCCTGTCCCAAGAGGCGGCATATTACTTGACATATAGTAGGTTCTCTAAAGTATAAAATAAATGGCATTTTTATTTTTTAATTCACTGAGGATAATTAGCTGCATTGGGTGAATACTTGTTTATATTTATTTTTTGGATTATTCTATTACATTCCAAATGTCACTTTTTCCCAGCTAAAGTTTATTTTTTGAGTAGTTGTGATTTTGAACTATCAAGAGTCTGGTGTTCATATGTAATAGAAAATTTAAGTAATCTTGATATATAAATATAAAGAAAAGTTACAGAATTATTAAACCTTTGCATTATTAACTTGCAAAAATGTTAATCATGCTTTAAATAAGGTTTGAGGGAGAATTTGGGTTGTACCAACAATTCTTACCTTTGGCTGAAATAAACAACTTTTGTCCTACATTTCCTACATTTAGTAAAAAAGGTACATTTCAGAACAGCTATGAAGAATAGTTTGGAATACGCAAACTGCATATACTATGCTGTCTTACCTGTGATACAGATTTTGGTCCTTAGGCATACCAGGATAATTGTAATTTTATCGTGTAGAAAAAATGTATACAAATAGCATAATAGTATATGATGTGATCATTTTACATTGGTGGCCATTGTAATCAATAACTGTTTTGTTTTCTTGGATCATGTCATTTCAAAGCTGATTTAAGAGTTTAGAATTTGGTAACAGAGTTAGGTCTTAAATCTACTGCTAACCATTTAACAACCTCATGGAATTAGCATTTATAGGCTAGGAAAAACCGTATTAGTACCCAGGCATAATTAAAGTGAACATGGGGAGAAACCTACTGGTAGCCACTGCTATGGTGATAAATTATATATTTTCCTGTTGTGTCATTTATGAATTAGGAAACTAATTTTATTTACTTTTTAAACAAATTTATTTCAGTGGTTTTTCTTAGAATGGAGACTCAGGATAGACTACTTTGTCTGTTGTGGTTTGTCAGTGTTTTGGTGCCTATCTTTGTCTCCTTCAATAAGAGGGGCTGGGAGGGGTTTTGGAAGACCCTTAGGATCTGGAGAGAGTATCAGGACAAAGTCTTGGTGGGGTTTATGGCTTGCAGATGATGGGATTTGGAGGATAGAAGCTTCTTCAGAGGTGTGAAAAGAAAGTAAGCAGGACCAGGGATAGAGGTAAACATGCTTTTACTGGCAACTGAATATGCCATGCATTTTTATATTCTTTGATTTTGTGCCTACCTGGAATGATCCCTCTCCTCTGCTTTGTCAGCTTACAAAAAAATAAACAGAACAATTTTTTTTAAAATTACAAAAGTAATTCATACCTATTTAAAAAAATAAAAAATTATAGAAGTGTATATTCTGAGACAACCACTTGGTAACATGTTAGTGTATCACTTTCCTTTTTTCTGTGCATATAACAACATAATGGTACACCCATTTTCATTGCATAAAAAAACACACTAATACTTGCAGTTTTTTTTAATACCAAAGTGCAACTATACCATATCTGTTGTTCTGTATTTGCTTTTTAAATTTATTTTGGGAGGTTTTCCAGTCAGAATTTACTATTCATCTAGTTGTTTTTAAGGGCTGTGGAATATTCCATTATCTGGATTTGCCATAATTTATTTTACTATAAAAATATGGGTAGATATTCAGTTTGTTTTCTTGTTACAAACATTGCTGCAGTAAACATCATTGTAAATATTTTTGTGCATATATATGAATATTTTTGTAGATTTCTAGAAGTG
This sequence comes from Sturnira hondurensis, assembly GCF_014824575.4. NCBI lineage: Eukaryota > Metazoa > Chordata > Mammalia > Chiroptera > Phyllostomidae > Sturnira > Sturnira hondurensis. The sequence continues at coordinate 58,588,023 of NW_028079044.1, read as the reverse complement.
GAATTGTTAAAGTATGAGTAAATTTGAAATTCCATAATGATCTCAATTTGCCTTTTTAAAAGATTAGCAAATAGAATTCTCCCAATAGTGATGAGATATACATACTTCATTTAGCTTTTTACATTATTTGCCAATCTGTTAGGTGAAAAAAAGCTACTATATACCTATGTTTTATGTGTATTTTAATATTTGATTACCAATGAGATTGACCACCTGCTATTAATCATTCCTGCGATTGAATTCTCTACGATCTACCTTAAACTTATTTTCTCTTTGAGGTCTTCTGTATTTCCTCTTTCCCTCAACCCTAGGCAGTGACTTCTTTCTTTGTTCACACACCATTTTAGATCTCTTATAAACAATTATTTTTTTCATTTAAAGATTTCATTTATTTTTAGAGAGAGGGGGAGGGAGAAAGAGAGGGAGAGAAACTTCTTTTGGTTGCCTCCTCCACATACCCTGACCTGGGACCAAACTCTGGGATGACGCAAAGCCACACTGGTCAGGTCTCTTACAGCCAATTATAATCCTATTGTGTTATAATTTGTATACTAGATTAGGAGGTCCTAGAGTTGTGAACATGTATTCATTTTTTTAACTTTTATATCTCAGTTTATTGGCAATACGGGCACTAAAACCTCCTAGTTTTCAGGGTAACGGGGCATAGTACTTTAAATATAATTTCTTTTTCTTTCAGTTCTATTGATACAATGGACATACAGCATTATATAAGTTTAAGGTGCACAGCAATGAGTTGGTTTAACATGTATTACAAACTGATTACCACAGTAAGTTTAGTTAATATCCATCATCTCATGTAGTTATGTGGTAGTCACCTTTATATCTCTTATTTACTGGTATCTAGCCCAAAGCCTGTAGCGCTCAGTATGGTTTTCAGAGCTTTATCAAATGCTTAGTCTGATTTCCAACTGGGCGTTTATATGCAAGGTTTGGTTCCTCCTTTTGGTGGGGAGGGTGAAAGTTGGCTCTTTACTTAATGGTAATAGTTCTAGTTCAACCCTTTCATTTTACAAATGAATGTAGTCTGAAGGAGGAGTGTCTTACCTGGTTATGAAATTTAAAAAAAATTTAATCACAACCTGCTGGGTGTTGTGAAATACATAGCAAAGCTTCAAACTGGGGTCACTTCTGGGACAAATACTGATTTCTACAATTTGAGATAGAGGGTGAGCCTTTTTTTATTCTTACAGACAAGGCCCAACAAATGAGGCTTTTTGCCTGACAGCCTTAGCATGTAGCTTTAAACCAGCACAATTCTTCCACATTTCATTAGGATTTTCCAAAAAGGGATGAGTCTTCTCACACACTAGGAAGACTTATAATTGCAATTATTCCAAGCCCTGGCAGATTCCTGAAAGGGCTGATATCCAGTAGCTAGCTACCTTTCCACGAAGTGACCTCACCAAATCTCATTTCATTATTGTCTTTTCCTGCCCAAGATATAAGCCCTTAATATACATGTCATCTACTCTTGTTCTGCTGCCTAATCTCCCCCTCCTTTTCAAACATTTCTCACCCTTGTTCTAAAGTTAATATAATTACTTGCATCTTCAAATTCTTTAATGAATGCTACCTTATCTTTGCTTAAACAGCACCTGTTTTTCTCCTGGGGGAAAGTTCTCTCTGAATGGAACTTGTATCTTCTTTTACTCTCCTCCTATCTCAGTGCAGAAAGGGTGGGAGGGAGTTTCCTTTTTACTTTGCACATGGTGCCAATAAAACCTTCCTGTTAGAATTTCTGTTGAGTCTCATATAGTTGGAGTATACATACATTAAAGACATAGGCTTCTGGTTCATTGTTTCTTTTCCACTCAAGATTGTGCCACCATTCCAGGTGAATTCAGTGTTTATGTGAGCAGAGTGCCCAGGACCCTGGCTTCATCTTTTCCTCATCTCTAGTGGTCTTCATCTTCACCTAGTTCATTTCACTTCTGGGAAGCTAATCTAGACCTCTCTCTTATGTGAAATCAGCTTACTTTTGAGCTCATTAATGTAAACATTCTGCTCCTGGCACTATTTTTTTTCCTTTTACTAAATTTATTCATTGATGCTTTTGACATCGGCAGTTCTTTGACCTCTCTCCACCAAATGCTTCCTGTATAAACAGGCAAGAATTTATTGTCTATCACTTCTTACTTCGTGCTAGGCTTCTCAGTTTCCTTTCCCTGTTGAATTTCTGTCATATAAATCTGGCAAAACCTAGATTTTAGATCAGCTTGTCTCTCTGGCCTACATAAAAGATGTTTGTTGAGCAGTGGTGGAGAGAAACCACACGACTATCCAGATTAGTGGTGCTCCAAATTCATGGTCTTTAGTTCTTGCACGAGCTGTCAGGGATGCAGAGTGGTTCTTTCATTTTCCATTGGGGCTATTTTAACATTTCTTTTTATTTCCTTAAACTTCAGAAACAAAGTATTCTCCACAGATGGTATGTCTACTTCTTGAGAAAATAGAATCCATCAAAGGAGATCCCTTAAATTTCCTGTTACTTGACTCACCAGTTTATCTCCTCTGTACCGTTTGTTCTTCCTTTTCCTTCTGTTTCACTGGATGAGATGTCCTTTCTGTCTCAGGCTGAGACAGAAGTAAGCCTTTCTTACCCAACTGTGCTTTGTTTGTCTTTAATTGTTCCCTTAATTCTGATCCTTTCTCATCCTGCTAAACTTGTTCAAATGTCTCACCTAAAACAAAACAAATAACCAAATTACCCCTAGAACAAAATCCTAATTCTTCCTAGCTTCTGCCCCTTCCCCTTAGCAGCAAAACAGCCCCAGGCTTCTGTTTACTCCTTAATACACTGTAGTTTGTCCTCCTCCATCACTTACTAACACTGCTCTCTTCAAGATCATGCTGACTTCCTCACTGGTAAAACTGTCATTTTTTTGAATGTTCAGAAGTACTCGACACTTCTCAATTTGCAGCCTTTTATTGGCTTCTGTGATAGTACTCAGAGCATTTCTAACTCTCTCCTCAGGGCTCTTTGGTGCCTCCTCTTCCTCTGATAAATGGGAACTTTCCTTATCATCTTAACACATTCTTTGTCTTCTTAAGCTTGTATCTATTTCTAGGGCTTTCTTTGTCATTTGCATGTTGATGACTTCAATTTTTCCATCTGAAAGCTTGTCTCTGAGCTTCAGGCTCTCACATCAGCTACTAGGCATGTCTACTTGAGTATATCACAGATACTTCAAGATCACCATTTCTACAACTATGTTCTTTCCTCCTTTGCTCTCGAATGCCCTTCATTTTCTCTGATCTTAGACTCAGTGATTGATTCCACTATCCATCTGGCTTGCATCAAGCAAGAAATCTGAGTGTTTTGTCGTCCTTGACCTTACATTCAGACAATCACCAGATCTTATCAGTATTTCTTCCTAAAAGTGATTCACTTTTCCATCTTTACTGCTACTTTTTTACTTCAAGTGACCATCATATTTTTTCTAGATTGTTATGGTACTGTCTTTTCTGGTGTTCTTTCTTCCAACTTGTGTATAGTCTTCTGTCCACTCTGTAGCCTACTTATAAGATGGAAGTCTAATCATGTTATTCCCAAACTTAACATACTTAAATAACTAATTTCCTACTCAATCAGGGAAAAGTTTAAAAAGCTGATTATTTCTTACAAGATTGTTAATGATTTGACCTCTGCTGTCTTCTCCAGCCCAATCTGTAGTCACCAACTCCTCCCTTTCCTCCCAAATTTTTAAAAAAGATTTTACTTATTTATTTTTAGAGAGAGGGTAAGGGAGGGAGGAAGAGAAGGAGAGAAACATGAATGTGTGAGAGAAACATCTGTTGGTTGCCTCTCATATGCATCCCAGCTGGGGACTGAGCCCATAACTCAGGCATGTGCCTGGACTGGGAATTGAACCAGCAACCTTTCTCTTTTCTAGACAACACCTAACCAACTGAGCCACGCCAGTCAGGGCTCCTTCCAGATTCTACCCATTTTAAACAACTTCATTTGAAGCTGCTTCCTTCCCATCTTTAAGGGATCTATGCTTAAAATAAAAATACAAACTCCCAAATATTACTGATATGCAGGATGCCTTATTGTACTTAGTTTGATTTGAACTCAAATTCTGGATGAAGAAGGCAAATATAAATAGTTGACCTTTAAACAACACAGGTTAGAACAACATGTTTTTGAACTTCATGGGTCTACTTATGTGGATTTTTTTCAAAAATACTGTAAGGGTTTTCCTTAAGCTTTTCTTAATAACATTTTTTCTGTTAGCTTACTTTATTGTAAGAATAAAGCATATAATACATAAAACATACAAAATATTGTGTTAATCAACTTTATGTTATTGGTAAGGCTTTTAAAATTTTTTTTTAAATTTAATTTATTCAGTTTTAGAAAGAGGGGAAAGAGAAGGGAGAGAAACATCAATGTGTGGTTGCTTCTCACCGGGCCCCCTACTGGGGAGCTGGTCCACAACTCGGGCATGTGCCCTGACTGGGAATCAAACCGGGGAACTCTGGTTCTTAGTCTGGTGCTCAATCCACTGAGCTGCACCAGTCAGGGTTTGGTAACACTTTTGATCAACAGTAGACTATTACATTTTGGAGGAGTCAAAAGGTACTTGTGGATTTTAGGGGTCATTGTTCCTTACTCACCCCTAAAGTTGTTCAAGGGTCAATTGTATTTACAATGATATATTTTAGAAACTGACCTACTTAGGTATTTAATTATAATGTACAGTTGGTTTGTAGAAACCAAAGGAGGATTTCCTTGGAGAAGTGTTCCAAGTAGAGGTTGCTAATGTGAACTCACTCTTCTTGTGAGCATTTCTGTTGTTAAGAAGTGTGTACAAGTATGAGATGTGGGTACTGGAGCCCTGGCCAGGTGTTTCAGTTGGTCGGAGTAGCTTCCAGTGCACCAAAAGGTCACCCGTTCAATCCTGGTCAGGGCACATACCTAGGTTGCAGGTTCAGTTCCTGTTCAGGATGCATATGGGAAGCAACAAATTGATGTTTCTCTCACTTTGTTGTTTCTCTGTTTGACTCTCTCTCTCTTCTCCCACCCCCTTCCCTCTCCCTCTCTCCCTCTCTCCCTAAAATCAGTAAATATATCCTCGGGTTAGGATTTAAAAAGTATGGTTAATGGAAGCTGGTAATATAAATAAATGCTGGGTATAAAATTTTTTTAAAACTATAAAAAATAGATATTTTAAATGAGTTCTTAATGTTAAGTGCTTGAAACTTACCATATTGAGTAGAGGTTTTTTAATGATATTATTAAAGTTATTGTCAATGATATTAGTAAGCTGTATAGCTCTTACTATATGGTGGGCACTGTTCTGAAGTGCTTTATTCATTTGTTAGATTTGTTTTATTTTTTCAGTAGCATCAAAATGACACATACTTTAAATATAATTCTTTAGAAATGCTTGTAGATTCAAATATGGTTTTAAACATTTCTTAAAGAAATATGACCCCTTTATAGGTTGATCAGTTAGTTGCCTACTTTTTAAAAACATAATGAAAAATCTGTTATCTGTATTAAAGTAAAAAAGTCTGAGTAGCATATATCTTATAGAATCACAACAGTTCTTTCAGTAAACATTTTACTTACTCTGTAGTAAAAAGATTTAGTTTGGGTTGTTGTTTTTTTTTTAGATTTAGTATCTTACTGAGCATTTTTTCATGTTGTCCCATTTGATATAACAGTCTACTTAACATGTAGGGCAGATGTTATTCTTCTTGTTTTCCAAAAGAGAAGGAAATGTGTAGAGGTTAAGTAGTTTGCTCAAAGAAATGCAGCTTAATCAGCGGCAGGACTGGCAAAGAATCTGTGTCTTTGCAGTTCCAACATAGTGCTCTTTGCTCATTATTATGCTTATTTTCTAAAGTAAAACTTCAAGCTCTGTATAAGAAATTGATAGCTATTTTGGAAAGTCTGGATGGATATCTTAAAAAGGTATTATCAAGTGTTTTAACATTAAAAGGACTTCAGATTTCAGACTATAGGTATTTTAAAAATCAGTGATTATTCAACATATTCTAAAATTCCCCTTAGGTTCAGGTTGATCTTCTCCAAAAGGGAGTAGTGGCTTTTGTTGTTGTTCTCTTTAATGTCCGCAGTGGAGAGAGTATTCAGCCTATGTGATCTGAACTGACTGGAGGTCTACAGTATGATGGACAACTTGTTGATCTAGTGGTGACTTTTTATTTATGTCCTGTAAAGGGTTTGTGTGGAATTTTTGGATATGGGTATGTGTGGAATTCTATACATTAGTACATCTTGATATAATGAAGCAGCAGTTCGAATCCTGGACTTTTATCTGTCTTGTTTCTCCTTTTTCTTGACACTGACCTTTTTGTCCTGCTGGTGATGAGTAGCATAAACTCCCAAATTATTGCAAAGGCTTACTATGAGGAGAACTGCTGCTGTGCTTTCTCTCACCTTGGTTTGCTGTCAGACTGCAGGATAGTTGAGGTAGCTAAGTTAAGCACTTAAATAGAAATATCTTCAAATCTTCTCTTACAGATTTGGCTGAGATACAAATGAAAATGGTAACGATGTCTTTTAAAATAAAGGAGATAATGGGAACTTCTGCCTTTTATGTTTGAACAGCAAGATTAGAGAGAGGCTGAGATGATGATGATGAAGAAATTACACTGTCTTTAAAATCCACTAAAACCCAGTGTTAGTGTAGATATTGTTCACTGACCATTTGACCAAATCAGTGAGCAAATGGAACATAAAACTCAGGAAAGGGGAAAAGACCTCTTCACAACTGCAATATCATGCAGTGATGCAGTTAGCAAATTTTAAAAACTTTCTACCACCTGTAATGTTTGAGGCATAATCCAGGTACTTCTAAGAAGTTAGAGTTTATTTAGGAAGATAGAGCTTACTGTCAAATGGAAAGTTAAGGGATGAATTGAAGAGTAATAAATTTAATAATATAAAATAGTGCCTTGCTATTTGTATATGTGCTGCTGAAGCGAGCACAGTTCCTTGCTATTTGAGCAGCAGATAGCAAACATCATGAATTAAGAAATGGTAGCAGTCACTGGACTTCGGAAATAGTAGAAAAACATTACAAAGATGGGGGGACTTGACTTGCATGATGATGATAGTGACGACAACAATGATAATAACAGCAACAAACATGTACCTGCTGTCTCTGGCAATTTTCTGTGTATTATTAACTTGTTCGGGTTCCTACAGCCCTATGAAATAGATACTGTTCTTTTCTTGATCTTACTGATAAGGAAACTGAAGAGAGGAAGGGTTGAAGAACTTATTTATGGTCACACTGCTGCTAAGTGGCAGAGCTGGGATTCTGCAGTCCGGCTTCAGATTCTTTGGTTAGGCTCCTCTGCTTCTCGCGCAGTGGAGTTGTAATAGACTCTCAGGAAAGGGAAGGTAGTTGTCTTCGTTTGACTGGCCTGGTGGTATGGAACTTGTGCAGGCCGTTGGAAAATAGCTCCTATCCAGGCCGCAGACTTGTTAGGTGAAGTTTTGGCTAAAGTCTTTTTTTCTTCCAAGATAATGTATGTTTTCAGTAAGGAAAACTGGAAAGCCTACATAGCATTTTTTTTCTAAATAAAAGAACATATTTCAACCTTTTTGAATGGAATGTTTTTTGTACCAATGTCATTTTCATCATATTGTATTAGGACATTTGAGTAAAACTGTCATTGAGAACTGATGTGTAACTGACTATTTTGCATTTACAAATAACTGATATTGTGTAATTATTTAGAAAATTAAATGACAAATTTGAAGAAAGGATTGTTGAAAGTTGTAAAAATTAGTGACATTGGATTAAAACAAATCAAAAGACCCAATCATACCCTTGTATATGGGTACATGTGTAAAATTGTATAGGCCCACCAAAGAGTACTCTGTATATAGACAGTGAAACAATATTGGTGATGTGTATTATAGAGGTGTTGTTGCGTAGCAATTAACATGTGGTGAAGTACTTATTATTTGGAATATGAACATGGAATTGTTCCATTGTGTATAGAATCTTAAATTTAACAGTATCATGCTGTTTAACATAATACATAAATTGCTTTGGCCAGGAATCCTTCTCCCTATATTTATTATGACCATAATAAAAACAATACTTATTTCATAAAAGTAATTACCATTTAACAAAGGCAGTTAACTGTGTTGAAGAACTCGGGATCTAGACTCATATTTGGGTTTATTCCTTATCTTGTGTCACCTTGTGAGTTACTCAACCTTTTCACCTATTATCAGTTACCTCTCAGTAGAATGGGGATTAATAATAACACTTCCTTTATAAAGTTGTTAAGTTTCAGTGAAGAAATCTAAAGCACATATTGTGGTAAAAACTGCATAATACAATTTACCATCTTAACCAATAGTACAGTTCAGAAGAGTTAAGCACATTCACACTGTTTTGCACGCAAGATCCAGAACCCTTTTCATCTTGCAAAACTGAGACCCTAAACCCATTGAAAAACAGCTCTCCATTCCCTCCTCCTCCTAGGAATCACCCTTTTACTTTCTGTGTCAGAATCTGACCAGTCTAGGAACCTTATGTGTAGAATCTGCAATATTTATCTGTGGGCGATGGACTCATTTACTTCATTACCTGTATATGCTATGTTTTGTTCATTTATTTGTAGATGGACATGTGGGTTGTTTCTAGCTTTTGGCTATTGCAATGTGGCGATGAACATGGCATTACAAATATCTTTTGGAGACCCTGTTTTCGATTCTTTCCAGTATATCCAGATGTAGAATTGCTAGATTATATGATAATTCTATTTTCAATTTTTTGAGTAACCATTGTGTATATATAGCTTTACACAGTGGCTGCAAAATTTTACATTTACACCAGTAGTGCACAGGGTACCAGTTTCTCTACATCTTCACTAACACTTGTTATTTTATGGTCTTTTTTGATAGTAGCCCTCCTAATGAGTATGAGGATCTTTTCTAATTTGTATTTATTTTCTTTTGCTTGTAGGCTTAATGACTCTTTTTTCCCTCTGCTTTTCCTAAGGAAGCTTAGGTTACTGAATTTAGGGTTTTTCTTTTCCTGAATTTACATTTATTGGCATAATTTTGCCTATATTTATACATTTAAAAATTTTTTTATTTTAGAGCAAGGGGAAGGAAGGGAGACAGAGAGGGAGAAAAACATCGATGTGAGAGAGAAACATCACTTGTTTGCCTTCTGTACGTGTACTAACTGGGAACTGAACATGCAATCCAGCCATGTGCCCTGATTGGGAATTGATTCTACAACCTTTGGTTTGTAGGAGGAAGGCCAACCAGCTGAGCCACATGGGATGGGGCTAAATTTGTCTTTTAATACTGCTTTAACTGCCACCTAAAATTTTTGATGAGTTGTATATTCATTTTCATTTCATGACACCTTAGTTTTTTAAAGATATTTTTGCTATATATCATATTCTAAGTTGATAATTTTTGTTTTTCTTTTGGTACTTTAAAAATGTTCCTCCACTATCTTTTGACTTGCATTATTTTTCTGTTCATAATATGTTTTGGTTTTTGTTTTCTCTGAAAAGAGTTTCTTTTTCTGATTGATTTTAATCAATTTGATTATGGTATATCTTTTGTTTTCTTTATGTTTTTTTGCTTTTGGCTTTGGTTGAGATTCTTTTTTTTTTTTAAGATTTTATTTTATTTTTAGAGAGAGGAGAGGGAGGGATAAAGAGAGGGAGAGAAACATTAATGTGTGAGAGGCACATCAATTGTTTGTATCCTGCTTGCCCTCAAGCCAGGCATGTGTCCTGATGGGGAATTTAACCAGTGACCGGGCTGGTTGAGCGTCTTGATCTTTACGGTTATTTCTATCAAATATAAAAACTTTTGAGCTTTTATTTCTTTACTTATTTTTTCCCCTCTCCAGTGACTCCAATTGCATGTATATTAGGTTGTTACATGTTGGCTCACAACTTGCTTATAGTTTACTTATTTATTTTTTGGTCTTTTTTCACCCCCTCTGTGCTTCATTTCAGATACTTTTTGTTTTGCTGTGCCTTCAAGTTTCCTTGTCTTCTGCAATTTCTAGTCTCCTATTAGTCCCATCTAATATATTTTGCATCTCACATGTGGTATTTTTATCTCAAAATTTTTTTAAAAGATTTTATTTATTTATTTATCTTTAGAGGGGAAGGAGAGAGGGAGAGAAACATCAATGTATGGTTGCCTTTCGTGCGTCCCCTGCTGGGAGTTGGCCTGCAGGGAACCGGCCTGCAACCCAGGCATGTGCCCTGACTGGGAATCGAACCGCAATCCTCTGGTTTGCAGGCCTGCGCTCAATCCACTGAGCTACACCAGCCAGGGCTATCTCAAATTTTTAAAATTTATTTTTTTCCTGTTTATGTCTCTACTTAACACTTTCAATGTTTCCTGAACCTCTTTTTTACTTATTGTGGTAAAATATATATAACATGAAATTTACCATTCTGATCACTTTCAAGTATACAGTTTAGTGGCACTGAGCATGTTCATAGTATTGTACCATCCATCACTGTAGTCTATTTCTAAAACTTTTCTTGTTTTAAAGATTTTATTTGTTTATTTTTAGAAGAGAGAGAGGGAAACATCAATGTGTGATTGTCTTTCATGCACCCCCAACCTGGGACCTGGCCCATACCCAGGCATGTGTCCTAACTGGGAATGAAACCCTTGACTCTTTTTTTTTTAAGTTATTTTATTGTTGTTCAAGTACAGTTGTCTGCATTTACCGCCCCCCCCCACTCCTCCCACCCAAGCCATCCTCACCTCCCTCCCCGGCTTCCACCCTCCACACCAGTTTTGTCTGTGTGTGTCCTTTATAGTTGTTGTGTCTGAAAACCCTTCCCCCTTTCCACCCCATTATCCCCTCCAAACATCAACCCGAAACTCTTTGGTTTGCAGGTGGGTATTCAGTCCACTGAGCTGCACCAGCCAGGGTTATTTCCAAAATTTTTTATCACTAGCAACAGAAACTCTGTTAATTCTTAGGTAATAATTACTTACCACCAGTCCTTGGTCAACTCTGTAATAATATAACTATTAATATAAGCCATAATATTAATATTAAATACTAACGTAACTCTATAATGATATTTTCTGTCCTTGAATTTGCCCATTCTAGATACCTCATATAAGTAGAATCATGCAATATTTGCCCTTTTGTATATGGCTTATTTCACTTATAATGTTTTAAAGTTCATCCATGTTGTAGAATCTATCAGTACTCATTCCCTTTTATATCCTATACCTTTTTTTTAACATAATACAGTTATATAACTGTCTTGGTGCTCCTATTATGTTACCTGTGTCATTTCTGGTCAATTTCAATGGATTTTTTCCTACTTATTACGTGTTGAATTTTTGTGTTCCTTGGCTTATTTGATAATTTCTCATTAAAGTAACAGTAACAGTTACTGTTACTCCATCTTGGCTGAAAGTGAAGGTCATAGGTATTTTAACCTAATCCCCTAAACACTAAATAAAAATCCATTGTTGAACCAGAGTAAGACCTGTATGAAATAATTTTATTATACACCATAATTTATGTACAGTATTTGTCTCAGCACTGGCACATGCAGAATGGTTTACTTTTGTTATTCTTGCCGTCTCATCAAAGGACCTATTGTTGCTGTCTTTCTTAAATGTAAATGTTAAATTACAACTGCACAATGAAATAGCGCTATTGAAGGAACTCGGTGTAGTGGTAGAGTATTGGAAAAGTAGATAAATCACAGCAGACTCCTACAGGCCCAGATATCTGTATTATACTACTGCTGTACTGGGAGAACCCTTGGGATTTAGTTCATTTGGACTGACTAGAATAAAGAAACACACACACACACTTCTTAAAACAAGTTTTTGATACTGTCTGTGCTTGGCCACATGAGTAAGTTGTGGCTTATAGAATGTCATCTTTGAGTAACACCTAGGCAGACTCCTTATAGCCAACTTACGTATCCTTTTCTTGTTCCTTTAAATGGCTGGTGTTCGTGCCAGCTGTCCTGTGTCATGAGGTGAAAGTAGTATATTCAGGCCAATGGTAACAAAGCGGAGGAGTCTGGGTCCCTGAGGATCATTGGAGCTACTGTAGCCATACCTTAACTGTATTGAGGCAGACATATAATGGACGTTTTGTCTCTTGTAACTAATCTGATTCAAAGTAAGATATTGAAAAATTACCATCACTTCTTTATTCTTTAATATTACCAAGGAAATTAGATGTTTAGGAATGTATAGATAGCAAAGGGCAGTTTGTTTGGGTTTTTAAATAAGTTACCCTTTATTCAAGTTCCTTTTATCTATATGTTTTGTATTTTTACAGACATTTTAATTCCTTCATTTTTTTACAACAGTCCTGCAGTGTTTAATTATTTTTCTCTGTTTACCAGTGCTTTTGAGGTTAAAAAGTTATGTTAGTTGGTAGAAGAGATGGAGTTCATATTCCATTTCATCTTTCAGACTCCAGATCATATACTTTTCCCACTAGGTCATAAGTTTTCTAATGCCTTCGTTTTCAGTCTTGATTCTTGAGACACCTTATGGTTGCTACATTAATTTCTTTACTTAGGGGGTGCCCTGTACAACTGAATTGTTTCAGTGCACTTATTTTTGTTTACTTATTAAAGAATAATGAGAAGTTTAGCTTTTCTGAATCTGCAGAGTTGAAAACCACCATAAAATCGTGGTCATTCAACTTTCAGCTTTATACCATACATAATGGTCATTGTGAAGTCTTTGACCTAGCCTTTGCTCAAGTCTTCAACTGTGCTAGTGTCCTTCACCAACTGAAGATTTGGTTTTAGGTATGACTAGTTTTAAATCATGGTACTTAGGATCTGAGGAAGACAACTTGACTCTTCTGGTCAATTCAACATCTCTTAATTCATTGAGAAGTTTTGATGTATTTTTGGTTGTCATTTTCTTATTATTTTGTACTCTTATTACTCTATAATGACATTAATAGCAGTCACAGGACAAACATCACATCCTAGGGGCATAAAAGTGCCAAGAATTACTTAAAATACATGATCACTTAAAACATTTACTTCGTAAAGAAACTTAATTTTTATAATCTGTTATGGCAAAATAGTTGTAAAGCCTGGGTGTTTTAGAACCTGTTTTACCTGTTATATTTTAGGTGAAATGAAGATTGGTTGCATACCTGAAAGAGATAATCACTGGTGGAAGAGACCAGTGATTTATAAAATTTGGACCAAATTTATAAAAATTTGGATTTCATTCACTGTCAAGTAACCAGTTAGGTGGTAAGATGGATGGTCATGTGTATAGCTTGATTAATGATAGTCGACCATGTTTATGAGTTAAGTATATATAATACAGTCACATGTAGAGACATGTGTGTATTTTTCATTTTTAGAAGCATTGGGTTAGATTCAGGTATGTTTGTTTAGAGAAATTTTTAAAAAAATGATGTCATTTTGATTACAGTTACAAGAAAGGAAGGTCAGTTGTATTATGTGGTAGCAAAGGAGATAAAAGCATTTATAGAATGAGATGCTAATGATTTGGCTATTTCATGTGTAGAAATTACAAGATCATTTTGCATACTTCCGGTACTATCTTTCTGAAATATGAACTGTTTAGTATGTTTTTAATACTGTAAACTAAGCGAGATCATTGTGATTGGCTATATATATATAGTCTCAGTTTTTTAAGGAAATGGGGTAGTAAAATATGAGACCTCAGTTATAATAACGTCCCTTGGATTATACCATTGACTGTATTCGAATATAAGTTTATTGTCATTCTTTTTTCCTGGAGAAAATTTGCTTTCTCCATTAGTATTTTTCAGTCAAGTCTCATACAGTTAATTCTTGTTTATCAGCATTTGGATTGTTTTCTCCTGTACTTCCCACATGTCGTTGACATATTTTCTTGCTATTGAGCTGGCTGCAGAATTACAGCTTTGCTTTCTGAGAGAAATAGGTTTGCTTCCTAAGCTCCTTAGGGCAGGGACATTAGCTCATTCATTTATGCTAGAGACATATTTGTTGGCCTGATGTCCCATAGCTGTCAGATTAACAGTGGAGTTCTTTTTACCTGTTTCAGTATTCCCTTGCTATGACTGGAAAGTGAACTTATTTTGTAATTGTATCTTAAGTCCTTTGTGTTCCAAGGACTTCGCGTACATTGTCATTTAATAAGTATTTGTTTAGCAACTGCCAGGTGCCAAGACCTGGTTTCAGCCCTGGATTAGGCCCTGGGAATGTAGCAGTGAACAAAGCAGATAAAAATTCCCTGCCATCAGTTTACATTTTTAAAAAATAATAACTTACTAAGTTAATGGTATATAAGATAATGATTTATGGTAATGGGAAAAAAGTAAAACAAGGAAGATATGACTGTAAGGGATTCACAAGTTAAGATGTTAAGGTATTCCTGAAAAATGTGAATTTTAAGAACTGATGAAAGTAGAAGAGCTAGTCATATAGATATGTGAATATAAGCATTTCAGTTAGAAGGAAATAGCAGATCCAAAGGCCCTGAGTCATTGGTATGACTTAAAAAACAAACAGGAAAAACCCCTTTTATTGGCCTTGGCTGGTGTAGCTTGGTGGATTGAGTGCGAGCCTGTGAACGAAAGGATCGTGGCTCTATTCCCAATGAGGGCACATGCCTCGGTTGCAGGCCAGGTCCCAGTAGGGTACTCATGAGAGGCAACCATACATTGATGTTTCTCTCCCTCTCTCCTTCCCTTCCTCTCTAAAGATAAATAAATAAAATCTTTTTAAAAAAGGAAAAGCCCTTTTATTGGAAAGAATTTCAGGTTTACAGAAAAGTTTAAAAAACTTCTATATATACTTTGCTTAGAGACCTCATTCAAGTTTTGTTAGTTGCCCAAATAGTAATGTTCTTTAGATCAAAAGGATTTAATCCAGAATTATGCATTGCATCCAGCTCTCATGTTTCTTTAATCTCTTTCAATATGGAACAGTTCCTCAGTCTTTCTTGGTTTTTGCACTGTTTGCTATTTTGAAGATTGCAAGCCACTTATTTTGTAGAATATCCTGTTTGGGTTTGTTTAATGTTGCCTGAATATTAGACTGTATTTTTGGCTACAATTTCACATAAGTGATGTGTTCTTCTTAATGAATCCTATTTGGATTGTGGTGTACGGTTTATTTCGTTAAGTAGTGTTAACTTCGATTACTTGATTAAAGATGATGTCTACAAAGTTTCTATTAGTCCCCCTCTCCCTTTGTAATTAATGAGTATTTTGTGAGGGGTTACTTTGAGATTATGTCAAATCATGTTTCTGTTCCTACTTTTACTCACTAGTTTTAGCATCCATTGATGTTTTTCAACTAAATTAATTTTTACCGTGATGGTTGCCAAATGGTGATATTCTTGATTGAAGTATTGTGCATTTATTAGTTAGCATTTCACTGTAAGAAAGAAAATTAACTAATTTATTCATATCAGTTTATATTGGGGATTCTTGTTTTACTCAGTGGGTTATACTGCATTACTATCATTGTTTATTTTAATACACAAATTGTGCCAGATTTGCCACTGGGAGCCCTTTTAAGCTGGCTTATGTCCTTTTGACATGTTGCCATCAATCTTTGTGTATTTCTTCACTTAAAAAAAACCTTTTATCTTGAAATAATAAGTTCATAAGAAGTTGCAGAAATAATACAGAATAGTCCTGTGTACCCTTCACCTAATTTTCCCCAATGTTTATATCTTACATGACTATAGGACATTACCAAAATCAGGATATTGACATTGATGTAGTGCATATGTGTAGTTCTGTATCATTTTATCCCCTGTGCACCTCCTTATTCTGTAGCATCTACAGTCATAATTTTCCTGCTCTAGTCATGGAATCAGTTATTTCTTCTAGGAGCCCTAATGCTGTTCGGTGGAGAGTAGTATTTCAAAATCACGGTCTGGATACTGGGTGGGCTCATTGTTGGAGTGCCTCTGCACTTAGACCCTTTCAGTTCTTCAGCTAAGAAGTCAGGAGTTTAGCTGAGAATGAGATTGGGAGAGTTGATTTTGGAGGCGTGAGAAGAGAGGGGGAAAAATTGAAATTATGCAGGAGGAGAGAGGAAAAATTTGTAATTAACCTGGGAGGAAAATGGACCAGGGAAATAGTCTAAGATTGCCAGTAAGCTGAGAGCCACTTGAACATGGCTGTTTGCTCTTCTTGAGTTTGCTCTAGGAGATGCAATTGCTGAGTACAAAGAATTGGATTTAACTAGTGCAGTGGCTTTTCTAGGAGAGTATGATTAAGTGGTAGAAACAAGAGAGTACGTGCAGGATAATGATTGTTATGATTGACAAGAATTTAAATATGTAAAGAGTAAATACAAACATGGAGAGGGTAAAAGACAGTGGAAAATGATAGGATCTGGATTGAAGGTCCCTGGTGAGTCAAAAATATTTTGAAATTGAGGTATTAGCTGGGAAGATAAGAGGGTAGTGGTCAATAAGTAGGATGTTTAAAACTGAGATTATGGAGGTGTTGCAGTTATTGGTGGTGATAAGATTAAGGAGACCACAGGAGTTAGTGTCCCCAGTATCTGATGTTAGATATCACTGTTCTCTACCTTCTACAAATCATATGTTCTGCCAGACCCCTTCCTGGGGATTCTCTGGAATCCAAATAAATGTTGCTTTTGCTCAAAATGTTAATTTTTATTGTGATTTTTATAGGAGTTTAAAATAGGATATGTTTTAGTAGCAATACGGAGACCTGTAGATAATGTTGGGCTGGCCAGGAAGTCCCTTTATTTTTTTTCCGAACAATGCCTCTAGTAATGCTTAGTTGTCTTTAATTTCATTTGAAACAATTTTGTTAGATTGTGTTGTGACAGCTGTCATATCAGTGTGCATTTTTTAAAAAACCAAATTGGTGAATTTTTGTGCAGCCATTTTAATATTGAAGGTGGAAGAAGAAACATTTTTGGCATGTTATGCTTTATTATTTCAAGAAAGATAAAAACACAGCTGAAATGCAAAAAAAGATTTATGCACTGTATGGAGAGGGTGCCGTGACTGGTCAAACATGTCAAAAGTGGTTTGCAAAGTTTCTTGGTACTTTTGACATTTTGGCCAATGGCATAATTGGCATAATTTTAAGTTTTGCATAATTCTTTGCCATGGGGCTGTCTTACTCTCTGGAAGATGTTTAGAAGCACCCCTGGCCTCTACCCATTAGGAGCCAAAAGTGGGAGACAGCTGACACACTCTAAATATCCAAATCAATAAAATTAATGGTGAAAATGAAAAGCGTGGAAAAAAACTAAACAGACTCTTTGCCCAACCCAATACATGAGTATTTTTTTTTTAATTAATGAACATTTCTTTTTTTTTTTTTAAACTTTCGTTTATTTATTTATTTTTAGAGGGGAAGGGAAGGAGAGAAGGAGAAAAATATCTGTATGGTTGCCTCTCATGAGTCCCCTGCTGGGAACTGGCCTGCAACCCAGGCATGTGCCCTGACTGGGAATCGAACCACGATGGTGTGGTTCACAGGCTTGCGCTCAATCTACTGAGCTACACCAGCCAGGTACATGAATATTTTTTAAGTATAAATTTATTAAGGTGTGTTCTCTAGTGTTTTAGATCTTGTTCACTTAGGTTTTACTATATTTTGAGTTACAAAATAGCATCACAAAAAATGTTAGAATTCAGGAAAAGAAAAGAATAAAACCATATAATTCACCATGCTATCACAATTACTGTATTTACTTTGCTGCATTTTCATTCAGTAATTTTCATGTGCGTACTTTCTTTAACTAGAATTATCATGCATTCAGTTTTATATAATGTACTTTTAAAAATATCAATATTTTACATTGCATAGTCTTTTGAACCACTATTTTGAAACATTTTTTATTTTACTTTTTAATTTTTTTTATTACAGTTGACATATTAGTTTCAGGTATACAGCATCGTAGTTAGACAGTCATGTAATTCATGAAGTGAGCCCCCTGGGAAGTCTAGTACCTAGCTGGTATCGTATCATATATGGTTATTACAATATTATTGACTATATTCCCTAGACTGTGCTATAACTATAAAATTTAATGATTTTTTAAATTTTTAAAAATATTTTACTTATTTATTTTCAGAGAGAGGGAAAGGGAGGAAGAAAAAGAGGGAGAGAAATACCAATCTGTGGTTGCCTCTCACACGCCCCACACTGGGGACCTGGCCTGCAACCCAAGCCTGTGCTCAATCCACTGAGCTGCACCAGCCAGGGCTAATTTGCTTTTTATATGTACTGCTAGTGCAGAATAGGAAAACAAATAATAACAGCATTTTTCCCCTTGTATATATTTGTTATATCCTGAATGAGCAGGGGTTTTTGTGTCCCATAGTTTATGTATGATATTTAATTTTGTGAGTTACAAATATGAAAAGCATCTTTTAAAAGTCTGATTTGTTCGTAATCAGTATTAGAATAGTAACTCTAACTTTATCTACAGTAGTTTTTTGATTGAATACCAGTGTTAAATCAAAAATACCATTCAGACAGATGATATATTAACTTTTCTGATAGTTTATAATGGGGAAGTGTTTAAGTTGCTGATTTTCTATCTTATTCTGTAGGGAATAATAAAATATACCTTTCCTGAGGAGGAAAACTTTGTTTTTAGAGGAAAAAGATACCATTGTTTTTTTTAATATAGTTTATTGATTATACCATTACAGTTGTTCTATTCCCCCCTTCATTCCCCTCCACCCGCACCCTCCCTCCCCCACCCTTCTCCCCCCTTAGTTTATAACCACGTGTCTCAACTTCTTTAGATTCTATATTTCCCACACTATTCTCGCCTTCCCCCCCTATCTATTTTCTACCTACCATCTATGCTATTTTCTGTGCCTTCTCCCCCCTTCTCCTCCTCCCACCCCCCTGTTTCTAACCCTCCATGCGTTCTTCATTTCTATGGTTCCACTCCTGATCTAGCTGTCCTCTTGGTTTGCTTTTGTTTTAGGTGTGGTTGTTAATATCTGTGTGTTTGCTGTCCTTTCACTGTTGATATTTTTCATCATCTCTTTCTTATATAAGTCCCTTTAGCATTTCATATAATAAGGGCTTGTTGATGATGAACTCCTTGAACTTGACCTTGTCTGAGAAGCACTTTATCTGTCCTTCCATTCTAAATGAAAGTTTTGCTGGATAAAGCAATCTTGGCTGTAGGTCTTTGGATTTCATGACTTGGAATACTTCTTTCCAGCCCCTTCTTGCCTGTAAGGTCTCTTTTGAGAAATCCGCTGACAGTCTGATGGGAACTCCTTTGTAGGTGACTGTCCCCTTATCTCTTGCTGCTTCTAGGATTCTTTCCTTCATTTGAATCTTGGCTAATGTAATTATGATGTATGTGCCTTGGTGTGTTCCTTCTTGGGTCCAACTTCTTTGGCACTCTCTGAGCTTCCTGGATTTCCTGGAAGTCTATTTCCTTTGCCAGACTGGGGAAGTTCTCTTTTATTATTTGTTCAAATACATTTTCCACTCGTGGCTGTTTCTTTCCCCCTTCTGGTACCCCTATAATCCGGATGTTGGAACGTTTAAAGATGTCCTGGAGGTTCCTAAGCCTCTCCTCATTTTTTTGAATTCTCATTTCTTCATTCCTTTCTGGTTGGATGTTTCGTTCTTCCTTTTGGTCCATTCCACTGATTTGAGTCCCATTTTCCTTTCCATCGCTATTGGTTTTCTGGACATCTCCCTTCATTTCAATTAGTTTAGCCTTCATATGTTCCTCTAATTTGTGACTGTACTCTACCAATTCTGTGAGCATCCTGATAAATAGTGTTTTAAATTGGGCTTCTGAGAGGCTCACAATCTGTTGGTCGCTTAGAGTTATTGGCTCTGGGACTTTGAGTTCTTGCACCATCTTTTGGGCTGTTCGTGCCTGTTAAGTAGCAGGAACGGAGCCGTAGGTTTTCACCAGAGCAGGGCAACTCAGTCGCTGGGTTGTGACGTTGTATGTGGGGGCGGGGTCAAAGAGGGACAATGGGCGCCCTCCGGCGCCCGCCGCCGCGACCCCCACCAGCACCGCAGCCACCACCGTCACCAGGGCCTCGCGCCCCACTCCACTGCACGTGAGTTTGCCACCACTCTCAGCCCTCCACCACTGGGTTCGGCCCCTGGGGCCTGCGTGGTCCGTCTCACTGAGCGCGAATGTGCGACCTTGGTCAGTCTGCCCCGCACCCCGACTAGGTCCGCGCTGCCAGCGCTCCTAGGTCTGTCCTTCCCGACCCTGCTCTGCTGCTGGCTCTGCCTCTCTTACCGTCCCCGTTGAACGGTTCGTAGCTGTCGGACTTCCATATAATTCGGTTTTCTGGTCTCTGGATGTGTCTTAGTTCTCCAAAACTTTTGTTGTATCCAAACTTGGTTGTGGGAGAAGGCACAGTGTTTCCACCTATGCCTCCATCTTGGCGGAAGTTGATACCATTGTTGATTTATAAACAAAGTCCAGTAATTTAAGTATAACTTGATCTTAATTTGGTTCATGTGTTTCTGAGCAACATACTACATTATGAATAGCACTTTATTCATATCTTCCCACTGACAATATTTTTAGAAAAAATTAGAACCTACTTAAAATATTTAAAATACTAATAAGTGGCTGAAGCAGCATTGGGCTCAATCCCAACCTTGCTACTTCCTAGCTATGCAGTTCTGGAAAATCAAGTTATCTAGGCATAATGTTTTTAAATGAAAAAAATGATGATAACATCTCTTCCACAATCTGCTTGGAGAATTAAATGACTAATTTTAACTTAATGAAACTTAAATGTTATACAAAGTGTTTGGCATAGTTTCTGGTATCCAAGCACTGTATAAATAGCAGCTGTTTTATTACTATTGTCAGAGCAGTACTATCATCATTAGTCCTATTACTAACTTCACACTTAAATATTTGACTAATTCTCCTTCTGAAACATTAATCAAATTAATAATGTGATTCTTTGCACATTCCTTTAAAATTAAAATACACCAGAGAGAATTTTTAAAACATGCAGTACCTATTTATTTAGAGGCACCGACATCCTTTCTCTTAGATTGTCAAATAAAAAAATTGTAACAGCCAATACAATAGCTGTCTGGTGTGCATGAATCAAAATTATACCTATTTTTTTGGCCAGGTTGGCCATGGGTGATATGGGTCTTGTCTTGCTGGTGCTGAGCCATATGGGAACCTGAGGCAAAAGTCACAGTACAACTCCTGTTGCCTTTATTTGCTTGACAATATACAGTCAGTTTTGTAGGAGAGAACAGCTCACCAGAAGGATTTTATAGGCTATGATACCCGTTTTACAAATTAGGGCTCTAGAAATCAGGAGCCTGTTTAAATACATACAGACTTCAGACAGGCTTGAAATCAGTGTAAATGGTATTCTTTGTTTAAGGAGGGTCCCCACAATTCAGAGTTCAGATTTTAAGCAAATTGTTGATATAATTATTTTTATGAGATAGTCTGAAATATGTTACTCTATTAGATACCTGTTACTTCATTAATGTACCACCTATTACTGTTTTGACGCAGTAGGGAATTACCAGCTGATTTTATTGTAGCTGTAGGTAACTAAAGATTTATGTAAGCAAACAGGAAAACTGTTCTTATTCTTTGCTAAATTAGATACTCAAACTTATAGTAAAGTTAATCCATATTACACAAAACACATGCAAGACACTTGAACCCATTCATATAATTTGGCTGACATTTTAGGTTAATGTAATTACAAGGCTATATTGTAAAATAAACATAAGGATTTATGCAACCAATATTGATAAATGATAGATCAATTAATATGATTTCACTATTTTCAGGTGAAATAGTGTACTATAAAAATACAATGGAATATACTTAAGATTAATAAGCTGTTCTATGTGCATATAGGATGGCTTAAAATTTGTATTTTATTTCCTAATAATGATGCATTTGTTTGGTCCCACTATCTTTAGTTTTGTATTTGTAGTTATAGTTGTAATAATAGGAGGAAGTGTATTACAAATTCATTTAAATAACATTCCCTGGTCACTTATCTGTATAGCAGATGTTCAGTATTCTATTGAGGAAGAACTTTAAAGTACAAACATCTCATAAAATTCTGTATCTGTCAGTTACAAACTGCGTTGGCTTGGGCAAATGTTTGAACCTCCATTTCTGTGCCTACTGATGTGGGTGTAAGGATATAGGTACCTAGCCTATTGTCATGAAGATTAAAATATTGACTGCACATAAAGTGGTTTGCACAGCACATGGCACAAAGTAGTCAAGAAAAATTTATATTATTAATAGTAAATACTGTATTGACCTGTATAATTTAGTTACAGTTTTTGGTAGATAGACTATAAGATATTATATAATTTATGGTTAAGTTGAAGATTAGATTATTATTTAGGATCTGGGAATGTGAACTCACAGCAATTTCTTAAAGGAAGTTTTTGTTTTGTTTTTAAAATAAAGTACAGCAGTTATAGTAAAACAGAACTATGCAGAAGGTGGTGAACAGTGATTTAGAAATACCAAGTTTATAATCTAAATAGTTGTTAAAAAGTTACTGATGACCTTGAAGTGGCTAAATTCTTAGTCTTGATTTATTTGACTTAACATTCACGTTGACTTTGTGGATCATTCTCCACCCTCCTCACCTGGCTTCCAAGATACCACAGCAGTCTCGATTTCCCAGCCTCTCAATATTAGTGTGTCCCCGGATTCTGTCCTTGATTCTTTTTTGTTTCTCTACACCTAGTCCTATAATGATCTTGCCCAGTTTTATGGCTTTAAATGCTAGTCATATGCTGACAACTCATAACTATAACATTTTCAACTAAAAGATGATTTGTCCTGCAGTCAACAGTTGAAATTCCTACAAAATATTCTCCATCATTGTGCTTACCACTTTAGATATTCTAGGTTGGTGAAGGCTTTCTAACCTGCTTCCTTTTGGGGGGAGGAGATGCATTTTATTTAGATATTTAAAAACAATTATATAGTTACAATCAGTTTATAATGAAAGTGAAATCAAGTTCACTACTTCATTCCTTCTTAACTAAAGTATAAAAGGTTCTGTGTTTAGGAAATTTTAGGGAAATAAATCACTTTATGTATATTTTTTCCACCATAGTAATTGTAATGGGGAATTGGGTGTTGGCTTGTACCTGTTTATTCAGAAAGACAGTAAGATAACACACTTTTCTCTCTGCCTTCCTCCTTTGCTAACTTTTCCCATATAGACAACTCAAGTTCTGGTGTTGGAGCTGATTCACATTTCTCTGCTGGTAGTATTAAAGATGTCAGACTAATAACTGGGCAAGCTCTGGGGGTTCAGCTCAAGATTTGATTGAAAGCTGTGTCTGACTCACCTAGATAGATAGTTTCATGTAAAACTTGGGCAGTAGAAGTGTTTTCAGTGTCTTAGGAACTGGGATTTTTACTCTAGCTGTTTTCCTAGTAATCAGTCTGGTTTTGGTCTCCTTTGATTTACCAGCCATGGCTTTCTGCCTTGAAATCTAGTAGATCTTTGTGACTTTATCTCTTTACTTACTGCCTGTCGTTCTTCTTTCTGGTCCTTGAATATTTTGTGGTGGTGGTGTTTTGTTTTGTTTCAGTGGGGCTATGACTTTTAAATGTTTTCCTGCCATTTCTATGCAGTTGGAAGTGGGGGAAATGATAGTGTTAATTTTCTTCATTGCTTTGAAGTTTTGGTTGTATGCTTTTATTTAATGTAAGTTTTAGTCTTTAAAAATGTTTTTCTTTATCTCAGTTTTAGTAATCACTTTCTAAGAAAAAAATCACAGTAGAAATCACAGACACTGAAAAAACAATCTAACTGTTTAAGGTTTATATGAAACTGCATGATGAGGAAGGCCATATAGATAAAAGGCTTTTCAATCAAGTGCTGAACTAACCCAGAGGCTGGATTTTGGTATTAATTTTATGTACTAAAAATATCAGTATCCTTAAAAAATTCAGAATTTATTTCTTAAAATGATGTTAAATAGAATAAATTTAAAATATAAATTTATATAAACTTATGTACATAAAATTACATAAAACCTCAAGTATATTTATATAAATTTATAATTACATATTATCCCCTACATTTTCCTCTAATATGTTATTAGCAGATTGAAGTACCATAGTCCATTCAAAAATAAATACTGCATAAAAATAAAACAGTGCACAAATGAAATAGTATTTGTTCTTTAAAAAATGGTTTAAAAAACCAAAATGGTATTATCGTTTAGTGGAGCAGCTACTCAAATATTTCAACTGCTGAGAAAGCACTCTGAATATACACTAGTAGGGGATATTATGGGAAATATTTATAAACCATCTCTAGGATTTTTTCCATCTATTTGTGACATCTTGGGGAGGGTATGCGGTAAGCAAGGATTCAATCCTTTTATTGATGTTGTCAAGCTGTAGTTTTGTTTCTAAGAAAGATTTCTTTTGTCTTCATTATGTGTAGATGGAGATTTTAATGCACTTTATCATTTCAGTATAAAATGTTTATATTCTATTTGGAAAGTTTGAACTAGGGGAATATATTAATTCTTGTAATAATAGAAGCTGAAAGCCTTATCATTTAAAAATTTTTTTCTTCCCTTGGAGGTTAATGGTATAAAAGAGTGCTTTCCACATGAAAGCACCTTTCTGTGATTTGAAATTTTAATACAGAATATAGATATAGACATACCTAAAAAATATCAGTGATTCAGATTTTATATTTTAAACTCTTTTAAAGAACCAAAATTAATAGTCTAGTATGATAAAATGCTGAAATCTTTGTAAAGCAGTTTGGCTGTCCTGGAGAGGGAATTGTCCTCATAGGGGGTGGGTAGTCTCAAAGTGAATTTAATAATCTCAGCTTGAGTGGGAGTTGGATATTTATTATTTTTAATGTATTCTTTTTCTTTTAATTAAGGAGAATCTGGATTGTTTTGTGTGTCTATATTAATCATATCATTGGGGTAACAATTATTTTAATGCAATTGAAAATGTTTATAGCTTACCCTTAGCACCTCTGCCATTTTATTATTAAAGAATATTTTCATAAGCCAGGTGGTGCAAAACAAACACCACATGATCTCACCTATAAGTGGAACCCAATCAACAAAACAAGCAAAACATGACCAGAGACATTGAAATAAAGAACAAACTGACAGTAACCAGAGGGCAGAAGGGAAGGGGTAGTGGGGGAGACGGGGAAGGGTCATCAAGGAACATGTGTAAAGGACCCATGGACAAAGCCAAAGAGGGGTAGGATCGAGGGTGGGACAGGGGGAAGTGATGGGTGGAAAATGGAGACCACTGTACTTGCAAAACAATTTTTAAAAAGAAAAAGAAAACAAAAGAATGTTTTCATGAAGTACTGAGATTTTTAAAATAATGAAAAATGTAAAATATAACTGAATGGTAAAGTGTAGTACCTAATAGGTCTCTTCATTGCTGTTTCGTTTTCTGCAATCCTCCAGTTAGTTTCCTGCCTTCCAAGTTAGCTGAATTCTCCAGCCTCCTCCCTCCCTTCCTGCCATTTTCTGGAACCCTCTAGCTTCTTTACCCTTACAAGGGCGTAGTTGCCTTTGGTTTTGGTTTGGTCGCGGGGACTAGAGGATGGGTTAAGTCTATAGTGCCTCAAAGATTTAGGGCAGTAGACTCTTTGTCCTTCCCTAATACCATGACCTTGGGCAAGTCTTAAGTCACTTAGTTTGAGTCCTAGTTTTTTTATTTTATTTTTAAAACGAGTCCTGGGACCTTCTCAGGATAAAATATACTTGGGGATGAGACAGTATATAAGATAGTGTTTTAGAAATATGGTTTCCTACACAAGCATATCTAATTTGAGACTTGGTTTGTTTCTTATTTTTTTTCACACCCACCAAATTATATACAGGTAGTTTTTCCTATTTTGATTTTAAATTTAATGCATTCTTATAGAAAGTCTGGAAAATATAGAAAACTTAAAGAAGAAAGTAGAAATCAGAACAATACATCATCCTGTTTTTGTGTTTTTAGGGGAAATGAAGTTTTGAGGCTAAAGTTCCCTGAAGGTAAGGATAGTTAGTGTCTTATTTATTTTCGGATTTTCTATTCTTTACAGTAGGCACAAAGTTAATGATGAATGAATGGCAACTTCTTTAGTCTGGGTGTAGTTTTTAAAGTCAGAAGTTTGCTGAATTTTTAACTGGACATTTGAAGAGAGAAAAGACATCTAACCCACAAAAATAATAGTGGAGTCATAGTTCAAAATGACTTTTCTGTTGGGTAAGAGAACAAAGGAAAACATGATAGGGTCAATCTTAATGCTCTCTGACAGACAGGAAGTCAGTCAGAGGTGTTGGTTGTGGGGCCACTGGGCAGTTTCTTATCAAAGTGGATTGACATGTTGTTCTCAGTGAGAACAATGTATGATAAAATGTAAAGACATTTTTTAATTTAATTCTTGTTCAAGTACAGTTTTCTGTCTTATATTCCCAGCCCTGCCCCCGTGCTCCCCACCTCCCTCCCATTTCCGCCCCCCACCTTAGTTATTGTCCATGTGTCCTTTATACTTGTTCATGTGAGTCCATCCCCTTTTCCCCTGTGATTCTCTCCCCTCTCCCCTCTCCCCTCTGGTCCCTGTCAGCCTGTTCCATATTTGAGTGTCTTTGGTCATATTTTGCTTGCTTGTTCGTTTTGTTGTTTAGATTCCTGTTAACGGTGAGATCATATGGTATTTGTCTTACACCGCCTGGCTTATTTTGCTCAGCATAATGCTTTCCAGTTCCATCCATGATCTTGCAAAGGGTAGGAGCTCCTTCTTCCTTTCTGCTGCATAGAATTCCATTGTGTAAATGTACCATAGCTTTTTGATCCAGTCATTGACCGATGGGCATCTAGGTTGCTTCCAACTCTTGGCTATTGTAAATTGTGCTGTTTGTAAAGACATTTTTAAGTGCTTGGAAATTATAACAACTTTTTCCTCTTTTTATTTTTTATTAAATAGGATGGCTTAAATTCCTTGGTCCTTGATTTGGATTTTCCTGCTTTAAGGAAAAACAAGAATATAGACAATTTCTTAAATAGATGTAAGTATGTTAAGCTTCATATTTGATCCCCTAACTGTACTATAATGAGATTTATTTGATTAATATTATTGAAGTTCATAAACTTACTAACTTATTTAACTTAAGTAATTTTTAGCTTACTACTTGATATTCTTATTTTCAAAAGCGAAACAGCAGAACCAATTGTAGTATATAAAGTAGGTAAAGTTCAAGGTTTTGTATAAATTATTAAAACTAGTAGTTTCTGGACAGATTATTTATAGCAATTCCAAGAGAAGTTTTAAATTACTACTAACAACTCTAAGACTTACCTTTACATTATCTGGAAGACTTAATTATGTTTGTATAAATGTAGATATTTCAGTCAGTGTAGTTAATGAGAGGTAATGTAGTAACAATTATTGCCATATATATGATGACTCTTAGTATTTGCTGGTATAGTTACCATATCCACAATATGTGATTACAAAAGAAACAAGCTGCCAAAATCCACTAGTAAGTTAGCTCTGCAAGTAATTTTGTAGCAACTTTCTCCCATGATTTAGAATGCACTCAGGACTGTTTGAGTCATCGCTGTTTCAGCTGTCATCTCACTTGCCAAGCAGCAGAGTCAGAAACAGGATAGCTTAACTGCTGCTCTTTGGTAATCAGTGGTGGTTGTTTGTATGTGTTAATAAACCATAGCATTTTTGTTCTTTGACGTGAAGTTAATGTGTAGCTTAGATTTTTAAATGGCAGCCTTTAAAAACTGATAGATTTTGCCCACTTTCTTGAAATAAAAATGTGTTAACAGATATAGTGATTATTTTAAAATATTGTTTATAATTATGATTAAATGGTAAATGTGGTGATCTTTTTATTGTAGATGAGAAAATTGTGAAAAAAATTAGAGGTCTACAGATGAAGGCAGAAGACTATGATGTCGTGAAAGTTATTGGAAGAGGTGCTTTTGGCGAGGTCCAGTTGGTAAGAACATACTTGTGTTGTTGTTGTTATATTTTGACCACATAGTTTTGTGAAACATTTTCAGTAACCCTGGAGTACATGTAGTTTCTCTGCCCAGTCATGCCAGAATTAGCTTTCTGAGTTTGGTCAAGTCAGTCTATCTCTGAGAGAGCCTCAGGGTGGTTCTCTATAAAAGGAGGAGGTTGTGCTGTAAATACCAGGTCTCTTACTACCTCGGAAACAGTGTGATGTAGAGGAAGGCCAGCTTGGCGTCACACGCGATCTGCCTGGTTAATATTTATCAGAACTACTGCGTTTTCCTTAGTACATTATATTATGATTATTATATACCACATACTAATTATAGTATATAGTATATAATCATATCCTAATTATAATTATGTAATTATGAAATTATAT
The DNA here is from genome assembly GCF_014824575.4 of Sturnira hondurensis. Lineage (NCBI taxonomy): Eukaryota > Metazoa > Chordata > Mammalia > Chiroptera > Phyllostomidae > Sturnira > Sturnira hondurensis. The sequence goes on along the minus strand of NW_028079044.1, from coordinate 58,559,620 downwards.
TAATTATGTTCGGATTAATATAATATCTCTGCTTAATTAACTGATAAATTTAGATGTATGAGAAACCCAACAAAGATACCTTAATAACAAAGTAAATATGAAATATATCTTTATAGGTCAAAATGGAATCAGCTATGTTCATTTGCATATTATGAACATTTGCAATAAATATTTCATTTATAGTATTAAATGAGAAACTATAATAATTCTGTTTCCATCACTTGTGTATGAAACTACTGTTTGTGACCTTACAGTTGAATTATGGAGTCAAATTCCATTTCCCACTCAACAGTGTTTTATTCTTCTTGACCAAGCACCAAGAAAAGCTGTGATTGCTATATACCACCAGCCCAGGTTTCTCTAGGAACAAGTAGGAACAAGTCTTGGCAGGCTAACGTTTGTCATTTTCTTCCCCTTCATTGCTTTCTTTGATAGGTTTTTTGAACTTGAGGATCAGGGTAGTGCAATAGGTGTATGTATCCACAATAGATTTGGAAAAGTCTGCCATACATGAAGATGATATGGAGAAATGTCAGAGAATAAGCATTTGGGTAGGCAGCTAAATTATATTAAATTATAACAAATAGCTGTAATTCTAATGAGGCTGATGAAGGCATGAATGGTACCTTGGACAGAGATCCTCAGGGATAGGTTCTAGGGTTCTTTCTTCTCTTACTAAACATTTTATTAATAAATTTTATGAAGGCAATGGTGGAATGTTGAATAATTTTGCAAATGAGTTAAAACTGAAGTATGAGGATGATTTTAGATTATGAGCCCAAATCCAGAAATCATCAATTGGGGAAGATGATTGGCCAGATAGAAGTGAAATTTAAACAGTACAATGACCTATACTTGGATGTGAAGAACTCAAGGAATAGATTGCTTAATAGTAATTATGGATTAAAGAATGATTTTTCTTGAATATTATTAAGACAAGAGTTATTGGTAATGTGGTAAATAAAATTTGGACTGCCTTAGTGTACTAAGTTTCTTTTATAAGGACACCAGTCAGACTGGATTAGGGCCCACCCTACCAGCCTCATTGTAACTTACCTATTTAAAGGCCCTGTGTCCACATGCAGTCAGATTCTGAGGTACTGGTGGTTTGGACTTCAAACTATGATTTTGGAGGTGGCGGGGAAAGGACAACACACAATTTAACCAGGAACAGTATACATGTATGTTGGGATGAGCTTCAGTGACATCACCTTTTTTTAAATCATAGTATGCATACTCACTTCTTTTTATGTTTACTGACTTTTCTTGGATATAACCCTCTTTGCTTTGAAAAAGAAAGTTACAAATTATAGCCTTGCAAATGTTTTCTTAAGGTCAATACATAGTTTTCATCTCTGTTAGTAGAATATACATTGTTCTTCAAATAGTCCTCTTGTCAGTTGATTAACAGATGTTTATTGTATGTCAGAAACCATTCTGTGCATTGGTGATATGTTACATAGGTACTCACATAAGGCAGCTACATTCATGAAACTTCTATTGTGAGCTGGCCAGTACTATTGTTTCAAAATAAGACTGTAGTCTGATTTCTAAGAATACGGTTATAAATTAACCTTTTTAAAACATAATGCATATATGTTAGGAATTACCTACATGTGATTCTTTATTGGGGGGAGGTATAAAAACAAGTTTTCATAGTTAACAGGGCAAGTATTTTTAGCATTATAATTTTTGAAGTTATATCTTATTATTTTGGCATTTGGGGACCTTATCTTTAGTTGGTTTTGTGATATTGTCTACCCCACATGTTCTTAAGAAAAGTGTTAAGTGACATTAAATATTTTCCTGGTGGTTGTCTTACTTAAAACTACACGATGAGCATGTGAATGCATTCCCACTCTCAGCTCTAAAGTGTTCAGGGTTAGGTGGAGTGCACGGGTGATTGGAGACATTTGGGGACTATTGGAAACGTAGTGTCACATTATTTTCAGTGGGAAGTCATATTTTATCCTAATTATTTGTTTTTGTTTTTTTTTTTACTTTTTAAATTATTTATTTTATTTTTTGAGATTTTATTTATTTATCTTATCTTTAGAGGGGAAGGAGAGAAATATCAATGTATGGTTGCCTCTCCTGTGTCCCCTGCTGGGACCTGGCCAGGAGCCCAGGCATGTGCCCTCACTGGGAATCGAACCGCTATCTGCTGGTTCGCAGGCCTGAGCTCAATCCACTGAGCTACACCAGCCAGGACTATCCTAAGTATTTGTATTTTAAGAAAGTTGAAACCTTTCCCTTCTCCATTAAGTTATAAAAACCGCATCAGTTCTGATTCCCCATTGAAATTAATTTTTTTATTTATATGTTCATTGTAGAATACGTTCATTGTAGAATAATGAGAAAATAAGCCAACATTATACTTTTTAAAATCACCTTTGGTTCCACTACTGAGAGAGAACTACTTTTATTGATAATGTAACTTCCCAACTTTTCTGTTTCTAAAATTATGTGTAATATATGTGTGTTTTATACTTATATATATAATTATGTGTAATATGTATTATATATATGTTATGTCAATGGTTTTGTAACTTGCATTTTTTAAAACAACAATAAATAGTAGCATACACTGTTATACTAGTTAGAACATGGCAGGCTTCTAAGCAATTTAGTAACCATTCTTCACAACGGTTCTTTTAGATAGATATTATTACTATTATGTCCATTTTATAGATGGAGAGATTCGGGGAGATAGGATAAATAACCTGCCAAAATTCACATAGCTGCTACGTAATTGAACTGAAATTTGAACCTAGGCAGATGACTTCAGGGTCCATTTTCTTTGCTGTGTGGTCAAAACCATTTTTCTATGCCAACAAATACAGACGCTGTATGTAATTTTATTTCACTTTCACCTTACTCAGGCTCTTACCAATCTTCAGTTCTTCTTTATTCTTGAAACACTACTTTTTCCTATGTTCCTGGCTTTTTGTTCTCAGATCTCTTAGTGGTTCATTCTTCGCCTGACTTCTAAATATTATAAAGTAAGTCCTCACTTAACATCGTCAGTAGGTTCTTAGAAGCTGCAACTTGAAGGGAAAGGCATACTTTAATGAAAACATTTTACCATAGGCTAGTTGATAAAAACAAGAGTTAAGTTCTGTATTTGTGGCCACAAAAATATTACCAAACTTCTAAGTAAATACCCAAAACACTTCTAATATTAAACATTGAGATAAATGTGAGTTATACATACATTTAAGAAAGATTAATCAAAACAAGTAAAATAATTTATTTTTCAACCTACTTATTTCACTTCAGAGTTGAGGGTGGCCAGAGTCTATCCCAGTAGCTCAGGGCGCACAAGGTGGGACAGGACACCACTCCATTGTAGGGTGCACTGCACTATACACCCCATCACCCGACACACCAGTTAACTGAGTGTGCACATCTTTTGGATTGGGAGGACACCAGAGTCCCCAGAGAAAGCGTATGGAGACATGGGGAGACCATGCAGACTCCACAGACAGTAGCCCTGGCGGGGAGTGGATTTTTCCCCTCATCCACACTGCAGCACACTGTTGTTGAATAGTGCAATGTTAATCAAGGGTCTGATGTAACTCCCAAAGGCTTGACTCTTGTTTCTTTGATTTGCATTCTCTCCCAACGTGAGCTCATGCATTCTTGTGACTTTGAATGCAATCCTTGTAATGTCAAGGCTCAAATTTATAGCTACTGCTCAGAATTTTCTAGTTTGCTCTTCAGCTCGTATCTACGATGGCTTATTTGACATCTCCATTAACATGCGTCGTAGCTACCTAAACCATGTGAAATTAGAATTCTAGATTCCCTCTTTAACTTCACTGTTTTTTCACAAATCTGTTCCTCCTCTAATTTCTCCATGTTACGAGATGATTCCAGTGTCAACCCAGTTGTTCAAATAAAAAACTAGGAATCGTGCCCTGACTGGTGTGGCTCAGTTGGTTGGGCATTGTCCCACACAGCCAAAGGTTACTGGCTTGATTCCCAGTCTGGGCATATGCCTGGGTTGTGGACCCAGTCCCCAGTTGGCACATGAGAGGGATGCAACCAATTGATATTTCTCTCACACATCAGTGTTTCTCTCCCTTTCTTTCTCCCTCCCTTACCCTCTCTCTATAAAATATTTTTTAAAAATTAGGAATCAGCCCTGGCTGGTGTAGCTCAGTGGATTGAGCGCGGGCCTGCGAACCACACCATTGCGGTTCGATTCCCAGTCAGGGCACATGTCTGGATTGCAGGTGAGTCCCCAGCAGGGGACTCACGAGAGGCAACCATACATTGACATTTCTCTCCTTCCCTTCCCTTCTAAAGATAAATAAATAAAATATTAAAAAAAAACATAAAAATTAGGAATCATTTTATTGATTTCTCTTTTTCTCATTTCTTTAATTTTTCAGTAAGTCCTGCTTCTATTTCTTTAGTCTCTCTGCTTTTTTGGTTTTCATTGCCATCACCTTTATGCAAGATATCCTTTTATCCCTGGTCAGGTATGAGCATATACTTTGTGTTCTGCTTTGTTTTCCACTTCGGCTAACATTGTGCTATTGATTTTAGATTAGGAAGTACTGATAGAGAAAATATCAAGACTATGCTTATTAAGTTATCTGTAGATTCATGCTATCCAAGCTCAGCTGGACTCAGTGCTATTGGACTCAGGGCTATTTTTTCTCTGTACCACTTGTCCTTATATTTTTGTGTGCCACTCCTAGCTCCAGTCCCTGTGTAATAGAATCAGCTATGGGGCTTTTTTTAAACATATATGTTTTCTTTCATTGTGTTTTCTTTATTTCTTCTCCTCTCTATATTGAGATACACAAAGAATGGGAAGAAGAGATCTAATCTGCCAAATACAAACTGCTGCCAAATTGGTCCTTCTAAAATATATTCATTGTGTCTCTTTGCATTCATGGTTCCCTTGCCTACTAAATGAAGCTTAAAGTCTTCATCTTGGCCTTTTGAGCAGTCTTAAGAAGTCACCAATTCTCTCTTTTTACCCCTATTTTTCATTATATACTATTCATTCTGGGCAGGCTACTAATTTCAGAGCATACTCTGTTTATCTGTTTCTTCAGTCACATTGTTTCACTTCGTCTTTCAGTGCTCATTTTAAAAAATAAAAATTCCCTCCTTCCTTTTACTCTACTTCCTGACCTTTATTTGAGTGTGATCTCTCCTCTGCATCTTTTAATTATACAGTTGACCTTCAGGTCATATGGGTTTGAACTGCATAAGTCCACTTGGATTTTTCTTGCCTTTTTACATTCTGTACAACACAGAGCCTGAACCATAGAAATTTTTCATTGAAGTGAATTGACTGTGATTCTTCCTGATTCCTGGGCTCAGGTGCTTCCTGAGGATTCAGTGTGCTGAGGAGATACAGGCTCTCAGTGATAACTTAAGACAGGTGTGAGGTGAGGCTCTTGTTCTTTTTTTCTCCCCTCTTACTCACTTACTTGTAATTTAAGTGGTTTAAACTAAGCTTTTAAAGTGGAATCAACCAGCAAGAGTGTAAGGGAAATTATTTTCTAACACTTGTCATGTAAACTCAAACTTTTTAGTCCTTTTTTGGAGTAAGACAGGCTCTTTGCTGGCTACAAGATTATTTCTGAGTTGCAAAGATTGTCTTTCTCCCTCCACGTTTTTGTGATTCCTGTGTTCCCCCATTCAGTCATGGTTGCTGCAACCAGACCAAAGTGCAAGGATACTGTTTTCTTGCTTCTTCGGTGGAAACCTTAGCGGCACACAATAACTGCTCCAGGTTTGTCACATGTATGCATTGGATCTTCCTGTAAAAATAATCTGTTGTTTTAATATTAAAAATAAATTTGAAAGCCTCAAATGGGGCACTTTATTTAGAAATATTTTCAGAAGTCTTTGTCCAAAAATGTTTCAGGAGCAGTAGGCTCATTTTAGGATTTTCCAAGCATGTCTCTAGCTATATGTAAGAATGTTTTATTCACTTAAAATTTTTTTAAAAGGAAGTACATATTAGCTATAGAAAATACAAGTAAGCAAATACACGAAAATAAAAATCATCTGGAATTCCATCAGTTGAGATGAAACCATTGTCAACTCTTTTCTGCTCTTTTGTTTGTTTTATTTTACATGTATGTATATACAGTCAATTATGGGGTGTTTTTGCAACACCCACTGAGGAATTTAACAATCTTTTCTCCAACAAATAGAAACATTAGGCTAGGAGCATCATTAAGTATATTCTGTGTGCTAAGTATTTATATTCTTTATCTCATTTTATCTTTGCAACAGTTCTATGAGATTCCTGTGTAGGTGAAGGCACTGAAATATAGAGGGGTTAATTGGCCACATAGTTCATAAATAAGTAGGATTTTTGCGCAGGTTTGTTGACGTCTAAATCCATGCTTCTAAGCAGCACTCTGTGCAGTGTGATAAGGAATAGCTGCTGTATCTCCCTGGTTTTATCCATCCATGTTGACTAGAAGAGAAGGAGCTAAAAACAAGGGGGAGCACACAGAGATTCTGGGGGCGATTCTAATAGAGCCATTCTGAAAGGGACACTGTCGGAAGGAAGATCAATGGAAACCAGCTTTCCTAAAGTAATAGTGTTTGGTTGTAGTACTTTGTGATACTAGTGCTGATGAATTTTAGAAGAGGATGTTTGGCATACAATTATTGCCTCCCAGTGTTTGTTCTGTACATCAGGTCAAAGACTGTAAGCTGGTGGTTCTTGGCTCTTGTGTTGTGAGCCAGTTAGGTATTCTGTCACAGTAGATTAAATGAAACTTAGGCCTTATTAACTAGAGCATCTATCCCAAATAGTCTTTATTTGTTAAACATTTTATAGATCTTATATGTATAGATATGATTTTGTTGAACTTGTTGAGTTAGACAATTCAGCGTTATGCCAGTCACTAGGCATCCCCACATATTAATGCTTGTATTCTGTGCCTGAAGGAACTTATGGAACAGACATATACACAACTAATTATAATATTAGTTTATTATAAGTACTATGGAAACACAGAGAAGGAAGTAGTTTTGCATAAAGAATCACCAAAAGTAAAGTCAATAAACATTTTCTCATGTTAGAAAATCATCTTATGCTTGTTTAACTTTTTGTTTATTTGAATGAATGGCCTTTTCCTTCCAGGTTTGTTTTTGTTTCATTAATTCATTTATAAAAGATTAGCCCTGGCTGTTGTAGCTCAGTAGATTGAACTCAGGCCTGTGAACCAGACGATCCCGGTTCGATTCCCAGTCAGGGCACATGCCTGGGTTGCAGGCCAGTTTCCAGCATGGAATGCACAAGAAGCAACCATACATTGATGTTTCTCTTCCTCTCTCCTTCCCTTCCCCTCTAAAGACAAATAAGTAAAATATTTTTTACAAAAAGATTAAACATTCCAATATTTAACTATTTTCTACCATGTGACAAGTATCTCTTTGTTTCTGTTCATAGCTATGCTTTACAACAGAATGCTTAAAATTCTTTTATGGTCTGAGTCATAAGTAATAATATTACAGTATAAATTAATTCATTGACTCCTGTTATATGGGTTGCTTTTTGTAATGAAGTTAGGAAGAATTCAAAATTTAATTTGTTCTTAGATTAAGTGAAGGTTTGAAGAGTGGCATAAATATAGAAGAAGGGATACCATAGCAACCTATTTTAAGCATTTTTTTAAAACAACATATAACAGCAGTGCTAGAATGAGCATTTGCTTTGAAATGATTGATTATTGGACAGAAAAATCAGTTAAAAAAGCTGGTCTGTCTGCTGTGGAAGGTATTTTCAGTTTTAAGACTAGGATCTTTTGTCCCTTAATCCCCTGCTCCACACCCATGGGATTTTTTTTTCTTTTTCTTTTACAAAATATTTTATTTATTTATTTTTAGAGAGAGGTTGAAAGGAAGGAGAAAGAGAGGGAGAGAAACATCAGTCTGTGGTTGCCTCTCACATGCCCCCTACTGGGGATCTGGCCCATAACCCAGGCATGTGTCCTGACTGGGAATCGAACTGGTGACCCTTTGGTTTGCAGCCCATGCTCAATACACTGAGCTATACCAGCCAGGGCCCCACTCGTGTTTTCATATTGCTTTTCCATGGGTTTATTTTCAGCATTCTGTAAGTGTCATAATATATAAATCAAAGGAATTGTTATTCCAGTTTAGTAAGTTAATATAGAAGATGGATGTAACTTTTGACCCTCATCATAACATATTTGGCCCTTTGCACATAGGATTCTTTTCCTGTGAAGTTGCAGTACATCAGAATACTTCAAATATCAAAATATTTTAAAATGAGAGGTGATGTAATCTATTGATGTAATAACCTTTATTTATACTTGTAATTTGATTAGGCAGTTCTCATTATGGGCTGTATTTTCTTTATAGCCATATTAAAGTTTTGTTTACTTGTTATATCAAGTACTGAGAGGGGATGTTAAAATTTCCAACTGAAATTATGGATTTGTCAGTTTTTTTTCTTTAAGTCTGTCAATTTTTGCTTCATGAATTTTCAGGCTCATTTATTAGATGCATCCATATTTAGAATGTTTATGCCTTCCTGATGCATTACACTTCTTTTGTCTGAATTACCCTCTTTTTCTCTTTGCTTTGATATCTACTTTGTTATTAATATTGCTGCGTTCACCTTATTTTTGCCATTTGCATGGTATATCTTATCCCATCCTTTTACTTTCAAACCTGTTTGGTCCTATATTTAAAATATATAAGGTTAGGTTTTGCTTTTAAATCAGTTCTCATAATTTTGCCTCTGAATTGGAGTGCTTAGTCCATTTATATTTGCACTTATTTTAGACCGTTTAAAAATGTCTCAGGCATCCAAGATGAGTTCATTTTCATTTATTCACTTTTATCTTCATTTTTCAAATTGATTTGAGTTCAAGTTTATTGGCTCCTTCCTTCTCCATTCTCTCTTTAGCCTTTCCGATGAGTTTCCATTTTAGGTTTTTTTCCCCCAGTTACAGAATTTCCACCTGGTTCTTTTTTGTGGTTTCCATTCCTGTGGATACTTCCCTTTGTTCACTCAAGACTACTTTTATATTTTACCATCTTTTCTTTCTTACCTAAGTCCAACATCTATTGGAGGTTTCTATTTTTTTCTTGATGGTGAATCACATTTTCCTTTTCACCTATTGTAATTTTAAATTATATGCTGGTCCTTATCGATACATGATAGAAACTCTGGATTCTGTTGTGTCTGATGAATGTTTATTTTCATTTTAACAAGCTGTCCAGTTATTTGCTGATCACCCTTACCTTGTGCAGGCTTTGTTTTTTACTTTGTAAATGTAGATATGTGAAAAGACCAAGTTGCTTCTCGAGTTCTTTTTACTGGGAGGACTGAACCTCTCAACTCTGCTCCTCTTTTGCCCTTGTAGGTTGGTATTATCAGGGCTTGTTAGGGAGTGCTAGAGTAGGCCTTGCTTTAGAGCATGGTTCTTTCTCCTAATCTCACCTGAATGTCCAAAAACTTGGCAAGGTTCCTCCACTTTTGTGTGGCTGGAAATCAAATGTCCCTCCAATGCTGTTTAAACTGTAGTGTCTCTCTTCTGTTATCAACCCCATAGCAGTTGCTCTCTGGTAAACCTTGGGTACTTTCTCTTTGGGTACTTCATCCCTTAGCCAAGGACTCAGTCACCTGGTACTTCTAGGCACCCCCCTCTGCATTGCTCTTTGCTTTTCTGTTTCTCCCCAGCATAATCTTACCTGCCTCACCCATCTTGAATTCTGATCTCTGCTTCCTCAACTCAGCAGGACCACTATACTTAGTTTAAATGATCACTTGTATGCTGGTTGGGACAGTGTTTGAATAGTTATGGTGCTGACTTGGCGAGTTTCTCTTCTCTTGGGGATTATAGTCTTGTGCTGCCTATTTAAATGACAAAGGCCTGAAAACCATTGGTTTGTGTGTTTTGCCGCTTCGTTGTGTTTTTTTTCCCCCACAGATATTTAATTTATTTACGACCTTTAATTCATTGTCTTTTATGAAAAAAATCAACTTGTAAACTTTTATTACAAATTAAAAATGAGGCTCTTAAAAATCTTAACTTGACCAGATATGAAGCAGTTTAAAAACCTTTAAAGATGTATTGAGAAAAACTAGGCTTTTTAAAAAACACACATTGATCATTACCAAAAAGACATCTTTAGATAAAAACAATAAAACAGATAATGGAGATTGTTCTAGTTATCTGGTCAATGGGCAAAAAGCAAGCACTTAAGGTTTTTAGCCCCAGTCTTTTGTTCATTTCTTGTTCCTGGAATTTCATATTCATTTCTTCTTCTTGGATAAGTAATCTGGATGCTGGTAGAATGGTAAGCCTGCATATACTCAGCCCCACCCTGCTCAGCCTCGGGAGCACACGAATTCTCAGCTAGTTGGATCAGCTGCTTTTGTCACTTTGCCATCTTGTGGAATAGGGTTTTCAGGTCATCTGTGTCAGTAATTGAAGTTGCCACACTACCGACATTGAGGTGGCTGCTGACCTTGCATCTCATTTCCTTGGTTTTCCTTATCATCTTCACTGATGTCCTCTCTAGGCTGCCTTCAGTGAGAAAGGCCCCTGCAGAATGCTCCAACAACTGGGCCACCTGGCTAGGGCTGGTCGATCTTATTTTAATCAATGTAATAAAACTATTGATCTCATATGTGGGCAGTACTTGATGAATGATAACTAGAAATATTACCTGTTGATTTTTTTCTTATAACTGGAAATTTATAGTTTGGCCAATATAAATGTTTTTTTCAGACATTAATTCATTCATTAAATATTTAGTGAGTATCTATTTTAATTGCCAGTGATGTCACTGTGCCCGGCACTGAGGGTATACTGGAGAATAAAACAGGCACCAATAATCTTACCCTTTGTTGAGCTTATGTTCTAATATGGGAGATAGACAATAAATATAAGGTAACAACATAAAAAATTTGTGAGGGGGCCAAGATGGAGGCGTAGGTGGAAACACTGGGCCTCCTTGCACAACCAAGTTTAAAAACAACAGACTTTAGTAACAAAAATGCAACAAAACACAGAAAATTGAACTATACAGAAGTCCAACAACAACGAACCGTTCAGCCAAACCAATAAACCAGGCGAAGGAGCAAGCAGTGAGATGGACTGTGCAGGCCCCAGCGGCAGGAAGCAGCAGAGGGGACTGCCATTGCCCCTCTCTGACCCTACCCCCACATACAACGTCACAACCCAGTGACTGAGTTGCCCCACCCTGGTGAACACCTAGGGCTCTGTCCCTCATACATAACAGGCACAAACAGACCAAAACATTATGGCTCAAGAAGAACTCAAAGCCCCAGAGCAGATAACTCTAAGCGACCAAGAAATAGCCAACCTATCAGATGCACAGTTCAAAACACTAGTGATCAGGGTGCTCACAGAACTGGTTGATTTTAGTCACAAATTAGAGGAACAAATGAAGGCCAAACTAATTGAAATGAAGGAAAATGCACAGAAAACCAATAGTGATGGAAAGGAAACTGGGACTCAAATCAAGGGAGTGGACCAGAAGGAAGAAAAAAATGGCCAAACAGAAAAGAATGAAGAAACAAGAATTCAAAAAAATGAGAAGAGGCTTAGGAACCTTCAGGACATCTTTAAACGTTTCAGCATCCGAATTATAGGGGTACCAGAAGGGGAAGAGGAACAGCCATGAGTGGAAAACTTATTTGAACAAATAATAAAGGAGAACTTCCCCAATCTGGCAAAGGAAATAGACTTCCAGGAAATCCAGGAACCTCAGAGTCCCAAAGAAGTTGGACCCAAGGAGGAACACACCAAAGCACATCATAATTAAAATAGCTAAGATTAAAATGAAGGAGAGAATCCTAGAAGCAGCAAGAGATAAGGGAACAGTCACCTACAAAGGAGTTCCCATCAGACTGTCAGCAGATTTCTCAAAAGAGACCTTACAGGCAAGAAGGGGCTGGCAAGAAGTATTCCAAGTCATGAAATCCAAAGACCTACATCCAAGACTGCTTATCCAGCAAAGCTTTCATTTAGAATGGAAGGGCAGATAAAGTGCTTCTCAGATAAGGTCAGATTCAAGGAGTTCATCATCACCAAGCCCTTATTATATGAAATGTTAAAGGGACTTATCTGAGAAAAAGAAGATAAAATATGAACAGTGAAAGGACAGCAAACTCAGTTATTAACAACCACACCTAAAACAAAAGCAAACCAAGAGGACAGCTAGATCAGGAGCAGAACCATAGAAATGAAGAACACATGGAGGGTTAGCAACAGGGGAGTGGGAGGGGGAGAAGGTACAGAAAATAAGTAGCATAGATGGTAGGTAGCAAATAGATAGGGGGAGGGCAAGAATAGTGTGGGAAATACAGAATCTAAAGAACTTGAGACTCGTGGTCATAAACTAAAGGGGGGGAATGATGGAGGAGGGGTGTGCAGGGTGGAGGGGAATGAATGGGGGAAATAGGACAACTAATGGCATAATCAATAAAAAATATTTTTAAAAAAGAATATATGAATAAATATCCAAAGAGAAAAAAACATAAAAAATTTGTAAGTATGGTATGTGCTAGGAAAAAACCAAGTAAGAGAGTTCTAGGGTGGAGAGCAGTGAATCCCTACTGCAGATAGAGTGGTCAGTCATTTGAATTTGTATTTCAGTGAGATAGAGAAGGGCTAGTATCTGGGGAAGAATCGAAGTCAGGAGACTGATAGATTTTCTAGTACCTTCCAGGTGCCAGTAAAGATCCTCAGGAAAGATATATTAGAGGAACTGAAAGAAGGTAAGCGTGCCTGAAGTATGAACAAGGAGAAGAAAATGACAAGGTTTAAATTGGGAAGGTGGGAGTGGGCTAGATCATACGGGTCACTCTCTGGTCTGTCATCAGGAGCTCAGTTACCTTTTATCTTCTTTCCTCCAGTCCTCAGTAGTGCGACCATATAATCTGTTGTACAGAGACTGACGTGCTTCTGAGTGAAAAGGGAGGGGCACTGAGTGAATGGAAGGCTGGTTCGACAGCTCCAGTCTGGCCCTGCTCTGGGGAGAGCATCCTAGTCGTGGGTGATATCTGTGTGGAAATAGCATGGGTGTAGATTCTTGGATGCAGACAACATTTAAGTCTTCATTTTACTCACCATCTGTGTAGTCCTCAGGCAAATTACTTAATTTCTTTGTGGCTCAAATTTCTCATTTGTGACAAGTGGAAATAATGCCTCATTAGGATTGTTGTGAAGATTAAATAAGATGGCCCTGGCCAGTGTGGCTCAGTTGGTTGGAGCATGGTCCTGTAAACTGGAGGGTCGAAGGTTTGATTCCTAGGCAGAGCTTGTACCTAGGCTGCAGTTTTGGTCCCTGCTCAGGGTGTGTGCTAGAGGCAGCCGGTTTATCTTCCACATCAATGTTTCTTTCCCCCACCCTTTCCCCTCTTTCCTCTTTCTCTAAAATCAATAGGCATGTCCTAGGGTGAAGATGAAAAAAAGAAACGATTAAATAAGATAGTACATTTATCAAAACACACTGTGTCTGGCACATAGAAAACATCACACAGTAAATTTATTCTTTCAGCAAATATTTATGGAAAGGTTATTATGTGCCAGGCATTCATTATCTTGGACATTGGTGACTAAGCAGTGAAGAAAACAGAGATCCTTGCCTTCACTGGGTTTAAATTCTAGTGCTGAGAGATAATAAAATAAATAAGTTAAAAATAGGATATAAGATGGTAGTAAGTGCAATGGAGCAAAAGCAAGGAAGAGAGAATGGAATAGGGAACGTGTGGGCAGCAGAGGGGGAGGATGCGATGAGTTGAAAGTTTTAAGTGGTTTGGTCAGAGTAGACCTCACTGAGAAGGTTAACATTTGAGCAGGAATTTTGAAAAAGTGAGGGTCTGGGTCCTGCTTGCTGTAAGAGGTGGGTTCAGACAAGGGGAACAAAACATGTAGAAATGAGATGAGAACCTATTAGGGTTATTTAAAGTGAGGAGTCACAGGAAATGGTTTGTATTTTGGAGAGGTCACCAGATTGTTGGTGGATGCCAGTGACAGCAGGAAAACTGGGTGAGACTGTTGCAGGAAATTGAAAAAAAATGTTAGGTGAGGGTGGTACCAGTGCAGACCGTTGGAAACGGTTGGCTTCAGAAACTGTGTGAAGGTAGCAGTGACGTGACTGGCTGATGAGTTTGACAAGCTGTGTGAGAGAAAGGAGGAGCCAAAGGTTTTTAACCAGAGCAGCTGGAAGGATGAAGATGCCATTTATTGCCGTGGGGAAGACAGGATAAATTCAGGGTGAAGATTTGGGGTTCAGTGTCAAACATCCTGTTAGATATCCATGTATAAAGGTTAGCAGTTATTATTTATTATTATCTGGTAAATGTTAGTTATTATAATTATTCATTAAATACTTATTGGCTCTGAATTTGCTATGTTACATTCTAGGACTAAAATGGAGGTCAAAATAGACACTGTGCTTGCCCTTATGGAATTTATAGTTTAATGAAGAAGATAATTAATCAAATAACCACATTGTTGGTAGCTTATCTCCCTTAAAAACCTCTTAAATAGGATATATAGAAAAATAAGGATGGCAACAAAATTACAAATATTCCTTGACACCTACATTTATTAGGTTCTTTTCATGTTAAGATAGTGAAGGATACATGTACGTATCTTAGAAGTTTCTCATTTTACAGTATTCTTAAAATTAGTTAGCTTAATTACCATGAGGGAATGAAATTTCAAGAATTCAGCTTGAGATGAAATGAGAGCTGTATTTTGAACTTGGCATTTAAAAAAGGTATGGTATGTTTCATGAAATACTTAGGCTGTTGAGAAGTTTCTCCTGTTTCTTTCATTAGAAATGTTATTCTTTTACTTTTTATGAGTTACCTAAGGATCATTGTGTTTTGTAACTAAAGTCTTTTAATAATACCATTATAGTATGATCTGTTGTTCAGATCATAAAATTAAAATACTGATTTTTTATATTTTGAAAATCAACAGGTTCGTCATAAAGCATCACAGAAGGTTTATGCTATGAAACTTCTTAGTAAGTTTGAAATGATAAAAAGATCAGATTCTGCTTTTTTCTGGGAAGAAAGAGATATTATGGCCTTTGCCAACAGTCCCTGGGTGGTTCAGGTAAGCATACTAACTTTTATAAGTGTATTTCCCTCTTTTATAAGTGCTTATCATTCAAAATTATTGATTCTATGTGCCAAATATTCTATATCTCCTTTACATAGTGACAACACACTTATTTTAAATAAGATCTGATTTATACATTTGTTTAATGTCCCTAAGTAGTATTCATATGGATATGACATGTAAAACTTACATTTATTTATGGAAGCAAGTTATTACTTTCAACTTTTTTAATCTGTTGAAAGGGGTTGGGTTGGTTAAAAGTATCCCCTGTCTGCTCTTTGCTTGTGATTTATGTAATCAAAACAAGAATCTACCTGTCTCAAAATAAAAAAACTTCACGCAAGCTCTTGGACTGTGGCAGTCTATCCAACCTGCAGGTCACCCAGCCTATAGTTTGGGTGAATTTTAAAACACCCCGTGGAGCTGTTTGAATCTTTCTACTTTAATATTATCAATAAACCACTGACAACTTTAAAAAAATAACTTCATGCAGTAAAGATTTTGAAAATTCTTTTGCAGTCCTGTTTTACGTATAAAGTAAGACAGTCTTGGGTTCCTAATCCAGCCCTGTATTTGACTCTTAATAAGGAATTAATGATTCCGTTGTGCCTTCTTTCAGTGATATCCCTTACTAGCTTCTAAAGATTGTTTTATACTAATAACTGATTTTACAAACATTTTGAACAAGTGTCAGGAGTAAGATTAGGGGTATCAGTGCTTGTGCAGAATATTTAAATCAGGGGTGTCAAACTCACATTCACTGGGGGCCACATCAGCCTCATGGTTGCCTTCAAAGGGCCAGATGTAACTTTAGGACCATGTAAATGTAGCTACTCGTTAACTAGGGGCAAGGAGTTTGGCTCTGCCGCCAAAAAGAAACAAAGTACTGGGCCAGATAAAACAAGGTGAAAGGCTGGATTTAGCCCACACAGGCCTTATGTTTGCTACTTGTGACTTAAATGATCTGGGAGTTTGATACCTTGCTTATGGAAGACAATTTTGAGGTTAAAAAAATTACCATATTGATGAAAAAAACTTCATGCAATAATTTGTACACTTTAAGGCATTCTAAGTGGGTAAGTTTTGCCATCAGACCTGATATGAATAAATCTAAATCTCTGCAAAGATATTTTAAGTCTAAAAAGTTCAGTCCCACTACCATCTGTAGCTCATAAATACTGCAAATTTAGCTGATTACTGCAGTATAAACCAGCTGTATACTAGAAATGCATTCAATTTGGTTTTGTCTATTCATTTAGCATCTCTTTTCTCATCAAAACTGGCTTGAGATAGAATCGATATATTTATATGTGTACAATAAAATAAGATCTAAAATATCATTTGTGATAAATCAGTTCGAAGTTTCTAGTTTTGTCTTCATGTTTTTGTTAGGCCAAACTAGCAGAAGTTGACACAAAATACTCAGTGGCTGTTTTCTAATTTGTTTTCTTACTCGATTTCCCCTCCATTTTGATTCTTTATCCTTTCCAAAAAAATACTCTTCATTCATGTCTAATTCATCTTCACTTTCTTCACTAGAAGTATCTTGCTCAGTATCCGAATCTTCTAACTTCCACATAATCTTCCGCTTTCCTTTTCACATTTGACTGTCATTTTCATCATTGGACTTGAGTAGTATTCGCTGAAGTTCTTCAACAACTCCTGGACTATTGAATTGATGTATTTTTCCAGACATTTTCAGAGGTAAATGGAAAAAAAACCCCCACAACATTGACTTTGAAGCTCACGAAGAAAAGTAATTAACACTGACTTCAGAGTTAATGGTATCTCTCAAATACAATTTACTATCAAGTATCACACACCCTTACAAAATGTGTTATAACCAAAATGATGGCTTAAACATTATAGCTTAACATTAGTCACATACAGATGTGCAGCTAGTCTTGACCTTGAATGTATGCAACTGATATATGTAACAATATTTAAGAAAAGAGTTTGTATCTCTGAGATCAGCTGTGATCTCCACAGGATTAACTGACCAGATTAACCATGGTAGATACTTTGATTCATCCTTCTAATAAGTCTGTTGATCTGGTCTTCCCTACTGCCAACACCTCCACAATCTACAAAATGGATGGTCTTTTCCTTCATTCCACCTTGTGGAGAAGACAGTTTAAAGGGCCATGAGAAGTTGTTTGCTTCTTTGAGACATTTTCCAGCAGTGTAGATCTCATGAATCAGACCCTCCATGCAGATGAAGCATATTTACCAAGAGATTGAGCAGTCAGTGTGTTAATCTGTCAGGCCTTTAGTTTTTTGCTGTTGTTTTGTATTTTGTCATAACCATGCTTGTAGGTCAGTTCATTTATTGACTTCAGGTTTGGTTACCCCCATGCAATATATAGTTCTACATTTCTCAGCATGTTAACTGAAGCCTTGTTGAGCTTAACAAAGGTGCCATTGAAGATCTCGCAAAGGCGAAGAAGCTGCAGTGCCTTTCTGACCTTTGGGCTTACACTATTGATACCTCTGATCCTGATGACAAATGCCAGTTTGGGTTCCACAGGTACATGGAAGTTGCCAGCTTTTCTTGCCATCCTAGCTGTTCGACTCAGTTCTGTACATGCCTATATTCCAAGTGATAGTACTTAGCTTTTTCATAGATAAGCTTCCTCCTTGCTTTTCAAAGTATCTTTTGTGTGAACTTCTTTCTCAGGTGCTTGATCTTCAGCTCTGCGAAATTCCTCTGCTTTTTTTTAAGGGTTTCTGGCACAGTAGGGACCTTTTTCTTCTTTTCCACACCCTTTATGGTTCCAGCCAGAAAGGAGCTGACCATTATTTCCTCAAGTATTTTTTTCTGTCTCAACTCTTCAGCCTCTTTCTCTGACCCGAGTTACACATAGATAATCTGCTTGATGTTGTCCTGTGGGTAATTGATACTGTGTTTGGGTTTTTTGTTATTTCACAGCCTTTGTGTTGTTGTTATGGTATGCCTCATTTTATATAGTTTCTGTGCTATGGCTTTAAATTCACTTACCTTTTTTCTCCAGTGTCCGGGCTAACTTTAATCCCATCCCACCTGGCTTCTTTCATTCAGTAAAATTGTTTTGAGACTTATCCATGATAAGTATATTACTTTTTAAAAAAGATTTATTTATTTAGTTTTTACTTTTAGAGAGAGGGAGAGAAACATCAATGTGTGGTTTCCTCTCATACGCCCCCCACTGGGGCCTGCCTGGCAACCCAGGCCTGGGCCCTGCCTGGGGCCCTTGGTTCGCAGTCTGGCACTCAGTCTGCTGAGCCACGCCACCAGGGCCATGATGTAATATTTCAATAGTTCATTCCTTTTTATTGCCAAATAGTATTTCCTTACATGGATAGGTGACAATTTGTTTGTTCATTCATTTGTTCATGAACATTTGGGTGGTTGCCAGTTTCTGTCTCCTGTGAATAAAGCTGCATTATTAAGTTACTGCCAGATCAACTGGTATCATTCCATGATTTTTAGGAAATAATTTGTAGTTGTGTACCCATCACTAAAATCTGATTTTAGAACATTTTTAGCATCCCTAAATAATAACTTGTATACATTTATAGTCATTTTCCATTTTCCTTCAGTCCCAGGCAACCACTAATGTGCTTACTGTCTCTATAGATTTGTCTTTTCTGGATATTTTCGGATAAATGGAGTCATACAATAGTTGTGTTTTGGGTCAGGTCTCTTTCCTTTATGTACTATTTTGAAGTTCATGCATACTGTGCCATACATTGTACTTCATTTCTTTTTTAGTGCTCAATGATATTTCATTGTATGGCATAGGATAACAGAGGATATATTTTCTTTGTCCCCAGGTCATACCAGAGAGCTTTTAAAAGTGCTTGAATTTCCACAGTGATAGGAATCTTTGGTATGCTAATGAGACAACTTTCTGTAGCTTTCTGCTAGCTTTGAGACAGGACCTGACTGGTCACCAGAAAGACCAAGCTGCCCAAACTCTAGGGAGGAGAAGAGAGCTGAAGATTCAGTTATATCATATGGCCAGTGATTTATTTAATGATGCCTATGTAATGAGACCTTAATTAAAATTCTAGACATTGACACTCAGTAGAGCTTCCCGACTGTTTAGTGCGTTCATGTGCAGAGTGTAGTATACCCTGATTCAACAAGAAGGCACAGAAACTCTGCTCTCTCTCAGACTTTACCCTGTGTGCATCCTTTATAATAAAACTGAATGTATCATTCCCAGAGTCACCCTGGTAGCCTGGGAACTCCGAAAGTGTGGCTGATGTCTGAAGTGAGGAAATCTTGTGGAGGACTGAGCTCTTACCTTGTGGGATCTGATACTAACTCTAGGTGTTAGCATCAGAATTGCACTGCTGTTTATGTCTGGTTGGGTGGAAACAGTATATGCGTAGTACTCAATTTTCTTTGTCCATTTAGCGGTTGATGGACGTTTGAATTTGTTTCTACTTTAGGGTAATTATAAGTAGTAAACATTTGCATACAAGCCTTTTATTTTATTTCTCTGGACAAAGCATGAAAACTATACCGCATGAGGCACACCACGAAAATAAAAAAGATTGGGGGGGGGATACCCTCGCAAGAGTATCAGTTACCTATGGGACGACATCAAGCAGGTTACATTTGTAATTCCAGTCTGAGCAAGGGGTTGGAGGGCTGTGGGACGGGAGCAGAAACAGAAAAAATAGTTGAAGAACTAATGGCCAGAATTTTCCCATATTTGATGAAATCTAAAAACCCATAAATCCAAGAAGCCTAATCAATATCAATCAAGTTCAACAGAACGAATTCAAACATTGTAGTACTTGGTGGCAAGAGTAAAAATAAAACAACTAAATGGAATAGAGAACCCCATTATAGACTCATGCATATATGGACAATTTTGTTATTTCTTCAATTCTTTGTCTGTATGTCATGATGTTTGTTTTACTCAAATGTTGATTTCTTGGTTTTGCTCTCTTTTACTCTTTGGGGATACCTGTTTGTGATTGCTTTTTTCTAGGATGGGTGGGGCATGTTTGGAGATGGAATATGAATAGCTTTCCTTCTGAATTCGTGATTACTGTGTCATTCCTGGAGGCAGCCTAGCTTGGGGTCTTGTTTCTCTGTTGTCAATGCCACTATGTTAGTCTGGATGCAGGTAGCACTGCCACTGGCTGCTGTTGTGATGGGGAAGGGGAGAGAGAAGGACCTGTTCCCAGTGTGACTACCAATTGCTCTTCCAGGGGTGTGGTGCTCATTCCCTCTTCTTACAGACATCGAGTCTGTGAACCTCTCCTACCGCCTCAATTCTCTTCTTTGTGAGTTATATGCACTGTTTGGGGATTTTGTTATGGATTTTTCTGTCATTCTTTTACCTTTTATGATCTGCATTCTTTTTCTCTTAAAATATTTCTGTGTAAGAAGATTCCTGTATTTTCCAGGAAGAAAAATGATTTATTATTTATACATATTTTGTTAGTAAGTATGAAGAAGATACTTATATCAAAGTTTTGTCTGGCAACTGATTTCCTTTAAACATCTCCAAATCAATCTAAAATCAAAGATTTTATAAAGTTCAACTTAGTTTTGTATATAAAATAATTTGTATTTTTTTTTCAATAGCAGTAATAACAGATTTTGGGTTTTGTTCTGTTTATGGTTTGGGTTTTCTTTCTCTAAAAAAATTTTCCCCCCATTTTGTTTTTCAGCTCTTTTGTGCCTTTCAAGATGATAAGTATCTGTACATGGTAATGGAGTACATGCCTGGTGGAGACCTTGTAAACCTTATGAGTAACTATGACGTACCTGAGAAATGGGCCAAATTTTATACAGCGGAAGTGGTTCTTGCTCTGGATGCCATCCATTCCATGGGTTTAATTCATAGAGATGTAAAGCCTGACAACATGCTTTTGGATAAACATGGACATCTAAAATTAGCAGATTTTGGCACATGTATGAAGATGGATGAAGTAAGTACTAAGCAAGTAAAAAAATGCTGAGGTTTTATTGAGAAACAAAAATAAAAGAAACACTTCAAATCTGGAGTTTAGAGTTTTAAACAAAGATAAATTTAGTTTTGCTAACTATGACTCAAACAAGGTGAGGAAATATCCACATTTGTATGCATTTCGTAATGCGCTTGTTCTCTGTGCTGCCAGAGCCATGTCAGCAGTGAAGTTCTGTTGGTAGCAGTTTATGTCACTTGTATGTAATAGTAAACAGATTTGTTATATTTATGTGTGGCTTTACACACATCTTCTTCTCTCTGACTGCGCTCTTTCCCCAGACAGGCATGGTGCATTGTGACACAGCAGTTGGAACACCTGATTACATATCCCCTGAGGTTCTGAAATCACAAGGGGGTGATGGTTACTATGGGCGAGAATGTGATTGGTGGTCTGTGGGTGTTTTCCTTTTTGAGATGCTGGTGGGTAAGTAAATATTTAACGTTCTTTTTTTAAAATCCATCTCATGATACTTTAGCTCTAGTTCAGGAATTTGGGAATATAAGGAAATTAATTGCATGTATCCTAAGGAAGAAGTAAAATTTCTGAAAACTTTGCATTAGTAGTGTCTAATGTAACAGATTGCTAATTGGAGAATTAAACCAAATCTCATACTGGGAAATTGATTGAGTAGAATATGAAAGGAATTGAAAGTATACTGCTAGGAAATACTCCTCCAGCAGACCTTTCTTTGTATTAAGAAAATACAACAAGAAGCAAGTTTACAGCTACAATGGGCCTCCATTCTAAGATTATTAATCGTATTTGTTGTAAATATCTTAAATATAAAGCTGTTCATATTTGTTCCAATAATAATAGAGAACTGAAAATACTTTTTAGTTTGTTTATGTAATTAGGGTAGTGATTTTTGTTAACTGTATTTCTTGTATTTATTACTTGTTTCCAGTAAAATAAATCATATAGTTATTGACTATTCAAGTATCAAGGTAAATATATTTTATAATATTTCCATCTCAGAAAATCAAATTTAATAATTTATTTTACTTTAACCAAATCAAATTTAAAAGGCTTAAGTGTTTTAAAACTTTTCTTTACATCATAGATTTCATTCTTATGATTCCTCACTCCTGAGTACTAGGGATACACACATACCTCTGGCTAAGGGGGCCACCGACTGGATCATTTGGCTTGGAAAGAGGGGGATGTAGCCAGGTCTGCCTTCTGAGATGGGTGTGATAAGGCTAATGATATTATGTGGAATGACTTTAGAGCTGTGAATGTATTTTTAGAAAATGAAAATGAGTTTTGTGGATGATTACCCTACTAGAAATTGGTAGTAGAAAAATCTATAAAATCTGTACAATTACTGAGTATTGTTATTGCTTTAAAAAATTTTCAGAACATTTTGGTAATTCCCAAATTAAAGTAAAAATTAGGCAGGGAACTTTTTTGTGACATCTCTTGTTGACCATCTCGGGTATATAACATTACTCTTGCTATGCTTGGTGTTATGTCATCAGATGACCAGCTTTGTTTTAGACCTTGTCTTTGTAGTGGGCCTCTTGGTTTTCACCATATGTTTCCAGGTAGTGGTCCATTCTCCCCACCTCTGGCCCAATCTGATGATGCATTAGGTGTATCTTCTAGTCTTTTGAAATAGAATATATCCTATTATTTGCCTAGACTCTCCTAAGGATTTAGAAAATAATATACTTTGAGGGAAGTCACACGGCTCATTTGAAGATACCATTTAAATTTCTGCCACTGTTTTCAACTCTGAGAGCTAAATTTAATGATTTTCAGTGGCACCGATTTGGGGTATTCTGAGTTTACTCTGCTGCTTGCTCGGGTTGGTTGGCACTGGAGCTCATTTAAAGGCTTCTGTTGCAATTAAAAATGGCACTAGAAGAATCTTGAATTCAAAGCTCCCTCCACTCCCCTTTGAAACAAGTTAAAAACTACCTACCCGAGCACCCCTTCTGAAGTTTTGGATTGGCTGATTTGGGAAGGTCTGTTTTGTACTAAGGTGACCTGTAGTTGAGGCTCACCAGCAGGGCCTTTAACCCTTGTGGTTTAGATGAGTACTGACAAAAGTGGTGCCTTCAACTTTTTCTGTCTTTACACTTGTCTCAGTGCCTCTTTGTCACAGTCATTAGTCCTCATACACACTACATTGGGGTGCTATTTCTGCCACTTTGAACTTCAGGTAATGTGTCATCTTAGGCAAGTCACATTTCATCTATCTGGGCTTAACTTCCTTGTGTAAAATAATAGTGCTGGTCTAACTCCTGTTAGAGCTGCACCATCCAGTCTGTCGTGATGAAAATGGCTTATATCTGTGCGCTCTCTGCGGTAGCACTGGCCTCACTGAATACTTAAAATGTGGCTAGTGAGTGGACTAGGGAACTGAATTTTTCATTTTGTTTAATGCTAATTGATTTAACTTTAAATTGCCACATGTGACTAGAGGCTACTGTTTTGTATAACAAAGCTAGAAACTCTAGAGATGAGACTCTGGAGAGTCTGATCCATGATTCAAATCGAGCTTTAGAGGAGTCTGGTCTGACCTCACTTAGTAATCTTTTTTTTTAATTACTCAGTAAATTGTTTCCCATTATTTAGAAAAAACATAAAGTTATAGCCTTAGCAATGATTTTATATTGCTGACAAGGGTTGATGATTCATTGGTATGGTTAACATTTAAATCTTTCCTTGGTTTATGTCTGTTTGTTTTTTAATGAGACTTATGGCTTATAACCATTTTTTTATCCATATGACAAATTTAAATGTAACATATCTAAGTAGTAGATGAAAAGTGTTGCAACTTTACATTTACACTGAATGTCTTCTTTCTTGGAATTTTAGGGGATACTCCGTTTTATGCAGATTCACTTGTAGGAACGTATAGCAAAATTATGGATCATAAGAACTCCCTATGTTTCCCCGAAGATGCAGAAATTTCTAAACATGCGAAGAGTCTCATCTGTGCCTTCCTCACAGATAGGTAATACTCCTTGATGGTCTTTGTGGAGATGACACCTTCAACTTTCAAACTTGCAGAGATGAAAGCATACCTAACTCTTAGTTACGTACGAAATCAATCGCTCTTCTTATCTAAATTGCATTTAATTCTGGGTTAGCCTTTTTTTACTGCTAAGCCTGGGGTTGGGTTACCTTATCATTTTGGGTTTGCAGCCCAATTGTAATTTAACTCTTAACCCTTGTGTCTAAAAAAGAAAAAAAATAGAACTTTGTAAAATAATGCATTTGAGAGAAATAAAACTTTTGTATTACTGACATTTTCTCCTCTAAGGGGTCGTAAGTCATGCTACCCTGTTGCACAGTTTTTGAGAGAAGAGCCTTTTGTGCAGATAAATACTCAACAGATTATAATCTCAAAAACTATTTGTGTTGAACTTGTGAGTGCCTACTTTTCAACCTGTTTTTATTTGCATTTGAATATGAGCAGGTCTGCCCTGGAAATTCTATATTTCTTAAAACAAAGTAGATGAACAACATTGTGAAAACCAACCTCAGAAAGGGAAGCTGGACAACTATTCAGAGTTTCTTCCCCGGCTCTCTCTGCAGTTCTTTTCTGGCTTCCCGTTTACATTTGTGACAAGAGTGGCCGCATCAAAGGACCAGCACATACAGGAGACTGCTTGCTCTCCAACCCAGACTTTTACTGACTAGCTCTATGGTTTTAGGGAAATTATCTTACTGTTTGGGAAATAATTTTATTCATCCATAAAATGATGGGATCAGAATAGATTAAAAAGTAAGGCCATTTATAACTTTAAAATGCTATGATTCCTTTGCATACCTTATGTTTGTTAGCTAGTTGCCATTACAAGAAGTACTATAGTGACTATCTTTGTAGCGGTCTTTTGCACATTTTTTGTAGGATAAAATCTTACAGGTAGAATTCTGGGAATTGAATTGACCTTGAGAAGTCACATCAGAAAATATTTTTAGTACCAATAATTGTTTCCCTCATTCTCATCAAACTGAATATTATGAATTTTGTTCCATATGAAGCAACAAAAGTTGTTTATATTGTTCCTCAGAGAAATTAATCATTTTTACGTTTATCAATCATTTGTAGAATAAAACTTGAATATTTGTTAATATATATGATTAATGTACAACCCGTGCTGATAAACTCAGAACAAATCCTATATACTGTTTTGCTTTGATAGGATGACCATAATTTGTCAAAGATAAAATGGGATGTAACATATGTCATTGAAAGGAGTGCCATTCACGAAAGATTTGGTGTAGCAATTTATTGAGAGGAAGGTTGCAGTTTTAAAAAGAATTTTATGCCATTAGCGTGGCTAGGAGCACTTCACTCTAAAGTTTATAGGTTTTTCTCCTTATATTAAACATTGCTCCAGGGCATATAAAAAAACAAATGCTTTTTATTCTCATACAGTTTTTAAAATTTTTTTCATATAGTTTTAATTGAAGACTCAAAGGGTCAAAGAATGAAATTATTTACATTTTTCTTCTATTCAGAATAATTTTAATGTAAATATAGAGATATAATTTATCAGAGTAAATATGGATAGCTTCAAATACAGTATGTGATTTTTTTAAGAAGGGGAGAGATTGTTAAAAATAACAGTTTTAGCCCTGGCTGGTGTAGCTCAGTGGATTGAGCGTGGGCCTGTGAACCAAAGGATTGCAGTTCGATTCCCAGTCAGGGCGCATGCCTGGGTTGCAGGCCAGTTCCCATCAGGGGATGCATGAGAGGCAATCATACATTGATATTTCTTTCCCTCTCTCCTTCCCTTACCATCTAAAGACAAATAAATAAAATCTTTAAAAAAAATCCATTCCTTAAAAAAAACCTGTTTTATTAGAGAGGTTTTGATCATTCTTCTGGGCCAGAAGTTAGATCATTGTTCATTTTAGATTTTATTTATTTATTTATCTTTAGAGGGGAAGGAGAGAGGGAGAGAGACATCAGTGTATGGTTGCCTTTTATGCGTCCCCTGCTGGGAGTTGGCCTGCAGGGAACTGGACTACAACCCAGGCATGTGCCCTGACTGGTAATCGAACCGCGATCCTCTGGGTCACAGGCCCGCGCTCAATCCACTGAGCTACACCAGCCAGGGCCCATTGTTCATTTTACATCCTGAAGTTTGTCATGCGGTTTTGGCATACACAAATGAATTTTTTTATTTGAAACTCTCGTGTACTTTTGTGTGATACAAACTACAGATTGAAATGTTTCACTTTTCATGGCATTTATTGGGTTGGTGGAAAAGTTTATGTGATATTTTCTGTAAAATAAAAGGCACATTTTTTATTTTCATCAGTAACTATTGATTTAGATGCTTTAAGTATGTTGACTATCTCTCATGTGGTAAAATGTTAATTGTTCTCAATTAGTGTCTCGATTTGATTGTCACCAACTTCAACTGGTCTGCCCGACCGTGGAGCTCTGTCCCATGAGAACTCTGCAGCATAAAACTTTACAGACCACTTTTGGCACTTTCGATCAGTCATAGCACCTTTTCCATATACTGCACAAAGTTTGTGTGTGTGTGCATTTCAGTTTTATTTGTACCTTT
Source organism: Sturnira hondurensis (assembly GCF_014824575.4). NCBI lineage: Eukaryota > Metazoa > Chordata > Mammalia > Chiroptera > Phyllostomidae > Sturnira > Sturnira hondurensis. The sequence continues at coordinate 58,532,982 of NW_028079044.1, read as the reverse complement.
CAAAATAATAAGGATAATATGCCAAAAATGTTGCATATTTTCTTCTACAATATTAAAATGGCTATATAAAAATTCCCTAATTTTGATAAGTTTTTCTAAATGCATGCTGATGCGACAGTTGTCACAATACAGTCTAACAAAATTGTTTTGAATGAAGTTAAAGACAACTAAAGGCTACCAGCTTATAAGGAAAACCAAATGAATATAACCACTTTTTGGCCAGCCCAATACATATATTACAGTCTTTTTAACCTATCTATAGAGATTATATACTATAAACTTGAGATAGCTCTTTCTTGAGAAATATTTATGCTGAAACTTTTTTGAAAAGATGTCTCAAACTCATTTATGATCTGTATGTTGATCCTTGCCGAGATAAGAGTTAATATTTTTGTCTTTTCCTGATCTTACCCTTTACATAATCTTTATCTGCATTGCTTAGGGAGGTACGACTTGGGAGAAATGGGGTAGAAGAAATAAAACAGCATCCTTTCTTTAAGAATGATCAATGGAATTGGGATAACATAAGGGAGAGTAAGTCAATAAATTTAAGTATTTTCATCCTATCACATTTTAAATTGCTTTGTCTTTTGAATTAACAAGCATGTTTCATATATTTAATGCTAACTAATTTATAAACTGAGAGTTTTGATTTCAAATTTGTTCAGTGGCAATATGTATAACTAAATATTATCTCAATATTTTAGCAAAGTAAGCATATAATATATGTGTATTTAACAATATTTTTCAATACTTTTATAGTAAATCTTATAGGTTTCTTAATTTGTGAAGTTAAGTTTTATGTATCAGTAATTTGCAGAATTATTAAGAAAATGTAAATTATTAATATTGGGGAATGTAAACTTTTAATTTGAAAGTGTTTGAATTAATAAATCAGTAATTAATTACTATATGGAGACCATACTCTGGTAAATACTAGGTTAAATGTGGTAATTCACTTTAACTTTATGTATATTTGACAGTAATTTATTCTAAGAGCAAGAAATGTTTCTACTTAAAGAATGTAGAAAACTGAAGGCCAAAGAGTGTATTGCTGCTTGTAATTTTAATACCTAGAGTAATATATTGCTTTTCTTGTTTAACTGATTTATTTATATTTAAAACTGATCTAATATAGTAATAAAATACTTATAAAATTGTAATTCTTTGAAAAGTGTTACTAAATGTGGAAAATGTGTTACCAAAGAGTTCTATAGTAAATCTTAAAAATATATTGTTATTAATTAGTATCATTGATGTACAGTATGTTAATATAATATGTTGTTAATAGTATAAAACAAAGCAGGGGTGGTTTATTTACTTATTTTTGGTCCTGAATGAAGTGCCTCATTTCTTCTGATAGCGGCAGCCCCAGTGGTACCTGAGCTCAGCAGTGACATAGACAGCAGCAATTTTGATGACATTGAAGATGACAAAGGAGATGTAGAAACCTTCCCCATTCCTAAAGCCTTCGTTGGAAATCAGCTGCCTTTTATAGGATTTACCTACTACAGAGAAAATTTGTATGTAATTTATTATATTTTTGTTGTCTTCAGAGTCTAGCTGTAAATAAAGAGTTGTCTTACTTTGAGACTGGAGTATGTAAGAAAAAGTATTAATTTGTTTTAAACTTGGGTTTTTTTTCAAAAGGACTGTCAAGAGAGTTAATTTATTTTTATTATTTCTAAAATGCTATATGATATTCATTTACAAATGAATGCAAGGCAATGCTCTATATTTGTTTGGGCTGTGGATAAGACCAAATACCTGCTTTTGAAGGAACTTGTCAACTAATGAGGAGTATGAGGAGGTGATATACTCATCATGAAGGGTAGAATGTGGTATTTGCCTTTAAAAAGGTACCCCAAAGCTGAGATGGTTTGAACGAAAAATAAAAGTCACGTCTTTTTGGGTTGAGAGTAGGAAAAAGTTAGGCAAAACCTCAGGGCAGAGGTGGCATTTTAGCCGAATGTAAAGATAGGAAAGGGCTTTTTGAGTGGCTGAGATGTGAGTGGTGAGGTGGGAGGAAGAGTTTGGGGTGGAAGCAAGCACACATTGAGAGCAGCATAGTGTGGTCCAGTGGGGCCCCAGCATTGGGTAGACATTACCGGTCTACCACTGTTTGGAGGACTTGATGAGACTCTGGTTTCCTCTCCTGAGTCCTTCCCTCTGGCACAGAGCCTGGCATAGGTCATTCAATAAATAGTGGTCAACTGAAGTGAGTTTTGGGGGATAAGAAAATATATTATTATTGAACCCCGACTTCAGTATGTTAGAAAATATATGGAAGTTGGAGTTTAGGGGAAGAATTTTGCAATTTTGTGTGCTGTGCTAAGGAACTTTGGACTTTACAGGTAGTGAAGAGCCACTGAAAACTGTCAAATAGTTGAGTGAGTCATTAAAGACTTGGAGGAACTTTTTCATACTTCCATGTGTAATGATGGGGCTGACCAGATATTATGTTTGCCTCACACTGAGGGGTTTCCTAGGATATGGTGCAGGACTTTGGTACTAAAGCTGCGAAAAATCCCAGGCCAACTAGGAAGAACTGCTCACCCTGCTACCAGTAGTGTTCCGAAGATGCTGTGCTGGTTTCACGAAGGTGTCAGTGCCTGGAGAAACACTAACATGTTTATTGGCACTGAGAAAGAGAAGTCAAGAGAGAAGTTGACAGTTAAATAGAAGTGTTCATTTATGTAATAAATTAAGCCTTGGAGATCAAAAGATGTTATCTTTGAAAAGGAGGAGAGATGTCTCTTCCTAGAAAATGTTTAGAAAAGAAGAATAAAATAGCTACAGGAACTTGAGATGAAGAGGGGAAGGTTAGTGACTTCAATCTCAACAATGTTAAATAACAACATCCAATAAGAGTGAGAGGCCAGAAAAGTTTAGCATTTCATTTAAAATAAGTTGAAGTCAAAAAGAGATCTTTGTGATTGGAATTTAATTTTGAGAATAAGTTGGTATTAGAAAATGAACTAAAATGACCTGCGTATATTTTCCTGCCTTTCTAGGTTATTAAGTGACTCTCCATCTTGTAGAGAAAATGATTCAGTACAATCAAGGAAAAATGAAGTATGTATAAACTTTTACTCTTCTATTTAAGTTACATGTTCAGATATTTTAGTAATGCCCATATATTTTTAAAAGTTTATTCGATGCTACTTTTTGAGTCATTAGATGGCATTCCTTGTTGCAGTACAATTCAGCCTAACATTGAAATAATTTATTTCCTTGGTACGTATAATTGTGTAAGATACAATGGCTAGTAAAATGATGAATTATATACAGCTTTAGGCTAAGTTTTAGTAGCCAAAGTGATAGAGTAGGTTTATGAACAGTTATATTGTACTTAGAACATTTTATAGTCTTCTAGAAAAGTACAGATAATAGTGGTAAGAGTAGAGAAGTGGTGGGGAGATTCAGACTGTGAGTATTTAGCAGTGGATTCATGTAAGGGATAGTTTTTTATCAAACTGTTGTAGTATTTTTTCGATGCTAACCATTTTTTTCTTCAAAACTTACAAAAACTAAAAAATTTGAATAATTCTGGTATGATTTGTGTTTTAGGACTTTTACAAAGAAAAACAAGCATTTTAATGTTTTCTCTTTTTTGTTTGTTTCTTTGCTTTAAACAGGAAAGTCAAGAGGTATGTTGATGTCATAGATCTTAAAAAACAGAAAAACTCGTCACTCTGCAGTGTTCTGGTGTAGCCTCATTTCACTTAGCAGCTGGGGTGCAGCATCTCTCAAGAGAGAAGTTCCCAACCTTTTTTCTACCAAGTATCCCTTTCATTACCGCTCCCATAGATCTGTTATTTAAAGTAGATATTATGTAGTTTTTGTTTTTATTTACCAAAGACTTAAAATTGGCAGCAAGAACTTCTGATTAGTGTGTGATAACAGGTGTGATAAAATCGTATTAATGCAATAGCTGTTAAATTTGACTAGTTCATTGGCCTGTATATTCTTATGAGGGAAAAATACAGTTTTGTTTAAGGTATATGACATACTTAAGAAACTACAAAGTCTAATCCCTACAAAGAATATTGGTTTTGGAATGTAAAAGACTTGGGTTGTATGTTTTGTACTGTCATTTATGAGCTGTGCTATCTTGGCCCAGTTTTTGACCTTTTTTGGATTTGAGTTTCTTGCCCGAGTACTTATAACACTACCATCCTCTTGGGATTCTTGTTAGGGTTAATGAGACCACATTTGTTAAGTGCCTGCTGCTGTACCTAAGGCACAAGAGGACTCAAAAAGTTAAATCCTTTATAAAGCTAGTAATGTTCCAAAATGGATTATTTAATACTTTCCTTAATTTTAATTTGTTTAAAAATGGACAGATCCACCCTTGAAAGATTTAAAGAATAACAAGGAGATGATTTGTAATTAATTAGCTATCATTTATTCAAAAGAGTTATTGATTACAACTCTTTACAGTACCGTGCCCGGCACTGTGTAGAGAGATATAAAGAAGAACTTAGTCTTATTTTTAACAATACTGATATATATTTGAGCATGTTCAATAAAATGTTCTGAATATTTGTTTTGGACGTAGACCTTTTATCTAATAAGCACAAAGGCCAACAATATTTTAAAATAAATTCTCTGTAGAAGAACATGAGAGGATATCCTGTACTCATAATGAATGAGAAATTTAGTTTCATGAAAGAATTTTGCCAGGATTAGAGTCTCATTTGTCTGTTTACTTAGTGTGTGCACATATACACATGGACTGTCATAGACAGAGAGCAAGAGATGGAGGGTTTTTTCCTCTGCCAATAAACAGCACGTTAGAAGGTACAGATACTGTACAGTAGAGGAAATGATATTAAGTTGAAAGAAAAGAGAAGCTTATTATTGTTTACCCTAAGCCTCACACTTAAAAGTGTGACCAAACTTTATTGTTTCTTGTTTTCTAACAGATTCAGAAAAAACTGTACACACTAGAAGAACACCTCAGCACTGAAGTACAAGCCAAAGAGGAACTAGAGCAGAAGTGCAGGTGTGTTTGGGAGAGAATTAAGTAGTATGTTATAGAATTGAAGTTTAAACATATTACCAAAAATGTAATATATGATTATTTTCAAATTTATAGTAAATGCTTTTTTTGTCAATAGGAGTTATTTTGTTTACTGTTTCTTTTGAAATTCTTTAGATCTGTTAACACTCGCCTAGAGAAAGTAGTGAAGGAGCTAGAAGAAGAGGTAAAGTTGCTCTACACTTTCATTAATATTTTCATTCATAAAAAGTTTTGGTGCCTGACTTACCTACAGAGTTCTCTTTGTACCACGTTCATATATATCTTGATCTGTAATAAAACCTATGTTGTAGCGTGGGTGGACAGGACTAAAATTATAGAATAATCATGATAATAGGCTTTGTTTTTGTTACATAGTTGCAAAACTTGAGTTAATTTATAATGTCTAGATATTTCAAGTAAAAAATTGTGTTTGTATTACTGACATGGATTAAAAACAGAAAGTGACCACTGTTTCTTTTATTTAATTTTTATTCATAACATTTTAAATTCAGGTTTTTATTATTTAAAGATGATAATGGAATAGGAAGTTTGCTTTCAGTAGTAAGCAAAACGCTTATACTATTGATTGTTCCAGAGTAGTGTGCTATTTGAAAAATATGGAAAACATTAATACAGTAGTTACAGCTTTTATTTAGGTTTTTTTATCTGTTTGAAATAATTGAAATAGTTTTTGTTTTTATTTGATTCTTGTACGTGCTCTTTTTCCAATAATAACTTTAAGCACTATTTCAGATCACCTTAAGGAAGAATGTGGAATCGGCATTAAGACAGTTAGAAAGAGAAAAGGCTCTTCTTCAGCACAAAAATGCAGAATATCAGAGGAAAGCTGATCATGAAGCAGACAAGAAACGAAATTTGGAAAATGATGGTTTGTGGTGTAGAATATTAAGTACTTATCAATAAAAAAATTGTGTGTGTGTGTGTGTATGTATTGTGTTGAAGCTTGCCACTGAAACGCTTTTTATCATAGTTAACAGTTTAAAAGATCAACTTGAGGATTTGAAAAAAAGAAATCAGAACTCTCAAATATCCACGGAGAAAGTGAATCAACTCCAGAGACAAGTAAGTCGATCCCAATTTGTAACAAGGGTAGTGAAGTTTACTTATGACTGCCTATTAATAGTTTTAATCAGCAATGCACAAAAGGATTTTGCCTCTAATTTTAAAAGGAAATCATTAGGAAGTATTTTTAGGTTTTTGTTTATTTTAGATAGTTTGTTGTGGGGTAAGAAACTGGAGCATTTCCATTATATATACCTGTATGTGTTTGTTTGTTGTTGTTGAACTTTGAATGGAATAACAGCTGGATGAAACCAATGCTTTGCTGCGAACAGAATCTGATACTGCAGCCCGGTTAAGAAAAAGCCAGGCAGAAAGTTCAAAACAGATTCAACAGCTGGAATCTAACAATAGAGATCTGCAGGATAAAAATTGCCTGTTGGAGACGGCCAAGTTAAAACTTGAGAAGGAATTTATCAATCTTCAGTCGGTTCTGGAATCTGAAAGGAGGGATCGAACCCATGGATCAGAGATCATTAATGATTTACAAGGTATTAACAGAGAGATTGAACTTGAATTCATCTTAATGGTTCATGTTTCAGAAATAAATTTAGATGACGGATAATGTGCTGGGGTAGCACATTTCTGAATATACTACTGCTATGTAAAGTTAGGGTGTTAGAAATACATTAATATAAAATTTTGTGAGCAAAAGATTTACTTTCAAATAGTTTGAAGTATTTTAAGTACTAAGCTACCTCCCAAGGTGGTAGATTGGGTTCCAGTTGCATTAACTGTGAAGTAGTACCTCAGCTATATCAACTATACTAATACCAGCCTTATCAACCATTGTAAAACTCTTCACAAATAACAGCTTCAAAGTATTAGGTGATGTCCAAGTTTCTTACTCTTAATATATACATTTTATTGTGATATATTAATTATACATATATAATTCCATACCACATATATTTATATAAGTATATACACACATTTTATTATGTATATAGTATACACACACATATACTTTGTGGGTTTATTGGTTTTTTAAATGTTATCATTTTAGGTAGAATATCTGGCCTAGAAGAAGATTTGAAGAGTGGCAAAATCTTATTCGCAAAAATAGAGATGGAGAAGAGACAACTACAGGAGAGATTCACTGATTTGGAAAAGGTAGAACATGTTATGCTTTGTTTTTGTATTAGAAAATAACTGTAGAGTCTCAGATTGGGAAACTTATTCCAAAATGAAGGAAATCATTTATTTCTGCATACTCATGGATTCTTTCATATTTAGATGTGGCTGTGTAGACTAGGGATATGTAGATATTTGTAAGGCTTGCCGTAGCACTACACAAGCAACCCTTAGTGTGTTAGATGCTTGTGGAGAGAGGGTCTCTCCTGAGTATGTGTAGTGAGGGTGCTTCTCTCTAGGGGTCCAAGGGAAACTCAGATCTTCACTAATTACATGTCTTAAAAGTTACATGAAGTTATCATGACTTTTGGCATTTAGAAGTTTTTCTTTAAAAATAGTGTAAGCTAGGGATAATTTCTAGGCTCTGTGCAGTTCATATTTTTTTCATTTACTTATTTTTTTATTGAAGTGTTTAATGTATCACCTGTGGTAGAAGTATCAGGATGCATGCAGTCCAGTCTAATGGGTAATTTCTAAAGTAGTAATAAATCACAGAGATAATTATAATGCAGTGTGGTAAGTAGAATGGTAGAGGCATGGACAGGGAGGTGAGCAGGTACACGGGATGACTCCCTAACGGAGCAGGCTGGTTGACAGGGGAGGGGTACACTCTGAGTGGGGCAGGACAGCGTGAGCAAAGGCATAGAGGATGGAAAGTTGAAAAAGTTGAGTCTGTTTACTTAATTACAAACCGGTCAGTATTTCTGGATTATACAGCAGGGGCAACAAATTTTAATCTTTTAAGAAAAGGGTATTAGATATTTTAGGCTTTGCAGGTCTCAGAGTCTCCGTTGCAATACCCAGTTATGCTGTAGTACCTAAAGGAATGGGTATGGCTGTGTTCCAGTGAAGTTTCACAAAAACAGCAGGCCAGTCTAGTCCTCCCCTCTAAGAGTGGGAGTTCAGTGGTCAGAGTGAGGCTGTACAGCTAGGCATGAGCTAGATCATGCAAGATTTTGAATACTCTGTTAAGAGTTTTTTTTAAGTAATGGACTGGCTGGCCACTGAAGATTTTTAAATTGGTCAATCACTGTGTACCACATGGAGAATAGATTCAAGCAGGATAAGTGGTAGAGACTGCTCAGGCCTTCTAAGCATTCAGCTAATGGACACTTAACCAGTGCTGTGGTTAAAAAGATGGAAAATAAAGATGAATCTGAGGAATATTTAGAAGAGGGATGTTTAGCAGCAATTAATAATTGGTTAGATGTGGCATGTGAGTAGTAAGTACTCCAGGATGAGTTTAGGTTCTTAGTTTGTGACAAGATACATGCTAGTGCCATTAATAAAGAATAAGAGGAAAAGAGCTCTCATAGGAAATAATGATAGATCCATTTTAGTTAGAAGTATGGCTGTGAGACAGCCATATTAGGACATCTACAAAGCAGTAAGTTATGGTGCTAGGAGCAATAGAAATACTTGTGGTGCATCAATGTAGAAGTAGCTGGAACCAGGCTAATGGAAGAGCCCACCTGGGAGCAGTTGGCTTAGAGCAGTGGTTTTTTCAGGGCAGGTGTTGGTGAGTCATTAGTGTGAAAGGTCATTTTCAGTATTAAGGGTTTAATCTCAAACACAAAAGAAGTACCTACATTTATGATACAAACTACGTAGAAAACTAAGGACTAGAAAATCATCTGAGGATATGTAGAAAATAAACTGACTTCTATTATTAAAGATTCTCAACTTAAAATACATCTCCTGAAGTTGGTATAGCAAAAAGAAACATTTGGTATGTTTTAAAAGTTTGAGAAATAATAATATAGGAAAAGGAAAAACATTTTGGCTAAGGACACTACCTCCAAGAACACCAACATTCAGCGGTGTTTGGGGGAAACTTCACAAGTGCCGGATGAGAGGAGAACACGATGGGGGGAACCAAGTGAGTTCAGTGTCACACAGTTTCAAGGGCAACATTGAGGGCCACTGAGGTAGGTAAGACTAAAAAGTGTCTATTGAATTTGATATTGAGAATATCGTGGGTCACTTTATTAAGATCAAACGATCTCAGTATGACCTCAGGGTAGTAGAGTGGAGGTGTGGCAATGGGAAGGTACGGCAGTGGGAAGAGGACTGGTACCGTGCGCAGGTTGCTTGTACAGGAATCGGAGTGAATAGAAGATTTACAAGGTATTAAGTATTGGACATTCTTAGTAAGTCTATAAAAAACCTTTGTAAGCTTTTGAAATTGTTAGCCAGTCTTTTTTTTAATAAAAATATTTTTAATTTAAATTTTTAAATTTAATTCTTGTTCAAGTACAGTTTTCTGTCTTATATTCCCGGCTCTGCCCCCCAAGTGCTCCCCACCTCCCTCCCATTTCCGCCCCCCACCTTAGTTATTGTCCATGTGTCCTTTATACTTGTTCATGTGAGTCCATCCCCTTTTCCCCTATGATTCTCTCCCCTCTCCCCTCTGGACCCTGTCAGCCTGTTCCATATTTGAGTGTCATTGGTCATATTTTGCTTGCTTGTTTGTTTTGTTGTTTAGATTCCTGTTAACGGTCATATCATATGGTATTTGTCTTTCACCGCCTGGCTTATTTCGCTCAGCATAATGCTTTCCAGTTCCATCCACGATGTTGCAAAGGGTAGTAGTTCCTTTTTCCTTTCTGCTGCAAAGAATTCCATTGTGTGAATGTACCATAGCTTTTTGATCCAGTCATTTACCGATGGGCATCTAGGTTGCTTCTAACCATTGGCTATCATGAATTGTGCTGCTGTGAACATCGGGGTGCGTAGGTTCTTTTGGATTGGTTTTTCAGGGTTCTTAGGATATACTCCTAATAGTGGAATTGCTGGGTCGAAAAGCACGTTCATTTTTAGTTTCCTTAGAAAATTCCATACTGTTTTCCATAGTGGTTGTACCAGTCTGCAATCCCACCAGCAGTGAACTAGGGTCCCCTTTTCCCAACAACCTCTCCAGCACTTGTTTGTTTCTTTATTTATGATAGCCATTCTGACTGGTGTAAAGTGGTATCTCATTGTGGTTTTAATTTGCACCTCTCTGATGGCTAGTGATATCGAGCATCTTTTCATGTGTCTCTGGATCCTCTGTATGTCCTCCTTGGAGAAATGTCTGTTCAGGTCCTTTGCCCATTTTTTAATTGGGTTGCTCGTCTTCTTTGAGTGAAGTCAAGTGAGTTCTTTGTATATTTTGGAGATTAAACCTTTGTCTGAGGTGTCATTGGCAAATATGTTTTCCCAAACTGTTGCTTCTCTTTTTATCTTGATATTGTTTCAGCTAGTCTTTTTTGTTATAGCTGTCATTTTAATCTTTAATAGGAAAAGAACAACATGGAGATAGATATGACGTACCAACTAAAAGTTATACAGCAGAGCTTGGAACAAGAAGAAGCTGAACATAAAGCTACAAAAGCACGACTGGCAGATAAAAATAAGATTTATGAATCCATTGAAGAAGCTAAATCAGAAGCCATGAAAGGTACACATTTTTATGAGGGTTTTCTGGCAGCATTTTACTAAGACTTGATTCTATGTTCAATTTTTTGATTTTGAAAATACTTGTTTATATTTTACTATCAAATACTAGAGGGGGCACACTATCATGGAAGCTTTATATATATATGTATATTTCCCCCTCCCCATAGCAACAGTCATTTCTAAGATAAGAAGGCCCAAACAAAATAATTCAACAAAATTTTTAGATCAGAGAGAAATCAGTATTTTGGTGCTATTGATAGTGACAGGCATACAGAACATAAAGTCCTAATACACTACTCGATTTGGGGGGGGGGTGCTCTTTTTCTAATCAGCAAGCCAATATTTCATCAGCTTATGGTTCTTGCCACTTCCTTCAAGATAAATATTTTAAAATAATAGCTGACTTAACTAAAATAGAAGCTCACTGAGTTTTTGGAGCTTTGGCATAGTGAAGATACTAGCTAGATTTGATCAGAACTTCGAGGTACTAATAAATGTAGGGTAAGAAACTGAGTTAGTTTTTCCACAAGCCAACCTATATCTTGGAATTGTTTTAGGCTAATTACTTGTTTTCCAAACTGAGTGTTTATAATTATGATGGGCTTGAAATTCCAAAGTGAATCAATATTCTTGTGGAGGATTCATAAAACTCTTAATAGAAACTTTATTTCATGTTGAAATAAAACATTTATATGAATATCTTAGCAAAAATAGGCTTTAAGTAGTAATTGGAATTGGAGGGTTTTTGTTCGTATTAGTTTAAGACACTGATTCAGGTTGATAAAAGATGAAGAGGGTGCTTTATTTGGAAAAATTGGATCAGAAGAGATTAAGTTTGTGGGCTCTGTTTCCCTGTCTATGGCCTAGAAGACAGTGGAATTTCTTTTGAGGTGCAATAAAATGCAAACATTTTTTGTATTTGTAGTGTGCACGTGTAACCGTCACCCAAAACAAGGTATAGAATCTGTTTTTTCATCACCTTAGTAAATTCATTTATGCTTCTTTCTATTTTCTGTGCCCACATCAGGGTGATTATTTTTTTAAATGGGTACATTTGCTCATAGATTATTCTCTGAACTAGTGAAAATAAATTCTGTATAATAATAACTACCATTTTTTAAACTCCTTTTTACAGCACTATCTTAAGATGTGTGACTTTGGTATTTTACATGAGTAAATAAAACTTAAATATTATAGGTGGTACTCAAATCTGGGTCTTTTAAATCCTTTGATCTTTCCACGGCATATTATTGCCTCCTTTGATTAAGAATATAACTTCACCATCAATAAATTACTTCTTATGTGACTTTGCCTAGTTACTTAAACTTCCGTGCCTTGTTTCCTATAAAGGGACAATTAAAGTATTATATTATTGTGAAAACCAAGTGCAATGACATGAACAGTGCTTAGAAATGCTAGCTGTTATTAATGATATGTGAAAAAGTCTTATTTTTCTACACTTTTGAAGGCACTTCATTAGAAACTGAAAGTCATAGGCTTAATTTTTAGTTAGTGTCACTTTCTAGTAAGTGATAACTGGACACTGAGCTTTAGGTATGAAGGTGCTGAGGAACCTAGTTGGATTTGAGTAGGTTTTCTCATTGGGATAGCAAAAGGTAAGTTCAGCTGTGATAACTCACATTCAGGAGGGAATCACTTGATTAACCATAATCTTTGCCTGCTGTACACTTTGAGATTGAAAAAGGCTTTTAAAAGCCTTACTTATTAATAAAACAAAACCTGTTGCAAGTCTTTAGAAAATACAAGAAAGTATAAACTAAGTCAAGACTAACCATAATCCTGGTAACCAGAGTGACACTTGTATATTTTCTCAGTTCTTTCATAGTTTTGCTTTGTTCCTTTTAAAAATACTGTGAACATGTTCTTGGGTCATTAAAAATTCTTTTTTAATAGGGAGCACTTACTGTTTGCCATGCACCAGGCATTATTTAAGTGCTACACGTATATTAACTCAGCATCTGTGTAACTTCCCTACAAGGGTAGGTACTGTTGCCACCATTCTGGAGATAAGGCAGCTGAGCCTCCAGAAGGCTCAGAAGACTGGTGAGTCAACTTCACCAAATAGGTAGGAAGTGGCAGAGCCAGGTTTAAACGCCACGAGTTTGCCTCTGCATCCCAGTTCTCTACCACCTCCCTAAAACATCGCTTTCTTCCTTGTCCAGCGATGGTGCTAAGATGGAAGGAACCGTAGAAAAGGTCAGAGAGTCTGCCTGAGTGTGAGGTAAGGCAGGCAGCACTGAGAGCCTCAGAGTCAGGAAAATAAAGGGTCTGTATTTAAAAGATACTCATATCTTTTAGAGCCATAAGTAAAATAGGGTTATCTTACTTCCATTAGAATGGATGTAATATCACAAAGGCATACCCTGCAAATGAAGCACCTGACTTTCAGAAATGAAATTGTTGATGTTTCAAATACAGTAACAGGAGTGATGAAAATATTAAACTGGGGATTAAAAATATATTCAAGGAGCATCATTTACTATAATTTTTATTAACACTGCATCATGTATTTAATGCAGTTCTTTTGTCTGTAAATTCATTATTATGTTCATTTTTTGTGGCAATAGAAATGGAAAAAAAGCTCTTGGAAGAAAGGATTTTAAAACAGAAAGTGGAGAACTTGCTCCTGGAAGCTGAGAAAAGATGCTCTTTATTAGACTGTGACTTTAAACAGTCACAGCAGAAAATAAATGAACTCCTTAAACAGAAAGATGTTCTAAACGAAGATGTAAGTATGTTTACTAGTAAATAATAAACTATTTAATAAATTAATAGTAAACTAGATTTATTTATAAAGGTACAATGATGGTTTCATAATGAAATTTTTTTTCTTATTCTATGACCTTTTAATTTTACTGAATTTGGCTAATGTGTGAAATGAACCATAGTTTTAAGAACTTTAGTTATTTTTACCATAAAGGCCATACTTTATTTTAAAAATATAACTATCAAAAATACAAAAATATATTTTACTGTGAAATGAATTTACTATGTAAGGAGAAAAATCTGTTTTGAGTCATCATATAGGCTGCCAGCTTCATTGATAAGAAAAATCAAAATTATTTACTTACTTATCAAGGTACACAATTTATTTTTTAGGTTAGAAACTTGACATTAAAAATAGAGCAGGAAACTCAAAAGCGCTGCCTCACACAAAATGACTTGAAGATGCAAACACAGCAAGTCAACACACTAAAAATGTCAGAAAAGCAATTAAAACAAGAGAATAATCATCTCATGGAAATGAAAATAAACTTGGAAAAACAGAATGCTGAACTTCGAAAGTAAGTTAATATTTGAAACAAAGTTTTACTAATATGCACAGCTATCCACATATAAATTATTTTAAATTTGGTTTATTTTGGATTTTTTTTTACCATTTTATTTTCTTGACCATTTGTCTTTTTTTCTCTGTACAAGTAATGCATTGTGCCACTGTTGTTCTTTAAGATCACACTCGCTTCCCCAGCACTTCAGACTGCTGCCGCCTTACTGTGCGAGCGCGATGGGAGGGGGTGGTGCGGGAGCAGAAGAAAGTGTCTGGTTTCTCACCCGTGCTCTTCATGTTCCTTCTCGGGGCCATCTCTCAAGCTCATCGTCCATGCAGTTTTTGTTTGGTCCTTTAGCGTCTGGGACTTGGAAATGTTTCGGTGTTAAGCACATACCGTATAAAATTTTAAAACCTTTTCCCAGGATATACTCTAGTGCTGTATTCACTTAGAAAATAGAAAATATATTAAAATAACATTCTGAAAAACTATAATTTTGCTTTTTTAAAAAATATTTTATGTATGTGTGTATTTTAGACACAGGAGAAGGGAGGGAGAAAGAGAAGGTGAAAAATATCAATGTTTGGTTGCCTCTCGCATGCCCCCGTACTGGGGACCAGACCTAGGCCACAACCCAGCTGTGAGCCCTGCCTGGGAATCCAGTCGGTGACCCTTTGGTTCGCAGGCTGGCGCTCAATCCACTGAGCCACACCAGCCAGGACTCATGTTTGCTTTTTGTCAGGCTCACTTTTAATTTTATTTATAATTTAATTTTATTTCTTTATTGAAGATTAACATACATACAGCAAAAGTACACAAATGGTAAGTGTAGAGCTCACTCAATTTTTACAAAGTGTAAAATCTGTGCAGTTACCATCTACATGTAGATATAAAATCCTGTACTCTTTACCTCCCCTCAGGCCTTCTCCCATTCACTCATATAAGATAACCAATTTTGAGCTTCTCTCTTAATTCTATACTTGATTGGCGTAAATGGCTGATTATAGTGCATGTATAAGAATAGGTAATTTAGACTCTTAAAAATGATTGAGGTTGCCCTGGCTGGTGTGGCTCAGTTGGATGGAGTGTTGTCCCGTAGACCAGTAAGTTACAGGTTCAGTTCCTGGTCAGGGCACATGCCCAGGTTTCAGATTCGATCTCCAGTCAAGGTGTGTTGTGCACAAGAAGGTAGCTGGTCCACATTTCTCCCACCCATCTCTCTCCCCACCCCTTTCCTCTCTCTAAAAGCAATGAAAAAATGTCCTCGGGTAGGATAAATTTTTTTTTCATTATTGAAGGCCATAGAATTTTTTTATCTGAGATATATCTAATGCTATTTTTTATCTTAAAAATTAAAACAGGGAATTTTAAAACATAAAAACATAAAAGAACACATTTCATTAGCAACTAGAGTGATGGCGTCATGATATGTCATAAAGCTTCAACATAAGTAAATGTACACTAGTGAGAGGATGGGAATTAAAAACAATGATGCTCATGCAGTATTGAGAAACTGATTTGACCTCGGGGATTGTCTGAAAGGGTCTGAGGGACTTGCAGGGGATTCTCACACTACATTTTAGGAGTCGCTGGTTTTAATATGTGTGTACCTCATTTAACCTTTGACCCAATATTTGACCACAGAGAACGTCAAGATGCAGATGGGCAAATGAAAGAGCTCCAAGATCAGCTTGAAGCAGAACAGTATTTCTCAGTAAGTTCCAAACACATTCATCTGAAAACTGTTAAATTTGTAGAATTTTTAAAAAGTTGCTGCACAGCCTGGAGAATGATTCTTGTGTTTAGAATAGATTATTATCTTTGTTAAAAAAATTGCTCTAAGCACACACATGCCCATCCCTTATGAACTTGATTAAAAGCATTGCTTTTAGAGAGGTACTGTGTTTCATAATAAAACAAATAAAATTGTTATTTTAACATTTATACTTTTTTGAGCTCAGTTATAAAATATGAAATAGTAGCTGTCATCTCTGTTTCATCAATTTAAGCCAACAAAATTATCTAGTCTAAATTAGTAATATTTTTTTTTGCTCTTCATCCCTACCAGTCTGTGTCATTTAATGAGAAATCCTAGTATGATATCCAGTTGAAAATCATGCTTCTAAATTATTAGCTGAGCTTTATTAGTTAATTGGTTGATTATAAGAAAATAGAAAAGCTCATTAAACTATTAATCTGCTCAGTGGCTCAACATTACTCAGTGTTATGAATATATTTTTATTTACTCAACTTTTTGTCTAGATAGATTATAAATATAAAAATAGTATTCTTGATGGTGATGTTGGTTTATGTTTCTGTTATATTTTCTGTGTAGACCCTCTATAAAACACAGGTTAGGGAACTTAAAGAAGAATGTGAAGAAAAGACCAAACTGTGTAAGGAATTACAGCAGAAGAAACAGGAATTACAGGACGAACGGTAAGGACCGGGTCCTGTCTCTTTCGTTCATAGGTGTGTGCCTGCCCCTAGACGAGCACCTGCTCTGCCCAAATAAAGACTGGTGGGTGGGGTGAGTCAGACACAGACTTTGACTTCATAGGGAAAAGTCGAACATTAAGCTGATACATCTCTAAAATGTAGGGACTCCTTGGCTGCTCAGCTGGAGATCACCTTGACCAAAGCAGATTCTGAGCAGCTGGCACGTTCAATTGCTGAAGAACAATACTCCGATTTGGAAAAAGAGAAAATCATGAAAGAGCTAGAGATCAAAGAGATGATGGCAAGGCACAAACAGGAACTCAGTGAAAAAGACGCTACAATTGCATCTGTAAGTAAATTCTTGGTTCTTTTAAAATTATAATTAAATTACTCTTATCATAAGTTGTCTTTAGAAGCACTAGGAAAATATTGTAACATAGATCTAAATGAAAAATTATATATGCTGGCTACAAGATTTTCCACCACTCAACCATCAGCTTCTCAGCATTGTTTATACTCATCACATTGGCAGAGATTCAATAACTTGACTAATTTTAAATGTTTGTAGGATGTCTAGAAAATGGCATTCATATTTATTACTGTGAAGCATGTAGATTTAGTATCACACAGAATAGTATGGTAATTTCCAGTAAATTTTAAACATTCATGTTATCCAAAGAAAGTCCACACACATTAAGATAAATTTGCCAGTGGGATTCAGGCACAGTGCTTACAGCAGCGTGAATGTTTGTAATAGCAAAAACTCAGATGTCTTATCAGTAGGTGAATGAGTGGATGGATGAAGTGTGGTAGAATATGAAACTCGTATATCAGTTAAAATGAATTAGATCTTTCTATCAACTACCCAGTATAATTTTGAGTGAAAGCAGCTACAGAAAGATAAATACAGCATGGTGCTCTTTATGGATTATTTAAAATCACATAAAACTCCACTATATATTGTTGCATGTTTATGTAATAAAAATATACAATCATGAATGAAAAGGATGAAACAGAGTTCACAGTAAAAATTCCTTCAGGAAGGAAGAGTAAGAACAGGATTTGGAGAGAATACAAAAGGACATCCACTTTCTTTAGTAAAATTATATATTCTGTTTTAAAATAATGTTCCGAAAGAAATACTGCAGTTTTAAATTTTGTTTATTCTGTATGATAGAGTGCAGAGCTTTATTATAGTTATTTGCTTTTTTCAGTTTATTAAATGTTTTTCTCATTAAAAGTACTGCTAAGGATATTTGAGAGAAGGACAGTTTTTTTGGCTTCCTGGGGTGCGTATGAAGTCTTACTGTGGTTAGGAAAATTTTCTTCAAGAGTGAAGTTTGGTAAGGTAACATAAAGATGGGACATTTAGAGATAGAGGTAGTAAGAAAAACAAGAGTTGTAGCAACATTCTAGTATCTTTTTGTTTTGAATTACTGCTTTATAACTTAAATTTGTAAATTGGAGTGTGATATTTATTCTACTTTAATTTCTTAGCTTGAAGAAACTAACAGGACACTAACTAGTGATGTTGCCAATCTTGCAAATGAGAAAGAAGAATTAAATAACAAATTGAAAGATGCCCAAGAGCGTATGTATTAACAAAGAATGTTTTAAGTATATTTCATAGTTGTGTCTTAGTTATAGATATAATGTTTACATTTGTCCATTTTTCAGAACTGTCAAGGTTGAAAGATGAAGAAATAAGTGCAGCAGCTATTAAAGCACAATTCGAGAAGCAGTTGTTAACAGAGAGAACACTCAAAACTCAAGTATGTATGATAAACTCTAAATAGGATTTTGCATTTTTTTAGTTTGTCTCTTATAGTTTACTTCTGATGTTACAGATTGTCTACAGCAGTCATTGAATGTATCAGTATTTATGAACAGTCACAATTATCTGATTTTGCCAGGTTAGTAGAAGCTAGATTTGATTAACATTGCCCAGTTCAATGTTTAAGTCTTTTGTTAATTTTTTCATATAGAGTCACATTCCTTCCTAATTTTTATCATAATCTGATGTTTTTTCTTTTTAATAAACTATAGAGAATGACCATTTGCTGACAGCCTGGAAAAGGGTCATTTGGACCAGGTGCTTGTGATTACTGACCACCTTCTGCCAGCTGTCATGGTTGTACATACGCCACTGATACTTGTGGGTCCCAGGGGCTCTGCTCTGTGGTTGGACGTGTATTTTATTAATGTGATGCCACTGCAAGTAAAAATCTCTCTTGAAACTAAAAACTCAAAGTGACAGACAGTGACATGAGGTCGAACCCATAAACATTTCAAGTCACAGTTCTCAGAAAACATGAGTGAAAAACTAACAGAGTACAGACTGGGGAAGGATAATGAATAATGAAAGGAGATGTGTTATTGATGTAAGGTGTTTCTTGGTGGCCCTGTATAAAGCGGCGAAGATTATCAGTGGTTGTATAACTTGCTATTGATGAATTACCAAGAAACCATCAACATAATGTGTTTTATTTATTCATATTTTTGTGTTTTTAAGGCTGTGAATAAGTTGGCTGAGATCATGAATCGGAAAGAACCTATCAAACGTGGCAGTGACACAGACGTGCGGAGAAAAGAAAAGGAGAATAGAAAGCTGCACATGGAGCTTAAATCTGAGCGTGAAAAACTGACACAGCAGATGATCAAGTATCAGAAAGAACTAAATGAAATGCAGGCTGTAAGGATGCTTTTTGAACTCTAGACTGAAGACTTCTGTTTTAGAAGTAGATTTTAATATCTGTATTTTATTGGTTGTAGAACATTTCTATTAATAATTATTGAACTAAGAATAAGAATCAAAATTTATGAGATATATGGCATCCAGTTAATATAATTTAAAATTTCTCATAGCAAATAGCTGAAGAGAGCCAGATTCGAATTGAACTGCAGATGACACTGGACAGTAAAGACAGTGACATTGAGCAGCTGCGGTCACAGCTCCAGGCCTTACACATGGGCATGGACAGTTCCAGCACAGGCAGCGGGCCCGGGGACGCCGACGCAGATGATGGATTTCCAGGTACAAGCTTGTTTTTAGCCCTTACGTTTGTTTTTATTAAAAGACTTTTGTCTTAAATATAAACCTGATGACTGTTTTAAAGCCCTGTGACGACTGACTTTGTTCCTGAGGAAAAATGTTTGTGGTTTCTTTAAGGGAAGAACCTGCTTCTTGGAGTGGGGGTTCCAACAACAGTTTCAACTTACTGTACTTAGTGATTTTTGACAAAATTTTTTATTAAAAACGCAAAGGAAAATTCCACACATTTAGTTACTTAAATTAGCTCATTATATAGTTCAGGTAGCTCTCTTTTTAAGTTTTTATTTTTTCTTCTCTTAACTCTTTTCTGCGTTCTTACTTTTTTATGTTGGGTGTTTAGTCCATATCACTCAGTCACACACTATGGAATCCATGTCATTCACCTACCAGCGCTCCTCCACCTCTCTCAGTATTGCCACTAAGCGTTCTGGTTCTCGTTCGCTCCTTGACTCTGACTCTGATTCAGAAGAAGACTCTTTGCCTTACTTACCTATTTCGTCGGGACCTAATGATACAGGTGATATCCCAAAAACCTTTCACCTTTCTCACTATTCTTAATTTTAGTCCTTGTGAAAAACTTTGGAAACATTAACTAATATTCACTAACTCTAACCAGTTGCTCTAGCCTCAATTAAAAAGAGACTGCTGCATGAACTGAGAGTTTGTTTTCAGGGTATTTGCACACAGCATTGCTATTACTGTATAATAGATTGATTTTGTTGGCTTACAAGAAATGAGGCAGTGCTTTGTATCATTTAAGAGCATATGGTTTCACAGCCTGTTTTATCCATTTTCAACCAAGAAGAAATTCTTTCTGGAATTCCATATCCAGAGAGACAGTACCAAAAAGGCATGCAGGCTGTCTTAGAGGACGCGCTTGGGTTTTCAGTGAGAGCTCACCTAGGCAGCACTTTCCTGGGCCTTGAAAGAATACAAGACAATTTGACCTGATCTGTGTCCTTGTAGTGTAAATGAAGAAACTGGACAGAAAACACATAAAATTAGGTATAACACAAAGTTAGCATAAGTACAAAAACATGTAATGTAGAGGCCATAGGAAATTAGTGTAGGAACAGTTGAATGTGAAATAAAATTTAGCCTTTTATTGTGGGGGAGTGGTGGGGAGAAATGGAGACAGCTGTACTTGAACAACAATAAAAAATAAAATAAAAAGAAATCAAAGCACTTCTGCCAAGATGGAGGCATAGGTGGAAACACTGTGCCTTCTCCCACAACCAAGTTTGAATACAACAAAGGTTTAGTAAACAAAGACGCAGCCAAAGAACAGAAAATTGAACTATATGGAAGTCCCACAACCGGGACCGTAAGAGGGGCGGAGCCAGCAGCAGAGCGGGGACGGGCAGGAAAGATCCCCCGACCCCAGGTGCCCAGGCAGCTGTGGACAGATCCCAGGTGTGGAGTAGCATCGGGCAGACCCAGTGAGGGTGCAAGGTGGCAGGCTGACCGTGGTCACACATTCGCGTGCAGTGAGACAGACCATGCAGGCCCCAGTGGTGGGAAGCAGCAGAGGGGACCGCCATTGCTCCTCTTTGACCCCGCCTCCACATACAGCATCACCACCCAGCGACTGAGTTGCCCCGCCCTGGTGAACACCTAGGGCTCCTCCTCATACGTAACAGGCAGGAACAGACCAAAACATGGCTCAAGAAGAACTCAAAGCCCCAGAGCAGATAACTCTAAGCGACCAAGAAATAGCCAACCTATCAGATACACAGTTCAAAACACTAGTGATCAGGATGCTCACAGAACTGGTTGATTTTAGTCACAAATTAGAGGAACAAATGAAGGCTACGCTAAGCGAAATGAGGGCAAATACACAGGGAACCAATAGTGATGGAAAGGAAACTGGGACTCAAATCAAGGGAGTAGACCAGAAGGAAGAAAACATAACCAACCATAAAAGAATGAAGAAACAAGAATTCAAAAAAATGAGGAGAGGCTTAGGAACCTTCAGGACATCTTTAAACATTCCAGCATCCAAATTATAGGGGTACCAGAAGGGGAAGAGGAACAGCCATGAGTGGAAAACTTATTTGAACAAATAATAAAAGGAGAACTTCCCCAATCTGGCAAAGGAAATAGACTTCCAGGAAATCCAGGAAGCTCAGAGAGTCCCAAAGAATGTGGACCCAAGGAGGAACACACCAAGGCATGTCATAATTACATTAGCCAAGATTAAAATGAAGGAGAGAATCCTAGAAGCAGTAAGAGATAAGGGGACAGTCACCTACAAAGGAGTTCCCATCAGACTGTCGGCTGATTTCTCAAAAGAGACCTTACAGGCAAGAAGGAGCTGGAAAGAAATATTCCAAATCATGAAATCCAAAGACCCACAGCCAAGATTGCTCTATCCAGCAAAGCTTTCCTTTAGAATGGAAGGGCAGATAAAGTGCTTCTCAGATAAGATCAAATTCAAGGAGTTCATCATCACCAAGCCCTTATTATATGAAATGTTAAAGGGACTTATCTAAGAAAAAGAAGCTAAAAAATATGAACAATGAAAGGACAGCCAACTCACAGCTATTAACAACCACACCTAAAACAAAAGCAAACCAAGAGGACAGCTAGATCAGGAGCAGAACCGTAGAAATGAAGAACACATGGAGGGTTAGCAACAGGGGAGTGGGAGGGGGAGAAGGTACAGAAAATAAGTAGCATAGATGGTAGGTAGCAAATAGATAGGGGGTAGGGCAAGAATAGTATGGGAAATATAGAATCTAAAGAACTTGAGACATGTGGTCATAAACTAAAGGGAGGGAATGCTGGGGGAGGGGGTGTGCAGGGTGGAGGGGAATGAAGGGGGGAATAGAACAACTGTAATGGTATAATCAGTAAAATATATTTAAAAAAAGAAATCAAAGTAAAATAACAGTAGTTACTATGTTTTGCCACATATAATGCTCTCCTGTATATAATATGTATTCTTATTTTTTCCTCAAAAATTTGGGCCAAAAAAATACGTATTATATGTGGCAGAATGCTACATTGTCACCACATTTCCCAGGTATACGTCTGTATATAATATAAAACACAAGTGGTTGTATTGAAGTTGTTTTAGAGCTTAGCAATAAAATTATTTCAGTCTTATGCCTATTGCTAGAAGTCATCTGATTTAGTCCTTTAAACTGATGTAGGGCCATGTCCAGGGCTGCGCATGTGGCTGTTTTGATGACAGCATTTCTGTGGGAGAGTTTGGAGGGTAAGAGGGTGTGTGGGTGCTGGGGTCAGAGACTCGCCCCTGTGTGACCTTTCTGCGGGCACTGAGGAGTAAGGAAAGTTTATGTGGGTCGTCCTGCACAGCGCAGGCATGTAGTAGACGTAAAACAAGTGATAGTTACTTTTCTTATTAGAATAATGTCAAAATGTTTATTTTACTTAATTAGTTTATTAAAAGATGTTAATGAAATACCAGTAGAACAAATTCTGAGTATTCAGTTTCCTTTACTAGAATTGTATTGATTTTGATGTTTTAGGATTTAGACATCTTTTGGTTATATTTCTACTTATTAATCAAACGTAATCTGTAATGTGCACAATTTTATTTCATTTTATTACAGCCATTCTGAAAGTTCATTTTCCCTGAACATGTAATTACTCACTTAAAATGTTTTCTTAGAAGAAAATGTGTGGTATATCTATAGTTAGATATATCAAAGTTCAGCCTTCCAAAGGAAAAACAAAGGACTCCAATACAGGTTGATTAGTGAGAATAGAGGGCTGTTTCTCTTTCTTGCAACTTTTTTCTGCTGAACTTTGCAAATGCATGGATTTAATCAGTGGGGCATTTGACTTTATAAACACAGAATATGCATTTCCAATGTGATATAACCTGAATTTTGTTGCATTGCTTAGCTTGCTTATACTGATCCCGTGTCATTATTATATTCTAGATAATGTGCAATGGTAAATTCTGAAAGGTATAATTGATTTGTGACTTTTATGTTAAAATTTTATTAAAGTCCCCATTTTCATAGGAAAATTTTTCTATTTTTCTTCGTATCTTGGGTTTTTCTTACAGAATCAAGACTAGAGGGCTGGCTTTCATTGCCTGTGAGAAATAACACTAAGAAATTTGGATGGGTTAGAAAGGTAAGTGGCGCTTTAGAATGTGGCTCTTTTGCTTCACTCTTGGTTGGTTTGGCTACAGCCCTTTTACTTCAGCAGTTGTAAGGTGCACCTAACTGATGGAACTGGGGCATTGAGACACGTAAAACTTGTTTGTGCTTTCTGAGTTGGAGTGATATGACTTTATGTACCTTTGTAAAAAGTAACTTTATCATTAATAGATTGTTAATAATAAAACATGTTTTGGTGTTAAGAAAACAGAAACCCATGCTTTTGCGCTTTGGGTGGGAAAACAACTCTGGGTATGACAGAAAGACTCCCTTATTTCTTTTGTTTGTTACTATGATTATTGATGTTACCATGTTCAGTTTTGGTGTGTGTAGTTCATTCAGGTACTTTGTGCTAACAAAATACCACAGGCTGGGTAGCTTAGGAAAAGCGGGAAGTTATTCCTTGTGGTTCTGGAAGCCAGAGGTCCAGGACACTGGCATGGTTGGACTCGGGTGAAGGCCCTCTTCTGGACTGCAGACTTCCCGCTGAGTCCTCCCGAGGCAGAAGGGGCTCAGGGTCTCTCTGGAACCCCCTTTATAAGACCATCAAACCCATTTATGAGGGCTTTGCTCTCGTGACGTAGTCACCTTCCGAAGGCCCTTCCTCCTAATACTGCCCCATTAGGCATTAGGTCTGACTTACTAATCTGAGGGGGACATAAAGAGTAACAGGTTACCTATGCTGTTGGGTCTTGGAGTCAAATCAGTTTAAAAATATATCTGAATTCATTTTCAATTTGCTTATTTAAATTATATAAAAGCAAAATTTTTTATTATTTTAAAGAAGACTTTTCTAAGGGTGTATTAAGAACTTTTTAGTTATTTAACTTAAGTATTTTATGTGATTTTTATTGCTAAAAGAAATTTTATTTTCAAAGAAAATAAGATACATGTCAACTGTAATCATTGTTTAATTTCTCCCCTTCTTTTTAACAGTATGTGATTGTGAGCAGTAAGAAGATTCTTTTCTATGACAGTGAACAAGATAAAGAACAATCTAATCCTTATATGGTTTTAGATATAGAGTAAGTGTTTTTTACTAGGATATTTAGGATCTTCATTTTTTAAAGTATAAGAGAGTAATGACATTTTTTGTCAAGTTGATGCAGTGTATTAGTTGTATTGTATAACATGTTTACTCGTGTAGGATCGCTCCTGCTGTACTGTCGTTAAACTGTTTACGTTTCTTCATACAGATGGAAGTCAGATATGAAGTTAGCTAAAACATTATTTCATGTGTCTTTACTGTGTTGTTTTCTGAAACTGATCATAAAACTTTCTGACTTACTGAAAATTTCTACAAATATCAAGGAGTGATTGATCTAATAGAGCAAGATATTCTTTGACTTTCTAACATGGGTCAAAGTAGTCAGTTTTAATGTCTGACTAGTATTGGGTAACTAATGTAATTTGATTTTTTGGTAATATTTCATTCCTTTATTAAAATTTTTTTATAGCAAGTTGTTTCATGTCCGACCAGTCACACAGACAGATGTGTATAGAGCAGATGCTAAAGAAATTCCAAGGATATTTCAGGTAAACCTAGTTTCACTTTGTTTTTGGCTGGTTGGTTCTTATTTTTTTGTTTTTGTTTTCGTTTTCATTTCTAGAGATTTTAAGAGTTACGTGACATTAAATTCTTTTATTCCTGGGCCATCTTCAGATTACCTTTCAGTTTTAGTCCCCTTTAAAGGTGGTTCATTCTTTTGTGACTTTTCATGCCTATTCTGTCTGGATATGTCTTCATTCCTCTGACCATTTTACATTTTAAAGTCTGTAATGTATTTATATCATGTTTCCTGTTTTTGCCAACCTTTTGTTCAAGTGTGCTTAGGATTTTTTAAGCATTAAACTTTATCCTTCTGGTTTGGGTTTTGTGTTCTGCTCTCTAGAAAGTGAAAAAAGTTGCTCATAAAGTTAAATTTTGCACCCAGTAGCCCTTTTCTTCTGATGTAAAATGAAGCCAAATTCTTTTTACTACTTTTCATTTTAAAGTTAGTCAAACCCGCTGGTGTGGCTCAGTGCATTGAATGTTGGTCTGCAAACTGGAAGGTCTCTGGTTCGATTCCTAGTCAGAGCACATGCCTGCCTGGGTTGCAGGCCAGATCCCCCAGTAGAAGGGGCATGTAGGAGGCAACTGATCGATGTGTCTCTCACACACTGATGTTTCTCTTCCTCTCTTCCTTCCCCTCTCTCTAAAAATAAATAAATAAAATATTTAAAATTAGTCAAACCAACAAATTGGATTGAGTCCCTTCCACATAAAAGCCATTGTGCTTGGTGTGCTGTGGGGGAGTTATTTTCTGGTGCTCATCATGTTAACTTGGAGTATGTCACACATCTTCCCCTCTTTTCCTTTCTCCATCAATTCTCAAGACACAAATCTTTTCGGTTACAACTGTGTTTGCAGTTATCAGCAGTCATGCAATTTGCCACATCTCTTCAGGTGATTATTTTGAACACTCCCTTCCAGAACAATGTTCTAGCACCCCTGAAGTGTAAATTTACATTTTGCTAGCTTAATCTGATAAACTGCTGAAACATAGTTAAGATATGGAGGAAAAAAGAAGGCACCATTTGAACAGGATTGATTCTTTTGAAATGAACCAAAGTGATGGTTTTATGACTTTTCTCATACAACAAGCTCATGATGAGACAGAACTTACTAACATTGGAATGTCAGGTCTGTTTTCTTCTTATTGAATAATTTAGGTTAATTTTATTTTATTTATATTATAAGAATGTTATATGAAATTACTTTTGTCTAGAAATAACTCATTGTGCTTTTTGGTATTTACAGATTCTGTATGCCAATGAAGGGGAGAGTAAGAAGGAACAAGAATTTCCAGTGGAGCCAGTGGGAGAAAAGTCGAATTATATTTGCCATAAGGGACACGAATTCATCCCTACCCTCTATCACTTCCCAACCAACTGCGAGGCTTGTATGAAGCCCCTGTGGCATATGTTCAAGCCCCCCCCCGCGCTAGAGTGCCGCCGCTGCCACATCAAGTGCCACAAGGACCACATGGACAGAAAGGAGGAGCTCATAGCGCCTTGCAAAGGTGAGCAGCAGCTTGCTCGCTCTGTCAGTCCTGTTTATGTTCGAATCCTTTTAGACACATTAACTTTGTTCAAATATTTTATAGTGTATTATGATATTTCAACGGCAAAGAATCTGTTGATACTGGCAAATTCTACAGAAGAACAGCAAAAATGGGTTAGTCGGTTGGTGAAAAAGATACCTAAAAAGCCTCCAGCTCCAGACCCTTTTGCACGGTCATCTCCTAGAACTTCAATGAAGATCCAGCAGAACCAGTCTATCAGACGGCCAAGTCGACAGCTCGCTCCGAATAAACCAAGGTAATAACTAAAAGCGTGGTGAAGATTACAGTGTTTAGAAATATGTTGCTATTCACATTTAAACTGTACTTTTTTCTAATTACAGTTTTCCTTTCCTTGATATTTTACTTAATTGTGGAATACCAAATGTTTGAAACTATTTAAGCTTGCATGTCTTATTCATTGATTTAGATGAATGTAATATGAATTTATTTACTGAATCACACACATATATTAAACTCAACCAAAAATACACAAAGGACTCATTTTTGTCACGTTTCTCTATGTAATCGTAATGCTTTAGAATTATGAGCACACTGACTAACCTAGTGACTTAGTGGACAGAACGCGCACACGGCCCTCTGAGTGTCGGGCACACACGCTGTTTGATGCTGCAGCCTCTTCACATCTTCTGTGTGGGATGACTGGGGGGGCAGATGACTGAAGTCCTGCTTCTTAACTGAGATTTCTAAGTGTAACGTAATGATTTGTCTTTGATTTTAAGAGCAGTATAGATCACCTTTAAAAATGTGGATAGTAACTAATGGGTAGAGTGGACGTCTTTGTAATTGAAGTTGGGAATGTGGGGCAAGTCCAGAGAGTAGCATTAATGCACAGAAATATTTGAGGGGGGCTGTTGTGTGTGGCTACATTATAGTAATGTAGTTACTCATTCAGAATAAACCATTTCTGGTGTTACTAGATACTGCAACGTTTATACATATAGCTATTTGTGAAAAGGAAGATTTGTTTAGCTAAAGGGTGAAGTGTGTACTTAGATCAGCTGTCTAATTGCAGGTATCCTTTTTGTTCCCTGACACAGGGCCTTCAGTATGTGAATAATGATGTGCATTGGCTGTATTCTCAGAAAGCTTTTCGTTCTAACCACAAACATCTTATATGAAACTTTTCTTGAAACTAATATCTCAAGGAAATAATTTAGAATGACAAAGGTAGAATTGGTGTTACAGCAGTGAAAATATTGAATTTTTGTGTGAGGTATGCTAAAAAATATTACAAAATTAGTGATTATGTGATAGTAATTAAGCTGAAGAAACTTAAAGAATTCAGAGATGCTTGAGGTCATTTCATGTGCCGTGTACCAAACATCTAAAACTTATTAAATTTCTATTATTAATATTGTAGAACTATTAATGCATAAATACTGTTTTAATTCTTTACCATATATAGTGCTTTACAGCTTCTGAAGTGCTTCTGTATATAATTTGACTGTATATTCTCTTATTTGATCTTTTCAATACTCCTGTGGAGTGTATTTGGTATTATCTTTCTTTTTGATTCAGACTCCAGAGGGGCAAATCATTTGTTTAGTTTCAGGATTATAAGAACTCTAGTCTTTTTTATATATTTTATTCTTTTGTCCTGTTTGACGAGTTAATGATTTCACTACATGTGATAACAGGTAGGATTTGTTTATGGACCAGTGTTCAGACCTAGAGAGGCGTATATTCAGTTGCATGACTGTTTCATGTTCACTCACGTTCCTTCTTCTTCCCTCCTTCCCCAGTTCAGCATTATGGTCTATCTGAAAGCACACGTACTTTTGATTTTTGTTACTTTTTGTTCTGCTTTAGTTCTGGCCCTGCCCTTCGAATTGTTCTTCATTGATTTTTTAAAATACATTTTGCACCTGGCTGGTGTAGCTCAGTGGATTGAGCACGGGCCTGCGAACCAGATGATCGAGGTTCGATTCCCAGTCAGGGCACACGCCTGGGTTGCAGGGCAGTTCCTGGCAGGGGACACACGATACATTGTGTGTCCCCGGCAGAGGCAACCATACATTGATATTTCTCTCCCTCTTTCCTGCCCTCCCCCTCTAAAGATAAATAAATAAAATCTTTAAAATAAAATAAGATTATTTAAAAAAAATAAAATACATTTTGCATAGCAACAGTAAGTAATAGGGATTTCTTTCACAACTATGCATATAGGTAACACTAATTGCAAAACTGACTATAAAGTGTATGGAGTATTTTTGTGAAATTTTTTAATTTAATGTACTCTTTGATGTTTTAAATATAAAGATGGGTACATTTAAAATATAATTTTGTATTTTATTACACCACTGCAATAGCATTTCCATTGGGTTTAACATCTCCGCCCCCCATCACGTTTACCCCGTTGCATGTGTGTCTGTCTCCCTGAGTAACCGCACAGTCTGCACACACTCCTTTTTGAGTGTTGCGTTTAAGAAGGGCACAGATCAGAGGGTGTGCACAGGAGAATGAGGGCTAGTTAGTGGTTTGGAAGTGTAACTCATGGTGCAAGTGAAGAAACTAAGAGGGTTTAGAATTCTGAAGAAATTGTTTGAAAGGATGGGCGATCCTTTCAAATAGCAATAAAGATTTTTTTAAAGTATAAAGTACTTCTGCTTAGAAGTTATGTTAGAACAAGAGCCAAGCAGAGAGGCCCATTTTTAACTCAGCAGGGGCAAGCTCCCAAGTAGCCATAAGTCCCAGAGTGGGGAGGGTCGGCTTGCTCTCGAGAGAGAGCGCCCTGTCACCGCGGGTGTTCACTGATTTGGAGACTGCTTGGGGCCTGCGCTCCCTGGCCCTGGTCTGTCCTGTGTAGCAGCCTGGCACTGTGCAGCGTGGCTCCCGTAGGTAGCATTCTGCTCATTTATAACACGTTCCTTTAGGGAGGTGGGTGGAGCTGTTAAAAGATCATCCAAGGAAATTTAGGACCCGAATTTCAGGTCTGTATCAGCAGTAACTTAATATCCAGCTATTTATTTGTGTTTACTTAACATTACTCTTAGGACTCAATCAGTCTAGCTTTAGTTTAACTAATTAACATGGGGTCTTCTTAAAAACAAATAGATATCATATATATTATACATATATATAGTATATGTATATGTATAATATATATGATGTGATATAAATGCTGTAACAGAATACCCATACATAGACCTTCTCTCTTTTTTTAAACTTTTTCTCAATGTCTGCTTTGCTAGCAGTTACACCATTACATTTTCCCCTTTGACTTGTGTGGCATCCCTGGTTCTGATTCTCCCATTAACTCTCTGTGCCACTTACCCTTTTTCTGTGGTAAATTGTTTTAAAGTGATAGTTAAATAAGTGTTAGCTATTATTATTGTTATTATTAACGTTTTTGAGGGTGTAGTATATATGCCAGACACTTTAACTGTACTAAATTACCCTTACAACCACCCTGTGATTTAGCATTAATTCCCACCTAACAGACAACAAGACTGAGTTGTAGACACAGTGTGCGCCCGGGGCCACACTGCTGCCCGGCTGTGGAGCCCGAGTGCAGAGCCACGGTCTAGTTCGGTCCTTGGCATTCTCTCCTGTACCTAACACTCCACGGCCTCACAGTTGTGCAAAGACAAACAGATTGACAAGTTATAAAATGTGTGGAAATGCTATTCTAGAGAAATGTTTTCTTGGCGATTTTGAATTGAAATTAAAATACTATATCAGAAAGTTAGGAAATTTATGAACAGAGTGCTGACTTTTGATGAGGACAGTTTGGGAAAACCTTAATGTGTTGCAATGACAGACACAAAATACTGATCTCTGCTGAGGGCCGTGTCTCTTTAATTATTTTTCTTTTAAAGAGCTTTTATTTTAAATGCAATATTTAAGTCACATAGAAGAGTATAATACAAACATGCAAAAAATTCTCATTTATTGAGTTTTAAGAAATAAGGCATTGCCAACACAGTTTGAACTACGATTGGAGGGAGCTATTATGCCATCATTACCTTATCTTTGTTCTTTTCCATTTCTAAATATCAGAAAATTAACAATTTGGGAAAAACTAATAAGGTTATATATGACTTGAAGTGTCAAAAAGTTCATAAACGAAGTAAAAGAAAATATGTGTCTGATCTTGGATTGGAAATGAACTCCCTAAGAATAAAAACAAAGGAAGAAAATAAAGTTGAAGATTGACTAACCAAAAACTAAAGCCTTGTAAATTTTAAAAACACCATATATTTGCAATATACCATCTTTATATAGAGAGTTTTCAAAGAAATCATTAAAAAAAAGGAGATTGCCTCTTTCCAGCATAAAATTAGTGAGGAATATGCAGGTACTGCCATAAATACAAAGTGATCAACCTGATTATTAAGCAAAGAAATTAAAATTAAATTAAAACTATAATGTTAAAATTATTTTTACCTGCCAAGCTGGTATAGGCTAAGAAATTTAGCATTGGCAAGATGTAAAGAAATGGGTACTCTTGTATTCTGCTAATTAAACTCAAAATTAAATGGACCTGTTCTGAAGCAGTGTTTGGCAATAAGTTTCATAGACCTGAAGTGATTAACTAATTAAACGGAGGAGATAGTTGAACAGATAATTACAGTATTGTTCAAAATGTTGTTTACAGTAGATTCACAAGTGTTATGGACTAGCAAAGGAAAAGTATGGAGAATTCTGCCTGGAGACATCAAGAAAGGTGTCAAAACAATGGAGTACTAGTAATTTTCCTGGAAAAGATACTTCCAGGCAAGATGTGATGTGTGGAGGGTTTAGGCTGTCAGAATGATGTGTGTGTTTGCAGTGTTTTATTGGGTCAGGGAGACTGGAGTGGTGGGGGCTGACAGTGGGAGAGAGCACTGAGCCAGCTTGAAAGGGGTCGTGTGCGTTATGCCATAGGAGTTTTTAGTTTGTTCTTCAAATTGAAGTCTTTCCGCAAGAGATCGGTACGTTTGTACTTGGGGAGATCCTGGTCTAAAGAACTGACAGCGGAAGAAACCAAGTCACAGAAAGGTTTCTTAAGTTAAAATAACAAGAAATAGAAGACTGGAAGGGGGTGAAGGAGAGGCTTTAAGGGAAGTCTTGTCGTGCACGGCTCTAAGAACTTAGTGATTAGACTTAAAATCTGAAAGGTACACACTTCAAGGGTTTTGGAAGGAATCGAAATGCAGATTTTTCATGAAGTGTACTGAAATCGGGGCTTGAACACTCAGGAAGGCCTACTGATCTCAATCTCTTAAGCAGGAGAGTTGAGACAAACCATAGCTAAAAGTTACTTTATGTGTAAGCCTATAAAAGTGAGTATATACTAGGTTGTGATACATACTAAGTGAATAAATAATTATATGAGCTTATATAATTTCTCAAATAATTGCTCTGCATTTAGCACATTTTGGAATAGAGTAATTTGTGTTGGTTTCCTTTTTAAAAAAATATTTTATTTATTTATTTATTTTTAGAGAGAGAGGAAGGGAAGGAGAAAGGGCGGGAGAGAAACATCAGTGTGTGGTTGCCTCTCGTGTCCCCTACTGGGGACCTAGCCTGCAACCCAGGTGTGTGCCATGACTGGGAATGGAATTGGTGACCCTTTGCTTCACAGGCCCATTCTCAATCCACTGAGCTATACCAGCCAGGGCCTGTGTTGGTTTACTTTTAAATTAGGCTGATCATCCATCAACCTCGCCTGTCAGTGATTCTCAGAGTCAGCCATCTGCATCAGAATTTATCTCAGGGTTTATATTGAAAACGCAGCCTTGGCTGGTGTGTTTCAGTGGATTGAGTGCTGGCCTACAGACCAAAGGGTTGCCAGTTTGATTCCCACTCGGCACCTGCCTGGGTTGTGGGCCAGGTCCCCAGTAGGGGGCGTGCGAGAGGCAACCACACACTGATGTTTCTCTCCCTCTCTTTTTCCTTCCCTTCCTCTCTCTCTAAAAATAAGTAAGTACAATCTTTTAAAAAATAAATTGCAAATATTTGCCTTTCAGTCCAGTTATATCAGAATCTCTTGGGGTATGGCCTGGGAGTACACATTACAAATATCAGCAGGAAAATCTTTTACCCTAAAATTTAAGAACCAGTGGCAGTTACCACAGGTGACACTTTAGGGGCTACGTGAGTTCCTTGGCATAGTTGATTCATGAGCAGCACAGTTATCAAACCTTGAAAAGGTTACTTCTGTTTTTTTAAATAAAGATAATTGCAGTTAGATTATGGGATTGGACTGGAAAGACTTCATATACTACTGCTCTAAGTCCATTTTATTTAGCCAAGATAACTTGCTAGTGCTGCTTATCCACCTGGTTTTCCCTTGTCCCTAGTTTTCCATGTCATGAATGCATAACTGTGGGTGACCCATTGAGCAAGTAGGGTCCTGCCAGAGTGGAGAAAACTATGTTCTTAATGGTTTCCCTTTTACTCTAGGGCATGTGATACTGCTCTAGAGAGTGTGAGTGGACAATCTGGGCACTTCTGTGAAGGAAATGTTGAGAGATGGTGAGCTCTCATAGGTCTCAGGTTGAACTGGGCATCAGTATGGTTGTATCTTCATCTGGGACTGCTGGAGAGGAGATTGTGTCTTATCCCAAATACTGTCTTTGTCTTCAGTTCTCAGGTATTCTGGAGAGCGTACCTGGCCATCATGAGCGTATGCATTTATATAAAAAGAGAAAGAAGATTTTCCTGTGTACTTCCATCTTAATCATGTTATTATTGGCAGAGGGGAAGTTAACATGTTTATAGCACAAAGTGTGGTTTTGAGATTGTAGCATATTAAACTGCCATTTCTAAAGAGTGTTACAGTATAAATTTGCGAACCTCCTATTGCAGATTGCTTGATTTGGCATTTAAAGACTGGGATTGGTCATTTGATGATGTTGATGGTGGTGATGGTGATGATGGTGATGATGACGTTTTTGATTTCTGAAGAAATAAATGGGGTAAATGAAAAAGTGAAAAATGAGTTATTTTAGTACTTCCAAGTAGCGCATGTGGTTTGCACTTGGGTTTCATTATTTTTTCTGATTTTGAAATTTTATTAAGTTGTTTTTAATAGTATGTATTTGAAAAGTAGTTTTCAGAAGTTTCTAACTGAAATTTTTTGTTAAGTATAAAAGTGAAATGCTATGTTCAGATTCTTTATTGGCTATATATTTTTCAATACAATTGGAATTATACAATTTTTTATCTTAGGAATGAAACATGTAGAAATAACAAAAGGCGCTAATAGTGGTATTTTCTGTTCGTTCCAAAGAAACCATGTTCTGAGAAGTAAAATTTACAATGTTTTTAAGTTCCGACAGCCGTGTTAGTTTGTGAACATAGCATGGGATCCCCTTCTCCCCCCATCCTTCTCTCCATCCTTCTCTCCTCCCTCCTCTTTGTTTCTTTCTAACTTGCAAGTGTTGAAACCATCAAAACTTTGTGACGTTTAGTAAGTGCTGTGGAATAGTTGTTTCTGATCTGGTTTTTCTTTGTGATGCTGTGAAATGTTTGCTTTTTGGAAATTTAATGTTTCTCTTGTTGAAGAATGCCAGTGATATGCTGTGAAAGCTCTTGTGCTTTTAGACAATGTAAAATAATTTGGTTAATAGTGGCTGGAGTAGATTTAATGAAAATTGAACCTTATGAGTTAAACTTTTTGCATGGAATGGATTTAAACTAAGACCTGTCTTAACCTAAGCAAGCACATTGCAAAACATACTTGAGTCATGTAATATTGGGGATGTGTTTATAACGAGGATATGGAGTATTTTTATATATATTTACTATAACAACATGTATGTTCCCATGAACATTCCTTATATTTGACTCCTTAAAATTCCTTAAAGGAATCAAATTCCTTAAAATTAGATACATTTTAAGGGGCAAATAGTCAAGTAGAATGTGCTCCATAAGTCTGCTGTTCTGTCAGTTACATGAGGCAGCTGGCAATTCAGCTCCAAGTCAAACTTAGGTTCATGCGAGCTACTTTGGTGACATGGTGTCTAACTCTGACAGTTAGTTACCACGGTTAAAATTGTGTGCTGTGTTTGTAGCCAGTATGGGAAAATGTGAGAAAGAATGTAATTGCATGTGCCTAGAAATTAGAAAAGGGACACAGTAAACGTGATTTGTGCATGATTTAGATGTTAAAGTAACTGGAAGACTTAGAGCTTAAGGATGTACGTGGAATGCCTTTTCAAAGAACTTAACCGTCTCTTAAATTATTGCACTATCTGGGCTAACTTTATTTTTCCTTTCTTTGCAGCTAACTGCCTTCTATGAATGCAGTTGTTATTCGAGGTGATCATATTCTTCCAGTTAAAACAAGACTGAAACATGATGGCCCAGAATTTATGAAAAAGCTATATTTTCCTGAGAGACATATATACATATGCATATACGTATACATATATATTCCCTTTATTCCTGCAATATACATTGTAAATCTTGGAGAGTTTTTTGGGGCTTCTTTGGAGCATCAGGTTGAACCAATAGTGATTGGTTGGTAGAGTAAGAGTATCATACACAACTCTTCCAAACTCGTTCCATTAAGCTCTCTTGGCAGACACTCACACTACATTGCACAAAAGGATTGAGAAGAGCTAAAGAAGAGTTAAAGAAATCATTTTTCCAGCTTCATCAGAGAGATTTCACCAGCGTATTTATCAGAAGAATCTGGGAATGGATTTCACTACAGTGATACAGACTGCATCAGTAAGAAGTGACCATTATACTGTGTGTGTATGTGTGTGTACATGTGTGTGCACACACGCACATAGAGAGAGTACTGTGATACCGAGAGAGGGTTTTGTAAACTTCCCACTTTATTTTTTTATACACATTGATCAGATGTCATTACTTAACTGCAGTTGCAACTATGCACTTGTATGAAGCCATACTGTTGGGTTTTCCATCACTCATCTGCGTGCACCTGTCAGAGCTGCATGTTCATGTTACTGTAACAGAAACTTTGAGCTTAATTATATCAGTTTCCTAATGCTTCATGATAGGCAACTTTATCCATTTTGAATGCCTTAATTTAATTTTTTCCAAAGTCTTAGCCCTTTTCTGTATTACACAAAAAGAAAAACAAGTGTTTACCAGCTCTTAGGATGCAAATTTGCTTTGCATAAGAAACTAGTGCACTATTTTTACATGTAATAGTTACCAACGTCAGCCTGTTTTGATTGTATAACAGAGTTTTTTAAAAATATTGGTGATAGAAACAATAATGGATAGTATTAGAACTAATATATCTTCTATGTATGTCTGTTATTCTTTCAACCCTTTTTACAGATCTCAGTGTTAGCAGGTGACTCTGAAATGCTTGGAATTTGCTGACCACCCTAGATGTGTTTTTATCTCTGGTAATAACATTTGTGACTATTTTTACATTTCACACTCAACATTCAAAATTTATCTCAAATGTAAAGAAAACTAAAACATACTCTAGATATATTTTAAATATTTAAATGTGATCCCTTAAACACACAATTGTGTATGGCAATATTTCAGTATTGGGTTATGAAAACTGGTGATTGGGAAGAAGTGGCCTCAAAGGCCACTTGCTTTTTATTTTTTAAATGCTGTTACAGTTTATGCAGGACCATTCCCGCTGTGTTTCTCACCATCCCACAAAAGTGCTTGTCTTGTATTGAGACAGTGCGCATCAGTGATAAGCATCAGGTAAAAAATTATGTAGCCTTCTATCAGTCTTTGTGTACGCGCAGCACATGCACAGTTTGGTATGAAATACGTCATTTAATATTTCAGTGAAGGAGCGTGGACATTTCTCACAGATTCCCTTTGAGGTCAGTGTGGAGATATTTAAAGAGTTAGGTCCCCAGTTACATATACTGTTGTGGAAACTGAAGAATGGCCTTTGGTCTACCAGTGTCCTGAAACTGAGTTGTCTTCCTCTCCTGGCCCGGTCTGCGCGTGCGCGCGCTGTCTGTACTGGGAGTGGACGTGCGCGCCGTAGGCGGCGCCCTGGCAGGCGTGTTCTGCAGTTCTGGTTTGGGGGCACAGATATTTTTTAAAGTAAGATTTAAAAATGAAAAATATATAAAATTTATATAGAATAAATATTTCCATTCATTAGACTTGTTAAAAGGAGACTGAATTAATATTTTATATAAAGATTTTGTTACACTATGGGAGGTTCTATCATATTATTCTGAATTGGAGAGTATATATATATTTTTAATAAACTTTATTAAGGTGAAATAATTTGAAGTTTACACATGAGTAATTGAAATATTTGAGTAAAAATGACAAACGTTTAAAATTTTGAATGCTGTATATATTAGAGAATATGGAGAATCATGGTGTGATGCAACTGTACAGGGAATATTGAAGTGACTTGGGGAGGGGAAGGTATTCTAAGGGGTGAAAAAAAAATCTCTCCCATGGAGATTCTTCACTTACATGGTTTGACATAAGGATTTATAAGACTGTCTGTCCAACTAATGGAAATGTGCTTAATAAAGATTCTGATCTCGGGTAAGAATGTGCTTTTTACCCTGTTGCTGGTTTCACGCACGTACACGAATGATGTGTGCACCTACCCCAGTGTCCTCTTCCCGGCACTCATTAAATGTGACATTGACTTGGATTAACAACCAGATTTTGTGCCAGCTCTTTTTTTCTTGAGGCTCCAAAGCATCCGAGGTAGATACAAGTGTAAAAGGTGCGTATTTCCTCACACCTGAGTCTCCTACAGCCTTAAATACCTCCTGTTGAGAATTGAGAAGTAGTGAGTACTGGGGTTTTCTTAGTTGGATTTTTGTACTTTTGTGGGGATAGTGAGACAGAAGTAGAAGGAAACTTGTATTTACTGTTGAAATTAGTGTATAGTGAGTCTTTGAAAAGTATTAATTTTTTCAAATTGCTTTCTAGAAGCAAGAATTTTTAAAAGATCTCTGAACTTCTAAAATGCTGTAGCTAAAGGATAAGTATACCAATAAACTTAAACTCTAGGTTAGTGTCATTGAAACTAACCTACGCTGGAGCTTCAGGAACCTGGCTCTGAAGGATCACCTCTGTATCAGTTCGTCCGTAGATCCTGAAGGAGAAATGCTCTGGGTTGCCAAACCACAAAATGTAAGGAGTTATGCTGCTGTTCATCTGTTCCTAGAATTCTGGTGGTAAAGCAGACACTATATTACCTTGTTGAAACATGCTTTGAGAAACATGTTTTTAAAAATCCCATGAGAGCAAGTCACGTCTGTGTTGACACTCACTGCTACTGACCCCCCGCCCCCCGCCGCCCGCCCTGGAATCAGGCTTCTGTGTCCCTCCGTGTGAAGCCACTGAGGCTGAGCTGTAAAGCACTTTGGACAGTCAGCTCTGTGTGACAGTGCTGACTGTGATGCTGGGGTCCTCTCCTTGGTCCCCTTCCCCACAGTGAGTTTTGTTTGAAATTGTAATAAGTTATGAACTGCATGGTTAGATGATCATAAATGTTTGATCAGCTGTCCCCTTTGAACAAAAATCGTATCCCCTGATTTTTTTGACTCTTGCATCTTTGTAGTAATGTAATTGTATATTATGCCTGCTTTTTATATCGAGAATAAATAAATAATTAAGACACAAGCATTTCCATACTTTTCCTGTGAAATATTCCTGGGATGCTAAAATTTACCCCCAAAGTTTGCCTTCTCTAAAAGACGGGTATAGAAGGGTTATGCCCAAGTCGTGGCGTAGGTTACAGACTTGTGCATCGTTGGCCCCCCTCTTTGTGCAGGAGAAATACAAAGTGCAGAATTTCAACCAGGAGTCTGTCTCGGATATGATGGTGGTGGTTCGGGGGCAGGCACCACTACTGTCGTGTGGAGGGTGCGGGGAAGATGCAAGGCGCCTGTACTGTCAGACAGTGCTGACAGGTGGTTTTCTAGAAAGCACTTCTTTGGTAATCAGTGGACTCTTTCCCAGAATGGTTATCTGATGGAGGACAGGTTATTCACAGAGCGTGAGGGCCTTCATCTGTAACCGGGAGGTTGTAGGGTTAAAGAGGAAAATTGTGTGGAGTACCTGGAATAGCTCAAATGTTTGTTCCCTTCCTTCCCAAAGGGAAGAAACGGAGGACTTTTCATGTAAGATAGCATATTCTTAAAGGAATTGCTGTAACGATCAGTGAGTACTGGCGTCCCTTCGCTGCTGGGTGGTGGCACACTCCAGTGTTAGGTCCCACAGCACCTGTGGCTGCAGGGCTGCGTCCAAGTCCATGCTCCAAGCACTGACGTCGGCACAGGGGAGGCCGTGGAGGTCCTCAGAGGCGCCCCCCTCTGCCCACGGCCAGCATCTGGGCCCTCGGCCGCTCCCCATCTCCTTTCTGCGACGCCTCCGCAGCCCAGTGCCTCAGGCAGAGCGACACCAGGATAGACTGGACTTGACCTCCCAGTTCCCGCCCCTCCCTACAATCCAGCGGGAAGCAGTGAACAGAAGTCGCGCCTGCTGTCCAAAGCATCCCGGGTCTTGGTGCAGTGTCCGGGGTCACTGCTGGAGGCGGAGGGCGAGGCTGTGACAGACACCCGGCCACAGGGCTTCTTGTGGCTTCTGCCCAAGAGTGGCACTCATGAGCCTCGGGTGGCGGGAGCACAGCCCCAGGGCCTTTCTGGAAGCAAAGAGGCACAGGGGCGGAGCCTTCTGGGACCCGAGGGCTCGCACAGCCCCAGCTTGGAGAGCACTGGGCAGAGGTGGCAGCAGCTTCCTGAAGGGGCAGTCTCCTGCCCTGGCCGCAGGGGTCGGGGTGGCGACCGCAGCTGCAGCTTCTCCTTGGAAATGCTAAGAGAATCTGCTTCCTCATCCTTCGGTTGGGATAGGCGGGGCGGGCTGGAAGGGGACCTGACAGCGGACCAGGGAGGGGAGGCCCAGACCCTTAGAGTCTGGGAGGCAGGCTGGGCCTCGGGGGGCGTGGCCATCCAGACGCAGGCGGGGCGGGCGGGGCGGGGCGGGGCGGGGCGCCGACCAAGGATGGGCGGAACCGGACAAGGGCGGACCCCGACCGGGGCGGTGGCTGGTAGCAGGGGAAGGCGGAAAGACTGGAAGAGCCTGGCGGCCGAGTGTTGAGCTGCTGCCTGTCGTGCTGCGCCCGGGTCCGCGGGGCCCCACGCCCCACGAGACGCCGGCGCCATGGCCCTGGGGCTGCTCGAGCTCTGCAACTGGAGCACTCTGGCGGTGTGCACGGCGCTCAAGCTGCCGCAGATCTCCGCCCTGCTGGCGGCGCACAGTGCGCGGGGCCTCAGCCTCCCGAGTTTGCTGCTGGAGCTAGCCGGGTAAGGGCCCTGGCGGCCGGGGTGCTCTTCCTCCCTCTCCTCTGACTTGCGAGAGTCCGGAGAGCCGCAGGAGAAATTAAGTAGGGGCGGCGGGAGCGGGGCCGGGACCCTCTGACTGCGAGAAGGGCTCTTCCCGGGGCCACTCATGGCCCCTTGTGCTTTGCTGCCCACCAACGGGAGTGGTCAGGCATTGACCGCGCACGCCCACTTAGCAGAGGAGGAAACAAGACACCTTGCGCTCCCCGTGAGTGGCTAAACCGACCACCTGGCTCTGAGCCAGGCCGCTTGCCCCTGGAGACTCAGTCAGCCGTTGCATAACGAAATTTGGGTTAACAGTGGACCGCCTGTCCCACGGTGGTCCCATAAGGTTAAAATGGAGCTGAAATACTTATGTCGCCTAATGGCCTCTTAGCCAAGGTAATGCCATAGGGCTCTGCACTGCTCACCGGTGTGAGGTGATGCTGGTGCGAGCAAACCCACTGCACTGCCTTCCAGTCGTGTAAAAGCCCGGCACGTACGATCACAGCCGTGGGCCACACCAGCTCAGCCTGTCTGCGTCACAGTGCGCTCTCTAGTGTTCACAGGAGGACGGAATGGCCCAGGGATGCATTTCTCAGAGATCCCCTCTCCTCAAGAGGGTGTGACTATCCGTTCCCAAACCCACCCCCACCTTCACTCCCTGTCTCAGGCCTCGGTTTCCTCACCTGTACAATAGAGGGCTGGACTTCTCCAAGGACCCCGTAGCTTTTTAAAACTGCATGTTGTGGGGTGGGGTGGGGTGGGGCGGATTCGGAGAGTGGAGAGAGCTCTTTGGAGGCCGCTAGTGAAGAAGGGGCACTTGATTCTGTCTGTGAAAGGTGGGCAGGGACCAACAGAGGCTGCTCCTAGAGATGGTTCATCCGTCAAAATCCAGGGGGTGAGGGCCCTGGCTCGGTATTTAAAGATCTAAATGCAAATTCATGGTGGGAAAACCAGCTTGGGAAAACTTGAGTTAGTGGAAAAACCCAGCATATAAAAAACCCAGTGAGTGGTCACGCCCCTCGTCCTTGGCTGGGCGGGGCCCTTCCCGCTTCTCTCCTGCCAGCCCAGCCCCCAACCTAGTGTATTCCCCCGCGATCTAACAGGCATTGCAGGCTGGAAAGGAGGGAGGCGGAGGAGACCTGGTGGTGGGTGGGATGAGGGGCCCAGGCCCTGAGGGGACCTGCTCTGGGCTCTCACCCAGGAGGATGTGTGGCCCCTTGCAGGTTCGCAGGTGACCCTGCCACATGGGACCCCGGGCTGGATGGCTGGGCCTGAAGAGTAGAGAGGGGCCCTGGAGGACAGGGACACCGGTTCAAAGTGGCTCTCATGTTTGGTCAGGTGAGGGGGTCGGTGAGGAGACAGAGGGCATGTGCTGGAGGGCGGAAGGCCGGGGAGAAGGGCCTCAGTCCCCAGGAGGGTCCCTGAGCAGGGGAAGATGAGGCTGGCCCTGGTGGCGGGTAGGGGAGACTGACATGCCTGCAGAGCCAGGAGCCTGTCCACACCTTGCCACTCCTTCCCCGAGATCCAAGGGGTGAGGGCTCGACCTTCACCCAGCCCGCACCTGTCTCACTTTACCTGACAGCATACCTTCACCAAACCCAGTCTTCTGGCAGTGGGATGTGGCTCCCCCGGACAGGTGGCTTGTCCTAGGGTCCTGCAGTGGGCAGCTTGCACTTGGAGGCTGGGGATCTGCAGAGTGACCCTAGTGAGAGGACTAGGCACAGAGGGGACCCCCAGAGCTGGCCCGGGTCGGGGATGCTTGGGGGTCAGGGAGGGGCCCGGGCAGACTGCTGGAGGAGCTGCCCAACAGGCAGCTGCTGTCATTTCTGCTCTTACTGGGGCAGCTTCGGGGCCGGGCAGCCGAGTGTGTCTCCTAACCCCGGTCAGCGGATTGCTCTCTGCAGGAACCGTTTGTAAATGACTCTCCTAAGGAGCTTGATCGAGACTGTGGATTACGCCCCAGCCCAGCAGTACTGGATGCTCCCCAAATCGTGGCGTTTGTTAAATGAACGTTCCATCCTTTTCTCAGTCTCCATCCTTGACCTCTCAGGTTTTGCCAACCAGCCTGTGCTCTTGGGTTCAGGCATGCTCTCCCTCTCCCCAGGTTCCTGGTGTTTCTCCGATACCAGTGTTACTATGAGTACCCGCTGCTGACCTACCTGGAGTACCCCATCCTCATCGCACAAGGTAACCAAGCCCTCCGTGCCCAGTGCAGCCCTGGGCCCCTCCTCCCTCTCACCGGAACCTTCTCCCTCCAGATGTCATCCTCCTGCTCTGCATATTCCACTTCAACGGCAGCATGTACCGGGTGGCGCCCTACCTCGCCCTGTATCCTTCTGGCCTCGGGGAGTCAGGGATGGGCCCCAGGGTGCTGCCCACTAACAGTATGTATTAGTCCGAAGGGCCCTTTACTGGAGACATGCCTTTTTGGTTAAACCCAAAAGAATCCACCCTGGCTGGTGTGGCTCAGTGGATTGAGTGCCAGTCTGTGAACCAAAGGGTTGCCGGTTCCATTCTCAGGGCACATGTCTGGGTTATAGGCCAGGTCCCCAGTAGGGAGCACACAGGAGGCAACCACACATTGATGTTTCTCTCCCTCTCTTTCTCCTTTCCTTCCCTTCCCTCTAAAAATAAATAAGTAAAATCTTTAAAAAGAAAACAGTATACATTATTCAGCAGGACCCTTTACCAGATACGTGTCTTTTGGGTTAAACTCAAAAGAATCCCAAATGCAAGACTCCATGTGAGTGAATATGTCTCCACAACCCAGAGATGCCCTGGTGCTGTCCCTGCTCAGTGGCCTCCCCTCTGAGACCTGGGTGTCAGTGGGGGCCGCCAGGCCACGTGGGGTGGAGGTCGGGATCTGGAATTCGAGTTTACCGGGGTGCCCTGGGTTTTCATCTGCTAAATCTAGCCACCCTACAAAAAAGACCTCTCTGGGGTCTTAGTAGCTGCTACTGGTGGTCAAGTTTCAGAAACTGTGTCAGGAATGAGTGGAATGAGGGGCAATGGCAAGGTATTAGACAAAAAAATACCACAAAAGTTAGTTCAAAAAATTAAATTAGAGACTTTTTAAAACCAAATTGCATCTACCCAGCTCCAGGCTGCCTTTCCGGTGTTGACCTGTTTGCTGGTAGTTAGTCTACTGACTCTTAACACAGAGTACTGTCTATTCCAGTCCCTTCGTTTAAATAATGCTCCTAATTATAATTGCAACTACCTGTTGGGTCCCTGCAAGGGAGCCCCAAGGCACTGAGTAGGAAGACTGGGCAAGGAGTGTTAAGTCCATTTTGCAGATAAGCAAACCAAGGTCTAGAGAGAAATGAACTCGCCCATGGTCCCAGCAGAGGTCGTGGGCAGCCCCTCACTGCCTGGCCACTTCCACTCCTGTGTCCGCTGCAGCTTCTGGCCGCTTCTGGCCGTGCTGTGTGCGCCTCAGCATCCCTGGGCCGGGTGGAAATCAGACCTCCCTCGTCCCGCGTGCCAGCTCCTCGGTCCTCACGGCAGCACTTTCACGCCGGAGTTAGAGAAAAGGGGGCAGTCAGTGAGTGCAGGGTTTCACGGGACACCCGTTTTGCAGGAGATGCCCACTTTATAAGGTCGGCCCCTGTCATCAGCGCTTAACTTGTGACGTGGCGTGGGTGACTTGCTCACAGTTGGGGACGAAGCCAGAAGTTAAAATCACCCGGGGTGTCCCCACCCCCAGGATCAGTGCACGATCCCGGAGTTCTCTGTACTTTCCTTCCCTGATCTGCTTCTGGTCCCTGGACTCCTAGCACACGTGCACTTGACACTGGTTTTGTCTTTTCCGACTCTGACAAGTTCCTGCAGAGCCGCCCCCCCCCATTGGACACTTGGCAACTCCACACTTCTAGGTGGAGCCCCTTGGGTGCAGGGTGCAGGGCGCAGGCTAGGGGAGCCGCCAGCTCAGCCGCTTCCTTAACGCTCGGGAAGGTTCGTGGCGTCGTGGTTCGTCCTCACCCTGCAGAAGTGGATCATAGACCTGGCCATGGTGAGTCCCGGCCGTGACATAGCAGGCTGTCACTCTGTCCCCTCCCCACCGCCCGCCCTACAAAGAACTCGACAGGCCCAATGTTCCCCTGCTCAGTTTGCAGCTCTGCCAAAGGACTGTGGGAAGTGCAGTGTTCTCGAACAGTAAAAGACGTTCTTGCTTCACTGTGTGGAAAGTTTTTTACTTCCGTTTTTGGGGTCTAGAGAACCAGACTGGGGAGGCAGTTCGCAGCAGTAGAATGAAGAACTGAGTATAAGATAAAGAGCTTCCTGTCTGGGTAATTACATATTGGCCACATGCTCATTATTTTTTTAAATTTTCCCCCCCTTCCCCCCATCTTCCATCCTCTTTGGAAGAGGGTACGTCCTCTCCCTTTTTTTCCTTCCTGGTTAAGGGCCAACATCCCCGTGCGGTGAGAACAGGATTCTGGTGGTGGGTCAGGAAGCGTTTTGCCACAGACCTGCCCTCCCAGGTGGCAGAAGTGAGCACGTCCTCCCAGCAGGAAGAAGCGGGAGAGAGCTGACT
Organism: Sturnira hondurensis; assembly: GCF_014824575.4. Taxonomy (NCBI): domain Eukaryota; kingdom Metazoa; phylum Chordata; class Mammalia; order Chiroptera; family Phyllostomidae; genus Sturnira; species Sturnira hondurensis. The sequence goes on along the minus strand of NW_028079044.1, from coordinate 58,488,481 downwards.
GGTGGCACCAGTCACTGCCCGCCACACCCAGCTCATGAGTTTCTCTCCGAACATCTCGTCTGGACCTGTTCTTGGAAGGTGGACTTAACTGTGTTGGGTTTCAGCCTAGCGACACAGGAAATAAGTAGGGACGCCGGGTTAACAATGAATAACTTTTTAGTATAATTATGTCCCAAATACAGAGTGGGACATACTTATGTTAAAAAATCATTTGTTGTTAACCTGAGATTCGAATTTAACTGGGTGCCTGTTATTTTTATTTGTTAAGTCTGGCCACCCCCCAAAAAGTCTTCAGGGTCTGGGGACCTGCCACTCCAGGCCATGTGGGTGTGGCTCTGGTGCTCTGGGCCCCTACAGACCGGGCAGGACTGGGTCCAGAGGTCAGAGGCCACAGGGTTTTTTTTGTTTCTTCTGTGCCCTGAATTCTCAGTGAATGAACTTGGCTCCCTAATAGTTCATAAAGTAGTTTCCTTTCCCCTCACTGAGTGCTGTTGCGGTCCCCGCTGGCCTCCTGGCGCCTGCACAAGATGCTGGCTTGAGGGCTGTGGAGCCGCACAGAGGACAAAGAGCCAGGAAGTCAGAGCTGACACAGTGACTTTAAGAGCCTGTCAGCTCAAAGCAGCATGGCCTCCCTCCCCAGGTCCCGAAGCACAGCACCTATACAGACACACAGGACTTTCTCTGATTGGCAGGTGGGAGTGGATGTGCCTGGTGGCCGGGCGTGGTTCCTTTCTCGCTCCCGTCTGCACACCCGCTCCAGGCCCCGGTTATTCGCCAGGGGTGGAGTTGGCAGGTTCTACACCAGTGTCTCACCACGGCATTCTTTTCCACCAAACTGGGTTTTGCCCTTGTACAAATTGGTCCTTAGTTGGCCTGAAATTTTTCCGTCTCTGGTGCTCTTTTTTTTTTTTAATGAAGGGATGCCTAACTTTCTCCTGTTTTATCTACAAACAGAATTTCTGCACTTTCATCAGTGCGGCCAGTAAGTTCGCTCAGCTGCAGTGCCTGTGGAAGAGCCGGGACTCCGGGGCGGTGAGCGCCCTGACCTGGGTCCTCGCTTCCTACACCTGTGCCAGTAAGAACTGAACTCCGCTGGGGTGCGGGGTGCCCTTCCCAGCCCCCAGCATCCGCCCAGCAGAGCAAGGTCCCTGGGGTGTAGGCGGGGGGCAGTCAGTCCAAGCTCTAGTCCTCTGCAGATTGCTGTTCAGACAGACCCCCTCAGGGAGCCCACAGGTACAGGGCTGATTTAACGCTGACTGCTCTCCATTTTTGGCCAGAGCCAGCATCCGGGCACTAAAACTAAGCGAAAGCACACCTTTCACCCCAAATTGAGCATCCTCTTGAGTCCTCCCTCTGTTCTTTGAAAAGCATCAAGAGCATGATTGCATGATTGGTGGTGTATTGAATGCACCACCTTGTTTTAAAATGTTGAGTCTTTATGACGCGGCACACCCCGACCTCGCTCCCCTGGGTGGCACCGGGTGGTCCTGCAGGAAGGGCAGCCGGCTGGGAAGCAGGGCTGGCTCGCGTGTATTTATGAAGTCTGGTGCTACTCGGTGTTCCCTACTACCAAAGCCTTTCAAGGACCGTTAGCATACATCCCTGTATGCTAAAATGGGAGGACATAGCTAAACACCAAAATGTCTGAGAAGGGAGTTGCAATTTATGGCTTAATATTTTCTCTTACAGCAAGAATAATAACGACCTTGATGACCACCAATGATCTCACAGGTAAGCCCAATGTTTTTCTGCCCGTTGTTCAGTGTGGTGCCGTTTTTTTGTTGTTGTTGTTTTTTTTTTCCTTTTTTTTGGCCTCCTTCACTTGTAAGAGCCTTAGGGCTTAACAGATAGTCACTTGGCGCCACCCAGAGGCCGGTCACGGTATAGTCCTGGTATCCGGCTGCGTGGTCCCTGCCAGAGAACTCGCACACCCTAGTCACCCGCTGTCTCCGTGGAAATGAAACCTTCTGGAATGCAAATGCATGGTTGTCACACCATGAACTACTGGAAACTAGTGTGAAATGTGCTTTGAAAGAACAGGATGGGGTGGGCACCCAGGAGCCAAGCGTGTGCGTTGTCCGAGCTGGAGAGTGGCCCAGAGCTCGGAGAACTGCCCCCCAGTGGCCGATGGACTGGCCTTTTAAAGCACAGGGATGACAGACTCATTTGACTCCGTGTCCTGGCCTTTTTTTTTTTTTTTAAGGGATACTGTGATGGAGGAGAACATACTTGGGTTACTCTGAAAAGATTAGTAATTCCTTAGGCTGAATTTTAACTCCCATAAAAAGATTCCGGGAGAGGATTAGAACAGATGGGGTCACCCAGTCTGTGACACAGGCCTGTCACACAGACCCCTTCGAGGTGAGCGAGCTCCTGGTCACTTGAGGGGCGTGGCTGCAGAGCAGCGGGAGCACCCCAATGCCTTCCTCGAGGTTGAAGCTTTGGCTCCAATGAGGTTCCTCAGCTCTGAGAGGGGGGTAAAGGTGCTGGGGTCAAAGGTCAACCTGGGTCAAGTGAAAGGACACAGGCCTTTGCCCCAGGACCCAAATTCTTGGTGTGGAAAGAAGAGTCAGACATACTGAAACCAGACTGACCCACAAACTGGAAACTAAGCTTTAAGATCGAGAATGTGCTCGTTGTGACTTGTTTTGTGTCTAAGGCGACCGTGGTTACTGCAGGTGATGGGTGGGTCAGGGGCCTGTTGGCGCAGTGGTACCTTACGTATCACACACCTTCTCCATCAGGGGAGCATTCCCCGAGTGCCCATCACTTCTCTGAAAAAGCCGCATTTTCAGGGTCGGCTCAGTGTGAACTACGCTTTGACATTTGCACCCATTTTCAGAATGATCTTAGCAGAATGCGCTCTACGGCGTGGCCTTTGCATGGGGTGTTCTGACCTGCCACTCACTGCCCTGAAGACGAGCAGAGCAGCTTTAAAAAGCCACAGCGTCAGCTGTAGCCAGATCCCTCCAGCTGAAACCTTGGCAAAGATAAATTATTATTCATGAAGTCAGGCTGGGTGGCCAATGGCAGTCATGATAGGAGCAAGATCATGTCTCCGGAAATATCAGGAACCATAGTTGGAACTAAAGTTGCTCAAGTTCATTGTTGGGGGGTGAGGGAGGAAGCCTATTTAGGTCCCTAGAGCAGAAGGACGGTTCTGTCGCGTGAAAACCTCATTTAATGTGCGCCTTTTCTCTTTGTGATGGCTTTCAGTCCTCACACGTTTCGTGGTCATGTTGGTGCTGAACCTGTGGGTGACGGCCACAGTGCTTCGCTACAGGAGGCCAGTCGCCAAGGCTGAGTGATGGGGACGAGATTCTCACGCCCAAAGTGAAGGTCGAATAACTGAACCAAAGGAAAGGACGCCTCGTTCGTTGCTAAGTCAAGTCTTTTATAAACTTGGTCGGTCATTTCAGAGCCTTCGAAGCCAAAGGTATTTAGACTTAAGCCGTTCAAACCCTTGTGTAAACCAGCTTTCCCACCCCGCCCGCCCCTTCAATAGGTTGTTAGGGCTCAGACACGATTGATGGAGATGGTCCAAGAACTCAGTCTGAGGTCGCTTTGACCCATAGACGTCACAGTCAAGTTCTCTCTGAAGGGCTAACTACATCCATTTTTCAGCTTTCAGAATCTTTTAAGAAATAAGCCTCCCCCCAGCACAGATGAGCCTGGAGTGGGATTTTGGTCCGTCAGAAGTGGAATTGTAATAAATGACTAGGGTTCGCCTTCCGGACTAAGGTCTGACTGTAACGCAGGGCTGAGAGGATGGCCTCATTGGGTCGAATCCAGTGTAACACCCCCTTCACTCGTGGCGAGTCGGTCAGGGCACGCGAGCACGCACCCGGCTTGAGCTGGCGTCCCAAAGCGGTCCTTCCTCTCCTCCTGTGCCTTCCAGCAGTTCCTCACCAGACGCCCTGTGGGGCGCCTCCTCCGTGGGGAAGCAAGTCACGTGCTGATGCAAGCTCAGTGCTGACGTTTTAAAAGGGCCACAGCCTCACAAGGAACCACTATCAGAACTCAGTATAAAATAGAGCTTATCTCAACCGGGTTTTGTATATTGAAAATATATGCAGTAAAGGCTATTCCCGGGTTCTGCCAAGTTCTTCTGGATTTTATTTTCACTATGGTAGCATGTTCAAAACATGACAAGATTATTATGCACTGTTTTTCTATAAAAGTTTATAAACCCTAACTTTTAAAAGCTCTCTTTCCCCTTACAATTGAAGGGCGTTATTCTAATGTGTGGATCTGCAGTTTGTAAGTGATATTTGTTAGATGTTTTGGGTAAAATAAACTTTCATATTTTGAACTCTTGAGTCTTAAAACTGTTTTTTTAAAGATTTTATTTATTTACTTTTAGAGGGAAAGGGAGGGAGAGAGGGAGAGAGAAACATCAATGTATGGTTGCTTCTCGTGGGTCCCCTGCTGGGAACTGGCCTGCAACCCAGGCATGTGCCCTGACTGGGAATGGAACCGCGGTTATTTGGTTCGCAGGCCCGAGCTCAATTAAAAACTGTTTTAATGTGATTAGTTTTTAGCTATGTAAAGTGCCATTTAAAAAATATAAGTCAGTTAATCCTAGACTCCTGCTGGGAACCTGCAGGGAAATGTGGTGTCTAAGAGTAAAGGGATCGTTCATTCTGTGGTTTTTAAAATCGTAGTTGTCACTTAAAAACGTATCTAAGTACATCTTGTCCCATATGCAGCCACACTCTGGCTGTTTGGATAAATCCAAACCATGTGATCTCACGGGTACTTAGATGACTTTTTAAACCGATAAGAACAGATACTGCACTTGATCTTGGCCAAAAGGCCGAGAAGCGATAGATGACTTTTTAAATTAGTCTCTGGAAGGGGCGCAGGGCAGAGCTCGGGAGCGCAGGGCGTGAGCCGTCCGCTCTCCCTGCTTGGTTCTCAGGTGTGTCCAGTTGTGAGTTCAGGGGTTACTGGCAAGAGGGGTGTGGATGGTCGACTGAGCGTCCCCCAGGGTTTCCGCAGAGTCAGCTGCTCCGCAGAGGCCGCTGGGCGGTGAAGGTCGTGTGGTCAGGTATTGCTCACAGGAAGCATAAACTGGGGAGGAGCTCTGGCAGGTGAGAAAGATTAAGTGATGGTGGTGGCGGCAGCAGGTACAGAAGCCTCTAGAGTTCGAGGTGCCTGCTGTGCGGCAGGTGTCCTGCTTGTAGTGAGTCGTCTCGCCCGTGAGTGGAAGCGGGAGGCTGGTCCTGTCTGACGTAGCCCTGGTTGGGAGTCCCTGGTCTGCCACGTGGGGTGGCTCCTGCTCCTCCCGGCCTGTCTTGGGCTCTGTGTGTCCTGGGGGTGGCCAGGGCCTGGGCCCCAGGACCAGCTGCCCTCCCTGTTTGTTCGGGGACCTCGGGGCCGCGGAGCCCTCCTCCTCTGCTATGGAACAAGCACTGACCCCTGCCTGGCTGGCCAAGGACAGGAGCTGCCTGGCCAGGTGGGCGGGCAGAGGCAGGGCCACAGGAAGCGGGTTGCTGCCTGGCCCTGAGCTGCTCCCTGCGCTGGCTGCTCCGTGGGAAGCCCGGGGCGTGGGACTCTGGTGTCAGGCCGCCTCTGCTGCCCTCGAGACATTGACCCTGACAGGCCGCACGGCCTTGGGCCAGCCCTTATCTTCCTAGGCTTCCATTGCCACCTTTTGAAATGGGGATGATCGTACCCTAAAGTTACAGAGAGGTGCACAGTAGGTGTTCGGCAGGCGGGACTCCCTCCCAGGCAGAAACTAGCCAGGCCTCGTTGGAATCCGTGGGCACCGGCTCTGCTCCCGAAGCTGGTGGGGTGGGGGCAGGGCCCTCCAGGTGGAGCCGGGCGTGGGCCCTGTGGGAAGGTGCTCAGGTTCCAGTGCCACCAGCCCCGCTGGGCATCCTGTCACATGCGACCCCATGGCCCCGCTGTGTCCTCGGGAGGGTGAGGGGTGTCAGGACCGGTGTGTGAGTCTCTGTGTGTTTCTGCAGTGCACACCCACTAGGATGCCTCTCCAGCCTGTGACGAGGGTTGCCATCTGGAGGGACTCTTTGGGACAGTGACGGGGCAATGGGGTGATGGGGTTGAGTCAGCCACAGGCCCCCTCCAACCCCCACACCCACCTGGCGCAGCCCCGAGTCCCGTCTTCTCCTCCTAGATGGGCTGCAGCTCGTCTTCCAGCTTCTTCTTCCGGACGCCCTCCACGAAGAGGAAGTCCAGGCCGATGAGGGTTTTCCCCAGGGGCGTGTCCACCCTGCTGCCCACAGTCCGGTTCGTGGAATGGGGGACAGTGTCGGAGAAGAGAGACACGTGCTCCGGCAGCGTCCCGGGCTCCTTCTTATTGCCCTGAGGAGAGGGGACAGTTCACGTCACACGGGGAAAGCACTAAGACCCCCTTCACCTGTGGTGGCAGTGCCACAGGTTCTGTGGTTGTTGTCGGTCTGTAAACAAGGAGACCGTTAATTAGCATTGTCCCGGCAAAGAGTCACAGGAAGGGACCCCCGGGGCACAGCCCCCTGAGCTGCAGGCGGACGAATCAGAGTGAAACGGTGGTTGCACACGAGGGCATACACAGGATCACCTTGAACCTCACCCAGAGCCCCGAAGAATTAAAGGAACACCCGTCTCTCCACTGAGAAGAGCACAGTTCTTGAGTGGCAGAGCGTGGCCAGACCGCTCGCCTGGGGGCGGGGCTCTGCGGGCCCTGGGGGCCGTGGGGGCTGGTTTTGGGTTTTGGTGAAGTTTTACTTGAAGTTTCACAGACATACCGGAAAGCATATTAAGTGGTAACTGCGCAGCCCCGCAGACTTGTGCAAAGTGAACACGCCTGTGCCCCCCCGCCCCTCCTCAGGATACAGCAGGGCGTGAGTTGGACTCCCGGGCAGCGCACACACCTGGGTTGTGGGTCTGGTCCTCAGGGCAAGTGTGAGGGGCAACAGATGGACAGGTCTCTCCAACACGACAGTTCTCTCCCTCTCCCTGCACCACACCCCCCCCCTCCCCCCGCTCTAAAATCAGTAAGCCTGTCCTCAGGGGAGGATTAAAAAAAAAGAACAGAGTGAACTGGTCAAGCCCGCTCAGGGTGGGGACAGGCCCCCAGGAGAGAAGGCACTCCAGTGGGGTTTTGGAGGATGAATAGGAGCCCATCAGGCTGACAAGGTGGAAGGGCATTTCAGGCAGGGAACAGCGTGCACAAAGGCGTGGCTAAGAGAGTGCGGGGGGCTCTGTGTGGGATGAGCGAGGGAGGCAGACCCATTGAAGGATTTGAAGCCAGGGAGAGACATGGTCAAGTTCGCATTCGGGAGAGTTACTCAGGGAGGAGAGACCGGGGGTGGTGCTCTTTGAGGCATCGGAATGAGCGAGGAATCGGCCTACCAAGCACCCCGCCCCGACTCATGCCCATGTGGGGCACACCCCAGGTCGCCACTCGCTGCCGACTGTCCCCACAGGAAAGATGAGCCCCATGTCCAGTGGGCTCATCTGAATAACATCAAGGAGCTCCAGGAAAGATGAATTTCTAAGCGGTCCGTGTAAGCATCTTCTTCCCCACCAGACTCTGAATTTCTCGGAACAAGCCTGTGTTTGTTCTGGCCCTGTGCGTCCCCGGCCCTGGCCCACGCTGGCCCCCCGCCCACGTTCAGTGAGTGAAGCGCGTTCCCGGCGCAACCACAGCGAACGGGGACGGACTGACGGAGGCGCAGTCTCACCATGGGGTCGTAGTCCCTCAGGAAACTCCAGTTCTGGGCCCTGGAACGGAAAGGCGTTGGCAGCGCTGGTCACTTACCCACCGTAGATCGTTTGATAGATCATTTTAATCGATTTTGCACCAGCCAAGCGATTCTGACGACCCGTAGTAACAAGAGTCTCCTCTGCCCCAGGCCTGACAGCCCTGCATCCCCACGGCCCGAGTCCCTGTCTTGTCTTTTCACTGTTTCTGCACTTGCTTCCGGCTGCCCCGACCCAGGAATGAGGCTCCGGGCAGCCTTGTGCCCCTGCAGCCGGGCTGGGCAGCTCCCCAGGAGTCGCTGGGTCCAGTGGCTGCACCAAGGGACGTCCTGCATTAGCGGACCCCCTGCCTGCTCTCCCTCCCGCTTTCTAGGCCCAAGTCGGGGAAGCTGGGGCCCTCCCCCACCTGCCCCCTCTCCCAGGTTTTCTGCTCCTCAGCCAGGCACGTTTCCGTCCACGCACTTGGCCTGGCTTCCCTCTCTCTTGGTCTCTTTCCCCAGAAGCTTCCTGGACCCTGAGTTGGGCTGGGGGTCAGGGGAGGGGGCATGCTGGGCAGGCACTCACCAGCGCTGCTGGCTCCGCTTCTCAGCCTCCAGGAGCTCCCTCCACAGCTGGTCCCGCTGCACCCCGTCCGCTGCCAGGGCCTCCTGCGCAGCCCGTGCCGCCAGGCCGCCCAGGGCTCTTCTGCCCACTACGGGGCCACGCCGGGCGGTGGGGAAGACTAGGGCTGGTGGCCTGGTGGAGGGCAGTTGGCACCCAGCTGATGTGGTTTTCTGGAGCCCAGAGATGGGGTGGCTCCCCATGGGTGCAAATGTGTGTGTGTGTGAGAGAGAGAGAGAGAGAGAGGGAGACAGAGAAAGGGAGGAAGAGACAGAGAGAGGTGCACCTCTGCCTGAGCTGGGACCTCTTCTGGGGCTTCCCCTCCTCCTGACACCAGGGGAGCCTGTGAAGAGTCACTGCCCCTCTGGACCCCGAGCTTAGGGGGCCACTGGGGACCAGCCCTCCAGGCTCAGAGGAGAGCCACTCTGCCCAGCTGTGTTTGAACTCCTGCCTGTGTTGACTGTTGCCCCGGGGAACCGGGCAGCTCCGCCTCTGTGTGTGTGTGTGTGTGTGTGTGTGTCTGTCTGCCTGGTACATCTGAGCCCCAGGGTGGGGTGGAGAGAGTTCCTGGGGCTGCGCCAGGCCCAGCTCAGCTGCCCCTCAGCTCTGCCCCTTGCCTCTCAGCTGGAGACCTGAATACAGCGTTGAGGAGAAAGAGGGGCCACAGGCCTGGCCCCTGGGGTGGGAGGGGAGGGCCTGGGCTCCCAGACAGGACTGGGTTTTGGACCCAGCTTCCTGGTCCTCGGTTGTTACTTCAGGATCTTGGGCATCCCCTGCTTTAGGGGGCCCATGAGGGGGCAATACTAATCTTGTGTGGCCCCCTCGCGGATGCACTTGAGATAGGTGGTGGCTGTGAGGGTGCCTCATGGTCACAGATCAGGTGTCACGGGTGCGTCTCTGGGAGCAGCTGTGCGCACGCACCGGGTGAAGGGAGAGGAGTGATGCTGCCCAATGGATCAGTCGGCTCTGTGGGCACAGACCTGCAGGGTTTCCGAGGCACCGAGGCACCGTCCTTACCTCGCCGGGCCCTTCCGACCAACCACAGCACGGGTTTCCAGACCCATTTGGCAGATGAAGAAACCGAGGCCCTTGCCAGCAGGGGGCGGAGTGACTGCCCCAGGTCACTCAGTTACTAACTGAACCTCTGCCTTATGTCTAGGAGGCCCTCTGAAGGAAACGGCGAGGACCCGAGGTAGGGGACGCGCGTTCTGAGCCCGTGGCGGGCTGCTCTGGCCCAGGCACCTGCTCACACAGCCCCTCGGGGCTCCGGCTCCGGCCCTGGCTTCCAGGACTCCGGGCTTCTTGTTCTGTGCTGGGCGGGTGGGGGGGGGGGCAGCGGGGCGGTCCTTCTCTGTGTGGCTGGGAAGCAGACGTGTGGACTGCGCAGAGGTGTGCACAGGGCATCTCAGGGCGCGAGGACTGGTTCAGCCAACACACCTGAGTGAGTGCACACCGTGTGCCAGCCCCCAGCGCCTCTTCTGGGTTCTGCGTTCAGGTAAGAGGCTCCAAGGAGCTGGGTCTTCGCAGGTGAAAAGGACCTGCCAGGTGGAGGAATTGGGACAGGTGCAACGGCCTGGATTGCTGCTGAGACAGGCTGGCATTTCACAGGGAGGGAGGTGGTGAGTGAAGGGCCTGTGCTTTTGGCCACTGGCTGGACCTCGGAGTGACACAGAGGCCTAACACTGAACACCCCCTGTCGTTTCCCGGGAGCCTCCCTGATAATTTTCAGCAATGAGATCCTACATTTCAGCACCAGCCTGGCCCCTGGGCGCTCGAGTGAACCTTCCCTGATAGACAAGTGGGTTAAAAATAGAAGTCGCATCCCACTCCAGGTCGGAGAGGAGGCCCACCTGTGTTTCTCCGTGGCACGTGACAGTCGTGGGGGGGGCATCGGGATTTGGGCACAGAACCTGGGGGCTCAGGAAAACCAAAGCCCTCCCTGAGCCCACTGGCCGTGCTGCGACCAGAACCCCCACCCCCTGGCCTCTTCTGACGGGTTATTTCCACCCCATGCAAAGGGTTTAACTTTGGCTACTGAAAATATGGCTCAGTGGTTTGTGTTCTGTAGACTCCAGGTGCCTGGGGGTGTGGCCACTTTCAGCCTTGGGAGAAATGTTCTGGGGCCTCATCTTTATTACCCTGAGTCTGCAGCCCGATGCATTTTAGGGAAGAAGTGGGACTGAGGGTGATGGCAACACCCATCTGTGGCAGCAGGGGGCAGCCTGGAGCTTTGCATCCCCCATCCGCCTAGAACTAGCAATTGCCTCTCTGCCCAGGGGTGGTGGCTGGGGAGAAGCAAAGGACGGAAGGGAAAGTTCCTTGGTTTTCAAAGAAGGGACGGAGATGGGATGTGTGTGTTCTCAGCTCCGGTGGGTCCTGGTGAGTCTGAGACAGATGCAGCCTGTGTGACAAGTGACAGTTTGCAGCCCTTCTAGAGGAAAGTGTTAACACTAGGACCGGTGACTTCAGACCGGTGCCCCATCGGTCTTCACCCCGCTGTGTGGGTGGAGAAACAGGTGCGGAGGGCCTAGCTGGCTTGCCTAGGAGCTCCAGGTGAGGCAGCCGGGCAGCCTGGGGCCCCTCCCCCCGCGTGTTCTGGAGCCCTGCTTATTCTCAGGGCTCCTCGCTCCCTTCCCAAGTGGGCGTCTCCGGTCCGTTCCCAGCTTCGAGAGGGACAGAGACTGGGCGCAGGACAGTCTCTGACAGCCAGCGGTCACTTTGGAAGCAGACAGTGGGGGGTACAGAGTCAGCACCGGAGCTGCAAACCAAGCCGGGCAGGAGAACGTGTCCTCTACTGACGGAGCTGTCACGGTCTCCGGCTCTTTGTTTTGCCAATATCAGCCTTCGGTTTGACTACTGCGAAGGGGAGCATCTGCCTCAGACACTGGTGCTGCAAACGGGTGGGGAGTCCTACACCAGAGGGGTCCCCGGGAGCCCCCACAGACCTCGCCTGGCCCTGGCATGCTCCTGACAGTACTGCAGTTGCACGGTTCATGAGGACCTTTGCTCTGGGTGACCGGCGCTAATGGTGCGTTTGAATTCGGGCCCCTCTCCTTCGAGGGACCCACCGGGAAGGAGGCTGTGTTCTAGTTTGCACCATGCATTCCTCCGGGAACACGCCTCCTAGAATGGCAAGCCTCTTGTGTCTTGCATTAGGGCTGAAATGCACTTGGTGACTTCCTCTGTGGAAAGGCAGAGACAAGGAGGGAGCACTTAGGGCCTCCGACCTGGAGGGGGCGCCGCAGCTCCTGCCCTGGCTGGCACTCAGAGGGCTGGGAGCCCAGTGGCAAGGCAGCACTGGTGGCCAGCACGCAGCTCCTCCACAGGGCAGGCGCCGGCCAAGTCCCTGTGCCCTCACTTTCCAGAGTTTCCCTCCAAGTCCCAGCCCCACTCCCTTGGAGGACAGAGGCAGTAAAGATGGTGACCGCGCAGGGTGATGTCCAACAGGAAGTGGCACAAGTTGCATGTGGAGCCTTTAGGGAACTGCTTGGCTAAGGCTCATGTCATGGTCATGTGAAGCCCACCAAGTGGAGTGGCCCCAAGAACACTCCTGTGGTCCCCACTGCTGGGTTGGCTGGTCTCGCTGCAGCAAGGAGAGCTCCCCCAAAGGCTCTGAGGCCCTTGGGCAGCAGGGACAGGCGCCCTACTTCCCGGTGCCTGGGACTGTCAGGGGGACAGGGAGCCACGTGCGGCTGAAGTGTGGCCTTGCCAGGGGTCTTTTGTTCTCACTGCAGCTGGGGTTCTGTCGGCAGAATCCTGCCAGTTGGAACCTTGTTCATCTGGGTCTGCCTGCCAGCAGGGCTGATTTTCACTTCCTCAGTGATGACGCAGATCTCAGATCAAAGGCTTGGGGCTCATTTAAAGCAGCACTCGAGCACTGTCCCCAACAGAAACTGGAACTGGAGGGTCCCTCGGCCTCGTGTCCGCCTGCCCCTGTGTGCCAGCACCACCTGGCTGACCCCACCTTATATCTGCCTCCCCCTTGAACCCGGGAGCTGGGCCATCTGTGCTGGGCTCTTACCTGCTAGTCAGGTCTCCACCCCAAATCATCCCTTTCCTCACCTGCGGGAGTGAGCTCCCCACCCAGCTCTCCAGCCGTCTCTGCCCCCTAGACTCTCGGTTCAGGCCTGCTGTCCATGGCACATAGCACGCGTCTTTCTCCTTCACCACGACCACCCATTTTGGGGAGCACATTCGGCTTTAATGACTCACTTTCCCACTCAGCATTCCCCCAAATCCTCACAGCTCTGTTTCTGCCCCGTGTTCCATTTCCTGTCCGTGGGGGAGGAAACGGGGTCCGACGGGGTGGGTTTCGACACTTTCAGGCCGTGTCATCCGACGGAGCAGCTTCCGGATGATGGTGCCTCCCCACCGCCTCTCCTCCCTGGGCGGCCGCGCTGCTGTCCTCCGGGGGCGCAGCCTTCTCCCCCCATTGACGTGACTGCGCCCGCCTCCTTTCAGTCCGTGTCCGCCTGCTATTTCTTCCCCATCCGTTTATTTTAAATGTGAGTCCTTATGTTTTAGGTATTTCTCTCATAAGCAGCATAGGGCCATCCTAAATTTAAAAACTCCGGCCTGACAACTTCTATATTTTGACTAGTTTAGTTCATTTATATTTATTACAATTATTGATCCTTTGAATTTCTCTACTTATTTTAGGTTTTCTGTTTATCCTGCTCTGAAAAATTTCTGTTTCTTCTCTCTTTCTCTTCTTTAGCTCTTTGAAAATTGCCCACTATTTTAGTGGTTGTTTTTAAAATTTTAATCTACACGTGTAACTCAGTTTCCAAAGTTCTGACATTTCTCTCTCTCCCCCGAACATTATTAAAGCACCAAAAATTTAGAACATTTCACTGTAATCACATATCTGATCTGACACGGCGTGGTTGCCCGGCATTTCAGCTCCACCACGTTTTAGTCCCTCTCACATTAACTACAACGGTGATTCGGTCACCGGTGTTCCCGGCACATTTACTCCTTCATTTGCTGACTCCGGTCCTTCCTTTTGAGTTCAATTTTCTTCTTTTTGGTACACTTCCTTTAGCATTTCCTTTACTGGTGACCCAATGGGAGGTTCATTGGTTCCTACTTGCCCATAAATATCTTTATTCTTCGTCACCCTCGAATGACTGAGTGCACGGTCCTCCTTCCACAGTGACGTCTTCTGGTGTCTGGGTGCCCGGGAGGGATGTGCCCGGTCTCTCCGGGCTGTCCCTCTGCCTTCGGTCTCTGGACACTGCACCGCGGCATGCCAGGAGGTGAAGTCCTGCTCCGAACGAGCTCCCAAGGCTGACCTCTCATTAGCCCTGGGCATGATGGTTGTCCATCACCTCCTCTATTTTTCCTTCTAGAACTGGCTCGGTGTGTGTGTGTATGTGTGTGTGTGTGTGTGTGTGTGTGTGCGCGCGCGCGCTGTTCTTGCATCCTCTCCTCTGTCTCTCCTAACTCCTCGCTCACATTTTCCCGGGCTCTGTGCCTCCTATATTGTCACACGGAAGGCACCAGTTGCCATCTGTCATTCCTCTGCTCTGGGCATTGCTGCTGCTCTTTTGTTATTACGTAACATTGTGAGAAGACGGGGAATGTTCTTGCTAAGAGGAGGATGGTCTGGCTCCATGCCTTCACCGGGCCATCACCTAATGACCTCATTACAGTGAAATGAGATCCGTCCCATTGAGTGGGGAATGAGTTCTGTGGGGACCGCGCGTCTTTAGCAATTAGCTCTTTCCTTCTTGCGTTTGCTTTCAAGATCACTCCACACTGGAATTTTTCCTCAAAACTCATCAGTCTTGCTAGTGGGTTTCTAGAACTCACCTTTTCCTCATTCTTAAAAACCGGTGGCGGCCCCCTTTCTCCAGTCCACCAGCCTCTTTCTCTGCTCTGGGTCTCTGCCCGGTTCCTGTGTTCGATCTGCAAGGAGGTCTCCCAGTACTGCCGCTTTCCCGGGGGATAAACGGCCTCGTTCTGAAGATGCAAAATGAGTTACTATGACCAGAAACGGTTTCCCACCCCTCTTATCTGGGGCTCGTAGCCCCTCCGATGCGAGAAATCTGGTGACAGTAGAATGTGTAGCCGTCAGGCCACCCGGGGAAGGTCAAGGACTGCGCTAATGGAAAAAATCCACCCCACTCCCCGCAAATACCTAGGATTCAGGGGACGTCTCTGGACCAGGAAGGGGAAGGAAGGGGAGGGGAAGGACTCCAGGTTACTAACTCCTCCCTTTTTCAGGCCCCACGACAGACCCTGCGGGAACCCTCAGCCTCCAGAAGCATCGGGCAGGCACTGTGGGCTGCGCAGGGCTGGGGAGAGGCGCCTCCGGCTCGTTCCGTAGCCCACGGGACTCAATTCTGTCTTCATCGTACGTTCGTCTAGGCACCCGTCAACCTTTTAAAAATCGTTTACTTTTATTGCTTACTGTCCCTTCTGGCTCTGTTTTTGCATCTGTGAAATGAGGTGAAGGGCTGGGCTCGGTGCCATCTCAGGCGCCTTCGAACCCAGAGTTATAGTTCCAGGTGCAGTGACCATGGGACAGGCCAAGGCCCCACGGGGGTCTCCATGGAGACCAGCCGGAACTATTGCTGACTTCCCCTGATGCTTCAGTGTTTGGCTGGTGTCCACTTCTTCCTTTAAACTGGGAAGGTGAGCCCTGGCTAGTGTGGCTCTGGGTTAAGTGCTGGCCTGAGAACCAAAGGGTTGCAGGTTCAGTTCCCAACCTGGGCACATGCCTGGGTTGCAGGCCAGGTCCCCAGTAGAGGGCGCTGGAGAGGCAACCACTCACTGATGTTTCTCTTCGTCTCTCCCTCCCTTCCCCTCTCCATAATAAACAGATAAATTTTCTTTTAAAAAACCTGGGAAGGCGAATTTACCATGGCAGAGCTGTGAGGACAAGGGGCGCCATGGAGTCGCAGCTGTAGCTTGGCGTGTGAGTGAGTGACAATACCCCGGACCTTCCCCAACTCGCCTCTGGGCCGATTCCTCAGCCTTCTGAGGATCCCAGAAATTTGCTGCAATTACAGCAAGATTCTGGCAAAGCTGAGACTGAAATTCCACAACAAGAAAATATTTCTCCTAATGTTTCAGTTGGGAATGCAGACAGCTGTTCACGGCTCCCAGCTGAATCCTACAGGCAGGCAGAGTGACCGGCAGTCTGTGGCCCATTTTGGCCCGGACTTTCCCTTGACTGCTGGCTTGTCTGGCTCAGGACACACGGTGGCAACTCTGAAACACTGAGGTGCATCGCAGGGTGCCGTAAGCACCTCGTCCTCTTATAACCCCTCAGGCTGTTTCCAATGGCCCCTTCCCTCTCAGGGCTGCGAGGGGCCTCTTGAGCACCATCTCCAGAGTCTGTGCTAGGTTCAGGGTCCCAGCTCCTCCCTCCGCACCCTTGCCTCTTCCTTGCCCTGTGAGTTCCATTCATTCGCCACCACCTCAACCCCAGCCCCCAGCCAGCCTTCCTGCCCCAACTGGAGCGTGTGGCACGGAGCGCCCTCCCCACCCCCCAGCCCCCATGGCTGCCCATCGCTGATGTACACCTCTCGCTCTCCAAATTTTGGCACCTGCCCCCCCCACCTTTCCACCTCCTTCCTGCTTCTCACCAGGCCCCCTTTTGCTCTCACCACACCAAACCACTCCTCGGTCTCAAGAAAAGATGTGCCCAGCATGCCTGTGGGGCATCTTCCCAGAATGAGCCTCATCCTGCAGGCCTCAGCCGTCCATCCCTGAGGAGCCTTCCCTGTACCCCGAATCTGGACAGAGGCACTCAGCACCCCCACTGCCCTGCCAGGGATGCTGCCTGGTGGTGGCCGACATCAGAGTTTCCTCCCGGGACTCACAGGACAGGCCCAAGCTCATGGCTCCCCCAGGGGCTGCCTGCCACATTGACTGCTGTGACCTCGTGGGGACTGGCCAGCCACCCCCCCAGCCTCCCAGTGCACCCCAGCCTTCCTGTCCTGTGTCCTCACCCCTGGCAAGGCCTGGTCTCCGGGTGTTCCTGCTAACCTGCCTGCAACGCTCTCTACCTCACTGGGCACTCCCAACCCGCCACTGGGCGAATAGGCGATGTTCCTTTCACACACTTCCAGCAGGGTGAGCCAGCCCCCACCCAACTCCTTGGACCACCCGACCTGATGGCCCCCGGCACTCCCCTGCCCCCACCCAGCCCCACGCCCCTGGCCATCCCCTCCACACGAGTTCAACGCAGGCTCAGCAGGAGGAGAAAGCGCTCTGCCCACCTCGGGTGCTGGGCCCTGTGAGCAGGACGGGTGCCTGGGACTTGCAGTGGCCTCCCTCTGGCCCGTGCCCCTCAGCTGTCCTCCGCAGAGCCCTGCGAGAGGATGTTCCTGCCCTCCTTTCTGCCTGCTGCGGACCCCCCTCCAAGTGCTCAGAGCCTTGGGTCGAGGCGACCGTCTAATCCGAACCTGAGGGCTGGAGTGCCGACCCGCTGCCTTGCTGCCGGGACTGCGTCGCCGTGGGGCAGTGTCGGTGAGAGACAGGCTGCCAGGAGTGGAAACCACAGTGGGGCCGAGCGCCCTGCATTCCTTAAGTCACTCCGTCACACACTGTTTATGGAGCACCTGCTACTTGCTGTGTCGACATCCAGATAAAGGCTCATGAAGGAGGCGCCCCGGCCAGATGCCGACTGGCTTCTCTGGGGTTGCCGGCCGGGCTGGGCTGGGCCAGGGCCAGAACTGAGGACCCTGGCCTTTGTGTACTGGCTGTTCTGTGGACTCTAGACCAGCAGGTGCGCTCCCCGCGTGTGCGCCAGGCCCTGGGCACACGCGTTACATGTAACATGATGGCATAATTATAGACGTGGGGGGCGCCCCAGCCTCCTGCACCCCCTGCTGTCATCACTCGCAGCCCTGGGACTCACTGCAGTCGCGGGTCACCGTTTCGGAGGTGGACCGCGCTGAGTCTCAATTATCAGCCAGGGCTGGGGAGGAGTACATAAACATGCACGCCAGCCTGAACGCTATAATTAGAACCGCCGTTCGGCTACAGAAAAGTGGAGACGTTTTAATTCCAGGCCTCAGCCTGCGTGCTGAGTGGCTGCTAGGGAACACCCGCGGGCATTAACATGTTCGGTTCCGAGCAAGCGCGCAGTCGGCGGCTGGGCACCAAGAGCGGCTTCTGCGAGCGGGGCTGGGAGGCGCACCCCGCCGTTCGGAGCTGTGCTCACTTCCCAGCGCCGGATGACGTGGTGACTGGTACTTCTCAGGCCTTTCTGACAATTACGTTGCATGCTGATTTCGCATACAGTTTCTTCCTTTATTTGTGTAAGGGGGCGGCATCATTCATGGGCAGTGAGGGTCATGACGTGATGAACACACAATCTAGTCATTTAATGCTTTTTCTCGAGTACCGGCTCCATGCCAGGCACTGAGAATAGTGCCCACTGAGAGCCGGCTGCCCCTGCGGGGGAACAGAACCTGCGCGCTGGGTTCACCTGCGAGGCCGCAGGGGCCTGGCGCACCCGCCCGTGGCTGCCCGAGGCTGCCCGAGGCTTGTGCAATAGAATTCAGGGGAAGCCGAGGGTGAGGCCGGCGCCTCTCAAAGCTTAGCATCCGTAGGAATCACCTGGGGTCTACCTGCTTACATTTTAGATTCGGAGCAGGTATCACGTGGGGCTTCAGGTGCAGCACTTGTAACGAAGGAACGTGTCCAACCACCTTCGAGATGGGGAGGTGTCAGGCCACAGCGCAGCTTGCGCAGGACGGCGCCTGGTGGGGGTTTGGGTACAGCTACGCGGTCGTGGAGGGCGGGGCGTGTCTGGGCCTGTCTGGGCCTCGGCTGCCCCTAGGGGGCGCGGGGTTTTGAGGGAGTGACGGAACAAGCCCGGTGTCCGACACCGGTATGCGATGAACAATCACTTATTGTTTCAAATGACTCAACCAGGGAGAAGCGGGTGGATGCCGTAAACCCTGTAATAAACATTTTATCCAACAGAGCAGCGATGTGCAACCTTTTCCATCTCGGGGCACACATAAACTAATGACTAAAATTTTGCAGCACAGCAAAAAATATATTTTTTGCCAATTTGACAAAAAATAGTTATCACTTTGGTTCACTCACACCGACACTGTTGTGTTGGCTGTTGTCATTCTTGTCGTTGACCATCTGAGGGAAAAGAGGCCCGTGCCCCTGACTAAATAGCCAGGTATGGTATGTTTTAAAGGTCCGTGGGGCGCGCAGGTTGAAAATCGCTGCAGCGGGAACGTCGTGAGAGTCTTGGATGTCTAGCGCGATGTTTCACTATGGATTCCCCGTTAGGTGGTCCGCTCTTCGAAATACATCCCAAGCAGGATCTAGTTGGTTGAGTTTTCAGAGTGTAGGCACCCACGGATTGCGTGGAGAGAGGGCACGTCCAGGCCCAGCACTGCCTCCTGGCAGTTGCCCAGGTGTGGGGCTGTCCTCTCTGCTGGCCTGGCTGCGGGCCTTACGTCCCAGGTTCCACTGGCACCGTGGCCACTGCCTGCAGGTTTGGCCCCGCTGTGCTGTCTGCTTGGGCCCTCCCGTGCTTTGATCCTTCCTCCCAGAGGCCAGGTTGGAAGGACTAGGTCACTAGGACCTCATTCGCAAGCAGGCCACATCCCCCTTCTCCTCTCCCCGTGGAGAGCTCCTCCAAGCCTGTGCAAGCAGGCCTGGAGCCCAGGGATGCCGCCGCAGCTGCTCTGTTAAAAAACTGAGCTATTGCCCCAGCTGGTGTGGCTCAGTGGACTGAGTGCTAACCAAAAGGCCGCCGGTTCAATTCCCAGTCAGGGCACATGCCTGAGTTGTAGGCCAGGCTCCCAGTTGGGGGTGCACAAGAGGTAACCTATCGTATCTCTCACACATCAATGTTTGCCTTCCTCCCTTCTCTAAAAATAAATACATAAAATCTTAAAGCTTTTTTGAGCTATAATGTACAGGCCTCAGATTCACCCATTTCAAGAGCACATTCAGTGGTTTTATGTTTATTCACAAAGTTGGGCGACTGTCACCACTGTCTAACTTCAGAACACTGAGGAGGCTCTGTCCCTTCGCTCCATTGACCCCCCCTCCCTCCGGCAGCCTGTAGACTGTCTGTCCCTCTGAATTTGCCTGGTTTGGGCATTTCCTAGAAATGAAATCATACAATATATATGTGGCTTTGGTTTCTGGCTTCTTTCTCTGGGCATGACGTTTTTAAGGCTTATCCCCATTGCAATGTGTGGGTCAGTTTAGTACTTCACCCCTATAAGGAAGAAAACGCCCCATTATACGGAGAGGCACCCGTGTTTCTAGCTGCGTTCTTCATGACAGCGAAGACGCAGAAGCGATCTGGGTGTCCACTGATGAGTGAATGGATAAGCAAACTGTGGCACAGACGCACCGTGGCGTATTGTTCAGCCTTGAATAGGAAGGAAATTTGGCCCTGGCCAAGTGGCTCATTGGGCTTGAGCATCGCCCTGTACACCAAAAAGTTGTGGGTTTGATTCCTGGTCAGGGCGCGTTCCCAGGCTGTGGGGCTGATCCCTAGTCAGGGTGTGTGAGAGGCAACTGTTTGATGCTTTCCTCTCACATCGATGTCTCTCTCTCCCTCTCTCTCCAAAAATCAATAAACATGTCCTCCGGTGAGAATTAATTTAAAAAAAATAATTTAAGAAAGGGAAGGAAATTCCAAAATATGTCACTACATGGATGAGCCCTGAAGACATTCCGCTAAGCGAATAAGCCAGACCAGAAGAACAAGCCATGCATGACTCCACTTATACGAAGTCCCTAGCGTGGTCAAGGTCAGAGGTGGAAGTAGCCCAGCGGTCACCAGGGACTGAGGGTAGGAAGGGACGTCGCTGTCTCATGGGGACAGAGGTGCAGTTTTACAAGATGCAGAGCCCGGAGCTGGGCAGGGTGAGGGCTCCGAACTACACACCTGGACATGGTTAAGGCAGTAAATCTTGTGTGCCTCTGACCACAGCTTTTAAATTTTTGAAAAAAACACTAAGGGGAATTTGGCGGAGTTATCACCAGTGAAGCCAGGGAAAGATACCATAGCACCAACCTTGTTGGAACTGGCCACGCTATTTACCTTGTTTTATTTCAACCAAACTAGAGCCATAGATACTTCAGGTGAGGAGGACAGGGTGCCACGGGGAAATCTTGTTTCCTAGGTAATTTCCGTCATTAAGATAAAAATGGGTCTGCAAGCCCTGGCTGGTGTAGCTCAGTGGATTGAGCGTGGGCCTGCGAGCTAAGGGATCACGGTTCGATTCCCAGTCAGGGCACATGCCTGGGTTGCAGGTCAGTTCCCAGCGGGGGACTCCCGAGAAGCAACCATACATTGATATTCTCTCCCTCTCTCCTTCCCTTCCCCTCTAAAGATAAATAAATAAAATCTTTTAAAAAATGGGCCTGCAGAGTTGATCCGTGACAAGTGCAGTCATTTTCTGGGGGTGGGGAGAGGCTCACACCATGGGGAGAAATGAGCTTTAAGAATTCATTGTTATTAAGCCTTCGAGACCCTGCCTGGCTTTCCTTACAAACCAGCAATCCTCAGGCTCTGGCCAGGCTTTCGGATCAGGGACTCCGTGCGATCGAGTCAGAGCAGCTCTTTCCTGTACAGGGTGGGGCTGAAGATAGGATTTCACATATTCTTTCTAGGCCTGATCACCTGGGGAACCTGCCCTTTCCAGCACAGGGCGGCACCCACCACCAGCATTGTTTCAGGCTTAAGACATTGTCTCAGGCTTAAGTCAAGCAGGGGAAGTAAGGCAGCCAAGAGATTAGGAGACTTCTCACAGACAGAAGGAGGACTCAGGCCATGTCAAAGCCAAGGGGCGAGGGTCCGTCACCCCCTTTTGCTGTAGCCCCCCAAGTCCTTCCCTGGGGCCTCCACGTGACCATGCCTGTCTTAGGTCATTCCCCGCTTGGGGAATCTTACCCGTCACTGGCTAACCGATCAAGCATTGGGAGCCAGTTATGGATGACGTAAAAGAAGCAGAAGCTGTGCTCCTGCCAGGGAGACAAGCTTTGTCTCCTTCGTGGCTTATGGTCCGAAGGTCCCTCACTCAGCCTTAGCCATGGTGGGGGGCAGATTACAGCTTCTGAAATTAGGCAGGGCGGTTCCCAATAGGTAATAGGGAGTAAAACGAATGCGGTGGAGCCATCAGGGTAAGGGCTAGCACCTACCCAGCCCATCTCAGGTCCCCTGCTTTCTAGGACGTGGTTTTAAGATCGTGGAATCCATAAAGTCAATAGAGCAAGGTAGGGGTAAGGAAGAAACAGAGGGCCCTTTGGGATTTGGCAACAATAAATGCCTCTCCATTCATCGTACATTTCAATAGAATCACACAGAAAGAGATATCCAGTTTGATATTTGCACCTTTTTTCTTAAACGTGGCTCACTCTCATAGAGATCTGGAATTTTAAGCAGGTTAACCGACACTGGTGTTAACATTCTGCAACTTCATTAAGAAGTATTGAAAGGGACTCAAGGAAAGGAATTGACATTGCAGTTGATAAATTTAGATACCATCTTTCTCCTAGCAGGCATCACATGACTGACCTAGGGCACCTGGGGGGATTTGGGGGGATTGAAAGAAGATCAGACAGGGGAGTAAACATTTAGCAAAACAACTCACAAGCTCAGAGGCCTTAGCGTTGCAGACCAGATGTGGGTGTCCACCCCGGATTCACAGGTGGACACCCTGAGCCCCAGGGCGGCCCTCTAGCAGTCAGAGGCTTCCCCGACCCCATGCCCCTCCTCCAGGCCCCTCTGCCAGGACAGGACAATCACTCGGGGGTCAGGGTCATTCTAGGTGAGGGGTCAAGGTCTAGCTCCTGATAGTGTGGGAAATGCCCTCTGAGCCCCCCTTTGGGCAGCTCTGTGCTCTCTGCTTCCTCTGGCTTATACACCTGCCTCTTCAGGAAGACAGTCCTGCACCTGAGCTGGAAAGGCGCTGGGGTGCTGAACCGAAAGCATCCGGTCACCAAACTTGTGCTGCTGCTGCTGACAGGTGGGGCTGGTAGGTGGGGCTGGCAGGTGCCTGCGGGTGGAAAGGAGAGACGGGGCTGCTCTGATACACAAACCACACAGATCTGGGATTACAGGGCGGGGCTCGGGAGCACTCCCCCCACCCCACCCCCCTGCCCCTTGATGGACCGTGCTGATTACAGACACCACACCACGTGGGTGTCGGCCTTAGAAAGATCCTCCGGGACCCTCAGTGGTTTTCCCGCAAGGCAGCACTCTCAAGGCCATGGCGCCGACGGTGGGCAGCAGGGAAAGAAGAGCCCAGGGGCAGCGCACCTCACTGAGGCTTTTCTCGTAAACACGGCTCAGATGTAGGGTATTTCCCCCCAAATTATTTAAAGCATATCTGACAGATTCAAGACATCGTCACCGTCATATATCCATGAATAAATATTTATTCCATAAAAAGCCTTTATATTTCCGTTTTCAGCCAGTATGTGTTCTTGTTAAAGAGCTTCAATTACTCATCGTGTGATTAATTTATGTCATTACTTAGACAAACGGATGATGGCCTGATAAACACTGAACACGAGTAACCAGATATCTCGGGTGAGCGTTTGGTTCTCTGCGGTAGGGGTTTGAGAGCACCTGCGTTGGTCTTCCCGCACCTGCTCGCTCATTCCTCTGAGCGTTAGGAAGGCCGGCACCAGCTGGGGACCTCCGTGGCCTGAAGACAGGGAGACAGCAACAACTGTGCTTCCTGCCTGGCTGTCTGCCGGGGACCCGAGAAAGGGAGCTCCCTTTGTAACAAAGGACCGACAATCTGGTGTCGAGAGCACCTCGTGCACCTGTGGATTGGAAGTAGCGGCTGATGCAGCACCGACTAGTGATTCCATCTGATTTCCAGGGAGATGTGAGGGGTGAGGTCACGGGGGAGCTGCTGCCGGGCCGGAGCTCTGCTCACGCACTTCAGTTTGTTTGCTGTTTTCAATGTTTATTGCCTGATGACATGACAAATCGCATCAGATGCAGCTGTCTTGTCAATGAGGAAGCAAAGTAATTAAGTGTTAACACTGAATGGCTTTCATCACCGCCCTCCGCCCCCCCATCCCGAGAGCTGTGCTTGCTTCTTGTAAACAGAATGACTCCAAAAGGTGTCACTACTGTCCCAGGAACAGCCTGCCCTTCTAGACTCCTAATGTCAGGATGACAAATGGACCATGCTTTCCTCCTTGATAATGATCATTTGTCACCTGCCGGGGGCAGAGGGACAGGCTGGTGCCAATCCTTTGCTGGGTTTGCTGAAGATAAGGATGACTGTCAGGGCGAGCTGTAACCCTCCCCCCACCAAGGTGCGGGGGGCACTTGGAGGCCAAGTCCGGTCAAAGGCAAAGCCCAGGGCATGGCTTTCCTGTAACCCCTCCCACCCCAACCCGCCCAGGTCTCTGTGCCCCACAGGGTGATAAGCCCAGGCTTGACCTTCCCACACCAGCACCCCCTCCCCCAGCACAGGCCCCCCTGCCCATCCTTTGCCTCATTTCTGATGCCAGGACCAAGCATTCTTGGCCCAGTAGGGTTTTGTTCAATTGTGGCCAAACATACACAACATGATATTTAAGAACTTCACCACGTGTAGGCGTCCGATCCAGTGTGTTCCCAGTGTGGTGCGACATCCTCCCTGCCTGGGCTTCAGACTTCCTTATGTCCCCCCACACAGCCTGGTTGCTAATGGCTCTCCCCGCCCCTGGCGATCTCTGTCCTACCTTCCGTTCCTATAAACTTACCCGCTCCAAGGACCTCGTAGAAGGGGAATCACACAGTGATTGTCTGTGTCCGGCTTACTCTCCTCACCACGTTTTCAAGATCCGTGCTCACTGTAGTGTATATCACAGTCCCGTTCCTTTTCATAGCTCTGTAATGTTCCATCGAGTTCTGCTCTATGACCAGGCTGGCTTTTGGAAGGCAGCCCTGCTCCCCGCGTTGGTCCCCGCTCAGACCCAGTCCCTGCTCAGGCTTGGGTGCAGCCATCATCCTTGGCCTTGAGGCCAGCCCTCTCTGCTGTGGTAGCCCTGAGGATGCAGCGGACCTCTTTATTGGCCCACCCCTGACTCCAGGTTGAAGGGAATCTTGGGGGAAACACATGAGAAGCTAAGAGGAGGTCAGTTTCTGATTCTGTGGGATGCCAATAAGATACTAACACACACTGAGTAGAATGTCTATTTGGTGGAAGACAACTAATTCCACAGAACCACCCTCTGCTCTCTTGCCATGGGGAAACTGAGAGGTGACTGCTCAGTTCATCTCCAGGTCTGGCCGGTGTCCCTGCAGGGTTGAGAACGGCTGACCTCCCTGGTTAGTGAGACTTGGTGTCGCTCCCCTGGGCACGGCTGGCATCCCTCTGGACCCACAGCACGCTCGGGGGGCCCCCGTGAGTGAAAGCATGGTGTGGGTCACGGCACTCATGTTGCTGTTTGTTTATCTGACGATAAAGCCACTGAGCATGCAACCTCAGAGGGACCCGAGACTCCTTCTCCTGACAGGTGAGTAAACTGAGGCCCCAGGAGGCGATGGGTGGCAACAAGGTCCCTCAGCTCATCATTACCTTTCACAGCTGGGACCCAATCGTGTGCTCCTGACACCTCTGTCATCCCCAACTGACAAGGTCTGGGGCGACCTGCGGTCAGGGGGTCCCAGATGTACAGCCAGAGGGTTGCTCCTTTCCACTTGACACTCAGCGTCACCAGTGCGTGGGTCGGGAGGACCCGTCTCACTCCTGAGATGTGGATGGTGGTGTACTCTCAAAGGATCACTGGTGCTCATCGTTTTCAGAGGAGACGAACAACGAAGCCCAGTGAAGTTCCGTGCGCCGGGGCACTAGGTGTCACGTTAAACATGAGAGCACAGAGCACAGAAAAGTGTGCTAATGAACTGACCTCATGCAGAGCAGCCACATTGGGGAGCGGCGAGGACAAATCAGACAGGACTGGGTGTACTGCTAGTGACGTGACCCAACCATGGAAACGTCAACACTCAAAGGTGTATCATCTCACTTAAAGGGCCAGAGGCAGGTGCTAGGAACAGAATGTTGGTGTTCTCCACCCCCCAAATCATGTGTACAAATCTGCTCTCCTATGCCGTGGTATTTGGAGGTGAGACTTTGGGGGGTCATAAGGTCATGAGGGTGGAGCCCTCATGAATGGGATTAGTGCCCTTAGGAGAAATCAGGACGCTGCCTCAGACTCTAAGGTACTGTCATTTACTGGTGGACGAGAAAGAGAAATGAGGCATCCAAGTTAGAAAGGAACAGGTGAAATGACCATTGTTGTCAGATATTATCGCTGTTTAGTGGAAAAACCCAAGAAGCCCACCACCACCACCACACCTGTGTGCATGTTAGGTAACTCGGAAGTGTGGCCGTGTAACATCAGTGTGTAAACGTGCAGCATCGTCTAGGACAAGTTGCACAGTTTGTGAACGTCTGTGAAGGAAAGGATCTAGGTGCCCAGGCCTGTGTATGCACGCAGCCTCTCTCAGGAGGGACCCCGAGAAAGGGGTGACATGGTGGCTTCTGGGGAGACAACTGGCAGACCAAAGATATCTCTAGGTTCAGAGCTGAAATTTAATGATGGGGACCCTTCCTTTTGCTCCACAGAAATAATATGGTGACAGGCAATCAGCTGGGAAGAAAAAAAAGTCCAAGGAAAAAGTTTATTTTACAAAATAATGGAAATGGGGGGGCAGGGGTATAAGGAGACTCAAGGATAATGGAAAAACACACAATAAAGACTAAATAGAATAATAATGATAAAAGAAAGAGGCCCTGACCAGCTAGCTCAGCTGGTTACAGCATTGCCTTGGCACGCCAGGGCTTCAGGTTCGATCCCCGGTCAGGGCACATTCAAGAATCAACCAATGAGGGCATCAATAAGTGGAAGAGAAAGGTGTTTCTCTCTCTCTAAAATCAATAAATAAAAATGTATAAAGGAGGGCTGCTATGTGCCTGGAATTCAGAGCAAGGGGGCTTTCATGGAGGGAGACAGCAGGCTCCTGGCGGGGGTGGGGGGTGGGGTGCTGGAGACAAGCAGGGAGCCAGGGAGCCCTGAGCTCTTTCTGCCAGAAGTCGCAGTGACTGGGGGGGAGGGGACAATGGCTCTCTGTGAAAGCACATTTCCAGTTATCGCTGAACGACGCTGCTTCTGCACGAGGTTTTCTGAAGGCACTGTGGAGGCAGCCTGATGTGTTTAGGACTGTGGAATTAATGGCAAAAAAAAAAATCGTTTGGGGACCATTCTAAAGGCAGAGCATTCATTTGGGGACACTTTTTTTTTTAGAGAGAGAAAACATGTATTCACTCTTGAAGCTTTAAAAGCTTTCTTATGCTCTTGTGTTAAGCAGCATCGTTAATGGAATGAGAGCTTTTTCCTCCGGTAATGGCCTATTACTGCTTCAGAAGCCGGCATCTTCTGGAACGCCACGGTTTCTCTCTGCCAGGCCTGATTCCATCCTTGATGGGGGTCGCCTCAATCTCTAAGGGCTACGGCCGGGCTTCTTCTTAAACGTGGACAGTGCACAGTCACCCAGAATGACCCTGACTCGCTGGTGCCTTTGAAGAGAATGCAAAGCCTGGGCCTCTCTGCAAAGGGTTTGAGGCCTGAAGTGGTCCTCCGGCCCGCTGTTTGCCAGTGCCCCCCCCGCCCCCCCCGCCGTGTAAGGCTGTGGGGCTCAGAGAGCCAGCCTTTTGTGAAGCTGTAGATTCACTGTGAACTTGTGCTCTGAACTTGAGTGAAGCGCCCAACCCTCTCCTACCTCAGTTTTCTCGATTGCTGGGGAGGTGAGACCCAAACTACACACTCAGCCCAATAGCACCAGGCCTGGCCAGGGGTGGGGGCCTGAGACCTGTGCCCACTTCTGGTTTAGGGCAACAGCCCCCATCCCCCAGAAAGCATCTGGGGAACTAAAAAAGAACAACAAACCCAAACACGCAAAATCCTGTTCTGTGCCGTTGGTCCGTGTGTCTGTGTTGGGGTCCAGTGGATTCAGAGTGTGAAGATACAAAACTGTGCCCACCCCAGGGGGCTGTCCCTGGGGACAGGGCACCGAGGTGTGATTCTGTCCTGACACCATAGCATTGCCAGTAAACTGGCCTTAGAATTCACTGCTGTAGAAGGAATTTCCTCAAAATTGAGTATAAGCTGAAACCCGAACTGTGAGTTTTACCAGGAGGTAAATTTCAAACAGAGCCCGTCTCAACTGAACGCCAACCTGTTTGGGACTCTCGCATGGTTTTGTGGAACTCGGTCAACATGCAGTTCTCAAGAGAAGACCCCGGAGGGGTCAGTGTCCCCTGGGGAAGCTGCCTGGCCGCCCTGAAGGTCCCCCGCAGGTAACAGCGACCTCGACCGATGTCCCCCCGTCCGGAGGGTGACCCGCATTAACAGCGTTCCCAGGTCCATCATGCCCAGCAGCAGGCGAGCAGCCCAGGACGGACCCCAGCCTGTGGGGAAGCCCACGGAGGCCCCTGGTCCATCGTCCAGCGCGAAGTGCTCCATAAACCGGCGCTATTCGACCTGGATGCCTGGGAGGCGAGGCTTGCTTTTAGGAGGCCTGTGCCGGGCCCAGGACCCCTCCTCACAAAGCCTCTGCCCTGCAGGGTGAGACCTGCACTGTGAGGGTGGCGTGTATTCCCACACAACACTGGGCTCCTCCTCAGGCCCGGGGGCCTGCACACCAACACGGCCCCTTCGGCAGGGGAGTCCTGCAGCGGACTTGGGCCATCGGGGCAGGAATTCTGGGAGCCTGTGCCCCCAGAGCGGGGCCTGGAAGGGGTGGGGCCTGTGCTCTAGGGGGCACATCTCCTTGGACCCCACTCACTCAGACGGTCATAACGTGTGGCCCAAAGTGGCGTCCATGGGCAGAGGCAGCTTACCTGGAGCAGTGCGGGCAGGGAGGGGCCATCCAGGACCTGGTGGGTGGGGGCTGCCCAGATCCATGAACAGGTGATGGCAGTGGGGCTGAGCCCCAACGATCTGTTTCTGGCAGCTGAGAAGCTGGATTTGAAAAAGGGCTTCAAAGACCAGGGGGCATTATCCACGCAAAGGAGGGAGCATGACGGAGAGGGAATTTTAGAACGTGGGACCCTCTGTGTGAAGGAACAGAGGTGAGCGGGAACCCCATCTGACTCTGGCCGACAGGGGTATGGGTGGGGTGGGGGCACAGGACAGGGTGAGTGCTGAGCCCCTGTGGGCATCACCCCGAGGTAGACGGGGACAGGGAAGGGCGTTTATTAGTACAATGAAGCCAACAGCACACACAGGAGGTGAGGTGAGAGCTCCCTGGGTAATGCATTTTCATACACACACACACACACACACACACCACGTGCTCTCATAAAGTGGGCCTCGTCCCCGTGACTGCAAATTCAGTGCCACGGCCTCTTCTGCCGCAGCCCGAGCACTAAAACCATCGGATGCTGTCAAGTTAGAAGTGCCCCATTATTTTTATTTGTTTTTTTTAAGCTACCGAATAACAAAAAAAACCCTCAGTTCCTGCAAGAATTTTGTTTTTAAGAGCTGTTTTTATAGCACTGGGAGCTTTCGTGGGCTTTGCGAGCCACAATATTGTTCCAAATGAATGAATCCAAGTGTTGCCCCAGGATGTTAAGTACCGACAAAGAGCACAGAAAGCTTTCTTGTTCTCATTTTCACTTACGTGTCCCCACAGGCTTTTAGCGATGCCATTGGCAGCATGAATCTGAACAGTGCGGGCCCCTGCAGGGGAGGAAAATGTGAATTTTGAATATGACTTCTCAACAAAACGAAATAAAATTTAAATCCATCATCATAAGCTCCGCAGGGCATATCTATTGTCTTGGCGCCTGAGAACTCCTTTGTGAAGACCGTGCAGTTGGATTGAAACTCCTCGCTTATAGCGACTAAAAAAAGGAAATGGTACAGGGGAGAAAAGAGTGCTGGGAACCCAGGAACGGAGGGTGGGCAGTGAGCTCCTCATTTCAAATCCCTGTCTCTCTCATCTTGGCCAATTTTGTCTAAATGTCCGCTCTGCCTGTAGGATTCGGAGGAGGCCAAGTCCAGTCACCTGGGTCTCATTCTCCTTGCTCATGATTTGTTTAGGGAACATGTATGAGAAACAGCTCTGGCCAATGGAAGCCTTTGGTTTGGATGTGATGCTGAGACAGCGGCAGCCGTCTTGCCACCATGAGGAGGGCTAGTCTAAAGACAGGGCGACCTGCTGAGTGTGTCCAAGGAGGAGGCAGAAAGAACTGGGGCATCTGGAGATGTTATCACATCACAACGTTAACCAAGTATGGGCTTATCTTACCTTGGCAAGTTTTATTAGGCAAGATAATGCATTTTTTTTCTTTTCACTACAGACAGCACCCTCACCGATAGAGAAGGGAAGAAGTTTTTAAAACAAATCCCCTCACCTCTCTCACCTTCCTGGACCTTTATGCATGGAGTCATGCCATAAGGTGACCTTGGAAGTCACATGGGGTCTTCTGGAGCCTCTCGGAGGTCATTGGCGACACAGGGAGGGAGGATGAGGGGATCTCCCACAAAGGGAGGTCTGTAATTGAGGACGATACATGATGGCCGGAGGGGTCAGCTCAGACGTCTCCTCCTCGGCCTGATATATTGTCTGTGGTCATACCTACTCTCTTCATAGTGTGATGCTATGGAAGGAGCTCTGGACTGAATTCTAGATTCTTCTTTCCCCTAACTTCTTGAGTGAGCTTGTGCAGGGCGCTGTGGTTTCTCTGAGGCTTCGTCTTCTCATTTGCAGGAAGGAAGGTTTAAGGACCAATATCTTTGGGGTCCCTTCCAGCTCTCACAGTTGGTGGTTCTGGAGCCCTTCACCCCAATGTGCCATCCGGGGCGATCACAGCACCACCCGCCCCTCCCCTCCAAGGGGAGAAATCCTCTCTGTGAACGTGTTTCTTCACTGGTAAAGGTATGCAGCCCAGAGTTTTTGGACTTGGGTTAAGTCCTTGATGAGATTCTTCCCTTGAAGGCTAACCTGTGTCTCCCAGGGCTTTGGGGTAACGCTGACCTGGGACATGCAGCAGGGCTGGGGACCATTGCCGGCAGTGTCATTTTGTCAAGGATGTTACCGCATAAACAGTGGCAGTGTGGGTACAGTGATGCTAAATGATCCCATTTTATACCCACAAGTGTCGTTTGCCTGGGCAGGCATCATGCCTGGTGCCTTTGCTCAGGAGCTCTCTACCTGCCATTCATTCTGAAGAAAGCTGCAGCTCATGCACAAGCTGGTGAACCCCAAGGGCAGCCGGAGTCTCCTTGGTCCCTGCCGGTTCCCAGCTGAGACCTTGAGGGTTCCGTATGTGTTAGCAGAACCCACCAAAACTCGGTGAACTGTCAGGGCCTGCCCTCAACTCATGGCTCCTGGGATGAGACAAGAGTTTCCCAGTTCGCGGACAGTGGTCTTCTCCCTGTGTCCTTGCACGATGGAAGAAGGGGCAACTGAACTCTCTTGGGGCCCCTGTATAAAGATGCTGATCCATTCCCGAGGGTGGAGCCCTCCCAAAGACCCTCCTTCCTCATGCCAGCAACTGAGGGTTAGGGTTTCAACATATACATTTGGGGAGACACACATTTAACCCACTGAATTTATGAAACACTTACTATGTGCAGGGCGCAGGGCTGGAGCCCCCCCTCCCCGGGAAAGTCCACCCTGAAATGGGGCTAGTCCTGGCCTCTTCCTTCCCTGATGTAATCACAGTGTGCAGTGACATGTTTGTGGGGTTGTCCGAGTGATGGACGGTCAGATCTCTGCAGCCAGCAGCCCCATCTGTGCAGTCTGCGTGGGGCGCCTGGCCCACAGCGCAGTGCCTGGGAACTCAAGAAACTTTTTTTAAAAAGGTTTTACTTATTTTTGGAGAGAGGAGGGAGAAAGAGAGGGAGAGAGACATCGATATGAGAGAGACACGTCGGTCTGTTGCCTCTCACACGTGCTCCGACTGGGGATTGAGCCTGCGCCCCAGGCACACGCCCTGACCCGGAGCCAACCCGAGACCTTCCACTTTGCGGGACGATGCCCAGCTCACTGAGCCCCACTGGTCTGGGCAGAGCTCGGTGAGTTTTTCGAACCAAGGAGCAAGTTGTTGAGGAGATGCTGGTGTGACCCGGTTGACGCCCAGGGCAGCAGTGGGTCTGTCACCATAGGCAGAACCTTCATGACAAGGGCTTTTGCTCCAGATGTACAGCTGAGGACTTGAATAAGTCCTTCCGAGGTCTCAGGCAGTGATCCTGCTTTAAAATATCAGGGCTTCGTATATTTTAAATTCAAATTTCTTCTATCTTTACTTGGTGTTTTGACCTTAAACTAGAGCGCCTGCCCAAATGTCATGCTGCTGTTTCTTGGTGAGGTGGGGGGTGTTGGCTCTTGGGGAACAAGCCTGTGTGTTCGCTGCGTGGGGAGGGGGTGCCCGTGGGCTTCGTTCTGAGTGGGCAGAGTGTTCTGGAACCCCCGGAGGAGACAGACAGGTGCTCCACAGTCACCTGCTTTCCTCCCGTCACCGCTCCCAGGTTCCTTCCTCCTCTGTTTGAAAAAGCCCAGTGAAGCGAGACATTCACTTTGTTTGCTGGAATGAAAGAGCTTCCTGAGGGGAGCAGTTATTGTTAAATGGTAAATCTGGATTTGGGGGAAAACGAGGGTGTGTCCTTGATGAAACTGTAATACCGGCAGGCTTCCTGGCCACGCTCTTACCTTGCAGATGCCGGCGTCTTTTGCTCAGCCGGCACGACGTGGCCACACACAGCGGTGTGTGGCTCTCTCTTCCTTTTGGAGGGCTGGGTCCGCTACCCTTAGGACAGCCCTGTGTGAGTGCACACCGTCAGCGAGAGTTGGGGGGGGGTGGGTGCTGGGGAGACCCTTGGAGAGAGCTGCGCGTCTTCCAGAAGCACCAGGGTCGGCTGCTGCTAGTCTGTGGAGCCCTAACTCAGGAGTTCCAGTGTGAAAAGGGAAGATACTGGGACCTCGCACGGCGTGAAACCTACAGACAGCAAGTGCTATTAATCACCTGAAAATCTAAGTGGGATGGGTTTTAAATCTTATTTAAAGTTCAGGTTGTCTTTGGATACCTGGGTAACGATCCTTTGTTATTCCATCAAAATCTCTAACGCGAACTCTGACACCTCACTCGCACGCGAGAACCGATGTGAATCCTCCCGGCACCTAGGCAGACATGACAAAATCCATTTGCACAAGAATGTACTCTTCCCCGTCTCCACTGTTCTCATTATGTAGGAGAAATTACCTTTGGGCACTTTGAACGTTTCCCCGGAGAACATCTCCAAGTTAGCGGGAGTAGTCTGAGCCCCCAGCTGGAGTGGTATGAGTGGGATTAAATATTTTTAAAAGATGTCTTGATAGTTGTTGAAATTCCTGGGCCTCTGCTGTGACTTGACAGTTTGGTAATTGCTTTTATGCTAATTCGACTGCATCCTCTTTGACGGTTTTCGGTTTTTGTGAAACTCTGAGACTTGCTGACTGAGTAGGGGCTGCGGTGCGGGGGGGCCGCGACTCCCCGGTGGCCTCTCCCCCTGCACCCGCGCGACTCCCCGGTGGCCTCACCCCCTGCACCCGCGCCGGCCCCTCGCGGGGGCGGGGCTGGGAGGGGGCGTGGCCCGCGGGAGGGGGCGCGCCCTCCCCGCCCCCCGCCCCCCCCCCCCCCCCGGCCCCGGGAGCCCGGGACCTGCCGCCCCCTGGCGTCCCGACCCCGCGGCATTGGCGGGTGGCCGATCGGGCGGACAGAGAGGAAGTCTGAGCTGTAGCTGCATCGCTGACAGGCCGAGTGACTTCGGGAAAATCGGCTCGCCGCCCTGGGTGTGCGTCCTCCTCCACAAAACGCGAAGAACGCACCTACCCCAGGGCGCGGGGCGCGTTTGAGGAATTCGTGCGCTCAAGGATCCGCGGCCGAGTGACCACGGCGTTGGAGAAGCCCTGGCTCCCTTTTCCTCTCTCCCTCTGAGCCATTGTGAGGCTGTTTTCGGCCGTTTTGCGGCGTTGCTTCCTTCTCCCCGAACACGCCAAGGACATGCGTGTGAAGGAGGGGGGCTCGGAGCCCCGCTCTGCGCTGGCTGAGCTCAGAGCGATGACGGGGCGCAGCCTCCGCCCCCAAAGGTCTGGGTGACGGAGGCAGGGTCTGGCCGGTGAGGTCCAGGCGTCCCGTGGGGCCCCTTCCAACGGGACGGCGGGTAGGAGGCGATCGGGAAGCTTCGGTGGACCCCCCCACCCCCACCCCAGCCGCACATTTCTGCCCCTCCCCCTCGGTCACACGTTTTCTAGAAGCAAATCCCTCCTTAGCCCCCCACTATCNCCCCCCCCCCCCCCCCCCCGCGCCCCGGGAGCCCGGGACCTGCCGCCCCCTGGCGTCCCGACCCCGGGGCATTGGCGGGTGGCCGATCGGGCGGACAGAGAGGAAGTCTGAGCTGTAGCTGCGCCGCTGACAGGCCGAGTGACTTCGGGAAAATCGGCTCGCCGCCCTGGGTGTGCGGCTTCCTCCACAAAACGCGAAGAACGCACCTACCCCAGGGCGCGGGGCGCGTTTGAGGAATTCGTGCGCTCAAGGACCCGCGGCCGAGTGACCACGGCGTTGGAGAAGCCCTGGCTCCCTTTTCCTCTCTCCCTCTGAGCCATTGTGAGGCTGTTTTCAACCGTTTTGCGGCGTTGCTTCCTTCTCCCCGAACACGCCAAGGACATGCGTGTGAAGGAGGGGGGCTCGGAGCCCCGCTCTGCGCTGGCTGAGCTCAGAGCGATGACGGGGCGCAGCCTCCGCCCCCAAAGGTCTGGGTGACGGAGGCAGGGTCTGGCCGGTGAGGTCCAGGCGTCCCGTGGGGCCCCTTCCGACTGGACGGCGGGTAGGAGGCGATCCGGAAGCTTCGGTGGACCCCCCCACCCCCACCCCAGCCGCACATTTCTGCCCCTCCCCCTCGGTCACACGTTTTCTAGAAGCAAATCCCTCCTTAGCCCCCGACTATCTCATCTGCAGCAAGAAACGGACCCCTGAGTAGGCATCGGTGTCGCCTCACTCCTTTCCAAATGTGCCCCGTCCCACTGTGGGGACTGAGAGTGAGTTTTTTCTGCGAGAAATGAAGTGTAGCAGGTAATGAATGGTATACAAGGAAAAAACCCTCATTATTTTGTTACCCGTTATTCATGTGGACAGGGGGCAGAAACTTCACTCTGGTCAGTGTGAGGTCTCCTCTTTCTCCCTGGGTGGCTCCCAAGCTCGGGCCTTGGGTCTGGTCCAGGCGCTCGGGGCTCTGGGCTCGGGAGCTTTTTTTCACAGAGGGAGGAAGAGAGCCGGGCTTTGTGGTTCCCTCCATGCGGCAGCGGGACCAAAGCTGGCCCCCTGCGGGGACATCTTCCTCGGGGAGCAGTGTCTGTTCGTGCAGGGCCAAGGGCCACCAACACCCGTTTTGTTTTTCAATCCATTGATTTTGGAATGATTTGGGACTTACAGAACAGCTGCAAATGCACAGCACAGGGAATGTCTGTTCACCCTCCCCAGGAGCCACCCCCCACCCACGTCTTATGGTTGACGAAGGCGGACTCCGGACCTCGGCAGCCAGCCCTGGCCACCATTGGGACTGCACCGGTTTTCCCGTTAACGCCCTCTTTCTGTTCCAGGACACCGCGCTGCACTGACTTGTCGCATCTCCCCAGTCCGCTCTGGTCTGTGACAACTCCTCATTCTCACCTTCGCCTGCCCCCCAAGTCCCCTTTTCAAGTTTTGGTACTCTATGTACAGGTTATAGAGAGGGCCTAAACGTTCCCATTTCAGCTGTTTTGAAGGGTGCAGTCCATCGACATTAAGCACATTCATGGCGTCACCCTGCCATTCACAGAACTTTTTTATTATCCCGAACAGAAACCTTGAACCCATTAAACAGTAACTCTTCAAGTCCCTCCCCAGACCCCAGGTCACCTCTATGCAACTTTATGTCTCTGTGAATGGGACTGCTCCAGGCCCCTCAGAGAAGTGGAATCCTTCAATTGCTGCTGCTGCTGCTTCTTCTTCTTCCTCTTCCTCTTCCTCCTCCTCTTCCTCCTCCTCCTCCTCTTCCTCCTCTTCTTCCTCTTCAACTGGCTTCTTTCATTTAGCATAATGTTTTCAAAGTCCATCGATGCTGTGGCGTGTACACTCATTTCCTTCCTTTTTACAGACGAACAATACCCCCTTGTATGCACACAGCACATTCTGTTCACCCTCCCATCTGCTTATGGACACTGCGGTCATTTCACCCTGGGCTCTTGCCAGTAATGCCGCTTTGGATGCTGGCGGATGCGCCCCTGTGAGGCCCTGCCTCTGGTTTGTCCGCGTGTGCCCTGCGGAGTGGGATTGCTGGGCCAGGGGCTGAGTCCGCATGTGTCCCTTCAAGCTCCCTCCACACTGGTTTTCACACATCCTCTTTTTCAACAACCTCGATCATCTTATAATGAGGAATCCTCCAAGAATATTTACGGTGACATGAATGGTAGAAAGAAAAAGAATCACTGGAGAAAACCCAAATGTCCACTGATGAGAGGACAACTAAACAAACTGTGACATTTTTATACAGTACAATGTCATGGACGATAAACAGATCATAGCCACAGGCACCAACATGGGTGAATCTGGCTCAATTTGGGGCAGAATATGTCACTCACAGGAGAACGCATGAAGCGTGATGTCATTTTTATCAAGTTCAAAAACACGCAAATCTAAGAGTGTATAGAACATGCATGTAGTAAGACAGTAAAGAATGTCAGGGGCTGAGAGGAAATTCAGGACAGTGGGCACCATGGGAGAGACGCAATCGTGGGTTCAGAACTAGGCAGGCACGGTGTGTCAGGGGTCCTGGTGGCCGCCTTTGCCCTTCGCCTGGGGACCGGGCTTTGTTTGTTTTCCGGTCCGTTCACATTTTGTTCCCCCACCTTTAACACTGTTCTGTAACAGACCTGTTTCCGCCCCGTCTGTGTGAAAATTCGAACATCACAGGAAAAGAGAAGGTCTTTGAAGCCGTCAGAGGGGAAAACAAACAAATACCTACAGAGGACCGAGAGTCAGGACCGGGACCAGATGCCTCCACAGACACACAGGGTCACGGGGAGACCACGGCAGTGTGACTGCCAGGCCAAAGGACCACGACTGGCGGGGTGCAATCACACAGCGTCCCTCCCCCCTTTAAACTCATTCTGCAAGGCTGGCCTTTGCTTTCTTGTCTCTGAATGAAAGTCAGTGCCGAGCCCGTGGGTTTCCCAGCCTTTTCGAGGATAAAACACCTCCAACCAGAAATTCGTTTGTCTGGTTTCTGGCCTGTCGCACTCAGGCCTGCATAGCGACCCTGGGTCAGAGAGGGAGGCACGTCCTCCCCCACGTCCTTCCCTGTTGCTGCTTCTCCCCTGCTAGGGACAGAGCAGAGGTTGGGGAGAGACCCAGGATCCACTTGGTGTGTGTGCAAGCAAGGTCCTCCTTCCCCATCGCTGGTAAGTCACACACAGCGACCTCACATACCAACACAGCCGTGTACGCAATAGCCAAGTTCTCCCACTAATTAGATGGGTGAAAAGAGAAAATAAAACTCAGATTTTCTGGCTCGCTTTGTGTTGACAGTTTAGGACTCTCCCCTCCTCTTGCCAGCAGGAGGCGCTGTGCAAGGGCACCTTACCTGACCATGCAAAACTGTACCCGGGGTTTGTACCCCACAACATGGAGTCCTGACACCTAGAGGTGGGCCTGGAGCCCAGAGAGTTCAGGTGTCAGCGGGGACAACCGCACCGCAGTCAGTGACATGGCATACTAAACTATCAGACTCAACCATGATGTAAGCTTCCTCGGTTCCTTTGAGAAGACAGTGACGGTGGACCCACAGGTGCAAGGTGACAATGAACCTGACCTGAGGGGTGGGGGAGGACCCAAGGATGCAGACCTGCGGAGGTATCACCTTGTTTGGGGGCACTTCTGGCACCAGGCAATGGCATTTTCTTTCCATGGGTCAAGTTGCACTACTTTACAGGAAATAATAATATCCTATGATTATAATACTTTACACCGTATTGACCTTCGTTTTAGAGTTAATTTATAGGCAATTAAGTTATTGATTCAGGAGTTAATCACAGGCACCGGACAAAAGATTGCTATTCTGAGACCTTATAAATGAAAAGTAATGGCAGGCTAATGAAACTGGGAGGCTGGGGAGACGGGAAGGGGGCGTGGGGTAGTGTGGGGAAAGCACCCTTCTCCCTCACATGACAGAATATTAAGAAATTATATAGTTGTT
Source organism: Sturnira hondurensis (assembly GCF_014824575.4). Classification (NCBI taxonomy): domain Eukaryota; kingdom Metazoa; phylum Chordata; class Mammalia; order Chiroptera; family Phyllostomidae; genus Sturnira; species Sturnira hondurensis. The sequence continues at coordinate 58,450,942 of NW_028079044.1, read as the reverse complement.
GGAACAAGAGATAGAGCATTCTGCATATTTTTAGAGCTATTAAATTAATCCAACAGAAACAACTGTAACTGAGCAATTTGGGGAGGAAGAGAAGCCAGGTGGGAGGTGGTGAGTGGGGAGCCACATTGCAGAACAGAGGTGGCCACACATGGCTGGGTGATGGGGAGAGGTGGGGGACATTTCATTTTTAAACTATTATTCTCGATTGTTTAGTTTTTAAACCACGTGTGGATATATTTCAAATGCTCTGTGGATGTTAAAAATAAAAAACAGCTGTTCTCCTCTAACACCGGCCTCTTGAGATGTGGAGAGGTGTGAATGGAGCCGCAGAGAACAGGAGGACACACCCGGTGACTGAGCAGCGGGTTGCGTGGTCCCGGGGGAGGTGGCAAGTGGCTTCTGCTGGCTCCGTGTGCTTGCAAGCCCAGGCCAGGAGTGAGTGCCACCTCTGCGTTCTGCTGTCCTAGGTGTGGGTCTCACCTGCCTGAGGACAGCGCCCCAGTGTGCAGTCACCCACTGGCTGGTGCAGGAGGTGTTTCTCCCCGGCCTTGTGGTCTGCTCTGGAACCTTCTCCCCTGAGGCTTGCTCATCAGGCAGAGAGGAGCAGCAGGACCATCAGCAGCCTGTTGGCAGAGCTCCGAGGGAAGGCTCTCTCTGGCCTGTCCTGTGGTTTGCTCCTTTCCTGTTGGGAGCAGCAGGTCGCCTTTGCACAGCCAAAGGTATTTACAAAGCTTGGTCGAGCTGTCAGGCCACGTAGCCCTGAGAAGTTGCCTCTGTGAGGCCAACTGTGAGGCCAGAGGCTCTGGGGAGGGAGAAGGGCCAGCCCTGGAGAGCCTGGCATCTTCACAGAGACTTGCCGCTGGGGGAGGGACAGACAAGATCTGACTTCCACTGGACAGAGACCGCAGCCATCCCGCCTCAATGACAATCCTCCCAGTGACACAGGAAGTGATGGGGTGGGGCCTAGAGGTCCCACGGACGAGGGAGAGCCCACATCGCCTCCTCTGGCACCCCCCACGGCTGCCTGGTGACCCATGCATTGACCTCGGCAGGTCCAGACTCAGGGGCCCCTGTGGCCCCGGGCCTGGCCACACACACCCATCACCTGGAGAATGGTGACACGCTGAGGGGCCACACGGTGACCAGTTCCAGACCGGTGCCCAGTGCTGCTGGCTCGGAGTCTTCACTCTGATTTCTTGGGTGGGCCCCGCTCCATCGGTTGGGGATTTGCAGAAGTTAGCTTCAAAGTTGCTGGTGGTTCTGAGTCACCTCCCCCGCCGCCCCTTTTTTTCAATAGCAACTCCTGAGTGAAAATTAGGCTGTTGTGTGGGCGGCTGTTAAGGGTGCTGCCCACGCAGCAGATTTTAGTAGCACTTCAAGCGGGACCTGATTTTGCCTCTCAGCTGCTATATTAAAATAAAAAGCCCTTCAGCTGATTCTAAAGCTTCCGAAAGTTTAAAGGTATGGGTGCCGTTTCCGTGACCACACAAACGCTTTCATTGCTTTCCTGAGGTCTCGCATTCCCTGTGGGGGTGCACGTCACATCCACCTTCCAGCACTTTCCAGCGAAGAAAGGCCCAGGGCAGGGACAGGGTGGCTGTGGGAAGAGCTCTGGATGCAGTGAGCAGACCGGGGTCCCAGCCCGGCTCTGCTGCTGATGGGCTGAGTGGTTTGAGTCACTTCTCTGCTCTTGGCGTTCCAGCCCCTGTCCGAGTGGGGACATGCACGGCCGCTTGTCCACCTGACCCTGTCACCCGAGGATCGGAAGAGCTATCGAATGATCGGACTCACTGAGCTGGCCTCAGTCTGTCGTGTCCACTCCTCCCCCTTGGGGGAGTTGGGAACCTGCTGCTCTTGCATTTGCAACGTCTCGAATTTTCTTTGGACTCCTTTGGAAGAATGCCACGCCTGGGCCTCCTTCGGGGCAGCCTGTTGTAACAGCCTCTCAGCCAGTTTTGTTTCTCTTTGGTCCGCCTTCCAGGTAGAGCCTGAGAGATGTCTCTAGTGTGCGTACCTGAGCATGCGGTTCCCTTGCTTCAAACGGACATCCTCAGGGTAAACCCCGAGCTCTGCCAGGTGGCGTCCCAGGCTCTCCTTGCTCGTCTGGCCTGTCTGCAAGCCTTTTCTCACCTCTTTGGGTTGATGCCTCCTCCAGGCAGGCGGCAGGGTAGACTCCCTCCAGCTCCGATGCACTGTGATCAGCCTCCACTCCGGATAACGCTGACCAGCCACTGCACCCCAGGCTGTGAGCTCTGGGGCGGAGAGGTTGGTGGGGTGGGGCTTTCTCTCTGCCAACTGGAAGGCCAGCCTTGCACTGTTTCACCAGAAAAAACACCAAGTCCCAGGCAGGTGGGTAGTCACCCTGAGAGCACCGTGCTGGCACGTGGGAGGCTGGAGTTCACCCCTCCTGAGTGGAACCATAAATCCTGTCCCCTTCCCAGAGTTTCTGGCAGCTTCATGCAGATTCCTGCAGGATTCCTTCCCAGTGCCCGGCTTGCAAATCTCCATCTAATCCCCACAGGGCATGATCCCTCTGCCCTTTGGGCTCAGCAAAAGTGCAGTCCCCTGACGGAGCTTTAGTCTGATTCTGGAAATTGCCCTCAACTTCTTCCCTTGCTGTTTGGTCTGCAACTGCGGGGCCCTTGAGTGTGGACCCAGAGCCTGGGCCAGATGCCCCCTGGTCCCCGTGCACCCTGGAGCAAGCTGTTTCCACAGGGCCTCCCTGCACGCCTGTCTCCCGAAGGAGGACAAGGGGCAACATGCTGAAAAAGAATCATCCAGTCCTGAGAGTGCCGTCTGAAATTCCACTAAAAATGAACGCTGCGGCTCCCTGCTTCCGTAAGCGCCCTCTCTGAAAGCCGGGCTCTGTCACTGGGCATGGCGCCTCAGAGAGGCTGCCTGGGCCGAGAGAGGAGGCGGGTGTTTCCCGGTGCCGCGGAGAGCAGCCATGGATACTGCTTCTGTGGGCTTTAATTGCCAGTCTTCCGGCACAAAATTCTTCCTTTAAAAATAGGAAGGACAGCAGCAACTATGTAACGCTGGTTTCAAGTACAAAATGCCCGGAACCAGTCTTCCCTCGGCCCGCGGACGGCCTGGTGCTTTCAGTCCCTCTGGAACCTCTGAGAGTTCCCTTCAGTTTCCTGACTTCGCCTTGTCCCTGCTTTTAATGTTGATAAAATATCTGCGAAGCCATGCGAATTGCTGCCCCCACCCCACCCCCACCCCGAGTGAAATCACAAGGCCCGGGTCCATGTCCCAGCCTGTCAGGCCCTGTCTGCAAGACCTCAGGCAAGTGTCCTGACTTCTGTAAAGAAGTCTCTCTCCTCTGTAAAGAATCAGGAGACTTTGCCAAGCTGTGACGAGGGCTAAAGGCTCAGCCAGTGAACCCGAAGGTCTTTGGCCCGTGGAACACTTGGTCGTGCACACCAGCGGATTTGTTTTGGAATTTTCTTGTGAAGCTCATCTTCCTTGTCCTAGTCTGGGTCTTTGTTCTCTGTTGGGTATGTTTGGGTGTTGGCTATTTTCTCTCTCTCTCGCTCTCTCACACCCTTTCCCCCTCCACCTCTGCTTTCAGACGCCGTTCCCTCCCATCTGCTGCCTCCGCTGTCGGTTTACTTATCCCGAGCTCCCAGCACCCCTCCTAATTGACCCGGTTTCCGTGATTTCTCTGCATTCACCATCTGACGGGCGTGTTTTCTCTTTTTGGTACAAGCATGCCTTTCTTCCTATTCCCTTTCATCCAGAAAACAATGAAATGTTCTCAGGAGGGGCCGAAGCTGACTGAACAGGAAAAGGTGGGCTGGAGGTGGCTTCCTTGCAAGAGGCCTTAGAATTTCTATTTCCTCTCTTCTGTCTTGGTATTCAGCACAGAGGGGGCGGGGTGGGGAGGAGGGGCCTGGGCGTGAGAACGGAATAATTTCACTTGTCACTGGAAAGTCCAGAGGCCTCCGGGGGAGAGGTACAGGCTTCAGAATCAGAGACCTCGTTGTGAAAACCACCTGGGTATTTGGCTTCTTTTTTCTTTCTTTCTTTTGGTTTTTTAAAATTTATTGGCTTTAGAGAGAGGAAGAGGGGGATGAGAGAGAGAAGGAGAGAAACATCGATTTGTTGTTCCACATACTGATGCACTCACTGGTTGATTCTTATATGTGCCCTGAGCAGGGATCGAATCCACAACTTTAGCCTATTGGGATGACAATCTGACCAACTGAGCTACCCAGGCAGAGCTAGTTTTTTGTTCCTTTTTTAAAGGCCATTAAATTTCCTTCCAGTGTAAAGGCATGCTTAGATACCCAATGCACCCAGAATTTGTGTGGGGGGTGTGAGGTAGGGCACCATCTCCTTTCCTAAACGGATAGCACGCCCATTGTTAGCACACCATTTGTTGCTCTTTTCCGCACCGGTTCGAAACGCTTCTCCTGTGTGCTCATAGATAACGTGTAGGTCTGTTTCTGGATTTGCTATTCAGCTCCACGGATTTTTCTTGCCTTGGGCCAGCGCAAGTTTTAGTTACCATCAGGAAGCTTGGGTTTCTGAGCTAGAAGATCTGTGGATGCTCTTAATTCAATTTTTTACAAGAATAAAAGGGTAGCTGCAGAATCCGTTGTTCCTACAAGCCATCTGGTATTCCCCAACACTTGTAAAAATAATGTAAAACAATTATTTAGAATTCTGTTTGACAATTTTAGAAATCCTTTTGAGCATCCTACTTAATAAGACATTCGCTAAGTCTTTGAACTGGAGAGAACTAGATGCCAAACAGTTTAGGAGGTGTTGGTCCCAGGCAGACCGGTCGATTTTCGGGTCTGGGAAACAAACAGTTTGGGCAAATCTGTCGTTTTCCTGCCCCCAGCACCAGAAATCCTTCGTGTGCGGCCCATGTGTGGCGTGCTGGGTTTAAGGTGGGACGCTGCATGCTTTTGTTCCTGGCCCGGAAGCCTCCTTCCCGACGTAACGAGAGCTAACAGCCAGGGTCAGAGTCAAGTTGTCACGCCTTCCCTGGGGTTGGGGGTGGATCATCCACAGGCCATCAGCTGTCACCCGCTCAGTCAGTAAGTTTCATTGATGTCTGGGAACTGTCTACCCTTTGAGAATTACTCTAGAGTGGCTCTCTATGTATTTTTTAAAAATAAATTGCATAATTTTTCAAGTCTCCAATTTTGAAGGGTAAATAGAGCTTTCGGGCTATTTAGGGAGGGGGAGCATCTGTTGAGGGTTGGGCTTGCGCCTCAATAAGGAGACGCTTTATTCATGCTCTTTGGTTTGATTATTCGGAATCCCAAAGGGGCTGGGCTCCCCTGTGAGGAAACAGGCTGAGGGAGCCTCTGTGACCTGCCTGCTTGGCTCGACCCCCACGTGACGGAGCAGGAGTCCAGCCCCCACCCTTCAGGCCATTTGCTGTCTGCCCACCCAGCTTTCTTGGTCATCGGCTGTTGGTTCAGATTCCACTTGGTTCCAGTCCCATGTATCACAGATCATAATTATTTTGTAACTTATCAATTGGATTAACCAAGGCCAAAGCCAATGCTTGTGATTGTTTCTGACATTTCCTACACTCGCTTCAAGTGTAGGGATGAAATTGCCTTGTAATTGTAGGCACAATGATGTATCTGACATCCCAAATGTCATGGTTCCTGTCTGTTCCCGTCCCTCCCCCCGTCCTCTGCAGCCACTCAATACGGTGCCGCCACACACCGAGTGACACCGGGGGTTTCTGCCCCCGAGGAGCCCCAGGGTGGGGACGTGCATGAAGGATAGCAGCTGGTGACCACTGACCACTTAGTGCGGCTCCCGGGCATCATTCCAAGCCGCCCTCTTCATGTGTCATTTCATTGGTTCTTCCCAACAGCCCCAGGCCCACACCTGTCGTCACACCTGTTTTGTGTATGAGGAAACAGAGGCCAGAGAGGGCCTGGGACTTGCCCCCGGTCACACAGGTAGGAAGTGGCAGAGCCGCACTTCAAATCCGGGTGGTCTCTCCACGGCTGGCCCTTCCCACGTCGGGACCACAAGGGCAGGGGCACCCGAGGCTGCTTAGAGAAGAGGAGGAAGAGTGTCCCAGGCCACCCGGCTGGGGAAGCCCGTCCTGGCGGGAGGAGCAGCACGGGCAAAGGCCCAGTGGCGGGAAAGTGGCTGGTAGGCTCACTGGGTTCCCAGCCTCACAGCGAGTGTGTCGAATTCCCTGTTTATTGTGTCCTGAGGGCACAGCACCAGAAATCGGGAACCGTCCTTATCCTGTGAGAAGTCTGAACCCTCTGAACCGAACGGGGCCTTTGACGCGTGAACGCAGGACCACCTAGCAGGGAGCAGATGACGCAGGATTCTCTTGCCCAGAGCATGGCCTGCCCCTGGGGCCGCCTCTCCGCCACAGCCATGTGGGGTTTCTAATGGGGGCTTTGTGGGTGAGGGGCCCACATAGCAGAGCTCTGCTGAGCCACACAGACCCCCGCTAAGGCCCCACCCTGTGCTGAACATGGGACACGGCGGAATCGGACCCTCCTCTCACCTTCTGCGAGCCCAGTCCGGTGAGGCTGCAGGCGGCTCCGGGAGTAGAAGGCGGAAATCCAGGAGGCGAGGGCTACGCTGGGGTCGCAGAGGGCACGCAGCCGGAAGTGCCTGGCAGCGTGTGGGAGGGTTCCTGGGAGGAGGACTCCCCGTGGGGACAGGGAAGCAGCTGCAGAGCACACAGGGCAGAGAGGACGTGCCCGAGGTGACCCAAGAAGGCCAAAGAGCTGTATCTCCAGCCAGTGCCAGGCTCCGTCCATCAGAGTGCCTGCTGGTCGGACAGCGAGGCTCAGGGATCCGCGCCGGAGAAGAGCTGGAGAGTCGCTCAGCATCTGGGCTGTGCAGGCGACAGGACAAGTTTCTGAGATCCGCCCAGGCCCCTGGGTGACGGTCCTGTGCCAGTGGGGCGGGGGCAGCTGTGCAGGTAATGGACAGCCAGGAAAACGTTTCTTCCTGGTTCTCTGATGGACATGGGTGACTCTGGGCAGTTCCCGGGGGCCAGGGCCCCCTCCCACCCGCCTCTACAGCAGTGCTGACCTGGACTCATGGCCTACATTCGGGCCCTCCACGATTCCCCTCTGCTGTTGGGACAAAAACAAAGTGTGTGTGTGTGTGTGTGTGTGTGTGTGTGTGTGTTCTGCTGTGTGGAACTCATGACCCTTCCTGCGATGGGCCCCTGCATGCTCCAGCCTCAACCCCACAACCAGCCACACGGGACGCCAGGCATGCTGAGCCCAGACGGGCAAGCTTCCCCACCTCAAGTCTTTCATACCGTCTCCTTCCTCAGCCTGGAATCTGTGGCTCCCCCACCATCATTCTTTGTCTAACACCCTGTGGTCTCTTGGGACGTTGCCTCTTCCAGGAAGCCTCCTGGAGTTCTCCCACATGGCCGTGGGCTTCCTGCTGTGAAAACAACATCACACTAGTGTAGTTGTTCCCCTGGCGTCCTCTGGGCACAAGATCAGACCTTCCTTTCCTTGGTGTCCCAGTATCATACCCTGGGTTTAGTGGGTGTCGAGTGAATGAACAAACACATGAATGAATGAATCTATAGCTGCTTTCAGAGAGTAGAGGACAGTCCTGCCATTTGTCAGGCACATGGAGACCTCTCCACTCCTGCTCCACATTAAAACGTGACAGCGTCAGAAACTGACATTAACGTGGAGTCGGGGAGAGGAAGGGGGTGGTCCCGGGGACTGGCGGCAACCGAGGCCTCGCGCACGACGTCTGATCTGACAGGCATGGCAGCCTGCAAGCCCCGTGGGGGTGTGAGTCCCTTCCCCCCATGACCTCACGTGGCTCTGGGAAGTTACAGAGCTTCTGTGGTGTCTGGTGCACCCAGTCTGTCTGTGACGACGCCATTTTTTCCAGCGTCCTACACTGTGAATTTGGTGCCACCATCATTTTAAGGAAACTCGGGAGGACACTTCGCCCCTCATTCCTGTCACCCTGTTAAGCGCTCTGTTTCCTCCTCATCATAGTCAGGCTTCGGCCTGGCCCGTGGCGACCACAGGGGAAGTGTGGCTCCTCGCTCCTCCGTTCTCATTGTCAGTGTTTCCTGAGCGGCTCCTACTTCCCTTTTGGTCTTCCATGATCTCATTGAGTCGATATATCATGATTTACTTAGTCCTGTTTTAGGCGATGAGATTGTGTCCAGTATTTTGTTGCTAAAAATTATGAGGCGCCAGCGTGTCACCCAGAAGCAGGGGATGAGAGCGGAGCCTCGCACTCAGACCACCTGGGCTGGAGTCCTGGACCTGCCACGAGACAGCTGTGCGAAGTCAGGCAGGTTGCTGAACTTCTCTGTGCCTCAGATGTGTAAAGTAGAGATGCCGACAGTGTCTTTCTTGGAGGCACGGGGGCTCCTGGACCAGAGAGGCCCAGCTTGCTGACTCAGACGCCTGGGTCCATGGCTTTCCCAGGTCACGCGGGAACCCCTTGGTGACACACGCTGTTCCCGTGAACTGGGGAAGTCCCCGTCTCCATGGCTGCTGTCTCAGGTGACCACAGACTCAGGCAGCCCACCTTGTCGCGGGGCCGTGCCCAGGAACGGGGCGGCACGCGGGTGCCCGGTGCTATACCTGATGCATAACACGCTTAACACATTATGGTTAGAGATGCTTTCAGACTTCCGGTTGGTCGGCTTTTGCTGTCCTCGGGACTTAAATCGTCAACAAAACGGGCGGATGCTCTTTTCACTGAAATTTCTTGTATCAATTCCACGTTGGAGAAGCTCGCCTCTCTCTGAGGTCGAGATAAATATTCAGCTCTATTTTTAGCAAGTTTCCCTCTAATTTCACATATTTAAAATGATGTAACTCCTCGAAGCACCCGGAGTGCATTTGGGGAGCATGATGCTCCATGTAGGTCTTCGTTAATTTCCATGTCCCTCTGCAATTAGTCTAATTCCACGTAATTGATGGCCTTTTCATTCAGCGTTGCTCATTTCAGAGCGTGTGAGGTTCGCACACGGAAGGGGGCTGTGAGGGGCTCCCATCGGCTGTGCACAGAGTCACAGAAGGGCCTTCTGAGAGCCTCACTCAGCAGCCGCAAATATGAATGACACCTTGTCTGGGTAACTGATTCTCCCAGCACACTGTTTTCTGCCGAGCTGGGGCCTTCACGCGTATTTCTTTTGTCTTTGGGAAGGTAGATCGTTGGAGAAATCAAAGGCAGCTGTGATTCACACCCTCTCCTTGTAACCTGCCTTGCTGCTGGGGGGATGACTGATCTCTCTCTCTCTCCCCTGGCGGTTTGAAATATTCATGAGACGCCGTCTTGGAGGCTGTCTTCGGATTGTAAATTTCATCTCAGGCTCTGCGAACCTCCTCTGTTCCCGGCCCTGTTCTGGTTTTCCCAGCGTCAACGCCCCCACCCGAATCTTGATTGTGTTCTCCAGCGTCGATTAGTTTTATGTGTTCTAATTGCGCCTTTAATTGTTCTGTTAGGATCTTTACTGCGAGGCTTTTTGTAAAGTAACAGCAGTTCTGATGTATTCCGGTTTACTTGCTGCGATGTCCTCGTTCACGTCTTTGAGAAGAGGTTTCTAAATTCTCCCCGGTGTCTGACACGTGGGGGGTGTCACTTGGGAGATGTCACTGGTTTGTTCTGGGGGCGGGGGGGGGGGAGGGGAGGGCATTTTTCTGGCAGCTGTTGTGTCTCTCCACCCTGCTGTCCTGAGCAGGTTGGCTTGGGCCCCTGGTCCCCGTGCTTGCTGCCTAACTCGTGCTTGTACCTCAGGCCACATGTCCCCACCAGGCAGGAGGAAGGGGCCAGGGAGCCAGCTTTTCTCCTTCCGAAGCACAAGGGGTGCAGTTAGGAAGCCCTGCTTGTTCAGTGCTGTGCTGGCTTCCCTCGTGGCCGGGACAAAGTGCCACCACCCCGGGGGCCTAGACAGCAGGTTCCCTCTGCACTTCTGGGGCTGGAAGTCTGAAGTCAGGCCAGGCTGAGCTCCGGCTGACAGCTCCAGGGGACACGTCTTCCTGCCTCTTCCAGCTCCCGGTGTGGCCCGCACTCCTTGCTGTGCCTTGACTTGCAGATGCGACCCCCAGTCTCTGCCTCTGCCCTCACATGATGTCCTACCTGTGTGTTTTGATGTCTCCGTCTATTCTCTTCTTATAAGGACACCAGTCCTATCGGCTTAGGGGCCCCTCCTACTCCATTGTGGATGGGCCCCTAATCTTACTCCATCTTAACTCATCACATCTGCAAAGACCCCAGTTCCAAATAAGGTCACACAGTCTGGGGTACCTGGGGTTCGGACAGTGCTTGGGGGGGACACAATCCCACCCATCACAAGCTCCATGTCACATGGCCACCCGCGCTGGCAGGAAGCCTGAAAGGCTGGGAATCAAGTCTTTTCACCCAGACACACCGACTGCAGCAAGTAAAGGGAGGGGAACGTTACCCAGCCACTGACTAGAGGTGTCTGTCGTGGTGGCCTCAGTCAAAGGCCACAGTCTCACCCAGGAAGCTGAGAGCTCAGTCCTGGCCTTCTGCGACCTTCTGACCATGGACATGGACCCAGAAGATCTCTGTAGCCCGAACCTCTATGCCCAGGCACACTGTTCCGTAAGATAACTGCTCTCTTTGGCCCTCACTTATAGATAACCTGACTTTTCATATATTTTTTTGACTGGCTTGGTTTCTTGGTTTCTGACACTGCAATTTACATTTGCCAACAAATCCCCAAATTAGTAAGAACTGGCAACAGCAAGAACAGCCTATTATTTCCTGTTGACGGCAATGAAGAGTGAAAATGGAGAATATGCGTGTGAGGTCCTTTTTCAAACCAGTCCAGGAAAGCCAGGCAGTCAGGGCCCCGGAGCCCAGGGCGCTGCCCACACACTCAGGGGATCCTGGAGTGGAGTTGTCACCCTGACGCAGTCCTACATTTGTTTTTGGGTGACACATGGCAGGCCAGTCAGCACTGAGGAAGCAAGACATTCCTCAGTGACTTGTTGTATCTGAATTCCCATCAACATTTGAAAGTCACGTTTCACTCTTAAAAGTGTAAACCAGTCATTTGAAAACCGTAATTACATAAAATAGCTCAGTTTCTAAGGTGCTGAGAGGTAAGACTGGGTTCAAACACAAACTCCACTGTATTTTGGGGCATGTGGCAAGTAAGTGACTGACCTTACACTCTCCGGCCCCCTTTCTGCACTGGTGGGATGGGTGTTGTGGCGCCCCCTCTTGTAAGATTCAGGTACTGCGTTCCCCACCCCAACCTGACCTCTCTGCGCAGGTTCTCCCAGGGCGAGCACCAGCTTGTGACACCCACGTCCACCCTGTGCTTAAGGCCAAGTGCAGGCTTCATTCCTCACATCTCTCTTTCCCTCTCCACATCCTCCCACCCCGCCAGCAAGCCCATGCAAGAGGCTGTTTTACCTCTAAAAGGCAACTTCTCCATCTCTACTGTCATAAGCCTGCCCTTGATTAGTTCAGGGGCACTTTAAATGATGTCACTACTGAAGAGTACCCATTCATCCATCTGTCCATCTATCCACCATCCATTCATCCATCTGTCCGTCCATCTGCCAGGTCGCTGCAAGACTCCCTTCACTGGTCTCCCTGATCTACCCCCTCCCGCCACCCGACAGCTGTGAAAGGGATTTTTCAAATGCTCATAAGACCACTCTGTCCTGCGTTTAATCCCGTGAGGTCTGGCCCCTTCTTTCCTTCCTCTCAGCGGGGGCTCTCCCACTCTGCCTGCCCAGCTCCCCTCCTGCTGCCTTGGTTCCCCATCACACAAGTGCATTCGGTCTTCGCCGCCCCCCCCCGTCCCCCCCCCCCCCCCGCTTGCTCTCCCGCTGAGCCAGGAGGGAAAGGCAGACGCCCAGGACAGGGACGGCTCCGATGTGTCACCAGGGCTGGGCCCCCAGCTCCCTCCTCACATGCAGTCAGGCAACCCATGAGCCCATCGACTGGGAACTGATTATTCCAAAAATAAATCCCAGATTCAACGCCTTTCTTTTGGCTTAAAACCTTTGAAGTCCCACAACTTTTCTCTATGAGAATGAAATGAAAAGAGACATTTGCAATTTTAATTTTAACATATCACTTTTATGTAGAACTACAAAAGAAAGAATAAGAAATATCAACAAGATCAAAGGAAATGGGAAAATTACTAAGAGGGGGAACAGTGTTATTTTGCCATTTGGTCTACAGACCATTTGGAAAAGACATGAATAAAACATGAGAAACCGTACTGACTAGTTCAGAAAACAGTCAGTACTTAATTATTGTGAAGGCAGAATGGAGGTGGGACGGGAGTCCAGAGGGGAAGGCGCTTAAACAGTGCAAGGAGGAAACCACTAATCTCCTGGGACTTCGGAAACCACGGGACCCAGCCGGGCAGAAAGCTGCAGGAAGCGAGAGTCCCCTCCGAGGGTCTCTCTGCTGGGGTGAAGTTAATGGGCTTTGAGACAGATGCTCCAGTTCCCCGAAGTTTTCTTTGCTTACTTTAGGTTTAACTGTGACAGTTTTCTGGGGACGGAGATTGCTGGGAGTCCCACCCAGATTCCTGGAACGCCAGAACTGGGCACAGCTTTCTCTCTGACCTCTGTCCTAGACACTCGGTTCTCAGCTCCTTCTGCATAGAAGTGACCCCTCCCACCAAGATTAATGTGTCACTCGGTGTGCGGAAAGCACTCAAGAGAAGAGCGATCCTGTGGACACGGGACCTGGGGACGCGGAGGCTGTCTCCAGAGAAGGCCTCTAAGTTTCATGTCACACACGCAGCCTCATGGCAGTGGCCTCTTGGGAGGGCGGTGTGTCTCCGTCTTCTCAGAGGGCACGCCAGACCCTGTAGGGCAGTGCTGGAAATAATGGTAGATCCAGACCCCATTGGAGCAGAGGACTTGGCCCTCCCTCTCCCTCTGCTCATTCGTCATCCCTCTGTCTCTCCACCCACCCACCTTCCATCCATCCATTCATCTACCATCCACCCACCGTCCATCCATCCACTGGCCCACCCATCTGCCCATCCACCCATCCCTCCATCCACCATCCATCTTTCCATCCATTCACCCCATCTATCCAGCCAGCCAGCCAGCCAGCCATTTATCCATCACCTACCTCCTTCCTGAAATGAGGAGAAATCTTGCAAACATACGAACACTACTTCAAGATAGATATGTAAACTTGATGATAAGAAAGATACAAAAAGATAAGATGAATATCAGCAAGTACGCTGAAGCCAGGAGTGAGGTTGTCACCCAAAATACATGCCTCCGAGTCCCCTGCACCTGCTTGGAATCAGCCACATTCTGGCTCTGAGCCTTCCAGCCACCAGTGGGAATAGGGAACATGATTGTTCCCTTGGCTCTCAGTGTCTGGAAGGTAAAAATAAACCTGTTGCCAAGGAAAAGCATGACTCTGACAGATGCCGAGACCAGTGAGACTTTTGCCAGGGCTTTGGTAGGAGAAGAGGGTGTCGATTTAGCCAGGAGCAGGCTCCGAGGCCAGGGACTGATGCCCCTGTGAAGGGGAGACTGTGTTAATCAGACACAGGGGCCATTAGACCGAGGTCAGCAGGAAGGGATGGTGCTGACGGTGGGTTGGCTTTGACTTGGTGTCTCAGGCCTGGCTCCATTGCTCTGGAGGACAAGGTGCAAGTGTAGGAGCTGCCGAAGCCGTCCAGCTGCCCGGGGTCATCCTCGTAGCACGCTGTCCCTCTGTGGGTCTTCCCCAGCAGGACAGTGGCAGCAGGTTCTAATGCCTCAGTAGCTTAGTAAGCAAACCACAACCTAAGCCTGTATTGCCTCAAAGTTAAGGAATAGAAACTTAAGGACAACCAGCCACAAACAGACAACGAGGCTTTCCCAAATACGGCGTCTGCTGCAGCTGCAGCCTGTCAGTTAACCTCCTCACTTTGCTTCTGCTTCTTCTCAGTAAAAGTCGGGCCTGATTCCCACCGGCAGACCGCTCCTCACCAGTTCCGGTTTGCTGCTGCCCGACCGGGCTCCACCGCTCCTTGTATAAGCTCGTACAACTTTTAATGTGCCTCAGCGTATCTTTCAACAGTGCTTTGCTGAAAGCTGTTTCACTCCTAAGGGGGGGGGGGTGCCCAGAATGGGCCAAGGGAATGAAGCTGCTAAGATGGCCCGTCCCCCCAGGGGGCTGGGCCCACCTGTCTGGGATGGGACGGGAGGGTGGAGGACATGGTCGTTTGTAGAATAGAATAGAACAGAGTGGAATGTTCAAACAATACATTGAAGTATGAGAAAGAAAGAAAACAAGCCTGAAATCCCAACACCAAGAGTAAGCTCACTACCTACCTGGGCTGGATTCTCAGCCCACAGCTGATTTTGGAGTCTCACCCCTACACAGGCCCCCTCCCCAGGACAGAACCTGCCCTGGGGGCAAATTCGCCCAGGTGGAGTTGAGACCATGCTGTGCTCAGTGCGGAGGGTGTCCCCGGGGAGCGCCCTTTCTGCCTCACTGCTCACCCATCTGGTCTGGTCTGGTCTGGGAAGTCATGCCCCTCACAACCCAAAGCCCCTCAGTCAGAACAGTCCCCCTCTGAGAGGAAGGAAGTCCTTCCCCAGAACGTGGTGGGGTGGCCGTCACCACTTTCTTTTTATTGTTCTTGGCATGTTTTTATATTCCTAACATTTCTCTTCGATTCCAAACATAGCCCGCACTGCCAGTTGACTGGTCAAGTATAGCAGGAAGAAGCCTCCAGAACTTTCTAGAAAGAACCGGCTCATGGGTCTCAGGAATCAAAAGGGAAGGAAGAACCAAGGCATTGAGAGTGGAGAGAGACAGAGCAAAAGGGTGGCCTGGAGGACTGGAGGTCACTGGGTCCCCAGGGCCGACGCCCAAAGGGCTGGACCTTCCTTGGGAAAGCTCTGCAAAGGAAGGCTGCCTTTCCTGAGGGAGAGAGCCAGGGACTGAGCTGGAAAAAGCCCCTCTTTACCCCTGAGCAGGATGTTCCAGAAACTAGACCCCTCAGACTGAAGCCTCCATCGGGGCCAGGCCTGCCCCTGGGGCCCCGCTGCCATTCGGACCACACCCATCACCACCGGTGGCCTGGCCCACCCCACCTGGCACCACAGCGTCTGCGGTGCCCAAGGGGCCGGCCTTTGGGGGGGTGGTCGGGGCAGTTCCGAGATGACCGCCTCTGCAGCTCACCTCCTCGAGCTCCGGGGCGGGATCCAGGCTGATGCGTAACAACAGCTCCTGCTCCAAAGGCTGGGGTCCATCCGCGTGAAGGCTTTCTGGGTGGTTTTATTTCTTTCGTTTGCTCTCAAACATCAGCAGATGATGGCTGCTGAGCACTGAGCGAAATACCAAGCAGTGTCTGCAGGTGGTCTGGGGAGACCTGGCTCCTTGAAGGGGGAAGCAGCGGAGCTTTGCCCTTCTCTCCACCAAGGGGACCCCGTGCCAGACCACCTGCCACCAGACCATTGTGGGCTCATCCTAGAGCCCCCCTAGTTTCTTCTGGGATCGTGACAGGACTTGTGATCTAGCATCAGTGAAACATTTTCGAGTGTGCTCTGCCGATACACGCATAGTTACGTGTCAAGCTGTATGCAGATGTGCACTGCAGGGCTGCTTTAGTAAGATGCTATGCATAAAAACGGAAGTTAAAAATGAGTGAGATAAGAATAATGGGCAAATGTACTGGATGGGCCACTATTCCCCCCAATTCATGTCCACAGAATGTGGTCTTACTTGGAACTGGTCTTTGCAGATGTACTTAGTTGAGAAGTCAAGCTGGAGCAGGACTTCCCTGGAGTGTGGGAGGGACGGCTCCCTGTGCTGACAGGCCCCGCGAGGTAGGCAGGGGGTGCTCTGCTGAGGAGACGGCTGGACTTCGGGACTCTGGTGGATGCGTGTGGACGCACAGCCCTGAGCTGCTTTCTCCCAGCTGCCGGGGGCACTAGGCAGCGCTCAGGTGTTCCCCTCCCCCCACCGTCCTTGTTTCCTGGCCATGGCCCTTGGCCTTCCTCCCAGAAGTCCCCATTTCATCAGCGCTTCAGACCCCGGGACTCACCCTCCCAGGTGGCTGGGGTCTGTCCAGCTCCCTGACGTCTCTACTGTGTCTCCCCCCGCCCTCCCACCTCCCCCAGCTAGCACCAGTTCTGCAGCCTTTATTTAAACAGATGGCTCCGCCTAGCCAGAGGCTCAGTCCGTTAGAGCATACACTAAGGTTGCAGGTTCAATCCCTGGTCCAGGCACATACAGGAACCAACCAACGAGTACATCAATAAGCAGAACAACAAATCAACGTCTCTTTCTCTCCAATTAGTAAGTAAATATTTTAAAAATAAAATAAACGGGTGGCTGCCAAGGCAGTCGAGTCCTGGAGGCAGACATGGATCTCTGAAGGGGCCCTCACGATGCTTCCCAGATGCCACCATGTTATTTGCAAGGGTCACTGTCCCATAACCAGACACTGTGGAAACCCCTCCTTGTTGTGGGTACTGGGCTCCTGCCCTGTGACAGATGCCACAACAGGACAAAGCTGAGACGAGCTGTCGGCCTTGGAGGGTGCCCAGGGCCCCCCACAGCAGTGCCTGCACACAAGCTCCCCATCGGGGTCACTCCTTCCAGGCTGACCTGCTGAGGTCAGCCTCTAGGTGCTTCTCCCAGAGGAATGGGTGCGTCACGGGGACAGTCACCGGACGCTGGGTGACTTGTCCTGCCTGGGTGATGGTGTGGCAGCTGCTCTGGTCTCCTGTCGGCCATCACACAGTATGGCCTTGCCGAAGCGGATTCCTGTGAACTGGCGGGCACACACCTGCACCGTGCTCTGCCCTGCCCCGCAGGCTTATTTCTTTCAGGGACTAAGAATGCACAGTGTTTTGGCCCGAAGGCAGCTGGTGTGGAAAGTGTCCCGACCTGAGCCCTGCGTCCTCATCCAGGGTCTTTGGGGCAGAGTTGGATCCTCCAGCTGGAGGGAGGCCATTTTTGCTTTCTGGATTCCTGGACCCCCAGCGCTGGAAGGGTCCTCCAGAGACTCCCAGTCTGGGTCCTTGTCTGGAACAAGAAAACATCTCAGCCACCAGCTGGTGTTGCAGGCTGGCCAAGCAGGAAGCCAGTTGGAGGAGGCTGGGGAGGCCAGAACGCTGGGGCAGGGAGTGAGGTCGGCTGGCACGGGGTGCCTGTCCGGCTGGCTGTTGGTACAGGCTCAGGAGCTGAGCCCAGGGCCGGGTCCTCCCGGCCGTCATGAGGAGCAACCTGTGATAGAGCCCACGGTGCAGACAGGCTCAGACGTCTGGGTCTCTGAGACGTCTGCACCCCTGAACCCCAAACTCCTTTCCCTGGACCTGCCTGAAACCCCCAGTGTTGTTGGGGGTTATTTTTCTTCAGTCAGGGGGCGTTATGCTGCAAAGACGAGAGCAAAGTTCTGGAATTTGATCTTTTATTGGTGAAATGTTTATCTGCCTGAAAAATCTCACGAGGCCGATAACAACTGAAACTGCTGCATACACTTCATCACCGAGCTGTCTGCGTATGCAGCGTCTGCTGAGAAATGAAAAGCAGGTTCTAAATGTGTTAGTCCATGTTATTTTATCCTTAAATGGGTCCTGGCTAAATAAAAATCACATCATTCCAACGAGAAAGCAAGAAGGTTTATCATCTGATGGAAAACTGCAGAGCAGGGAAGAGAAACATCCGAAGGGGAAACTAAGGCAGCTGAGCAGAGAGGCCAGGAGGGAGGCGCCCCGGACGTCCCTGCTGGAAAGGTCCCGTGCCTGCTGGAACCCCAGTCTGGCCAGCAGGCCTGTCCGTCCAGGCCCACAGGAGGCTGGGCAGAAACCCCAAACCCACAGCTCGGCCAAGATGATTGAACTGCGGGGCAGCCTTGGTGGCCAGACACCCTGGTGCCGCTGTCCGTGTGAAAGGCCAGCTGTCCTTCCCAGCCGGGGTCCGTCTGAGGCACAGGCAGGGGCCGCAGGAATGAGGAGTGCCCACGGCCCCACATCTGGCTCGAGGGCCGGGTCGTTTGTTCCCTTTGGACATTGATGGTGACCGAGGGCTTCTACTACAGGAAGAACTCAAATTTTGGTGTCATGTCTGGGTTCGAATCTCGGTTTCTCCATTTGCCACCTGGAGGAACTTAAACATTCAATTATTCTCTGGGCTTCAGTTTTTTCACCCGCACGGTGGGGTCACGGTGACTACAGAAAATGCCCGGAGCAGGGCACCTTGTAGCCCTCAGGACAGGGAGTGTTGCCGGTGCTCTGAGCTCCCAGAGCCGGTGAAGATGCCCGTGCGCTCTCGGGTGCCGACAGGACCGTGTGGAGGCTGCTGTCGACACAGCAGATCTGTGTGTCCTCGTGGGCTTCCTCCCCATGTCTATTCCCCGCAGAGACTCGAAGCAAATCGACTCGGCAGACTCTGAAACCCATCTGAGGCACCAGTGATACAAGCTTCCTTCCACCACCTTGACAAGTGTGACTCGTTTGCTGAATGCCTCCAGCTGTCATTCGGGTGGTGGGAGCTGCCAGCTTGGGGACGGGCCAGGCTGGGAAGCAGGGGACCTGGTAATGGAGGTGACTTCCCAGGCGGGGCAGAAGTCGGCAGGCAAACCCAAGCCAAGGTGCTGGGGGCAGAAGGGTGGGGCGCAAGCAGGAGCTCGCAGGCTTGGCCGCCCACTGGAATCACCTGGAGGTGTTAGAATCCCTTGCTGCTTGGGTCCTGTCCCTGAGGCTTCTGACTTCACTGGTATGACATGTGGCCCTTGTAGCATGGTTTTAACACTCCCGGGGGGGTTCTAAGTTGTAGCTGGAGGCCAGTGACACCGAGAGCAGGGCCACTGGACCTGAGTCGGAGGTTGGCTGCACCCGTCAGGCACCTGCATGTGAGGACTCCCTGGCACATGGAGGACAGAAGAGGCAGCTTTGAGCTGGAAGCCTAAGCCCAGCCAGTGAAGTCGGGCAGGGGCCCCATCCCCCGGCCTCTGGCCCAACATCGAAAGGAGACCTCATGCTCATTCTCTGGGTGTCCTGGACCACCTCCGCCCCACCATCAGGGCCCAGCCTCCTTGCATGGTGGTCATCTGGCCGCCTGTCTCTTCCAGGATCCAGGAAGGCAGAGCCTCTGCTATTTTGGCATCAGCATCCTCTTAACCGGCACCACGCCCACCACAGGCCTGGCCCCTGTGGGCGTGTGGTGAACTGAGCAGACACCATTGTGGGTGACTTGTTGGTACTAGTCTGGTGCCTCCAGATACCCGCAGACGGAAGCTGGTCTGGCCTGGCGTCTGGGCTGATGAATCACACGATGTCATCGTGAGAAGAGAAGGAGCCCCAGGCCTGCAGGGACCTGTTACCCCCTCTGGCTCTTTTCCAACCAAGACTTTCCGTGATAAAAAATAGGATTCTGGTTGCCACAGACCGTTTGATGCTCAAGGAAGACATTAAGCAGCTATTACATTTTACCAAGCACTTCCTGAAGCTGGTTTAGTCTTCTTTTTTTTGGCTTGTGCTCCTGGGCCACTCATCGCTACGCCGAAAGCTCGGGTGACGCTAGCAAGCTGCCACTTGGGAGGGAGGTGGCAGGGAGAAGAGGAAATGGGAGCCGTTTTTCTGAGTCTGAGTGTAGCCTGTCAGCTCTGACCTTTCCATTCCAGCTCCGTGCTTATGCAACAAAACCCTTGGCATTTAAAGAGACGGCACACCCGGCCCACGTCTCCGTCGCACGGGCCGGCCGCCTTCCACCTCCTTCTTCCTTCAGAGCCACAGCCAAGAAAGGCGTTCGGAGTTTCTGCTGCTTCTGCTCCCTGGCTTGCTGGAAAGTGAAGGGGAGACAAGAGGCTGAAAGATGACCGTGCCTGGCCGACGAGGTCCGTTCCCTGAGTGGGCTCCCGGTTGCTGGGGGTGTGCCTGCGTGTTCTTGTTGCTTGGGGAAAGCACAGGGCCGCAGGTGTCAGGAAGCAGGATGAGACAGGTGGAAGCCCACTTCAGCACACCTATTTTTAGTTCCGATTCTATTTAAGCGCAAGTGATAACTTCAAGGTAACTGGCAGGAGAAAATGAGTCTGTTTGCGCAGTAATTGTTTTGCCCAAAAAAGGAACGAACGCCCTTAAGGTATTCCAAAGGCTGAGGGAAGAGAGAACCAAAACAGGTGACTTAGAGAAGAACCTTTGTAGGAGGGCCCTTTAAATAAATTGGCAGAGCTGGGAAACATCCGGGATGAGTAACGGAGCCTCTGATTGACTCAGGACCAGCCACAGGGCCCTTGGGTTATCTTTGTCCCTCACTCAGCGAGGACTCTGGGTCACTAGCGACGGGGTCCAGCCAGCAGGGCACCCCCCACTTACCTAGATACACACCATCCGGGGCACCCCGAGGCGGTGTCCACCCTAACCTTCCCAGTCCCTCTCTCTCATGCCTGTGGCACCTGCACCTGGGCCCGTCCAGGTCTCATTTCTTCATCCTGCGCCCCCCGCCCCCTCCTCTTCACGTCTTTCCCCCACTGGCATGGGCTCCGTGGCGGACCCAGGAACTCAGTTCCTGCCGACACTCTCAGCTCCCTTGCTCCTCGGCCAGCTCACCCCTTCCTTCTCCTGGGCACTCCCTCACGGCACAGGCGGGCCTGCCTGGGCACAGCTCTGTCCCGCCCTCTTGTCCTTCCTCTCTGAGGGATTGAGCAGATGACACATCTGGCGAAGAGACACGCCCACGATATCTGCCCACGGGGTGAGAACAGCCCAGTCTGCAGAGCGGGACCACCCTCGGATGGGCTCCTGGGGAAAGTCCCCCCTTGCCATCAGGGATGTGAAGCCATCAATGGAAAAGACCCAGAAGGGTGGGGTGCACCACTCTCAAGGGCATAGCTGAGGCAGGTCCCAGACCTGCTGAGACGGCCGAGCTCCACACCCCGGAGGGCCGCTCCACGCCATGCTGGTCTCCCCTGGCGTCGGCCACTGGAGGCTCTGCCCTGCTGGACTGGGGACGTCATCTGCCCTGCTGCCCACCTGGCTCCGGAGACCCCTCCTTGTAATACGCTGGCGACTCCCTTCCCACCGTGCTGTCTCCCAGAGCCGCAGACTAAGACTCTGGGACCCGGGTTCGTTACCCCCACTGATTGCTGTGTGTGTGTGTGTGTCAGGGTGTGAGTAGGATATCAATGTGTGCTGATGTTCTACTCTGAGCGAACCTGCATTCGATAGAAGCTGAGTGAAGAGCAGGGGTCCCGTGTGCGACTCTGGTCCATTCCTTGGTGCCGGGCTGCTCAGCGCGGGCAGCGAGCCGAGAAATTGGGGAATGGAGCGCAGAGAGTGGAGGCCCCGCAACACAAGATGAATCTGACCTTCCCATTCGGGAGTCTCCCTCTGGCAGAGTGGATGTTCTCGCCGTCCTCGTTTGCGAAAGGGGCCCCGCAGCAGCGGCACCACCAGCAAGCCTGTCACGGACTCCTACGGGGACCAAGCAGCACACAGAGAGCATCTCTCGGAGGAGACTCGGGGTGACTCCTCATCTTCCGCGGGAGTCTTCCCCGCCCTCTTCCTAAGTCCTGAGAAAAGCCTCCCCGGGCTTCCCAGTCCCTAGCCTTTCTCCTGGCCAAAGCCACTCCCATTGTTTTTGCTTTCAGTTCAGTGTAATGTTTTACAAACATTTATTCCCTGTTCTTGCTACTGTGGCTGTCCCTTTCAGAGAATTACACGCAGTCTACGCAGCCTTGAAAGCCATTGTATATGTCAAGGTAATGAAAAAGAAAAGATATTATTTGAAAATTATGGAAAATTCGCAGGTAAGGGCTCAGCTCAGATTCACATTCCGAGTACTTCTGTGATCAGGCTGAGGCAGACGTCGGGCCAGAGGGCAGGGTGGAGGGTTTGAAAGGCAGAGATGCCTCCAGAAATGTGTCTCGCTTCCCTCCACCCTGTCCCGCCTACCTGTGGAGGCAACCAATGACCCCTTTGTTTTTAGGAAAAAAATTTTTTTACTAGAATGATTCCTTTTTAGGAAAGTTCTAAAACCACTGGATGAGCAACTTCTGTCTCGAAACGACTTGCATTGTAATACCATGACAAGAACAAAAATTAAAACCCCAACTTTTCAAAAGATAAATATTAGTAGTTCATCACAAAAACAGTGACTGTCTCTTGGCCAACAGGCGACCCATTTGGTAGCAGCTGTCGTTGTGAGCACCAGCGTGGAGTGACTTGAAGCTTTTCTGGGAATTGCAGGAGAGGAAATCCTAGGCCACATTTAGGGTTTTAAAGAACTTTCCTCAACCTGGAGTGAGGATCAGATATGTCCAAGTGGATGCATCCGGCCCAGAAATGTCGGGTGCCGGGCTCTCGGCCTCGCTTGGGGGAGGGAAAGGCTGGGCTGGGGGTTGGGCCCCTCCCCGGTGCATTACTTCACCATCGATCTTAGGTTTGGAGGCCGACCCTCCTGAGCTTGCTTATTTCCTCCCAGGCACCGGTCATCAAATCCTGTACGTCTGACGTGGGAAAGACGAAGAGCAAATGGGGCTCCTGGCCCCAAACCCCTTTCCTAAAGCTCATTTAGCCCTGGCTGGTGTGGCTCAGTGGGCTGAGCACCAGCCTGCGAGCTGCAAGGTCACAGGTGCGATTCCTGGTCAAGGCACACACCTGGGTTGCAGGCCAGGGCTCTGGCTATGGGCAGTCGAGGTTTCTCTCCCTCTTTCTCTCTCCCTTCCCCTCTCTCTAGTAAATAAATACACACATAAAACATTTTTAAAATAAAGGTCATTGAGCATGGAGCTGCCGTCCTCTGACCATGGTGCATTTTCTGCCCGCACGCTCTGCACTAAACGACAAATCTTGGCGTGAACAACTTTTGGGGGTTTCTGATAGACCTTTAAGTAACTACCCACTGTTCCTTTCTCCAGGCTGTCTGTGTGCTTTGCACTACAAAGGTGATACAGATCATCGTGGATTATCTAGAAAAGGCAAAGTTAAAAAGGGAAGACAGTAGAAGCTGTTCCACGTCCCCCCCCCCAGTGATGAACAGTATTAGCATTGGGGGGGCGGTGTGTGTGGGGGTGTGCCCATGCATAGTCATCAGTTCATCTGTTCAGTCGATAAATATTTATTAGCACTCATTTAATACGTGCTCAGCCTATTAACAAAACTGGGGTGGTGTGGAACGCACCATTCTGAAACATAGCATTTTCCCTTAATATCTTCCCATAACAGGAAAACAGCCTCTTTCAAAATAATGTTTAAGTACCTCACGGCATTTCGTTGGTGTGGGCTCACCTTCTAATGTTGAATCGGCATATTTCTTGAACTGATACATAAATACGTGTGAATTTATTATTCCAATAGGACTTCACACCTAAAGGCCCTTCTCCACCCTAATCAATATATTATTATCATTTGTATGAAGTGCATTATAACAATAGAAAGATCAACAACGCTCATTCACCTGGCACTTGCTGTGTGTCAGACACCGCGCTTCAAGCTTTCTGTGAAATCTTTAATTCGCACAATTTCAGAGGTGTCTTACTGTTACGAGTATTAACTCTCCGTCTACAACATTCCCCGTTCTCTAAATTCGCAGTCCCTCTCTGTGCTGGGAAAACCGAACACTTCCCTCTGTGTCTTCAAACTCCTCAGATTCTTCAAATTCTGGCTGTATCGTCAGAGAGAGAAGACAAAATGCCTTTTTGCTCAAAAGCAATCAGTGTACGTGGAAATACACTTCCAAGCAGCACCTCCTAGCAACATCTCCAAGGTCTGAAGTGGCCTGCTTCTGTTTCGTGTTGCCTTGATCGTCTGTTTCAGCTTCCCCTCTGTTCCGCTAACTTGGAACCATTTCTATCGACTCCTCCCCATGAAGGCTGAAAACTTGAGATGACTTCCACCATCCTCCGCCTCTTCCTCCCAACTTCTCCTGGGAATTTTAAAAAGAGTGTTTGTGGCTTTTCTGTGGTTCCCTAAGAACACAACGGTCACCCACGTAGACTAAGCACCGCACATGAACCTTCACCTACTGCTCTGCACTTACGGGCAGTGTCTGTTCACCCCTGACCTGTGACTCAGAGTCGCGAATGTGCTCGCCGCACCCACGCTGCGCCCGGCGCCCCATGCCACTTCCGCAGTGTCAGCGTGTACACGTGGTTGTTCCGTTTCTAACTCTCAGTCCTTTAGTACAGACTTGAACTAGCACGGACCAAGGCACTTGGAAAAAGAGTGTGGGTCCAGCTGTGTCTTCAAGTGTCCATCCAGACTCTGGCCACCCTGGGCTGGGTCACCGTCCTACCTCCTGATGGGTCTCCCGGCTTCCGACTTGTCCCCGGCCCTAGGTTCCCAACACGGCCGCTGGGGAGACCCTTCCAGAATGCCTTGGAGCGTGAGCTCACACCGGCTCACGGCCCACTCAGAGCGACACCTCATGGTGTGACCTGTCGCCACCCCAGCCCTCCTTGCTCATCACCTCCATTCTCCTCTGACCCCGTCCCTTTTCCCCATCACCTCACTGCTCCCCCAAACCAGAGCGCCTACTTCAGCGCCTCTGCATTTTCTGTTCCCTTCACTGGTGAGGGCGCTCCCTGTACTGTGCTCACTGCCCCACTCCCGGTGCCTGGGACCACGCGTGCACAATAGGGGCTGAACAACAGACAGTGGGATGAACTGTGTCTCTTCACCAGCCCTCGCGGCGCTCACGCACTCCACCCAGCGCAGCATTTCCCAGGAGAGTCTTCATGGCCATCCCCGAAGAGCCTTTAGGCTTTGATTTCTTGTTTGCACCCCCAAAGGCACCAAGTGCCTGTCCCTGCTTTGGATGTCTCTCTGTGCTCTGTGCATAAAAAGAGTGAACAGTTTCCACCAAGAACCAGCTTTGGCCGTCTTGGGTGGGAATGTCACCGGGCTGAGAATTCCTGGTCTAGCTTAATAGGGTGTCCCCAAACCGCCAAAAGCCTGAGCTGGTGGGAAGAGGTCTTCGTCATTTGAGGATGGGTCTGAATTCTGGGCTATTAACTTTAGAGCTGCCCTCCTGCCAGCAGCCCCCTCGGGCGGCTAGAGCCGAGCAGAGAGCCTTGGAGGCCCCTGCCGGAGTCCAGGGGAACACCTCCGACTGGCGGGCGAGACCAGCGCCACGGCTGCTCATCCCTGGGCCTCACAAACCATCTTGGGAGCCAGGAAGCCAGGGCCCAGCCCCTGAAGGAGCCAGTTCACAAATCCTGATGACCAGCATCTGAGAGCTGGTGACTTTGCCTGGAGATGAGGGTGAACCGGGGCTGTGCGGATCCTCCCACCCAGAACGTCCCTCCCCCCTTCCCTGAGACCCCCCCAACCCTGAGCTCCCAGGTGGTCCCTGGCCTTGTGTGGACGGGACCCCTTGTGCCTAGTTTTCTCCTTGGCAGAGGGTCTGTGGTGCCGCCCTCCCGGCCCATCTCTCCAAGCAGAGCGGGCAGTCGCCCACATCTGGGGTAGAACTCCAGGATCCGCCAGCGCCGCCCCCCAACCCCGGCCCCTGCTGATGACTTTTCCCTCCTGTCTTCAGCAGAAGGCCCTCATTAGATACGGCGGGAGGCGGGGAGAGCACACCCGGAATGGATCCAGGTTAGATCGTGTTGTTAAGGAGCAAGGGGTGGCTACCTGTCCAGGGAACAGCAGCTGCATCACACGGCGTGCNGCGGCTAGAGCCGAGCAGAGAGCCTTGGAGGCCCCTGCCGGAGTCCAGGGGAACACCTCCGACTGGCGGGCGAGACCAGCGCCACGGCTGCTCATCCCTGGGCCTCACAAACCATCTTGGGAGCCAGGAAGCCAGGGCCCAGCCCCTGAAGGAGCCAGTTCACAAATCCTGATGACCAGCATCTGAGAGCTGGTGACTTTGCCTGGAGATGAGGGTGAACCGGGGCTGTGCGGATCCTCCCACCCAGAACGTCCCTCCCCCCTTCCCTGAGACCCCCCCAACCCTGAGCTCCCAGGTGGTCCCTGGCCTTGTGTGGACGGGACTCCTTGTGCCTAGTTTTCTCCTTGGCAGAGGGTCTGTGGTGCCGCCCTCCCGGCCCATCTCTCCAAGCACAGCGGGCAGTCGCCCACATCTGGGGTAGAACTCCAGGATCCGCCAGCGCCGCCCCCCAACCCCGGCTCCTGCTGATGACTTTTCCCTCCTGTCTTCAGCAGAAGGCCCTCATTAGATACGGCGGGAGGCGGGGAGAGCACACCCGGAATGGATCGAGGTTAGATCGTGTTGTTAAGGAGCAAGGGGTGGCTACCTGTCCAGGGAACAGCAGCTGCATCACACGGCGTGCTCATCTGGGAGCAGCTGGTCCCTGAGGTGCCCCTTCGGAGGTGAGGGGCTCTCGCTGTGTCTTTCCAATGCCTCTCAGGGTCCCCGTCCAGGTTGCTCCATTTGGTCACCAGACATGCCCCCGCAGCCTCCAGAGCCCGACCCCAGGATGTGAGGGAGACCCGTGGGCTCTGTAGGGCTGGCCCCTCCTCATGTCTGAGGTCTCGCCCTGGGTACCCCACCCTATCCTGTCCCTCACCATTGGTCCAATGACCTGACCCCTTTTCTTCTTAGGCCTCTGCTGGAAATGGCAATAGTACGTGTGTGTGTGCCTGTGTGCCGTCCATCTTCCCCATCAGGAGGCACACTTAGCAAGCCATGGTGTTTGCAGTAGATGTTCGTGCACGACGCTTGTAGAAAAACACTCAGCAACAGGCGGAGCCTGCCTCGTACTGTCCGTGTGAGCCTGTGTTGAGCAGGTGAATGACTGTGCACAATCAGTGGTGTGTAGACTTTGGAAATTGCACCCTGGCTGGTGTGGCTCAGTGGGTCAAGTGCTGGCCTACAAACCACAGTGTCGCTGGTTTGATTCCCACTCAGGGCACATGTCTGGGTTGCGGGCCAGGTCCCCAGTAGGGGGTACGTGAAAGGCAACCACACATTGATATTTCTCTCCTTCTCTTAAGAAAGAGAGAACGGGAGAAAGGGAGGAAGGGGAAAAGGGAGAAAAGAAAAAGAGAGAGAGAGAGAGAGAGAGAAAGAAAAAGGGAGGAAGGAAGGAAGGATGGAAGAAATTTCTAGAAAACTGGCCTTGGAGACAAGATGGAGGTGTCAGCACAATGATGACTACTTCACCATCTCTGGGAAAGACCCCAATACCCTCAGAGGGGCTCCCTGGAGCTTGGCCCGGGGATATGCCCATGGACAGATGGGGGTGGGGCACCGTAGGGACGTGCCTGACCCAAGCTGGGCGCTCACAGCACTCTGCCTGCTTGGGGTGACCTGAGGCTACAAGGATCTGCCTTCTGTTTTCTTTGATTTTCAGTCAGCTTTTTAAAGCATAAAGTTAACTGTGGAGAGCTAATCATGATGCAAATGATTTCTCTTTGTGGAAATGCAAATAATTCTCTCCTGTTAAATGGCGATTGGTTACCACCCCTGTGGAAGAAGTAAGTCGTCTCGCACCTGTGAGCCAGCCGATTCATCCCAGCATCCGGATTTCCTTTAAACTTGGGTCTCGCATTAATTCATTAGCTGAATAAAAATCTTTGGCTTGTGTCCATTTGATATTTCTACGAAAGTTGCAATTTTACTCTTAAACAGATATCGGTCCTTTAACAGACCCAAGCAGAGCCAATGGGAACGGGGGTGGGGTGGGGTGCTGTGCCATGTTGCTCTGTAGGCGGAAGACAGTGGGCTGTCAGAGATGACAGGGGATCCTGGAGGTCCCCAGTGTCTGCATGCCCTTCCCTCACTTTCCTCTGAGCCGCCTCAAGTCGGGCTTCCATCAGCTACAGCAAAGAGACAGCTTGCCAATACAGCTCTCCCATCGCAGGCACTGAATTAAGAGGCCAGGTGGAATTTTAGAAAAACCCAGCTCTACGGCTTGAAAGCAATAAGCAAGGGACCCTGGAGGAAGCAAACCCAGGTCCCCTGTGATGGGGAAGAGGCAAAGGGGGGCTTCCACAGCGCTGGAAGGGGGCAATCACTCAGATTGGGGGATCTGTGACCTGATGACCAGCAGGCTTGGGAAAGGAGCTCAGGACCATGGGCAAGATGTCCTGAGGGCAAAAGCCTTAGAATACTCCCCCACAGCTCCGCCGGAAGCCCACAGAAGACCATCCCCCCACGCCTCCAGTGCCCTCTGAGGACAGACCCCTCCCATGGGGGGAGCATACTGGGTGGCAGAGCTCTGGGCCAGGGCAGACCTCAGCCAGCAAAGGACCCTGCCCTGGGCAGAGGAGTGAGCGCCCACGGGGGCTCCCATGGCAGCTCATCACTTGTACCCAAAATTTACATGTAAGTGAAAGGTGTGTGAAAGCCACCGCAAGAACACCAAAAGGCACGCACGTTGCTGGGCTCCTTCAAACCTGGTTATTCTCAGAGCAATTGTGGACTTCAGGAAGGCGCACTCCACCCTCTCGCAAAACTGCTGAGTAATGGACGGGCGAGGAAGGAGCAGCCAGACTCTCCCATGCCGCCTTTTACTGTGCTTGGGTACACGGCCACCCACTGCTGCCTGTGGCATGGCGTCGTGGAAACGGGATGGACTCTGAGTCCGAGAAGTGTGGTTTGAACACTGGTCTGTCCTTAGTTAGCTAAGTGACCTCGGCTGAGTCCTTTAACCTCCCGGGCCCTCAGCTTTTTCATGCAGATTGGGGTGGCATGGGGTGGCATGCAGTGATGAGGAGTGCGTGGGACAGGATGCCTGTGCCCATCCAGGCTGGGAGACTCTGTGCTCAGAGCAGGAAAAAAGCTGGTGTTCCGCAAAGAAACGGGGTCTCCAAACATTTGGCCTTTTCTCAGTACCCTCTGCCACTCCACCCTCTTGTCCTGGGGGCCCGGAAGGACGCATGTGGCGTCCCAGGAGTATCCTTTTAGATATTGTAGCTCAGTTGAATTGACTTCAGTGGCGCACAGGGCCAGCTGGAAGTCTATTCCAGGGGCCGGTCCCACACAGCTGTGAACCAGGAACTGGCCCATGTGAGGCGACTTCAGAGGACCCGGGGGCAGGCTGCCCACCCACCCTTCAAAACCTCCAGCTCCCAGAAATCCCACCTTCCATTCTTCATCCCTTGTTCTCGGGCTCCCTCTGTGTGTACCCCCAGCCAGGCGCAAGGGCACACCCGGCACCGCTGGGGCGGGCTATCCCAGCACAGAGATGGTTCACTTCGGAAATGGCAGGGGCTTTGTGGCCCGAGAGACTGACGGGAGAAATCACAAGCTCTCCGTGTTTGCCAGGAAGAGGATGCCACGTGGGCCGCACACCAGCCCTGTCTTCATTTTTGCAAATGCTGGGAATCTTCACGGTACAACGTGCGTTGTGCTGGGTGCGGGAAGTCCGGGAGCTGCCACCTGTTTCTGGTGGCTCTGCCGCGGATGCGAAGGGCCCTCGGACGGCCCCTCACCGATGAGTTTCTTAATGAATCCGCGGCTCAGTGAGCAAATGGCTTTCTTTTCTCCCAGAGAGGAAAGAAAGGAGGAAGTCTCCGAATTGTGCTAATTGTCTAAGGTTAAATGGATACATTTAAAAATAGTCCCAGACATCCAGTGAGTCGGGAGAGGTCTGCCCAAAGGACGTACCTGGACGGGGAGGTGAAACCCACACAAAAGGCCCAGAGAGAAACTGGCAGCTTGGAAGGGACTAGGGTGAAAAAGGAGGAACCGGTAGAAAGTTTACTTCTGTGCTCTTCCTTCGAAAAGAGAAGAAGACTCCCTCCTGCTGGCTGAGGAAGGGGGTGGGCTGTGGCGAGGATCTGGGGGAGGAGGGGAGGGAGACCGAACCTCAAAGGGACCCCAGATCAGGAGGCACAAGTCAACAGCAAAAGACAAACAGCCTGTGAACACAGCAGCAAGGGATCTGAGAGACTTTGTTTCTCCAAAGAAGACGCATAGATGGCCAGTAAGCAAATAAAAAGGTGCTCTGCGTCATCGGTCGTCAGGGAGATACAGATCAAGCCGTGATGAGATATCACTTCACACCCAATGGGACTGCCGTGATCAAAACAATGGAAAAGAAGTGTTGACGGGGATGTGGAGAAATCAGAACCCTCGTGCACTGCTGGTGGGGACGGGAAATGGGGGGGCCCGCTGTGCAGAATGGTCTGGAAGCTCCTCCAAAAGTTACGCAGAGAGTTATCGTGTAACTCACACAGCAACTCCGCACAGGGTGAGTTCCAAAGAGAGACGAAAGGGCACGTCCGACAAAAACTTGCCCGCAAATCTTCACAGCACTGCTACTCACAACAGCCCCAAGGAAAAACAACCCAGGTGCACGTGAGCAGACGCGTGGGCTTACGCGACGCGGCCCGTCCACACGACAGAATACTAGTCAGCTGTCAAAAGAAATGAAGTTCTGATACAAGCTACCGTGTGGATGAACCTTGAAAAACGTAAGTGAAAAAAAAGGTAGGCGCAAAAAAAACCACAGATGATTCCATTTACATGAAATGTCCGAAACAGGCAAATCCAGACAGAAAATAACTGGCTCCTTGTCAGGGGTTCAGGCAGGGGGTGGAGACACAGGTGAACGCTTGATGGAGAGGGGTTTCTCTTGGGGTGACAGAAGTGATCCAGAACTAGACGGTGATAATGCCGCCATAACCTTGTGATTTTTGAAGTAAATGCCACTGAAGTGTATATTTTAAAATCACTGAAGTGGGAATTTCGTGTACAAGAATTTTACCTCAATAAACAAACAGGGGCAGTGTTCACACTACGCAATTTGGAGCCCAGTGCAAAATGAAAAAACAAGGACCCTTGTACAAAAGTTACTACAAATGTCGAGATGGTGACGGCGAAGCATGAAACCGGCCATGGGGCCGTGTGTCACTCAGGACACAGGTAGCACCCCCAGAGGGGGGAGCGGGAACCCACCTACCAGCCTGGAGCCAGGTGGGGCCCACAGGGGAGAACGGGCTTTGGGCGGGTCTGCGGCGGGTGCGGCAGTTCTGATGCGCTCCCGAAGGAAAGGAGGTGGACAAGGGGACATTTGGAGAGCGCAGGCTGTCACCTTAGTGGCTGTAGCCTGGCTGCCCCACTCCTCCCGCCTTTTCCTTACCACCCACTAACATGGCTCAGGCCTTCCTCCCAAGGCAGCGGGTGGTCCTGAACGGATTTCTCGGGACTCCCAGGAGGGCTCCGCTGCCTTGTGGGCCTCCTCTTCCAGGAAGCCCAGCCACCCTGCTCCTCAGCCTTCCCTGCCACTCTGTCCCCCTCCCCCTCCTCCCCATTCCCCGTTGCTCTGCTGGCACCAGGATGGTGAACAGGCATTTCAAATTCTTTATTATACTTTTAGATTATACATACAGGGGTGGGGGTGGAGGAAAGAATCACCTTCAAGACTTCCTTCAGCATGGGCTGACCACCAGGAATAAAAGCAGGCGTGCACTGTGCCCTGGGAAGGTTCTGGCCTGGATGAGGAGACTGAGAGGCAGACTCGCACGGCCACTGAGGACTCCACGAACCGTCACAGGGACAGCAGAGGGGGTAACTGATCTGATCCTGTGCAAGAGTCATTCAACAAGATCTCGTCCCTCTGGAGATGGGTAGCCAGGCTGTCCACTCACAAACTGGCATTTCCAGGTGGGAGCCCGGGGGTCAAGGGCAGCCCGGGCAGAAGAGGCCCCACTTGGCCAAGCCTGGGTGCACACAAGGGCATGTCGAGTGGGGGGCAGACAATTTCTGTGGCCTGGGTCCAGGAGCCGTGGGGGCGGGGCGCTGCCAGGAGGCCGGGCTAGGACCTGGGGAGCCATCCCACCGGCCACTTCTGCTGGGCTGAGAAGATCAGCAGGGACTCGCCCTGGGGAAACTGGGGCCCAGGAAGTGGCATGTTCACGGGCTGTGGGAGCTCACAGAAAGCTCCCCCTGGGCCAGCACCCCAGATCCAGGTCAACCTCTCCTCCCTGGTGAGTTTTCGGGGGAGCTGCAGGTGGAGGTATGGGGGACAACCAGCAGGACTAGCGTTCTTGCAGAGGGTTCCCCAGCAACACTGGGAGAGTGATGGTAGGGGACACGCAGTGTCAGGGCTGGAGCTGGGAGGTTGGGACATCTCCTCTGTTCTCCTCTCGGTGAGAGGAAGAAGGCACCACCCAGCAGGCATCCACTTGGAAATTGTAGGTGGCAGGAGGGAGGAAGGACACCCACAGCACGGGGGGGGGGGGGGGGCTCTGAGGCACACCCAGGGGCAGCTTGGCCCCACACTTCCTGGGCAATCTGAGATGGTCATGTGAACAGTGGCAGTGAGTGTCACAGCTACTTTGGACCTGTCCCCTCATCCGCAGAAGTCTTGGTCATTGCAGGAGTTAAATGAGACCATGGACAGAAGGTCTCTGGCAGAGACCCCGACACAGAATAAGTAAGGCCTTAGTAGGTGTTCACTCCAGTTACTCGTACTGCTTGTACTGCACCGTCTTCTCCCTCCCCCTCATCCTCGACATCACCCACGGCACATCGAGCCGTTCTCCCAGCTCTGCCTGTTTCACAGGAGTCTTTTGAGAGTAAAATCTAGTAACGAACATTACATTCTGACGAGAGACAGAGCTGCACAGGAACTAGATCACAGGTGGAGAGGGTCCGGGAGGTGCCCTGCTGTGTGGCCTTGCAAAAGTTACTTCTCCTCTCTGAGCCTCCAGCGCAGAGTCCTCCAGCTCTGCCTCGCTGGGGTCTGGGGCCTTAGCTCTCTGAGCTGAGCGGGCAACAGCTGATGGTTCTGTCACAAACACACTGTCGTGAGTCAGCCGCTGCCTCCAGCCAGGGCGACCAGCTGTGTCTGAGCCACGGGCTCCCTGGGAAGGTGCTGAACTCCGCTGGGTTGATTTCCTGCCTGCGTGCATGGCCGCTGCAACCCTGCAGGAAGCAGACCCCGGGTGGTTGTCCCTGCCACTGTCCCTCCCGCTGTCCCTGCCGCTGTCTCTCCCGCCTGGCCTGGTATTCCCGGGCAGCTGGACACCCAGCTGCCAGATTGCTTGATATCAGGGAGTTATTGCCTGGTAACTGGTTAAGGGCTTAGACACAGGGAGATGGCCTTCTATGGCTGGGTAAGTTTTAGCATCACAAGAGCTTCCAGACGAAAAAAAAGAAATGCCGTTTCTGCCTTTTGCATTAGTGATGTTTCTTAATGCTAAAGATGGGTGGGCGTGTGAAGACAGGCACTTCCTGCCGGTCCCGGGAGTGGGGGAGGGTTCAGCCAAAGTCCCTGCCTCCCTTCCCGCCCTGGCCTCCAGTTCCGCTTGCAGCGGGTTACCCTAGTCCCTGCCCAGGTCGGTCCCTCAGCCTCAGGAGGGGACAGCGCTGCGTTTCACTTACCCCATGCAGTGTTTGTGACAGAGCAACGGGGCACGCCTGATGTACAATACGGCCAAGAGTGCTGAAGAACTTATTGTCCTGCCCCCCAAAATGCAGCATTCAAAATAATGTGTATAATATGTTTGCAACTGTGACTGTATTTTATGCTTTTGGAGATACTGTATATGTGTTATGTGTTTATGTAAAATATGTAGATATCCATTTATATGGTTAAAAGCCATGTGTGAAGAGCATTTGCCTCATTGTTCTGCTTTCTTATGCTTTTCTCTTTTTTTAATTAAGTGCAAAATACTTTTATAATCAGAAAAAAATGTGGGGTTTTTTCAGCTGACAATTTTTTCCCTTTTAAATATATTTTATTGATTATGCTATTACAGTTGTCCCATTCCCCCACTTTATTCCCCTCTGCCCTGTACACCCCCTCCCGCCCTCCCCACTTAGTTCATGTCCATGGGTCGTACATACAAGTTCTTTGGCTTCTGCATTTCCTATACTATTCTTAACCTCCCCCTGTCTGTTTTGTACCTACCATTTCTGCTTCTTATTTCCTGTACCTCTTTCCCCATTCTCTCCCACACTGCCTACCTCCCCACTGATTACCCTTCATGTGATCTCCATTTCTGTGATTCTGTTCCTGTTCTATTGTTTGCTTAGTTTGGTTTTGTTTTTTTTTAGGTTTGGTTGTTGAGAGTTGTGAGTTTGTTGTTATTTTACTATTCATTTTTTGATCATCTTCTTTTTCTTAGATAAGTCCCTTTAACATTTCATATAACAAGGGCTTGGTGATGATGAACTCCTTTAACTTGACCTTATCGGGAAACACTTTATCTTCCTGTGGGGGCGACTTGTCTCACGAGTCCCCCCGAGTGCCATGGACAAAACTGAATAATGACCGAGACATGATGGATCTGCTTGGGGAGGAGAAGTGAGCTGTGGCCAGTTTCTCCTAGGAGAAAAAGGCCCCGAGTCCCCTGTTCCATAGCCTTTTATTGGGTTCTAATACACAGGAATACAGGGCAGCAAGGATCAAACAGTAGATAACATTTCAAAGATATCTGAGGGCTTCAGAGTCTGAGTCAGTGCCTGTCAGGAAGAGAGTTGCAGAAACTTTGGGAGACATACTCATTTCCTCTTGGACCCTTATCATATGAGAGAAAGCGCTCTTAGCAGAGCAGATTTCACAGGTTTATCAGCAAGTCTTTGTGATGCCAGATTTTTCCCCAGGACACGCTCTAGCAAGGCAAGGAGCTGCACCTCTCCCCAACAGGTATTCAGGTTTAAGGGGATTAGAGCCAGGAAGCGCTTCTCCCAGGGAACATGGGGACTCAGGCTATGTCAAAGCTGGGGGGGGCGAGAGTTCATTGCTCTTTGTTGCAGCCCCCCGAGTCCTTCCATGAAGGCCTCCCAAGTGATTGAGTCTGGCTTAGGTTGCCCCCCGCTGTGAGGGATCTTACCCATCATTGACTTCTGACCAAGCTTTGGAGGCAGGGAGAGGAAACCGAGGCAGCATTTGCTACCAGAGACAGGCTTTGTCTCCTGCAGCTGGCATTCCAAAGGCCGTCCATGGCCCTTAGCCACAAGGGGTTGAGATACAATTCCTAAAACCAGGCAGAGTGGTCTACAACGTCTTTCCTTCCATTCTAAATGATAGGTTTGCTGGATAGAGTCATCTTGGATGTAGGTCCTTGCTTTTCATGACTTGGAATACTTCTTTCCAGCCCCTTCTTGCCTGTAAGGTTTCTTTTAAGAAATCATCTGATAGTCTTACAGGAACTCCTTTGTAGGTAACTGTCTCCTTTTCTCTTGCTGCTTTTAAGATTTGCTGCTTTTAAGATTCTCTCCTTCTCTTTAATCTCATGTAATGTAATCATGATGTGCCTTGGTGTATTCCTCCCTGGATCCAACTTCTTTGTGACTCTGAGCTTCCTGGATTTCCTGGAAGTCTATTTCCTTTGCCAGATTGGGCAAGTTCTCCTTCATTATTTTTTCAAATAAGTTTTTGATTTCCTGCTCTTTCTCTTCTTCTTCTTCTGGCACCCCTATGATTCAGATGTTGGAACATTTAAAGTTGTCCTGGAGGTTCCTAAGGCTCTCTTCATTTTTTCAATTCTTGTTTCTTCGTTCTGTTCTGGTTGAATATTTATTTCTTCCTTCTGCTCAAAACCATTGACTTCAGTCCTGGTTCCCTTCCCATCACTACTGGTTCCCTGTACATTTTCTTTTATTTCACTTTTCATAGTCTTTACTCTTTCCTCTATTTTACAACCATACTCAACCAATTCTGTGAGCATCCTGATCACCAGTATTTTGAGCTGTGCACAAGATAGGTTGGCTATCTCTTTGTCTCTTAGTTGTATTTTTTCTGGAGTTTTGACCTGTTTTTTTATTTGGACCATTTTTTTTTTTGTCTTAGCGCACCTCTTACATAGTAAGGGGCAGAGCCTTAGGTGTTCACCAGGGCAGGGCAACCCACATCGAGTTATGGCGCTATATGTGGGGGAGGGGTCCAAGAGGTAACAAAGCCACTTGCTCAGCTCTCTGCCAGTTTTCAGTCACTTCCCCCACTACCCACAAGCAAACTGGGCCCTTCTGGTGCTGATTTCCAGGAGGGTGGGTTTGTGTACGTTCTAGGACCCTGTGGGTCTCTCCAACAAACTCTCCCATGAGGCTGGGAGTTTCTCCTGCTGCCTCAACCCTCACAGGTGTTTTCAG
Organism: Sturnira hondurensis; assembly: GCF_014824575.4. NCBI lineage: Eukaryota > Metazoa > Chordata > Mammalia > Chiroptera > Phyllostomidae > Sturnira > Sturnira hondurensis. The sequence goes on along the minus strand of NW_028079044.1, from coordinate 58,415,026 downwards.
TCAGAGGTTTGAGGCTTTATTTCCCTGCGCTGGAACCCTGGGTTGTGAGTCTGTCTCGCTTCCCAGTTGTTCCTCCTGGTTTATCCACACGTGAATGTGGGACCACCTGCCCCTCCAGCTGCCACCTTGCTGAGAGTCCTCTTCGCCGGGCTGCTGTCGCCGCCCCTCCTACTGGTCTGGGTGAGTGTTTCTTCTTTAACTCCTTGGTTGTTGGACTTCCATACAGTTTGATTTTCTGGCAGTTCTGGTTGTTTTTGTTTTTAAATTTGTTGTTGTCCTTGTTTTGATTATGTGAGGAGGCACAGTGTGTCTACCTATGCCTCCATCTTGTCCAGAAGTCCTCAGATGACCATAAAACATTTTTAAAACATATTTTCTGGTGTTACTTCTGCACTTGGCACCCACTCCGTGACCTTGAGTTCTCTTGGTCCTGCTCACACAGCTCTGAGTGCACCCTGGTCTCCTCGTTCTCTGCCTGGCTGCACCCAGTCCCTAAGGGCAGGCTGCCCTGGAACCCCTCTGTTCCGGCTCTGCACCCCCTCTGGGAAGCCCACCCGCCGCTGGGCCCCCACTACCATCCATGTCACTGCCTGATGGGAGAGCTGGCCCGGCAGACAGAGATCTCAGGTTATCCAAAGTCACGTGGAACAAAAATCCAAACAACTCGCGGCTGCGTGCTGCTCTGCTGAATGCTGTGGGTGTGGTCGGCAGAGGCCTGTGGCTGCTCTGTCCTCTGGCAGGTCCCTGAGAGCCCACCTCCTCCCCCAGTGGCTGCCACGGCCTCCTAACTGGCCACCTTCCAGGCCATTGTCCCCCTATCTCGAAAGTTTTTCCCTTGCCCAATAATCGGATTCCGTCGCATTCCTGCTTTGGATTCCCCAGCGGCTCCCTGGTGGCCTTGGGGATAAAGTTCGTCCAGGCTCAAGGTCCCATGTCCTCGGTGAGGGTCCCTGCTGGCCCAGCCCCAGATCAGGCTCCCCATGCTCTGGCTGGGCTTCTGCTTGCAGGGCCTCGCAGTTCATCACAAACACCCCCATATCAATGAAGCACCCCAGTATACCTTCCCCACCCCTGCTGGTCGGCTGGACATGCAGGGTGGTGGTGAAGGTGAAGCTGTGCTCACTACTCAGTGGATGAGGAAAATGGGTCTCAAAGAGGCTGGCACAGCTGGTGAGCAGCAAGCCCTGGGCCTCGGGCTTCAGGGTTTAAATTGGTTCAGGGAGATCCTGGGGGGCGGCGGGGTGGGGGGTGTTTATTTTTGCAGGAAATAGCTGGAGAGGATGGCTGCAGTAATTACCATTTCTTCTGCTCTCTGAGGGGCTGCTATCTTTGGCAAACTAATTACTAATAAGGTTTGCTCAACAGCTAGTATAATTGCTACAGAAAACTATCTTTAAGGACTTATTCTGCCCAATTTGAGGCTTGATGTCATGAGCCACAGTGCTCTGAGGACCCTTTCCTGTGAGGCGGAGGGTCAGTGCCTGCGGCTGCCCCTCCCCAGGACAGCCTGTGTGGGTGGGGGGCTGAGAGGGGGTGTGAGAGTGGCCGGAGCAGCCCTCTTGTCCCCCCTGACAGGGAGGTTTCCCTCCCTCTGGGGCCATTTTTGAATTTTCTTTTTTCCTGAACCCTTTGCCAAGTAGCCAAACAGCTCTCTTGGTTTAAACCTCAACTTTGCCACAGATCTCAGTTTCTAGATGTGTCAGATGAGGACAGTGACCTGCGTCTTTCAGGGCATGTGAGGACAAACAAGGCAGTGGCCATAGAGTGGCCAGCACCATGGCGGGAACACTGCAGGTGCCTAACAAGGGCTTTTTCCTGTTGTGGACTGAGTGTTTGCGTCGCCCCAGAGGCATCGGTGGAGGCCCTTTCTTTGCAGTGGGATGGCATTTGGAGGCGGGGCCTTGGGAGGTGATTAGGGGCGGTCAGCAGCATGGGGCCGTGATGGGGTTAGTGCCCTCTTAGAAGAGGTGCGAGGCAGTGCTCTCTCTCTGTCCGTCTCTCTCTCTCCCCCCGCACTGGCACACCCCAAGGAAAGACCAGTGCCAGCCTACAGCAAGGAGGTGTCCACCTGCAGGTCATGGAGAGGGCCCCTTCCTGGGAGGGACAGCAGCACGCTGTGGCCCCCCTCCCTTCTGGGCTTCCGGGGAAGAGAGCCACGTGCTCCCCAGGGGGGAAACTGTGCCTGGAGAGGGGTCTGGAAGCGTCTCACCAAACTTTGAGTGATGGCTAGCTGTCTCCATGCAGTGGGATTTACACTTTTAATTTGTACCTTTATGAATTATTTTCATTTTATGTAATAAGCATCTACCGAGTTTACAATAAATACGGCCCAGCAAGTTCTCTCTGAGGGAGCCTTCTCCAGCAGCCCAGCTTCCTTGTGCTAAGCGACCAATCACCACCTTCCCCATCCTGGAGACTGAGAGACACCAGGGCAGGCAGGTGCGTCCCCAACTGCCCACAAGGTGGGGAAAAACACACACACACAGGTGTCCAGAAGGCGATGGTTCCCAGCTTCCTGCAGGCAACCCGCTCCCCTCGTATTTATTAAAGTGTATTCCGCTCTCCCTGGCTCGCTGGTGTGTTTGGCACGCCGAGCTGATGGGCTGTGCCTTCTGTGTCGCTGGTCGTGTGCAGTCGGCGCAGGCACCACGTGCGTTCATGTCCGATGCTCAGGACGAGGAGAGGACTCACTTTCTGCAGTGTGTCCAAAGTCCTCCCAGCTCAGGCCCGTCGATCTGCCTCCAACAGCTGCGGGTAGACATCCCTCTTCAGTTGCTATTGCCAATCATCAATGGGGATTTACGAGTATTTTTTTAAAGTCTGGAAATATTTCTTCCTTTAATTTTTTTATTGTGTTTTTCCCATTACCACTATTGCCCTTACACCCCCGGCCCCCAGCAATCACCGCACTGATGTCCGAGTCCAGGAGGCCTGCCTCCTTTTTGCTCTACTCCTCCACCCCTAACCATCCCCTTTAGCTGTCGTCCTGTTCTCCATCTATGTGTCTGTCTTGGTTTCTAACCATTGGCCTAGATATTCCTTTTTGGTTGCTATTGCCAATGATAAATATGGATTTATGAATATTTTCTTAAAAGCTTGGCAATATTTCCATGTCCCCAGAGCTTTCCTGGTGGAAGAAAGGGTGACTGTCTCTTGTCCAGTGTTGTACTAATAATACCGCACAGCCAGCCCTGCCTGCCCACCTGCCTCGGACACCTGCAAGCGCTTTATTTGGAGTCGCTCAACACTGTGGCCGCCACCCCCTTCCTGTAGGTGGGGACCTTTGCCCCAGCTCACACAGCGGGGAGCCCAGTCAGCCAGGATGTGAGCTCAGCCCATGTAACCCAGGACTTCTCCCCAACACCCACTGTATGGCCTCTCCCCCATGTGCCACAGGGGGAGGGGTTGACATGTCCCAACCCTCACTGGGAGGAGGGATGGGAAGCCCAGGCCTGGTGGCTGGAAGCCTGCTGCACTACCCACAGCTTCCCATGGATATCTCTGGGCACTGCTGGCCCTGGGGCAGCCACGCAAGGGGGCTTGGGATCTGAGTGGGAGGAGCTGTCACTGTCCAGAGCTTAGGGACACGCTCGACCTCCCCCATGTCCCCCTCACAACAGTAGGTCACCTATGGAAAGGATGGTGAACAAAGAACCAGGCACTAGGTTCAAAGAAAAACAAGAACCCAGGGGAAACGCAGGACTCCTCCAAGCCCAACGATGTGTTTCCATGAGGCCGTGAGCAGAGTGTCTCTGGTGTGTGGATCTGTGGCCCAAAAGGCTGTGGGGAGGTGTGGAACCAGGAGCTCTCAGCCGGCAGCCTTTGGTGGTGTGGCTATATTAAGATCAATTACACCGTGCAACAAACATTTGGATCCTTCCCAAAACCCTAACTGCTGGGATTTGAATATGCATGAGAAGCTGCCCAGAAAAGACTAAAATACATACATACATATATATAGTCCAAAAGCCAGACGGCTCTGGGGTGAAGAATGACAAAAGGCGGCTTTGCACTCTGAGGAAAGGGTGTGGGAAGACGCCAAGTCCTAGTGCCGGGTGAGCTGACGAAGGCTCATTCACAATCAACGTGCAAATCCAGCGCTCCCCAGAGCTGTGTCCACACACACCTTTCCGTCCTCACCAGAAGTCTGTGAGGTCAGAAATGTTTTTCCCAGTTACAGATGTGGGCTGGGGTGGGGCAAGGCTGGAGGCAGCAAGAGGAGGGTTCGAGCAGCGGTCTGTCGGGGCCTGGGCTCTGCCTTTCCCACCTGTCTCAGACCCTGGAAAGGGCCCATTCCGACCCACTGTGCTCCTCCAGGTTCAGGCTCCTTGGAAACAATGTTGCCCTTCGGCTTCCCGGCCCTCTGCCCAAGGCAACTGAGTTGGACAGGACCGCCAGCTGATATCCACCAGGAGCAATCAGCAAAGAAAGACTTCTTGGAAATTCAGAGTCATAATTCCAAAAAATGGAGGTAATTAGGTGAATGATAAAATGAGCACAGGCAAACACCAAATCAATAATGGAGACAATAAAGCCAAAGAAACCTTCAAAAAAAATAGATCAGAAAGGCAAGAGAACACAAAACAAAGTTATTACCAATACATATGTAGAACTGATGCTCAATTTCTAATAGGAGTCCTTGGAGGGGATAAAAAGATAGAAGAAATGCAGGAGAGAAAATAAAAGAACGATAAAAGTACATTTCTCTGGGCTAACGGAAGACTTGGGTCTCCAAGTCGAAAGTCACTACCAAGTGTTGAAGGGGAAGAGCTTACAAAGCCGCAAACTTTCTAGGTGAAAGTTTATATTCTGAAAGAATTTCAGAATTCCTAAGATGCAGAGAAAGCCTAAAAGCCTCCAGAGTGAAAAAATCAAATGACCAGCAAAAGAACAAGCAGAAGACTGACTTCGGGCGAATTAGCGTGGAAAGTATCGTCCAGCCCCCTGTCAGGCTCAGGGCAAAGAAAGACATATTCAAACCGCACAGACTCAGAAGGTTTGTCACCCATAGGTCGATCCCGAGAGAGACAACCACGGGTACATCTCCAGCGAAACAAAGACAGAATCCAAGAAGGAGGATGAGAGTAGCAGAGAAACCAAAAAACTTTCACCAAACCCAGGGGTGCAATGTGAAGAAAGATCACAGGACAGCCCTGGCCCGGTAGCTCAGTTGGTTGGAGCATCATACAGTACACCGAAAGGTTGTGGGTTCAATTCCCCAGTCGGGCACGTAGGGGAGGCAACCGATCAGTGTTTCCCTCTCATATTGCTCACTCTCTCTCTCTCTCTCTCCCCCTTCCTTTCTCTCTAAAAATCCATACGCATGTCCTTGGGTGAGGATCAAAAACAAACAAAAAGATCCCAGCATAATGACTGTGCCATGGACCCCACGAGCAAACGGTACCGCTCCGGCCAGGAAACCGGAAGGCCCTGAAAAGAACACGTCCACGAGGAAAAACACACTTTCTTCAGCAAGAACTGGTGAAGGAATGGATAACCCTAGTGAGGATGGGAAAGCTTATCGAAACCTGAAACGCTGAAACAGCGCACACTGCCCCTTCACCTAGTAACGTCAGGCTCCACCCCCTTCTCTACATCTGCGAAGGCTGTTATATAATCATACTATTTAAAATGCCGGCTATTGGTTTAAATTCGTTTGGAATCAGCTGGACTGTCAAAGCACAGAAATAATTATAGTCACAGAACAGAGCGTCCGTGTTTGCGGCTTGGCAATGCAACAATGAGAGGCCTGGGGGCCGGCGAGTGGGCAGTCACAGAGTTGGGGGGGGCCAGGGAGCCACAGGAATCTAACCTCACTTTTTATATCAAGAGATATTGACCAGAGCTGATGTGCTGAGAAATACAGGTTTGTACGTACTGTGGAAAGCAGCCAGGGTAGCTGTAGAAGGAATACAAAATTTCTTGTGTCTGGCAGAGAGAGACTGGGTAGGCTGGGAAGTGTTATTGACATAAGTAGGTTAAAATGTCTCCTTGATGGGCAAATTCTTTTACTCACCATATACTTACCATGCACATACCATGTGCTTGGCACTGTGCTGTGTCCTGGGAGGTCAAGGATAAGCAGAAAACCCAGACCCTGTTCTCCAAAACCTGACTGTCTAGTGGGAGAGACAGATGTTAGTTATGTAAATAAAGGTAACATGGCAAATGTGACGAGTGTAAGCAGAGAGGCACAGGGTGCAGTAAGAGAGAGGTGTTAGACCCAGACAGGGAGGTCAGGGAAAGGCGCCATGACTGGCTGCAGAGCAGAAAAACGCTAAGTAAGCAGAGAAGAACATTTCCATCAGAAAGTACAAGCAGCATGTGCCATGGCCCTGTGGCAGGAGGGAGCGAGAGACTGAGAGGAACCAAGATTTCAGAGGACGGAGTGAGAGAGAGGAAGCAGAAGAGGAGAGGCTCAGAGGTCCCGAGGGGTGCCCGGCCCCATGAGCGGGGGAAGGATTTGGATCTAAAAGTACTGGGATAATGACCATGTTCTCTTCCCAAGTGTGGAATAAGATAGAAGGGCTCCCAGCTCCTTCTGGGAGGCTGATGCATCCCTCCTGACCTCTCTCCAGCTGCGGGACCACAGGTAATTTACGGGGCCTCCTGGGAGGCGAGGGTCTCACCTGGAGCCAGAGCAGTCCTACCTTTATGGCCAGCTGCTTAGGGAAACGAGGTCACTGTTCCAGCAGCCAGAGCTGGCCGATGACAGTAGTGTCGGAAGTCCAAAATGCCCGAGCAGAGAATTTCCTAACTCTTGCTTCTGATTGCTTCCCCCTTCTGGTCACCCACAGCGTCTCTGCTGCTGTATCTTGGGCTGCTTCAAGTGAGAGCAGCATTTCCCAAATGTGCCTCCCGAATGTGGCTGAAATCCCCTTTCAAATCTGCCGAGTGGGGTCCCACGAGCACAGTGCTCAGAGCTGTCCGTCTTCTCACGGGCATAAAGGGGGGCAGCCTCTCTGGAAGCACCTGTCCCTCGTCACCCAGAGAGACGTCAGGGGACTGTGGAAGACATGTAACTATCCTCCTGCGGGGGAGGGGAGGCCCGAGCCCGGCTGGGGCTCAGGAGGATGCGGCAGCCCCTGTACAGCCGGGGACAGGGGAGGCAAGGGCCCCTGCCTGTCAGCACCCCAACTTCCCCATTAACAGGACCCCTACATATCAGGGGTGCTCTCCCATTACCATCACCCTGGGCAGTTGCTGGGGTGTTACCTGCCTTTCTCATGTGTCCTCGGGGAGTTCATGTGACATAATTCCAGGTCACAGATGTCCCTCCCCCATTTTCCGGGTGTTTCGTTTCACTGTCTCGTGCGGTATCTCCAGACCCTAGCCAGCGGGTTTTAGACTCCAGATGCCTCCTACAACTGCCAGGCTGGATCCTCGACTCCACGTGGCCCGAACATCTGCTCCAAAGCTGCTTGCCCAAGAAAATGTCTTCCTTCACTTCTTTTCCTAAAAACACCACGGCCAGAACCTAGCCATCTGCAGGGATGCCTCCGTGCAGGTCAGATGACAGCACCCTGCACCCTACAGGAAGCCGGGGCCAAACCCTGGGAGGGCCTGTGGGCACCAAGTACTGATGGGAGCAGGGGAGGGTGACCACTGGGTGGCGGAGAGCTAGCTCACGGCATGAGCGGTCTGCTCACACACACAGCCACATAGTCATGGCCTCCGTCTGCAGAGTGGCACCACCTGTGCTCCCCGCTCGTGGGAGCAAGGTGGACCCTCAGTCTGGCAGGGGCCTTCAGGCCTTGAATGCATCACCCCCCCAACCCAGCCCAGCCTCGACTGTTCATGACCTGGAGGCACAGCTCTCCCATCCGCACCAGGTGTTGGCGGCGGGTGGGAGTGGACGGCAGAGTGCCTGCTTTCCTTTTCACTTGGACGTTCTGGGGTTCCAAGAAACACGTCTTTCTTTTCTCTCTCTCTCTCTCTCTCAATAGAAATGAAGAGGTTACAAGCGGTTTGTCAGATTCACTCCAGTCGGGGAAGATGACAGGGAGCCAAGGAGCCCCAGTCGGGGAGATTTGATAAGACAGAGGCCAGGAGAGAGGGGCAAGGGGCTGGCTTCCAGAGCAGGAGCCGGGACTGCAAAGGACCCACTACAGAAAACCAGGGGTCAGAGGTTCTCAGAAAATAAAGAGGGGAGCCGTGACCCAGAGGCACTGGGAGAGGGACATGAGTCTCAGCTCTCGCCCTTCGCCCTCTCCAAGGAGCCCCACGTGGTCTGTCTTCGGGCTGTTCAGGGTGCTGGCAACGCTCCGGGACTCGGACCTCACTTCTATGACCCTGGGCCGAAGAAATTGACTGGAGAGGGCTGGATACTGAACATTTTAGGCTCCAAGAGCCGGATCATCTTTGTCACAACCACTGAACTCTGCCCCTGCTGCTCAAGAGCAGTCAGAGAAACCTGAGAAATGGACGTGGTTTTGTTCCGATGAGACTTGTAGACACAGAAATCTGAATTTCAGGTACTTTTCCCATGTCATGAAACGTTATTCTTTCTTCAATTTTTTTTAACCATTTTAAAATGTAAACTGTTCTGAACTCATCGTGGACTGTCCAAACACAGGCCAGGGGCCATGCCTCCCAGGCCCTGCTCTGGCCTCTCACTGCTCAGAGCGCCATCCAAGGACCGCAGTGCAGCTCCACGGGGGAACTGGCTGTGGGTGCAGAGCCGCAGGGCCCGTCCAGATGCCCCGGTTCAAAGTCTGCACATCAACCAGGTCTCCAGGTGCCTGTGTGCACCTCACATTATGAAACAAGACAGAGGCCTGGGTGTCACCTGGGTTCTAATGTCATAGGTACCATTGCAGCCCGGATACCGGAGAGTCCCCAGGGAGAGCCGGCTGCCCCTCCACCTGGTCCCCGAAGCCCCTGGACACTCCTCTATGACAAAGCATGGCACCAGATGAGGGGGACTTGTCACATTCTGGGCTCCCCTAGGCCCTGGGTCCTGCCCGACCTTAATGCATGAAGGAAACTCCTACCTCGAGGGGCTCAGTCTCCTTACAGTGGGTGAGATGGGCTCCAGATGCTTTTGTGGCTGTGAAGGTGCTCTCCCCTGACTGGGGTAGACAGCTGGGAAAGCCCCTCCTGGCCTCTCTCCAGCTGTCCCCTGCCCCAGCTCCTTTCCCCTCGGGGCCCAGAGCCCTCTTCTCTAGGGGTCTAGGGCAGGGGGACACAGAGAGGCAGCCCCCCATTCAGCAGGCCCCACCGAGCCCTCGCCCCAGTCTACTCTTCCCCAGACCCTCCTCCTTCTCCCCTGAGCCCACAGCCCCAACCCACCTCCTTCCTCTGCCTTCCTTTCGTGGGCACCTGACCCAGCATTTCCCTGGAAATGGGGTGGGGGCAGTGCACAGCACTGGCCAGAAACTTGTACCCCACAAGGGTGGCCCTGAGTCTCCCAAGCGCCCCCTCCAAGGCCCCCTCCAACATGACAGCCTCCCAGCCCCCGGCATCCCCAACATAGCAGTCCCTGCAGCCCCTGCAGCCCCCGGCGTTGACACCCTGGGAGGCCAGTGGGGATGGAAACCCATAAAATCACCCTCCTTGTACAGACAGGAAGGGCCCAGAGAAGAGGAAAGACCTGCCCAGGATAGTGCAATCGGGGACCACCTCCCCGGACCCCGCACTGGGTCCCCCCAGTCCCCTCTGCAGGCTCCAGCTGCAGCAGGTACCTGAGCGAGAAGGGACAGGGCTCTGGTCCCTGGAAGGTGGAAGCCCAGAGAAAGGGGCCTGCTGGGACGGACTCCAACTCCATGCCGAGGAGACTGCCTTTGACTAAGACCAGTGTGACAGTGCCCTGCCCTCCCCCCATCCCCCACCTGCAGGTCCAGCCCTGGCCTGCGGAGGCCAAAGTGAGCAGCCCAGGGGAACAGGGATGGATGCTGTTTACTGAGCAGTTACTATGTGCCAGGCATGGTTCGAAGCACCAGGACTCTCTGAGGGTAATACTAATATTCCCATTTGAGGCATATCCAGAATGAAGATCAGAGAGTTTAATGGACAGGCCGGAGACCACAAAGCTGGTCAGGGAGTGGGGGAGGGACAGCAGAGAAAGCTGAGCTAGAAGGCGTCTCAGAAATCACTTCCTCATTCCTCTGGCTTCAAACCCAGGTCTGCCTGTCCCCGTTTCCCTGGGGCTCTCAGACCAGGCTGGCAGAGAGCCACCCGGGGCATGCTCAGGCCTGCCCATCTGCTGATACCTCAGAGGCACTAGTTCTAGAAGGTTCTAGATGGGCTGGAGAACAGGCTCGCCCACCCTGACGAAGCCTAACACCTGCCCTGGTCGATAGAACCAGCCTCCCTCTCATGGATCTAAGAATATGCCTCCTTCCTGAGGTCACTCAGTATCAGAGAGAATGCAAGGGCTTTGGGATCATCAGATCTGGGATAGAATCCCTCCTTTGTGGGCCTCAGTTTCCTCAGCTGTAAAGTGGGGATACCTAGCTAGCAGGGTTGATGGAAGGAACAGACAGAAGTGTGAAAAGGGCCATGCATAGATGGTGACCACACTGCTTGGCAGTCCCAGCCCTGGGAACCCGGCCCAGCCCTGGGAACCTGTTCCATCCTGGGAGCGCCCAGGGAGCACGCTTTTCCTCAGAAGGAAGCCCGAGTCTCGGGCACACAGCCCCGTGGAATGTGGCAAGGCTCCTTGGCGCTGAACCCTGGGTATGAGCACTTCTTCAATTAGTTTTCAACTAAAAATAACTCCTCTGGGCTGCACACCTACCTCCCGGCCTGGCACAGGGGCATGCCTGGGCCACCCACACCTTGGGGGGCATTCCCCAGCCTGTGATAGAACCTGCCACACGGGTGGGGACACAGAGCAGGGGGCTTTATTGAAAGAGATACAGAGCTGGATGAGGGATCCTGCCATCCGTAAAACAACGCCTCCATCACCCCACGCTGCACTCAATTCCTGCACACCCTCCCCCCATCCCTTCCGGCTCCTGGACAGCCAGCCACACGCAGGGGCCTTACCCAGCCTCATCAGAGGTGCCCGAGAGGGCCTTGAGGGTTCATTCACGACAGGGTTGGGGGACCAAGGGCAGCCCCTCCGGGCAGTCACTGGCACCAGTCACACCGTCCTGCACCTGTGCCCAGACGGCCCTCATCACTTGCAGCTCTGGAGCCGGGTCCTGTGGTGCTTCTCCTGGGTCAGGAGGGGGATGAAGGTGTCGCTGTGGGAGATCTTCAGCCCGCTCCAGCTGCCCTCCTTCCCGGCCTCGGGCTCCGGCAGCGGCGGGTTGTCCAGATCGCTGCGGGAGCCGCCCGCCTTGCCCTCGCCGCCGGCGCTGCTGGAGTTGAGCTCCATGAGCTCCAGCTCATGCTTGGCGGCCGTCTCCAGGACCCGCTGCTTGTTGTAATACCTGACGAAGTTGTTGATGATGGGGTGGATGGGGAGGGCAATGGCGATGACGCCACACAGGAAGCTGATGGCCGCGTTGAGCTTGCCCAGTGTGGTCTTGGGGTAGATGTCACCGTAGCCCACTGTCGTCATGGTGATGATGGCCCACCAGAAGGACTGCGGGATGCTCTTGAACAGCGTCTCTGGGTGGCTCTGCTCCATGGTGTAGCCCAAGGCAGAGAAGACGAAGATGCCCACCGCCAGGTACATGAGCAGCAGCCCCAGCTCTTTGAAGCTGCGCTTGAGGGCGTAGGTGAGGGTCTGCAGGCCCGAGGAGTGGCGCGCCAGCTTGAAGATGCGGGCGATGCGCATGATCCGCAGGGCCTGCACCGCCTGCTGCACGTTGGTCAGCTCCATCATGCGGGCGCCCAGGTGTGTGAGCGTCAGGCTCACGTAGAAGGGCAGGATGGCCAGCACGTCCACGATGTTCATGAAGGACAGGACGAAGTGCAGCTTGTTGGGCGAGGAGAAGAGGCGCAGCAGGTACTCCAGCGTGAACCAGCCGATGCAGGCCGTCTCCACGTTCTCCAGCGTCGGGTGCTCCACGCGGTTGCCCTCCGCGTCCAGCACTTGCAGCTCGGGGATGGTGCCCATGCACATGACCACGGACGAGATGAGGATGAGCAGGAAGGACAGCACGGCCACCACGCGCGCCGGGCACGAGGACTCCGGCTTCTCCAGGAACTTCCAGACGCACTTCTGGCAGCGGCGCCAGCGGCCCTCGGCCGCGTCCACGCCCAGGTCGTCCAGGATGAGCTGCACGCGGCGCGCGATCTCCTCCAGCTCCTCGTGCTTCTCGCTCAGGTGGCTCTTGCAGCAGTCGTCCAGGAACCTGAGGTCCACCTTCCAGAAGTCCATCTCGTTCTTGAAGCAGATGGGGCAGATGCCCTTCTTCATGTGGACCTCCCCGAAATAGTACACCTCAATGACGCACTTGAACGCGTCTGGGTCGCGGTCGAAGTAGAACTCGCGGTTCCCGGGGTCGTAGTCGTCGCACAGGGAGAAGATGGTGTCGTAGCCCCCCGCGAGGCAGTGAATGAGCTCCGCCAGCCGGGTCTCGGGGTACTGGCTGAGGAGGTCTCCGTACAGCACCTGCCGAACGCCCCCCACGTTGACGATGATCTCGATGTCGTCGCCAGCCCGGGAGTCCTGGCTGCCGGGCTCCGGGAGGCTGCGCTCCGTGGTTTCGTCCATCCTCCCGGCTCTGTGCCCCGCCGCCGCCGCCACCACCACCGCCTGGGGGTCCGCGGGTCCCACCAGTGAGCGGCCCTCGAGGAAGCCCAGCCGGCGCTCGCCTGCCTGGAAGGGCGGTCACTGAGGGGAGCAACCCGCGGAGGCGGAGACGCGCCGCGGAGGAGGCATGCACCCGGCGGCGAGGCTCCGGACGGGCATCCGGGCGCAGAGGCGCGCTGGTGGGGCGCTCTCGCGGCCGCCGGCCCTGCCGTGGGCACTCACCTCGGCTCCCTGGCGATCCGCCCCTTGGGCTCAGCTTCCTACAGAAGTGGGGTCTTCTGGCGAGTGGCAGGCACGGTCCTCCGCCCCGGGGCGCGCCGACAGTGGCTGGCGGGTCCGGGAGCGGTGCGGCCCCCGCGCGTGCGCCCCCAGCGCCGGACGCGTCCCAGAGCCACCGGACCCTCGCAGCCCCCCGAGGCGTCTGGAGAGCCAACTTGGGCTCGCTTTGCCCAAGCCGTTTCTAAACACAATAGGGATTCCAGCCTGACGTCAAGAGCTTTTCAAACTGTACCCTCTTCTGGTGAGATTCTGCAAGGCACGCGCGGCAGCTGCCGGGGACGGGTTAACCCTTGGAGAGACCGGCACAGCTGCCGCCACCGTGCGCGCCCGCCCCTCCCCGGCGCCGCGCGCTCCCGAGGGCCTGGACCCCGGCCTTTAAAGCGGCAGGCGGGCTCAGGCCAGGAAGTTTCTCTGCGAGAAGACAGATGGTGAGAGAGCACGCTACCTGCCTGTTGCTCTGTGGGAAGACGTGCCCAGAGAGCCCCTCAGAGGCTGCTCCTGCGCCGGAGGTCCGCCGGGCCACCCGGCCCTCGGGAGCGTCTGCACCTCCTTCTAACGCTGCCCTGCGCCCCGCAGCGCTTTTCCATGTTCACCCGAATGCCGCACAGCGAGGATGTCCGGCCCAGCCCCGCGCCCGGGGTGGAGGGGGGAGCAGGGACTTGCCCACGGTCACACAGTGAGACGGGAGTACAGTCCAGCTCCTCTGAATTCAGAGCTTTCCACGGGCCCGGCTGCTCGACGCACGCCGGTTACCAGCCTGAAATTCCACCTCCCAGTCCTGCTGTCCTCCGCCTCCCGCGTCCCCGCAGCCCAGGGCCGCTGCTACTAGCTCCCAGAGCCCCGAGTGTCCACGGCTCCTGCCACCCCGTTCCCCATCTGTCGTGGGGGCCTGCCTGTCCTTCTTGCATGGTGTCCCACAGCCTCCCCTTTCTCCCAGCCTGTGGCCACAGATGCCTCTAGGCGAGGGCGCCAGCTTCCATCACCTACACTGCAAATTATCCAGCGTCACCTGTGACCAGGGGACCGGGTTTAAAAAAAAAAACATTCTGGCCCTGGCTGGCCTGGATTGAGCGCGGGCCTGTGACCCGCGGTTTGATTCCCAGTCAGGGCACATGCCTGGGTTGCAGGCCAGTTCCCAGCAGGGGACTCACGAGAGGCAACCACACATTGATATTTCTCTCCTTCTCTCCTTCCCTTCCTCTCTAAAGATAAATAAATAAAATCTTTTAAAAAAACCCATTCTTTATGTAGGGATGGATGGCCAGGCAGAGCACAGACAAGTTTTAGGGCAGTGGAGTCACCTGTATTATGCATTGATGATGGACACATGTCATTATACGGTTGTCCAAGCCCACAGAGGTACAACTCTGAGAGCGACCCCCAGTGTAAATAGGGACTGAGTGATAATGATGCCTCAGGGCAGGTTCATCGGTTGTAACAATGGCCCCCTCTGGTGGGGGTGTTGGGGGGGGGAAGTTGTGGGGGCAGGGGGGTTGTGGAAACTCTCTGTACTTTCTGTTCAATTTGACTGCGAACTTAAAACTGTTCTGAAAAACGAAGTCTTAAAATATGTTCTGTAGGCTGCGTTTTTTTAAACTTGAGTTTCAATCCATTAATGGATCACGAAATCACTTCGCCAGCTCACTGACAATCCCTTCTTTTCTTTAATGAGATAGTATATTAGAATACATCATACTGAGAAAGTACCGTTCGGGGAAACTTCGTTTTACACATGTTATTTCCTTTCTATTTAAAAGAAACCTGTAACCTGCTACTACCGAGTCAGAAATCCAGATTCCGAAAGGTTGAGCAGTAATAATATTTGTTATAAAGGCACCACGAGCCAAGCGCTTTCCGAATGCTTTGCACATTCCTCATTTAATCCTCAGTGTCTCTCTGAGGAAACAAGATGTCAGGCGGCCGGCCAAGATCACTCAGCCAGCAAGTGGCAAAGCCGAGGTCTGCCCCCGGGCAGCCTCCTGTCACGGCTCCCACGCTTTGCCTCCCACCTCCCGGTCGCGCAGCTGGTAGTGGCGGAGCCGGGATTTGAGCCGAGCCCCCCACCACGGCCCTAAGGCCAGTTCTTCTCCCCAGCACAGGGCAGGGCATCCCCTCCCCCACACAGCCCGTTCCTCCTGCAGCCCTGCCTCACTCACTCCTGTCTCCCTGGTCTTCAGTTGCTCCTTAGAACTGGCAGAGGTCGGTTGCAATTGTATCTTAGCCTAAGCTTAATGGGCTTAAAAATACCCATTCATTTCTTCCTTTGTTCAAATGCGTATTGAGTCCAATGGCAAGTACGGGCGCGCGCGCACACACACACACACACACACACACACGGGGTTTGGGAGCAGGGTTCATCTTTTGCAGAGAATGTACTTTTTTCTAACGATGGTTACAGCTTGCAGTAATCAATCAGTGTAACGAGCTATGAGCCAGGAGTCGTGGTTCCTGAGTGTCCCTACAGGGGGCGCTGAGGAGTGGCCCACCGGTTTGGAAGCCTGCAGAGAGAGGAGAGAGGCTGCGTTTGCTCGGAACAGGTGTTTGCTTGGGCTGGGTGTATATCGGCGGCGTGTGATGGTCACCCCTGAAGCAGGAGCCTGGAGTTCCGGACACCTCGCCGGTCCAGCCACCCTGGAGACTCAGGCCTCCGAAAGAGTGGCGCTCACCTGGCTTGCCTGCCTCACCTGGGAGAGAACAGCAGGTTCAGAGGAAGGCACGTGGTCGGAGGCCGGTTGGCAGTCCTGAAACTGCCGGGAAAGCGGGAAACAGGCAGCAGGGAGCCCAGTTGGCCCTGGAGGGGTCCGACCTCTGCGTTGAGTTTTCAGACCTCTGGTCACTGCTCAGTAGTTGATTGGTTGTGTGATGAATTTATTGAGTATTACCAGCATTTTTTAAAAGAGATAGCTCAGAGCATAAACTAGAAAACCCCAGAGTACATCACCTGGGTAAAAACAAGTATGATTGGAGTCTCGTCCTAGCATCCAGAGGCCGACTCCGCCTCCAGAACGTCCTGTCTGGGGGAGATAGCTGGTCCTGGGCTGAAGTGGGGGAAGAGGGGCGGCAGATGCCAAATACAGCAGAGAAAATGCCCCAGACAGCCCACAGCTGGTGCCCCCTGACAACCGGCATGGGAGACAGAGGTGGCTGTGAGTCACAGGTCAAGGACAGGGGCGTCTGCCCTGCCCAGCAGGTAACAGAGGAGGGCAGAGAGGAGACTCGCGCTGGAGGCACCAGACCAGCCTGAAGCCTCACAGCAGAGGCGGAAGGAGCAAGGTAGGCCAGGGGTCCCACCCTGCGGGACGCAGCCCCAGCAGGACGGAGGGAGGGGAGTGAAAGGCTGGCACTCACTCGCTCCCCCCAAACCTGCATACCCTGTGCCCCCACCTCCCGGACTCCTCAAACCATCACGAGCCTCAGAGCCTTGACTAGCGACATGTCTGAGCCCAGAATTTGTCCCCACAAGCCTCCCTCTTCCTCCCGGGCCTCCCGCTCAGCTGGCTAGGGCGCAGCTGCAGGCTAGTACTCAGATTCCTTCCCACCTGGGCTCTCCCCTGACCCATGCTCCCCCTCCGCCGTGGACTGTGCCCCTCCCCCACCCAATGTTGAAGCCTTAACCCCCAGTGTGACTGTACTTGGAGATGGGGCCTTGAAGGAGATAATTAAGGTTTCACGAAGGGAGGCCCGAACCTAATGAGCGCCCTTGTAAGAAGAGACACCCGAGGTCTCTCTCTCTCTCTCTCTGCACGCGCAGTCCCGGGACAGGCCCTGTGAGGGCGCTGCAGAGAGGCAGCCCGGTCTGCAGGCCAGGAAGGGAGGCC
This sequence comes from Sturnira hondurensis, assembly GCF_014824575.4. NCBI lineage: Eukaryota > Metazoa > Chordata > Mammalia > Chiroptera > Phyllostomidae > Sturnira > Sturnira hondurensis. Next base: position 58,398,280 of record NW_028079044.1, on the reverse strand, counting down.
TCACCAGAGACCCTAACAGCGCCCTGAGCTCAGGCCTGCAGAAGCCTGGAGGAGCGCGTTGTAGCAGCTGGGGAAGACTGCGATATCCTTCTCCCCTCCCACGTGCCGAGTCCTCCCTAGACAGACTCCTCTTCCCGGGCCCTTTGTCACCTGGCCTCTCGGCCATTCTGCGTTTTGTGAAGGCTTAGCCTGGGGTGCCAAAGGCTAAAAATAAGTGATCTGCCGCCTTCTCATCGAAGGTCACTGACACATAGAAACCCGAGGCAGGAGCCTACATCCACCGAGAATTTCCTGAAGGCTTACACCGGGAAGAAAGTCTGGACCTTTCTGGCTAAAAATGGAATGTTCCTTGCTGTGGTATATTCAGTCTTGCATGTGCCTTGTATTACATTTGTACATTGTTTTTGCGGGGGCTTGCACCGCGGGGGCTTGGTGATGTGGGAATGTAAGACCTTCTGTCAGACACAGGAAGCAGCAGGGATGTTGACTCAGGTGGGTTTTTTATTTAAATAAAGAGGGAGAAGCCCACCACCTGCGTAGGCATCATGGAAGCGATTGAGTTGTACTGTTCTTTATTGATTATGTATTTTTTTGATTTGTTGAACAATAACATTTTGGGCTTCAGAGTGCTTAATTTCAGTGGCATAATTAAAACCAGTATGTGAGTACTAGCGTGATTTGTCTAGACAAGGAATGATGTAAGCTATAATCTGTTCCTGTTTTATGGAATAATCAGTTCTGTTCAGTTAAATTTTCTTTGTGTTTTGCCGAATTTAAAATACCTTCCATCGAGATTCGGTTCCATACTGCATTGAAAATTGACTTTTCATTATTTGCTGTGCATCTGAAGGCTCAGCCCACCTACTCCTGTCTGAATGAACTGTCTCCAAAGTCAAGTGCAGGAGACTGGCTGGGTACCAGGCATTTGGATGGAGAAGAGTGGGGGGTGGATAGAGAGGAAAAGGATGTAAAACTGAACCACCAGGAAACTTCAGCCTTTTTTTTTCTTTTCTATGCCTCAATTTCTTTCATCTGCAAAATGGAACTAGTACAAGGTCTTATAAGGAACAAATGCAGTAATGGGCATGAACAGGCTTTATGGACTGGGAGATGCTGGAAATGTGGAGGACTGGAGGAAGAAGGCAGGGGGGAGGGGGGGGGAGGGGGAGGAGAGGGGAGGGGCTTCGACTTCCTGGGAGCGGGTCCCAGTGTGGGCGGGTCCCTGCGCGTCCACACACCTCCGCCTCCCCAGCTCTGTTCGGCAGTGACTCATCCAGCTCGGGTGCTGGGTGGGAGGAACGAGAACATGACAGAGCAGCCACACGTCCCAGATGTGTAGGAAGATGTGAGAGCCATTGGGCCAGGGCCGCTGCCCGGTGGCCGAGGGACAGGAGTCCCTCGGTGGAAATCAGGTTCCTCTGTGTTTCTTGGGGAAAGAAAAACAGCTGGGAAACAGGGCCCACAGGCTGGAGTAGCGCCAGTCCCCTGGAGAGGGGTGGGATGCTGTTTCCCTTTGCGTTTGCTTTTAAAGCATACAGGGAGTGTACAAAGAGGAAAAACCAGTTTGAAAAACAAGCCCTTTAGCATTTTCCTTTCTTTAATTGCAAAATTAATATATACTCATTGTAAAAATTTGAAAAGATGTATAAGCCCCATATTGGTGTCCCCCAACGGCTGACTTGCCAAAGAGCAGTGCGTCCGCAGCGCTTCCGCTCTCGATGAGTTGCCACAGTCTCGGCATCTTAAAACCACAAGTGCTTCTTTTATCTCACAGTTTCCCCGTGGTCGGGAGTCTGGCCAGGGCTCAGCTGGATCCAAGCGAGGTCTCACAGGCTTCATTCAAAGCATGGCTAGGACTGGGGTCTCATCCGGAGCTCAGGACCCCCCTCCCTGCTCACGTGACAGAATTCATCTTCTTTGCAGCTACAGAACTCATGGAGGCTTAATCTCCTTTGAGGCCAGCAGCCAGACCTCCCTGACCTCAGTGAAGGCTTGAGTCCCCCTTTAAGAGGCTCGCCTGATTAGGCCTGGCCACCCAGAAGGCTCTCCCTTTGATTAACTCAAACAAACACTATCGTATGATTGTTACACTAGTAACCTCCTCCCAAAATGAACTACTTAGGCATAAGTCTGACAAAATTTCTACCAGACCCGTTTGAGGAAAATGACAAACTCTGGTGGAAGAAATCAGAGAAGAACTGCATAAACGAAGAGCTAGCCCATGTTCACGGGTAGGAAAGCTTGTTTTGCCAAGATGGCAGTTCTTCCTGACTTGATCTGTAGATTCAGTGCAATCCCAATAAAAAAAATCCTGGCAAGTAATTCTGTGGATGTCGACATCCGATTCTGAAGTTTACATGCGGGCAAAGCACCCAGAACAGCCAACTGAGTGCTGAAGGAGGAGAACGAAGTCAGGGCTGACACTACCGGCTTGAAGACTCGCCATGAAGCGACGGGAATCTAGACAGTGCGCCAGTGGCGAGAAGTAGGCAAAGCAATCAGTGGGGTAGAACACAGTCCACGCAGATACGGTCAGCCGGTCTTTGACGAAGGAACAAGGCAGTGCCACACAGCAAAGATAGTCTTCTCCACACGTGAGGCTGGGACAACTGGGCATCCACATGCAAGAAGAATGAATCTAGACACAGACTTTAAAAATTAACTCAAAGTGGATCAGAGCCCTCAATGCAAACTGCAAAGCAGCCAAACTCCTAGAAGAAAACAGAGGAGAAAACCTAGGTGACCTTGGGTATGTCACTGACTTTTTAGATGCAACAGCAAAGGCACAATTCATGAGAGAAAGGATTCATAAGCTCAACTGTTGAAACTACAAACATCTGCTTTGGGAAAGAGAATCTGAATCTTGACATCTGAAATGTCAAGAGAATTAGAAGACAAGTCACAGATGGGGAGAAAATACTTGCAAAAGACACAGCTGATAAAGAACTGTTATCTAAAATATACAAAGAACTCTTAAAACTCAACAGTCAGAAAACCACCTAGTTATAAAAGGGGGCGGGGCTGTCCAAGTCCCGTGTTTTTCACGGGCCTCTGTGTAGGAAGCTGGTCCCCAGCCCAGCACAGAGGAAAGGGAGCTGGAGGCAGGGGGACAGCCACCCCATCCCGGCCCCCGTCATGTCCCGTGGAATTCAGCAAAGAGCCATGGAGGTTGGCTCGGCCCAGCACTAAGTCCCCTTTGGAACTCCTCCTGGCCCCGCTCTGGGAAGCAGTTGACAAGTGCTTGTGGCCTGCTCCATGTCCGCTCCTGGCCCAAGAATGGGAAGGGGCGGGGGCTGTTACGGGGTCAAGTGAGGGCAGAAAGGGCAGGGTGTGGGAAGTGGAGGGTGGTGCCTGCAGGCAGAGGGGGAGGGAGCAGAGGGGGAGGTGGGCCGAGAGAGAGGGGGAGGGAGGGGGATGGGACTAAAGAGGGAAAATTCATCGATGTCTTCTCGTGTTTTGAAGAACATGTCATGTCAGGCAGGACCTGATAATTACTGTCATTTGTGGGGTGTTTCGGTGCAAGAGAACCAAATAATTATGGTGTCATGAGCTCAGTGCCTTCCTCCAAGTCAGCAGCCAGTCACAAATGCGTATGGTTGCAGGGTCCCCAGGAGTGCCCTCTGCCTTAGTCACACATGGGCTACTGACAGAGCCCCTTGGGGTGTAGAAGTTTCTTCCTCGTAACGTCACGACAACCAAATAGGACCTCACAGTTGTACAGGTGGGCCCTGGAAGAACCTCAGAACTGGGAGGAAACTCAGACCATTTAGGTCTTCCATGCACTGCATTCCTCCAAGCAGGCGTCAGTCTCAGCTTGTATGCCTCTAGTGATGGAGAGCTCATGACATGCAGGGAACGGGGAGTGGTACAACAGGAAAGCTCTCAGGAAGAAGAGGCCTTTTCCTGTTTCCTGACGGGGAGGTTGTTCCATGCCCCGAGACTGTACAGGCACTATCTTTCTGGGCAGGCTGGCCCTCGAGTCAGAGAACTAAGCTTTGTGTCCCGCCCCCACCGTGCACTGGCTGTGGGACCTTGAACAAGTCACCTTGCCTCCTGGAGTCCCAGGTGCCTCTTCACTTGCCAAGGCGATCTTTTGTAAGTCAAGTCTTTCCTTGGCAACCCCAGCAACAGAAGGATGGATGGATGATGGTGGTGGATGGGATGGATCAATGGCTGGGGAGATGGATGAATGACAGAAGGATGGGGGTCAGGACAATGGCTGGATGAATGGGTAGCTGAGTGGATGGCCAGATGATGAATGGATAGATAAATGGATGGTACGAGACAGAGGGGTGCTAGAAGGGTGGAATAGATCAATGGGTGGGTGGATGGGAGCATGATGGAAGGGTAAGTGAATGGATGGATGACGGATGGATGGATGCCAAAGGCTCTGATTTGGGGGGATTTTGCAGATAGGGGAGATGGGAACTACACAGAGAGAAGAGAGTGTTTTCCTGCCCAGCAAGTGGAAGGTTTTCCACAGTGAACCACACTGGGCTCCCCTACACTTTCTCTCATGCAGGAATCACCGGAGAGTGGTGTGGGAAACCGCCAGCTGGGCAGGAGCAGCCGGTGGAAGCCACAAGCCCTTGCTGGCAGGGCACCAGGGCAGCACATCTCCAGGTCCCTGCTCTTTTTAAGGAAGACTCTTCTCACTGGCTTTTGAGCCAAATAAGGGCAGCTGCACCCCGGCTGTTTCCTCTTAGGGCTTTACAATGGCTGGTCTCTGCCTCCGTGTAAGGAATGCCGAGCACAGACTTGGCAGGGACTGTCCCCATGTGAAACTGGGTGCAGGAGGGGGCTTCCATCAGAGCTCCCACCGGGAGCTTCGCCAGGCTCCTGTGTCTGATGACCCCCGAGATCAACCTCACATTTTCAAAAGCTCCACAGATTAATGCCAGTGAGGTGTTAACGCCCTGCAGAAGGGTTTCCTAAACAGAGTCGAGACATGTACAGCCTGAATCAGCCCAGATCTGCCCTCAGACTGGCCCAGCCTCCAGCTGTGGGCCCTTTGCAGGCCAGCAGCCAGGGGCCTGCACTGCCCCCAGCTTCCGCCACACCTCCCCTGGGTGTGCAAGGTGAACAGGTGCTGCAGACCTTCAGCTGCCCAGCCTGGAGCGGCGTGGCCTACACACGTGGGGTGGGCCCCAGACCCTAGTGTCTGGATTTGTCCTCTACCCCAGGTGCTGCCTGGGCTCGATGTGGCCACAGCAACCAACCTGGCTCCTCCCACCACTTCCTGGCTCAGAGGGAGCAGAGTTCGGGCTTCTGGTTGCCCGGCGGCAGCCTGTGGGGGCTTGATGACATGACCCAGAACTTTGGAAGAGTTACTGCCCAAGAGGGCAAACTTTAACTCTGAGAGACAGGGGACCAGAAGGGGCCGGCAGATGGATTCCCTGTCCTTCCTACGAACTGCCCCCTACCCACCCCTGGGGGATTGTTCTGCAATGCAGTGGGTCATGGGGCTTCTCCAGAGACATCCCAGTGACTTCAGAATCTGCTGCAATTTTTAGGGGCTGTGGCCGGCCTGGTCTTGCATCGCTTTGAATTCGCTTTCCCTCCTTTCTGGTCTCCCTGCCTATGCCCCTCACCCTTACCTCTCTGGACTTGCAACCTCTCTCTCCCTCCCTCCCGAAAACGACTCGCCTCCAGCTCTGTTTTCCAGAGAGTCTGGACTAAAACAGAGCTACTCATTCCTGGGAGAGTTAACACCCTCATCTCTTAAGGCTCACAGCCAAGGACAATGCAGGTTTGGGATCTGGGACTTCATTCTACAGCCCCCTGTCTTTGAGGACATAATCAGAGACGCAGGCCTCGTTTCTCTGACTGTCCTCAGGCTGTGTGGAACCTGGTGATGGCACAGTGGTGTGACAGGTTACAGGACCACAGGTGGCATCACAGACCCCATTACTAGGGGTGTGTTGTGGGATGAATATGCAGCCTGGAGAGTACACAAGAGTCCTACCCCTGGTGGCTTTGACGTGACTAAGAGGGTGCTGATCACAATTCCAACAAGTAGGCGAGAGGGATGACGTTCCACCAATAAGCAACTCTCCAACGCCAGCTGGGTGTCCTCCATTCGCCTCGATTCTGACACTATGTACCCCGAGATGGCGTCAGGTCCCACAGGTGAAGGGCTCAGTCCTACAAGACTGCCACCCACTGCCCCACTTCAGATCCCTGTCACAGGTTCCAGTCATCATGGTGCTTCTGACCAACTGGCTGTAGATGGGAGGCTGCCACAACCCCCTCCTTGGCTTTGATTACTTTGCTAGAGTCGCTCCCAGAACTCAGAGACACAAGGCACCGGACGGCCAGTTCATTATGGAAGGATATGACTCAGGAACAGCCGGATGGAAGAGAGGCCCAGGGCGAGGTCTGTGGGGAGGGACGTGGAGCTCCCATGTCCACGACAGCCCTGGCACTCTCACTGCCACGTGGCCACCCACCTAGATCCCTGTCTTGCGGGCTCTCAGGGAGCCCTTGTTACAGGGGCCCAACTGATGGAATCGTCAGCCACAGGTGACTGATTTCATCTTCAGCCCCTTGCCCCTCCCTTGGGGTAGGAGGACGGTCTGGGGGTGAGACTGGAAATCCCAACCTCTTAATCACATAGTTGGTCCGGGAGGAGGTGACCAGCCCCCAAAGTCACCTCATTAACAAGCTATATTTATGGATGTCCTCACGTAGGAAACTGCAAGGGTGGTCGGAGGAGCCCCAGGCCAGGAGCAGGGTCCAACCAAACAGACGGGACCTTATTGCAAAGTCGTGTCTTTGCCGATGATATCAATTGAAGGTGGACCGTGAATTCTGCTGGACTCCACTCCAATATGACTGGTGTCCTTATAAGGCTCGTGCCTCCGTGCGGGCTTCCACTGCCAACGAGGGAACGTGAAGGGCGTCTCTGGGCAACGTATGGCTTCTGGGATCCGCTCCTCCCACTCTTCTATGCGAGTCCCTCGGCGCTGGCACGTCCACCTGCACACTGCCCACATCAGGACAGACACCGCGTCCTACGGCTGCCGTGAGCGGCAGTGGGGAGAATGAATGTGAGGGGTCTCACGGACCCAGTGGTACCACCCAGCGCTCCTTACAATTGTCACTGTTACCACGGCCACATCAGCCTACCGTGTGTGACCCGCTCTGGCACCTTCCAAAATGGAAACAAAAACCCCGGTGACATGCGCAACACTGTCCCCTGAGACCACAACCATCTCAGCAATGCATCGCCAGTGGCTATCCATGCAATTGTTTGCAGAGCTCCCTAAAATGACTTACTATGAAGAGATCTCCAAGGTCATCTCTCCCTTCTTTTGCTTTGTACAAAATAACTATGGAGACAAAGAAATTTAGCAAACAATCTCTTCTGCCCACCGAAGGGTCTCTTGACTCTCAAGGAGCAAAGCGAAAGGTCGCTCCCAGATTCAGCATTACTGGGTGTGGCTGCGGGTCCATCATGAATGAGGTTCTGTAGTTCATCAAGATGTCTGTCAGCGCGCTGACTGACATCAAACACGGAACCCAGACACCCGAGCCCAGACACCACCTGCCTCTTCGCTGTGCAAGGTGGCCTTTCGCCCCTCCAGGTGGGAGACATTTGCCCTAGACAGTGAAACCTTTGAGGAACAGTTATTGCAGTGAGAGTGGAACCCCCCACCCCTGCACCCCCGCACCCAGCCCAGTGCTTTGACAGCTGTTAATTATGCCCTCGATCCCAGAGAAGCATCTGCACACTCCGGGGGGGGGGGGGTGCGGGGGGTGAGGCTGTTTCCAGCTCAGCAGGCAGTGGGTGGGAAGTCTCTGGAGCGTCTTTCTGGCCACCTGAGAGCCATGGCCTGAGCCCCCCACCGTCACCAAAGCAACAGGCCGCCCTTGTGTCTCCGGAGCTTGTGAAAGAGCTGAGGGACCGGCTGTGGGAGGGGCCCCCAGCCCCACCTGAGTTCCTCCCCTCCACGGGCTACTTCTCCTTCCACCGGAGTCTGGTGTGTGCGCTGTCACGCCGCACAATCCAAGGGCCATCCATCCGCCTGCGTCCTCACTCGGGGCAGCGCTAGCCCTGACCTGGGTGGGGTGCTGTCTGCAGCTGCCCCGCCTGGTGGGCCAGTGCCGAGACTCTCACCAGAAACACACGGGCATTTGGTTGCAGAGTTCCGCCCAGACCAGGGCCTCCCAAAGGCGCTGCTCAACGAATGGAATGTAGGCCGTATTACTTTTCATAGTTTTGAAAAGAAATCTGATTCTAAAATATATCTGGCCCTGAGGGACTGTCGACTTATACTTGGTGACATCTGAGATCGGCCTTGACTCTCTCCACCCAGACTCAGGTGGATACTTACCAAACGGATGAGCGCATCCTGAGAGTTCTCCCTACACGTTAGCTGTCCTACCCCGAACACTGGCCTCTGAGAGTGAAGATAAGGTGGACACAACTGGGTGCGCCTCTCATTTGGCGGGTCACTTTCCCATCAGGGACTCATTTTCCCCACCTGTCAAGTGGGAGCCTCTGGTTCCTGACATGTTGCCCTTAGGGACTCTTGGGCTCTGAAACAACAACTGTGGACCCGGTGTTACGGACTGAGCATGCCCACCAAATCAATGTGGTGGGACCCTCACACTCCTGCCCTGCATTTGGAGAGGGGGCCTCTTAGGAAGTGATTAAGGTTAAATGAGACCTTAAGGAAGGGACCCTAATCCAACAGGATCAGTGCCTTATAAGGAGAGACACCTGAGAGAAGCTCTCTTTCTAGTCTCCCCCTCTCCCTCCCCCTCCCCCCCCTCCCCTCCCCTCCCCCTCCCCCTCCCTCTCCGCCCCAGCATGGAGGAAAGTCCATGTGAGCACATGGCGAGCACGTAGCCATCTATAAGCCAGGAAGAGGGCTCTCACCAGGACCCAGATCTGCCAGAGCCTCGATCTCAGAGGTCCAGCCTCCAGAACCATGAGGAAACCAATTTGTATTGTTTAAACCATGCGATACTTTGTCATCTCGGCCAGAGCAGACTAAACCGAAGTGTTCTCCTTTTACAAATGAAGGAAAGGTGACATCAGTTCAGAAAGGTGATGTGGAACCGTAAGGAGGAGCGAGAAATGAACGAGATGCTCGGGGAAGGGGATGCTTTTCGGCCAGAAGTGCCAGGGTGTGGAGAGAGGCCGCCGTGTTCAGAGAATGGGCAGTGCCCAGGGTGAGGACTTGGGGAGCCGTCCTCAGACAACCACACATTTTGAATAAAAATAGGGGGCATATGGCCCCAGCTTGTGTAGCTCAGTGGATTGAGCATGGGCCTGTGAATCAAAGGGTTGCTGGTTCGATTCCCAACAGGGCACATGCCGGGGTTGCAGGCCAGGTTCCCAGGAGGGGGTGAGGCAACCACACAATATAAAAAAAAATTGGGGGCATATCGTCTGGCATGAATATGTAAATGAGCCTAATTCTGGGAAATTCCAGTTCCGAGGGTACAGCCTGCCCATGCTAGGTGTGGGCAGCACAGCCTCCAAGGACCTCAGTCCTCAGAACGTCAGTGGGAGCCACTTGGTGAGTGACACCTGAGGTTCTTTTGCCCAAACACAGAGTTCCAAGGGCAACCAAAGGGGTCGTTAAGTAATGCTGACCCACACTGCAGGGGGGGAATAAACTTCCCCCCACCTTCCTAGGGTCCTTCCGCTGCCTAATAGTCAGGTAGACAGGAGACAGATTAACAAGAGAAAATAACCACATTAAACACATGTATGTATGGGAACCCTGCACACATGAGATGGCCTGACACCCCACACGAATGTGATGTTTGAGACAGAGAACACAGGGGTACATGTGCCATCTGGAGCTAGGGAGGAGGGAAGGCGCCTTGGGGACTCCAAAGGGCCAGATCCAGGTGACAAGAAGAGCAGGTGTTTGCCCTGCCCGAGAACTGGGTGGAAAGAGCTTCTCTCTGATAATCTTTTATTATGGGCAAGGCCCCTAATTCAAATCCTTCTAAGTCGTTAAGGGTGTGGGGCAGAAGTTGCTCTTGACCCCACAGGGTCTAGGCTGCTTTTAGCTCAAAACAAGCCAACACCACAGCGGCACACTGGGATGACTCGTTCTGACCTCCACCCCAGGGCAGAGTCGGGTAGCTTCCTGAGCCCTGAGGGCAGCCTGCAAGACTGCCTGCGGCTGACCTCTCCCCACGGTAGGTCACTTCCCCGTCCTCCCACTTCCTACTCTTTTCTGTTTCAAGTGCAAACCTCCTTCTTAATCCCGGGAAGATCCACAGGGCCCCTCCCCTGGTCCCCGAGCTGAAACAGGAAGGAGAAGAGTCAGTACCTGTGCCGGCATCTGTCTTCCACCGGCTGATTTTCCCCTCCCCTGTGGCCCTGTCTTTCTCTGCCCCAGAATAAAGGTCTGAAGGGACAGGTCCCCGCCATGCAAATGGGCTCCTCTAGCCCTCAGAGCAGCCCCCCCCACGATCTTGAATTTGGGGGATTAGAAGGAAATGTCATCTGGGCTGATTCCCTAAAGCCTCCCCCATGACAAAAAGTCCTCAAACGATAATTGCGGACTTTGTCCTGTTATCAACCACCCCCACCACCCCCCAAGCAGCTGGGCTTAAAAACTCTGCAGACGGCCTCTCCAGGGCTGGCTCCTTAACTCTGCCCTCCCCGGTAATAGTGCACGTGTGATGAACACATGCGTGTGCACACACTCCCTGAGACCACAGGTGTTCGACGAACACCATGTGCAAGGCAGCAACAGCCTCGTAGGAAACGACTTCTGCCCTCCAGCTGTGGCCGTCCCCTCGGGGAGAGAGTGTGTAAATATGTGAAAAGCTAATTTGCAAAGCAAGAGTTAAACAATACAGTGCCAACAGAAGAGATGGTCCCTCAGACAGAGATGTTTAATCCTTAATAAAGCCGTCAGCCCCTTGCCCATTGCTCACGGCAGCCCTGAGAAATGCCCACAGCAAAGACGCCAGAGCTGAGAAGCAGGATGGAGGGGTTAAGCTACTGGGTGTCCTCGGCAGCGAGAAGGAAGGTTGGCCTCTCAGTGCCATCGCAGGCGCCAGGAATGAGTGTTTTGTTTGCAGTTTTGGCAGCTTTCTGTACTGAATAAGCAGCTTAACAAATAGACCTTGATTTTGATGGTTTGAAAGAAGGAGCGGCCTCGATTTCCCCGGTGTCTGACTTCTCAAAAATCACTCCGTTTGAGCTCTGGAACACTCTATTCCCGGTCTCCTGCGGTAAACTGACTTCGGAGGTTGTGGATAAACACCCAGGTCCCTGCTACTGGATGCAGGCTGAAAGGTTGGCCTCTCTGCAGCCTCCCAGGGCTTCCCCGTGATGGCTAACAGGCCACGGGTGCTGAGCCCCTTCCAGCCCTAGACACAAGACACAAGGAAACCAGCGGGCCAGGCCCCAGGAGAGCGGGCGCCAGGCTGGGACAGGGCAGCCTCTGATCTGGAAAGACACACCCTTGTCCACTCACTGCCCTCTTCTTCTCTCCTCACTTTTTCTGCACATAGAAAGGTAAGAGGATCCAAAACCCAGAGCCGTGGTCCCGGTCTGTGGCCCAGGACCCTTGGGCTGGGAGTGGGAGCTGAAGGCTGCTGGCAGGACTCCCCGTTGGAGCTGCCAACTGCTTTGTCCATCCACCTGCCCGTCTGCCTCTGTCCGTCCCAGCGGTCCACGAGGCCCTCATGTTGCACCAGATGCTGTCGAGGAGAAGGTATAATGACTTTGACGAGGTCCTCACACACACAAGGACACAACTAATGTAAACCGCACACACACCCTGCCCCTGACCCAGAGCAGTCTATTGAGGATTGTGGCTGGGTCACCAGTGCCACAGCCTGTGAAGTCAGATCCCAGGTCAATGCCCAGCCTCGTCTGCCTGAGCCTCAGACGTCTCGCCCACAAACTGCAGGGTCAAGTAAAGGAACCCGAACCCGAACACATGTGTGAGATCTCCAAGTACACAGTAGGTACACAACAGACGGGAGTTGCCATCCTCCTTCCCGCTAGGTCATTCATTACCTTCGGTCTCAAACGGCTGCCAGGACCAAGTGTGGAGACTGGGACACAACAGACGGGAAGGGAGCAGGGGAGGCCCTGGACACTGCGTGAGGGTTTCTGTCATTCTCTGCGTGACAGGAGTGCCGGTCCGCTCCTGCCAAAGCACTCAGCTCGCCTGCTCCTCCGGTGTCTCCGACGTGTACCTCCAGCACCCGGACGCGGAGGGGACATCAGTAAGAGTTTCATTAAACAAGGTCTTTCTGGTGTCTCCCAAGTCAATAGCAGCCTCTGCATCTTCCGGTGGCTATATTGCTGTGTCCCTTTCTCGGCGATTCCTGTGCGTTACTGAGGACTTAGGCTCATCCGTTACAAAGATCCAAACACAGGAGAGAGATGAACTTCTGCCATGTAGGCAGTCCAGGGAGGGTGGTGGTATTTTCTAGGAGGCACTCCTTACCCAAGGACTCGTGTTAATGGTTGTATCAAGGGTCTAATTTAACGCTCCTCGTGATACTGAAACATCGGATGTTATGGACTCAACGTTCGTACCTCCTCGGTTTCATATATGGAAGCCCAGCTCCCTGTGTGACTGCGTTTGGAAGCAGAGCTGCTAAGGAAGTCATTAAGGTTAACTGAGGTCGAAAGCATGGGTCCTGGTCTCATATAATTAGTGACCTTATAAGAGGACGACACCAGAGAATTTGTTCTCTCTCTCCCTTCACCACCTGGGGACACAGCAAGAAAGTGGCAGTGTGCGAGCCTGGAAGAGATCCCTGGCAGAACCAGACTAGCTGGCACCTTGACCTTGAACTTCCAGGTCCAGAAACATGAGAAAATGAATTTCTGTGGTGTAGGCCACCCCCTCTGTGGTATTTTGTTACTGCACCTGAGCTGGCTAAGACAAAGGACAACTGTTCTAAATTACCCTCGTCTGACAAGTGCATAAAAATGATGCAGGAAGGTATCATGTCCTGCCTGAGGTCACACAGCTACTACACGGCAAAGCCAGGATCGGGGCCTGAGTTTTCCAGAACACCCCACCCCACCTCCCGCCAAAGGCAGTTAGCCTTGCGGCATCCGGCAGCTGCCTCTTTTGACAGCCACGTTTGGGGTGGTGACAATGTGGACAGAACCCCAGAGCCTGGGGCCCAGGGCAGCACTTTCCAAATGTGTTCCAGGGGTTCTGACTGTTGCTGTGTGTTGTGTGTGCTTGTGTCTTCAAAGAAGAGAGGCCGAAGCCTGCAATAAACCCTGACACCTTAGAGTGTGACTTTCCTTAGAAAGAGGTCTTTGCAGACACAGGAAGCTACCATATGATCTCATTTATACACCACCAGGAAAAAGGTGACTGTGTGCAGACAGAAGTCCAATCAGACGTTGGGGGTGGGAGAGTGGCTGACTTCACAGGGGGTCAGAGGGGACTTTCAGGGACACCGCAGACACGCTGCCCGGACCCTGATGGTGTTTGTACAACTCTACACATCAGCTGGTCTCACAAAACTGCACACCTAAACTTTGCAATTCCCATTACAACCTGACTTTATCATTATTACCATATTTAGAGAATGTTTCCTTTCCTTTTTTTTCCTTTTGGCAAAAGTTTGTCATTAAAAGAGAAAAGAAGCATTATTTATGCTCATTTCTTCTTACTGGCATGTGACTAAATACCCTATTTTTGTGTAGAGAGAGCTCTAAATAGACACATCTATCTCACTCACAGGACGCATCATGGACACCGCACCTGACCAGGAACTTCCAGAGCTGCCTTTGTTCCCGGAACGAAGGACAAACAGCTGAGGAAAGAGGTGCTGGGGTCAGCTTCTCGTCCCAGCCCCGTCTCACCAACACCCAGAGAGGGTGGGGCAGAGCCAGGGTTTCACTGTTTCGTTCCATAAACGTGCGGATGTAGTTGAAGAGCTTGCCAACTGGCAAGCCCTGAACTGGGACCCATGCTTTCTGACCACTGAGGAAACAATACATTTGCCCAAATCTTCTGCCCGGAAGCAACAAAGTGGAAAGCGAGAGCAGGAGCTGTGTGCCGAACTGGAAGCCCAGCCGAGGGGGACATCAAGGAGCGAGAAGGCAACTTGTTTGCAGCCCTGCGGTCTATTTTGGGTGCTCTCCACAAACCAGCTCCGTGGATGTGAAAACACCACCCACATCTCGGCGCCCAGAGCCTGCGAGGTGGTGTGGGCCCCGGGGTGACAGACAGGAGCTGGGGCGCCCAAGATGCTGTGATTCTGCAGTTGTTCGCTCTAACGGGTCCTGAAGTGCAAAAGCCCCTCTGGAGACAGACGACCTCCATGGACCCAAACGCTGCTGCACCCCACACTCGGTGGTGTCTCAGCCAGTGGGGCGCCAGGTGGGGGGCCAGGTGGGGCCCCCGGGACAGTAGGCAGCAGGGCATGCAGTTTCCTGATAAAAAGTGGGATCTGGGAATTGCACTCCTCACTTCCGTCCACCCTCTGCCGATGAACTCAGAGTCGCTTGGCCTTATGGGCTGCAAATGTTGCTGGGGAAACGGCCTCTGGTGGAGCAACCACAGGTGCCAAGAAGCCTCGTTAGGTTCAATGACCAAAAGGAAGCGGATGGATCTCAGGGGTGTCAGACAAGCAGGGTGAACAGCCAGACGGCACAGGCCCCTGGGCCCCTGGAGCCTGTTCATCGAGGGGACTCATGGAGCAGCAGCAGGTGGGCATCAGGACCTGGGAGAGGCACGGAACCTCGCCCTGGGGCTACCTGGGTAGAGGGGACAGGCTCCTACCCTAGCTTATCAGAAGCTCGGATCCCATATTTGTGTGACATCACAGGAGTTTGACTCCAACTCAGCCCTGCCATCTCCGCATCCAGAGTGTGGAGGCCACCAGCCCACCCTGTGTTGTTATCGGGGGCTCGGAGCCCTGCCAGTCCAGCTCGTGTGACGTGGCCCCCTCGGGAATCCACCGGAATTAACTGCCTCAGGCCCTCGGCTTTAGTGCGTCCCCATGGAGCCCTGCAAGAGACCAACTTACAAAGGATCAGTCGTGGACAAATCCACTCTTACCTGTAAGAGGACAGTTAGTAGTGAGGGTCACAGTGGGCTCACGCTCTAGCAGTAACTTCACAGCTGGAGCACATTCAGTGTGACAGATGCTCGGGCAGACGTGCAGAAGGGAAGGCCATCAGCGCAGAGAGAAAACACTTAATGTGAGTCAGAAGGAAAGGGGAAAGGATACGGGTGGGCGTGGCGCCGGGGGCTGTGACGGCGGATGCGCTAGGTCCCCGAACCAACAAGAATTAAGTAGAGGGAGGGGAAGAAACAATAAAAAGAAACCTCTGGTAGCAGTCTTATTACAATGAGCATAACTACCTGGCTCTGATTTTCCTGGGAGTCAAAAGAATAAAGGAACACACCAGATCACATAATTTTCACTGCCCAAGATACATAAGTACTCAAGCCTGCCAAGAGTGACAGCTTCCCCAAGTGCTACCTGGCATATACTGGGGCTTTGAAATTAAAAGGCATTCAAAATTATAAGCAAGACGGGAAGAATATACCTACTATAATGACTTATCAAGTCTGAGCAACCTATGTCATACGAGAGGAAGCAATGAAAACGTCTAAACATCATCCGCACAGTACCACCACTTGCTGGTACTTTAGACACCTGACCATACCTTATTGTGGCTAGCGTATATGTTACTTGGGGTGTGGGCTAAGTTGCAATGTCAGAGGCTCCTAAATATAATGGTTTAAAATAGAAATGTGCTTCTTTTTCACCTAGCAGTCTGAACGTGGGCACCGGGCCAAGGCCGGCAGGTGTCTATAATGTCATTTAGGGATCCAAGTCTTTCTGTCTTACTGCTTTGCCGTCCCCTAGGCTGTCTTCTCTCTCCATGGTGGTCACTCACTCCTCCAAACCACTCCACATGCCAGCTCCAGGAAAGCTGGAACAAGCAAGCAGGGCCAGCAATTTATGTACTTAAGAAAATAATTGGGGCCCTGATCGGTGTGGCTCAGTTGGTTGGAGTGTCATCTCATAAACAGAAAGGTCACCGGTTCAATCCCCGGTCAGGGTATATGCCTAAGTTGTGGGTTCCATCCCAGTTGGGATGCATGAGAGGCAGTTGATCAATGTTTCTCTCTCGAATCATTAGTTTTCTCCCTCTCCTTCTCCCTCCCTTCCCCCCTCTCTAAAAGCAATGAAGAATGTCCTTGGGTGAGGATAAAACATAACAATAATTTGGAAATTGCATGCACCACTTCCTCTCACATTCTCTTGGCCAAGTTAGTCCTATGGACAGTTAGCTGCAAGGGAGTCCATGCAGTGTGGTTTTCTGGGGTTGACTATGTACCTGGCTAGAACTCAGAGGCTTCCATTGCTGAAAAGAAAAGGGCAATGAGCAGTCTCTGCCTCGACATCTTTGCACAGGCCTTTACAGAGAGAAACCAGCCAAACGGCAAAGGACTGTGGAGCTCACTAATGCACTGAGCTCACCACTTCCAAGGCTTTGTATTTCTTTTTTTTTAATTCCATTTGCTGTTGTCTCTTAATTATTGGTAAAGAGAAGAGACTATTCGAACAATTCAGTAAGGCATTTGATCAGCTCTCCAGGCAGCAGGTTCAGATTGCTACTCCATTAAGTCTTCTGCCAAGACAAAGGTCCACTTATGCAGTGTCAAGGTGACAAGCTAAGGTCCCGTCTCCTAACTTCTGCCAAATCGGGGTGACGTTTCAATCCAACCAGGCTGCCTCATCCCACCTAACCTGCCCCATGCATTTTTTTAAAACCATACAACCCTCCGTACCACCAAGAGGGCAGAAACTGCTCTGTGCTACCCGGCAAGACCCCAGCAAAGCTGGGCCAGAGGGCAGGAGAGCAGCCAACCCAGCCCAGTCCAGAGCCCCAGCAGTCACAGGGCACGGGCAGTATCAATAAGTGAGGTGCCTCCATCCCTCGAAACTTGCTTCTAATGAGCCAGCGTCTCCCCCACTGTGAGCAGGCTGGGGGTACGAAGTGGCTCTCCGACTTGCAGAGACCAGGAGTGGCTGCCTGGCAGACACCGAACAGGAGAGGGTGGGAGGGGAGCGCAGAGCTGCAGGCTGAGCTGGCCTTTGATGAGGTGCCAGGGGCTTAGAGCAGGAATTCCAGCATCCTCCCTGCCACCCCGGGGACCCCGCTCCCAGAGTGGACGGGCTGGCAAGGCCTGTGGAGGCCCCCCAGAGGCTACCTTTGGTGCAGTAGCGGGAGCGGCAGAGGTGGGGGCAGCATGGACCCAGGATCACAGACGCGAGCCTCCATAATCACCTAATTAAGGCCTCCCTTCTCCCTGAATACTTGAATTTCCATAAGAGCAGGGATGGTGGCTTCCCCTGCAATAGTCTTAGTGCCTGGCACACAGTAGGGGCTCAAGAAACCTCTGTTGGCTGACATCCTCCCAACTCAGGCCACATCTGGATCCTGGTTCAAGAACTTGTATTGAGTGGCACTACTAGCCAAGAACTGAATCAGGTGTTTCCCATATGGCACCTTAGTTCACCTTAATAACCTTAACCGGTGTATGTTGCGACCCTCATCAGGGCCAAGGACAGAGCCCAGTGGCTCTTCCTAGACACTACGTCCAGGATGAAGACACAGACCCTAGAGACAGCTAGGGAACCTCTTCAGTGTGCAGAGAGCAAGATGACAAGGGCTGGCATCTCAAGAGAGGACAGAAAAGGAAGGGGCTGACTGTCCCCAAGGACGCCAGGTGCCTGGTGGAGTTCTCGCTGCTGCACAGCCATTCCCCCGCCTAAGCTCTGAGCAAACCTGGGAGCTCCGGGCCTGTTAGCCACATTTTACAGGAAAAGAAATACGCTGGGAGAGGTTAGAAATGTGCCCAGTCCCTCGGCTCCAGGGGCAGGTGGGCCTTAAGCCCAGGTCGTACTGACTGCTAAGCCCTGGCTCCTTCCACTTCTGTGGACTTGACCTTTGAGGTTTGCTGTGGGCTGAACTGTATCCCCCAAAATCCATGTGTGTTGACCCAACCCCTTGCAGCTGTATCAGAGAAGGGGGTCTTCAAGGAAGGAACGAAGGTTAAATGAGGTCATATGGGTAGACCCTGACCCAATATGACTAGTGTCCTTATAAGAAGAGGAAGGGACACAAGCACACTCTCTCCATCATGTGAGGACACAGCAAGAAGGCAGCCATCTGCAAACCAGAAAGGGGTTCTCCCTAGAAACTGACCCTGATTTTGGACTTCCAGCCTCCAGAACAGTGAGAAGATACATTACTGCGGTTGGAGCCCCTAGGTGTACTTGGCGGCAGCCCAGGCAGACTAATTAAAGATGTTTCGACCACCCAAGAGCTCAGTGTGGAGTGAAACAGGCTCTTAAGAACCCCTGTCTTCATTGTTCAGTATCTGAGGGTAAAAATGGCTTTCATACCTCCCAAGAACACCATCGAGTTTATGGAGGGACTGGGACTCACCATGGGGCAGGGCCTGCTGCCTCCACTGCCCCATGAAGAATCTGTGGGGCACAAGTACCCCCAGGAGCCTCCAGAATCCCTCAGAACAACTCTTCCCAGTCTGAAGATCTGCCAGCAACGCCTGGCCCTCATCACGTCCCCCGGCCCCCAAGGAGGGCGCTGCTGTTCTCTCCAGAGGGCATCTGCTCCAAGTTAACACAGAGCGCTCATGCACACAGGGTCTGTGCCGGAACACTGGGGGGGGGGGGTACTGGTCACCTCCCTGCCTCTCCTGACAGAGGCACTGGGACTTAGGAGGTCCCTGACATGCCCAGCCGTCCTCAGGCTCCATCCCTGGTCCCCCAAAGTGAAACGCAAGGCTCTCGTGTCCAAGTGCAACGTAAGGAAGTACATCCGAATGTGTGTTGTTCAGTAAGCGAGTCACTTCATGGCAAACAAGTAAAAGCAAAACCAGCACTAAATGGTTAGAGCTCTATGAACTGCTGCCAGCCAGAGGGGGAGATAGCACCGCGATAGGGGGGAGGAGTCCTGGGGAGGGGGGGAGGGGAGAGAGGGATTTTTCTTTCTTGCTCCTCTGTGCACCTACTGACCACCACCCAAGTTCATTCTGTCATTGACGGAGGCTGTGGGCCAGGCACTGGGCGAGGGCTGAGACCAGAGGCGACTGGCCAAAGTCCCCTTGAGGATCACTGCATTGTCACATGTCCACTAAGTTATGCAGCAGAGTGGATGTGGGATGGGAGGACAGCTTGCTGGAACAGGTGACATGGCCTCAGGGCCCTCCAGGGCTCTGGTCACGCCCTCCTGGGACACAGCAGGTTTTCTGGAAAACTCAGGTTGGTGCCTTTACAGGTGCTGCCCCCTCGGCACAGCGCTTCCACACCCCACACCTCACCTGTGCCTCACGACACCCCCGAGAAGGAGGCATGGTAGCCAGCTCATTTACAGACCAGGGGAAAAAGGCTCAGAGAGGCTGATTCGCTTGCCCAAGGTCAAGTAACTAGTAAGTGACAAGCCAAGGTCTGACCTCAGATCTTCCTGGCTCCAATCCAGCGCCCTCCCCACCTTTCCCAGCTGCCTCCTGGCCCCACGCACAGCACCTTACTCACACTACGCACGTGTGTCTAAGTTGGCAGAGTCTAAACACATTTGAATATGGGCACATCTCAATTCACCCTGACTCCAAGTGTGCAAACGATGTGTGTCCTTCGAGGGAAAATATTTGCCCCTATTTGCAAGAGGGATCTGAAACCTGTGAGATGATGCCTGAGATGAGCCTTGCAAAGCACTGAACCGTACAAATGTGGGTCGATGCCGAGATTAAGGTTGCCCACTGTGTGTCCACAGGCAGCAAATAGGGCTGAGAGCCCAAGTTCATCCCACACGGACCCCGTCTGCTCGCCCTAGACTCTGCCCAGCTAAGTCCCCCACCGCAGTCCCTTCCACATCCTAAAGCCTCCACTTCTCCATCAACAAAAGTAAAATTTAAAATATATTCAATGATTCACTGCAAAGAGTAGAATGGTGCCCCCACACCTCAGCAGTGAGGGCCCTGCCAGAGCACTTGCTGGTGGCTTTCAGCAGCACCGCCCACTTCCCCAAAAGTGACGAGGGTTCTAGACTTCCCAGCTGCAGGACCAGAGCCGGAGTTAGGATCCACACTTTGGAGTGTTGCACAGAGCACTCCCCTGGAGACAGAGGTGCTTTCACTCTTTACCAAAACGCACCAGGTAGCTCATTTCTGAGCACTTTCGGTGAACTTATTTTTTCAGGGACGTGGTACAAGGGGGTGATACACAAGATTTGTATGTCATCCTCTTACAGATGTTTTCCCCCCAATCTCCAATTATGCCATTCAAATCCAAGTACATTGTCTTCTAAGTTTCTAAGTGGCTTAATCATAGAACTGCTTCATTAATTTTCATGCATGCTTGGGAATTAAGCAAAAAAAAAAAAAAAAAAAAAAACCCAAATCAAGAAGAGTTAGAAAAACAAGCCATGGCAGGCATGAGCATTCCTGAGCTCTCAGCACGTGTGGACTTGGCGGAAAGCCATTAGTGGGGGCCCTTGGCCTGCAAGGTCATGGGGAGATGGCACTGATGTCTCTGATCCTCCCGAGCCCCCCTCCGCTCTGCCTAACAGGGAGGGAGGCATCTTTGAGCCGTTGTCCCGCTCACTGTTCCTACGTCCAGTAGGAAGCTGTGACCTGTGCAGCTTGCAGGACATCTGTCTCACGCACAGAGGAACAGACAGCCAGGGTGACAGGGAACTTGGGGTCCCTCCATCTGGTTTGCCCCGAGAGAACAGAACCCAGAGACAGAGAAATGGCTTCACCAATGTGACATTGACTAAGAGGCCAGCCAGACCAGGACGAGGACCCGTGTGTTTTGGCCCTGTGTCCGGGACTCCTTTCTCTCCTAGGCAGGGGACTGCTCCTTCCTTGTCCCTCCCCAGTAGCTCTCACAGGGACACCCGCTGCTGCCTCCTCCTGGGTCACTCCTCACTCCACCTGTCCCTCCACAGTCTCGTCGGCCATGTGTTCCTGTCACACCTGAACCCTTTTGATGTCTTCCCAGGAGCTGCAGGCCACTTGGGGACCCAAATGAGTGGTTCTTGACCTCGCCCTGCTTTTTGCCTCTTCCAGTCTCCTTCCCTCCCACCCAAAGGACCAGGCAGCCTCTCCCGGCCCCCGCAGCCCATCCCTGGCCGAGCCGGACCTGCCCACCACACTCAGCACACCTCTCCATGGGTGTGAATTCACTCCTCGGCGCTGTGCAGACATTTAACAACGGAGCACCTGACTGAGGGGGAATGCGTGAATGGAGTGGCGGTCCTGTCCGTGAGCGATCGTCATCTGCCCACGAACACATCTTCCACACCCTAAGATCATGTCTACATGGTGAAGGAATTTCATCTGAGTTTCTAAAATAAGCCTGCCCTCTAGATGTTGAGGAGGACAAGACTGTACTTCAGCTGGGGACCTTCTGCAGAGTCAGCCACCAAGGAGCCCCCCATAAGTGGGGTGCAGGCACCTCCCACCAGAGATCAGAGCCAAGAGTACCGGCCGGAATCTCAGTGACGTCCTTCCTCACTTCCCCTGCCAATGGACTGGGGGGGCGGGGGTAAGGGACAAATTCCCTGGGAGCTTGTGGCCCCACAGGATTGGAAGGACCAATCCGAATAGAGCCCAGCACAGAGCAGAAGGCCACGGGTACAACCAAAGGGGACCCAACAGGAAGGACCTGGCTTTGAGGAAGAGGTGGCCTCTGCGAGCTGGACCACGCTTCCACTCAGACGTCAGCAGCAGCGCGCCCTCCTGTGGCCCACGAGCAGACCCCATCACGCGCAGACCCCATCACGCGCAAGAGATCACAGGTCATGAGGAAGGGCCTTCCCCAGGGTCGTTCTTTCCCTAGAAACACCTTTCCCAGAGTCACTGCCCTGCAGACTCACCCACCCCCACNGAGCAGAAGGCCACAGGTACAACCAAAGGGGACCCAACAGGAAGGACCTGGCTTTGAGGAAGAGGTGGCCTCTGCGAGCTGGACCACGCTTCCACTCAGACGTCAGCAGCAGCGCGCCCTCCTGTGGCCCACGAGCAGACCCCATCACGCACAAGAGATCACAGGTCATGAGGAAGGGCCTTCCCCAGGGTCATTCTTTCCCTAGAAACACCTTTCCCAGAGTCACTGCCCTGCAGACTCACCCACCCCCACCTGCCAGGACTGTGTCCCCTTCCATTTTCAAACCGTCACTAACACGAGGACGAGACCTATTGCCACAGCTCATCAGCCCTTACCCCTGGGGCAGGGGACGACCGTGGGAGGCAGAGGGCCCTCTACTCGTGAGCAAAACTGGGGCTCTGTGGGTGAGGAAGAAGGCAGGGCAGTGTCAGCTTCTAAACACAACACGTCAGACCTTCGCCGCACCTCGTCCATCCCCCGAGGGGTGACAAACCACTAGCGATGAGGCGGCAGCTGGGCATAGGGAGAGTTCCCCTCAATGGCCTCAGAAAGTCTGGGTTTTCCATTCAGTTCTGACACCTGTGAGTCATCTGGCTTTGGGCAAGTCACCTAACCCCTCCGGGCCCTTTTCTCATCTGAAAAGTGGGGATTTTAACTCTTTACCAGGCGCCGGGAAAGATGAGATGAGGAACGGGTGTAATGATCATGATACGGGGTGCGGTGCGCTGGCTGGCGCCAATGGAGGCTATTTTGGGAGGAGTGGTTACTAAGAAACATGAGGCTCTGGTAACCTTGGCAACCATAGGTAAAGCAGAACGATGGCGCATCCACTGGCTGCGTTCCATTCTTATCTCCTCCTCACAGCGCTGGTCTCTGGTGATTGACTCCTTAGATGAGGCATCTCCCAGGGCCTCGAAGGGCCTGGCACTGGCCTGGCTAAACTACACAGAAATGGTCCCGGCAGGCTCTAGAAGAAAAGGGACACCTCCTTGCTTCTGAGGCTGCCGTGGGAAGGGCAGGGTACCCTCCTGGAGAGCCCACTTTCCGCCTCCCTCTGTGTTGCGTCCCGGGCACCGTCCCATCCTGGCTGCGGTTACTCAGAGCGCGCCCAGCCCCGTGGGCAGGACTCGGGAATGTGCAGAGCAGACTCTGGCTGGCGACCGCCAGCTCCCAGCCCACCGTCGGGTAAAGGCAGGGCTGGCCAAGGGGAGGCAACAATTGTGCTCCCTTGCACACGCAAAGTGTTTGAACCTTTGTTTTTATGGAGTAGATATAGATGCTAGTAGATATCAATAGGTAAAGAAGAGTGTGTGTCGCCCGTGAAGACCATCCGTGTTACAAATGCCCACATGCCCACCTGCCCACCACCCAGCTTAAGGACCAGAACTCGGCCGGCACCTGCACAGGAATGCACGGCCTCCCCGTCCCCCTCCCCCACGCCCAGCATGGATTCTGTTTCCGTTTCCTTGGGGTGTGGCATAGTTTTCCCAGGTCTGCCTCTGCAAAAATGTATTTAGGTCTGCACATGTTGAACTTTGTGTAAATGGAACGATAGAGGCTGGTGCTTCTATCGCATCCTGGGGCTCTACCGCACATGCCTGAAGTTCACTCGCTTCCCCTTCTCTGTCGCACTCCACCGTCTGAACACCCGGGAACTCGTCTACCCCTCCACCTGCTGACGCACACTCAGGCTGTCTCCAGTCTGTGCCACGAGCAGCGGAGCTGCCCGGAGCATCCCTGGCGAGACTGTCTCCAGAACATGCTCCTGGGAGGGCAGGTCTGCCGGGTCTTGGTATCTTCTGCTTTATAGGTATTGCTTTCCGATCACGTGTGCCCCACTGTTTGCCGGTACCACGTCCCAATTGAAAGTGCCCCCTGCCAGGGACAGATTCATGGATTCTCTTCATGTCTTTTTAATGAATAAAAATTCTTACTCTCAATGGGATCAGTTTTACCCCCTTTTACTTTTATGATCTGTACTTCTCTGGATTTCATTTGAGATCTTCCCTCTTTATTACAAGTCGTAAACAGAAACATCATCTTCTGCCCTGACTTGCGTGGTTCAAGCTGTCTGGGTGCCATCCTACACATCGAAAGGTTATTGGTTCAATTCCCGGCCCGGGCATATGCCCGGGATGCGGGTTCAGTCCCTGGTTGGGGCACATACGAGACAACTGATCAGTGTTTCACTCTCACGTGGATTCCTCTCTCCCTCTCTTCCTCCCTTCCTCTCTCTCTAATCAATCAATAAATATTTTTCTAAAACAAAACATTATCTCCTTAAAGTGCTATGATTTTAGAGCTAGGCCTTGCATCCGCCTGGAGTGGTTTTCGTAAAAGGCCCGAGGAAGGCCTCTCTTCCACTGTTCCCTGTGAGGCTCCTTTGAGCTCAGCCGCACACCCCCGCTCGGTCACACGGCCGTGTTTGTTGCAAATCAACTTTCTATGTTCGCCCGGCCTCCTTCTGGCCCACGTTTTATACCATCGGTTTATTTTTATATTTAGAGTGTGAATCCCCATTAAGTGCACCTTTATCTTTCATAAATTCTAAAAGTGGTGCATAGGATTAAACCACCACGTGGTATGCACGGTGTAACAAGTAAACCACGAATAGAACCCTAGAACAAGATGGAGCTGAATCTAAATGGGGGCTCTCAGGTTTGTCCCAGACCCCAGGGAGCCGCTCCAGGGAACCACCCTGTGCACCCCTGATTCGGAGGCTGCGAAGGGGGATCCGGTGAGTCCACGTCGTGCTGCAGGACAGCCCTGCAGGAGGGGCCTTCCCGGGACAGGGCGGTTGCCGGGTGACCTCAGAGCCAGGAAGGGGCAGCCGCAGCCGGGCTCACAGTCCCCCTCCCTGCCCTTCCCGGGACAGGACTGCAGGGCAGCCCCCTCCATCAGAGCTCCCCACCACTGGTAATGCCTCTCCCCCATGCACCGCTAAGTCTTCCTGCCAAGCTCCTCCTTTGCCCAGACCCACACCCGTGTCCCAAGTTAACACACACTCGCACTCAGTCCTCCCTCCTGGGCTGAGGACCTGTTCTCAGACTCTGTCCACCGTTCCCCATTGTGGCCATTTTTTTATGTTTATCAACAAGTGCCCCTCCTTCTGTTTTGAAGTGGCTGTACAGCATTCTCCATTAGGGGACAAGCTGGGTGAGGAAAGATGTCCAAGCCCTTGGAGGTGTGGAGTTTGATGCGACAACTCGGAAAAGCTGAAAGGACGTTCACTTCCATTAAGCAAACAACCAGTGCAAATGTCCTCCTGACAGCCCCGTGCAATACAGGTATTTGTATTCCATAAGAGGGAGTCGGGGCCCCGGATGGCCACAGCCTTGGTGTACACCCCACCTGGTGAGTGACACAGGTGGGACTTGGATATGGGTCCCTCTGGGTCCAGGTCCCGCCTGTGNGAGCCGCTCCAGGGAACCACCCTGTGCACCCCTGATTCGGAGGCTGCGAAGGGGGATCCGGTGAGTCCACGTCGTGCTGCAGGACAGCCCTGCAGGAGGGGCCTTCCCGGGACAGGGCGGTTGCCGGGTGACCTCAGAGCCAGGAAGGGGCAGCCGCAGCCGGGCTCACAGTCCCCCTCCCTGCCCTTCCCGGGACAGGACTGCAGGGCAGCCCCCTCCATCAGAGCTCCCCACCACTGGTAATGCCTCTCCCCCATGCACCGCTAAGTCTTCCTGCCAAGCTCCTCCTTTGCCCAGACCCACACCCGTGTCCCAAGTTAACACCCACTCGCACTCAGTCCTCCCTCCTGGGCTGAGAACCTGTTCTCAGACTCTGCCCACCGTTCCCCATTGTGGCCATTTTTTATGTTTATCAACAAGTGCCCCTCCTTCTGTTTTGAAGTTGCTGTACAGCGTTCTCCATTAGGGGACAAGCTGGGTGAGGAAAGATGTCCAAGCCCTTGGAGGTGTGGAGTTAGATGCGACAACTCAGAAAAGCTGAAAGGACATTCACTTCCATTAAGCAAACAACCAGTGCAAATGTCCTCCTGACAGCCCCGTGCAATACAGGTATTTGTATTCCATAAGAGGGAGTCGAGGCCCCGGATGGCCACAGCCTTGGTGTACACCCCACCTGGTGAGTGACACAGGTGGGACTTGGATATGGGTCCCTCTGGGTCCAGGTCCCGCCTGTGCTCCCATCTCTTCCCCAGAGTCGGAGCAGGCAGGCTGCCTGGGGCTCTCCTGCGGCTGCTGCGGCTGCTGGAGCCATCGCAGGCAGTAATTATAAGCTGACTTTAATACTGTATTTAATTTTGGGGAGTACTTGGGTGTTTTATTGTATGTGAATAACAATGCCCATTCCGCTAACCAGATACCTAGAATTAAAATATGAGAAGTGCCGAAGCCACCGAGACGGTTCCGGTGTGTAATTACCCGCTGCCAGCAGACCCCGCATTTGAGACAGAGTCACCGAGAGCAGGTAATCAAGATGGCGCGGTGGCTCCATTCTTACTTCACCAATGTGTTGCAGTCACACGACTGACAGGTTTCCCTCCTGATCCAAACTGAACCGCTGGCCAAATTCGTTGGATTTCAGGGCCATTGGAAAATACAAAATGTAAATGGGGGGATTTGCTTCAACAAACCCAGAGACTGGCAGTGTCCGAGACATCAGAACCTGGCGGGCTGGCCCCAGCCGTCCTCCCAGTGACAATGTGAGTTCCCTTGGATGCGACTTGGGATGGCAAACTGTGACAACCGACACTCCTGCCCCTGACGTTGACCTGGAGAAACCACAGAGCCACAGGAACTCAGACCAGAGGAGCCAACATCGACACGAGTCTGGGAAACCAGAGCCTGGCTTCAGTGGGACCTGGGGCCGAGAGCCTGGTCCCAAACGTCCCCACACAACAGGCTGAGAAGGTGAAGCCTAGTTGCCTGCTGACCAAGGAAAGGGCCACATCGCCCCTGCAGGGCGCTCAGCTCTCAAGGGGAGATGGTGCTGGTGCTGTCAGCCTGGCTGAGGAGAACAGGAGCCCATGCGTCCCAGGGTGGGGAGGGTCAGCCTCAGGCCCTGGGGCCGAGGGGATGGACCACAGCCTATGATGGGGGCACACGGGAAGTGATGGAATGTATTCGATTATGGTGATATAGGAGAATGTCTAAATTTGTCTAAGCTCATCAAAAGGTACAGTTAGGTGCACTATTTGTACATAAACTATTTCTCAGTAAACTTGACTTATGAATGAAGCAAGATGGGCCAAACGTTAACTGGCCGTGAGTACTTGGAAAACCATTCTATTCTGCCTGTTTTCACTGGTATCTGAAGATTACCATAATAAAAGATTTCTATTATGTCATCCAGCTTCCCCTGCTCCGGGACCCACCAGACACAGGCCCCTGGGACTGAAGAACAAGGGTGGGACCCCTCCTATCTGCTCGTGACTTACGAAATTGGTTGCACAAGCTCTACCCCTTATTCTCACGAGGCTCCGGGGCGTGCCACTCTCTTAGGGAAGCCTAAGAGACCCGAGGAAGGCAACGTGCCCAAGATCACACGGGCAGGGCAGCAGCAGGCAGGTGTCTCTCCCCCAGCACCTGCTCCAGGTCCCAGGACCCTGCACGACCCCCTCAGTGGGGTCTCTGCCTTGCACAGCCCCTTCC
The DNA here is from genome assembly GCF_014824575.4 of Sturnira hondurensis. Lineage (NCBI taxonomy): Eukaryota > Metazoa > Chordata > Mammalia > Chiroptera > Phyllostomidae > Sturnira > Sturnira hondurensis. The sequence continues at coordinate 58,370,762 of NW_028079044.1, read as the reverse complement.
CAGGCTGTCCTGAGCAAGCTTGGAGGGCGGGGCAAGCTTGGGGGGCGGGGCAAGTCTAACCTAGAGGTTAGCAACCAGGGCTGGAGTTAGTTGCCTGTTAGTTACCATGGTTATGTTTTACTCAGTTCCCCTCGAACCCCAAACCAGAAGCTAATTGAGAGGAAGAGGACATACCAGGCAGGGTCAGACGTGCTCCCAGCTGCTTGCAAAACAAGTGGACAGTTTCCGAGATGGGCTTTACTTAGGAACCCTCACCTACATGCCAAAAGAACACCATCATTGCCTGGAGTCCGAGGCTAGGCCACGTGTCTAGAGGTGTCGCCGTTCAGGGAAGAAACCAGCCCATCTGGCCCTCCCCCCAGCACGGATCTCCTAGAGATCCCTGAGGCTGACAGGAGTTGGCTCCTGTGATGTCCCTTTGGGAAGCACTAAGACCAGTCCCCGCAGTCCCTCAAATCGAAGGCAAGGTGGGAACGGCGAAGTAAGAGAAGACGGGGCTCAGCCCCACCCAAGGCTACACTGAATTCTTTATATAGGACTCAGGAGGACCTGAGGGGCACCCTGTCACCCCACTTCCATCTGTGAGGATCCCCAAGAACAGGGCCTACCCTGCCCTCTAGGTCCCCCAGCCCCGCAGGGCTGAGCTGACAGCATCTTCTCCGCCGCTCTCCTGCCACAACTGGGCTCAGAGGCATATGCTGTCGGTGATCACGAAGGACAAGGAGACTGCCGGTGACAGAGTGGAACCACTGCCGCTCACACTGATCTGCCCAGGAGCCAACCCCCTTCCTGAGGAAAGACCCGGTCCCTGTCCTGTTGTTTTTACTGCACGGCAATTGCTGAGGCTACTTCGTGCCAGGCATAAAGCCAGAGACACTGCCTGTCTAGACTTCGAACCCCAGGTTTGCCAAAACCCTGCACTTGTAGCCCCATGCTAGCCCACATCTTCCACCATCCCAACTCGTTCCCTGCTGCAAGATCTGGCTCAGGCACCGCCTCCTCCAGGAAGTCTCTGCTGATTGCCCAGCTCATCCTGGCCTCTCCCCTCTAGTGGGCTGCACTTCCCCGAAGGAAGCTGGGCAATCTACTCAATGGCTGGCGGGACTTCAGAAGGAGAGACCAGACTTTTCTCATCCTCACACTTCCTGAGGCTCGTGTGGCAGCCTCTCTGCACTCGCCCAGAGAAAGGAGCCCCTCAGAGTGAGGCCCAAGAGCAGTCCCTGCCTCACAGCCAGCTCACCGTCTGCCTACTGGGGGACGAGGCTCATAGAACAGTCATACATCAGCAGGGTTAAGATCCCTCCTGGAGGCATGGAGGTGGTGCCAGGGTGAGGGGGCGCCCAGTGGGGGAATGGCACCCCCTCTCCCCATCTCCTGGGCATAACTGACAGCTGCTAAAAGTGATCTGCAGGTGCAACGGGCCCCACTGATGCGACAAGACTCACAGGAAGGGGAAGGAAGGCATTGCCAGGGTCTCAGGAAAGCACTAACCCCATAGAGAAGTCCGAGGAACGATTCGTGATGTCGGATTTAACAGGTGGCCAAGTGCAATGCACAGCTCATTTTCTCTGCTGGGAACCGGCTCTTACCCTGTTCCCCCCAGTACACTCTGAGCTCCAGAGAGGGGACCCTACAAAGCTTTGGAGTTTTCTGTCGCCGTGCTAAACGCCCGGCCATTGACTCCCCGGAAATTCACAGAAGAGTGGGGGCAGTTTTTTCCAATCTCCTGAGTACCTCTAAGTAGGAAATTGACTGACAACCCCTGCAGACATTCTAGAACGCCTTGTTCCTATAAAATCCGGTCTCCAGGTCTAGAACACTTACTACCCCTGTTGAAGAGACATTGTTGCTAGGATACAACCAATGAGTAAACACCCCGAGTCCTGTTGTTGTTTCATAGAATCCAGCCTCTGTGGCTTGAGTACACCAGCTCGGCTAAGGGCATGCGCAGTCTCCTCATCATTCTACCTAATAGACACTCTCTAGTCCCTCCGCAACCAGGCCGGTCACTCCATGGTCTCCAGAACATTCCTTGTGCCTTTCAAATACTGCTGATGCTCAGGCTCCTCCCCCGGGGCCCTGACTCTCAAGACTTGCAAGTTCAGAGCCAATACTGAGGGCAGGCCTCTGCAATCTGGCCTCCCAGGACCCTGTCTTCTCCCTTCCCTCCGCTGCTGATGCCGTCTCCCGGGCGCACTGGCCCAGGCCGCCGCCACGGCCAACAGGCCTCAGCTGCCCTAGGGAACGGAACGCGGCTCCACCTCGAGCTGTTCCCCAGCCTCAGGTGTATGTATCCACCTTCTTTCTGGATGTCTCCACCTGGCTGGGGCCGCCTTCCTGCTCCTCCACAGCAACTCCTCATCTTCCAGGGGCCCGCACCCCCATCTTGGTTAATCAGCTCACCTTCAGCCCTCAGTTACCCCAGGCAGAAAAGTGGAAGTCGTCCCCCCACCCCCTGGTCAGGCTGACTTCACCTCCTCGTACTTCTCCGAATCTTTGCTTCCTCGCCACCCCGACTGTGACCGCCTCACGTGAGACCCTCGTGGTTCTGTCTCAGCCGGTGGCAGTCATCACCCGTCACTCTCTAGCCTCCAGTCGGACAACCCACTTAGCGGGTCACCAGGACTCTCTCCGCGGTTGATATCCGCAGGGACAGAACCTGTGCAGAGAATGGGTTTCCCTCCACGGAGGGCGATTTGACGTCAGATCCCGATTATAAACGTATACGCTGGTTGACTCCGCCATTCCAGGGCAAGGCGCTCGGCCTCTGACACCTTACCTTGCTGATGAAACCGCAGGGCGCCCCCCACAGGGGAGATGTGGAAAACAACGTGCTGAACTGGGGGACATTTTAAAGCTGATAAAAAGGCAGGCTGTGCACACTAGTCAGGACAACTCGGGGGTGCGGAAACACCAAGCAATGGCTGCAACAGTGGCACCGCGTGTCGCTGTCGTGCCAAAGCAGGGCATGTACATACACGCTCTGGTGTTCAGACTCTGGAAGAAAACGCTAACACTGGGCACGGAGCTTGCTCTCCAGAAATGGAACTCGGGGTAAGGGAAAGTGGGGTGCTCCCGGTCTACGTTTTTGACCCTTCCAATTTCTTTTTTTTTAAATATATTTTATTGATTATGCCATTACAGTTGTCCCATTTCCCCCCTTCATTCCCCTCCACCCTGCACACCCTCTCCCACCCACATCCCCCCCTTTAGTTCATGTCCATGTGTCACAAGTTCTTTATGTATTTCCCATAGTATTCCTGCCCTCCCCCCTGTCTATTTTCTACCTACTGTCTATGTTACTTATTCTCTGTACCTTCTCCCCCCTTCTCCTCCTCCCACTCCCCTGTTGCTAACCCTCCATGTGATCTCCATTTCTATGTTTCCACTCCCGATCTAGCTGTCCTCTTAGTTTGCTTTTGTTTTAGGTGTGGTTGTTAATAACTGTGAGTTTGCTGTCCTTTCACTGTTCATATTTTTATCTTCTTTTTCTTAGATAAGTCCCTTTAACATTTCATATAATAAGGGCTTGGTGATGATGAACTCCTTGAATTTGACCTTGTCTGAGAAGCACTTTATCTGTCCTTCCATTCTAAATGAAAGCTTTGCTGGGGAGAGCAATCTTGGCTGTAGGTCCTTGCATTTCATGACTTGGAATACTTCTTTCCAGCTCCTTCTTGCCTGTAAGTTCTCTTTTGAGAAATCCGTTGACAGTCTGATGGGAACTCCTTTGCAGGTGACTGTCTCCTTATCTCTTGCTGCTTCTAGGATTCTCTCCCTCATTTTAGTCTTGGCTAATGTAATTATGACATGCCTTGGTGTGTTTCTCTTTGGGTCCACCTTCTTTGGGACTCTCTGAGCTTCCTGGACTTCTTGGAAGTCTATTTCCTTTGCCAGACTGGGGAAGTTCTTCTTTATTATTTGTTCAAATAAGTTTTCCACTCGTGGCTGTTTCTTTTCCCCTTCTTGTATCCCTATACGTTCGGATGTTGGAACATTTAAAGATGTCCTGAGGTTCCTAAGCCTCTCCTCATTTTTTTGAATTCTTGTTTCTTCATTCTTTTCTGTTTGGTTGTTTCTTTCTTCCTTCTGGTCCACTCCATTGATTTGAATCCCAGTTTTCTTCCCATCACTATTGGTTCCCTGTGCATTTTCCTTCATTTCGCTTAGTGTAGCCAGCTTGCATTTTTTCATCTAATTTGCAACCAAATTCAGTCAATTATGGGAGCATCCTGATCACCAGTGCTTTGAACTGGGCATTTGATAAGTTGGCTGTCTGTTCATCGCTTAGTTGTATTTGCTGTGGAGCTATGATCTGTTCTTCCATTTGGGCCATTTTTTTGTCTCCTCTTGCCTGTTACATATGAGGGGCAGAGCCTTGGGTGTTCACCAGGGCTGGGGCTGGGTTGTGATGCTGTATGTGGGGGCAGGGTCAGAGAGGGAGTAATGGTCCTTGGTCGCTCTCTCTCGGATTTCGGTCCCCTCTGCTGCTTCCCCCAAGCAAGCTGGGCCCTTCTGGCACTGATTCCTGGGTGGATGGGTTTGTGTGCATTCTAGGGCCCTGTTGGTCTTTCCAACAAACTCTCCTGTGAGGCTGGGAGTCTCTCCCTACTCCTCAACCCCCACAGGTTTTTTAGTCAGAGGTTTTGAGGCTTTATTTCCTATTGCTGGGGCCCTGGGTTATGCTGTCTTTCCCGCTCCCCAATTTCACCTGGTTTATCTGCCTGGAAATGTGGGACCGCCCGGTCAGCCGCCTTACGTGTGGTGCCTCACTTCACAGTCGCCGCCTTGCTGGGTCTGCCCATTGCCATCCCGCGCCCAGGTCCGCCGGCTGCCGTCTTGCATGCCCCAGGTACCTTTCGCACCTGGTGCCACCGCTCTTTGTGCCAGGACCCCCCCCTGTCCAGCTGCCCAACTCCGCCCCACTTACCGGTTTGGATGAATGTGTCTATTTTATCTCCTTGGTTCTCCGACTTCCATATAGTTCAATTTTTCTATCAGTTCTGGTTGTTATTTTGTTTCTAAATTGTTGTTGTCCTTATTTCAGTTGTGGGAGGAGGCATAGTGAGTCTACCTACGCCTCCCTCTTGGCCTGAAGTCCCCTTCCGATTTCTTTACATTGAGTGGGTTTTGCTTTTTCCAATGAAAAGATGTTCAACCTGTCCTGTGCCCCGTGGCCAGAGACCTTTCTAAAGTGCAAATCTGCTCACGTGTCATTCCGCACTTCACTCTCTGTGGGGCTCTCCAGGACGGCTGTCTGGGGCAGTCAGTTCATGCTTTGGATACACCAGTTACCACCTGTGAATTATTTGTAGCGCCTGCTCACTCTCAGAAGTGTCCTTGGGTGGACCATAAATCATCTCCCCACTCCATGGGTTATCCTAAAGATATAGTCAACCCTCCCTGAACACAAATGGCAAGCCTGCCTCCCCTGGCCCAACGCCCCTCGTCCGTCCTAACAGCGCTGCAAGCTCTTAAAACTCCAGAAACACTGAACTACAGAGCTCGCCTGGCCTCTGCTCCTGCTATGTGCTCTTCCGGGAATGCCCAGCATACTGGCCTGGCCCGGCACAGTCAGCCACCCCAGTTCCGAGTCGGCTGCTGATTCAGCCCAGTCATTTTGCTGAGTGTGGTGACGCAATTGCCTGGTGAGAGGGGGAACCTGCGCTTGGCACCCAGTGGGCAGGGAGAGGAGAAGGGATGTGGACTCGGGGCTCACCCTGAGCGTCCTTTACCCAAAGAGGAGGGGGCTGGGTTTCCAGCAGGACTGCGGCCATGGCTTTGTCTGAGGGCTGAGGCTGCAGAAAGGTGAGGTCGCGAGGTGGGACCCAGGCCAGGGCTTACAACGAGTTCCTCATGGGCCAAGACACGTTTCCTAAAATGTCTTCTAGATTTCGCTCACAGAAACACAAAGAGTGTCTGGGAAAAGTCCAGCCATTGTTAATGTAAGGAGAATGGTTTGCGAACCAACCATGTAAACTGGCAGCCAAGGAGAGTGGACTCAAATGCAAATGCATGAACAATAACGACTTCACTGTACCAGCCAGTGGGGGCGGTAGATGCCATCAAGTGAGTGTGTGTCCTGTGTGGCCATCAAATTCAAAATGACTGAGCAAGTAGAGCAACACATCTGCATCAAATTTTGCATTAAGTTTGAACATTCCTCCACAGAAATTATTTGGATGATTCAGAAGGTCGTAGCTATGGGCAACTGGGGATGGGCGGCTTCATTACGACAATGAACCTGCTCGTGCATCATATCTTGCGCAGAGTGTTTTTGAGTAAAACATCAAATCACCCAGGTGACTCAGGTCCCGTACAGCCCAGATTTGGCACCCTGCCACTTCTGCCTTTTCCCCAAACTAAAATCACCTTTGAAAGGGAAGGGATTTCAGACCATCAGTGAGATTCAGGAAAATACTACAGGACAGCTGATGGCAACTGGGAGAACTGTGTGGGGTCCCAAGGTGTCTATTTGAAGGGGAGTGAAGGGGCGTTATCCTGTGTACACTGTTTCTTGTATCTTGTATCTCCTTCAATAAACGTCTCTATTTTTCATACTACATGGCTGGATACCTCTTAGATTTCAATGTGTGTAGGAGCCATACTTCCTGTTTCCCACCTACCCCAGGCTCCCTGGCTTCCTTGGCTTCCTTGGCTTCCGCACCAACATTAGCCTTTGCTTGCAGCGACACCTAGTGGACATGGCTGGCCACACGAGTGCCTCTCCGGGCGCCAGACTGAGCCTGGTGGGCTCCTGGGCGGGCTGAGAAAGCCGGACTGAAGAAAGAAGCCCGAGGAGGAGGTTGGACAGTGATAGAACAGAAAATGGACTCGTGCAGCCTGGTCAGCAACACAGGCCCTGGAGCCTGACCAACCTGGCTGAGTTGCCTACTTAGACACCTTCCAGCCCGTGACCCTGGGGCAGTGCCAGGACCCCTCACAAGCTCGCATCTAAAAGGAAGTCAACCCTTCCCAGCTCCCAGATTGCTCCTGGGGGCTAGTTACCTGAGACAGTTCAGGTAACATGGAAGCGGTGGCTGACCGGGTAAGTTTGCAGTAAAACAGAAGGGTGGATCACTCCGCTATTGCTGGTGCTCTCCCGCCCCAGACACTCAGACTCATAAAACACATGCTACAACATCTGTTCATTCAACAAAAACTCTGAATGTGCCAGAGGGAAGGGAAAAGACCTACCTCTCCGTGTTTATAACCAAGAAGAACCAGGACCCTCCTAGGCCACGGGCTGGGCCCTTCACCCAATCAACTGTCCACTGAGCACCTGGTCAGTCCGGGTCCAGCGGGGGCCCCAACCCTCAGAGGCCACCTGGAGGGGTAGAACCACAGGGAGACCTTGCCAGAGATCTGTGCTCAGCTCCATGGGAGCAGGGAGGCCTCTCAGAGGAGGAGGCACACTGATCTAGGAGGTTCCAGAATGTTCCCTTTCCACTGAGTCAGTTTCTCTCCAAAGCACACTCTGTAGGCAGCCCACACAGCCCACAGAGAAACAGCTTCCCTTCGATCCAGCTCAGGATTTTCACCATTTCAACCTCTGCTCAGAAGTGGGGCCCGAGTGGAGACGGTGCTGCTGCCTCCGTCTGAAATGGCGCTGCCAGGGGAGAGATGGAAATGCACCGGGGGTTTTCTTCAGTCCTGCGTGGTGCTCGAGGTATAAGCTGCTTGCTGGGAGTTTGCAACGGAATTTAGAAAATTGGTAATGCCAGGCTTAAGTCTTCTTCAGAAGCTTGGGAGAGTGGGGTGGGGAGAGGAATCTGTTGTAGAACTCGGTTTCCCTGCGGCATCCGCCAACAGTGAGTGGAATGCAGAGAGGTACTGGCAAGCCCTTGGAGGAAGGAAGGCTTCTCTCTGGCTGATTGGCCGCTGGCTGCGGCCCTGAGCTCTGGGGCCCTGGCTCTGCCTCCAGACACCGCAGCGTCCATCCCTGGAACATCGCCAAATCTGTCCAGCTCTGATCAGCATGCCCACTTACCTCATTAACACCGTCGGACAGCCTGCTGTGTGCCAGGCGCACCACCTGGAAACACACGTGCGCCCAAGTCCCCTGCCCTGGCCTGTGGGAGCTCCAGTCTGTCATTGGTGTGAGGATTTGGGAGGGCTCAAGAGGCCTGCACCCAGGCTCCCTGGCCCTCAGAAACCTCTCAGAAGGGGCCCCAAAATGATCTGTGCAGACCGCCAGCCCACTCCCCTGTCTGGGATGTTTATCTGCCACCCATCTGAAGGGCGATGAAACCCTCCAGGGGGGCTGAGGTACTTTTGAGTGCAGAGAAATAGCAGCACAGAAGGAGCCCTGGGACCCCGCCTCCCCAGACCCTCCTGGTGCCCCTGAGCCAGCAGGGGGAGAGGAGGAGAGAGAGGTACAGTAGAGGGAAAAAGACCCTGAATTTCAGAGTCCTGGCCTCAGGCAGGAGCCAGCCTGGGCCAGATCAGGGCTGGAGGCCAAACTGACATCTGCCCCTTCTGTGAAGCTGGTATGACTTCGGGGGAGCGGGGGCTGGTCCGGGTGGGCTGCAGCGTCAAGTGGGATCAGAAGGCTCCCTGTTATACCTGATTTGGCACCTCGCGACCCGTCCCATCCAGGCCGAGGAGAGACCTGGCAAGGATCTGTCCCTGCCCTGCGCCGAAGGCGGTCAGTGTTTGCAGCTGAAAGTGGAGAGTCTGTCGGCCCAAGGGCAGGGGGGCTCTCAACCGGGAAGGAACTGGCCGCCCCCTCCCTCCAGGGGCGGTGTGCCCAGTGTGGAGCATTCTCAGTGAGCTGAGTGACCTGGCGGAGGTGGGAGGCCCTTGCAGATCGAGTCAGGAAAGTGCCCTTTACAGAGACTGCAATACAGATGGTAGTTGGGCAAGGCTGTGGCCCTGCAAGGTGGGGCAGGGGGCAGTCACAGAGCCGATCACCACGAAGCCTGTCTGTCAGGCTTCAGATCTGAAACTCATCGTACTCGTTCGGTTGCAGTGAACTCACCCGTAGCTCCAGGTAGTATGAATGAAGATTCTGAACTGACTGGGAGATAAAGGAATCAGGGAAGAAGGGAGGTGGGGTGAAGGCTTGTTCCAGCAGGGTCCTGGAGCAGAGTGAGTGGTCTTCACTTCCCAGAAGGCCCCTCACAGCTCAGGGCAGTGAGAGGTGGCAGCCTGTGGAGGAAGGGGTCATTACCAGCAGGAATGAGATATTCTCCTGGAGAGCTGCTCTGGGCCGGGGGTTGGGGGTGGGGGCGATGCCTGGAGGACGCCACACCAGCGCGCCCAGTTGCGTCTTAAACAACACAGGTAACACTGGTAGTGGGCCTGTTCTAGCCTGCTCTGCGGAAGGCAGGCTCCACGTGTGTCCAGGGGCACAGCCGCTCCCTCTCTCAGGGCCTGGGCCTGGGCTGCTGCATCGGGGGTGACCAGAGGACCCCCTGGGGTGGGGGATGATCAAGCAGCCCAGCGCAGCTGTAGCTTCCAACTTGGGGCAACATTCTGAATACTTCCTTGTACCAATTTCTCCCTTTAACTGAACTTAAATATCATTTACAAAATTTCTCTTCCTCCCTGGGCTAGATTTGGAATTTTATTTTTTTAAAGATTTTATGTATTTATCTTTAGAGGGGAAGGGAAGGAGAGAGGGATAGAATATCAATGTATGGTTGCCTCTCGTGGGTCCCCTGCTGGGAACTGGCCTGCAACCCAGGCATGTGCCCTGACTGGGAATCGAACCGCGATCCACTGGTTCACAGGCCCGTGCTCAGTCCACTGAGCTACACCAGCCAGGGATAGATTTGGCATTTTAGAGTGAACCCATGGACGGATACTCCTTCTGGAAAACAATTTAGAATAATCTGCAGTCTCTTGGAACGCACTCCTGAAGAGAACACGGATTGTAACACTTCAGCACGGGACTTGGCGCCACCTGGTGGTCGTCCTAATTACACTCCCCCAAACCCCTTCCCCCCGGAAAAACAGAGAATTTTGGCCTTGGACCGGAACTCGGCTGCAGCCGTCTTGCAAATTCACCAGATCCCACCAGCTCAAACAAAATTATCCAGCCCCAAACAAACAGAGAACTGATAGGCATAGAGCTCCGTGGCATTTCATTCATTTATACGTTTATTTATTGGAAGATTCATTCATTCATTCCCCCTGGCCCCTGCCAGGAGCTGCGAATATAGACCTGGCAAGGTCATGGCCCTTCCAACTGCTCAGGGAGTGTTGGAGGAGGCAGGCACCCGCGCGTGCTAAGAAGTTGGAGGAACAGGATGCAGCTGGGGCCTGGAGGAGCGGCAGGCCCCCACCCTCCCTGGGGACAGCTGTGGGAGAACCTGGGTCTTAAATGCTGAATGGGAATCAGCCAAGGGTGGAGTGGGGAGAGGGGTGGGGGCAGACGTTCTAAGCAGAGGCAGCCAGAGAGGGAGGTCTGGCAGCAAGAGGACCAACCCAGGGCAGCTGGAGCAGGGAGGGCGGGACTAAGGCACCCTTGGACTTCACAGTTCCCCACTGGAGCCTGGGAAGTGTGATTTGTGCCACTGCCAGGAGGCCAGAAGGACATTTTGGCCAGCTTCTAAGTCTCACAGGAATCCATGGTGGGACTTCAGAGGTCATCTCCAAGTGAGGTTCAATGTTGAGTCACAAAGACAAACTGGCAAGGTAGAGAAATGTGGTCTTCGAGGAACTGCATTGACCTTATTCTCATTACCACCTGGTTGTACCACTTGGGATGTACTCTCTTAATTTTTTAAATTCTACAATTTTACCTAATGACTAGCACAAGTGGTTAGCATTACATTTTTTAAACAAACGCATTAATTCTGTTCAAAGTAAACATGTGAAATCCATTACATTATCACCCTACTTAGACATGTCTTTGATTTTTTAGTATATCAGAAAATAAAATAAGAAAGGTCCTAGGCCCCTCTCGCCCTCTAGAAAGCTCTGGAAAATTCTGGAAAGCTCTGGGGAAGGATGGACTAGAAAAGGACCAAGAAGGACTTTTCTAACAGTTGAGGTCCAAGATGCTGAAATCTGAGCTAGGCCAGAATCTGTGTGGATGGAGAGAAGAAATACTATTTAGGTTTCAAATTTGACAGGATTTGGGGATTGATTCTGGGAAAGAAAAAAAAAATTGTTGATAATCCCCTGTGCCTGCGAAAGAGAGCAAAACCTGGTAACCACGGGATCTGTTGTTTGGTGAGCAGAAAGCCAACATCCTTGGTTTTACAGCTTTTGGCAAATTGACAGGAGTTGGGCCTGGCAGGTGTGGCAATGGGAACTTGCAGTAGCTGGAGGGAGTTGCACTGGTCAACCAGGAGAGGGAGCAGAGACGAGAAGCATGCACCGTCCACAGGCTGCAGGCGCCAGTGGTCCTGAGGCTGCCCAGGGGAGGGCCCCTGCTGGGCCGGGTTCTCACCCCGAGTATCCCAGAAGAACCTGGGAGAGATTTGGATCCGCCACACAGGAACCCTGGGGGGTGTGGAGGCCTGCCGACATCGGCACAGTCACGGAAACTACCTGGGGACCCAGCCCCAGGAGAAAGCAGAAGTGGACCCAGAATGAGCCCGTTTCTGCCCCTGATGACCAGGAGAAGGGGCCACCTTCTCAGGGAGTTGACAGAATCAAGTGTCCCCCGACTGCACCAACCCCTGGCTTTGAGTGGAGTTGTCATTTTAAGAGACAGAAGGAGCAAGTCCCGTTTCACTGACCCTGGTGCTGGGGCTCAGCAGAGAGGCCCCTGAGAACCTTCCCAGGGAGCCGTGAGTGCTGGGGACTGATACCCCGGCCCCCCGCGGAGCCAGGGCCGGTGGTCGCTGCACCTTTGTGTCCCCCTCTAAAGGAGGGGTTTTCTAGGAGTATGGTAGCAGTTTCCTCTCCTTATTTTCAAGGGGTGTTCTGTGCCACTATAATGGAATAAAAATAGTACACACACTCGAGGAAGATGCTGAGCGTGACCGGGTGTCAGCCACCATCCAGGCAACGTGGAGGATACACGAGAAATAAGCCAAGCCCGTGTCCTCAGGGAGCTCCCGGTCCCTCGCCAGAGACCCCTGAGCAAGGGCTCCTTGCTGGGCTTCGGAGTCGAAGAAGCTGGGTTACAAACTGGTGGGTTATATACATTCTCTGCGAAATGTCCCACTTTCCCTCCCCATCATGCTCTTCCCTGAGGGAAAAGAATATATATCGCTGTTACTAACCCAACTGTGTCCCCTCAAAATCCATACGTTGAAGCCCTGGCCCCCAATGTCACTGTCTTTGGAGACGGGCCTTTAAGGAGGACATGAAGATTAAATGAGGTCACGGAGTGGGGCCTAACCCAACAGGAAGAGGAAGTTACACCAGGAGCATGTGGCCCAGAGAAAGACCACGTGAGGACGCGGAGAGAAAGAGGCAGCAGAGAAGCCAGGGGCTGAGGCCTCAGAAGAAGCCAACCCTGCCGGCACCTGCACCTTGGACATCCAGCCTCCAGAACAACAAGCTATCAAATTTCTGCCCTTTAAGCCACCCAGTGGGTGGTATTCCTCCCCGAAGCCCTAGCAAACCGATACAATCGCCACTAGTTGAACTCCTGTGTCCTGCTTGGTCCAGTGAATGGGAGTGGAAGTCAGAGAGGTATGTCACTTCCAGATGGGAGATTTAAAAGAAACTTTTCTGCTTTATTCATCAGCATCCTCACCCCCAACCCTGCTTACAAAAATTCTGGGAGATAGCACATACAACGTTAATGTATTTATTTATTAGTAATATTATAAACGATGTGAACTGTGGTGGGAGTTTGAGTCATCAGTTCTGCTCATTGTCCTGGAAAAAAAAAGTCACGTTTCTGGGCCACCCTTCCCTCCCCCTTAAATCGTCTGGTGTGTTCTCTTCTGCCCAGCCACCAAGCCTCTGAGGGCAGATCAGGAAGAAGAGTCTGCCTTGCTTCAGAGGGTATCATTGTGGTCCTTTCCGTTTTTCCGAGGAACGATAGCCCCGAGCTGGTGTTTGATCGGCCTGCTTCCAGCAGAGGCCCAGGGGACTTTCTGAAATTGTCTCAAATCACCCAACTCTGGAACACTCGATCCTCATTTACTGGGCACCCAGAGAGCCATATGAAATATAGGCCAAAGTTCTAGAATTCAACAAGTTTAGTCATGTGAGAGGCGTTAATCTTTTCTTCTTAAAACCCACAGAGCCTTAGAAGAAAAGTGACTGGCTGTCCCTGCACCTGCGTAGCTGGGGGGCTGGTCCCGGTGGGCCAGCTACAGAGGACTGACCACTGAGGGTCCGCCCGCACCAAGCCCCTCCCCTCTGCGCCTCTGAGCTGCGCCTGCCAGGAACGGCCCCCCTCTAGTCCCCCACCACCCAGGAACCCTCTTCAACATCAGACTCCCCGAAAGGGAGCGAGTTGCTTGTTTGCTCTGCGGTCTCAAAGAACTTTCTGTCTGTACCTTCCTTGTTGCTTTTTATCGGCCTGCCCTCTGCATTGGGCTGTGGGCATCTAGGGGAAGGAGACCACTCTCTCTCTCTTTTATTTTATTTTTCAATTACAGTTTACATTCTATGTTGTTTTATGTTAGTTTCGGGTGTGCAGCTTAGAGCAGGGAACCTCTCTTAGGTGTCTTAGCAGCCCAGGACCCGCCCTGTGCCGGAAATAAGTGGATATTCTGCAAATATTGGTCAGGTGAGTCAGCAAGGGAGGGAAGCAGTGAATGAGAGTGAGCATGGCACCCTTCCCTTGCTCACATCTGCAGCCAAGCCACCTTTATACTTTAGCTTTCAAAGTCAAAGCCTCTGAGAAGAGCCAGAATATTCTAGATTAGGCAACGTGCACTGATAAGCCTACCTTTTGATGGCTGGGACCATGTTTTTCTGTATTTCTTTTGTTCTACGCTCAGCATCCAGCCAAGAGGCCTTGGGAAGCTGCCAAGGGAGGCACCGAATCCCCAACTCCAGAGACGAGCAGATTTGGGGTTCATAATCACACACAGCTCTCTTGTACAGAGCAGCCCCGGGTCAACAACCTCAGGCCTACTCACCAATTTGCGTTTGGGAGGTGTCGGCTGGAGCTGAGGTTTAAACTGCTATACAAAATGGCCATTGCACATTCAGCAGTACCCGGAAAACTGCTGTGGCACCGGCACACGGTGCACTGTGCCAACCCTCGATGTGCGTGGAAACCACCCCAGTGTCCACGAGGAGAACACACAGACTGTGGTCCATTCGCACAGTGGGGCACAGCCAGCAATGATATATTATGTGGATGGGCCGCCCAACAGAACTCTGAGCGAAAGAAGCCGGATACAGTGCATACTGGTGGTTGTATTTTTTACACTGAGTGGTGGAGCTGGGGTTTTATTTATTATTTTTAATTTTTATGTGTATTTTATTTACATGTTTACTGTATTGTATTTTTTCCATTACCATTTATCCCCCTTATACACACTCTCCCCAGCAATCACCATCCTGTTGTCCACGAGTGTGATTCCATTTCTACGAAGTGCCCAGTTAGGCAAAGCTGACATATGATGGTAATACGCAGTATTAGCTATTTTTTTCCGGGAGGCGAAGGGGTTGGTTCTGGGGTGCTGTTTATTTTACATGGGCTGCTTGCCTTAGGAAGAGGTCAAGGGGCTGTTCCCCTTAAAGATTCGTGCTCTTTTTAGTACGTATGTTTGTACTGAGGATATTAGCCTGCCCGGGTGGCCATGACAAAGTACCGAAAACTAGAGGGCTTAAACCACAGACATGTATTCTATCACAGTTCTGGAGGCTGGAAGTCCAAGGCCAAGTGCTGGCAGGGCTGGTCTACCCTGAGGCCTCTCTCCTTGGTGTGCAGCCACTGCCTGCTGGCTGTGTCTTCACGTGTCTTTACTGTGCAAACACGCTCCTGGTGCCTCTTTCTCTTCTTAAAAACCTGTCCTATTGGATTAGGACCCCCCTTATGACCTCACTTAGCCTCAATCACCTCATTAAAGCCCCTATTTCCACATACAGTCATTTAGATGTTAAGGCTTCAGCATTATGGATTTGGGGGTGACACTGTTTAGTCCCTAACAATGTTACATTTCAATAAAAATTACTTAAGACAAAAGGCAAAAACACAAAACAAAAAAAGACCTTGGGCCCCCAACCTTCCACAGGCAAGGAGGGACAGAGCCCAGGAGAGCAGGCGTGTCCCCTCCCTCCTCCTCCCCAGGGGCTGACCCTGACCCTGACCCTGATGAAGAGGCACCTTTGCCCAGTGTGAAGCCTTACCACGCCAACCCCTGGTGGTTTCAGAATTGCCTAACCAGGGACGGTTCTGTGTCTACTCTTCTCCTTCTGGACAGGGAGTGTTTATGATCCTCCTGCCTGCCCTAACACTGTACTTCAGGGGCTTGCGGGTGGGGAGGATAGCACGTTCTTTCAGTTCACGAGCTCTGTACCCGGAGGCCTCACACCCTGACCTAGAGGGTCAGCGCATCTCCCAGACATCCAGGACTTTGAGCTGGGTGCAGGCCCCTTGGGAAGGGACTGCGTCTACCCTTGTGTGGAGGAAGACAAGCACAGATACTTGGAGCCCAGACTGCAGCGGAGATGGTCTTGATCCTAATCTGTGCAATTTCTCTTCCCGGCCAGAGAAGACTATTTCCCAGCCTGCCCTGCAGTTAAGTTGGGGCCACATGACTGGCTTCTGGCCAATGGGATCCGAGTAGAAGGCTGGTGCTAGGCCTGGCCCAAACTACCTGTGCCATCCTTCTTGTTCTCTCTGTTCTCCAGTCAGTCGAAGGCAGAAGAGCCAAGCAAGGACTCAGCCAGAACAGTGCTGTCCAATAGAGCAGCCCCTAGCTCCATACGGCTGTCGAGCACTTGAAATGTGGCTATTTTGAGATGTGCTACAAGTGTAAACTATACACTGGGCTTCAAAGACTTAATATAAGAAGAATGTAAAATAGGTGATTAATCATTTTTATAGGATGACAGGTTGAAATGATAACATTAGGGATATCTTGGTTTAAACCATATTATTAAAATTAATCTACCTTTTTAGTGTGGCTACTAGAAATTTTTTAATTTTATATGTTGCCGTGGCTCACATTGTATTTCTATTGAACAGCCCTGTTCTAGAACCGTGTTTCTCAGCTTTTCTCTCTCTTCTTTCTCACTGTCATCCTCCTAAGGAGCCTTTTTAGACACTTCCTAATTTCCTCTTTCCCATGAAATTTGAAAAACACGGATATACTCTGTATCTGTTTATGTACTATAGCCCTAGGAATACCTAAGATTTTTTTCATCTCCTTCCCTCCACGAGCCAGTTGTACCCCGTTGGGGACAGTACTTCCCACGTTGAGTGAGAGTCCATGTTTCAGAAGATGGTGGCATTGCATGGTGGGCAGAGCCAGAGTCCCTGAGTCACCACCTGAAAAGCCACTCCCAGT
Source organism: Sturnira hondurensis (assembly GCF_014824575.4). Taxonomy (NCBI): domain Eukaryota; kingdom Metazoa; phylum Chordata; class Mammalia; order Chiroptera; family Phyllostomidae; genus Sturnira; species Sturnira hondurensis. Next base: position 58,354,377 of record NW_028079044.1, on the reverse strand, counting down.
GAGAGCAAGAAACAGCCCTTTACAGTATAAGCCAATGAGATTTTAGGGTTATTTGTTTTAGAGGCTACCATTAATTACCCTGACACACCAAGTCCTAGATTTTTCAATAGCATCAATAAACTCAAAGAGATCTTAGAGAATTAAAACTCGGGGATCCACAGAGGCAAGCCTGCTTACTACAGTCTGAAGGTCTCACCATGTCACACAGCCCCCAGCACCACCCCAAAACGGGCTTTGGCTGCAGCTTCCTCTTCGCCGTGTAGGTTCACCTGTCTATGCCTTCTTCACACCCGTGGGTCCCTCTCCCCCAGAAAGACATTCTCCTGCTTGTCCAGCAAATCTTCCAGACTCAGGTGTAGTGCCTCCCTACTAGTCATTACCATTCCTGGACTCCACTGTGCACATAAATGCTTTTGCCAGAATCATAGCTGTGTTAGGCGGCACAGAGAAAGAAACTATTTATTTCTAATAAAAAACCAAAATGCTCAAGTCTACTCCAAACATAGGAGGGGAAATCAGAGTGGAAAGATACCTTAGTCTTAGTCTATTACACTTCAAACATTTTAGTTTTGCAAATCTTTCAAGACGTCAGGCCATGTGAAGGCATTGCGAGGGCCCCACCCAAGGCGAAGAAGCAAACCGGGCGAGGAGCACTGAAGCTTGAGTCCCGCGGGGAATATGGTTCTGTCTGAGGAAGGCTTTGCAGTCCTGTGCCCAGGACATGGCAACTTTTAAAGCAATTCAACAAAATACTTGGTGACACAGGTTATATATAGCACGTGCTTAGTAAGTGTTTTTTGACTGAGTACTCATCTGGGAACAAGAAAAATTAACATCATTTAATAAGGTCCTGGATGTACTCAGGGCCCAAAGAAAGTTATCCTCCCAGGAGACAAAGATGAAAAGAGATGGGGAGGCCAAGGATGAATGAGGGTTGGAAAGGGGCTCCTTGGAGTCAACGTGGGGTTAAAGAGAGAATAATGAACCAAGAGATAAGAAAAACCAAATAGTGGACTCCAAAGGCCTGGGGAAGGGGGTGGTTGGCAAGGGGAGAGGGCCAACGAGAATGGAGAGGTTGGGCAGTCCCGCCCCCAGCAAGTCCCTCTTTCCGCCGCTCGCTCCGCCTTTATAAAAAAAAAAAAACCACTAGACCCGTAACCTCTACCCGGCCACCTCTCATTGGCTGTGCGAATGAAAGAAGCCTTCAGGGACCAATGAGCCGCGGCCACGGCTTGGCGAGCGTCTTCCGGCCCGTCCCCGACGCACCGCCAGCCTCCGGCCTCGCGCGGACCGAGGGCGGGACGTGGGGCGACGGGGGCGCGGCGCGGCAGAGCTGAGGCGCGGCAGGACTGTGCGGCGGCCCGGACGCTCGGCATGGCTCGCCTGGTGCTCGGTACGCGCGGCCCTCCTGGTCCTGGGCGTGCCGTTTGAAGGCCCCGAACCCTCGCGGCGGTCCTCAGCCCCGGGAGCCGGCAGGCGCGTGGCCTTGGCAGGGTCCCCTCTGGGATGGGGGCTCGCGGGCCTGGCCTGCGCGAGGACGCTGCCTGGGAAGCCTGTGGAGCCCGCGGGGGGACGGTTGGGGAGCCCCGGGGACTGGGGCTGCCCTTGGCCGGAGCTCCCGCCCGGGCCTTCGGGCGGAGATGCGGGGCCCTGACGGGCTCGGGTCGTGTGGGGAGGGGAAGGCGCCCTTGGCGGGGGCTGCCGCAGCCCACCCCGGGGGGAGCGTGTTACACGGGCGCGGCGGGGTGAAGGAAGCCCCGAGGTTGGGCCCGAACTTAGGGCTTCGAGGCCTCTCGAGACATGCCCGAGCCTGAGTCCGAGCATCAGTACGGACCTCCTGGGGGTGGGGGGTGGGGGCGGCCCGGCGAGAGCAGGGGCCGGGAGCTGCGCTCGAGCCGCTGAGATCCGCCTGACTTCACCCCTGGGGGAGGGTGAGTATTGGGGCGCAACTTACAAGGGACCTCGGGCCCGACTGTGGACGGGAGAGTCACGTACTCCTCGCACGGCTTCTTTTCCTCATCACTTGGTTTATGGAATTCCCACTTCGAAGAAAAACTGAACTATCAAAACCCAGCCCTCTAAAGGGAACGGTGCCATTCAAAAGCTGGCCTTGCGATGCAAGAGCACTTTAAAGGTGACCGAACTTTTAAAAACTAAATTGAGCCCAGGCTTTCTTGAATTACGTAAGTCTCTTCGAAAGAGAGAGCTAAGTTGAGGATCCCGCCCTTCTCGGGCTCCTCTGGGTCCCAGCCACAGCGCTGTGGCGCTGATGCCCCCCACCCCGCCTTTGCTGGAGGGTCGGGACTCCCAGCCCCGCTGCCCCGCAGCTCTGCTGTGTGACCCAGAGCAGGTTCCTCAACCCCTCGGGGCTCGTTCTCCGCCGCGCTGTTCGGAGGAGCGACGAGTTAGTGCACGTCTGCAGGAAGGAAGCAACATAGAAACGTTTGCTGTGTCGCTGCGGAGGGTACCGACCGGGGAGGGGGGCGGGGGCTGTCCCGGTTTAAAAGTTGCCCGCAAATGAACTCAGACCAAGCTCTGAGAGAGGCCGCGGCTCCGTCAGTTGACTGGTTGTTTTAATGAATGCAAACAGCGTTTGGGGGAGCCCCCTTGGTGTCGAGATGACTGCTTTGGGGAGATGACTGCTTTGGGGCCGTGTCCTCCTGGGAGATGTTACCGACGTGGGTTTAGAGCATCCTCCTCTCCTGGGAAGGATAGCGGCAAAGCCATGGGGTGCCCAGGGGATAGGTGTCCCCGTGTCCCCGGTGCTCCTTCCCAGGGAGCGGAGAGCGACGTGGTTGTTAGGAGCAGAACCATATTGGTCAGCACTTTGCTGTTTATCATCCTAAGTGGGCCCGGAGGTCTTGTTTTCTTGAGGGATTTTGTGGAGACCTTTCTGGCTACGCTTTCGCTGTTGGAATTTATACATCTTTTAATGTTTTTCAGATTATTATGTTTGATTTCCTTCTCAACCTCCTGGGTCATTCTCCCTTTTAAGGAGGTTTGGTCTTGAAGCTTCAGCATCGAGGCATTACCATTGGGTGGCCACTTATAAAGAGGGGTGACTCTTGTGAGGACCAGGCAAAAAGTTAAAAAGACAAAAGTCCAACACCCCTACTAGGGAAAAAGTAGCTCAAGTCCATGTCATAGTGAGTGTCAGTAGACGTGACTGTCTCTGTGTGGAAGGAAGCACGTTCCTGAGGTCAGAGTCGGGGACCATCCCTTTGGGGGCTGCGGCGGAAGAGGACAGTGCACTCTTTTCAGCTTTCCGGGTGGGCGGGAGACGGGGAGGAGCCTGACCCTATGCCACCACCTGCCTGCCTGCCTTGGCATGAGGCCTCTGCAGTCCCCAGACCTCTGGTTAAAAAATTGGGTTACATAACCGGGCTCTGTTTCTAATTATATGGCCTTGGGTAAGTTACCTTTCGGTACTTCCATTTTCTGGCCTAAAAACGAACATGGTAGTACATACCACATACACTTCTTGAATGAGTTAATGCATTTTAATTATTTAGGACAGTACCTGACACATGGCATCATAGAAGTGTTATTCTTAGTTAAGATGTCAGTTTCCGGAGGATAGTTCAACAGATAAATATATCAAAATGTTAGTCATATCCCCAGTACCCTCTGTAAGATTTTAAGGAATCATATTCATTGCGGGGAGGGAGTAATAAGCATTTTCAGCATTGGCTTGTTAATAGTGAAAAATGGGAGACAGATTCTGTCAGTAGACAGCCATCAAAATGGTTACATGGGGCAGTAAGTCCATAATTATTACACAGACTGTTTAACTTATTTTGAGTGACAAAGATTACAGAAGGGAATACATATATGTGTGTGTGTGCATATATATGTGTGTGTGTGTATATATATGTATATATATTAAGGTCCCGTTTATAATTAGTAATAATAAAGCTCTAGGCCTGTGTTGCATGGAGATGTCAGTGCAAATATGAATGGAGGGGACTTTGTCCTTTCCATTTTTGAAATTTTCACAGTGAACTCAGTGTATTGAAGAAGTAGTAATATGTATCGATTTTTACCCACACTGACACCTCCCCAAAAGATAAGCTTCTTTAAATGAAGTAGATCGCCATGGGGGATTCTCCAGGACTGGTCTGTCTCTCAAGCTTCCGTAGAATTAAGACCATCTTTGCTCAGGTTCTTGATTTACTCGCATCACCGGATATATTGCGTCTAGTTGACTTTCCTGTAGTTGTGAACGTTGTTGGGCAGGACCATCCAACGGAAATGCAGTGCAAACTTGTGTCATTAAATTTTTCTAATAGCTACATTTAAAGGGCAAAAAGAAATGAGTGAAGTCCATTTTAATATGTATTTATTTACCCAATATATCTAAAATACCATTTGAATAAAATACCATTTTAGCATATAATCAATATCAAAAATATTAATGATAGTTTTTTTCCTTCTCACCGGGTTTCTGAAATACATTGTGCTTTTTATACCTACAGCATATCTCAGTGTGAGGTAGCCATGTATGGCTAATGGCTACCACCCTGGACAGCACAGTTATCGAGGGAGCCACTTTGGTTGGCCTAATCTTCATCCACATTCACCCTTTCCCACCTCTTGAAATGGAAGAGGAGCCCTGGCTGGTGTGACTCAGTTGGTTGGAGCATTATCCTGTAAACCAAAAGGCCGTGGGTTTGCTTCGTGTCAGGGCACATACCAAGGGCAACCGATACCAATGTTTCTCTCCCCCCCCTTCTCTTGTATCAGTGAATGTTCCCTCTGAAAAATGGAGGAGGAGGTTATCCATCACAGGCTGGGGGTCCCTTCCCCTCCTCCTGACTCTGGGCACTTTATTCTGTTTCATGATTCTCTGTGCTTTATCTTTAGCCTTTCCCTCTGCCCATACCTCTTCCTTTCGTGCTTGGTCCACTCCTGTCTTTACCATGAAACCAGCCTTCTGTCCCTCCCACATTTGCTTGCATTCTGCTGCTTTTTATGATGAAACTCATTTCAAGAGTACCTGTACTCTTTTCGCCAGTGTCTCCCTCCTGTTCTCCAGGCTCTGACAGATTGCTGCTGCTTGCTTCCTCTGCCCCACCCCAGCTGCCAGTGACCTCTTTGTCTCGAGAGCCGGTGCAGTGCCAGTCCTTCCTGCTTGAGGTCCCAATAGCAGTTGTTACTGTTGCTCGTCCCACCTTGCCCTTGGTTTGTGTGACACCGCCCTCCTGACAGCTCCTGTCCACTGCCCACACTGCAGCCAGACCCTTTCTAGAAAGCAAATCTGATTGCACCCCCGCCCCCATGGTAACCCGTTAGTGGCTTCACATCACCATTAGCAGAGTCTACAGTTTTATTTCACGTTCCTCCATTCGCAGGCTCTGTCATTCAGAAGCAGTAGTCGTGAATAGTGTGATTGTTTATTCATGCCCCTGGCACACAACCTTCTGATCTTGAGCACTAAAAGGACAGCGCAGTTTAATGGAAAAGCTTGGGAATAGAAGTCAGATCGCTGCTCTGCCACTTACATGTGTAGGGGCCTGTAGACAGGCCCCTGGCCTCTTTCTACCTGTAGTTAGTGATGCTCTTCCGTTAGTAATGCTGTGGAAAGTCAAGTGACAACGTAGCGGAAAATAGTTTGAAAATTTAAAGCACTATGTAAGTATTAGGTGGACTTTTTAGCAATAAAACAATTCACATTGGTGTACACACCTTCCAAAAGGAATTTGCCACTGGGTTATTTTTTAAAAAGCTCTATTTGGCCCTGGCTGGTGTAGCTCAGTGCATTGAGTGTGGGCCTGCAAACCAAAGGATCGCAGTTCAATTCCCAGTCAGGGCACATGCCTGGGTTGTAGGCCAGTTCCCAGCAGGGGATACACGAGAGGCAACCATATGTTGATATTTCTCTCCCTCTCTCCTTTCCTTCCTCTCTAAAGATAAATAAAATCTTTTTTAAAAAAGCTCCATTTGACATCTTCCCAACTCCGTCTGTGAAGTGAGCACAGGAAGATGTTTCTGCGGTGGCGCAGGCGCGCACCCTGCCTTGGGGGACAGGTCAGTCTCCCTTTCAGTTCGCTGTGTCAGCAGATTGAAGGACAGCATGTGATAATCTCATAGATGCTAAAAAGACAGTGACAGAAATTTCTTTAATGACATACAGTTTGCCTGTTTCAACCCAACAGGAAGCACCATGAAAATGGGAAACTATTTCTGCTGAAATCAGGAACATTCCATTATTTAACATTGTTCTGGAGATATAAAACAATGTGACTAGAAAACATGAAATTACATATAAATCTTAAAGGAGGAGGTGAAATTTTGATGGTGTTACCATTCAAAAGACTTCGGAGTTCTCGAGACCTTGAGAGAGTCCCAGTCTAGTAGGGGAGACAGATATTTCTCCCTACAAAAAAAAAAAAAAGCTTTGATTGTTACAGAATTGTGCATCTGAAACCTGTATAATTGTGTTAACCAGTGTCACCCCAATAAATGTAATAAAACCCAAAACGCTTTAATAAAGATGACATGCTAATACTGCAGCTGAGGAACATGAGAAATAAGTAGTGTGTGGATTACTCGGGTCGTAGCTGGATGTCGCCTCCCAACCTCCCAGTGTCCTCGCCCACCTAAGGCAGTAGGAGTCCCATTGCACAGGGTGGCCGCAGAGAGTGGAGGCACTCAGAACAATGTGTAAACCTTTCCGGGGCAGCTCCCTTCTTGCTCGGCACTGCATCCGGGGAGTAAAATGCCAGGGGCTCCCACAGCAGCAGGGGGCAGAGGCACGGGGCGGGGGCGGGGGGCCTTCATCAGTTGAAGAAGACTGGTCGCTGGGGGTTCCTCTCAGCACAAGCCCTGCCCTTAATGGTCTGCCCTTGGTCTCTCCAGGTCTGGTGAGCTGCACCTTCTTCCTGACAGCGAAGGGTCTGTATTCCTCTAGTGATGATGTCATCGAATTAACCCCGTCAAATTTCAACCATGAAGTTATTCAGAGCGACAGTTTGTGGCTCGTAGAATTCTTTGCTCCATGGTAAGTATTATAAAATATTATCAGTCATTTACTTTACAAGGAAAAATACTATATAGAAATGTGATTTTATTCAGCCATCTACTTTACCTACTTAAAGAAGTAGAGGGAAGTGGGAGACTCCACAAAGTGTTTGTCAAGGGCCATGGAGATTGAGTCGAGTGAAAAATAATGGGTGAGGAAGCTAATTCTTGCAGGACAGAAGAAAGAGAGAAAAAACCCTTACAACTTTAAGACAATTTATCCCCATGAGGGGTAAGTAGCAGGGAGATGGACTGGGAACTAATTTACAAAGGGAGGACATTGGGCAAAGAAAACGGAAGAGCTGGTGACCAGCCCCCTATTTTTCTTGAAGAGGGTGGCTTCCAGAAATACGTGATTAGAAAATCTGGTTTGATTTAACAGTTCTTCCCTTGCCTTAAATTCATTGTTGGAAAAAACCCTTGTGGGGTAAAGATGTACTTACTATTGAAATTAATAGTGTACAATTACATATAGTCAGAACACAGAGTGTAGTTGAAATGTTTCATGAATACAAAACAAAAACTCAACAAATAGAAGTTTAGAGACAGGTCAGTGGAAATGGTGCAAAATGCACACGAGACCATCACTGCTGTAAACGAGCAGGCTACGGTGCCTGGGAGCAGACCCCAGCTCCCGCTGGTGTGCGTGCAGGTGGACTGTGGGCTGATCCGAGACCCAGAGGGGTCCTTTCAGATGTGAGCTGTGCCTTCAAAGCTCACCTGGGGCGGTCAGCCACATTCTTACCCGAGATTTTCGTATTTTAGTGTACCTGATTTTATTGCTTCAGTTTTTCCTTTGGAGGACCATGGAACTGAGTTTTAGAAACATAATACCAGTCCTCATGGAATATTTTACTTAGTGTTGATCAGGGTAGCAAATGAAAACAAAACCCTCTGTTTTGAAAGTTGATCCTGTCACATCATGAATAATGTTCATCTTAATGCCTTTATTATTTTTTAAAAGCTCCTATTTGTTTTTTGGCTGTTAAATCCAAGTGAGAATTTTATATGGGCTAGTTCGTTGGTGTTAGTAAATGAACACATAGTTATTACTTACTGGCATGAGTAATGTACCTTGTTTCTGGGAACTAGCATGTGTAACAACATGCCTCACTCCAGAACAAAGCCAGGCCGCATTGTCGGGAAGGCCGGATCTGGACCCAGGGTTAATTATTATTGCCACCCAGGCAGGCTTCGCTTCACGGTGGTCTGCGTGTGAGACTGTCTCGTTGGAGCAGGCACCTTCAGCCTCTTTTTGTGTTTGTACTTCAGCAGGTTGGTGAAAGTGAAGCATATAGGATCACAAAGGAAACCTAAAATACTAACTTCATTAAGACGTTAAAATGAATTGCACGTGTGTATGTGGTCCCGCTTTGCTGCACAGTTCAGATGGGGCCCAGCAGCAGGTCTCACAGCCGGCTCCCCGCCTTCTGGAGCTCTGTCATGGTGACAGGAAAACAGCCGGGCAGTGGCCAGCTGTGCTGTGTTGTTAAAGTTCACAGTTAAAGGGAGCCCTAAATTCCCATTACAGATCGGTCAAGAGCAGAGGGGTGGGGCTGCCAGCAAAGCTCACAGAGCCCTTAAGTTTTATTCACAGCTCTTCGTGAGGGTCGGGGGGGGTCTGTGAGCCTCGGGTGGAGAGCCCTCGGGTCAGAGTGCTGCATTTGTATTTGCAACCTTCTTTCATAGAGGAAGCTGGCGTTAAAGAGGCACAAAGGTCTATAAAATCTGGACTCCTGGACTTCTAAGTAGCTCGCCTAAATACCAAAACATATGGTAAGCTAAATACCAAAACAAATATGTAGAAACAAGACTTCAGGACACTTCCTCAAAAGGCCTGTGGAACTCCGGAGAAAGCCACCGCTCCGTAGTGACTGAGCACGTGGGCTCCGGGGCGTGAGGCCTGCCTGGTGGCTCTGCCGCAGAACAGGTGGCTGGGCGGCACGTTTCGCCCTCCGTCAAACACAAGTACTGAGGCCGGCCTTCACGGCTGCGCTGGCTGCCTGCAGTCCTGCGGGGAGCGGCCCCCGTGGCGCTGGCGCACTGCGCTCACGCAGTAGCCCTCACAGACCTGAGTAGAAGGGAATTCGCTGTGTTGACAGCAGGAAAAACCTGATCGCCCGTGGGTAAACTAGCCAAGGCACCTTCACGTGATGGGTGTTACAGATCAGTGAAGATGAGCAGCATGGCCCCGCAAGGCATAAACACCACAGGCTGCATGCATATCACTTTTAGGAAGCACTTTTCTGGGTATATTACAGTTCACCCCACTTTCAAATACTAGTTCCTAAAAGATGAGGGGTTTCCTCGTGGTCTTGTCTCCCCTCTGTCTCTCTTCTCTTTTATCACCACCTCATAGTGCCCTGTGCTTTCCACGTGTCAGGGTCAGTGACGTGGGATGGTGTGTGTTTCAGCCCCACACGCTGCTGTGGGGGCCACAGCTCATGGATACTTAGGCTCTAGTGCAGGTGCCTCATCTGTGAATGGAAAGGTTGGACTAGATCAGAGAATATCAAGCCGCAATGGGTTTAAGAATGAACCACTAGCAGAATTTACGAAAGTACATGTTCCCAAACCACTCTCCCTAGGATCTTGGGTTTCTTGGGGCCTGGGAAACTGCGCTTTGCCTCGTCGCGCAGCTCAAGCCGCGAGCCGAGGGACACCTGACCACATACGCACTGAAGGTCCGGCCCGGTGTCGGGTTAGGACTGATGAGTCTGTTTAAACGACTTGAACATAGTTGAACTGAGCAGCAGTTTGAAACGCTGGAAAGTTTCAAGATGGAAAGGAATCGCAGCAAAGCCGTAGAAGACTGAGCCCCCTCGGGTTCCCGTTCCACGGGTGCTTGTGCTCGTCGCAGCCCCCGGTCCCTGTGGCTGTCACTCAGCAGACTTGGGTGATTTTTGAATCTGGGACAGACGGCTTTAACTATTGTGCTGTGTTTTTCTCTGAAAGGTGTGGCCACTGCCAAAGGTTGACTCCAGAATGGAAGAAAGTAGCAACAGCATTAAAAGTAAGTTCCTGAGGTGTCCACATGTACCTGCGTGTATTTTGAATTATGCAAATGACTTAGTGTATAAGAAACTCATTTGTGATATTAAAGCTCAAAATCCTTGTTTTAATGATAGAATCATGTAGGAAGCAAAGGTATAATGTGCATTTTAATTTTTATGTTGTCTATTTGTGTCAGTTCTATTTCTTGTGCTAATTTGTGTTTTACCCATCATTCCACTTGGAAATGGCTTCCTAGACGAAAGCCCCCATTCATTCTGTGTGTAAACGTAACCCTGCCCTTTGTCGGCGTGTCTCTGAGTTGACATGAGTCAGATGAAGATTCTTGTGGAATCCTCTGAGGGTGAAAGAAACAGGCATTTCTCTCACGTCTCCACAGGGTGTTGTGAAAGTGGGTGCCGTTGATGCAGACAAACACCAGTCCCTCGGAGGGCAGTATGGGGTGCAGGGATTCCCTACCATCAAGATTTTCGGCTCCAACAAAAACAGGCCAGAAGATTATCAGGGTAAGGACTTTGCTGGCGGCTGCCCTGGCTGGAGTTTTCAGTTGAGTGGGCAGGGAAACTCAGGAGAGAACTGGGTTCTGTGACTTGCCAGCCCCGCCACCGCGGCTACCTCAGCCTTCTCACGTCTGCACCCCTGCACCTCTGTGACGGCACAGAGCGGCTCCTGCCTGTTCTGAGTCGTTCTGAAGGCTGAGCGTGTGTCGTGCAGGCAGAAGGTTTTCCATCGTCATCCACACCAGCTTAGGCCCACGTGGCCTTTGAGACGACAGAGTAATGATGTTCTGTGCTCCCCTCTTGGCTTTCTCGTTACAACTTTTTAAATTTACTAGCTATTTAGTATTTTACAGTTACTTAATATTGAGTAAAGATTTACCAATGTTCTCTTGCTGTGATCTTCCCTCTGCTTTTGGGAAAGGGCCTAGCACAGCGGCCCAAAGAGGGCCCATGATGGGAAAGCCCCTGCGAACTACCTGCTAAGGGCTGCGCAGTCTGCCCGGTTCGTAGATAGGGGAATCGTGAGTGTCTGCTCCTGGTCACTGAGGCAGCCGAAGAGAGAATTATGGCTCCAGACTGTGGAAGCTGAATGTTACTTTAGTTATCCCGTGTGTTCTTTTATAGAATGGTCCCATTATTTCATGTAAGATGTCACAAACAGGTTATCATATTTAAGGTAATCAGCAGTGCTAGGTTGAGCCATGTTCATGGTCCTAATAAAAAGTATTGGGCATAATGTATTTAAAGTTTAAAACTCATTTGATAAATATTTTTTTAAAATTCATTATTTGGGACATATAAGTGGCAACTTCACCACGAGTCAAACATCTTCAGATTTGCTCTATGTGAGAAAAACAAGTTTGCAGAGTGGGGGCGTTGCAGAATCAGCATGCTGGAGAAAGGGTGTTACTGTGTCGCCTGTGCTTGGTGGCCTGCACTGTAGCTGACAGAGAGGACGTTCTCCGAAGGGGGGCGGGGGGAGTGCAGAATCTGGAGAGTGAGAGCGGGCTCTGCTGCCGCCTCACCGCCCTGCGGCTTCACAGCTAAACGTTGGATTGGCCAAAAAGTCCTTTGGTTTTTCCATACGGTGGCTCTGATAGTGTTTAGGTGTCTTTAACTTCATTTGAAACAACTTTGTTAGATTGTATGGTAACAGCTGTTATAACAGTCTGCATTTAACAAAAAACTCAGCAGAATTGGTGAGTTTTTGTGCAGTCATTTTAATATTGAAGATGGAAGAAGATACACATTTTCAGTATATTATGTGTTATTATTTCAAGGAAGGTAAAAACGCAACTGAAATGCAAAAGGAGATTTGTGCAGTGCATGGAGAAGATACTGTGACTGATCAAACGTGTCAGAAGTAGGGTTGCATTTCCCTTGCTGCCCGTTTTTGTAAATAAAGGAAGAATTTGCTGACCCTTGGCCTAGAGTGAGAAAATCTTCTCTGGCTTTTTTTTAAAGATTTTATTTATTTATTTTTTAGGGAGAGGGGAAGAGGGAAACATCAGTATGTGGTTGCCCCCCATGCACCCTCCACCAGGGACCTGGCCTGCAACCCAGGCATGTGCCTAGACTGGGAATCAAACTGGCAACCCCTGTTTGCAGGCCAGCACTCAGTCCACTGAGCCACACCAGCCAGGGCCTCTGCCTTTTTTGCTTGACCATTTCTTGACTTGGTCTGTTTCCAGGTAAAGCCTGGTAGGAAGGACTTGTTGTGGGCTCCACACTGCCCTTCTGTCCAGGCTGCGGCACTGGGGATCCTGCCGGGGTCGCAGTACCAGCGAGGTGGAACTCGCTCTGCGTGGTGCTGTACTGGGTTTTCTTAGGCCGCGTCTGAGGTGGTCTCAGATTTTATCTTGTCCTAGGGAGTTTGATTGGAAAAGTTGTTTTTTAGAAAAGAAAGAAAGATGCAACTTTCTGAATATGAGAGTTTTGCATTAGAACTCTGAAATTTGCCTTGTGGCATATAGTGCTGCCCTGACAGTTCTGAGCCCATTCACAGCCCCTGGCTGTTGAGCATGTGGGCTTTGGCAGAATTCCAAAGGCTGTCGTCCTCGTCCTCGTCCGTCCTCGTCGTCATTGAGTCCCAGCTGCAGGGCCTGAGTGCAGGGAGGTGCGCAGCCCGCCCACCACCATGCGCTCAGGCCCCTGTCCGCCTGCAGGTGGCAGAACTGCCGAGGCCATCGTAGACGCTGCTCTCGGGGCCGTGCGCCAGCTCGTCAAGGACCGCCTGGGCGGGAAGGGTGGCGGGTACAGTTCTGGAAAACAGGTAAGGCTTTATCGTGTCTGTTTACAGTGTGTGACAATGTTGAAGCCTGAGATAGACCCCTTGTAGAAGGTAGGTTTGTTTGTGGTTTTTTAAAAATTATAAATCAGTAAACTTACAATTAAAAGATAATAGGAGATTGGGTCCAGAGGGAATCAGCCATCCAGCCCCCACATTCGGCTTCCTCAGAGCCAACGTCACCATAGCTGGTCAGTCCGAGGACATCTTGCCAAACTGCACAGGGTCAAGACCCAGCCCCCAGAGAGGCCACCTCGGCCAGGGCTGAAGTGGAAGAGTGTGGGCTGCAGAAGGGACAGCTGCAGGCCACTCTGTCACGTGGTTACAAAGTAGGGGGAGGGGGGCCAGCTGTCCTCCAGATTGACTGGGTAAACAGGTGAAATTCGGGTAACCTCTTGGCCTGTATCTGCGGCCATGAGCCCCAAATCCAAGGACAGTTCTACATAAATACATAGCAAAGACGAGAAGTTCCTGTTCCATGGGTGGGTGCGTCAGATGCCCGTCTGTAAAATATGACATTTCCCCATGACATGTGCTTATGAGCTGGTGAAGAGACAGTGGGTCCTTACTGATAAATGTAGATGGAAAGGCCGTCTGCCCTTGTAGGGGACCAGGGGGCTAGCTGCTTTGTACGGGCTGGGAGCACATCCAGAGGTTCTGTGTTCTCGCCTTTTATTTCCAGTGTAGACATTTAATGAGCGCAGTCGCTTCCCCAAGCTCCATGCCTGTGGGCCCAGGCAGCAGAGCGCAGGGTTGCAGTCCTGCCTGGGTCTGAGGGCCAGTGCTGAAGACAGGAGAGGACTAGAGGTCATTGTCTGCCTTCTCAAATGGTGGGGACTTTGTGAAAGGGCAGGAAGGGCAGTGACGTGTAGCCCCCTGAGGCAGCCAGCAGCTGTGCTTGGGTCCAAATCGGAGCTGGTTATCAACATGACTCTTGGGGCCGTGCCGATGTCTCTCAAGAAAAATAGCAAGTGGCAGAATAGACACGTGCTACGTTTTATACTGAATGTGCTGGTGATCGCTTGAAAATAAGTGTTATTTACCAAGCAAAACTAAAATAATAGTATTACACGATGCCCCTCATTTGAGTAAAGCAGTTTTCACTTGATAGGAACACTCAGAAACGTTGTTAACTCATAGAGGCAGTTTCTGTGGCAGGAGCATTGAGAATGGGGGTCCTGTGCTGTGGCCACGCTACAGCTTGCTGTTTGATGTCGCTTTGACAGGGCAGAAGTGAAAGTTCAAGTAAGAAAGACGTGATTGAGCTGACAGACGACAGCTTTGATAAGAATGTTCTGGACAGCGAAGACGTTTGGATGGTTGAATTTTACGCTCCTTGGTGTGGACACTGCAAAAAGTAAGTCCCGGGCTTTCAGACCGCTGCCTTGCTTGCTCTGGGGTTTTCTGTCTGTTTCTTCACTTTCGACCTTCCCTGCCCGTTTTGCCCACCCCTCTGCCTGCTTGTGCCGCTGCCAGTGCTCTCTGTCTGTCTAGGGGCTCGGTTGGCACCTTTTAGACCTGCCTGTGAGTGTGCGCAGCTCCCTTTGAAAGAGCTGAGCCAGGTCACAGATGCGACCAGCGTCTCCAACTCTAAACAAGTGGTGAACATTGGCATTGATGCCAAGCGGGTCCTCTCTCATGGTCTCAAAGGCTAACAGGGAGCGAATATCCAAGTTTTGGGGGAGTGACAAAGGAAGGACTGGGAAGCACACCTGGGAGGCAGCATCCTGTCTCTCAAAGCCACACTGGAAATGTTCCAGGGGTGACACAGCTGGGTTGAGCAGAACCACACATGTCAGTGAAAGTATTTGTGCGGAGAGTTAAGATATTTTTTTGTAGCCTAGAGCCAGAATGGGCCGCCGCTGCTACCGAGGTCAAAGAGCAAACGAAAGGAAAGGTGAAACTGGCAGCCGTGGACGCCACGGTCAACCAGATGCTGGCCGGCCGCTACGGGGTGAGTCCGTCTCTGGGACTGTTCCTTGCGAAATGCACGGGTTTCGCTGCTGCTTCATCCAGTGCGTCAGGCGGCCCTCTGAGGCAGGGGCAGGGTGTTGAGCCTGCGGAGTCGCTTTGTTGTCACAACTAAGAAGTCTGGAGATGGGGGCTGTTATTGGGGGTTTTCCCCCGGTGTTTCACTAGCTTTATGTGCTTGATATGAGCCTTTAGATGTCCCAAGCTTCTGCAGGTTGCTCATGGGGCTTCTGAAGCCAGCCTTTTTGTTCTAGAGCAGATACAGTGAGTGTGGTCCAGGGTTTGAATCAGACGTGGCTGCGCCTGTCAGTTGGATTGCCAAACCCCCGCCTGGCAGACCTGGGCCTCATCCCTTGGGACATTCATCACATCAAGCTACCTCGAAGGGGGATTCGGAAATACCATAAAGATTTCCTTATTTCTTATCAAATGTGAATTTGATTTTTAATAGATTAGGGGATTCCCTACAATCAAGATCTTTCAGAAAGGCGAGTCTCCTGTGGACTACGATGGAGGGCGGACGCGGTCCGACATTGTCTCCCGGGCCCTCGACCTGTTTTCCGATAACGCCCCTCCTCCGGAGTTGCTGGAGGTGAGGCACTGGGTGGGCGGCCCTGGGCTCAGCCTGTCCCGTCTGACGGCGGGGTTGTTGAAGCCGTGAGGACACGCTCTGTCTTTTCAACTTAAGCTCTTTTTCTGCTCCTTTAAAACGTTCTTAAAAGTGCTCCTGTACTTTCAAAGGGGCAGACCTGTCCGATTAATTGCTGCTTTTCATAACTTTAGCACTGAAATAATTGCACTGTGAGTAAAAGGGAACCTAAGCTTCTTAAAGGTAGAGTGGGTCTCTCCTTTCTCGTTCTCAGAATAGTAGCTGGCATTTACTTAGCACCCAACCACGTAACGGGCTCTGTTCTAGGGTTTCTCGTAGATCGTTCTCACTCATTCTCATGTGAACATTCAGAGGTAATGCTACTTTTGATCTCTATTTTATATACGAGGAAACTGAGGCACAGCGAGCCTCGGGTTCATATAAACACATGATGTGTGTGAATACGTCTGTCTGCCTACTCAGAGCTGCGTGTCAGAGCCAGGCTGTGCCCGGTGTTGAGTTCAGAGACGGTCCGTGCACCTGCCTGGCCACCACTGCAGGTGGCCGGCCTAGTGGTAGGTAACGGGCGGGACTCCACAGAGCAGCTTTGGTGGTGCTTCTGGAATGTGGACAAGGAAGTGCCATTCGGGAGGTGTCTTCTCGGTCCCTTGCTTTGCTCTGTAAGGTAAGTGGCGGTGTCAGTCGCTGTCCTCCATCCTTTGTCTTCTGGGCCCCACAGATCGTCAGCGAGGACGTCGCCAAGAAGACGTGTGAGGAGCACCAGCTCTGTGTCGTGGCCGTCCTGCCCCACATTCTTGACACAGGTACGAGGGGCAGGCGCTCCTTTCCTTCCCGCTCCGTGCTTCACGCGCGGAGTCTATCAGCACTGCAGGCACCTTCATTTCCATCACTGAAATTTTGTGTTTCCATCAGGAGCTGCAGGCAGAAATTCTTATTTGGAAGTTCTTCTGAAGTTGGCAGACAAGTACAAGAAGAAAATGTGGGGGTGAGTTACTGAACTCAGAGTCTCTGTGTCACTGGGGGCGAGGGGGAGTTTAGTGCTTCTTGAAAGGGTCTGGTTCCTTCTGTGTCGTGTGGGATGTGTTCCTATGTTTGTATCCTTAGAAGGAAAGGAAGTAACATGGGTCTGTTATGTATAAGGCACTTACCTTTACCACGGCACACCTGTTTTCGTAGGGACTGTAGCCTAAATGGCTTTTAGGGTCCCAGGCCAGCAAGCAAAAAGTTAATTAGTAATGCAGCCAGATTCTAGTACGGCCTTTGATACATAGATAAAGAAAAAAGATATAGAGGTAAAGCTGTTTCTTTGCCCTCTCCTGAGTGATAGATAGCCAGATGTGGGCAATTTATCTCTAATTGAGCATTTTTATATGTATTGAATAAGGATGACATGCTATAACTTTAAAAAGACATTGTTACACTTTTTAAAGACCATACATAATAACCTAAATGATACTGATGCCAAAAACAGAAAACTCATGAGGCTCAGTGGACAGTGTTCTGGAGACTGGGCTGGGGGAAGCTGTCCTACAGGCAGACCAGTCCATTTCGGGGGGATTCCTGGAGTTAGGGTTTGGGAAATGTGAGAGGAACTGTGGCCACTGAAGAGCACATCTAGAAAAAGGTCGGGCATACCTACCTTTTTACTTATTTCTACACCCATTTCATTCCATCGGAAGTCTGAAGTGTAATCTTTTTAATTAAGATCTGCCAGTTAGATGATAACTAGTTTGAAAGAGATCTTTGTCCTGAACGCCAGTCTGCTTTTCCAGGTGGCTGTGGACAGAGGCTGGAGCCCAGTCGGAGCTGGAGAGTGCGCTGGGCATTGGAGGGTTTGGCTACCCCGCCATGGCAGCCATTAACGCACGCAAGATGAAGTTCGCTCTTCTCAAAGGCTCTTTCAGTGAGCAGGGCATTAACGAGTTTCTCAGGTGATTGTTTTGTTGTTTTGTTTGGTTCTGTTGTGGGCTGTGGTTCGGAACTAGGTTTATATGGACCAGGCAATAAAAGGGATTATTTTGCATTTAACATTCTGGAGAAGAATTAGATGTTTATAGATTTGGAGCTTTTACATCATGCGGTGCTCTGTTTTCTTTTCACGGAAATATTCTATGGTAGTGAACAGTGCTAATACTTCCCTGTTCTCAGGCCACTTGCCATTCTATTCAGTGGACATTGGGCTCTTCCAGATTCTCATAAAGCTTCTTGTGGCCGAGAAACAGCCCAGTCCTCCCCTTTCCCACCCGAAGATGCTCAGTACCCTTGACCTCAGGTGATGGGGTTTTCCTTTCTGGGCATTGGCTTTAGAGTGTAGTTACTAGAAAGTGGGTGTCCCTACTTGAGAGACTCCAGAGATGGGAAACAGCATGATAGGTTCTCAAACTTGGACCAGTTCATGGAGCTCCTTACACTGCCTTGCTGTTCAGCTCCTCCTAAAACCGATAGCAGCCTCTTTTAGGCAGGCACAAGGCGCTGACCTGTACTGTTTCTTGGGGGTGCAGTAACTTGATTGAGGCCTCTTCTGCATAACTGACGGGGTGCCTCTCTGTTACACAGAGTCTTATCTCTACCTGCTGCCCTAGAGCCTGGCTGGTAATAGCTCTTGGTAAATATTTCATGAACAGAGGGTTGACTCTTTGTCTCTGGGACAGTGTCAATTAGGAAGGACTTCCCTGCCCTCAGGAAGCTTCCTGTTGAACAGGACATAGCACACTGAGAGGAAGACAGTTTATAAAATGTCCTTCGTCCTTTTCCAACCGCTAATTCCAATGACAGAGACCTTCAGAAGGTGTGTGAGTAATGAGTAGGTGACGGTGTAAATGCTTCATGGGAACGGTACAGGGAACAAGAGCATGTAGTGGACTTGAGACAGTGACTTCAAACGTCCTGTCTCGGAGATGGCAGAGAACCTCAGAATCCAATGTGGTAGTGAGTAGGTGGCAGTGCGCCTGCTTCTACCTGTACGTGAGTCTCTACCTGTACGTAGGGAGACCACGTGTGTGCGGAGTGCCTCGCCGTGAGCAGGCTAATGGGCAGGCAGGGAGCTGGGGCAGCGTCCCCCAGCCCTGTACTTGGAACCCCTCAGACCTGCTGCAGTCTGGCAGTTGCAAAACCGGTGAGAAGGAGATGTCATCGTCCATGTGGCTGGCCGAACAACCCAGAGAAGTTTTAACAATTTATAGGTGTAATAGCGCCAATGGTCAACCCAGCACATCAGCGATCCCTGCATCTTTCCTTGAAGATGCCACACTGTGTTCCTCTTGGAGTAGCAGTCAGAAAACACAAGTGTCTATCAGTGCACCATGCACCCAGAATGGACCGGAGGACCTGAGTTTTATGCATGTTCATGGCTGTCCAGTTTGAGGTCAGGTTCCCTCAATCAGAAGACAGTGGCAGAAGAGAGGGAAAACTGGGCGGGTGCTGGATGGAGCTCTGCCCTGAAGGCACAGTTCCCGCAGAGCTTTGCTCCTCTGTGAAGGTTTCCCCTCTTCCCTTGTCTTTCTGTTTGCACTCACTTCCAACATTAAGTAGGAGGCTGGCTGCCTTTTTTTTTTTTTTAAGCTCCGACCAGTCTGTCTCGGCATTTTATGGATGACAAGGCTGCTGTCCAGAGGTAGTAAATAGCCCGAGCAGTAAGATGGAGAGCCCCCAGCTTTCTTTTCCCTGTTTGAAGGGCCATGGGTTTCCCACGGGAGCCAGAGCTTGGATGGCTTGGCCTGTGCCCCTTCCTAGTAGATCGACTCGTTCCAGCTCTAGGTCTTATTTATTTTTGTTATTAGCATGGATTTCAGATAGACCGAGGGAGACACAGGTCTGGCTTTCTGTGCTGAACCCCTCTTTATTCCGCCCATCTGTCCATCGGACGGTCAGCACCTGTCCCCTGCTGCACGAGTAACAGTTCGGTGGGTGGTCGTGAACGGGGTGCAGAGGAGCCGCGTCCTGCCTTCTGACTGCGATGCGCCTGTGCCAAGGTGTCTCCACCTCCAGGTCGTTCTTCGTCCTCCACATTGCAGGATGTTTAGCAGCATCCCTGGGCTTGACCCCCAGGTGCCAATGGACCCCCCCACACACTCAGAACTGTGACAGTTAAAAATGTTTCCAGGCACTGCCAGGTGTCCTCTGGGGGCAAAAACCAGCCCTGTGCGACAGCCATTGGTGTGCACTGCAGGCAGTGCGGGGCGGCTGCCAGCTTTCCCACCATGCCCAGACGGCTGCAGTCGGACACACGGACACAGCACCCTGTTTGGGTTTTCCCCCTTCACCCTATTCCAGACCCCCGTCACCAGAGGCGACGTGGAGACCCCTTTGAGAAGCCGGTCCTCGGGCCTGCGACTGCCCCTACGTCTTTCCAGGGAAATGTTTCCTGTCAGCTCCTGTCTTTGGAGCTGTTCACGGTGGAGCTCTCATCCGCCCTGGAGCTTGGGGCCGAGACAGAAGAGCCACCGCATCCGTGGGTCAGCAGAGGCTGTGGCTCTGGCACTCGGCAGGGCCTCTGCTCGCCGTCAGAATTCAGAGGAGGGGGACAGAGCTCTAGGTTGAGCGCACCACCTTTCCAAAGCCTGTCTGGGCTCTTAAACTCTCAACTTTGATAGCTTTTACGTTGTTATTTGCATTTTAGCAAAGTATATTTGCTATTTTTTAAATGTTTGTTAGTAATTAGCTTTATCTGCTGCTGAGGCCTTAGGAGTTTCATGCCCGGTTGGTACTGTTGTCCCTGATGGAGAAGACAACGCTGTTCACAAGGTGTTTCCCAGGGACATCTGTGGGAAGTGCCTCTTCATAAACACGACAGGCGCGTCATTCTCTCCCGAGTTGCTGCTGCTTCTGCTTCTGCCCAGCAGCCCCCGTAACGCCTTGTTCTGCTCTGTCCCCCAAGGGAGCTGTCTTTCGGGCGAGGATCCACCGCACCTGTGGGGGGTGGGGCCTTCCCCGCCATCAGCACCAGAGAGCCCTGGGACGGCAAGGACGGCGAGGTGAGTTTCGGCACGGGGACTGGGGCCAGCCTCCTCTTCCCCTGCCTTCTACCTTCCTGACCCCGGGCACCTTTGCCACTTGTGGATCAAGTCCTATCAGTAAGTACTGTGTGGCATTTGTACTTAACAGAGGCAACCAAAACAAATGTCGGCAACAAGGTTGCTCTCCTGGTGACCGCCCAGAGTGAACATGTACCCCTGAATTCATTTGCTTTGCCTCACAGAGGTACAGCTGCAGCTTCGCAGTGGGCGTTTGCGCCGGGGCCCTTCTGCCCCACCCTCCTCGGGAGGGCGAGTGAATGGCTGCCAGTAAAATTGTGGTTCAGGGTCACCTGTGTCTGCAGCAGACCTGTGGGGCTGACGGTGGCTTTCTGTTCTGCAGCTTCCCATGGAAGATGACATTGACCTCAGCGACGTGGAGCTGGATGACTTAGACAAAGACGAGTTGTGAGGGGCTCCGCAGAGAACTTGGTCTCCTTTTCTTGGGAGCAGATTTTCCCGGCAGTGAAGGGACGTTCTGTACGCGCAGGTGCATCTGCCAGTGGCCTTGTTAACCAGGAAGTAGCACTTGACTGGTCGTTCGAAGACACTGCAACAGTGAACTTTTGCATCTCAAGAAAACAATGAAAAATTCTGTGAATTGTAGCCAGTAAATTGGGTTGTATTCTGTCAAGTGATATTTTGAAGAAAACCGATGGGCTCTTGAAACACTTCTCCCCCCTCTGACTGCTGCTGGGTGTTCTTGGAGGCTGTTTCTTATGTAAGTTTTTTAATGTGATTCTTTCATTTGAATATTAATGGCTTTTTCCATTAAAGAATAAAACAATATTTTGGACAATGCCAACAAATGTATGAAATCAGTGTCCCCATCATAGATTCTGAGTCTGCTGCGTAGCCAGTAAATTAACGTGAGTGTCTGGTCCTGATGCCTTTCCTTCCTAAACACCTGTGGTCCGCCGGGTGCCACCTGGGTGCGGCTGCAACACAGGTGGTGTTCGTCCCGCGCAGCCAGGCTGCCTCGGGGACTGGGATGGCAGGGGAAAATGAGGGCTGGCCCCTCAAGCTGCGTTTTATGCCCAGCGCCATCTCTGGCCCAGCTCCGGTGGCTATTCGGGGACACAGCTGGCTCGACAGTGCGCTCAAGGGTTTCATGTCGCCGAGTCCTTGCGGAAGGTCCCCGACAGTAAGGCACACGGCAGCAGGCGGCCAATTTAGGGGCCATCCCCGCTGAGGTGAAACATTCAGAAAGAGGACGTTTTGCCATAGGGTTGAGTATGAGTCAGGAGCCGTTTGAAAGGACTGGGCCTGTCTTTATTGTAACTTACAAAAAATAAATACAACTGGAACTAGCTGCTGTGAGCACTTTCTCTGAAAATCTAAATTCCGGAGGACATGTGAGCTGCTCCGGCTGAGGGAGAGGCCATCTGCCGTCGTCTGGTCCGTCCGCGTGTGCGCGAAAGCCCGGCGGGGCCACCGGGCCTAGTCCAGAAGGCTGAGGTCGATGTGGAAGTAGACGTACGGGAAGTAGTCCTGGTTGCTGAGTGGCAGCCCGGGGATCTCCACGGACGCCTGCGGAGGGAAACAGACTGGTGGCCGCAGTGCGAGGCTGCTTTCCCGTGGCACCTCCACGTTTTCCAGGAAGCTCTCCAGACACACTGAGCCTCTGCTCTGCCCTGCAGCCCTGCACCCCCCGCCTCGCACACGCCCACGCACACACGGCCTCTGACACCTCGTATTTGTGAAATGCAGGTTTTCACAATAGTCTGCCAAGTACCATCTTGGGGAGTGGGTGTCCCCTGTACAGGGGCCGACCCTCACTGCAGAAAGGCGGCTACCTCTGGGTCCGATACCTACGTCCAACAGACTTGCAGCTGCCACTTCATCCAGGTGCCTGAAGATGGAGTTCAGAACCTCTCTCAGCCGCTTGGTGGACTTCTTATGAGGCTGGAGGAGCACGGCCTGGAAATTCACGGGGAGTCCATACCTTCTCGGACAGACAAAGTGCGTGCGTTACACCAGGGGCGGACGTGGGCCAAGCCAACTGAACAGGTTCTAGTAAAATGAAAAGCTGCAGCCAGCATAGCAGCTTGAGAAAATAAAGCTCGGTTGAGCCAAGGGTCGGGTAAACGATCACTAGATCTTTCCAGATAGAAGGCACCAGGACACACCAACCCACTCTGACAGCGGCAGTTCTTGACCACCGAGCTGAGAGGCCGTCCCAGCTGCCTGTGACCATTGGGTGGCGGGACTGGTGGTTCCGACGGAAAGCATTTGTCCAGAACGAAGCCTTGCTGCCTTTCCTCCAATAAAAAAGGTAAAGCAAAAAAAAATCCAGCTTACCGAGCTTTCGGGTGAACAAAAGACTTTAAATGGACTTCGCGTGCCTGAGTACATTTAAAATCACTTGCCTGGTGCATTTTCTGTGGTGTTGCCCAAATACAATTGAGTACTGTATACATAATAAACATGCCCTTGGAGAGTGTCGATTTTTTAAAAAATACACCATCAGGGAGCAAATGCTCGGATGTTCCTCTGCTTGTCACCTGCATGCCTTCCTGTCCCCAAGCCAGCTGTAAATGCAGCCCTTAGGGCAGTGACACCCTTGGAGATGCCTGACACGTCCATGATTCACAGGCGAACACCTGTTACTCTTGCTTGTTTTTTGTTTCCTGATGTCCATGATTATGCCCGTTCCCCAGCGTCCCCAGGCCCCACTGCGGGCTGCTAATGGAGCAGTGCGCCTGGAAACGCTGGGGTCTCTGATCTGCAGAAAGGTGAGGTCAGAGGGCGAGGGGCAGAGGCATCCAAGCTGGCCATCGGCAGAAACAGGGAAGCTGGAGGAAGGTGCTGGAAGGGAAGATGAGCCAGATAGAGGAAGGCTGGTGGGCCAGGTGGGGGGCTGGGAGGAGGGGATCCTGGGGCACCCTGCCGTGGGGAGGGACACCAGCAGAGAGGGTCCTAGGGCTGGGAGAGCAGACCGGGAAGCAGGGTGCAGCCAGTGGTGTGTTCGCGACACCCCACATGTTCAGAGCAGGGAGAAAAGCTAGCTTCGAAAAATAATTTCCGTTAGATCCCATTTTCATAAAAATTTAGTCAGAATTACCCATCTCTATACATTTAAAAAGCCAAAAACCCAAAATCTGAAGGAGTACACACTAGTATGTGTTGTTAGCAGTGCTTTCTCTCCCTGTTAAAATGTCAGGTGATTTTATTCATTTCTTGTGTTCATCCATAGTTTCCAAAATTTCCACAGTGAAACTATTTTGCTTTCATTAAAGTTTTGGTGGTGGTGGTTTGGTGTGGCTGTGTTTGACTTTTCTGTCAGGCTTGGGCCTCAAGGTCAGGGTCTGAGCCAGGTCCTGGGCCCTGGGCCCTGGCAGCTGCCAGGGGGGTGGGTGCCGGGGAAGTGGGAGGTGACTCCTGGGTCTGGCAGTAAAGGGCACCGGCCAGCAGGGGGCCTCACAGCTGAGGGACGGCTCACTGGATCAGGAAACCCTGGCCAGGAGTCCAGGGGCTCGGGGGAAGGTCCTGCCTGAAGAGGCTGGGGGGGCTGGGGTGAGGGGCAGGCAAGGGGACCCCAGGTGCCCCTGGACCTGGCTCGTCCGGCTCCTCCCCCACCTACCTGAGCACAGACTCCACGAACACCCGCAGCGCCTTGATGTGGACCCAGGCAATAAAGGCCTCGCTGAAGTTCACCTTGAGCCAGCGCAGCAGGGGTCCCTGCAGAGACAGGCGAGCGTGACCCCTCCTGGCCACTCTGCCCCTTGACACCAAGCCAAGAAAGGGCGACGGTCTGACACAGCAAGCCCTGCATGGAGAAGAAACGCCCAGGGGCCAGCAGAAGCAGCAAGTCGGTCCGGCGCGGCCCGGGAGCGGGTGCCCAGGACCATGTTCTCCAGGCTGTCTGCTGCCGGGAAGCTCAGCGAGCTGGCCACAGGCAAGTGCTCGGGCCCCTCAGACCAGGTGGCTCGAGGCCGGGTGGCCCCTGACCTCGGGGCTTTCAGCCGGCAGCCCACAGGCTTCCACCTGACACTATGGCCAAGGGGACCACCTTCGTGGAAGAATCTGGCCCACTGCCGGCATCCCCCACGGCCACCAAGCTCAGGAAGCTCCTCACATGACCACAGCGCTTCAGGGCCGTGGCAGCCGTCACCAGTGCTGGGGTGGCAGGTCATCTGGGGGAGTTCAAAGTCTTGCAGCGAAGGCTCCGAGCTTCCCCCCGATACCTCCAACTGCCCACGAAGGTTGAGGGGGTCCACCAGGGCTGCCTGACCACTGCCGCCCCCATCACCAGCCAGGGTCTGCCCATCACCAGCTGCAGCCACCTCCAGACAGAGCAGAGGCACCCTGGCCCCAAAGCACCATTCACTGTGGGAGGCAGGGGGCACCCGTAGCCCCAAAGAGGCCTCCAGATGAGGAGGCAGAAACCATCTGGGCTCCTCGAAGGGAAGACCTCGAAAGCCGTAGAGATGACAGAAAGTGCAAGGCTTGATTTTCTCAGAAGGCACCTGCGCTGGCGAGGACATGCGAACCAGGGAACCCCAGGGCTCCCACAGGGTGCTTACCTCGCCCTCGCCCTCACTCTCTCTGTCGGCGTGCCCCACAGCAGGCCTATCGGGATGACCTAGTGGGGTTACCTTAACCTTGTGGTCCGAGAGGGTGGATGATCCCTTTTTAAGAGCAACACTGGAAGTTTGCTAAAGGCACAGAAATGATTAATCTTTTAGGAAACATGCACGAGAAACACACAGAAATACTTCTCCCATTGCCTGATAGGGCTGGCAGCCAGGAGGTGTGTGCCATCCGCCCTGGGGGCGTGGGAAGTCTGTTCGGCTCCAGATTCTGTGGAAAGAGCCGATGGCTGGCGAGGGGCAGTTCCTGCACCCCTCCTCTGCCTGGCCTGGCCCGGGGCCTCCCCCTTGAGCAAGCAGACGAGGGTAGGACAGCTCCCGGGGGTGCAGTGGAAGAGACTCTACCTGCTGAGCTGTTTGTCTGGGCCCCGTCGAGGTGTCCGTACCAAGTGCAGCCCACAGCAGCCTCCTTGGTGGCCAGGGTGCACTTACACGTGCTACCTGCTCTTAGGACGTGTCACCCTTCAGCACCATTTTTCTCTCAAACAGTCAAAGCTTAGGAAAATCCTGCCCTATGCTCTCAGTGACACTGGGACCCGGCCCATCCCTTCTGGTCGACAAGCAACCGGAAAGATGCAGGAAGCGGGTCCGACCCAACCACACACAGGCTAAGGGGTAAGAGTCTGGAGAGCCTGAGGCCGGGCTGAGCCCAGCTGTCCCCTGTGCACTGGCACACAACAAGAGCCTTGAGAGGGACTGTCTCCAAGGCAGTGTGTCTCCGCCGGAGCTCCATTCCCTCCGCAGAAGAGAGGTCTGGCAGGGCTCCCCAGGCCAGCGTGGGGGTGCAGAAGCCGACACCAGCTGGCAACCTGAGACATAGGTGGCAGGTGGCAGGCTCGTGTGTCACCTTGATCCTCTGGGGGGCTGTGCCAGCGTGAGGGTGGGTGCCAAAGGACCTGACCACCAGTCCTCCGGGCAGGGCCTGCCGCCTGGACACTCATGGAAGCTGCCATGATCTGGCTTCTGTCCACACGAGGCGGGGAGCCGGAGGCCCCAGAAGAGGCCTCGGAAGCAGTCCCAGGTCTCGGAGCCAAGGTTCAGAGGAAACCTTTTGGATCTCACCTCTGGTGGCGACCCCCTTTCCTGCCTGGGTGCAGGGGATCTGGGGGCCCAGGGCTCTGACTCAGCCCTTCATTGTAGAGGACCTGAGAAGTGTGCATGTCCGTCCAGGGCGCACACGTCTATACACACATATGTGTGCGTGTTTATGCTTGGGGACACTTTATACAATCAGTTCCCCTCTGGTCGAAAGGGACAGGCCAGTCCAGGGGGGTTCCGAGGAGCCATTTCAGGGGTCCCACAGCTGGTGCTCGCTCCTGCGGGTGGCTGGTCTCCTGGAGCCCCTGGGAAAGGCCATTGCCTCGGCGCAGGTCAGGTCAGGTGTACTGAACCCCGTCCTATGTCCAGAAGGCCCAGGGCAAACACACGGCCCCAGGAGAAGCACTTCTGGCCTTCCAGCTAAGCACATACTTACAGCTTTCTGTTTACCCACGGGCTTTCCTCCGAGAGGCCCCGAGTGCTTTCTATTCATTCTTCCCCTCTGCACAAGAGGTAGGTGCTGACAGATGCCCCACTCCACGGGGACTGGGGGAGGGAACCCGAAAACACCCCACCCAGACAGGAGCTAGGGCTCAGCCCTGCGTGGCCAGTGAGGCTGCTGCATCCTAGTGACTGTCCTCAGCGCCCCTGGTCACAGTTCAGAAACCCAAGTCTGGCCTTCTGCCCCTGGAGCTCGGCCACCCTCAGCCCTGAAAAGTTTCTGAGTGGCTGTTGTCGGAAGTCTCAAGGATAAGCACCCACTCTTTGCTGAAAGCAGAGCGAAGGTAAACACAGGTGCTGGGGACGGAGATGTCACACCACACCTAGAATCACACTGTCAAGGACAGTGGTGTGACCTCAGGCCTCACTCTGGAGCCCCGCCTGCCTTGCTTGATCAGGCAGGGTCCCCTTCCAGGGCCCCCGAGGCTCTGACCACTCAGAGCCTCGGTTTCTCATCAGCAGGATGGGACTGAGCGCCCCCGGGCAGCACAGTGCTGGGATCGTGCTCAGAGGGCGCGCCGCTCCACGGCTCATGGCTCAGGCACCAGCTCTACAACGACCTGTGGCGTGTGCCTAGGACCATGGGGACGCTGGCGTTGAGATGTGGGGGCCCCGACACGGCCCTTCTGGCCCATCTTGCCTGCAAACCCGTGTCCCGACTCGGGTACTCACATATTGTTGCTTCTTATCAGACAGCAACCTGGTCATCTCCTCCCTTTCCCTTTTAATTTGCTCTTCATTGTAGTAAAATTCTCGGACCATGAACCTTAAAGCAAGCAAACGAGAGGCTTTCATGACAAAGCCCCCCCAGTGGAGCCCAGACCCGGGGAAGCCCATCGCGGCCCTTACTTGTTGGCTTTGGCTTTGGTTTTGAAGTCATCGATCACTTTCCGAAACAGGGTCACCGTGAAGAGGCCACCATCCTGGTCCTCGGCGATCAGTCTGTGGGAGAGAAGCTCCGTTCACTGGCCTCACCCTCAGGCCCCAACCTGGCGCTGGGCTGGCAGGGGCCTGTCCTCTCCCTCGGGACTAGGTCACTGTGGAGGTGGCTTCTGTCCCCTCGGCCTGTGGCCTGTGCACTGGGGCCCTGCAGGCGTCGAGGGTGGGGAGCCCAGGGCGTCCTAATTCTGTGGTCCCGGCTGCCTTCCTCCCACTTGCTCTCCTCACCAGAGCCTTGGGGGCCTTCTGGCCACATAGACACAGGCCCTCAGGGGACTCAGGGGACTGGGCTCTAGCGAGCAGTCACCTGAGGTCTGGCTCAAGCCACCCCTTCCTGGGTCTGAGTCTCCTTGTGTGCGCACAGGTGCCCCTGGCCCTGACACGCTGGTGAAGACCATCTCACAGTGGCCATCTCACGTCCACTTTCACAGTGGCCTAATCAGGCACAGCCTCCCAGCACACCTCCATGTAAAACCGCCTTGGCTGCTGTCCCCAAGGGTATGGGGGTGGTTGGGGCCAGTGATCTAGGCATCTGTGACTCCTGCTGGCCAGGTGACCGGTAAGGGGAGTCCTCAGACTGGGCAGGGCTTTATGAGCATGCTAGCAGGCCGCCTGTCCTGCTCCTCAGAGCCGGCACCCTCAGAGGCTGCCCCGGCCCCAGAGCCCTTTCTCAAGTCAGCTCTGGGACTCTCAGGGGCCCACAGGGCCTGGGGCTCTGGTCTGAGAGACTCTCCGGGCCGGTGTCCTGGAACCTGGCTGCTGAGACGCAGCGGAGAGGCTGCCAAGCAGGCAAGCAAGCCCGCCTCGAGGGCCGGCTCCTCTGCTCTCGGTGCCACCTCCCCACCCCCGGCCACCAAAGACACAGCTGCCCCGGGCTCTCTCCTCCAGCCTCCCATGTGACTTCAGGCTGTGACTGTTCTGTCCCCTGCAACCCTCATTTTAGCTCCTGATAGCTACATCCTGTGAGTCGGGACCCAGGGAGAGCAAGCCGGGCAGCTGGGAGTGGGCGGGGCTGCCCTGAGGCTGACCCCAGGGCCTGGGAGGCAGAGGAAGGGGCCTCACTATTGATCAAACCTGTGAAAATCACAAGCTATTTCAGACAATCAAATGCCTACGTGTCTGCCATGCAGCTTTAGACATCGACTTTCATACAGTAGAAACCCTCCTGTGTCGTTCTCCGCCCCCCACACACAGCTTCTGCCCCAAACTGCCCTCTGCTCTCTGGCCCGAGGCCACCTCTGTGCTCAGCTTGGTGTTTCTTATCCCCGGACACGCCCATAATTTCGCTGTGCACCTGAGTGTGCCCAAGTCCCACGTGGTGGAGTTCGTTGGTCTTTAGACCGTAAGTAAGTAGCTTCGTGCTGTGTGTGCCTTCTGCAGCTTGCTCAGCACCACAGAGCGAGGCCTGCCCACTCTGGGCCCAGCTCCGTGGCTGGTATTATCAGCGTGACTACTTTCTCTTATCCCTTCTTCTGTGACTCAGCCAGCCCTCACTGCCTGCTCCTGCTCTGACCCCAGCAGGCCCCACCCCTGCCCCAGAACCCACACGGAGCTGCCTGAAAAGGCAGGGCAGAGGGCAGCCAGGGAGGGCTCCCGGGAGGAGGGGCAGGGAAGCAAAGTTCCGAAAGATGGAGGGAGGCTGGTTGCGTGGCCGTGCAGGAACTCAGGGGCTAGTGTGGCCACAAGTGTTTGGTGGCTGGGTGCCCCAGAGTGCCCGCACATGCTTCCCAGGGGCACTGGGGGAAGCTGGGGTTGTACTCACTTGGTTGACCGAGGGACCACCATGTCCGAGAGGGACTCGTAGGTTTTTTGCCATTCTGCATAGTTTTGTCTGTGAGGACACAGAGTGGTTATGTGATTCCCGCAGAAAAGGCTTCGGGCATCCTGAGTGTTTAGGGAGTGGCACACCCCTTTTCCCCCGAGGGGCCGAGGTGAGCAGGGCTGGGGCCAGAGACAGCCCCAGACCCTGTGTGTGGCCCTGCAGGGTGGAGCCCTGCCTGCCTGGGAGGCCCCTAGCGCCGTGCGGGAAAGGCCTGCAAGGGGGACTCAGCCGAGACCCCACTGGCAGCTTAGAAACCCTGGCCCTGCGTGGCCTTGGGCATGACAACTGACCACAGCCACCCCCAGGCTTGCAGCAAGTGATGCGAAGCTGTCTGTGACACCTGGCACGCAGCAAGTGCTCAAGAAGTGGCCCTTTGTCACCGCTGTGACGCCGCAGGCACTGTCACCCGCTCCTGTGATTGCCACGTGGCCTTCGCTCAGGGCCTGGGACCAGGCCGTGCGGGCTCCTCCCCCAGCTCCTGGGGCATGGCTGGCCTACCTCCGTGATGACTGACACAGGCTGATACCCCATTACCTGCCTCCCTCGCCACTTACTTGGGAACGATGACCAGGAGTGTAACCAGATACTCAGAATCCAGCACAAAGTCTTCTTTGCTCACAATGTCATTCAGTGTCCGGGTGAGGAGGTTTCCCCTGGGTGCATGTGGGACAAAGGGGATGGGATCAGCAGAAAGCCATGTGGAGGCACCATGGACCCCGGCACACCTGTAGCAGGGGAGCAGGCAGAACCAGGAGCCACTGGCAGGAAATAGGGAGGCTCAGGCTGCCCCTGGGGAAGGGGCCCCTCCCGAGGCTCAGTGTGCCTGCCCCCAGCAAAACCGCTGTGGCTGGCAGGTGCTATCACCGGTCACCCGAAGGGCTGCTGAATCCAACACCTCCGTCACCTGCGTTGCCCTGGCGCAAGCCACTGCTGTCACTGTCGGGAGGGCACCACTAGTGGCAGACAGCTCATTACTCAAGTGTCAACCCAGCGGCCAGCTCTCGAAGCTGCCTGGGCTGTCCTGGGCAGGCACCAGCCCGGAGAGAGCGCCGTGTCACTTTACAGGCTTCACAGCAGCCAGGGGACACACACCTGAAACGGCTTTCTGTGTGCCCAGTGGAACCTGGCCTGTGCCGGGTCATGGTGTTTTTAGCATTGGGATCACGGCCACTGTACCAGCAAACGAGACACAATACAGCCAATGGGACTGCCTGCACCGCTGGTGCACAGGCCATGGCATCAGCTAACGTGCAGCACACGACGCCTCCCGAGTGCACAGCCCTGGGGCGCTGAGCCGAGGCCACAGCTTCAGGTGAAATGCCGGCCCCTGTCTCCCCTCCGCCTCCTCTGCATCGCCAGTAAGTCCCCGAGGGCCCCTCTCCAAAGGCACCTCGTTTCCCTACACGGTCAGACCTCACCTGCCTGCTTCACGCTCGTGCAGCCCTTGCACACAGCACACACTCCCTAGCTGTTTGTTGCGTGAGTGAGTGTGAGGGGTCCCAGGGCAGAAAGCGTGCGTTCTTCTGCTTTGTGGCTTTAGGGTCTAGCGTAAGGCCTGAGTGTGTAGTAGGTGCTTAATAAACATCTACCAGGTGAAGAAAAGAAGGGCAGAGGAGGGAGGGGGGCTGGTTTCACCCTCTCCACTCCTCTCCCTCCCTGGGGTGTACGCTGAGTCAGCGAGGACTTCTTTACCACTGGACTGAACAGGCTGGGCTGGGGTTTGCTCTCATCCCAGACCATTCTCATGTCCACGATTTGGGGGTGGGAGTGGATGGCCCCGTAGGCGAACGGCCTCATGGCCCACTGGTCAATACCATGGCGGATCTGCCCCAAGGCCACCATTTAGGGCTGTGTGCCTTTGGCGCCCTGCCCTTCTGGCCAGTCCTTCCTGGTCAGGCCAAGGGTGGGGGGTGCAACTCCATGGGTGCCCATTCAGTTCTGATACAGAGCCAGGCAACCAAGGATGGTTTCTAATTGAAGTACGTCTCCCTCTTTGGTTTTAAATTCCCCACGAATGTACTATCTGCTTTTGTCACAAGGAGACAACTGGCGCAGGGACCATCAGAAGAGAGAAGATGCCGTAGGAGGGACACCTCCCTGGTGATGTTTCCTCTGCTCACTGTGGTGAGCCAACCAGGAGGATGGCCAACCTCAGGACGGCTGGTGCCGAGCTCCCCCAGGGAAGCTCCCCACTTCCCTTCTCTGGAGTGTCTCAGAGAACCGTCAAGGGAATCAGATCCACCATCTGCGGGGACTGGAAGGATCGTCGGTGCCAACTTGGCCCTATTCATGATCACCTTCCAGCTTCCCCAGCAGGAGCTCACATGGCTTCTTCTTACATGCCTCCAACAACAGGGGGCTCACTGCCTCATAAGACAGTGGCAGCCATGATGGCACTGGCCTTAAGCTCTTCTCCTGACACCTCCCACCCTCTTGGTGACTAGCTGTGTTTGCAGAGCCAGGCAGTCTGTTCCCTCTCCCCCGTGGTGGCCCTTCAGGTGGGCAGAGAAGGGCCCTGAGCTCCTGAAGCCACTCTGCCCCAACTACAGAGCCCACTGCCCTCTCCTGCTGGTGCTCACTAGGGGCCAGGCTCTGGCAGCCCAGCCTGCTGCTGCCTCTGCGAGGAGGGGCATCTGCAGAGCTTCCATGGGGAAGCCTTGGGGTGCAGCCCAGATGCTCTTAACAACTTGGGGGAGGGTGGCAAAGGGGAGGAAGCACCTGTCAGCATCTGCTCCTTTCTGGGCATAGGCAGGGATATGCCAGGAACCCCGGCCTGGGCCTTTCCTCCCCTCTACCCTCCACCCTATTTGCTTCAGGTCCACCGCTCCCAACATAGCTCCTGCAGAGTCAGAAGTGTGTCTGCCTGTCCGCCCATCTGTCTGTCTCACTCTCTCTCACACGCACAAACCCCGGTCACCCCACGATCAGCACAGCTCCCACCATGGCTGGGCAGGATCCCGCCCCCACTGGGCTCAGTGGCCACGAGTGGCACGAGGACAGGACACTCACTGGGACTTCTTCTCCAGGCTCTCCAGGGTTACCTTCAGGGCGTTGTAGGCGGCCGTGCGGGACTTCAGGTCGGTCTCGATCTGGGCCAGTTGCTATTCGTAAAAGCAGAAGAGTTCGAAGAGTTGGTCAAACTTCTCCAACTGGCCACAGATTGCTCCTGGCGCCCTTCAGGACAAACCACGAGTCCTGCCCGTTCACCAGGGATGGCCTCCCTTCCACGCCCCTGCTCTCCGAGCACCCACATTCGGCCCCCCTGTGAGGCCCTGGGAGGGCAGGAAGGGGTAAGTGGCCCTGCTCTGCACATGCAGAGGCTCAGGGAGCGGACGCCGTGGACTCCAGCCCACCTCCCCCCGGTCAGGGCGCCTGCACACGTGCACACTCAGGCTTGGCCAGAGGCCAGCGCAGGCTGACCCTGTCCTGCCGCTTCAAACACCTCTGTATGTGAAGGCTCCACGGCTCAGCCCTGACCGCCCAGGTCTCCAGGCTCAGCTGTGCACCACGGCAGCCCCTCCCTGCTCCACATAGGTGGGAAGGCTCCTTTAGCTGGGAGGCCGGTCCTCGGCCTGATGTTCAGGAGATTCCCTTATTCCAGAATGTTTAGAAGCACTCCCCAGACCCCTCCTGCATTGGGCAGGGAATGAGACAAGCCAGGCCCAAGGCCCAGCTCTCTTGCCGCAGGTACCCCATCAGCCCGGCCACAGTGACAATGTCTTCCCCAGGGGCCAGAAGCAGAGAAAGAAAATGTCCACCAGTGCCCAATCTGCCCGAAGCCCTCACAACAGACGGCTTCCCCAAGCGAGTGTTCTGAAGTCACCACAAGCGCAGCCCAGGCCTCAGTGGGACCTTCTTATGCAGTGGGCGGTGTCGGGAATTGGAAGGACGCCCACCGGCCGCTGCCCTCCAGGGGCCATACTGCAACAGCAGAGTCCCCTACCGTGGAATCGGTGCCCCAGCGCCTGGCACCCACGGCACAGGGACTTCGAACGAGGTGGGTTCCCCGAGCCGACATGTGTGGGGCACGGGGCCTATTCCCACAGCTCCTGAGAGACACTGTGCCCATATCCCTGTCCTTGGCCACCATCAGTGATACCTCACCGGTGACTCGTGATCAGCCACCAAACGCAACAGAGCAGCACATGCTGACATGGGGACATCCCAGAATCCTCATAGGGAAAAAGGGGCGCTCTGTAGGGGACGGACAATGCTGAGTTGAAATCCATACAGTTTTTATATAGCTGGAAGGGTCTGCTTCAGACTTCTCAACACCGGTTTACGGTTTAGGGAGATTAAAGAGAGCAGGAATGGGGGTGGGCCGTGGTGTCCCAGGAGACCTTTCATGTTTTTAGCTTTACACTTGGTTATGTTTGATTTGGGGGGGAAAGAGTTATACTTTTTTTCACAATTTTAAAAATGTTTTTTACTTTACAAAGATTATTGATTTACAGAAAACTGTACAAATAGCCCATGGGGGCCCTGTCCCAGTCTCCAGTAGTAAGATCTCTCATGGAACAGTGTGACACCGTGACCAGCACATTGACATGGGCACAGTCCACAGGTCTTGATTTCTATAATAAGATTCATATATGTTTTTAAAATCCTGCAACCTCTCTGTTTTTCTGATCTCACCACAAGCCAATGAAAACACCCTACAGCGGGTGTTGGGACCCAATGAGATGGGGAGAGGAGCTGAGACTCTGAGCCAGACTTCCAACTCTGATCAGCTGTGTGACCCGGCGTCTGTCCCTGAACCTCGATGAGCTCGGAGCCATGGCGCCGGTGCAAGCTACTCCAATGCACGGAGCAGCTCGTGCACAGGGGTGAGTTCTTTCCTGCACCAGCCTGAGCTTCCCAAGGGAGGCAGGCCTGGGTCCCCTCTGCACCTCCCGGCAGAGTGGCCAGTGCTGGGCAGAGCTGAGATCGCACATGCTCAACAGAACTCAACACCAGCCCTGCTCCTTAGGGGGTCACCCCCCACAGGAGACAGGCCCCTTGCGGCACCAGAGGGGCATCGCCAGCCGCCAGCACCCCGTGGGTTGGCAGGGAGCTGGCCCTCCACCACGGGCAGACACGCCCATGGTGGAGGAATGGATCTGTTGCTGTTCCACCAGTGAGATTTGGGGATTTTTTGAAATGACAGCATCACCCAGCCTGAGGAGGCTGACACAGCCACGGGCTGGGCAGGCCCCCGGCCAGGGGACATGCTGCCACTCAGTGTGCAGGGCTGGGAGCTCTCCCCACACCTCTTCATTGAAGGAGGAGTAGGTGGCTTAGCTCCCGGCTGCTGAGCAGGTCAAGCCTCCCCGGACTGTCTCAGGACGGGGCTCCTCCCAGGATGAGAGACCTGTCCGATCACCCAGACGATGCTACTCAACGCCCACCACATGTGACAGGTACCTCCCCACGGCTCTCCCAGGGGCTGGGATGTGTCTAGTTGACCGCTGAGACCTCCTGCTGGGGGAAGAGGCCTGAGCCAGGGCTGAGGGCACCACATGGGGGCTCTGGTACAGGGCAGGGTCAGGGAGCCCATGCCCCGAGCCTCTGTTGGGCTGGCTCAGGGAGCAGGGTCAGCCTAGCACCCCTGGGGCAGGTGCCCTGCATGCCGCATGACCCAGCCCTTCATGCCCACCTAGTGCAAGGCCTCAACCCTGCAGCCCTTGCAGTGGGCACCTCACCTGGGCCGGCCTCCCACCTGAAATCAGAGGAAGGTGACACCTACCTCCCAGGACGGATATGAGAAGGAAAAGAAGTGAAAGAGCCCCGCGTGGTCCCAGGCACACAAGGGTGCCACCAAACCCCCGCTCTCTCCCTGTCTCTACTTCCTTGCCAAAGCCATTCTTTGGATCCCCTGGACTAGAGAGAAGCCAGGTTCTGTCCCCCAGCCTGCTCTGCCCCCTCAGCCAAGGGCCCTATGCACTCTGAGGCCTTCATCACTGGGTCTGGTGACCCCAGGACAGCCTCGCGGTGAGCACTGTCCCAGGGGACTCAGAGATGGGCACTGGCTGCCCCATTTGGCTCCACCTGGCCTCTGTAGTGGGGGCAGGGCTTGGCCAGCCCGCCGGACAGCCATCTGCTCCTGGGTTAGGGGGAGGCAGGGGCACAGCAGCCACCCAGGAACTGCACCCGGCCCAGGGGCTCCAGGCAGCCCCTCCTGGAGGGACTTCCAGAATCACTGCCTGATTGTGCCAGGAGGAGCTGGGACTTCTGTGACATCAGGGGTGCCCATGGAGCCGCACCCACATTTCCGGGCCCTCTGGCCCCAGGCAGGGCCAGGGCCTGCAGTGAGGAGAGGCCAGCTGCACCACAGGGACAGTCCCAGCAGCCACCTCCTCCCCCGGTCCACCCAGCCCTGCCCAGGTGGCTCTGCCACTGAGCAGACAACAGGAACGCTTTGTTCCTGGCCCGGCTCAGGCTCTCTCCCAGGCACTTGGGCCAGCAGGAGAGCTGACCTAGGAGGGCTCCACAGAGTGTGGAGGGAGTGGGGACAGGCTGTCACAAACCATCAGCGCCTGCCCTCAGGGAGACAACGAGCTATGAGACACCTCCCACCCAGGGCCCCCAGAGCAGAGAAGCAAAACCTGGAGGCCATGCCTGTCAAGAAAGGGTGACCACGGGGACAGCCCAGCCTCCTGCTCTGGCCCTCCCCAGAAAGTCCATCTGCTTTGCCAGGGCCCAGATGCATGTAGATCCATGTCGGATGGTCCGAGGGCCCCGGTCACTGAAGCATAAGCATCCCCTGAAGGAAGGCCCTTCTCTTACCTTTGCTAGGGTGTCCACCACACCCACCAGTGGCTGCTTCGCAGGGTATTTGGCCATGTCCCATTCAAATTGAGTCACAAAGGACGTCAAATCAACTGGAAGAACACAAAGGCGTATCAGCACGTGAGCGGGGCTGATAACCAGTGAGATCCAGCTGTCGGGCCCCAACCACCTACTGCACTCCCAGCCGGGAAGCAATATCAGAGGGACCAGAGGACAGACCTGGGCTCCGGGGCAGCGCACCCCGCGGCGGGGCCGAGTGCTGGGCCAGCTGCCTGGCCGCTGCCCGCACCTGGAACCCCACCGTGAAGCACAGCAGGCGGAAGGGACGCTGCCCCAGCTGCGCCCTCTGCCCAGCCTCAGCCTCCGCTGGCTGCCCCAGAGCAGGCACCAGGAGGGAGGAGCGAGGGAGGAGCGAAGTTGGCTGAGAGGCCGAGGATGCCGGGCTCATTCCCTGCCTTTTACAGTTGCTTGGGAGACGCTTCCCTGCTAGGTTATCCTTTGGATTTGAGGTACCCCAAAGGCACACCAGGGACCCCCCAGCCAACCCCCAAAGACACGCAGACTGTCCTGGATGCCACCTGCTCACAAGAGGAGCCATCTTCCTGCCTCCTGTGTCCAAGCGCCGGACAGAGGTGATTTCAACACACGGGTCTGTTGTAAAGGTGTTTTAAACACGAGCAGAGTGTTGGAACTGGTGAATGTGGTTCTTAGTATCTGGCATGGATGTGCATTTTTCCAGTGTATGTTCTTCATTTTTATATAAAATGGCCTTATAATTAGAGACCCCCTCCATATGCTTGTACCCAGGAAAGGCCTGCATTGGACACAGTGAAGGAAATGGGTTCTCACCAGGAGCCACGTCTGCCAGCACCTTGACCTTGAGCCAGCCTCCAGAACCGTGAGATGAACGTCTGATGGGTAAGCCCCCAGTTCGTGGTACTTTGTTATGGCAGCCAGACCAGAGTCACACAGGTTTGGGTGTTAATTTGGCATTAGTATGGATTTTGGTACTGCCTCCCAATGGCAGGGAAATGACCTTGTAAAAGGAAACAGCCCTGGGAGGAACCGAATTAATGTCTGGATAATAACAGGGGGTGTGGTCAAGGGCAGAACCGGAAGGTCGGGAAGGACTCCTCCTGTGGCACCAGGAGCCCCTGATCCCACTTCCTGAACCCTACTGTGGTCCAGGCACTGGGCAAGCATGCGGGTCACACGCTGACAGGCAGAGACTGCCGCCTATCCCACAGGCCAGGGGACAGGCACCTTTGGCAGGAGATGCCAGGCTTTAGGGTCAGTCCCCCTTTTCGTCCCCTCTCTGCCACCACCTCCTGCGTCTGGTAGAGACTCCACTGCCCAAGCCAAGCCACCTTTGACCCCCGGGTTGTCCCTCGCTGCAACATCAGGATGGAGCCCCCGCAAGCTCCCCTTCCCACGACACTGGCAATGCTACCCACTCATCCCTGAGTCGCTTGCCCTTTTGGGGTCCCTAAGGGAAGCGCGCTGTCTTGCTGTCCCCAGGGCCTGGTGCAGAGCAAGGGCCCCACATTCGAATCTTCCTAATAACCCTGGTCATTGTTCTAACTCGCCCGGCCTGGGCTGCTCCCAGGAGGCAGGTGGCAGCCCAAGCTCTCATCTCCGTGCACCTCCACAAAGTCCAGCATCTCTGTGGCACTTGGACCAAGGACGGTGGGCTCCCTGTCTCCACAAGAAGGGCCAGAATCCCTTTAGGGCCCCCTCTCAGTGGCTCCCAGACCCTTGGTCTCTGTCTCACCACGGAGTGCAGGCTGCTGCGGGAAGCCCCCCACCCTGGGCTGACTCCTCTGGGGGACAGTCACATCTGGATGCCCAGCACTTGGCACAGTGCTTGGCACTCAGGAGCCAAGCAGGGACGTCTGGTGAGTGAAGCAGGAGGGGAGGCTGGGTAAGGAGCCCATGCAGACCTCCCTATGGAAGGCTGCAGTCTGTGACAGTGACCGCCCCCTCCCCTGCAGCACCTGCCCCACCACGTCCGGAGCTCCAGCTCCAGACACTGACCGTGGCCCCGAGTCACTCATCCAAGGGA
Source organism: Sturnira hondurensis (assembly GCF_014824575.4). Classification (NCBI taxonomy): domain Eukaryota; kingdom Metazoa; phylum Chordata; class Mammalia; order Chiroptera; family Phyllostomidae; genus Sturnira; species Sturnira hondurensis. The sequence continues at coordinate 58,316,243 of NW_028079044.1, read as the reverse complement.
GGCCTTGCCTGTCCACACATGGCCTTAGGTGAGAACAGGCTCTGGGGATAGTCTGCCCCTCAGCAGGCATAGCCTCCTCGGGCCATAGGGTATGTCCAGGACTGCAGCCTATCTCTGTCCGCTTGGGAAAGAACCAGCCTCCCCTCCCTCTCCTGGCCAAGGTCAGCGAAGCCTGGTCTCCCAGGGAGCTATGTGGCCTGTGCATCCAGACCTCGAGGTAGGCAGGCCCACTCAGGCAGCAGCTCTTGAGCTACAAGGCTCACATCTGAGACCAAAGCCAGGCCTGCCTGGCAGGCGTGCAGCAGAACGAGGACCTGTGACCACACAGGCTGCCACCCAGAAGTCACAGGGACCTTCCGGCGTGGAGAGCGTCTGTGCACCTCTGGGGCCTGGGCTGGACCAGGGTGTGCTCGCTCAGCTTCCGCTGAGATCAAATGCACCCAGGCCCCATGCGCTTCTGTGTCCAAGGCTCAGCTCAGGGCAAAGAGCAAACAAAAGTGGAAGGTGCCCAGGCAAAGCTACCAGCCTGAACAGGCATGAAGTCATTGGCAGGGGAGAACCCCAAGACCCAGAGAGGCGACCTGCCAAGGCCACACAGCACATTCCACAGCAGGGCCAGGTCTGACCGCCTCCTGGCTGGGGATCCTGGCCCTCCACACAATCTGAGTTCCCAGGTATGTTCTGGGGGAGACTGGACTAAAATCCCACCTGCTGGGGCCACCCTGAGTTCCTCTGGTGGGCTCTGTCAGCCCCCGGTTCCAGGGTCTTCAAAACAAAAGGATTTCCCCATCGAAAGAACATCAGCAAAGCCCAAGCCAAGCTAAGTGTAAAAGGTCGCTTGACCTCAGTCCCTTTCAGAGCCCGTACCCTGGCATCCTTGGCCTCTGTCGGCAATGGCCTCGGGTAGAGAACAAGCTGTGGAAGCTCACAGGGACCCAACTTGCACGATGCCTAGAGATGATGACTCAAAGGAGCAAAGCCGAATGGCCTCCCCTGGAGGAGGGAGGCAGGGTCTCTCAGAGCCAGAGCCATCTGGGCAGGGGATGTGACGGAATAACCACGCCTGATACTAAGTCACGTGAATGTTGAGCAGCGTGTGAGCACCATTTGGCTGTGAGTTTGAACCCTCCATCCCTAGAGACCAGTTTTCTTGTAGAAAAGCAGCTCTCTACCTTAAGTCAGCTCTTCTGTCTAGGGCCCTGCTGGGAAATAAGACCAGTTGATTTTTATAATAACATAATCTGTGTATCAGCATCAGCAAGAAATCTCACTGCAAATGAAGAGATTACACTGGGGAAGGTGTTTTGCTAGCTTCCAGTCTGTAGGAGCCAGCAGGTCCTAAAGGGTCTGCTGGCTATAGTTCCTCCAGCTGAAGCCGGTGGGGGAAACCCAGAGCAAATGGCTCTTCTAAGGCTGAAACTGGGAAAGGCCTGTGTGGGCACAGGGGCTCCCTCCAGGTGCTTGGGAGGAGCAGGCTCCTTGCCCATCCAGGCTGCACAGAGCCAAGCCTGGCATTGCAGCTGCCTGGGGCCGCACAATGGCCAGCCTCCCAGGCAGGAAGGGGGACTGCAAGGCCAAGATGCAGAAGGCTACCCAGACCCCAGAGCCAAAGCACCCCCACTCCGGGAGGTATGCAGAGCTGCTGTGGAGGCAGGGGAGGCCTGAGGGAGGGAGAAGGGAATGAAACAGTTGCTCTCTGGGTCACATGGATATAGTGACCGAGTGCCGGGTGGTACTGGGGAAATCCACTGTCACCAGGTCACTGTACCCTGATGACCAGACCAAGATCCCCCCTTCCCAAGGGACATGTGGGCACCACACTGCACACACACACACACACACACACAGCAAACAATGCACGACCTACTCTTTAAACATTTCATTTTTTCCTTCACACCTGCAATGTAAGAAGGTGTCATTATTCAACCGCATCCACGTACAAAGCCAAGTTCAGGTCTGGGAGTATGAACATTTCCATTTGTCAATTGAAACAAGCCAATAGAAAGCTTTTTAAGGTTGCCAGGAAGGGGGGAAATACGAATTTCTGTGTAACACATGATGTCAATGTTAAGTGTAGAATCCAACCCCTCGTTTTCAGCACAGATGCCTGTGTCGTCACAGGTTTAATTAACAGCAGATATTTAAACACCTAATTTCTAAAGTCTCCAAAGTTGCCAACTTTTCATCTAGCACATTTTAAGTGCACTCCAATTCCAGGTACACAATGGGCCAAAACATTCTCGGTCTAACTCCCTATTTTCTGGGCCCAAGGTACAATTTCAGTTTGAGACATCACGCAGGATAGCAGGGTGTTTCAGCCTTGTTCTGGGAAAAGGCCAATAAACCCGTCGGGGGTGAGGGGGGCTGGGGAGCTGGGGGCCAGGGTGGAACCGCCCACGAAGGAGAGAGCAGAGGCTGACGGAGAAGGCGGGGAGGGCAAGACACCCAGGAAACTCCCCTGAACACATTTCCACTTCAAATTTCTTTCAGGGTTTCAGCTATGGGGTAAAAACACACGACAGGGGGCAATACACTGGCCAAGGGGCAGGCCTTCCCAACCTCCCTGCTGTTGGGCTGACAGCGGGATGCATAGTGTCAGCCACTTCAGAGCCTCCTGGGGGGGTGGGGGGGGCACCGAATGGTATGGCCACACCCAGGGCTACCCACGGGCCAGCGGAGCTGGGGCAGCACGGCAGTGAGGACAGAGGGGCAACCTACCTCCGTTGGCCAGGAGGTTCTCCCGGACCTTCCCCTTGGCGTCCTCCATGACCTCCACCACGCTCTGGGCCATTCTCTTTATGAGGCTTTGGGAAGAGAACACAGGGCGGGTTAGAGTGCACACTGCCCTCAGAAGACAAGCCCCGCTGGTGGGGAAAGGAGTGGGTGCCACCCTTTGGGGAATAATCTGGCAATGTGGAGGAAAAGGCTTCAACTGCTGGCGGCCTTTGAACCAGGATGTCCACTTCTGGGAACTGGTTAAGGAAACAGGACAAACAGGAAAAGCTTTCTGAATAAAAAAGATGTTCTTCGCAGCAGTGTGGCTGACAGCGAAGAACTGGAAACCGCTGGAAGGTTCTACAATAGGGGATTGTTTTAGTAAATATTGGTACATGCAGCTGAGGGGTTATCAGGCAGCCTTTGTAAACAAGGTTTACAAAGAATTTCTAATCCTGTGGAGGGAGGCGTGAATTATAATGCTACGTGGAAAACAAACAAGAATCAAACCTGTACAGAAAGTGTGGCTACAACTCCGTGAAAACTGTTCCTCCAATTTTAGTTATTTTGTATTATAATCTGGTATCACTTTTTAAAAAGATTTTATTTGTTTATTTTTAGAGGCAGGGGAAGGGAGGGATATAGAGAAAAAGAGAAACATTGATGTGCAAAAGAAACACCAGTTGCCTCTTGCACACCCCCAACTGTGGACCTGGCCTGCAACCCGGCATGTGCCCTGACTGGGAATCAAACCAGTGACCTCTCGGTTTATGGGACAGCACCTAACCCACTGTGTCACACCAGTCAGGGCTGGTATCACTTTTATCATTAGAAAATTAAAACTTTTTAAGTCACCAGAAGTATACTGAAGGCTTCAGAAAGTACTTGGAGGCAGAAGGACGTGACTTTGCACAGCTCCGCCAATTACCAGGCGCATAACCTGGCTCAAGTTTCTTTCATCTCGCCGAGCCTCAGCTCTCTTAGGTGTAAAATGTGGTTATAGCCATTTTGCAGGATAATTGCATTAATATAACTAATCAGGCACCTGGCATATAGTAGCAAAGAGGGTCTACTCGTAGAAGTTGGCTAATTAGAACCGCAATTGGAAAAGTGCCAAACCAGGATGAAAGCCTGAAAGTTCCGATGGGCCAAATCTTTGCCTCGGGCCCTCTCTCCAAATCCCCTTTGCTCCCAGGCAGGAGGCAGCATGTGTGGGAGGACAGAGCCGGTCACCGATGTCCAACTGGAGAACAAGGTCTGCTGCTGCTGCTGCAGGGGCCAGCCCTGGCCACACGGAGCCTGGGGCCGGGGGCTGGGGGGGGAGGCCCCTCCCACCAGCATCCCCCCCTTAGTTCATGTCCATGGGTTGTACATATAAGTTCTCTGAGTCCTCTGTTTCCCACACCATTTTTATCTCTCCCCATCTATTTTATGCCCACTAATTACGTGGCTTCTTCCCTGTACCTTTTCCCCCTATTCCTCCCCTCTCCCTCCCCACTGAAACCCCTCCATGTGACGTCCATTTCTCTGATTCTGGCTGTTTGCTTAGTTTTTGTTTTCATTATTTTCCTTTTCTTTTAGGTTCATTTGTTGATAGTTGTTTGTTGTCATTTTACTGTTCACATTTTTACCTTCTTTTTCTTAGATAAGTCCCTTTAACATTTCATAGAATAAGGTCTTGGTGATGATGAATTCCTTTAACTTGACCTTATCTGGGAAGCACTTTATCTGCTCTTCCATTCTAAATGATAGCTTTGCTGGAGAGAGTAATCTTGGACATAGGTCCTTGCTTTTCATGACTTGGAATACTTTCCAGCCCTTTCTCACCTGCAAGGTTTCTTTTGAGACATCAGCTGATAGTCTGTCTGATGGGAACTCCTTTGTGGGTCACTATCTCCTTTTCTCTTGCTGCTTTTAAGATTCTCTCCTCTTTAACCTTGGGTAGCTTAATGATATGTGCCTTGGTGTGTCCCTCTTTGGGTCCAACTTCTTTGGGACTCTCTGAGCTCCCTGGACTTCCTGGAAGTCTATTTCCTTTACCAGATTGGGGAAGTTTTCCTTCATTATTTGTTCAAATAAATTTTCAATTTCTTGCTATTGTTCTTTTTCTTCTGACACCCCTATGATTCGGATGTTGGAATGTTTCAGGCTGTCCCAGAGGTTCCTAAGTCTCTCTTCATTTTTTTGAACTCTTGTTTCTTCATTCTGTTCTGGTTGGATGTTTATTTTTCCCTTTTCTCCAAATTGTTGCTCTGAGTCCTCGTTTCCTTCCTGTCACTGTTGGTTCCCTGAATATTTTGCTTTATTTCACTTTGGATATCCTTCATTTGTTTCTTCATTTTTCGTAGAAAAATCAGACCAAGCTCAATCAGATCTGTGAGCATTTTGATTACCAGGGCTTTAAATTCTCCATCCAATAGGTTGACTATCTCCTCATTACTTGGCTCTCTTTCTGAGGTTTTGCTCTGTTCTTTCACTTGGGCCCTATTTCTTTGTTCAGCACACCTGTTAAGTTGTAAGGGGGTGGGGCCTTAGGTACTCACCAGGGCAAGGCAACCCTCCCTGCTGCAGAGCTGCCTGTGGGGAGGGGCCAGAGAGGGAACAGTGTGGATCGCCTGCTGGGCTCTAGCGCACTTTCCAGCGCACTGTCGTGTGAGACAGGGAGTTTCTCCCACCTTGGCAACCCCACCCTAGTCCACCGTCAGCTCTGAGGCTCAGTTCCACCTTCAGCCAGCCCCACTCGTGCAGTCCGCCACATCGCTGCAGGTTCTTACCGGTTGGTTGTTCTGGTTGACGTTTTCCTTAATTTCTTGGTGGTTGGAGCTCCATGCAGTTTGATTTTTCTGGCACTTCTGGTTGTTTATTGATTGTAGGTTGGCTGTTATCCTCCTTTTGGTTGTGTGAAGAAGCGAGGGGTTTCTACCTGTACCTCCATCTTGGCCAGGCACTATTTTTCCACAGGACATATCCTCATTTAAATTCCTTGTCTGTTTACCCTAAGAGAGCTTTGTTTTGTTTTAGGAGAAAGCAACAGGCGGCTCAGGCAAACATTTTCTCCAGCTGCAGGGACGGCTGGGACACCCCTGGGGCCTCTCCTGCCACTCCAGCTGTGGGACATCATATGTGGCCAGTCCCCATCTGGTTCCCCATCAACACATTTTGTGGCAAAGCTGCAGGGGGTGTGTTTCCTGGCTGTCCACGTACGTGAAATGTCCAGAACAGACAAGCCCATAGAGTGGGTGGCCGATGGCAAGGCAGGGAGGCGGGGGGGGGGGGGGGGGTNCAGGGAGGCGGGGGGGCTGGAGGAGGGGAGGGAGGCAACTGCTAATGTGTGCAGGCTTTCTTTTCTATTGTAGACGGTGACAAGGTTCTGCAATAGGTGACAGGGAGGGCCGCACAGCCTTGTACACACACTAGAGAGGAATGAACCGCACGCGTCAAAGGGTGACTGTTACAGTGGATGAATTGTATCACAAATGAAAAAACACGTCTTAGCCTTTCTCTCGGCTTTAGGGTGGAGACCCAGCCTGGAGGACAATGGCAGAGACTCTAGACTGGCCCTTTATGCTGGGTGTCACACCTTCTGCAAAGTCCCTTCCCTTGGCTCTGCTCCCTCTCCTGCATCAGCACCCTAGTTTACAGTTGCCACGAGTCTGCCCAGCTAGTCCCTGGGCACTGTCCCAGACAGAACCCGCCCTCGCTCTCCAGGTTCCCTCCGAAGCATCCTCTCTGCCTCCCCTGCCTCTCCCAGTCTGGCCTCCTCCCGTGCGTCCTCCCATGGCAGCCAGACAGGTGTCTAAAAATACACCTGTGCGCATGCCACCGTGCTGTCTCACCCACGCCAGAGGTTTCCCAAGGCGTCCCAACACTGAGGTTCTCACTCCTTAGAACAGTTTAGAAGCAGCACCCCAGCCAGCCCGGCTTCCTCTTTCTCCACCCCTCACCCCGCCCTCGCTGTGCCGGGGCCATCTGGACTCGCCCGAGCTCCCTGGATGCCACTCACCCTTTATAAGAGCCCATGGGTCCCCTCCTGGGGCAACTCACCCGTAACAAACACAACAGTGCTGGATGACACCCCACTCGATACATGCTGTTTCTCGCACTCAACAAAAACACATCGTGTGGCCCGGCTGGGTGGTGCAGGTGGGTGGAGCGTAGTCCTGTACACCAAAAGGTTGCGGGTTCGATTTCTGGTCAGGGCACGTACCTAGGCTGTGGATTCCACCCCCATTCGGGGTGCAACCAATCAATGTTTCTCTCTCTTTCTCAAGTCAATAAACATATCCTCAGGTGAGAATTAAACACACCCACACACAGTGTCTGCTTCACACCAGGCAACGTGATGGGGACACCGGGGTGAGCAAACTGACCATGGCTGCTGTCCTCGAGGGGCTCCCAGTACAACGCCCCCCCAGCTGCATCAGTTACCACCGGCAGACACGTTGCCTCCCTCCCCTGCCCGTCCCGTGGAACAAAACGTGCACACCGTGCAAACACGCAATGGCTCCCAGAACACCCGGCGGCCCAGAGGTACAGGCGGAACGAGAGCCCCCAAGACGAGAGAGGGGACCCAGCCCAGGGCTCCTGATCACGCACACGTCACCACAGTTAACCATCTCTACTCATCTACCTCCTCTGCCAGAACGTGAACTTCTTGAAGAATGGACATTTCCTTAAAAAATGATCAGTGTTTCTTATGATGGCAAAATAGTACTCCACGCAGCCTTTGTCCCCGGTAAGGGGGCCAGGCCCTGGGACCCCGTGTTCTGGAGCATCCCAATCTTGTCCCCTGTAAGCCACATCCCTCCTGTAGGCCCAGGAAGCAATATGACAGCTGCAAGATCAAAGGGAATGTGTGAAGGGACACTCTGGGTGCCCAGGACCCTAATGGTTCAACAGAGGGTCAGTGTCAACCCAGAGGGAGGAAATCACATGTCCGCACAAAGGTTGCACACGGGTGTTTATGACAACTTTATTTACCATCACCCCAAACTAGAAACCATCAAAACATCGCCTGACAGGTGAACGGATAAACAAACCGTGGCTTACATAAAACGGAATACTATGCAGCACTGAAAAGGACCCTGCAGCATGAATAAATCTCAAATAGTGATACAGCAAGGGAAAAACAGACCCAAAATGAAGCGTGTGTACCACATCACCCCATTCACAGAAGAATTCTGAAAGTGCCAACGATCTTCTGGTGACAGAAAGCCAGTCAGTGGTGGCTGAGGTGCAGGAAGAGCCTGATGACAAAGGGGTCCCAGGGGCCTTTTGGGGGAAGCGGGCATGTGGACCATTTTGACTGTGGTGACAGTATCGTGTGTGTATAGTGGGGCAGAAGGAGGTATGCAGTTGTGAGTACAGAGAAGTTTATTTCTGTGTTATCGATCATTGTGTCATAGTGTCCACACGAACAACTGTAAACCTCCTCTTGCCCCACCCTACGTGTCAAAACTCGACAATCAAAAAGCACCTCTTAAAATGTGCCATTTACTGCATGTTACCTGTATTTGAATAAAGGCATTTTTAAAAAGCCGATACTCCACAGAGGCAGCATTTCCTACCTCAGAGGTTCATAAAATCCCCCACGTTGGCAAGACAGTTCATGAGAAAAATCACAGGGTACGGAGCACTCTCTTCACCACTGGCAGAAAAGCAGGGTGGCCGGCCCAGAGAAATCCGGTGTCACTCATCAAAATGACAAAGGCGCACGGCCCCAGGACCCAGCAACTTTGTTCTGAGAATTCATCCTGCGGTGACACCTGCACACTTACAGGTGCAAAGCGACAATGCAGGTGCATGAGGGTCGGTGACAGGCTCCTGGTCCATAAAAGTGGACCAGCCAGCGCCCAGCCCTGGGGCTGCCCAGCAGGTGCTTCCCCATGGGGAATGCCAGGCTGCTGGAAAGCGGGCTACATACCGATGGGAGAAATCTCCCAGGAGACGCTGCTAAATGAAAAAGAAGCGCGATGCTCAGTAGCACATGTGGGTTACTACTCTGTGTCCAAAAAGGGAAAGTACAGAAACATATTCTGGAATTGTCTGTGTCTGCATAAAGGAGCGCCGGAGATGCACCCGAGGAACTAAGCGGGGGCCAGGAGGGTGGGATGGGGAGAGGGCGGAAGGGGGGCTTCTCCCTGTGCAGCCTTTTGCATTGTTCTGAACTTCGACGCGTGTGAACAGATTCCCTGTTCAGAAAGGAAAAAGGCTTTACTGCAAGCTTTTTCATGTACATTTAGAATCCCTGGCCTTGGGGTCAGCTTCTCAGAAGCGCATCAGGATTCAATGGAATGCACCTGTGTGAAGTGCCGACCGAAGAGCAGCAAGTGCCTCAGCAAGTGGGCTGGTCTCCACCCCACCTGCCCCCACCGAAGAGGCAGCCCCGGAGCCTGCCCTGGACATACACAACCGGCGCCCCTGCAAGGGTGCCCATGCCCCTGCCCCCGCGCACCAGGAGACGGTACAGGTGCCAAGAGTGGGGGCTCCGAACTGTGACAGGATGGACGTGTTTTCAGCAAATAGTCCTTCAGCACCTGAGTGAGCCAGACCCTGTTCTAGGGGCTGGGCCCAGAGATACAGCCTGTGTGTTCTTGGGGCTTATAGTCTATAAGAGATGAAGACAAGCCAGGCAAATACCAGACGGTGGCACGTGGAATGCAGAGAATCAAAACAGGGTGTCCCAGAGGGACCAGGCTGCCTAATCTGGAGAGGGCCTCTGGAGGAGGTGACGTTTAAACGGAGACCAGATGACAGAAGGAGCCCGCCCTGCCAGGGTGGGGTGGGATGGAGGTGGTTCAGACTAGGGTTATGCGCAGCCCAGGACCAGGTGAATCCTGGGGGTGGGAAGTGAGCAGGCCCATGGCTGTGAGGGCAGAACCTGGGACTGGAACGCTAAGGGATCCAGGAGCCAGGGTCAAACGCGTACCCTTCACACTGGGGGCATTGAGAAGCCACAGGAGAGTCACAAGTAAGAAAGTCATGTGATACCTTTAAAAAAAAAACCACTTTAGCTGCTGTGTGGAGAGTGGATAAGAGAAAATCAGAAGATGGGTTAGCAGTTTGGTGTAAAAATACATGAAGCAGGCATGGATGAAGGCGGAGCACTGAGAAGTGGACAGGTGTGGGACATGTTTGGGAGGTGCAGCCCGCAGGGCTTGGTCCTCACTGGAGCCACAAGTGGACGGTCAGGGAGCAGGGCCAGGCTGTTGGCGTGAGCACCAGGTGTGTGAGCCCAGGGAGCCTGTGTCGAGGTGGAGAGGCCTTGTCAAAAGAGGCTGCATCCACGTGAGCTGCCTGTTCAGAATAATACCAACTTCGGGCATGAAGCCATGCTAAAAAAAGCACCGTTTAAAGGTGCCCCTTGCCCTGGCCTGGGTGGCTCAATGGATTGAGCATCGCCCCATAAGACAAAGGTCACCGGTTCAATCCCTGGTCAGGGCATGTGTCTGGATTGTGGGCCAGGTCCCTAGTTGGGGCGTGTACGAGAGGCAACCAATCAATGTTTCTCTCCTTTTCTTCCTCCCTCCCTTCCCTTCTCTCTAAAAATAAATAAATACAAATAGAATCTTTCAAGTTGTCCCTTAAGCTCTTGGAAAGGAGAGTCCGAGTGGCTGCCACCCACGGAGGGCGTCACAAAGTGCCACAGCGTACAGGGTGAGGTCTGGTGACCGGAGGAGCCATGGGTTCCAGGAGCCGGCCAAGGCCTAACTAAGATGCACGTGCCTGAGATGAAACTTAATCTCTAAGGATTTAGTTTGCGAATTTCACAATGTTGCCCCAGGCCGGCCCTTACCCGAGTGGCCAGCCAACATACCTTCCTCCGCATTGGCTGGACTTCTGGTCTGGGAAGAGCTGCTGGGAGTTATGTGTGTGTTGGGGGGTGGCGGTGGGGGAGGGGGTCTGTCAGGTATGGAGCCACCTAAGGCAAAGCAGAGACACCCCAGCAGCTCCTGGGGAAAGGGGGGGGAGGCAGGGCAGGCTGGGGAGAAGCCAGCTGCCAAGTGCCAAGGAGAGAAGCAGGTTGACAGGGTTAAGGTGTGACACACGTCGGCTACGGGGCCCGGCCCACCTGCGGGACTTAACAGTGTGACTGTGCGTGTTCTCCTCTCTAATGAGGGACTGTTCATCCGTGCACTGGGCTGTGGCCAAGATGTCACAGCAAATGGAGAAAGAGAAAACACCCAGTGCGGTCCTGGCACCCAAGGTGCGACGGAGAAGTGGCCATTCCCACACAGGGACGGGACGGCCCCGGGGGGGTGTGGCACGGAGGACAGGAAACAATGCAATAGAGGCACGAGAGGACACCACTGGACAACCCTCAGGCCGTGTAACTGTCACGGAGCCTGACGCAGCGAGCCGTAGCGGCCAAGGGCGCCACGTGTGAAAACCAGGGGGCGGCAGAGAAGGGAACCACGCAGCCCAGTGGGCACAGCAACGGCCCCCACGGAGCCAGGAGAAGACGCCAGAGCGGGTACCGCGGTCGCTTACAAACAGCAGCACCGTGTCGGGTCACAAAGAAAACCGAAGTCTCCCGAGGCAGAACCAGCACTGACTTCATCCTCCAACAACAAAGCAATAGAACTAGAAATGAAACACAAAACCAAAAAAAAAAAAAAAAACCCCAACCCTTCCAGAAATTTAAAAAAAGAACACTAAAATTCCACATGTCAAAAGTTATACACTAATACTCAGAGGAAAATTCATTGCCTCGAGGTTTACAGAACAAAACAAATACAGGAACTAAGCATACAATTCCGTTTTATGGAGAGGAGCAAGGAAACAAACCCAAACAAAGCAAGAGGGAAAAAACTGGGATGCATGCAGATGTCAAAGCCAGAAATAAGAAGAGCAATCAATAAAAAATGATTTTAAAAACTTGAGAAAAGATCAGCTTCTCTACACCAAGGCTGACATAGATGAACCGCGGTGTAGCCTCATCCAAGAAAATGAAACACCTCCAAAAGAGATACATTAGTGGGCACGTCACAAAACTCACCCAAATACATATTGAGAGACCTTGCAAATAATTTGGAGAAGTTGACAAAGTGGAGTAGGTTCAGGAAAATTAAATTTACCCAAACTGATATGCCTCTCTCCCCACAGAGGAAACTAAGGGACCGGCAACACTGGACAATTTTGTGACTGGAAACTACTCCTAGAAACAGACCAGGTCCCAACATGCCCAATGACACAGTTTAAACCTTCCACGAGCAGATCACCCTGTCACCCTCTACAGCGGCTGTCCTCAGTCACGGTGCAATGACTAGCACCCGGGAACACGCAGAAATGCAGATCCCCAGGCCCTGCCTGAGACTGCCCGCTGAACCAGGAATTCTGAGGTAGAGCCCAGGAATCTACGTTTCAGCAAATGTCCTGATGGCACAGTTTGAGAGCCTCTGGCTCATTTATTTATTTTTTTAATTAAAGATTCTTCTTATTTTTAGGGAGAAGGTAAGGGAGGGAGAAAAGAGAGGTAGAGAAACATTGATGTGAGAAAGAAACACCAGTCGGTTGCCTCTTGTATCAGGTCCCCGATTGGGGACCTGACCTGCAACCCTGGCATGTGCCCTGACCGGGAATCAAACCGGCAACCTCTCGCTTTGCTGGACGATGTCCAATCAACTGGGCCACACGGGGCAGCGCTGGACCAATCTTAATACTGTGGGTAAGAATGGGACCCCAGAGCCAGGTTCCCTGCCCTCTAACCTCAGCGCCAGCAGTCACTGCACATTCCCAGGAGGCCACAGAGCGAGCCCTCGACAAACGTGAACTATCGGGCTATAGAGATGGCATCGCGATGGCAGTATTGTTATTCACACGCGCTGGTGCAAAATGTTTCAACATTAGCAAGTTCAACCTTCCAAGTAAGGCTTCACCTTGGAATGCAAGGATGGTTCAGTAATTATATTAATTAATAAATATGCCACATTATAGGAAAAACAAAACCTAAGACCAATTTATTACATCCCACAAAAGGAATTTGAAAAATGTGCAAGATTCATCCCTATTTTCTTTTTGTACTTTTTCATATCACGCTAAGGCAAACTCTTAGTAAAACAGAAACAGATACTTCCTCGGCGTGATAATACACATTTTAAAACAAGAGCCAAAATGACATTCAATGGTGAGACACCAGAATGATTCAAATGAGAGGCAGGAACAAGACTAAGACGTTCACTCTCATCCCTGACAAATCCGACATTGTTCTGGGACACTAGCCAATACAATTAAGCAAGAGAAAAAAATAAGAGAAAATAGGAGAGCTTACTATTTGCAGACAAAATCATCAAGCCCAGAAAGCCTTAGAAGAAACGCTGAAAACCACTAGAAACAATAAGGAAATTCAATCAGGGGGCAAGTCGTGGAGTTCGTACCTAAAAACCCCTATCTACAAATGAAGAGCATTTAGAGAAAATATCTCATTTATAATAGCAACACAATGTCTAAAAAGTGATACTTAGGGAAAAATCAATAATATGTCGTGCGGACCGTTATTGAACAAGAGACAAAAGCTCTACTAGAAGATGAAGAAAAAGCAACGAGTCCGCTGCAAGGCGAACTCCGCTCCTGGCAACGCTCAGGACTGTGCGGACGCCACCCCCCCGCACTTTCCGTGTGAGGCCACCGGAATCGTCGTCAGCATCTCTGCACCAACCACGGGCCAGCTGCCGCCCTCGGTGCTCAGGATACATCTTTTAAAAATCGTTTTCTGCTTGGTAGAGATCTCAAAATAAGGTCCTCGAGATTTGTAAGCATTTGAACTGGCTAACGAATGTGAGTGGAGGCGGGGGGTGTTTTTCATTCTGTTTTACCAATAAAGGGACCACACAGCCCCCTGCTAATGGTTACCTATAGGGAGAGGAACTGTGGTTAAAGTGGGACTATTTTCTTTTGGTACCTTTACACCATTTGATATTTCTAATGTGTAACTATAATACTATTTTTTTTTAATGACAACGGTAATCATCTGAGTCATGAGTGAGACAAGTCCTGGCGGGGCTGGTGGACACCAGTTAGGGGCAGGGTGGACACAGACAGATAGACACTAACGGGTAAACTGGTGAATCTAGATCAAAGGTCTATCCCCCGCCAGGCCCCCCACCCACGGAGCTCTTTCTGGGGTCTTCATCCCTCACTCGGAGCATGAGGGGCTAGAGCAGGTCTCTAGGGGCCTGTGTAGCATTGCCCCTCCAGGAATCTGCCCTCCATCGTTCATTCTGCTGGTCACTGCGGGCCTGTGACATTCCATGTTCTGGGGACGTGATTGTGCAGAAAGACTGGCCTGTGGGACTTGCAGTGTGCCTGGGAAGACAGCTGGGAAGCAAACAATCCCACAAGAGAATGTAAAACTCCACTCGGGTGAGTGCTATGCAGGAGGGGCACTCGGGTTGGGACAGGAGAGAGTAAGTCAGAAGATCTGAACCGGGAAAGCCTGGGGCAGCTGAGCAGGATGCACAGATGACCATGGGGGTGAATGGGGCGTGGGGAAGGCTTGAAACCGCTCTTGGAGAGTGTAGGAAAGAGCGAACACACAGTAGGACTGCCAAGCAGCTCCGAGGAACCTAGAAACCACACAGTGCATGCAGGCATTCGATTGATCTCTGTCGAATACATCGGAGAAATGTCACGCAGGTGACCTTCACTTTGCAGTACCAGAGAAGTCTCAGTAATTTTCAACAATCATGCTTTGCTTCTCTCTAGGACACCCTTAAGAGGACAGACTCGCTGGATCTGCGTCCCTAAGCAGACCTCCACCCTCTTTGATCAGCCAAGCCTCGGTCAACTGCTTGGAAGCACGTGGGCAAAAGAAAGTCCACAGTTCCTCCGCAGTCCGGGAAATGCATCCCAGTTCATGTGACAATCACCAGTTTCCCACAGAAGCGCATGAGGTATGTCTGAGTGCCCAAGCTCCTGGGAAATGGATTACTGCAACCAGCTCATTGAAAACAGCTAAGATACTGTGTGGGGCTCAAATGCTGAAAAAAAAAAAGAAAAAACCCCAGTGCAGTGGGGGTGGGGCTGCAGAGCATTTTAAAAGATAAAATGGTTTGGTTTCTCAAATGTTAGTGAATTACAGTGTAAATACGAAGTAAATTAACAAAGGCCGCGTTGGGGAATAAATCAAAAATAAATGTGAGGCTCCAGTAAGCAAACCCTGCCTTCCAGCTACATGGAAAAACACTGCCTTGCCCCGAGTAAATAAATAATAAAAGGATATGGAAACAATACACCCTGAAAACTCGTGTCCCTTCTCTGTGCTTCTGGCCAGAAGCAGAGCTGGCGGGTTCAGGCTGCCCCGGTTACACAGCCAGCGAGCATTTATTTATCTAATAACAACCGAGTGCCTTTCAGAGAACAAGGTAGGGCATTTGAAAGACCTGAAGCCAGTCTCTGGACACCCCACGATCCTACCCCAGGCTCCAGTATCAGCTCTAAGGAGCCCTGCTCTCTGGTCTAGATAAATGCCGGAAATAAGAACTGTGGGAGTCTCAGAGCACGACATCTTTCTTTCTCCCCGTAGGAAGATTCTTGAGAATATATACTTACAAGGGAAACAATACACAGTGGTCTTCATTTTTACCACACGCAGCCTTTTTTTAAAAAAAAAAGAACTTTAATTCATGTGGGTCCGTTCTGTTCACAGCAATGGCCTCGACTTTGCTAGTTTGCACATGTTCATTTATACTGTTTCTGAAACAGGTGTTACCCACCCACCCCCATCACAAGCAACTTGTACGCCAAATAGATACAGAACAAACCAGTTACACTTACTGAAAATGACAACAAAAAATGAAAGTGGCCACAATGGTGAGTCAGGATCACAGAATGTTAGAGTTCAAAAACCCTCTGGTGAGGAAGGGGTTAAAGGACTTGCCCTCGAGAAGAAAACTGGTAGCCAAGAAAGACCTGGAAAGGTCTAGAAAGATAAACTGCTGAGTAGGGGTCATTTCTGCAGCAGGCTGGGGAACAGCTCAGTTCAGCCAATGCTGTGGTTGGTCAGGGTAAGAAAAGGGCAGGCAACCGCCAGCCTAGGGCAGGGGCTGACTCCCCCTGACATCTGTCAGACCCCCCTGGACCCCCGTGCAGAGCCACTCAGAAAAGGAGCTGATATTTAGGGACCCAGCTGCTTTTTCTTGGATGTTACGCTGTCACAGAGCATGTCCTGGGATTTGGTGATTCTTGATCTAACCCGGTTTTACCCCCTTCATTCTCCCCTGAAAGCGCGGTCGTGGCCACGATGATCCCATTGTACAGACAAGAAAGCCAAAGGTTAGTCTTCTTACTCAAAGACGAAGAGCTGCAAACTTCTCAGAGATGCAGACTACCTTTTTGTGGTCAGCCCAACATCCACGTAGAACAAAACGTTAGCAACACAGATTCTTTGTAGTCTTAGGTAATGGGTACCTGAGCAACAACTGCACACAGGAAACCAAACTCCTGGCCCGTGGCTCTGATTCTGAAGGTCAGAAAGCCTCGAAGGAGTCTCGACCTCTTCCATAAAAGTACATTAGGAAAGGCAGTAGCAGCCTTATCATCATTGAACCAACAAGAAAAAGCAGCGCATGCCCACAGGCCCCGAAACCCTGAAACCCTCCGTAGGGACGGTCAAGCCGGGGTCATTTCAGGAGGTGTGGGGCCTGGCCCCTGATGACCCTTTCCTCATCCATCCCACCTGCATTTTTACAAAATCCGTTACTGCCCTGCCCAGGGTGGCTCAGGTGGTTGAGTGTCACCCTGCAAAGTGAAAGGCCACCAGTTCAGTTCCGGTCAGGGCACCCGCCTGGGTTGCAGGTTCAGTCCCTGGTTAGGGAGTGTGGGAAAAGTGACAGATCAATGCTTCTCTCTCACGTCAATGTTTCTCTCCCTCTCTTTTTCTCTCCCTTCCCCTCTCTCTAAAAATAAATAAAAATAAATATAATTTTAAAATGTTTTAAAAAGGAAAGTGTACAAAATGAAGCAAAAAAAATAAAAAGTCGCCGGATAAACAACAGAATTTCATTTCACCAAAACAAGGCATTATTATTTAAAAGCCACCCAACAATCGATGGCAAGTCCATATGACATAGCACTACAGTGGAACAGTTAACGGAAGAAGAGATCGAAAGAATAAGATATGAAAAGTTACAAAATATGTGTCACCTGGTGTCACCTTTATTAATAGAGGTGCATGGATTACTCTGTGTGTACAGGAATAATATTATGTGTACAAAAGTGTGGATTTACACACTGCAAATACAGCACAGGTGATCTCCGGGTGGCGCAATTATGAGTGACTTGGAACTCCTTTTTCGTGCTTTTCTATGATCTATAAATACTTCCAATGATTTTTTCCCTATTTTGTGTAAGTTCTTTTCAGACAACAAATGATCATCAGACTCTAAAACATCCTCCTGCATTTTGGGGGGCAGAGTGAACAGCCACAGCTTCTCGGAGGGTGCGATGGACCCACCCGTAACACTCCACAGGCAAACCCTGAGCAGCGTTTCACAATGATCTCACTTGCGCACGCGCACAAAGAAGCAGGGAAAAGAGCAGTTGTTCGTAAAGCAAAAACTACAAAGTGTAAACGGCCATCGACAGGGAAATTCAAATAAATGGAGGCAACAGCTATTCGAGGTCATGCAGCCAATAAAAAGAACGTGCGTCATGGACTGACCTGTCTCTACTTTTGTGATTAAGTGAAAAAAAGCGAAGTGCAGAGTACATGCTGTCAACTGCATGAAACTACTTTGAACAATACATTCGCATTTACTTGTACACGTGCTGGCTGTCTCTGGAAGGCTCTCCCAGAAAACATGAACAACGTTGCCTTAAAGGGAGGAGAAATAAGAGGAAAGGAAAGAGGAAAACAGGTCAGAGGAAAACAATATTCACTGGATAGCTTTCCTTTTGTGCTGTTGAATTTTTTTCCTACAGGCATATGTTACTACAAACCCAAACCCAAACACAAAACTTAAAAAGCCTTAGGCGGCAAACTGTGCCAGTTCTCTGAGTGTTTCTACACCTTCCCCTACCCACCGTCCTCTTCATTTTGAAGACAGCCCCCTTAAAAAATGCTGAAGCAAACCCATGCCAACAAAACCATGTGGTGGGCCCCACATGCCACTGTTGACCCTGCACCCTCACCGGACCCACCCCGGCTCCCCCCTCGTGACTTCTAGGACCGGGTCTTGGCGAGTATGGGCTCAGCCAAAGCCAGAGCACTGTGTTCTCTGGAAACAAGGTCCAGCTCTTGCTTGTGTGTAGTAAATAAGCAACAGTTTACCTTTCAGCAAAGGTATCAAGTTTCCCCAACTCATCAGAGAGGCCAACCAGGGAGTCCAAGGTCCCCACCTAGAAAGATAGGAAGAAAGGAGAGACTGGGTGTTGTGGCAGAGGAGCGAGTGCGCCTTTCTCCACAGCGCTCCACGGCGCCAGGGGTTCGTAACTTCCACCTTCAGTGAGTTGTCTTGGTCAGTAGCCAAACTGGAAACTGGGAACAGCTCTTAAAGGAAATCAGTGGATCTGGGAATGAAAAACGTCCTTTTTTTTTTTTGCCAATAGGATAAATTGTCATGTGTCCACCGTGGGAAACAGTGACCACGAGGTCATGGCCGGCCCTCAGCTCGTTTTCATGTTATGGCTGTGGTCCGCTGCTCACAGATTGACCCCCACAGCTGAGAAGGGGATCACCAGAGAGCAAGTCAGAGACACGATCATTTCTAAAATCCTTTCTTCTCCGAGGGTCCAACCAAGTCCCTTTCCCTGTCCTTTTCTGAGGTTATTAACAATGATCTCGTTGGGGCAGGGGACAGCTTTTTCCCACTTCATCGTTTGTCGAAGTCCTTTTCTTTTCTGGTGTGGGGAAATCATTAGAGTCCAAAATTGTGTCTAAAGGTCTATTCACAGAATCAGAAAAAAAAATGTGGTGGTGGTGGTGGGGTGGGGGGGTGGGGGTCAGGGGACGGAGGGATCGAGGAAAAAGGACTCAGGGACACAGACAACAGCCTGGTGATCGTGTGGGGAGGGGAGTGCAAGGGGATACATGGTAATGGGGAGAAAACAAACACAAAATTAAATTTTAAAAAAAGGAAAAACTTTGTCGTGTCACCAACCACCGATTCAGGCCCTGAAAAGTAACTAGGAAATTATGAAGCTTGGATTTCTCTCTCTCTTTTTAAATCCTCACCGAGGACATTTTTTCTCATTGCTTTTAGAAAGAGGAAGGGAGCAAGGGAGAGAGAGAAACATGGGTGAGAGAGAGAAGCATCCCTTCTGCGCACCAGAATGGGGACAAGCACCTGGACCAGGGGCCTGCGCACACCTGCGCCCAGGCCAGCGATCAGACATGCAACCTAGGTCTGTGTCCTAACCAAGAATCGAGCCCGCAGCCCTTTGGCTTTGGGACAATGCTCCAACCAACTTAGGGCAAGCCTGGATATCTCTAATAAGTCGCTTCTTTTCAATAAATGTCATTGTCAGCAGCTTTGGGCAGGACTCCTGTCTTTTTTTCTCCTTGTTCCCTCGAGGCTGGTGTGCTGCCTCGCACAAGGTAGGTGATGAGTGGGTGCTGAATTCACTCACTGTCATGGCATCTGTCGTTGGACAAACAGTGGCAGGTTTGAAAGTCAGCAAGAACAGGGTTCGGAACCCAGAGCTGCCGCTTACCAGCTCTGCTACAGCCCTAGTGCCCACTCTCAGGCCGTGCTGATATAGACCGTGGGTCTTGCAAAGACTCAAGGTGATCCGTTGAAAGTGCCTGACCCCCAGCATACTGTCTGATAAACACTAGCAAGAGTAGGGGCATCACCAACAGCTGTGGCAGCTGGTGGTGCAGCTTTTTTGGCCAGGGACAAGCTGAGGTTCGAAAGAGGTGTGTATGACGGGGTGTTAGGAGAGCCACTTCTGTGCGGGTAGTGCCATCCCTCCAGCGCTCACAACGATGCTTCTCCTTGGAAACCTATTCTCTTAGGAAGCATCGCAAAATGTCCACTCTCTCTGAAGTGAGAGGACTATGCCTATCTTTCTCCCCTGACTTATTCGTTTCAATCTAGCTTGGTTCTCAGATACTCACACACGGTCAAATCCTGCCATCTCCCCGGGTATCCCTAAATCCCCTTCCCGCCTCTCCAACAGAACCAGAAGGGTCCTGGATTTCCTGTCCTGTTCCTGGTTCCAGAGCACAGTCACAGCTTGAAGCTCTCCATGCCTGCAGCATTAAGCTGAATGATTGGTCTCTGTAGATGTGGAAGACGAAGCAGGAAGAATCTGAGAGTAATTCATAAGAAGCCAAGTGTAGGATGCTCTTCCCACTCTTTGAAGACACTGCTCCTCATACTCTCTCTTCTAGTTCAGTCTGCCCATAGTTTCCATGACTAAATTTGGGCTGTGGCATGAAGTCCCCTCCGGACCATTGACTCCGCCCTGACCATCCTCACCCCCAGGCTGATTCTCAGTTTTGCTCCCTTTGCTGCCCTTATTTTCTCCTTGGCTTCCAGAAGACACCACCTCCACCCAAACTCATCACCTCCTTCCTCCTCCCCAAGACCTTTTTTACCTTGAAGTCAGGAATGGCGAACTTGGTGTTATGAGATAGGTTGGACTTGGAGGTTACCCTGTTCATCCTCTCCAGTGCTTGTAAATTTTCCTTATCGCCAGGGGCAGAAATTAACCAAAACTCCGACATGCTTCCAGTCTTCTTTTATCCAGTTACTGACCAGAATGGCAGGCACACATACAGAGAGAAGGAGGAGAATTTATGAATGTCCCATGGACATGAACTAAGGGAATGGGGGGGGATTATGGGAGGAAATGGGGGTACTGGGTGTAGGGGGAAAGGGGGAAAATTGGGACAACTGTAATAGCATAACCAATAAAATATATTGAAAAAAGAAAAAGAAACAGGAGGGGAGAAGTGTCAAATATCTCTACTTCTCTGCCTTCCCTGGGAAGTCACCCTCTCTGGGATCTGTGGCTTTTCCTGCTGCCCTGTTCCTACCTCCACCTGAAAAGCCCTCAGGTCTTCACAGAGATTCCCAAAGGTCCTCCTTCCCTAGGGGGTTCCGACAGGTTTTCCGGAGCAGGGGAGGGAGGGGGCTTCTTTCCCTCCCCTCTCCCCAGTGCGGTGAAAACCTGACATCAAAAACAGGGGCGCAGGACGCAGGGCTCGGGACCCTCTGCAGTTGTATTTTCTCCCTTCCACTTTGCATCTTCTGGGATGCAGGATGCGTTGGAAGCAGAAATGGGATGAGGAGTTTTCACAATAGGCCACCTGGGAGAACCCCCAACCTAGAGAGGGGTGCTAGCTTTAAAATAGACCTCAGAAGGACTCGTTTTTTAAAAGAATAAAAAAAAGTGCGGGACAAGGACTACCAAAGTCGCGTTTCCACGAGAGTGAGTGTCCACTCTGCCGAGCGGATAACTTGCTGGGCCGGCAGGTAGTTTCTGTCCACCGTCTGTGGCCTTTCAAGCCCACTAGCTCTGCTCACTCGGACGTGTGCACACCCACCCCTTTCTCCTCTCGTTCTGTCACTCCCTGCCGGTGGCCTCCCCCAGATAGTCTCCGGACCGCTACGGGGGAAAAACAGGGTATGACCGGAGACCCATCAAGAAGCTTTCCGTTTCAACACTCATCTCACTCTACTCCAAGATCAGCTTAGTGCCTCCTAACCCGCGCCCCGCACACCGATAGCAGTTCCTCCCTGTCCTATTACCTGGGGACAAACTGGCCGGAGCACAACCTGGGGAGATGGCACCTGCCAGGCCACAGGGACGGTGCAGCGGTGGCACCGGTTCCCACGGAGAAAGGGCGGACCAGGACAGCGCCCGTGGGGACTAAAAGGACGCGGGCGGCTCGCGCGGCCCCAGTCTGGTCGCTGCGTGCGCGCGTCCCCCCCCCCCCCCCCGCCGCCTCGGGTGCCGGATCTCGCGCGTCCTTACCGGGAGCCGGCGAGCCGCGCGGGCGGGCTGCGGGCGGGCGCGGGACAGGAGCGCAGAGCCGGCTCCCGGGAAGCAGCGGCTTCAGCGAGGCGCCCCGCCCCGAGTTTTTATCCCGGCGACGGGCCGCCCCGCCCACCTGCGGGTATTTGCATATCGGGCCGCCCCGCCTCCCGCTGGCGCCTGACCCCGGACCAAGAGCCATCCCCAAGGCTGCGGAAAGGGGACGCTGCCCTTCGGGTCTCGGGTCTCGGAAAATATCCGCAAGACCCTCCCTGCCGCGGCCGGGACCTGGAGGGGTGCTGGGAGATCCGAAGGGGTCGTCAGCCCCGCGACACTGCAGAGGGGACGGGACAAGAAGACGACCCAGCAGGGAGAGGCGAAGTTCTCGCGTCCGCGGACATCCTCTCCTGGCGGCCCCACCCCCACCCCCAGCCCCGCCACCCCTGGCCCAGAGACAGGGCACGAGGGTCTCAGGGAAAAGTCACCGTGAGACAGGATTGACCTGTGGAAAGCGCCGCCAGGGCTTCACAGGTTTGGGAGCACACCTGGGCAGAGCAGTGGATCTTCCCGTCGACGTGGGCGAGAGAGCTCGGCCTTGTTGCCAGGAGACTCCCCACTGCCCCGAGGCGCCCACCTCGCCTTCTGCCCTGTGCGGGACCGCGAACCGCGATGGGAGCTCGCAATCCGGGCTGCTTGAATCAAGCCCCAGACTCTATAACCTGCGACTGGTAAAAAGCAAAACAAAGACTCTGACAATTCATTTTCCCTGGAGTAAAGGAGGAGACCTTAGTACCTTCCTCTGTGGACAATGTATTCAGAACCTTCTGGGGTAAAAATAATCTCAGAATTAATGTTTGGGGCGGAGTGGGGATGTTGAAGAAGGTGTGGCTGCTGCCTTCAGAATGGGCTCTCCCTTTATATACAGAGACTGTCGACTTATTGTGAATATGCCATCAGATCTTTGGAGAGCCAGGTGTCACCCCCACAGGCTGGGATGGGGAAGTGGCTTTTAAGGTCATGGAGTGAGCTGAGCTTGCCGCAATCCTGCTGCAGATTTGGAGTCGGCAGCCCGGAACTCCCAGGAGCTGGCTCTGCCTCATCCCCATTGTGCATTAGTCAGTCCTTGCAACATCTTCCTGAGGGAGGAGGACACCTGAAACCCAGGGATGAGGAAACCTGGTTTGTGCGGGGAGATTAGGTGGCAATTCCAGGGAAGGAGTGTCCTGGTTGGATATTGGCAATGGAGCTCCAATTTTGGACTTTACCCAGGAATGCTCTTCCCAGCCAGAACTCTGGAGCTGGAGCAGACCTCACGGGGACACACACGTGCAGGGACGTATGTGCACAGAGACTGCGTGCTGCCAGGGGCTGCACCGCTGGTTAGAGCGACCCAGCTGCGAGTGGAACTTGCCTCTGACCCACGTCTTGTGTCTGTCCAGCTGCTCCCCGCAAGCCTGCCAGACACAGGGGCGACGTGGAAAGAGGACCTGTGGCTTCCATTCCCGTCAACGTTTTTCTGGCCTCCACCTTCAGAACCTCTGACCCAGCTTCTCAGAGACCGGGCAACACCTTGAGAGGTCCCCAGCTTTGCCTGTGGCACCATTTTGCCTGTTCACGTGGTTTCCTCTAGGTAGATTGTCCCGTGACACGAGGGAAGAATCAGGCACCAAATAATGGCTGGACGTCTGACTCAGAAAAGCATGAGGACCTACAATGTTCCTTGTCTTGCTGACAATTTCTCCATTCAAGGTCGGTCTTTGTGGTCATTCACATCGTCATCTTCTTGTTAAATATCAGGATTTGTAGCCCTGGCTGGTGTGGCTCAGTGGAGTAAGCACTGTCCTGTGAACTGAAAGGGTCACCTGTTTGATTCCCAGTCAGAGCACATGCGCAGGTTGTGGGCCAGGTCCCCAGTGGGGGGCTTGCAAGGGGCAGCCACACGGTGGTGTTTCTCTCCCTCTTTCTCCCACCCTTCCCCTCTCTTGGGAAATGAATAAATAAAATCTTTAGACATTGGAATTTGTAATAGTGACTACTGATTTACTGGTAGCTTGACTTTTTTGAATAATTTTTTTCTTCTTATAAAGGTAATTTTATGCTTTGTATAGAGGTTTTTGGGAAACACAGAAAAGTATGAAGAAGAATGTAAAAATATCACCTGTGTTTCCATGACAGTAACCACTGTTAACATTCAAAGTCTCTTTGTTCCTTTTTAATGCATATTCATATTAACATATAAACTTTTTGGCATGGTTGAGATTACGGACGTGTTATACATAAAGTTTGGCATCCTGCTGGCGATTGCTTTTTTAAGATCACGAAATGTGTCAAATATATCTTATCAGTGCAGTTTAACTCGGTGTCATCAGTAGTTTGTCACCTCTCGGACCTGAGTCAGAGACATTGCATTTCAAAGGCAAATAAAGAGATCTTGTTAGACAACTTACTTCTTGGGAAAAAAAAAAAGAGAGAGAGAGAAGGGGGGAGGGGGAGAGTTGAAAACCACACTAACTTGCCCAAGGGTTTTTTGATGTGAAATTTCCAGAGGCAACCACACAGATATTGATCAGTTTTCAGGCGACGTGTATTAATCCCTCACGTCTCCCTGTTGAAGGAGATCACGGGGAGGAATCAGCCGCAAGTTGTTCAGCCCGGTCCCTTAGTGTATTAGGAGAAGATCAACTATCATTCCCACCTTCAAAAGAAAGCCCTTCCCTTGAGAAGGAAAGCCGTTCCATTGTGAAGGAAAGCCGTTCCCTTGAGAGTCAGCATTCAACAGCCCATTTTCCATCCCCCACCCCACCCTTCCAAAGTCTCTTAACACCTGCAGCGAATGAGCACTGCTTGTCAAATACCCCCGGGTCACAGAGAGTGCTTCATACACACAGCCCGAAAGGACCCAGGTCATAAAGAATGCTATCTCTTCTACAAATAAATAAAGGTTGAGCAGGAAATGCCATCCACCTTGAATCATCTCTAGCTTATTATGAATCTGGCTTTGGCCAGATAGGCCTGCAACGTCTCCGCAGTTGGCAGTGGTCACGCATGGAGCCCGCTGACGTCTGTGCAAGATCCGACAGTCCTGTCAAGTTTGGGAACCAGAAGAACGAGGCTGGCCTAGTTGCTCTGTTTTTCCACCGCCCCTCCCAGCAGGCGCCCTTCTGGTCCCCTTTGACTATGACTTTGGGGGGGCAGCCCTCAGAGAATGCTCTGTCCAAATTAGCACAGGCACGCAATTTCCCCTGCAAGTGCGAACTTTGGGCGAACTTTCCTAGGCTTTGCTGAGAAGAGCCCAGAGGGACAGGTCTCTAGAGGAGAAAAACGTGAGCAGAATTGTCCCTTGTGAGTCCAGATGGTGTTGTAGAAACAGACTAGGCTTCAGAATCTGCTGAACCTTGAGGAGTGTAGATGCCCATCCCCTGTAGGAGAGCCCACCTTCCAGCTCGTTCTGAGGATGATGGAAAATAGCCCTGATGATAGAGAGTAGGATGACAGAGGCACCTAGCACACAGCCTGAGAGCCCGCTGCGCTCAGGGGAGGTCCCCTTCACTTCTCATAGCCCATCCTTGCTCAAATGGTCTTTCGGGGTTCACTCAGCAATGTGGCAATAGCAACAGCATCTTTCCTCAAGGGGGCACTTTGATCTACGTTTCCTCATTCAGCCAACGTCCAGATACCATGAGGGTTTTCAGCTTTTTCGTCAGAGAAAGTAAGGCCGGGGAATTTTCATGATTTATTTGCCGAAATGGACATAGTTAAGGAGAAGGGTCCTCTGGTCATTTCCTCATTTAATGAGTTATGGTTTGGTTTGGTTTTATCTTTTTTTCAGTATCTGCAAGGTAGTGAGAGGTCTGTAAAAATAAACCAGAGTTTTCAGACTTGTGGTAGGAGCAGAGCAAGTATGAGAAACAAAAATTTGAGCAGCCCCAACTCACTAAGGTGTGACCACCAAACACCATGCAGGGTGTCACGCAGGCTCCCAAGGAGATGAAAACATCCAAGAAATCCTGTGATCCTCATTCCACAGGTGAGAAAACAGGCCTGAGAAGATCCAGCAATCAGATCAAGGGCGCAGTTACTGGTAGCTCTGGGACCTGAACTTCATTCTTCTATTTGTGCATGCGTGTTGCACAATAAGATCTAAACGACTCTCCTGCTGCCCTCTCCAAAGAACTGGACTCTGTTGGCTGTGAAAGTCCTGGCTCTTCCGCTCAGCAGCCGAGGGAACTGGCACCAGGTACCTGACTTCAGTGGGCTATGAACCGGGGAGAGTAATAGGACGTGTCCCGCAAGGTTTTTCTGGGGACTAAATGGCATGGCGCAGCGGCCAGGCCCTACCAAGTACTAGTCCAGATGCTCTGTGAGAACTGACTACCATAAAAGCCCCACTCCTCTCTGCTTCTTTCCCTCCCTTTGGTTTCTCCCTGACAGAGCTCTTTCGGAAGATACTGATTCTGCCTGTGGCACACCTGTGGTCCATTTGTCACTTGTGCGTTCAATGACTTCCAGCACATCTTTGATATCACTGACCTGGTAGGAAGCAGAGTGGAGCAAGGGCTTCTGGGAAGAGTCTTTGAGGTACAGCAAAGAGCTCTCCCAGGGGTTTTGAGTTCTGGCTTTGGAGCTGAGAGGATCAGACCTCAAGTCCCGTTTTTATTATTCATTAGCTGCGCCCAACCTCTCTGCTCTCCCGTTTCGTCACCTATAACATGGGGGTGTCAAGGTCTAATTATTAGAGTTCCGATAAACATGCTAAACACCAAAACATGCCTGATCCTGGTGTGCTGGCCCTTTTGGTCTGGCTCACTGGGTTCAGGAAGGCAGGAGTTATATCTGTTTCATTCATGGTCAAGTTCTTAGCACTGTGTAGATTCTGCTCAATGAGTACTTTTGGGTCACCCACAGCTGGGAACTCAAGTGCTGGAGTTGCCTGGAGAATCAGGAGAAGCTGAGTGAGAGTTATTTTCTCTTCTTAAATCTATTCTGTTTTAGAAGGATTTTATTAAATAACACTGCTTTTAAGATTTTATTTATTTATTTTTAGAGAGAGGGGAAGGAGGGGAGAAAGAGAGGGAGAGAAACATGAATGTGTGGTTGCCTCTTGTGGGCCCTCAGCTGGAGGCTGGGCCTGCAACCCAGGCATGTGCCCTGAGCAGGAATTGAACCTGTGACCTTTCAGTTCATAGGCTGGTGCTCAATCCACTGAGCCACACCAGCCAGGGCTGTTTCAGAAGTTTTAAGAGATTTGAAAGGTCACAAAGATATAACACTGTGTGCATAAGTATTGGTATGTATGTGAAACGCGAGTGATATCCATAATCATTCATTTATGTTTGTAAGGTTAAAAATTGGAGACAACATATACGCTCAGCAAAAAGGGACTGGTCAAGTTAAATAACGTATATCGTGCTGTCGTTAAAAAAATGTTTTAGAGGACTGGTAAATGACATAAGAAACAAGCATAAAATTTTAAGTGGAAATCCAAAATTAAGATTCTAATTTTGTAAAAAAAAGGTATATAAATATAATACATAATATAAATCTTAAAAGAATTATATCAAGATGTTAAAAGAGGTTATTGCTAAACACTAGTTAGCAGTCCACTCCTCAGAAGAGTATGAATGGCAGTCCTGGTGTCCCCTCGACTGAGCAAATGCATGACGGAAGCCAGAGCTCCCACGTGAGGGAGGAAGTTACAGATACAGAGAAAGAAAAATCAGAATCAGCCCTGTGTCGCTGCATTGGAACTAGATGTATGAGTGATGAACTGCTAGATTTCCAGGTGGATGGAAAGATGGATAGACAGGTGGAGAGATGGGTGCATGGATGGATAGACAGACAGACGACAGAGAGACCATTTCTTAACTCTGTTAATTGAGAGTGCCTGGAAGCAATGACTTACCAGTGGCACTGAACAGCAACAGTCCACACCCAGGGGCATAGTCCGCTGAAAGGATCTGGGAGTCCTTAGGGAGCTGGCTGGCTCCCAGGCTGAAATAGGGGGTGATAAAGGTGCACAGTGTTCTCAACACACTCTCAAGCTAAATAGTAATGTACCTCTCTGTAAATATATAATCTCAGTGTCTATCTATACATCTATATCTGTGGAAATTCTTGTAAGATTTTTCTGTCATTTTGAAATTATATAAAATTACCCCCCTAAAGGAAAAGTTCCCTTTGCAGACTGGCAAAATATCCCGTGAATGGCAGTTTCATCAGCCAATTATATGGCATATGGATTGTATCTCACTGCAGCTCTTTCCAAAAAAGAAAGCTGCTGCAGATACCACCTACTAAAAAAGTAACCTGAGGAAAAAAAAGTCAGCTCAAGCATGACCTGCCTGTGAAAATTCCCAGGTCTTTCTTTGAATTCTGACACCCCTGGCCTCTCCCATCCTGGTCACTGCGGTGGGTCGTTTGTTTGTCCTGGGTTATTCCCCTGTCCCCATGACTGGATTGGAGGGTAAGCGAGAGTCATACCTGACTCCTCTCTGAATCACCCCCACCTGGCACAATGCCTGGCAGGTCGCCAGTGTTTGTTTAAGTAGCGAATGCTCATCTTGAGAAATATCGTACTGAATGTGTATATCAGTCAGACATAGGATTATTAGGTAAATACGTATGTTGTTCATTGCTGTGAATAGTATATCCCTGGTGCATAAAAAGCCAACAAACATTGCTGAAACTAAGATTCTGAGAACCATGCTGTGGCAGGAACATCAGAGGTTAAGAATGTCAAATTCTTCCCTGACCGATGTGGCTCAGTTGGTTGGGCATTGTCCTATGAAGCTGGTTCAATTCTGGGTCAGGGCACATGCGTGCCTGGTTTGCAGGTTTGGTGCCCAGGTGGTGCATGTGAGAGGTAACTGATCAATGTTTCTCTTTCTTTCTCCCTCCCTTCCCCTCTCTCTATATTTATTTTAAATAAATAACATAAGAGCCCAGAAATAAACCCATGTCTTTATGGGCAATTAATATTTGAGAAAGGGGGCATGAGCATACAATGGGTATACCCTAAGAATCCTGAAACACCAATTCAAAAGAATTTATGCATCTTATATTTATAGAAGCACTATTTATAATAGCCAAGATTTGGAAATAGCCTACATGCCCATCAGTAGATGAGTAGATTAAAAAAAAACTATTGTACATTTACACAGTGGAATACTACACAGCAGAAAGAAAGAAAGAACTCCTACCCTTTGTGATAGCATGGATGAAATTAGAGGGTGTTGTGCTAAGGGAAACAAGCCAGGCAGTGAGAGACAAATACCATATGATCTCACCTATAAGAGGAATCTAAAGAACAAAATAAACTAATGAGCAAAATAGAACCAGAGACATGAAATCATGGGATAGACAGACAGTGGCCAGAGGGGAGGGGCAAGGTAGGGAACAGTGGACAGAAGGGGAAGGGATTAGTCAAAGAACATACATGAAGGACCCGTGGACATGGACAACCATGTGGGGTATGACTTCAGAAGTGAGGGGCAGGCTGGGTGGAGGGGGCCAGAGGGGGAAAATAGGACAACTGTTATAGTATAAACAATAAAACATTAAAAAATAAATAAATCTTTAAAAACAAGAATGTTGGATTCTCTGAATACTTGACCTCCATTTTGGTCTCAGCGCTGTGCAGCCAACATTTTGGGGGCGCAGCTGTGTAGGTGGCTGGAGTGGCTGGGCCCTGCCTGCTACCACCCCCTCCTGGCCCTCAGCCTGGGGCCAGCTCTGCTGACAAACCAGGTCCCCCTGGGCCTGTTTCTGGGTCCCCACTGTCTTCCTGCTGTGGGCTCAGTGTCCCCCACACAGCAGGTCCTCAGGAAAGGCTCGGCTGTGGTCATTGTGCCTGGCCTAACCGAGGAGACCTGTGCCGGGCCCAGGAACCAGTGGGAGGGAGTCTGGAGGGAGAGGCAAGAGAGCACAGGGGAGAGTGCTGGGGTCAGGCCAGCCCTGCCCTCCTCCTCTTTTCACACCACAGAGAGCCGGCTGCCCGCTCAGGGGACAGTCCATACCCTTACACTCCTGCACCTTGGGAGGGCAGTGTGAGTGGTGGTGCCCTGGCGGGCAGATGAGGCTCCTGCCCAACACCTTCTTCTTCCACAGGTTTGAAGGACCCCTTTCGGGGCTGCTGGTGGCACCCGTGAGCGCTCATGAGGATCTGTACACCCCCTTCCCCCTTCCCATAGACTGAGGCGACAGGGGTGACACCCTGATAGACGAGATAAGATAGCACGGACGGACATCTTTTTTAGCACAGGAGTATTCTCCATTTGAAAAAGGAGCACTGTGTGCACAGCGAGCTCTGCATGAGAGATCATAGAGGAGCAGTGGTCCTCAACACACAGAAGAGCCACAAAGCGCCCTGCCGCACGGAAGGGAGTCTGTGGGACCCGCCTGCAGCGGGAGCAGCCTGCACACACCAACACTCAAAGCGGGGCCCACAAGGCGTGGGTGGGGGCTCAGTCCCTCCGAGTGCTTGCAGGCCTGCGGGCCCTTAGGCCCACAGGCCCGCAGGCCGGGCTGGGTATGTCCCTGAGCCAGGTGTTCATGAGTGCACGGGGACCCACCCCACCCTGTGCACTTCCCGGTCACCCTGCTGTCCTCACACTTGTTCTGCCCGGGGTGCTCTGTGTTCTCTCCCTGATCCCGAGTCCTCAGGGCCCCCTGGAGCCATCTCTCAGGCCAAGCAGGCCCTTCAAGAACATCTCCTTCCTTTGGCTTTCTGCTGGGGCCACCCGAGGAGACCCCCGAGGAAACAGCTGCTGTCAGACCAGATGTCCCCATGTCTGTGGAAAGGCCCTGCCCTTGAGGATCCTGCCATCCAGCCCACCGGTCACCTATGCCCCTCCTGGAAAAGAACAGAGAAAACAGAGATGTGTGCCTTAATGGTAGGGCCGTGCAGATGACCAGGCCCATCAGAGGATGACCCACATCTGCCTGGTTCACTGTGGGGTTAAGGTAATCAATAATCAGTATTTCATGAAGGAATGAATGAACGATGGAATGAATGCAAGAGTGAAATGGCATCTGGTCCTTCCTCCTTCCTCAGGGAAGACTCAGGCTTCTGTCTTTGGTGCAGTACTGCTCTCCAGCCCCAGAAAAGGTGGCTGGAGTGTCCCCAGGACAATGTCCACCCCTACCTCTCACCACCTGGATCTCCTCCACTCCAAGGTCTGTCCCTTTCTTGTCCTTTCAGCTGCCCACTCCTGGGGCCACACCCTGCACATTGTCATCACCTGAAACTGCTCCACCTATGCAGGTTCATTACCAATATCCCACTCCCTTACCACAGCCTGCTGGCCTTCCCACCCTCATGCCTAACTCCCACTGCATGCACCCGCAGAGCACACACGTGCAGGCCCGC
This sequence comes from Sturnira hondurensis, assembly GCF_014824575.4. NCBI lineage: Eukaryota > Metazoa > Chordata > Mammalia > Chiroptera > Phyllostomidae > Sturnira > Sturnira hondurensis. The sequence goes on along the minus strand of NW_028079044.1, from coordinate 58,285,240 downwards.
CCCCGCTTTCTCCTGTGCTGGTGCCTCCTCCCCATCTGGCCTCTTTTCCTGCCAGACCTGACTGTCTGAATTCCCCGCTCATTGGCGCCTTTGGTTCCCCAGAGCCCTACTCTTTCCACAAATGCCCCACCTTGTCTCAGCAAAACCCTCGGCTACACCGATCGGCTCTAGAATGTGTGAGTTCTCCACCTCCATCCTGGCAGCTCAGCTGTCCCAGAAAGGGCCCCTCAAGGGCTGACCGGCGCCACTCCTGGCACACACACGGCCTTCTTTCTCCAGAGGTCCCTCTGCCGTGCTCACACACTTGTGCACGCATCCCACAGCTGTGCACTGAGCCAGCAACGTGCAAGGCTCTGCGGGGTGAGTGGTCTGCAAGGCAAGACCAGCCCCTGCCCCGGGAACCTACGTGCTGGTGGGGGAGACAGCAAACAGAGAACAGCCATCAGGGCGACATAGCCGCGTCAGCATCACTGTTCTGTTGGAGTTCCTTCCTTGGGCTTTGCAGTCTTCCTTCTGCTGCTGCCCTTGCCTCCTACTTCAGGAAAAGTGGTCCCCTCCCATCCCTTCTAATACCGCCATCACAGATTCATCACCCCGCAGACCCCTTTACCCCACTGCTGCCTTTATTCTCTGGCCTCGGAGGATGGGACAGGTTCCTCCTCTTTGAGGCCAGCACCGTGGCCGGACAGGAACTGGCCGGGAGCAGATCTGGTTCCAGCCAGCCAGTAGTGTGTGGGCTCCTGACTTTGTGGAGGAAAGGTTTCACAATACCAGAGTACGTGAAGAGTACGTGATTGGGAGTGTGTTTATTACAGCTGGGGACAGTGAAACAAGGAAGGGCTTAGGGTAGAAGCAGCAACAGGAGAGAGCCAGGGTGGGGCTGCCGTGGCTCCCTGAGAAATAAAAGTCACAGTGACAGAACTGGGCCTAGGTGGGGCTGCTATCGGCTCACCGAAAAGTCAGAGAAGTGGAGGTCTTGGAGACAGGGGCAGGGGTTAGCCCGGGACAAGCTGCCACTGCCCTATGCACCCCTGATTGCAAGTGTTGTGGGGACCTTAGAGTTTAGGAGAGGTGCACCTGTGGGAGAAGAGGAGGGAAAAGGGAAAAACGTGGGTGTGCTCTAGGAGGGAGAAAGCCTCCTGAGTCCTTCGTCCAGAGGGTTTTAAAGGCTGGGAGTTTAGGGGAGGACTAGGGGAGAATCTTAATAGAATATTCATCAGCTTTATGCTGATACAGCAATATAGGATTTATTCCCTTAACCTCATCTGTCCTTGGGTGTGGTTAGCACTAATTGGATCTCTTCCGTCTATCTCCCTGAGTGGGTGATTTTAAGCTCTTTGCCCTCGGGTTGGGCAGACTTGTAAACTATGTACTCCAGAGTGTCCTGGTGAGGGCACATAGGATTTTTTGACTCACAGGACGGCCGAAAATGGCTTGGTTCTTCGTCTGTGTCAGCTTTCCCTCTTCCACGTGTCCTGGCTGCCTGGCCTGTGTCAGCACCTCCTCCTGTGCTCACCACAGATCCTCTCAAGCTGACCATCAAGGGGTGGTCACCCCCCTTTTCCTTACTGTCTCACTGTCATTCTTCCCAAACCTCCCCTCAGCTTGCAAATAAGCTCAGTGGTCCTCTGTCTGAAAAATCTTCCTCCTCAACCCCTGAGTCCCCCTACCCGCCAGCTGATTGTGCTCCTTCCCAAATGGGAGGACTTCTGGCCTCCCAGAGTCTTCGAGTCTGACTGCCGCCCATGCACACATTCACCCGACAGTAGAAGGCCTACTGTGTGCTAATTGCTGGGGTAACAGTGGGGGACACAACCGGCAAGGCCACCTACCTCAGAGAGCTCACATTCTGGGGCTGAAACAGGTCCTCTGCAAGTGTGGGGATTCAGAATGAGTTACCCAAAGACGTGCCTCTGTGGTATGTGCATTGTCTTGAGCCAAAGGTGACTAAGACCTTGTAGGCTCAAGAAAAACTCCTTCTTTTTTTAAAGATTTTATTTGTTGGGAACCGCTCTGCCTGGTTTCAGGGGTTGTAACTGCCCCCATGGATAAGACTGAGTGAGCGACCTCCAGAATTCGAGCCACTAAGGAGACAAAGCTGGTCTCTGGCAGCAGCGCTGCTTCTGCTTCATCCCCTGCCCCCAACGCTTGGTCGGTTAGTCAGTGATGGGTACAACTCCTCAGAGGGGGGCAACCTAAGCCAGACACGATCACTTGGGAGGCCCTCAAGGAAGGACTCAGGGCTGCAGCAAAGAGGGAGTGATGGACCCTCACCATCCCCCCCCCCGCCTCCCCCCCCCCCCCGGCTATTCTGACATATTTGAGTCCCCACTTCCGCCTGGGAGAAGCGCTTTCTGGCTCTAATCCACTTAAGCCTAAAAACCTATGACTGGGAAGGCGGTACAGTCCTGTGCTGGAAAGGGTGGGTTCCCCAGGTGATCAGGCCTAAGAAAGAATATGTAAAATCCTGTGAAACCTGCTTTGTTTAGAATGCTCTCATTTAAGTGATAAGGGTCCAAGCGGGAAGTTTGTTCCTCAAAATTTTATGGCTCTTCAGCTATCTAACCCTGAGCCCTCATAGTTCTTTCAACGCTATCTATTGTTTGATCCTTACCTGTATTCTTGTGCAAAATGAACCCAATAAAAGCCCATTGAGGAAAAGGCTCTTGGTCCTTCTCCTGTGAGAGATTGACCACCTTTCCTCCCCAAGCGAATCATGTCTTAGCAGTATTATTTTCATCCCTGGCAGACCGGGGTGGGGAGGCGGGGGAACTTGCAGGCAAAGTTGCCCCTACATTTATTTATTTATTTTTAGAGAGAGGGGAAGGGAGCGAGAAAGAGAGAGAGAGAAACATCAGTGTGTGGTTCTCTCTCATGAGCCCCCTACTGGGAGCCTGGCCCAAAACCCAGGCATGTGCCCTGATGGGGAATTGAACCAGCGACCCTTTGGGTCGAAGGCCGGCACTCAGTGCACTGAGCCACACCGACAGGGCTCAAGAGAAACTTCTGTCCCCCACCTCCTTCCATTATCTAGAGGAATCTGAATCAGGGGCCTTGCCCGTGAGAAGAGACTACCAGAGATAAGCCTTTTGACCTATTTGTACAGCAGGGCAAACTAGTAATTACCGAACCTCTGCTCTTTTACCGTCCTACGCTGACCCTTCAGAGTCCCCCAGGTGCCTCCCCTCCTCCCTCTCTCCAGATGGCACACATACCCCAGTTTCCCTTTCTGTCTTGGGACCTTTCATCTGACTCTTGTGTCCATGGGGTCCCCGAGCACAAAGTTAAAGTTGATTTTCCCTCGTCAGTCTGTCTCTTGTGGATCTGACTATTCAGCTGGGCAGAGGGACCAGAGGATGAAGCGGGGAATCTCTCCACTTCCCCACACAGGTAAATAGGTAAATTTAAAAAAATGAGGAATTCTCACATTGTTCACAGCTTTATGAATAAGGGGCCGTGAGATGGAGGGCAACTGGGGAAACCCACTTTAAATGCAGTTCTCCCTGGGAGAAGGACAGGCCTGCCGGTTTAGAACGACCCAGACACCTGAGGAGCGGAGGGAAGGGCATGTGGGGACATGGGCGCAGGAAGGGCAATGTCAGTGGCAGAAAACTACCTGGCTTCATCGGGGAAGGTGTGTGAGGTGGGCCGTCGCCTCCTCCGTGCAGCGAGACCTGGGTCATTCATTTTAATCGGTGTACAGCGTTCAGTGTCGGGATCCTACAGTGTATTCGGACCGACGTCTATTCCAAGTGTTGGGTCACCGTGAATAACTCTGTTGAGAAGGTTCGTGTCTAGGTCTTTTGCTGGACATGTTGGCACATTGCTATTGAATATGTATCTGGGAATCAAATCGCTAGCCCTCGGGCTTATGTATGCTCAAATAAGGCAGGTAAGGGTTTTCCAATGTGATCACACTAACTCACACACCCACCAGCAATGGCACATGCCCACCAACCACGTGGGATGGTTCTCGTCACTCCACATCCTCCTTAATCCTTGGTGCTGTTGGAATTTTTCATTTAAGTCATTCAGATATGTGTGTAATAACACTCATTGTGGTTTTGATTTGCATTTCTCTGATGACTAATTGTGTAAAGGACACTTTCATGTGCTTATTAGTCATTACTATACTAATGTATGTTTATTGGATTTTTTTAATGGGTGAGTTGCAAGAGTTCTTTATACATCCTGGATACCAGTCCTCTGCCAGCTGTGTTTTGTGACTAGTTTCTCTCAACCTGCGGCTGTGTCTTATGATGATCAGAGGTTTCTGATTTTGATGAATTCAAATTTACCAATTTTTTTATGATTATGGGTTTTTTTGTGACCTAAGAAATCTTTGCCTGTCCCCCAAGTCACAAGATACTCTCCTGTTTCTTTTAAAAAGCTTTATGGTTAGTCCTGGCCAGTGTGGCTGAGTTGGTTGGGTGTCATCTTACATACCAAAAGGTGGTGGGTTCAATTCCTGGCCGGGGCACATGCCTGGGTTGCAGGTTTGGTCCCCAGTAGTGGCGCATGTAAAAGGCAATTAACTGATGTTTCTCTCCCTCTCTTTCTCCCTCCCTCCCTTCCCCTCCCTGTAGAATCAATGAAAAAAAAATTCTAAAAAGCTTTATGGTTTTAACTTCGATGATCTATGGTTTGTGATCTATTTTGAATCATATTTTTTGATACGGTATACAATAGGATTCAAGCTCCACTTTCCCCATGTGGATGTCCACTGTTCCCAGCATTGTTTGTTGAAGAGAATTTCCTTTTCTTGTTGGGTTTGGTACCTTCATTAAAAATCAGATGATCACATTAACTGGAGTCTCCTGGGCTTTTTTTCCTCTTCCTTGCCCTGTGTGTTGATTCTTACTCCAGAGTCACACTGTTTTGATTTCCAGTCTGTCTGGAAATTGGGTAGCATGAAGTCCTCGAACTGTTTTTCTTCTCCCAAGTGTTTTTGAAAAACAAATAAACAAACAACTCTTTCCATTTGTATACACTTTAGAATCAGTTTGCTGATGTCTATAAAAGTTTTTTAAAGATTTTATTCATTTATTTTTAGAGGGGAAGGGAAAGGGAGAGGGAGAGAAATATCAATGTATGGTTGCCTCTTGTGTGTCCCACACTGGGAGCTGGCCTGCAACCCAGGCATGTGCCCTGACTGGGAATCGAACCATGATCCCTTAGTTCATAGGCCTGTGCTCAATCCACTGAGCTATACCAGCCAGAGCTCAAAAACATTTTTTAAAAAAATTAAAAGCCCGTTTGGATTTTGATTGGTATTGCATGTATCTATAAATTAATGTGATGAGAATGGACTTCTCAACGATAAATCTCATCCTGAATTATTTAGTTGTCTCCCCCCGTTGTCCTCCAACCCATCGCTATTGCCCTCTTCCTTGACTCTGAGACTGGGAGGCCCCCTGGACGCTGCCCTTTCCCTTGGTCTTGAAGACGGTTGGTAAGGGCTGCTGAGCATGCCTCTCCCCGACCAGCTGCTGGATCCAGGCTCGCCTCTTCATTCCTACTAGTACTGTGCCCACGCGGGCCTTCCTCTGGACTCTCCTGGGGCCTAACTAACTGGACCCCACAAATCTAGCTGCACACCAGCCTCGGAAAGACTGCTTGTGCACATCTGACCCTGCCACTCTGCCTGTAAGCCCGTTAGCTCCAGGATGAAGTTGATTATCTAAACTTGAACTTTACCATGTTCATGACCTGGCCTTTTCCTACCTTTTCAGCTGCATTTTCTGATCCTCCATGTGCCTTCCTCTTTCTGGAAGCCTCTCCAGCCTCTCCTTGGCCTGCCCACTATGTCCTGTACACAGGACTGGCTACACAATATGCATCCCCTTATTCAAAGATTATGGAATACTTCAGTGCCCTGGCTGGGTGGCTCAGTTGCTTGGAGTGTTGTCCCATGCACCAAAAGCTTGCAGGTTCAATCTCCAGTCAGGGCACATCTAGGTTGCAGGAGGCAACCAATCAATGTTTCTCTCTCACACTGATGCTTCTCTCTGTATGTATGTAAAATCAATAAACATATCCTTGGGTGAGGATTTAAAAAGAGTTAAAAATTATTAAGAACTTCAAGATGGCATTATTTTGTTCAATAATGTCATCATTGGAAATCTGCCTTCTAGAAGCTTAACATCTAAAGCAGACATACCGATGAATGTCCAAACTACATTGGACCGGTAGGGATCACTCCGTGTTTGTCGAATGAATATGTGAGTGGTTATGGTTATAGTGCATATGCTCAAGAGTAAAGAAGTATTAAAATAGCATAAAAGAATCCAAAAAAGTCACAGTAAGTCCTGAAGCTATTCCAATCCAATTTAAACAAGGTGTTTACGCGTAGTAGTCGCCACATGTATGCCTGCTTAACCAGCTTTAATTTCTCAAATCCTAGCTATAAGCCAGGAGTCTGGTGTATGGAGGGAGGCATGCTTCTCTTTTTGCCTGGGTAGGAAAGTTAACTTGTGCTCAGTGATGAGGACGAGGATAATGATGACAATGACTATACAAATTGTTGCAGTAGGCAGAATTCTAAGATGACTCAAGGACTCTCACCCTTGCATAATTCCATCCTCTGTCCATTTGACACATTATTGCAGATGCAACTAAGGCTATTAATCAGTTGATCTTGAGATAGGGCCGTACCTCCTCCCATGAGCTCTTTAGAGGAAGAGCTTTCTGGGCTGGAGGCAGAAGAGGAAGTCAGAGCGCCCCCCTCTGGCTGGCCTGGAAGGAATTCAGTGAGTGTCCCTGTTTTGCGTGCCCATGGGATGGGAAGCCCAAAGCCCTGAGGATGGGATGGACCCTGGGAGCTAACAGCAGTCCCAGCTGACCTCCAGCAAAACCAACAAATGCCAAACAGTGGGTCTTGGTGTGACAATGGCAGGAGATGACAGAAAGGGACCTGGAGGCAGATCTCTCCCCGGAGCCTCCAAAACAAAACTCACACTGGCTGACACCTTTGTTTCCACCTTGATGTGCCCTGAGCCAGAGAGCCCAGCCACGGCGTGCCGTCCTGCCCTACAGAACTGTGAGCTGGTGGTCAGGTTGTGTGAGCCACTGAGTCTCGTGATCAGTGCTTCAGCGATGGAAAACTCATCCAGTCGTCAATGGCGTGTTAAGGTACGAACAATTCCTCCACGGGTTATGAATAAACTAAAGTGATGATTGGAGGTCTGTGCGAGCCTGAAGCACAGTCCTTGGTGATCCCTCAGAGTAGCATCTTCCACAAATATTTACACTTGTCCTATTCTCAGTGTTGCCTATAATTGCACACACGACCATCAGATGGGTAAGGTCCCTGCTCTCACAGGGCTTCCATTCCAGTGGGCAGGTAGCAATGACTATAAAGATGTTGCTTGTCAAGGAGCCAAACCATTTCAGGTAATAAATGAGGTAAAGACGACACAGTACTGGGGTGTGATTGAAGCTGCAGGGGCAGAGGGGAGCCGCTGGGGATCAGAGACGGCATCGGTGGTGGTGGGGGTGACGTTTGGGCTGAGGTCCAAAGGGTGCCAAGTAGCCGGCACTGGCAAGCTGAGGCCAGAGCCTTCCAGGCAGAGAGAACAGCAAGTGCAGAGACACTGAGGCCAGGAAAGCAAGACAACAAGGCAGTTGCTCAGAGGTCAGAGAGCTGGGCTGAAGCCAGGCTGCACAGGCTCTTGTCCGCATGAGAAAGGAGTTGGGGTTCAAAGGTGCATGCACTGGGAAGTAAGCAGGGGAGTGATACCATCTGAGGCAGTATTTGAAAGATTTCTGTGAGTTCTGCTGCAGGGGAGTGGCAGCCAGGAGACCATCAGGCAGGTGCTGGTCTTAGCCTGGCCCAGAGCGTGGCGGTGGTTAAGGCAATGCAGACTCTAGAAAACCTTCTTTGGGATGAAGCAGATAGGACTTTTCAGAGGATTTGATTTGGAGGGTGAGCAATTGGTGGGAGACAATCCTATTTATTGAGAGGGGGAAGGCCAGGCATGAGGTTTTCTAGGTGAAGTTGGGAACTCTACCCACAGCAGATCGTAGTGCTTCGTAGACAGAATGCAGGAACAAACTCTAGAAGGTACAGAGCCACCGGGCAGTAGGGGCACCGGAAGCCTCACCACCTCAGTGTGGCCAGGTTTCCGGGGTCATAGTGCAGCTCTGGCAAAGTTGGGCGGGGCTTATTCGAAGGCCCCGCCCAGGCAGCTGTTCCTAACCTTACTCAGGTCCCAATCCCTTTAGGAAGCTGTTAACAACTCTGTTTCGTAGGAGACAGGTATTTTGCATCCGTTTTGCGGGGTGCAAAACGGAACTCTTTGAAGCCCACCCATGCCGTATGTATGCTCCCGTAGCAGACGGGATCCAGCCTCCCCTACTGCTGCTTGGTTTCTGAGCTGCCTACTGAGCTGGGTCCCTCGCTTTCCTCAGGATCCCGTGAGCCTCTCAACAGCTTTGTGATGAGTTCCTTTTCCTTTCAGATTGGCCAGGGTCTGTGGATTGTTTGCAACTAAGCACCTGGCAGATACGGGATATAAGCAAGAACAGGAAAAGGGCAAAGAGGATGAGGATGTGAGCAGGGGTAGGAGGAGGGGGGGGGAGGGGACGGGAAGAGGAGGAGGAGGAGGAGAAAGTGATTGTCACCCAGGTTGTATGCCTCCTGCTCTCTCATGCAACTCGTGGCAAATTTGTCTGTTTTTCTCTTTAAACTTCCAAACATACAGAAAAGTCGAGAAAACAGTATTTTCAACAATTCGCACAGACTTACACAGACTGGACCATTATTAACATCTTCAGGCAAGTTTCTTTTTGGTGAACCTCAGTTTTTCTCATTTTCCTTATTTTCCTCATTTGTAACACTGGAAAAGTAATACTGCCTTCCTCGAAAAGTTCTAGAAGATGAAAAGAGGTCACTTGTGCAAGACATTTCATTTAGCCTGCCTACCTTGCATGCAATGAACTTCAGGGATTTTATTATTATCAATCCTTGCAACATACACTTTGGGAGCATCCCTATGGGCTGAGACTTTGCAGGCAGCACAGAGCTGATGACATGTCCTGCAGCCTGGGTGTCAACGGGGACATGGATTAGTAAATTAAAAAAAATATACTATAAGACAGTATTCTTCAACAGTGACTCATGTTCAAATGTGCAAGTGAAAATGAAGTCTCAGACTCCCAATGTTGCCTTAACTCTTTTTTAAAAACTTCACTTTGAAACCATCTTCGGAGGAGAGCAAAGTTGCAGATGCACTTGGCCACCTGCCCTTGGCCTTGCCGCCATCTCACATGACCATGGCAGAAGCACCAAACCCAGACATTAACATGGTACAGTGCTGCTGACCAAACTGCAGACCTGATCACCTTTCCCCCTAATGTCCTCTTTCTGTCCCGGGAGCCAGTCCAGGACACCATGTTGCACTTAGGGCTTAATTCTTTTTGATGTTTTACTTAAAGCTGTAGGGGCGTAAATCCAGCTCTAAGTTTATTATGCTTTTAGTTCTTCTACACCAAAATAAACGTATGCATTAATTTCAAGCAAAACCTTAAAACTTCGAGCCGATAGAGCTCCAATTAATTTGATGCCTGGCACGGTTTTGATGAAAACCGGTTGCTACTTTGCTAAATGAGTCCGCGGCCGTGCCATGGCCTGAGTCCCACTGCGTTCTCTCTCCATTGCTGCCTGATTCGGTTCATTCCGTTCTTCCCATCACTGTCCTCTGCTTCATCGACTGCAAAACCTTCACTCGCACAGCAGGCATGACATCGCGGGACTTTGACTTGGCTCTCTCTCACTCCTCTCGTAATTCCTCACACCACTCCCCCTCCTTCTCACGGCTGACCTGAGACACTGGAATTAGGGGCGCGTGTAACCGGTGAGCTATGGACTTAAATGTCCACTCGTGGCTGACTCAGAGCGATAGTACTTTTCCGAAGATGGCCGCCCAGATAATCAGAGGTGCTTATACCTGTTGTGAAAAAAGGTTATCGTTGACAGAGAAAACAAGCCTAAAGGTTATTTTGAGGATACAAACGTAAGCCCGGTTTAGGAAAGACTGCAGTGAGATTACGTACAGAGTATGATGTGAACTGAGATAGTTAAGGCCTCCCGGACCGGAAGGGTGAGCAGGACTTACCGAGGTACACACAGAGAGGGAGGGAAGAGTACTCAGAGGAGCAGGTGCAAAGGCATGAACGGGGTGAGTGAGCAGCTGGTATTTTTCAAGCTCTAAGTAATTCTTCTTGGAGAGTCTCGGGAGTGAGGGGCAGAGGTGGGAGAGTGGGCAGGGAAGGGGCAGCTTGGAGTCTGTGACTGGGGAAGTCCCAAGCGGCCAGCAAAGGTGTTTGGATGTGTTCTCTTGGGCTTTGGGAGAACGACACAGTTTTTTGAGTCGGAGTGCGACATGGTCAGGTTTGTCCATTAGAGAGAGAGATGACTCTGTCTCCTCTGGGATGAATCTGACATCCGACAGGTGGAACCGAAAGGATTTCAGATAGATTGGCCATGGAGATCAAGAATTGGGAGAGGAATTTTGAAGATCCCTTGTAGGTTTCCAGAATGGCAACCAACAGTGGAATGTTTAAGGTTAAATGGAGTCTGCCACTTCACTGGGGTTTTTTTTTCTGGAATGATTTTCAGTGTTTTGGTTCCCAGGAGTAAATGGTGATAACTAACACTTACCTAGCGCTTCCTGTGTCAAGCACTGTTCTGAGTGCTTCCCATGTGCTGTGCGTTCCTGAGTCTAAAAGCCCATTAACTCTACGTTGCACCGTCCCTCCTGTGCCACCAGAGGAAAAAACACGGTCCATTAAACATGCCCGATGTGCAAACCTCATCCCTATTTCAGGGATCTTGAAAATAGATGTCTTGGACTCAGTGATCTATGGCATGCATTTCTTTATCTTTACAACGGCCCGCTGGGTATGAGTGAGGAGACAGAGGCCCGCAGAGATGAGATGAACTCGCTGTATCTGGGTGTTGCTGGGTGGCCAGGACTGGACCAGGCAGTGTGGCTCTGGAACCCGTGCTGTTCGCTCCAAGCATAGGCATCGAATGAAACATTATATTCAAGTGCATGGCAGCCTATGGCCTGAGTGCCAGTGTTCGAAGTGATATAAGAAACACCAGAGGATCTTCTCTGTCCTCGGGGTGAGCGTAATCCAGGAGTGCTCAAGCCCTCAGGCCAGCGACTGTGGGGACGGCTGTCCTGGCACCAAAGACCAAGAACACCCTGTTTATCTCATAGAAAACACTGTGGCCCCTCCAGTGTGGCCCTGACTCTAAGTGCTGACATTTTCTGTGGGAGAGACTGGCCGTGCAATCGGACATGTTTGAAACAACACTCGCCTGGCACAGAGCTTCACGGTTTTCATCACCCAAGGCCAACGTGTGTGGGACACAGAGTTAGGACTTTGGGTCAGAATGAAGAGTGATCATGTCACTGATTCATTTTTACCAAGACGTGTTTACCAGCAGTGTGCTATATCCCAGGCACTGAGGCAGTGTCAGGGAGCCCACAGGCGAATTAACGCGTCCAGTCATCAAGTCCAGGTGGAGGGGGCGGTCAGGAAAGTACACCACAATCCAATCACAAAGATAATCGCCATTGGTTTCTTTCAAAAAACATTCAGAATAATCCAAGGATGAGAAAGTGGTGAGGGTACAGCTGAAACATGATGGATGGGTCGTGTGTGAATTGTTGAAGCTAGGTGAAACATACATGAGTTGACTGTGCTATTAAATTTTTAAATATGTTACAAAATTTTCCTATAGTAATAAAAATGAAGGAGAAAGAAAAGAACAGAGTGAAGAATATATTCAGAAGGAGCCCATCCCAAGTTTAATTTAAAAAAATAACAAAACTTTATGGGCTCTTTAAAAATGACATTTTAATTAGCCTTGAGAGGCGGTGGTGACTTAAGGAAGCCAGAGGGCCTGGAGAACTCCCTGGAGCATAGATATTTGGTAGAGCATTACAGCCAAGTTCATTACCATTGTGCTCGTAGGATGTGTTCCTTGCATTTCAATAATAAAAATCTACCAAAAAACCCCATAAACGCCATAAAGGTATTTATTTATACAGTTCAATGAAAGTACAGGAGAATGAGCAAAATACTCAAAAGGTGCGTTTTGAGGAGCTTGTGGGTTGTGGGTATAAGGAGAAGCAAAAGGCATTCCAGAGTCCAGATTAGCATAGGCAAAGATTCAAAATCCAAATAATGAAATTGATGCTAATGAAACAGAAGGCAACTCTAGGGGTCAGTGGGACACAGGGTTGAATAAAGTCAAGTGAAATGATCTAAGGCCCTTAATTATTAAAGTTAGGAGTAGGACTTATCTCTATATATCTAATACATAGCACTTAAAAAGTGACAGATACTATGGTTTTACAGCCAGTGGGCTTTTATAATACACTCTTGGAAATAATAAAAGAAATCTTTTTGTGCACAAAATCATTCAAAATTTCTTGGAAGTCATCCATATTTTGGCAAACATGCATTTTCTATTTTTATGGCTTCCGGAAAGAACTACCTGGTTACCACTCTGAAGCCCGGGATCTTTCTTCCCGCCACGCTGCCTCCCTGAGGAGGACGGCGGTCCTGCACCTTTCCTCAAAGGGTCTCCGACAGGAGGCATAACCTGGACTGGGACTTTGATGGTTATAATAGAGACAGAATTGCTAAACCCAGAAATCCTTACCCTGCCATGACCTAGTATGGGCTCTGCTCAGAATGACCCCTTTGGTTACACGTTAACGCAGTTAACCCACCCTTTCCCCTCAAGTTTTCATCTAAGCCAAGAATTCTCAAGTCCTAGGCAAAGATAAAAGAGGTTCTCTACGAAACTGGTAGATTGACAGTTTGTGAACTGTGGAACAATGGGGGCTGCCTGTCGTTACTGCTGCACACACATCCCAGAGACATTAGGGATAAATCCACTCTTCCCTGACCTCCACCCCTTCTTCCACTATTCTTTTAAAGTGTGCTTTTCTTTTATTTCCTTCCATAGTGGATGAATGTCTAACAAACCCAGACCAAAACATCATTTTTAACACATCAATTTTAAAGAGCATTTATTTGTAATGTAAGGTTGCAGAAACACTGGGGAGAAAATACACTTCCCATCAGGAGATGAGTGGATAAAAAAAGCTGTGGACTGGCATAGCTCAGCGGGTTGAGCATCATCTGGAAAAGAGAAAGGTGGTCGGTTCGACTCCCAGTCAGGGACATGCCTGGGTTGTGGGCGGGGTCCCTGGCTGGGGCCTCGAAAGAGGCAAACTGATCCATGGTTCTCTCACACATCAATGTTTCTCTCTTTTTTCTCCTTCCCTTCCCCTCTCTCTAAAAATAAAGGTGGGGGGGGGAAAGCTGTGGTACAGACACATAATGCTATCATAAAAAGAAGGAAAATTATAGGATGGTATTCTGTATTATATAGAATATACTATATAGAATGTCACAAATCTTACCATCTGCAACAGCATGAATGGATCTCGAGAGTATTATGCTAAGTGAAGCCAGTCAGAGGAAGACAAGTACCATATGGTTTCAGTCACATGTGGAATCTAATGAACGCAATAAACTAACAAAGTAGAAAGACTCAGAGATCCAAAATAAACCAGACTGACAGCTCTTAGAGGGGAATTGAGTTGGGGGGCTGGGTGAAAATGGGACTGAGTAAAACAAACAACAAACCCTCATAGACTGACAACAGCGTGGTCATTACCAGAAAGGGGGTGGGGGAGGCACGAGGGTAACGGGGCAATAAATGGTTAAGGAAGGAGGCTTGGAGTGGGGAACACAATGCAATATACAAAGTACACAAATGATATAGAATTATACACGTGAAACCTATATAATTTTTTAAAAGGAGATTGCTCTCATGCAACATTTTTTATAACAATTTATAGATTTTTGAAATTTTATTTATCTTTAGAAGGGAAGGGAAGGAGAGAAGGAGAGAAATACCAATGTATGGTTGCTTCTGGTGCATCCCCTGCTAGGAACTGACCTGCCACCCAGGCATGTGCCTTGACTGGGAATCAAACCGAGATCTTTTGCTTTGCAGGCCCGTGCTCAATCCGCTGAGCTACACCAGCCACGGCTCAAAACCTATATAATTTTATTAACACACACACACACTACCCTACACTACCNAATATACAAAGTACACAAATGATATAGAATTATACACGTGAAACCTATATAATTTTTTAAAAGGAGATTGCTCTCATGCAACATTTTTTATAACAATTTATAGATTTTTGAAATTTTATTTATTTATCTTTAGAAGGGAAGGGAAGGAGAGAAGGAGAGAAATACCAATGTATGGTTGCTTCTGGTGCATCCCCTGCTGGGAACTGACCTGCCACCCAGGCATGTGCCTTGACTGGGAATCAAACCAAGATCTTTTGCTTTGCAGGCCCGTGCTCAATCCGCTGAGCTACACCAGCCACGGCTCAAAACCTATATAATTTTATTAACACACACACACACTACCCTACACTACCACTCTGAAATCCCTCCACCAGGCTCCCAAGGCCCAGGTCAGCCCCAACGCAGCCGGCCTGCCCGCCCGGGACTGCGACATTTGGGTTTGGACAGTGACTTTAAGGGCTTCCTGCCGCTCAGGACGTGGAAGGGAGGACAGCGGCTTTAGGCCCTCGCCGGCGGGACGCCGGTATCCCCTTCGCGCCCCCAATTCTCGCCCGCTCTGCCCCGCCACCTCCCTTTCCCAATTGCGCCACTCTCCTTCTTCCGGAAACCGGCGCTTTCCGGCGCCGGAAGTGCGTAATCAGCCGGTGCCGGCGGTGCGTGCCACACAGCACACGCCGCGGAGTCTCTGAGCTGATGCTCGTGGGAGCGCCCTGGTCTGGAGCGTGGGTTGTCGCTCTTCCGCGACACCATGCAGGTCTCCAGCCTCAACGAGGTGAAGATTTACAGTCTCAGCTGCGGCAAGTCCCTTCCTGAGGTGAGTCACCTGGGGTCCCCTCGGGGAGCTGTCCGTGCGGGTAGCCGAGGACGCTGCAGTCGCCGCGCCAGCAGCTGGGCCGTGAGCTTCGAGCGAACTTTGTAGGGTTCTGCAGGGCGGAGGCCTGGCCCTGTGGACGTTCGCAGCCGCTGTCTCTCCTAGGAGGAAACCGGGGCAGGTTGACTGAACGACATTTCTCCCTCGTTTCACTGCCGGTTCACCGGGTGTTTGTTGAGTACCCGTTAAGTGCCCAGTTCGAGAAAAAGCAGGCGTGACCGAGGCGAAGGCGGGCCTGGGTTCTGCAGAACTGATGCTGTACGGGCAGCAGTTTCTAACTCGCTGCACGTCACTGGATGTCGTTGGGTCCCAGGCACCAGGGTCGGAAGGGGCAGGGAAGATGGGTGATTCTTCCTGTGTTCTCATGCATACAACATGCGACGGCCCCAGTGAGGTGACTCATCCAGGGTCACACACCGAAGCTCTGCAGTTTATTGTTTCTTCCTTATAAATAATGGTCAGGTTTCTATGCAAAAGGGCACTTTTTGCAGAAGTTCCTTTCCGTTCTCAGATTCCTTGTTAGATTGTGGTCCTAAAACGTGCTTCATTATTGCTAGCATGCCGCAGTTGGTTCCAGTCCTGCCCATGGCCATCAGACTCCACCTAGCCCTTCTTCCGCATGGCCACCCCTGAAAGACTGGGAGCCAGTGATTAGGTAGTTCCTTTCTTTTTGGAATTCAGGTTAAATAATTCCCTGGCTTCCAGCTGTTCTTCGAGCACCAGGACCTTCTTGGCTTGTTCATTCTACGCAGCTGTGGAGAAGTGACGTGGCGCAGGCAGCCCTGCTCTGGGTGCCGGGTATCTGGGACCACGTTGGGGAAAGAGCTGATAGAGGAGCGAATGGGAGCACTTCTGATAAGATGATAAGCGCTGTGAGCGATGCATGACTTGCATAGAGCTGTTCCGGGTGAAGTGTTTTGGAGAAAGCCTTCAGGAAGGGCCTCTTTACCAGAGATGACCACGGCTGTGTGGAAACTTGGACTGTAAAAAGGAGCCAGTCACGTGAAGATACGGGGAAGTTTTTGGTGTCGAGAGAATGGAAAGCCCAAATGCCCCACAAAGGGCACACACTTGGCGTGTGGGAAACACCGCAAGGCACAGGCGTGACCATGACAGGTGGAATGAGGGGAGGGATTGGGGCAAGTGAGGCTGGAGAGCCGGCCTTGCCGTCCAGGGTGGGAAGTTCGGGTTTTCCATGTGCTGCTGGAAGTCGCTGTTGGGTTTTAAACGGGGCTGTTGTGTCGCAGGTGACCACAGTGGCGGAGGGACGAGTGGGGGCCAGTCAGGTGGTCCAGCTGAGAGATCTGGTGGCTTGGGCTGGAATGGTAGCAAAGAAGATGCTAAGACGCATGGGGTTCAGGAGGTAGGCCAATGGGACTTGCTGATGGATTGGATGGTGGTGAGAAGTTGAGATGAAAGGAAGGAATCGAGAGAGTTCTTAGGGTTGGGGTCTCAACAACTGGGTGCTTGGTGGGCAAAAAGAATCAAAAGTTGTATTTTTGGCACTTGAGGTTTGACGTTCTAGTATCATCAGTGGAGATATTGAGTCAACAGCTGTGTGTGCTAGTTTGGTGGGTTCTCTGAGTCTGCTTTTAAAGTAATTCTAACTTAACAGATTGCCCGTGTTTCTTTTTTTTATTTATTTTATTTATTCAAGTACAGTTTTCTGTTTTATATTCCCTGCCCTGCCCAGTGGGGTCTTTTTTTTCTTTTTAACAGTGAGGCGTCTGTTTAGTGTGAGAATCAGCTCATCGGCATTTCTGGAGCTCTTTTCCTAGGTTTCTGATTAAATTACGGGACAGTGGTAAAGGGCCATTCTCTATTAGCGAGGACTTTATAGAATCCAGAGACGATGGCTGAAATTAGTGACAACTTCCAGTTCTTTGGTGAACTTCGTCCCTGCCCCATGTGGATCTGAGTCTCGTGTGCCCTGTGGTAGAGCTGTCCCTTTGCATAGAAATGCCTGAAGGAGCTTTCCTTCCTTCCCATCCTCATGTGGTAGAGATTTTTAGCCCTTCAGGGTCCCAGGCTCTAATGTAGAAAGAGATACCCATCTCCTCTGCTTTACCCCACGCTTGTTCGCTCAGACTGTCCGAGACCACTGCTGTGTCAGCCGCCCCCATGTGGAACGTAACTTCCTGAGAAGAGGAAATTAACCCCCTATTAGAGGGGCAGCCGTGGTAATATACCTTTGTCCCGCTTGTATTAGGTTGATGTGAAAAAGTATATCGACTGCTCATCACTTTTACATCACTGTTAATTGAAATATTACTGCCTAAAATAAAATCAAAGACTAACAAACCTATAAATCTGTTCCATACATTAGATATAATGTTTGAAGCCTACTGTTTTCTCTTAGATTTATGAGATGAATTATTTTTCTTACATAAAACATGGTACTTGTAAAACTTTATTGTCTATTATCTGCAAATGTGTACAAGGAAAAAATCTAGAAAATCTAGATATGTTAACAGTCGGGTTAGGATTACAGAATATTTTTATTTTCTATGTTACATATTTATATAAGGTTTTAAACTTTTTAAGCATGAGCATGTTAGTTTTGCCAGCAGGAAGACAATTCCAGTAAGCATGTTCTCAAATGAAGCCTCTCCGTTTTCTTTAGTGGCTTTCCGACAGGAAGAAGCGGGCACTGCAGAAGAAAGATGTCGGTGAGTATCCCTTCCCTGCTCCATCAACGCTCCACACCCAGGTCACAACCCCGCCATTCTCTATTGTTCCCATCCTTAAGTGAGGTTGACACACGTGCAACGGGAGACAAGTTTTTGCCCTTTTCCATCTTAAGAAATCTTTTGTTGTGGCTGATATGTTCCTGGTGAGTGTGGGATTGATTTTACGGCTTACAAGCTAATAAGCCAGCCTTTTACCGTTTCGTGGGTAACAGCAGATGTGCTACTCCTGAGTCAGAGACAAGGACTCTGTCTCCCACATGCCGTGGCACACAGTGTGAGTGTCAGCTTATCTGTCACTGCTCCTTGCCCGAAGTCCCCCGGGGCACTCAGCAGGACCCAGATGGGTGTCTGTGTGCAGAGGGCCCGTGTTGCAGCCGAGGAGGGCCGGGGTCGGGAAGCGCCCTGCTTAGATAGCAAGCAGTGAGAGGGCCTGCTCCTTGTCCAGAAGAGCCGAGTTGCTGCCCCGTCCACGTTCCCAGCTGCGTACGGAACCCTGAGGAAGGCTCAGGTGAAGGAGTGGCCAGGGCCTGGCCGCCTGCCACTCCCAGCAAGATGTGCGGGGATGTCAGCGGCCCACGGGGGACTGTCTCCTACCGTCTCCACCACCGCTTTGCTCTCCCGTGTGTGAGTCGTCCTTTGTCAAGTCTGTTTGCAGTTTTTTCAAGACAGAGACAATGACCGTTTTCGTTCTGAACAAAGTAGTTTACATACAGGACATAGGAACGTGAACAATAAAAGATCATCACGGAAGATTTTGAGTCTTTAAGTTACGACAGCAGGGAAGATGGGCATTAAGGCCAGCTCTTAAATTACTTTGGACAAATTTCCATCATATCTTCTCCATTATAATTTTTTTATATATGAAGGATGACTTACTTTCTCATTCATTTTATTTGTTATTCTCTAAAAATCAAAAGACCTAAGGCATTACAGGATTTTCTCGATGAGAGAGAAATCCCCGAGGCAAGCATTTTGGAAGAGTGGGCTTTCTGTAGTACTGACGCTGGACATTGGATCTGTCCACCAGGGGGGAGCAGAGGCTGCTGCTCCGGTAGCGTTGACTGGCTCTGATTCCTTCACAGTCCGTCGCTGCCGTCAGGTGCGCTGGCGTGCGAGAGGGCGTTCGGAGCGTTTGGGGGGAGCCGTGCCTCACTGACTGTGTCTGTCAGCCCATCTCAGAGCTGTTCTGTGTCTTCCATACTCAGTGGGCCACTCCTGCTTCATTGGTCTGAATCTTACAATTATATTCAATGGACAAGGCAGTAATGGGCCATAGTCCTTTCTTAAAGAATTATTTTTTATTTATTGATTTCAGAGAGAGAGGAAGGAGGGTAGAGAGAGAGAGAGAAATCTGTTTGTTTCACCCGTCTCTGCGCCCATGGGCTGCCTCCGGGACGTGCCCTGACTGGGAACCGAACTCGCAACACTGGCACATCTGGACGATCCTCCAGCCAACTGAGCTGCCTGGCCAGAGCTAAACAGTCCATGTAATAGGCACATTGTTATGATAGCAGCCAGCAAGAATCTATACTTTTTTAAAATATTTTTTATTTGTTTATTTTTGAAAGAGAGGGAAAGAGAAGGAGAGAAAGAGGGGGAGAGAAATAGCAATGTGTGGTTTCCTCTTGCACACCTCCTACTGGGGGCCTGGCCTGCGACCCAGGCATGTGGGCTGACTGGGAATAGAACTGGTGACCCTTGATTCTCAGGCCAGCGCTCAGCCCACTGAGCCACCACAGCCAGGGCGGAACCCACACGTTCTCGGGGGAGAGAACCAGTTTCTGGGAGAGCCGGTGCAGGTTTTGGTTCGGAGAGATCTCAAGTCCCCCTCTCTCCCGGACCCTCTTGGCTGTGAGTCGCTGGTGCCAACAGAGGCACGGTGGTAGCCATTTCTTACGTAACGTAAGGTTTCGAAGGTTTCAACTTACTATTGAGAAAAAACGTGGTAAGATTTTTGTCTTAGCCATGATTGAGTGATGGTAGTGGTTTAGTGTTTATTCTATTCCCTCATTAGCCAGGTCTTAAAACCTGATGTTTTCTAATTAATGGTGTTTTTTTCCTTTTTGAAAAATTAACACAAGATACTTAGTGTAGAAAAACAATGTATGAGCTAAGAAGAAACTGTGCCGTGTGGTAGGTGGGGCTCTATTGGTGGGTTTTCCCGAGGCTCGGAGGCCCGGGGCCTTGCAGATCTGTTCGTCTTCCTGCGATGCGATCACGTGACCACTAGGCCAGCTCTCTGTTTTCTCTCTCTGCAGATGTCCGTAGAAGAATTGAACTTATTCAGGATTTTGAAATGCCTACTGTTTGTACCACTATTAAGGTTTCAAAAGATGGACAATATATTTTGGCAACTGGTAAGCATCTTTTTTGTTATAATTTATGTACATTTCATATCAGGAAATATTATGGTGGGATAGGTCACTTTTTAAATTACCCTAACACTTTACCATAAAGAATTTGAAACATAAACATATTTTTAAAAAGTATATAGTGAACTTTCATTTATTTACCTACCACTTGGATTCGCCAGTGGTTTGCTGCATTTGGTTCACCACATGTCCATCTGTCCGTCCTCACATTGCAGATGTCAGTACACTTTCCCTCTAAAAAACTCACGTGTACACCATTCACCCGAGTTCAGTGTTTATTTGTGGCTTTTTGACGTAAACTTACAGTGAACTGCAGGGGTCTTTACCATTTGATGAGTTTTAACAAATTCGATGCCCGCAGAGCCCGCACCTGTTGAGGTTGGAGCTCCTGGTGCCCGAGGCCGCCTTCACGCCCCTCTCGGTCAACCCCGCTCCCTCAGGGCAGCGGGGCTCTGATCTCTTGTTGTTTGTACCGCAGGCGAAGTTAGCCTGTTTCAGAACTTTATGTAAGTGCACCCATACACTGTGTTTGCACGAGACTTAATTCATCTGGGACTGCGTGTTTGAGCTCCACACGTTGTCACGTGTGTCTGCAGTTCATCCTGTTTAACAGAATCATTATTACCAAATAGTTCTTCCTTACAGGAATGCACTGCATTTTGTTTGTTCTCCCTGTGCTGCACCCCTGGCTGTTCACACTTCTGGCCGTTACCGGTGAAGCACCGTGCACCAGCCTGCTCGGGGGACAAGGCCAGGTCCCGGGGGACATGTGTCTAGTTTGGTGTCAGCTGCCAGACTTTTCCCACAGTGGTCGGTCATGTTACCTTCCGACCAACAGTGAATGTGAGTTTCCAGAAGGCCACTTTTAATACAGTGATTTCATACATCGCATACTTAGCATTGTATGTCACTAAGGCTCCGTGTTAACAGTACCGAAGAGCTATGAGTATGTGCATATTTGATGCGTTGCAGTTTAAGAACAGTGTTACCCAGACATTTTTGGTGGCGGTTTTGGCACACAGACCCTGGGAACTGTCTGTGTACGTTTTCTTGCTGGCCGAGCACTGCCCGTCTCTGTCCCTTTTTTAGCCACTTTCTTACCCCACAGAGGTTTGTTTGTCTGCATGCCAGTCTCTCGTCCCGCGTTCTGGCTCTGTCAGTGTCAACGCTCTCCACGTCTCCTCCTCCTAGCTTTATGTTTAGAACAGATAAGACACCATGTCACACATGTAACTAACTACATAGAACATACACACTGTTACATGTGTAACATGTGCTATATGTAGTCACGTGTGCACAATGACAGTTTGGTCATTGACTGGCTACCTATATGACAGTGGTCCCAGGAGATTACAGTGTAGCTGACAAGTGTCTGTCACCCAGTGATGTCTTGGCCACTATAATATCAGCACGACTCACTGCTCGCATGCTTGCGGAGGTGTTGGCAGGAAAACCTGTGCTGGCAACCATGTGAACCTACAGCACATGCAGGTACAGTCAGGGGGCTGTCCAGCTAGGTGCATGTGACTGCGCCCTACAGTGCTCACACAAGGATGAACACGCCTGAGGACGCAGTTCTCAGAGCGTGTCCCCACTGCTAAGCAGCATGGGACTGCATAGTGAGAGAGAGAGTGTGTGTGTGTATGATCTGTGCACTCTGCTGTCTTCAAACAGGACCTCAGGCTTTGGTGCATGCCCGTACGCATGGGACCACCATGTCCTATCTTTTAAAAATATTGGTTTAAGAAAAAGTGAGTCTATTCTTGACTGCAACCTTGATGGAGGTGCATAGGATAAAACACGAAAGGCCCGGAACTGCACTGTGCTCTCTGCTCCGGCTTCTCTCTGTCCAGAGTGCGGCGTTACCGTTGCTGAGTTTACAGAGATGGGGCACGTTGTGGATGCCAGTCTTGGGCACCCTCACGCTCTCCGCGCGCTCTGTCGCAGTGCACAACATTCTGGCAGCTTTCCACGTCTGTGGCAGCCCCTTTATGAACTGTGTGATGATTTCCCCTCATTTATTTAAACATTTCCTATCAGCAGACATTTTATTCGCTTTCAGATTTTTTGACCATTCGTAAACAGTGCTGCTGTGAACTTTCTCATGTCTTCGCTACACTTGTGGGTGTGTGTCTTTCCATTTGATTTTGTTTGTAAATTTCAGTTTACATTCAGCATTTTGCAGTAGTTTCAGGTGTACAGCATAGTGGTCAGATTGTCACGTACCCGCAGGGTGCTGCCGTGGACCAACTCAGCACCTGCCTGCACCACATACGGCTGTCACTGTGTCACTGGGTCACTGGTTGTGCTCCGTGTGCCGTGCCATGCCATATAGACCGTTCTGTGACCTCCGGGCTCTGCTTTTCTGCCTGGCACCTGTTCCACTCAGTCCCTCCCTCCAGCCCCTCCCCTCTGGCAGCCGTCCTCTGTTCTCTATCTGTGGGTCTGTTGCTGTTTTGTTTGTTCGTTCATATTGTTCTTAATGACTTAAAGTGTCGAACGTGTGAAGTCTTGGGAGATAATGTCTGAAAATAAGGTGAAAGCCAGACATGGCATATTGCTTTGATAAAATGAAAAGTGCAGGAGTAAATTACAAGTAGGTTTTCCAAAGGCAGTTGGCATGGCCCCGTTGAGACTGAATAGGGAGAATAGAGAGAAAAGAGAAAAGAAAATAAAGAGAAGGTACGTGAAGAATACAGTGTATAGTAAGTGCTTAGCTAATATTAATCCCATTCTCTCTAAACTGATTTAAGAAAAAAAGTTTTTGTATTAAAACATATTTTTTCTTTTAAAGGGGAATCTAGTTTTCATTTTTATTGCAATAGAAAGTAAGGTATCCATTGAGCATATTTAAAATATGTTTGGCTGTAGATAAAATTTGATATATTTTCTCACATAACAAACTGTGGCCAGGCCAGGTGTGCTGTGGGTGTGTTTCTATAGGACAGATTTTTGTAAGTTGAAACACACACACAAAGAAATGTGGATTCAAGGTGCATAAACACCACGTAGTTTTCAGATACTGCCCGCTGGTCCCCAGAGAAGCTGTAACAGTTTGTCACCAGCAGTGATGACGTGAGAGCACTGTGAACCCTGCCCCAGCTTTTCGTCTTTGCTGTTCTGATGGATACAGACGATTTTACTGTTTTACTCTGCTTTGTTAGATTATTTATAATCTAACACTAGATTATATGTGTTAATTACTTGTATTTCGTTTTCTGTAACTTCTTTTAAATATCCTTGCTCATTTTCCCCTTGGGACATTGGGGAGGGCCGCTTCTAAATTCTTTCCTTACATGTGGTTATAGTGAATCCTGCTTACCTCTGCAGAAAGTACATCTAGCACATCTACAGGAGACTGACAATGATAAGTGTGTCCTGAAGGTTTTACATCACAGTAATTTTTTTTATAGGAACATACAAACCTCGGGTCCGATGCTATGACACGTATCAGTTATCCTTGAAGTTTGAAAGGTGTTTAGATTCAGAAGGTAAGTAAGACGTTAAATTTGAATTCATGACAGTAGCTACTTATATGTGGCTGCTTTTCTGCTTATTGAAGTGAGAACAGGTTGTGTGTTCATTTTCTTTGCTTTGTGACAAAGTACCATAGATACCCATTTACTGGCTCCCAGCTCTGTAGGTGAAGTCCATCAGCACTCTGGTGTGTTCTGGACTCAGGGCTGGGCTCAGGGTGTCTGCCAGGTCGGACGCTCATCCAGAGGCACAGGGCAGGAATCCCCTTCCGAGCTTTCATGTCACTGGCAGCATGAGGTTTGTTGTGGTTCTAGGATCAGGGCCTGTTTCCTGGTGGCTGTCAGCCCGGGGCCACACTCTGCTCCTAGAGGCTGCCTGCAGTCCCAGTTACCCAGTCCCCTCCACCTTCGAACAACAGCTCTCAGGGCCCTTCTTGGTCCTTCTGACTCCCTTCTGCCGCCAGCGGGAGGAAACTCGGCTTTTAAAGGGCTCCTGTGGTTATAAATCGCCCCTTAGCCACATGAGGTGGCGACTCACAGCATTCACAGGTCCCACCCACACTCTCCAGACAACGGGACTGAGCGTGGGGAGGCCCATTCTTAGAATCCTGCCAGCACAGAGGCAGGTTGAAGCGGGGCAGTTCGGCCATCTTTATCAGGCGGCCTCCTGTTTGAGATCAGGGCAAACGGGTGGGGCCTGTGTCCTCCTAACTTGTCTCACGGAGACAGACTCCCTGTGCTGCTCATCATAACTGTTTCCACCACGAATGAGTAAAGAGTTACTGTTCTATGTATTGATTTCTAGAGAGAGAGAGAGAAACATCATTTGTTGTTTTACTCATTTATGCACTCATTGGTGGTTTCTTGCATGTGCTATGACCGGGGATCGAACCCACAACCTCAGCGAATTGGAACGATGCTCTAAGCAACCGAGCTACCCGGCCAGGGCCACTATTATCTTTTTTTAAGCGAAATTTTTAGTGTTCTTTAATGTCTATTTTATTTTGAACATTTCAGAAAAATTGGCAAAATTTAGAAGTCATTATGTTTTGTGAATTTATTTTTAAATTGGTGTTAGTTCTCTACAAAATCTAGTCGATGAGTACTGAGAAATTAAAAGTTTAAAGTTTTCCATTTGGTGTTTTGGGAGCAATATAATATGGCAACTTTGTTTTTATATAGGGCAAAAATTGTAGAAAGCTCAGCGTTTGTATATTACTTTTATGTTGAATTAGAATCTTTGCATTAAGTTTGCATTTATTAATTGATGATTCTGTTTTCTTCTTACTGTTTCTTATTTTTCAGTGGTCACATTTGAAACATTGTCTGATGACTATTCAAAGGTACACTTGAGTGGTTTGTGCCCTCAACACATGAATGAGTGGCATTTCTTTTTGTAATGTGTCTTTATGGTGTTTCCATTGTGAAATTTAAAATGGTTGTTTAGTAAACCTGTCATTTTCTGTTAATATATTTTTAGTTGGTTGCATGTGTAATGTATGGTGGCTTTTCAAACAACAGTGATAGAGGTAGCGTTTGTCCAATCTGACATTGAAATAAATTTTCCATACCACATAGGAAACCTTGTCTGTATTTTTAAGAATTGGCAGCAGTCATGTTTTTTCGATTCCAGATATGTGATTTTTCATTACTGCACTAAAGCTAGAGAGGTATTTGCCAGGTCGCCGTCATATTCGTATGCGAAAAGTAAAATAGCAATGTTGTATGTTTAATTTTATTAATTCTGCAAATCACTGGTCATGGCACATTCTGAAACAATTCAGAACACAGCCAGCTATGTATATATATATATATATATTTTTTTTTTTCCTTTGCCATATTCAATTTCAGCGAAAAACTTTTAATGATGCCCGATGTCATCTTGAAGGGAAATTGAATTTCCTGAGCTGATAGACTTCCTATGTTGTCTTCAGTTCTGGAAACTATGGAGTGTAGTCCATCCTTTTGCCTATGGTAGCCTTTTGTCATGTGTTTGGGGACATGTAATTCTATAATCTGTTTGACCTAGATATTGATTTGCTTTTAAATACCACCTGCAGATTTTAAAGATACCTTTGTAATTCATTAAAGTTAAGTTTATACACATCTATCAAACCCTCTGTGATGATGTGTACGTGGGAATTACTCATCGAGGGTGCTGAGCAGTGCTCTGTGCTGTGAGGTGTCGGTGTCAGAGGAGGGAAGGGCTTTTGTGTTTAGCCTTCCAGTCAGAAGGCAAGGTTTGCAGAAAAGCTCTCAAGGGTGCAGGAAGCCACTGAGTGCCCGCGGAGGGTTTGATTCTTAGTCACAGTGCCTTGTCGTGTGGGGAGCTGTGTGTGGAGATGCGTGTTTACAGAGGGAAGGAAGGCGGGGAGAGAGATCAGAGGCTTCTGAGCTTTGTTAGTTTTAGCGATGATGACACCTAAGCAAACTAATTTTCTTGTTTCATTTTCAGATCGTCTTCTTACATAATGACCGATACATTGAATTCCACTCACAATCAGGTTTTTACTACAAAACCAGAATCCCGAAGTTCGGGAGAGACTTCTCTTACCATTACCCGTCCTGCGACTTGTACTTCGTTGGCGCAAGGTATCGGGTCTGACTCCCTTTGTGTTCGCCTCCACCTCACTTCCCAGGCAGCTGCTGTTCTTAACATCGAGGAGAGGAATCGAAAGGAGAATAAGCCACGATCCCTAGTTCCAAAGCAACAGGATGTCCTAGAAATTCCATCTCTGACTCTTTCTGGCATGGTGCTGTGAACCCAGGGGGAGAGGGGCAGCCCGAGGGGGTCACATTAGTGGGGAAGCAAGTTTCTTAGCACCATTGCAAGGCGTTTAAAAGCTTTTTATTCTTACATGATGCCTTCTTTATGATTGTAAAAATAACACAGCTATTTGCGGATATTGGAAAATATAAAAATATAAAAAAGAAAAAAATCATAATTACGCCATCCGAGGAGAACCCTTATTAGTCTTTTATTGTAGTTCCTTCTAGTCTTTTCATATATGCACATGTACGTATGTTTTAGGTCTTGTATTCTCTGCGTTACTTATAAATAATAGTCTCCTTAATGACTTCATTGTATTTCCCTGGCACACGGGTGGTTCAGGTCACTTTTGTACAGGAGCAATCTCACTAGTAAATGATTATTTTTAGGTTTAGAGTACACTTTTGTATTTTACAAAAGAGTGATGGTATGTGAGTGAGACACGCACATGTAAGGGTGGGTGAAAGCAGGTTGAGTATACAAAGCAGTTTATTTTTGTATTATTAATTATTGTATCATTCTCCATACAGACAACTGTAAGCCTACTTTGCCCACCCTTGTCTATATTTTTAAAGATTATATTTATTTGAAGAAAAGTTTATCGTAGCTTACCTTTAAAGTTACCATATATTTAACTTTTTGTATTACTTTGCAGCTCTGAAGTTTATAGATTAAACTTAGAACAAGGACGGTACCTAAATCCTCTACAAACAGATGCTGCGTGAGTACTTTGGTTTAAGAATATTGCTATGCTTATTCTGGCCAGGAGGTGGAGCCAGATGCTCAGGGTGTTACTGAATAACGTTCCCTGCGACTGCGGTGCTGGGCCACTTAATTAAAAGGGAGTCACATTAAGTTTTCTTTCTTAGACAGAAAATTTACTGAAAGACCTAATGATTTCTTAAAATTTTTAATAAAAAAACATATTTGAAAGTTTCAAAATTCACTAAAAAGTTCAGTTTATTGTTTTTCATAGTCTTTAAATTTTCATTCATAATTTTGTTCTCATGGAAAATTTTGAGTTAACTTGGTACTATTTTAATTTTTTTTATGTTTTTGCTAGCAGAAATTTAAGGGTTTTTTCACTTTTATTTTATCATACATTATTGCCACATTCTTGTTTTATTTAAAGAGAAGTCTTTTAAATAAAAGACTTCTATCATAATGATAGAAGCTATCATAATGATAATGTTGAGTAGTAATAATAATAATAATAGTGAAGGGAGTTACTATGCCAGGCATTATTCAGTACTTTATGTATATTAACTCATTTTAAACTTGTAATACATTCTTATGGTGGGAGCTGAGGCTCAGAGACAGTGAGTGTGGCTTGTCCCAGTCACACAGCTAGTAAGGGGTGGAAGCTGGATTGCTTCTTATCTGTGTGTAAAGAGCTGGTTGGATTTTCCTTATTGCTTTGAAAGGGTCTTTAAAGGTTGGAAGAACATGTCCTGATAAACAGGTGAATTCTCAGTATTTCTTTTCACATTGACTTGAAATCCTCTTATTTCCTTTAAAAAAATGATAGTGCATTGTTGAATAACAAAAATTTATCTTTCCTTTAACTGTACAATTTTCTGTGTATAATAACAGCCATTTTATTTTTTACCCTCACCCAAGGACATGCTCATTGATTTTAGGGGAGGGAGAGGAGTGAGAGAAATGTCAGTACGATAGAGAGACATCGATCGGTTGCCTCGTACGCACCTTGACCAGGGACTGAACCTGCAGCCCAGCCATGTGCCCCAAATGGGCATTGAACCTGCAACCTTTTAGTTCACAGGATGATGTTCTAACTGACTGAGCTATACTAGCCAGGGCATAAAAGCCATTATTGTTGCATGTCTTGTACACTGTGCTGAGCATTTTATCGTTTTTCCATTTAATCTTCAGAACAACGAGATGAGGGAGATGAAGTATCCGTTCTTCAGACAAAGAAAACAAGGCTTAGAACAGCCTGCGCAGCTGAAACTGGTCACGGCTCAGCGTCGGCCCAGTTGCAGCCTGTGTTCTTTTTGCCTTGGGAGCAAATGTATTGAGAAAGTAGAGTGAACCTTTGTTCTCATGACCGTGTGTCTAAGGAAGTTCTTCCCTGTCTCATCCCCTGGGAGATGGAGTGTCGCCCTGGGAATCAGACACCTTGGTCCCTGTGTGCCTGACTTAACTCTTCCGTGCCTGGGAGTTTTTCACGTGCAGATGACCGAGAGAATCTGCGTGTCTTCTTTCTCCGCAGGTCATTGTTCATTGAGCGAGTCTACTGGGTGTCCCTCCCCGTAAAGTAGAGGCTAATAGGCTCTTCCTTGTTGCTTTGTTGTTTTAGGGAGAATAATGTTTGTGACATCAATTCAGCGCATGGCTTATTTGCCACGGGAACAATAGAGGTAAGTGTATCCTGACTGAGTTTTAAAAAAAAATACTTGTTTTACTTTTGATAATGAACAAAATTTTGTTTAAAGACAGAGTTGCTTGGTTCCTGAGAGCCGCATGCTAACGAGACGACAAGCCCCAGGTGTGGTTTCTGTGTAGGACGTTGTTAGGTTGCTGCCGACTGTCCAGTCTCGCCGCTGGTGTGGTGCGCTTTGACTCTGGTCTCCCGGCGCTAGACGGGAGGTCACTGCTGGGTCCCAGCTCCAGGGGGCAGCATGACAGCCATTCTTGTTCTTAACAGGAGGCACCGTGTCACGGAGCCCAGCTCTCTGCTGCTCGTTAGTTTGATGGCTGCGAATCACTTTCCCTGAGGCCGTTTCCTCTTTGGTGAAACGGGAATAATAATCCGACCGTGCCACCTTTAGAAAGGTGCTGGTGAGAACCCTGTGACCCAGCCTGCACGAGAACGTTATCACCTGTGAAGGCAGGTGGGGCTGTCACTTGTACGGCCTGTATAGTGCATCCAGTAAATACACAGTACTTTCCTTTTGTGTATTTTTTCTTTGAGGAGGGGCTTAAAAATTTTATGTATTGATTTTAGAGAAAGAGGAAGGGAGGGAGCGACACCGCACTTCCCTTCAGACCGCAGTACCTCTGGTTCTGTGTCCTTCACACTGGACAGGGTTTTTCTAGATTCGTGTTCTTAAATACAATAATGTTAAGTACCCGTGGTAGTTTTTTTTAAAAGCAAATATGTCAGAAAGATATTATTTAAAAAGTGTCCTCTGTGCCTTTCAGTCACCGGTCATACCGCCCAGAGGCACCTCGTTAGTGGCTGGCAGTGTCACCCCTCGGGTTCCCTGTGTGGATGCGCGCGTGCACTAGTGCTGGGACTCTGTAGCTCACTCACAGATGAAGTTTCCCACGGCACTCCGCTTCATGTGATGGTGTAAAAATACGCATTTTTGTACAGCGGTGCTTACAATCAATCACAATACCCAACTAATCTGTGTGAACAGATGGACAGGATTCCATCGTTTGAATATTCTGTAGTTGATGAAACCAATCCCACACGGACGAAGCCTAAGTCTCTTTACTCAAGTTATTTTTATGTTAGGAGATCAGGATTTGAAACAAGATGCATAATGTTGATTTAATGGAAACATGTAAAACGATATTGGATGTGTTATAACACTCTTATGCCTAAATCAGGCCAGTGGCTCATTCTCTTGGTTAATTCTTTTCTTGAGATTACCAAGGGAGGTTTTAAAATAGTTTCCTTGAAAAAATAGTTTTTAAATAGAGTCCTTACAGAGCAATGTAGGCTGGACAGCAGGACAGCGGTTTGAGAGGGAGGGCACCTGTGAGGCCGGTCGCTCGGCCACCAGGGCAGCCCTGGGATGCGGTGGCGGGGAGCAGACCCCTGGCCCCACGGCTGGGGTTCCTGAGGTTTCCTGATTGTTGGGGCTTGAAATTTCATATGCATAGTCAGACCAGACTTTTAAAATTCATTTTTACATTAATTTTGGTGATTTTAAGGATTTTTAAAAAGATTTTATTTCCAGAGAGAGGGGAGGGGAGTGGGGGAGGAAGCAATGGTGTGCAGGGGAAACATAGATGGGTGGCCTCTCTCGTGCCCCCACTGGGGACCTGGCCCACAATCTGGTCATGTGCCCTGGCTGGGAATTGAACCGGCAAACCTTTGGTTCACAGGGCAGCATTTGGGCCTCTGAGCCGCACCAGCCAGGGTGGTATGTTGGATTTTGATTTCTTCTGTTTCAGTTGCTCTAATATTTATTACTTGTTAGTATCAAAGTCAGACAGTGAGGGTTTGCATTTTGTGCTTTTCGAAGTGCGTTAGATCGCAGGCTTTAGCAATAGGAACAGTCACGTTTGGTCCCAAAATCACTGTGGTTAGAAAAACCATTTTGTATTTACTCTGCAATTTATCTGCACACCCATTTTTTATTTTTGAAGTGTAGACTTGTCTTCTTTATGTCTGTGAAGTCTGTTGGCTCATTTGGAGGAGACCTAGACCAGACCAGACCGTTGGGAGTTGTCTGCTGCGTGATTTATGAGATTTTGTTTAGGTGTTTGTGACAGACACATTTGTTAATAATAAACGATGAATGAGATCACACCTTCCAAATATATTTGAGGCCTTGCTTTTAAGATGGTTAATGGTGTAAGCGATTTTTTATCTTTGTGCATGTCTGTGTTTTATTACCAAGGCCTTTTTGGTGTTCGTCTAACAGCTTCTAGGGGCAGCTCGTGCCTGAAACTGCTGTTTGTCTGTGCAGGGCCGAGTGGAGTGCTGGGACCCGAGGGCGCGCAGCAGAGTGGGCCTGCTGGACTGTGCGCTAGGTGGCGTCACAGCGGACTCGGAGTAAGTGGGGGTCAGTTGGCAGTTTCAATGTCGATCAGCTTCTGTTTGCAGATGCGTCGGTACCAAACTAATGTCAGGCACCAAAGGATGGGCTTGTTCAGACTTGGGTCTGAGGTTGTAGTTTCTGTGGTCATTTTCTGTAGAAACCCTGGGCTCTGAGAGCCCACTGGGTGGGTAAGCCGGGTGGGGTCCCTCTGTTAAGATGGGTGCAGATACGGATAGGGATGGCAGGCTGCCATTCTCTGTAGGGGACGCATTATTTGCCTGCCTGAGAACCCAGTAGACTCAATTGGAAAAATATAGAAACTATTGTGAGACTTAAGTAAATTGGTTACAAAATAAATGCACAAAATATATGGCTTTGATATTTATCAGCAATGTCCAGTTAGAAAGATACGAGGGAAGCAGTTTACATTTGTAACAACAAAAATCGTAAAATACTGAGAGATAAAGTTATCTGAGAAAATGACAATTTATTAGGAGACAAAAAGTTTGAAAAAGTGAAGAAAATAACATATTACTGCACTGAATATCAATTGGAGAGTTCATCTCGAAGAGTAAATGACTGCGAATAAGGTAGGCGAGCGGCCTTGAGGTTTCCACCTGACGCGCACTGTAGTTCTGGGCTGAGGCTGTAGGGGGCGTGAGTGACACGAGGATGCTGGCAGTCAGCAGTCTGGACCGTGTGCAGGTCCTGGGCCAGGGACACCCAGGCGGTGAGTGGTGAAGCGAGGACTGGCGTTCGTTCCCGACTTGTCCCCAGCGCCTTCTCCACCCCAGCTCACTGCTCCTGGTGCTGCTGCTGGTGGCTGCCGAGTGAGATGCCTGTTCCGGGTCCGTGACCATAACCATTCATCATTCTCGGTACTTTTAGAGATTCCTGGGCCCCCCTTTGCACCCCAGTCTTTTATCTCAGCCTGGACACAGCCAGCTTTACAAAGGGGAACGGGCACACCCTGCCTGGTGTAAAGTGGCCTCCTCCGAGTTGAAAGGAGGGTGTTTCTGTAAATACCTGATCCTGACTTAAAGGGGGAGATGCTGCCCTACAGAGTCTTTTAACTGGTTTTGTATTTTCAGAAGGTTTTGTTTGTTTGTAGCTACTTTTAGAATATTACAGTTTTTAAGATGATGTACAGGTTTTTAAAGGTAGATTACTTTTATACACAGCTTATTTTTTATTTTGACTAAGAAAGTTTGGATACAATTGCCTTTTTACAAAGCAAGCTAGACATGGGACTTCCCCATTAGAATTGAAGGATTTTTTTTAATGATTTCGTTTATTGCTTTTTAGAGGGGAAGGGAGGGAGAAAGAGAGGGAGACATCAGTGTGTGGTTGCCTCTCACGTGCCCCCCACTGGGGACCTGGCCCACAACCCAGACACGTGCCTTGACTGGGAATCAAACCAACGACCCTTTGGTTTTCAGGCTGGTGCTCAGTCCACTGAGCCACACCAGCTAGGGCTAAAGTGAAGATTAATAATGAATCTGTTTCTTGGAAGAAGGTTTGGCCATGCACACAAGGGCCGTGAATGTTTTGCCTTCCAGGATAAACAGCCTACCAACAATCTCTGCTTTGAAGTTCCATGGCGCCTTGGCCATGGCAGTCGGAACATCCACAGGGCAGGTGAGTATGTTTAAGTTGGAAACTTCACATGTGAGTTAGTACTTCAAATCCGTGTATGTGCCGTGGGAAACATCCTCGGGTCTTCGCCATGGAAACGTGAAGTGAGGCCCTTTGCAGGGTGGGGCAGGAGCAGGTTTACCGCTGTGAGTACATGAAGCACAGGACTTAGTCCTACAGTATTCTTCATTGATTACCGCATTATTTTCCACACGACTGCTGTGAACCTCCTTCTGCCCCGCCCTGTGTGAGGCGTGGAGAGAACACTGTAGAATGCCATGTTCGTGGCACCCCAAGAACTGTGCTTCTGGCCTCAGGGCAGGTCCGGGGGGCACTCGAGCTGAGCTGCAGGGGGTCTGTGAGCAGAGTGCTGCGGTCTGAGCGTTTAGAATTCGGGCCGGGTCCACTCCTGGGATCCATAGTGCATTTAAATGTACGTTGAGGGCCCGAGAATTCCTGTGGACAAGAAATGTGTTTAATAAGTATTTCCAAAATGTGTTTGTCCCGGGTATGTTTTTCCTGCAGCACATGAGCTGAACCCTATGCGGTGGGGGTGCTGGTCTAGGACCGTGGGTGAGACGCCTGCAGAGGCTGCGTCCCATCTGCTCCTCCTTCCCTTCACGGCAGAGCGCCCGCTGTGAGTGCGCTCCTCCCAGACCTGGTCTGAGACCCAGCCTCCAGGACAGGCACTGCCTCTGCTGTCATGATCAAGGGAGGGCCTGTCACCTGGTTCAGAGATTGTTTCCCCAGGCTCCTGCTTCTAATGTCAGGGCTCTTCCTCTCACCACCCCCCGCCGGCCCCAACTGCCCCCAGCCATAGCCTGGCCACCACCATCTGTCTTGACCCTCCCAGGACCATCTCCTGTACGCCCGTCTGTCTGGTGTCTGTCACTCGCTGCGAGAGCACCTGGTACTCAGCAGGCCCACAGTCCATACCTTCCTCGAATTCCCAAATGACAGAAACCCTCGCAGGCTTTCCTATCTGTTCCTTTCTTGGCGTAGCTCAGGAGTTCTCGGTCTCGGTGTACCTGAAAATCGCTCTCAGGGCTGAATTTGTGAAACCACCTTCTCTGAGGGCAATCGAAGGGCTTGTTCTAGAGCGTTCTGCTGGCTGACTCGGGGACCCGTGCATCTGGGGGGTGCCGATCCTTGTACTCATAAAGTGGCAGGGAGGCAGAGGTGGCCACTGTTGTCAGCTTGTAAAGTTGCTTTCTAAGATAAAATGTTTAGTTTGTTTGCACAGAAGTAACTTGTTTTTTTCCTTTTAGGTCTTGCTCTATGACCTGCGGTCAGACAAGCCGCTGCTGGTTAAGGATCACCAGTACGGGCTGCCCATTAAGTCACTTCATTTCCAGGAGTCTTTAGACTTGGTTTTGTCTGCAGACTCTCGGGTCATCAAGATGTGGAATAAGAACTCAGTACGTGTTTTTCTGTTGAAATTTCTATTAAAACCAGTATTTTCTTAAGAATATTTGATGTTCTCTCCCCTCAGCTGCAAGTATTGTTTTAAAAATGGCAAAATCTTACGTTGCTAGTTTAATCTGCCTTCTGCTTTTCATTTTAAAACCTAGATATTTTCAGAGAAGTAAAGGTTAGCTCAACTGAGAAAACACTCATTCAGTACAGCCTTTAAGCATTCTTTGTATATAATTAATTACAAACTTAGCATCTTTAGTAAAAAAAAAATGTCACTTTTTTAAAAAAGATTTTATTTATGTATTTTTAGAGAGAGGGGAAGGGAGGTAGAGAAACATCAGTGTGTGATTTCCTCTCACATGCCCCCTACTGGGGACCTGGCCCGTAACCCAGGCAAGTGCCCTGACTGGGAATTGAACCAGCAACCCTTTGGTTTTCAGGCTGGTGCTCAAACACTGAGCCACACCAGTCAGGGCTCTTTTTTTCCCCCTTTTAATTCATTTCTGAGATGAAGTGGGTGGAAGTCTAGCAGTTTCGACCTTAGTTTCCGGAGGGCGAGCATCTGTCTCTGCTGTGGTGCTGCCCATGCCCAGGACAGAGGTGCTGCTCACAGCCCCACACAGTTCCGCTGCTTGTCAGAATCCATGGCTGCTCGGACCAGCACTTCCGTGTGGTCAGTTCCCAGAGTGGTGACCTGACTGAGCCGACGCTCTTTTCCCCTCTGGACGTGTGGTGGAGATTCTGAGTTGTCCCCAGGTCGTGCCCTGCCTCTCAGGGCCAGGTGTCTGCTTACCTCCTGCGGCTCCGGCCAAGTCAGGGAGGAGGAGAAGGCTCCAGCTTGTCTCAGTTCTGGGGAGGGTCGCCCCGATGCTCCCCCAGGAACCGACTGCTGCTCACCTTTGTTGGCTTCGAGTTGGGGGGTTGTGAGGGCTTTCTTAGGAAGTTTCCTGGTGTGGCCTGGAATTTTCTATGTTCTTTTTCTGGTAATCCAATCTAATGTCCTTTAGAACAGTATTTATTGTCAATGCTAGAAATGCTGACATTGTATTTTGTAAAATTCATAAACTGCTAGGCAAGTTAGAAGGTGCCGTTGACCTGGCTTTCATGCTAGTTCAAGGTAATGAGTGTCGTCAGTTTGGATGTGTCCTCCCAGGCCCTTTCACTGGAGCGTATTTTTCCCGAGTGTGGAGTTTTTTTCTATTCCATGCTGTTATAGTTCTCTTTTTACCCTTCCTTTTTTTCTTCTCTCTTTCCTTCCTATTTCTGTGGGAATTGAGAAGAACACGGGGGTAGCTGTGTGAATTGCAATGTCTTGAATGAGAACTTGGCTGCTGTTTTTCAATGAGCACGAACTTGAGCCTCCCCCTTGCCGTGGGAGGCTCTGCTCAGGAGCTGACGCGTGCAGGAGCTTTCACGTCGGCCCATCAAGTCCCCGGGCTGCAGTTGCTACGATAAGTTTTATTTTGTTGTTGTCGATGACTAAATACGCCCTGTGGACCAACACCCACTCTCTTGGTTTTGCTTGACTGGCTTTCCCTGTGTATCTTTCTCGTCAACTTTTTCCATTCTCATCTTACCTGCTGCCTCTTGTCTTACTTTCCTTCTGTGATTCTTTTAAAAAGAGCACGTTCCCCACCACAGTTAAAATGATGTGTGACAGCCATCGCCTCGTGCGTGTGCAGGGTTTCGGGGAGAGTTACTCTGCACTCCTCATCGTGCTCGGCCCTCGGAGCCTGTGGCGCAGGGGCAGCAGTGGTGGCCCCTCTACCACGCCAGCCCCCGCTGCTCCTCGGCTTCTCTGGGTGCCAAGTTTGACTGGGGCGTGTTTCCCAGGTTGTGGGAATTTGTTCAAGTTGGTGTACAACTTTATTTTAAACTTTACCCTCCCCTGTTGTGTAGACACTACCTTAAACCGTTTGTTTATTTTCTTGGAGAAGTCACCTCTCCCCCATGGGCCTCAGTTCCTTCGTCTCTAGAATGAAAAGTATTTGATAAATTGATCAAATGAATTCTCTAAGATACTGTTGAAAAACTTAAATTCTGTGATTCCAACGAGCTGATTTTATTTCTTCACATACCAGTATGTGTTTGAGCTATTTCTCAGTATATTTTCTTTACATGGGATTGCCAAAGCTGTCTTTCTCTATTTTAATGATTCCTTTTTTGGTTATTCTTTTAGGGAAAAATATTTACTTCCTTGGAGCCAGAACATGACATTAACGACGTCTGCCTCTATCCCAACTCAGGTATGCAGTATGTAGCCCTGGGTTACTCAGCGAGACCAATCTAAGCTATGCATTATTGGGTTTTAAACTCACTTTATTTCGTAAGACAGAATTTGGCTTCATCGGGACAGTTCTTAGATGTTGTATTTGCTTGAAAAGTCGAGAGCAGGAAGTGGTGTGGCTGATTCAGACAGTGGCCTCTCAGTGACTCAGTGCTCAGCCAGCCTCTTGTCAGTGGGAAGAGGTAACAGACAGAGGCAGGTGGCAGGTGAGGTGCTGGGTCAGTGAGCTCTTCAGCTCTTCCGTGCGATGAGTAACAGTGAGTGGGAATCCAGGTTAGGGACGGAGAAGGCCATGGGGCCGTGGGGTCTGGTGTGTGCAGGGCAAATAAGAGGAGATGGCAGGATTTAACAGTCCCTGCAGGGCAAGTCTGCGGAGAACTGGGGTGTGTGAGAACATGAGAACAGTCCCCACTCTCAAGCATGTTGCGCCGTGAGGGCAGGCACGCACGGGTCACTTGGCACGGGATGGAGGCAGAGCAGGAGAAGCTCAGTGGTGTGCTCAGGAGGCGCCTGACAGCGTGCGAGAGACCGGCTTCGACCGAGCAGCGAGAGAGGCTGTAGAGATCTCCGTTTGTGCTGCGTGTGCAGTGGCGAGTGCGGTTTCCTGGTGGCGTCTGGGACAAGGCGGTCCCTGTGAGGGACCAGTGTAAGGACAGCACGAGGCTAAGAGTGGGGTAGGTAGGACAGGACAGGCTGAGCTAGGGTTGGGTAGGGCTGGGTGGGCAGTGGTCGGGGAGGCGAGGACAGGGGAGGGCAGGGTACAGGAGCACAAGCTAGGCTAGGCAAGTCTGTGACATGATACCATCCAATGTGGCGCGATGCATGGGGCTTGCTTGGGGGAGGGGAGGTGTCTCAGTCCAGGGTGGGGTGGCCCTAGGAAGAATGAAGTGGGAAGGCAGGTGGCGGTTGATGGTGGAGGTCCAGGAATGAATGGCATGCTGGATGGTTTGGGCTGTGTGGTCTGGACCTGTTCAGCCTGCTCATAAAGGGTAGGTCCGTTTTGAACTGGCTTGAGCAGGAAGTGTGTTCCAAGCTGAGATCAGGAGCACAGAGAAGGAGCAAGTTTGGGAGAGAAGGATTATTCTTTTTTAACCATTTGAATATTAGGAGGAAATAGTGGCAGTGTCTGGCAGAGGGTCTCAAACCTGGCTGCCCATCAGTATCACCTGGGGACCTTTTAAAAGTACAGACTCCTCAGTCCCATTCCACATGTACTGACTTGGAGTGTCATAGGGCTGGCCCAGAAACATGTATTTTTAGCGGCTTCCCAAGTGATCGTGAAGCTCTGCCTGGACCTGCAGCCTTGCGTTGGTCCGGGTCACAGTAGAAAGTGTGGTCTCGAGGTGAGTGGGTCTGCAGACACCACCTTTAACGTAGGTCAATACAGGCTTTCCCAGCATGAGAGTGAACGGGATTTCTGGAGGGGAGAGAGCGTGGGAGATAGGAAGGGACAGGACCTTTGATGGGCTGACAGTGAGAGAATCTGCAGCTCTTGGAGTAGAACAGGAGCTGAGACAGGGTGATTCAGTGGGTGCTGCTCAGCAGAGACTAGGACCACCGAGGTCGAGGCAGGAGGGAAGAAGCAGACTTAGTTATTGCACCGGTGCCGCCAGTCTGGGGGACACATGCTGTGCGATAGTTTATCATTTACTCTTTTTAGAACCCTGTGTAGTTTTGAGGCACCCAGTGTTTTTTCCTTTCTGTCTGTCTGTCTGTCTTACGTCTCAGGAGGCGAGGGAAACTGTGGTCACCACTGGTGTGTGGCAGAGCCTTGGGTGAAGCCGCCTTCACTGGCCCCAGAGCCCAGGCTCTTTCTCGTTACTTTACGTGCTGTGAGCTCAGGAGAGACAGAAACTTGGGGTCTGTGTGATTAGTGCTCATCTGTGGCAGCCGGGAGGATTTTAGTGTAAGAGTGGGGTGTGTTCGACTCTGACGAGCTCAGGGCTGAACTGCAGATACAGGGTGGGTCCTATCCGGGACTGAATGTTCCACAGTGGAGTCTGGGCCAAGTGCAAGTTGAGTAAAACCAGGTGGAATTGAACTTGGAACACAGGAGGTGCATAGGTTTAGCTGGATAGGGGGAGAGTTTGAGGGCGGCAGACAGAGATGAGAAAGTTTTGGACCTGTGCTGTCCCCTTGGGTGCCACCAGCCACCTCTGGCCATTGAGAACTTGAGTGTGACCACTCTGAATTGGGGGGAGTGCTCTCTAAGTGTGACACACACCCCGGATGTTAAAGACATAGTAGTAAAAAAAAGGAATGTGAAGATCATTAATTTTTATGTTGATTACTTATTCAAATGAAAACGTTCGGGCCTACTGGGTTAATAAGGTAGATTAAAACTAATTTACTGGAATATTTTAAATCGAGTGTGTGGCGCCTGTGGGATTTCTGCGGGACACTGGTGGCCTGGACTTTAACAGAGGTCTTTCACAGTTCGGGGTGCTGGCGAGCTCAGGGCAGTAAAGTCAGCTGCGGGCGTGGTGCAGCCTCGCGTCACGGAGCGCAGCGCCAACCTCGCGAGAACGGAGGTGCTCTGCTCTTCTGGTAGTCGGGGCAGCGCCCGCCCGCCTGCCGAGTCCTTCCCCGGAGTGTTCTCTCACACCCAGGCCATGTCCAGCTGTCCCTGGTGATTGTCCCCCAGACGCCTTAGTCCATTCTTTAAAAAGTAGGATGTAATTGAAGTGTGAGTTGCACATCATTGTCGCATGTCTTCAGCTTCTTTCGATCCAAAATGGTCCCCTTATCTTTTTTTCCTGCTCCACAACACTGGGTTTTCCACGATCCGGTCATTAGTCTTGTAGAGACTTGTCCTTGTCCTGGATTTATGTGATTTCTTTCGTGCTGTAAGATAGTGTTTACCTTGTTCCTCGGGCTCCTGTATTTTTTTCTAAAACAGAAGTTGAATCTAATGCCTTGATACACCACGGGTTATGTGCTCTGGACAAGAGTAACGCCCAGGGCTGCTGGTCCCCCGTGCCGGCAGCCCCACCCGGGGCTGGTGAAGATGCACATGCTCGCTCTGTTGAGGTGACCACCAGGTCTCTTCATTGCAAAGCACACTTCTCTGAAACGTAAAAATTTTAAGAGTGATGCTTGGGACAGAGGCCATGGCTGTGCTGTCAAGTAACTGAGAAGAAGCTAATCAGACACAAAAGTAGCCAAATACTTCCTTTCAGGCGCTGGCAAGCACAGTAAGACGGGCCTCAGCTGCGTCCCTGGGGCGTGGGTCCAAGCGGGGCTGGTTCACGTGCTCCTTTCTGTCCCTAACTTCACCACGTCTTCTCCCTTTAATGCTGCTCTTGTTGTTCGGTGCTGAATCATTGTGAGCATGGTGATGTTTTAGAAAAGCCAAAATGTTCCTCCTCCTTTATCTTCTCTCTTACTCATTTTGGAGTGAAGTAGAGTCATGATTACTGTTTTGTAATGCTTTTCTGGTACTGAGATTGCTCAGAACCTTGGGAAATGGCTGCTCTTACATCCTGGCTTGTGTTGCTCATTCAGCTCTGCAGGTCAGGGCGCCCCAGAGGCAGCACTGCCCTTAGACCTGGTTGTGCGTCTGCCTCACTCAGTGCTTACTGAGCTCATGTATGACCGAGCCCCTGCCCCGGCCTTGGGCAGTCAGGGTCACCGGTTCCAGAACCGCTGGCAGGGAGAAAAGGAGAATTAGACCCAGAAAGACCTAATTTGGGCTTCATGATCATGCATATTACCCAGCTGCCATGTTCCCACCTGCCTTCTAGGGCCGTGGAGACGGCCAATACTGCCAGAGGTGAGAGAGGCTTTATTTTCGCCATGCAGAGCACAGAGCTGTTCGGGTCATCTGTAACATCCTTGGTGTCCCGTGTAGTAATGTCACCTGCTCCGCACTCAGACCAGAGTTGAGCACGTGGGAAGAAGCATCCTGGCTGCAGCTGGTCTGTGCCGAGCTGTTCAAGGCAGTGAACGATGCAGGGATGGACTGGGTTTGGTTTTGCTTTGTTTTTCAATTTCCAGTTTGTTACAGGTAGATTCTTTTGTAAAGTACAATGAAATGAATGACTACAGAAGGGTCACATGTTTGAATCTCACTGCAGTGTCGAATTGCTAACATAGGTTTATAAATGTTTCCTTTCACTTTCTACACTGTTCTGCCAGCCCTGCGCCAGCTGGGCTGGCCCCGGGACCACTGTGAGTGAGGAGTACTGTGTGGGGCGCTGCCGCTGCAGACTGGTGGGCCCCGGGGCGCGTGCAGGCCAGTGTGGGTGTGCGCAGGTTCCTGGCAGGTGCTGTTGCTAGGCCACTTCCCTCTGACTGTGGTCACACCACCCAGTGCACTGCCCTCTGGTTCACACTGGAGGTGTGTTCTTTCCACTCTAGGTGCTGGTGGTCTTTTAAAAAATATCTTTTTACTTTTGAAACCATAATAAACATCAGTATAGAGGTAATTTAAAATAAAAGCCATACATAGTTATACATTACTCTTTTCATAGAGAAATTCTTCTATTATGCACATTTTGAATTACCCTCACCCTCTATGTATATTGTCTTTTGCTTTTCAGTTTGATAATATATTTAAAACATCTTCACGTTGCTATATGGAGTTTATATTTGTGCTTTTTCGTGGTTTATAATTCGATCATGCAGGAAGTCCTTTCGTTTTGTTTTACTCAGTGGCGTCTCAGAGTCCTGTGGCCCCTAGGCTCCGCTGGCCAGGAGAGTGGCAGGTCCCCTCCTCGTTAGCTGTGTGCTGGCCTTAGCAAGTGACCCCATGGTCTGAGGCTGAAGCGCCTGGTGCAGCGTCCCACACTCTCCTCTCTCACCACTGATTGCCTTCACTTCTGCAGAACTTCCACTGGTCTGATTTTTCTGTCTCTTTCTCGTTAGGAACTTCCCAGACTCCTCAGGGCTCTGTGCAGCTGTTGGTCTTTCTCATTCCCAGTTGGGTTCCATCCTGACCGTCCCCACTTCAGTTTGGTTGGAGGTCAGCTCATGTCACTGTCCGTATATGGCCAAGTGAGGTCCTGCCCTGGTGTGGAAAACATCCGTGCCCAGTCAGAATTCTTATGCATGCTTGGACTGGAGCCTTTCCTGGGGGTGGCTGGGGAGATGGGGCTGTTTCTCTGGGGAGTGTTCAGTGTCGAATGTTCGGTGTTCAGCATTGAGCTGGTGAATCCAGGTGTGGGCATGTCTGCGGCACGAGCCTTCTCGTTGGCTCTTCAGCCATGGTCTGGGTCTGGGTCTGGGTCTGGGAGGCCCCCAGTATTGCTGCCGGGAGATGCAGGCAGCGCCTCCGAGGAGGTTGGGTCCTCCCACGGTGACCGCAGGGAACGTCGGTATCCAAGGCCAGGTGAGTGCCCAGATGAAACGTTTGTAGGAGTGAGGATCTGTGAAAAGGACTCTGAGTTTTGCTTTGCTTTTAGACACACATCCTCTTCTCGACCTCACTGTGTGCTTTCGGATGCTTTCGTGGTTCGTCTCTGCTTTGGTGAGCGTTGGTCTCGGCTCAGGGCCAGCTGCCGCTTAGGAGGCGTGTTCGAGATGTGAGTCCGCTGAGGCTGCCTGCTGTCTGATTATTGGTTGTTGACCTTATCCAAATGTTTCATTTCTGTAACAGCACAAATATACTTTTACAAGCTTTCTTTTTAAAGATTTTATATATTAACTTTTAGGTAGAGAGGAAGAGAAATACCAATGTGCAAGAGATACATGAATTGGTTGCCTCTCTCTCACCCCCAACTGGGGACCTGGCCTACAACCCAGGCCTGTGCTCTGACTGGGAATCAAACCAGTGACCTTTCAGTTCACAGGCGGACACTCAGTCCACTGAGCAACACCAGCCAGAGCACAAGCTTTGTATTAACAAAGAGCAGGAAAAAATACTTTTTAAATAAACTCAAATCGTTGTCCTTAACATTTGGTGTATCTGTGATTGTGTGGCCCGACAGTCTTGACATCGTCTTGCTGTGGTTCCTCTGCCGCACTGCACGAATAGGTTTTCTGAATGAGTGTAATTTGGTTGGTTTGTCAAAGTGTGCAAAAACCAGAGCTCTTGAGTCTGCATTTCAGCTCCAGAATTCTGTGGCTTGAGACAGGACATCAGTTAAGAGCTTTGTTTTTTGACCTGTGAGAGTGGGGTGCTGGTGGGTCTCACTGAGTTGATATACAGGGCCCGGCAGGGGGAACGGCACTGAGTGCGGTGTGTGGGGCGCGTGAGTGTCTTGCATGAGGTGAGCCTCCATTCGAACAGTTCACCTAAAATGTCACATGGTGTCCTTGAGTGTGACATTGTTATGTTACAGAATGACATACTCGTGATTTTGCAATAAGAGATTTTTATGTATTAAAAAGGGGCCTTATTTGTGCCAGACCCTGTGTGTGAAAGCTCTCAGTAATCACAAAGGACCCTGTGGTGGCCGACTGCGGAGTTACTGAAGGGCAGGACTGTGGAAGCGGCTATGAGGGTGGGAGCTGCTTCAGGGGACTTGGAGGGGGGCCAGAGGGGGGCCGGAGGGGCCTGTGCGGACGCAGCACGGAACCAAGACCAGACCCTCAGCGCCATGGCTCCGTGCCAGAGAGGGAGGGCACGGAGGTTGCTGCCGCTCCTGGGGTGCCAGGGAGACGCCCGCTGCGGGCCGGAACGCTGCCCCGACTTCTCTGCCTTTTGGGAGGCTGACCTGAGAAGACTGAACTACTAGCGGCCTGTGGGCTCTGCTGCTCCCATCTCTTCAGAGCTCACTGTCCCGGGGTGGCCGGGTCGGGCCAGGCTTGACGG
This sequence comes from Sturnira hondurensis, assembly GCF_014824575.4. Taxonomy (NCBI): domain Eukaryota; kingdom Metazoa; phylum Chordata; class Mammalia; order Chiroptera; family Phyllostomidae; genus Sturnira; species Sturnira hondurensis. Next base: position 58,242,094 of record NW_028079044.1, on the reverse strand, counting down.
GCCCTCCCGCATGGTGTTCTGTTTTCAGCAGCTGTGAACTTGAAGTCAGGCGTGCGGGACTACTTTGCTGTGACATATCATGGGAAATACTTTGCCTCGGTTCTCTGATTCCTGATTGACAGGAAGGAGCCTTTCTTCTTTCTAGCTTTTATTTGCGCTAAATAGCACATGGAAACTTCGTTTTCTCTGTGTGTCTCTGTGTGTCACTGTCCCTGTGACACGTAATGGCCAACGTGTGCTGACCTGAGCCCCTGATGGTGGGAGGGGCCCTCTCTGAGGCTCAAGGAGCCGCCCTGGAGGGCCTGGGTGGTGGCCCACGGCCTGACCCCTGGGCGCCTGGCACTGTGCACTGTGTTCCGAGCACCTCGGACAGTCCACAGTATCAGACAAATAGATAAGGGTGCTTGTCCCCACGTGTTTACCTTCTCATTGTGTTTATTTTTAGGAATGCTCTTCACCGCCAATGAAACCCCCAAGATGGGCATCTATTACATCCCGGTAAGTTATATAAATGCATGGTAACATAAAAACAGGGCAAGCAAAGATGCTTTATTTTTAAACGGGGCATATGGAGAGATTTTGGGTCTGCGTGTGGCCGTGTGAGCCACACACAGCGGGTGTACTTTTGTAGGTCCTCCTTGGGTCCCGGAGCCAGTGACAGTGTCTGACTGTTCTTTATGGGCGACAGCTCAATGTCACGTGGACACAGGCGCCAGAAATCGGTCTGTGCTCTCCAGTTTGCGTCTGGTTTTGTGTCTGGGCATTTCGTAATCTTATACTCTCGGCTATTGGTGACCAAGAGGCCACATTCTGAAATGAGGGTCTAGGGCTTGTCCAGTCTTCTCACTGGTTTGTTTCTTCTCCAAGTGAGCCACGTGTGAAAGGGACTCTTAGGTTGACCTGAGCAGTGAGGACGTGCAGTTTGCAATCCTGTCCTTTTTGAGTTTTGGTTTTTAAGAATGTTTCTCTTACCTGTGCCGGAAGCCTCCCTCCTTTACCTTCCAGTTTCTACCAGGTAAGAGAACTGGGGAGCGCGCTCTCCTAAACAGGCCTCGCAGAGCCCACATGTGGCCGGCCGTAGGTGCTCGTCGGCAGGCTCCTTCCTCCCTGAGGTTGAGGGAGAGGGAGCTCTCCAGACCGCTGCTGGCCTTGTTAGGAAGACTCTTCGCGCGTGGGACGGGCCTTTCATGCTGGCTTGGCCGTGTGTGCCTTTCCGAAGCAAAGCTGTCTGCTGGCGTCGACTTTCTGTGGTTTCAGGAAACCCATTTGTTGTTGGAAGCGCTTTGAGACGTTTCCTTTGGCTGCTAGTAGAATGAAAGCCATTCAAACAACAGCTTTTCCATTTTCCTAAGTTACTTGTTCCTTTTCCCCCGGACTCTCACAGTTTTTCATATTCCTGTCTGTTTGTCCGTCTTCCCTTGTCTTCATCTGTTCAGTACTCATTGATGGCGGCCACTGTGTGTCAGGCATGGTGCTGCTTGCTGGCACTGGGACTTGGACCGAGCATTGCCCCTTCCTCAGTGTCAGTCCCGGGTGATGAGCGCTGGACTGGCGTGTGGAGGAGGTGGGCCTGGGGCCTGGTGGGAAGTGAGGGGAAGCTCAGAGAAACCTCCAAGGGGAGTTGACTGCTGCAGAGAGACCTGCGGGCGGTGGCGTATGCTGGGTGCAGGGAGTGGGTGCGGAGTGGGAAGAGGATCTTGGGAGTGGCATGTGCAGAGATCGGGGGGCATGCCGTCCATATGTCTGTGAGGAGGGGTGGGAGCGAGGTCGAGGCTGAAGAGGCCGGGCAGCCAGCCCGTGGAGCCCTGGGAAGCCAGGTGTGGCGGTGCAAAGCAGGCAGTCCTGGGAATGGTGTAAGTGGGGAGTGCCGGGGTCACGTGTGCGTTCTGGAAGGGTTGTTTCGGCTGTGCCTCTAGGAGGATGGATTAGCATCTCAGCGGGAAGCCACTAGAATAGGTTGGAGCAGTCCTTTGGGAAGATGATGGATTTTGTGAGCCCTGGGCCGGGCCTCCCGGTGTAGTGGCTGGAACTTGGGGGTTCTAGATGGTCTGAGCAAAGTCCTACGGGCAGGCAGTAGTTTCAGGGGTTCGTAATCCTGGAATTGCCTGGCAGTGCGTGTCAAGTCCTCGACAGGCACTCGTGTAGACTACAAGAAATGCCTTCCATCATCTGGCATGGCCGACATCTGAAATGCTCATTTAAGGAGAGAGCTGTTCAGTGGAGCGACAGAGGTGGTTCTGTTAGACACTTCTGTTTCTGGTGCCAGCTGCAGCGCTCCTCGTGGTTTAGGGGGTGGAGCAGACGCAGAGGAAGCGCCGCCCTGGGAACTCGAAGCCTCCAGAGGACGTCCGAGAGGGAGCGCCCTCGGAACAGGAAGCAGCTGCGATACCTTCTTCACGTGAAAGGGTTTTTCAGCCGTAACACGAACTGTGGAAGCTTTCGGAACAGAGCATTAGCACTGGAAGGGAGATTTGAGGTTGTCTAGTCCAACCCCTTAGGTTGTAGCTCAGGAACCAGTTATTTGTTCAAGGTCAAATGACAGGTTGGTCACAGACCTGGATCTAGAGGGCATTTCTTCATTCTGCATTGCGTAGTGGAAAGAGCTTAGATTTTGGCAGTGGTCTGGCCTGAGTGTGAATACCAGCTTTGGCAACATAAACTCTTTGACCTTGAACGAGTTACTTACCCTATCTGAACTTTAGTTTCTTGAACTACAAAAGAGGGATTTTGTTGTATGTGAGGCAGCAGGTGTACTTTTTCAGTCATTTTTTGTGGGCCTGGCCGGTGACAGAGGTCGGCTGGTTGTTGCTGTCAGACGTTTTGCCGGGAGCAAATGTCAGGGGTCTCGTGGCGAAGAGTGTCCGGGACCGGGACACTGTGGGCACAGGCTGCTGTGTGGCTTTTAGAGAGAACATGCTATGGAGTAGGGTAATGGTGTTCCGAGAAGGTTCTGGCAAAGGTCAGAAACGTGAGCAAGGAAAACGACTTCAGAAATACTTTGTGGAGTTGGTCAGTCTGTAGAGATGTGTAAAAACCAGTGAGAACCGTCGCGTGCCTCTGGTTTTGCTGTCAGTTATTGACACAGAAAGCAGCGGTGCAGTCCAGTTGCTAAAATAAGAAATCTAAAAATGAAGTTAATTCCCCCTGTTTTCTATCAGCACACTCTTGCTAGAAAATGGCGAATAAAGTAGAAGAAAACTAAATACCTTCCCACCACCCAAAGCCAAACACATCAGTTTTTTGCTATTTTTCTATCGTTTAAATCAGAAACAACATTTATATGGTTTCATATCTTGCTTCCCCCCCTTAATATTCCCCATGTTATTATAATTCTTAGAGATCATTAAAAAGTGAGTTTTGCATATGAATATAAAAGTAATACATGGTTTTAAAGAAATGTTTAAATACCAGAAAAAGATGAAAAACCAACTATATTTTTCCAGTTTGCATTTGGGGATATTGTAGTGACTTTCAAGTCCCTCGAGTGCTAGGTGGGGGGAGCAGTTTCAGTCAGGCCACTCGGTGGGCACACGGCCCGGGCTGAGCTTGAGCCAGAGCCCCCCCCAGCTGAGAGAGTTGAGCCCCTCCCCCCATTCCTAAAGCGTCGGCCGCATGTGACCAGGTGCCTTCTCCACTTTGCGTGTAGGAAGGGTCAGCTTTGTGTCCTTCCCGGGGCAACTGGGACGAAGTCAGTGATACTTTTTTGTGTTACGGGGCCAAGAGGAGGAGAGCCCTTTGGAGAAAGGCTGCTGGAGCCCGTCGTTTTCTCCGAAAGATGTTTGGCCCAGCACCTCTCACTGGGTGGGATTTCAGTGACGTAAGATGCGGGGCTTTTGTTGTGTTTGTTTGGGGTATGACAAGGCCACTAGGTGCACGTCACTCCCTGTCTCTGGTTCTCTTCCAACTCCTGAGGAAGATAGACACTGGAGACTTACTAAAGGCCACCCCGGAGGGTTGAAATCTCGCCTCCTTGACTTTATAACCTGATCTTTAGATAAGGGCTCAAAGCAACGAAATTGAACTTCAGAAATAGTAAATGCAGTGGCTGGAGTAGGAGAAGGGGAACAGTGCTAAAAACACCGCAAGTTCAGAATGGGCCTCCGTCCTGCTGAGCAGCAGCATCTGTTAAAGAAGAGAAAGAACAGAGATCTGGGAGTTTACTCAGCCAAGGAACAAATAGAAAGCAGAATGTTGGCCTTGATTCCACACATGAGCGGGGACGGACACAGCGTGGTGAGAGGCCACCTTGCGTAGCAAAGGGTCCTTGGGGAACGTGTCCCAGGCTGAGTGTCGGAGAACAGCAGCGAGCCCAGGAGTCCCAATCGCCCTCCCCTCCCCGAGAAGGTGTGTTCTTAGGGTGCAGGGAAGGGGCCTGCTGTGGGGCGGGGAGCCGTGGACTGGAGAAGAGGACCGTCATGGTGGAGGCCACAGGAAGAGGCAGCAGAAAGGTGGGGGGCAGGGGCTGACCTTGGTGATCTTCTAAGAAAGAAAACAGACGCACTTGAATGAAAAACAATTCATTTTAAATTGAGTTCAACTTTGTGTTCAGAGGTGCATAGTTTTTAGATGTCTCGATTCACAATAATGCAAATGGGAGACACGTGCTTAATTTCGTTCTCAAAGAAAACATCTTAAAGATCAAGCCAAGCCTAAAAAAGATCTGGGAGGATGAGACATCCTAGGAAGGGTAGAAGACCCAATTTTAGGGAGGAAAAGATGCAAGTCACTTACAGGCAGAACTGGCAGGTAGTGGAAGAGTTAGGTTCCGATCTTGGTGTATTTCCATCACCTTTTTCTGATGGTGATGGTGACGCAAAGCGGGTACTGCAAGGGGTGGAGCGCTCCTTTTCACTGAGTTTCTTTTCCGACTCACAGCACATCGGTTGGGGCTTGATTTTACCTTATGCTGGAATTGCTTTGTAAGGTTTGGTGTTTGTTCCACCTGTAAGTTTTCAGTTACACGTAACTATCAGTGGGAAGTAAGGACAAAAGTCAGGTGGCTAAGAAAGTGCTCTGTTCTCACACAAACAGGGTGTTTGTGTCTTTATCAAGAGGAAATGTGGGCTTCCTATTTTCATCCAAACACTTTCAGGCACTAACACAGTATCTGTGACATTTTTCTCAGCAAAGGAAATCCTCTCCACTTCCCATGACAATTTATTGAGTTACAAGAATAGCAGACACACAGAAAGCGTTAACGTGTGACACTCAGGAAGTCATTTTCTGAGCATCCTGTCACATCTTCAGATGTTAATTTAGTTCTGCCTGGGTAAAAATACATAGAAGATGTCTGGTGCACATGTGACCTGCATTTTATCACGTTAGGGTACAGATGGTACTGGTGGGGTTTGACAGTGACATGTCTGACACGCCTACCTGAGAGTGAACGGCAGCTTTCTGTTCGGAGGCCGGTTACTTAGTGGGGCTCAGGGGCAGACCAGAGGCCTTGTCTACCAGCCCGGCTGGGGCCTCGCCATGGTTGTGCACCCCACCGGTCTCTTCCCGGTTCTCGGTCGGGAAGTGCATCTGGGGGGGTTCCGGGGCTGTCTTGGTGGGGCCCCGCAGCTGGTGGTGGCAGGAAAGGACACTCGCAGCCGGGGTGGGTCTTCCTCCCGCGTGTGCCTGGCTGCTTGACTCCTGTGGCAGTTTCACTGATAAATGTGCCCCTTCTCTGCTCTGGTTTTTTTTGTTATGTTTTGTTTTTTTCCTTAAAATAGAAAGTGGGTTATACAAATAAGTAAGAAATTTGGGCCACATGCTTTTTTTTTTTTAAGTTTTTTTTTAAAGATTTTATTTATTTATCTTTAGAGGGGAAAGGAAGGAAAGAAATATCAATGTATGGTTGCTTCTTGTGAGTCCCCCGCTGGGAACTGGCCTGCAACCCAGGCATGTGCCCTGACTGGGAATTGAACCGCGATCATGTGGTTCGCAGGCCAACGCTCAATCCACTGAGCTACACCAGCCAGGGCCGGGCTGCATGCTTTTAAAAAGCCCAACTTATACAGCAAATATTAGAACTCACACTGTCTTCACCTTGTTCGGCGTTCTTGGATCCCAGGAAGCTTGTCTAGCTTCTGGTGCCTGTGCGCTGAGATGACAGTTCCCAGAGCAGGACCTCTGTGTCACACTGCCTGTGCATCCCTGGGGCCGGGGACAGCACCTGCTGCTTCGTGGGCCCTCGCTGCAGGCCTGTTGATTCAAAGGAGTGAATATTGTTCTACTTCATTTTTAAAATTTATGGAAATTTTTCAAATACACCTAAGAGTAGAGAGAAATACAATGAGCCCCCTTCTGCCACCCCTTCATTTCGGTGTTGTGTCATCAGCTTCCCCATGCTTTTCTGAGGGCTGGGGAGCGGGAGGCTTGTATTACTAGCCCTTTAAATTCCTCTGGAAAGTAGTTGTTGAACGTGGTTAAATGGGAATAAGTACTTGATCTTCACATTGGCACCAATCTTTAATTAAGCTACGTATTTGCCTTCTTGAGGAAGGGAGCATCATTCTGGGTTGGAAAAACAGATGGTGTGTGAGTGAGGGTAGTGAGGCGCTTGGGAAGATGGGTTAGGTCTGCCGTCTGGATTTTTTGTGTATCTGCACGTGGTTGCATCACACGTTCATTCACTTGACTACATTGAGAGCAGTTTTAGGTGCAGAGCAATATTGAGTGAAACATATAGCGTTCCTGAATATCCCTTACACACACTTCTGTGTGCGCACACACAACACACGCCCTCCTGTGCTGTCAGTGTCTCGAACTTCTCTCCGGGAACCTACACTGACACATGGTTACTACCCAAGGTCATCAGGGCTCACTCTCCCCTCCGTGCGTTGTGAGGGTTTGGACAGATGTGTCATGGTGAACACCCACCACTGTGTACTGCATGGAAGAGCTTCACCACCCTGAATGTCCCCCGTGTGCTGCCTCTTCGTCCCGCCCTCCCTCTCCCCCAGACCCCCCGTGACAGCTCACCTTCACTGTGTCTGTAGATTCACCTTTTCCAGAATGTCACACGTTCGGAATCATACACTTGGTAGCATACCTTTCCAGTTTCCTTCATGTCTTTCTGTGGCTTGATAGCTCATTTCTTCTCACTGCGTAATACTGTTCCGCTGTCTGGAAGAAGCCCAGCTCGTTTATTCATTCACCAGTTGAAGGGCAGCTTGTTGCTGGGAGTGAGAGCATGTCTAGTTTGGTGAGCAGTGCCACCCTGTCTTCCAGAGTGGCTCCCAGCAGCGAAGGAGGGCTCTGTCGCTCCATGCCCTAGCCAGCGTCTGGGGGTGGCAGGTGCGGGGTTTCAGGCATCCGGATAGGTGTGGCCTTGTGCAGTATTTTACTGTGTAGGTAGGTCATAATTTATTCACCTAGCGTCCTCTTCGTGAATATTTATCGCCCATTCCTTTAAATTCTGTAAACCAGCGCCGTTCGGTGGAACTTTCTGTGCTGATGAAAGGTCCTAGGTCTGCTGTGTCCAGTGTGGTGGCTGCTGGCATGTGTGGCTGCCAAGCACTCGCAATGTCCCTAAGGAACTGGCTCTTACATCTCATTTTATCTTGACTTAATTTTGAACAGCTGCACGCATCTGCTGTACGAGGCCGCACAGCTCTCAACTATGCCAGAGCCAGGCCAGGTCACCGAGCTGCTTTCAGTGTTTAGTGCTCGAGTCCCTTAAAGAAAGAACTGTGATGTGCTTCTTGAGTCTAATTCCGAGAGTTTCTCTTTCAGACGCGTCAGTCCACCTCCCCTACTCACCTGAATGACGTCTTTGCACCTTACCGCGCGTCTGGAGGGAGCCCTTGGGTACATTGCTGGTTCAGCTAAAGCAAGTGGCCTTTGCTGTCCCCGAGCTACCCAGCCTCCCTTTCACTCTGAACTTAAAGATCACGTGACATTTGTGGTTTATCTCTCGTAAAGCTCTTTTTGAAAACGTTTAGATTTTATACGAAATTTTGAGGATCTACCCTAAGATTTCTCTAAGAACAGCTTAATACTGGCCCTGGCCGATTGGTTAGAGTGCCGTCCAGGAGGGCAAGGTTGCAGGTTTGGACCACAGCAACCAGTGGTTGCGGGAGCAAATAAGTGGAGCCATAGACTGACATTTCTCTCTCCCTTCCCCTCTCCGTCCAAAACCAGTAAGTTAAAAAAGAGTAGATCAATACTGCGTACTCAGTACTTCCTTCTCACAACCCTATATACACACGTGTTCTACCTGTTAATAGGACACGGTATTGTCATGTGTGAGAATTCTTTTTATCTTCCCATGGGGAAATACATGCATTTAAAACTCTGCAATAAACATTCTACCTAAGTTTATAGAAAGGTACTTAAGGAATTAATAGTTGGCCATGTTTTATTCACTGTGAATCAGAATTTGGTTCTTTAGCCTCTTCTTTTGCTCTGCACGTGGAATGTTCTCCTCGGCTTTCTTTGGAGACCACGGCAGGTCTAATCTGGCTTGGATTTAGCGTGTGTTCTTCAGGATTTCCTAGTTCCGTGCGCGGTACCCTGCGGATAAACAGTGGCCGCTGAATGTTTTTGACTCTCCTAGAATAGCACTGTTCGGGTGTATGGCCTTGAGGGGAAAGTATACGTAAATTTAAGAGCAGTTCATTTTTCCTTTGTTTCCGCCAAGTTTCCGTCACTAGGTATTTTTAAATATTAGGGTACTTCTGTTTTTACATAGACTTCAGAATTAAGAATTGGGAAGGCATAAGGATATTTTGAGAAATTATTAACAAATTCCTTTGCCTGCAAGGAAGTAGGCCGGAACCAGGAAACCACTGATGTGGTAACCAGGATAACACACCAAACCATCTGTGTAACTCTTGGCAGGAATAGAATGACCAGACAAGGTCTTGGAGAGTGCTTGTTACCAGGTGTATAGTCAAAAAGACAGGCACATTCTCATGTGATGAACTTGGCCTAGTGCCTTCCGCACCCTGGAGGAGCTGCGTGTGCGGGCACAGCCGGCCAGGTGGAGCCCCGTTAGCATCGTTGGGAGACTGGGAAGGCACAGTGCTGACGGCAGAGGAGGTTAGCACTGCCTGGAGTTGCTGTCACTGCAAACCGCGTGTGAACTCCAGGAAACTGCCTGGGATTTCAGGTGTAAAACGACGATAAATATCCAGCGGTGGTTTGTGGCGGCGGTGCGAGGCCAGGCTCTTCAGGAAAGAATTCATGGGAGACCTTAGAAGAGACATGTGTTTCCTATTTAGCAGTGGACATGTAGAAAATCGGGGCCACCTTAAGATACTGTTTCTTGAGAATGGAAGGAAGAAGATGGAAGCTGAGGATCTTTTCTTGCTTTTTAAGGCATTGTTTGCAGTTTTCATGAAAAGCGGACAGAAATGGAACCTTAGCGAAAAGGCATCCAGTCTTGCACCATTAACTACAGTGTTAGCTGTGGGGTTTTTATAGATGTTTTGTTTTATTTTATTTATTTCTTTATTTTAGAGGGGAAGGGGGAGAAAGAGAGAAAGAGACATCGATTGTTGTTCCACTTACTGATTCATTCATTGGTTGCTTCTCGTATGTGCCCTGACCAGGGATCAAACCTGCAACCTTGGTGTGTTGGGATGACACTGACCACTTTGAGCTGCCTGGGCAGGGCCTTGTAGATGTTTTTTAGAATTATGTTCCTTTCTGTGTCTAGTTTGTTGAATGTTTTTGTCCAGAGTTGGGGTTGGATTTTTATCAAATGTGTTTTCTGTCTCGAGAGTTTGTGGATTTTGTCCTTTATTAATATGAGGTACTATATTGATTTTCATATTTGAACCAGCCGTGTGAAGGCCTTGACCACTGGGTTTTCTTCTGTTCTTTTTGTCCTTGTCATATTCATTACCGCCATTTTAACTAGGTGTGGGACAGAAAGAAAAAACTTGTAGTCACCGTGGTTCCTGACACGTTTTGTTTTTGTATTTAAATGTGTGCTTGGGGTGTGCTGTGCCCCCTAACCTGGAGCGCGATCACTAAAAGGTAAAACTGACAGTTCTTCTGACCAGGCACCTTCTGTGTAATGAATGAGTGAACTGCACGTTAATGTTACATGGCATTAAGTTCTAGCCGTGTGTTTCACTGAGTATAAAATCGTAACCTCTTAGAGGTTTTCAAGATGGCCTGTCTCCTCCAACGCATTCTTGATCTCCTGCCTCAGAAGATGAAGGGCTCCCCGGAGCCATTAAAATTTTTCTCTTCTCTGGCATTAATCACAGTGTATTGTACGTGATTGTTTTCTAAACTTGTTTTACTTATGTTTGACGATTAGCACTTAAACTTTTGAATGAATGAATGGAGTTAAGAAAACTAAGAATCATCTGGTCCTTTCCCCCAAATACTGCTGTATGTGAAACAACTCTTCTCCTGCCTGGTTTCCGGCATGTGCTGCGCCCGGACATCGTGAGTAGGGAGCTCAGTAAACAAGCAGTGAGTGAAACCTGCCTCCGGACCTTGACTGGCCCTGCTGTGGTTGTCGGAACTTCTGAGCCCTCTGCCCCACAGGCTGCACGCTCTGACCATGTCGTCACTCTCTGGTGTCACTCACGGAGAGGCACTCCCTTGCCCCGTGTGCTGCCTGCATTTTGAAAGGTTTTAAAGAGTATTTTAGAAGCCGCATGTACTTGGTGTGTCACATGCTTCCATGTGTGCTGATGTAATGACACATCCACTCAAGTTTTTCCATGTATGAGCCCGTTTTGGTTCAAAGTTGTTGTTTTTTAAGATTTTTTTTGTTCATCTTTAGAGAAAGGGGAAGTCAGGGAGAAACAGAGGGAGGTACGTGCCCCCACCAGGAACCAAACCAGTGACCTGTCCCTTTGTAGGGTGACGCCCACCTGGCTGAGACACGCTGGTCAGGGCATTGGTTCAGCGTTTCTGCCTGCTGATAAAGTTCTACTGGAATAATTAAAAATTTCCTTAGTTGCTAAGGTTTTCTAAATTTTTTAAATCATTAAAAATATGAGATAATTTTTGGACTTCCGCCAAGATGGAGGCATAGGTGGAAACACTGTGCCTTCTCCCACAACCAAGTTTGAATACAACAAAGGTTTAGTAAACAGAGACACAGCCAAAGAACAGAAAATTGAACTATACGGAAGTCCAACAACAACGAACCTTTCAACTGGGACGGTAAGAGGGGCGGAGCCAGCAGCAGAGCAGGGTCGGGCAGAAAAGATCCCCCAACCCAGGCTCACAGGCAGTCCAGACCCAGTCAGGGTGCGAGGCAGACTGACCGTGGTCGCACATTCGCGCACAGTGAGACGGACCGCGCAGGCCCCAGCGGGCAAACCCAGTGGTGGAGGGCTGACCGTGGTGGCACATTTGCATTCGCCTGCGGTGGGACAAAACGCACGGGCCCCAGTGACTGTTGCAGCAGCAGCAGCAGGAGGCGGCAGACGGGACCGCCATTGCTCCTCTCTGACCCCGCCCCCGTCTACAGCGTCACAACCCAGTGACTGAGTTGCCCTGCTCTGGTGAACACCTAGGGCTCCGATCCTGATACGTAACAGGCACGAACAGTTCAAAAGATGGCTCAAGAAGAACTCAAAGCCCCAGAGCCAATAACTCTAAGCGACCAAGAGATTGCCAGCCTCTCAGAAGCACAGTTCAAGACACTGTTTATCAGGATGCTCACAGAACTGGTTGATTATAGTCACAAATTAGAGGAACATATGAAGGCTAAACTAATTGAAATGAAGAGAGATACACAGGAAACCAATAGTGATGGAAAGGAAACTGGGACTCAAATGGAATGGACCAGAAGGAAAAACGAAACATCCAACCAGAAAGGAATGAAGAAATGAGAATTCAAAAAAATGAGGAGAGGCTTAGGAACCTCCAGGACATCTTTAAACGTTCCAACATCCGGATTATAGGGGTACCAGAAGGGGGAAAGAAACAGCCACGAGTGGAAAATGTATTTGAACAAATAATAAAGGAGAACTTCCCCAGTCTGGCAAAGGAAATAGACTTCCAGGAAATCCAGGAAGCTCAGAGAGTCCCAAAGAAGCTGGACCCAAGAAGGAACACACCAAGGCACATCATAATTACATTAGCCAAGACTAAAATGAAGGAGAGAATCCTAGAAGCAGCAAGAGATAAGGGGACAGTCACCTACAAAGGAATACCCATCAGACTGTCAGCTGATTTCTCAAAAGAGACCTTACAGGCAAGAAGGGGCTGGAAAGAAGTATTCCAAGTCATGAAATCCAAAAACCTACAGCCAAGATTGCTTTATCCAGCAAAGCTTTCATTTAGAATGGAAGGACAGATAAAGTGCTTCTCGGATAAGGTCAAGTTCAAGGAGTTCATCATCACCAAGCCCTTATTATATGAAATGCTAAAGGGACTTATATAAGAAAGAGATGATGAAAAATATCAACAGTGAAAGGACAGCAAACACACAGATATTAACAACCACACCTAAAACAAAAGCAAACCAAGAGGACAGCTAGATCAGGAGTGGAACCATAGAAATGAAGAACGCATGGAGGGTTAGAAACAGGGGAGTGGGAGGAGGAGAAGGGGGGAGAAGGCACAGAAAATAGCATAGATGGTAGGTAGAAAATAGATAGGGGGGGAGGGCGAGAATAGTAGGGGAAATATAGAATCTAAAGAACTTGAGACACATGGTTATAAACTAAGAAGGGGAGAATGGTGGGGGAGGGGGTGTGCGGGTGGAGGGGAATGAAGGGGGGAAATAGAACAACTGTAATGGTATAATCAATAAAATATATATTTAAAAAAACAAATGTGAGATAATATTTAATTGCTGTTCTGTTATCAGTTATTTTCTTTCATGTTAATAGGAAAACAAAATCATTTTGTCATACTAGCATTGTAAGTAACTAGAAAATGGTGGCATTTATACTAAACTGGTATTGTGTGGATCTTTGTCTCCAGTATGTCGATAATTCTTTGTTGTGCTTCGTTAATCACCCTTGATCTGCTAACACTATCTAGTAATCCTGAGGCTTTACTTCTCCCTGACACGGTTTGGGGTGCGGCAGGATGGTTTTCAAAGTACGCTAGAGAAAGGGGGTGCCCTTCTCCGTCACCTCCCTGTGGACTTTAATGTTTGTCCTCTTGGCTCCCCACCCGTAGTTGTCTTTGTCCATGACCAGAACATAGGAGAATTCTGAGTTTTAAAATTAAATGTAGAGTTAACATTTTAGAGAGACACACTGTAATCGCAGCAGCAAATGGTCTTGGGCACGTGGCTTATACTCTGTGTGCTTTAAAATCGGTGCTCCCACCTTAACGGGTTAGAGCAAGTGGACGTTTGGCCCTGTTTGAGTGGAGGCTGTTCCACAGCCTGTTGATGGGGATTCTTTCCTATTTTGGAGGCCCATGCACGTCCGGTTGGGGCGGGCGACGGGATTGGCATTGCGGTTGCTGAGGGACCCGGTGTCCCTTTATAGCAGCTTGATGGGTCAGTTTCCAGTTCTCTGCTTTTATGACTTGTGACTGTAGGACATTTTTATAAACAAAAAGTAGAAGGTCATTAACAGATAACAGAAGTTGAAAATAGAACAACCCTCATCAATTTCCTGAAACAGAACTCTTTAGGTGAATAAAAATGTAGGTAAGCATGCAATAATCGGCTTTGACTGAATTATGCAAGGTAGCAATATGGTGACCACAGAAAGCCTGGAGACTGTGACGTAGCGGTGGGACCGCACTCCAGTGGTCAAGAAATGCTTTCTTGAAGTTGGAAAGCCTGAAATTTAGGAGGCAAGTTCCTGTGTTTTTAAGGATTAGTTGAAGGTTTATAAATTTTATAAATGAAGACAGCAAGGGATTTTTACATGTTAATTGACATTGTGGTCCTGGGCCCGGCAGGCCACGGTGCGTGTGGGTGAGCCCTCCTCACTGGTCCAGTGGCCACGATTTTGGCACCTTGCTAGCAGACCTCTGAGAAAAGCCCTCCCGTGGCTAAAACCCAAGGTCAGTGCCACTCACATCAGTGGATTCAGCTTTATTACGGTTTTTCTGATGTTTTTTTCTCTGAAAAGGAACTCAGGAAGCATGGTTAATAAAGTCAGCCCGTTAGATTTCATTTTGTTTTTGTTGGAAATATTTCCTCCTATAAAGTTTAATGACCGTGGGTTTGATTGCAGAGATCACGTACCATACATAACCAGACCTGTCCCCGAGAGACCGTTTAAAACAGTTCCATTAGAATCCAGATAACGAATCAAAAACCGTGCTGTGGAATATAGTGAAAAAGGACTATTATGGTGTTTTGATATTTTTCCCCTTCATCCCCCAAGAATAGCCAGCGAACACAGTGTGATCTTTGTGTTGTCGTGGTGTGTTGACGGCAGATCGGAGGCTGAACGGCGGAGCTCCTGTGGCGGAGCTCCTGTGGCCGGGAGCCCATTAGTAACCGGTGTCCACCGCCCAGGGGGCCAAAGGGGTCGGATCTCACCAAAAAGGGTTCTCCTGCCCAGGGGTTTTATAGTGAGGTATTTGAGTGTTTTCATCTGAATGAGGACAGTTAGACAGTTTTTAAATCATCAAACAGGACCTTTGGAGTCTCAGTACCTTACACACATGAAATCCATGGTGCATTCACATGTGTTTTGCGCATGAGTGGATTTACTGGTGAAATATTTATCGAACGCTTCCTGCTCGGCAGGTGGTGTTCTAGGCGCTGGAAACTCACCTTGTAGAACAGGTGGGGCTGCTCTTCTCCCAGAGGGACAGGAACTTGGGTCTTGTGTTCCGGAGCAGTGGCAGTGGTGTGCTTCTGTCCTGAGAGGGCAGATGGCTCTCTTTGGTCACACGCCACATGCCGTAGTTTTGCAGGGGACGATGAACGACTGTGGTGGGGGGGGCGGTGCAGACACCCTCAACGTGGCCCTCAGAAGGTGCCCAGGGTTTCCCCAGGTGCCTCCTGTGCTTGTTCCCCCTGGGCCCTGTTTCCTCCCACCCTCGCCTGCTCCCCCGTGGACCCGGTGCCCTCTCCGTGTGTCTCTGCACAAGGCTGAGTGTGTCTGCCTGTGTGCACTGGTGGTGCTCGCGGCTGTGTGCTCCCATGAGACTTTAAACTCCTTCCGGGAGCTCACATTCAGTAACTAGGTTTAGCACGGTGCTCTGTGTGTGGTGCTGTTCGGCGCTGACTTCAACTCCTGCCCTTAAAAAGTGTTCCACGCAGAGGTTTTAAAGATGCTTGCCGTTTCTTGAAGGTTTGTCTTCTACAGTTAGAGTTGAATCCCTTTGTATATGTAATTTTCTGCCTTCAAAAATTTTTTGGTCCAGGTTCTACTAATACGAAACTTGTTGGTAGGACTCTTTCTGTGCTATTAAGAGTTGCTTCTCGTGCTCACGAACCCAGCAGTCTTCAGTGGTTAGAGGTGGGGTCATTCTCTCTAATCAGGCAAAATAATATAGTGATATTAGTATGGCTGTTTCTAACATTGTTTGTTTGTTTGTTTGTTTATTGAAGAGGGCATTAGGGGCCATTTTTCTTGGCTGTAACTCTCCTCCTCCCACCTACCTTTTCCTAAAAAGTTTGTACTAGATTGAATCATTTCCACTGCGATTGCTGTTGTTTTCCCGTGTAATTGGTTACTCCCAAAGTTCCTAGGCAGGTAGTCGGTGGAAGCTCCGTGTGGTCAGAGGCCAGTGTTCTCTTTTCTGAATCCACACTCCCCAACCCCCACCAAGGATTTCAGTGGCATCGCTTCCCGCTGGACCAAAAGTTTCCGCAGTGGGCAAGCATCTGCATCAGAGCCAGAAAGTAAAAAGCAGCCTGTACCTCGTGGCTCACGCGCCGAAGTGCCCAGATTTGGCTTGTTGGTTGTAGGGTCTGTTCAGCCCTTTGCTCCTGAGCCTTTCATTGGGACCAATTCACAGATCCTGGCATCCTGTTCTAGGTTAAGTTTACAGAATTATGTGTACAGAATTTTAATTTTTAATGAATTAAATGAAGTGGACCATGCAAGAGTAAGTGTAGTTATGAAGTAAACTGGTTGAAAACCCCTAAAAAAACTACGTCTCATTTTAGACTTTTGTTCTTCATGAGTGGCAAGTATAAAAACTGTACACCATATATGTGCTTAGAGACTTTAATATTGTTTTGAATGAAAGAGGCCAGAGATGAATGGGTGGACATTGTCATTATAAGTACGCGAATTGTTTGTGCTCTCAGTTCTGACGTAAGCGTGTTCATGGATGTCTTTGCTTCCTGCCCTGAGTCTTCCTCTCACCGGCCTCAGTAGCTCCTACATTATTCTCTTCCACTACCCGCCTGTCAACCCTACGTGTTGCAGTGACTTCCGATACTGCTGCCAGAATCAGGATTTAAAAATCACATGTAAGGAAATCTGGCTGTGAGTAACAGACTCGCAGCTGAGCTGTGAGGACGTGCATTTGCTAACCTTCGCCGACACCGGCAGGTGCTGGGCCCCGCTCCCAGGTGGTGCTCCTTCTTGGACAACCTGACGGAGGAGTTGGAAGAGAATCCGGAGAGCACGGTATACGATGACTACAAGTTCGTCACCAAGAAAGACCTGGAAAACCTAGGTAAAAAGTCATTTGGTAAAGCGATGATAAGAGTGTTGTATCTCTCCCTGTTTGGTGGTGGTGGCGGACGCTTTACAAGTGGTGGAGTCACTTTGGTCTGATTTTCCAAGTCTCTGCCCAGCAGATGTTACACATGGCTCACATTGTCAGATTTACAGTGCGCTCAGAGGGAGGCTCAGGGGAGTTCAGCCGCTGAAGCTTTTTTGCATCGTGACTGAGTGAGGAGCGGCGCTCCCTCTGTGTGGAAAAAGGGTCTGTCGAGAAAGCAGCGATGTACTTTTTCAGGTGCCAGTTGAATATAATCAGTTGTAAAGCACCTTAAAGACTGCAGGTGACTGATTTCTGGCTTCCTGTCGGTTTGCTTTTTAAAAGATCCAGTCCAAGACTTGGAACCCGCAGACTGACTCCTCCGATGTGCAGACCCCACTGGGTGCTCTAGGTTCAAAGACTGCAGACCGAGAAACACCTCTTGATAATAGGCGGTACTGGAGCAGGGCTTGCATGTGCGGGCGGGATGCGCTCCCTCACCCCTCCCAGCTCCAAGGAGCGGACACTGTTGTGGTGCCACTTCGTCAGTAAGCAGGCTGAGAGTGGAGTGAGTTGCCGAAGGCTTCAGTGCCTGTACAAGTGAGGGCTGGAATTTGGCCGGGAGACCTCGCTCCTGGCCTCGGGCTCTCCAGCCTGTCAGAAGAGCGACTTCATCCCAGCACGGGTCTGCAGGGCAAAGCGAGCAGGTGCTGCTAATCCCACTCCAGAGGCGGGAAGAGGTGACGCAGCAAATCACGGAGAACGGGATGCCCAGGGAGGGGCCTTTCCCACAAGTCTACGCACCTTAGTTGTCCGTGAACAAGTAGGTGTGCAGCAGCAGCTGAGTGGTGAAAGAAAATAGGGTTGTGTAATAAATAGGTGTATTTGGTTCAGATGTATTTAGATAAAATGTAATTCGGCTCACTTTTAAAACTGAAAATAGGTACAATATTCAACAAAATATGTTATACTAGGAGTTTTTTCATGTACACTATTAGTATTTTATAATACTAAGTGAGCCATTGGCTATCATTTTTCAACAGATTTCACCATCACATATAAACCTTTAAAATAATTTATATTAAAAGTAGAAGTAAGGCTTCGTAATTAACTTCTCTTATTTCTTAAGATTATTACTATTAAATACTTACAGGTTCTGACTTTCCCCACCTATGGCCTTTAGCAGTTCCATAACTTGGTGTTTCCCAAAACGTGTTTCATGGGCTAGTGTGACTGCAGGAAGCACTTGGGGAGAGAGCGCGCAGTGGCCAGTGTCGCGGGCATTGGAGACGGATGGACACGGGTCCACATCCCACCTCTACTCTGGCTTGGCCGGTGTACTTGACCTCAGCGTGCCTTGGTTTCGTCCCCTCCAGAACGGCAGTAGCAGCAGCACCCGCCCTCGGGGTGCTCGGCGGCCGACGCACATCGTGTCTGAAAAGTACTCAGTGTGGTGCCTGGACGTAGTCAGTGAATGTTGGTTATTACTTAAGAGATTTCTTTCTGATTCACTTCCCAGGGCTCACGCATCTCATCAGCTCGCCCTTTCTCCGGGCATATATGCATGGGTTTTTCATGGACATAAGACTCTATCACAAGGTAACACAAAAGCACAGTCACTTTGGGTGGTTGGTGAGCATCCGTAGCCATGTCTTCTTTACTTACTTGCATTTTCACAAAACATACTTGATTGTAAGAAATCTGTCTGCTCTTTGACATAATAGTGACAGTGTATATGAAATTGCTGCTAACTACAGTTCTTTACAGTTTTTTTTATTTTTTCATTTTAATTTTTTTACTTTGAAAAGGTGAAACTGATGGTAAACCCATTTGCTTATGAAGAATATAGGAAAGATAAGATCCGACAGAAGATAGAGGAAACTCGGGCACAGAGAGTCCAGCTAAAGGTGAATATTGTACTCACCACTGAATTTACTAGAGGAAAGAACTTAATTTTCATTTTGTTGTTATTCCAGAGGAACCTGCCATCCATTTCTGAGTTTTTCCATCGTTTACTGGTACTTTAGGTATATTTTATTTGTCGTGCGGATGGATGCTGTGCAGTTTTATTGTGACAGACTCCATTGCAGTAGTATTATGGAAAATCAGTGGTATTGTGGGAAATCATGTTAGAGGGACTGACGTCATCTCTGCTGCGCCCATCCAGTGGCATCTTCCGATAGACATTCGGATCTGGGGGGTGGGGCTCTGTTGAGCCCCATTTATTACTGATAGCCAGCTGAATCCTAGGCCAACAGTGTGAGCCGCCAGAGAAACAGGCCATGCACAGTGCCAGGGTCCAGGCTGCTCCTGGGAACCCCCACTCTCCTGGGGCCACCGTTGCTGCCAAGGAGAGCAGTGTCTCGTGTGGTGCCAGCTCAGCAACAGGCGGGCGGCACCGGGCGGTCCATCTCCCCGAGGCCCCCCAGCCCCTCTGGCAGCCCCTGTTGATTGAGGTTGCCCCACCACATGATGTCGTCCCCCCCTCCCCGAGCATTGGCTCTGACACACGCACACCCTCTCTCGGTGCAGAAGACTTTTCCTCGTCCGGGGCATCTGTTAAGTGTTCAAGAGTCAGGAATGAGTGCTTGGTGGCAGGGGCGCTGGGCTGTGGAGTGCCTTTGTCCAGCTCTTTGCTTTTTTAATGAAGCTTGTCTTTCCTCTTCAGAAATTGCCAAAAGTTAACAAAGAGCTGGCACTGAAATTGATTGAGGAGGAGGAGGAGAAGCAAAACTCCGCACGGAGAAAGAAAGCCAAGGTGAGATTTTGTAAGGGCGGTTTGCAAAGCGTGCACCCCTGGTTTGCTTTTTGGCGGCCGGTGACCCACACCAGGCCCCGACCTGAGCTACCGTTGAAGTTTGTCGGGCTGGTTGGTTCACAGTGTTATCTCCCATAATGAAGACCTTCAAAACCACTCATGAATTAAGGAAGGAGTCCTTCCCTATAATTGTAAAGAATACTTGAAAGAATTGTTAAATCCATCAGCAGTTCATTAGTCTTGCCTTTGAACTCTGCTCGTCAAACCCTCAAGAGCTGTAATCGGTCTGCTGCCTCCGGAGCTGAAAGTCAGTGAGGTGCAGCTATGTTCTGCTTTGGCTCCAGCGGGAATTCCACGGAGGCAGACAGTGAAATATGCTGTCCCGGTGAAATGGGAAGTCCCAAATATTGGCCCCAGGTGGCTCCCGGTGACACCACCTACGTCTAACAGGTGTTTGCCGCCAGTTGCTGCGGACCCACAGTGGACAGCGACCCACCTCATAATGTCAGGACGCATTATCTGGGCCTTATCCAAACTCGGAAGTGTGGTGGTATTAATTCTAGTGAAAAGTTAATCCATCTGTTCTTTGAACAGATAGGTGCCGAGCGTGGTGCTCAGTAGGCAGGGCACCCGTGACCCATTGGTTTTGTGAGGGCTTGAGTTTCGTTAGAGCCATTTTTGATTGCAAGTGTCTTTTTCCACCTTTTCTGCCAATTGTTTGTTGCCCCGAGTCCGTGTAAAGTGCCGCTCTCGGACTCTGCAGCAGCTCGGTCATGGGGGGCAGCCGTGCGTGACCTCTGCAGGCCAGGGCTCTGAGTAGCCTTGGGGGTTACTCCGCACCATTAAGAGTTCACATAACAGTTCATCTCTCTGGGGGGAGGTACGATCATGCGTGGACACTGGGTTGCATCAGGTCAGTTCTAACCAAAAAAATTGTTTTGGGCTTTTACTGCAGCGGTTCACACACGGTTCTAGAGACCGGATATCTCTCCGAGGTTGGTTGGGGGCGTCGGCTATCCCGCTGTTTTTTGTCTCTCTTGCCCTCCCTTCCCTCCCCCTCCACCACTTTCACTTCCCCTGAGATAAATGTTTTCCCCTTTTCAGCTGACTGTTTTGGTCTAAAACTCTGTCTCTTAGTAGTGTCCTCTTGACTGGCACATGCCAGGCACTGTCTCTTGGCAGCCGTCCCTCCCAGCACCGTCCCGCTGTGGCTTGAGGGGAGTCAGCCTGTCTGTGGTTGTGACTTTGCCTGGGTCCCACTTCCGGGCGGCCCTTCCCGCAGAGCCCCCATCTTCCCTGGACACCATGCCTGGCTTTGTTTGTTTTCTCTGTAGTTACCACTGCTGAGCCCTCAATTTTGTGCCCGTTGTCCGAATCACATCTCAGGATATTTATGTGAGACCAGTTGTTAGAATAATTTTGTTTTGCTGAAAAGTCTCTTCTAATCTTCCTGCCCTGCCATCTAGACTGGGCATCTGGGAAGCCTGTCCTTGGCCAACATCCTGGGACTCACTCCCTGCACCCCGCCATGCGAGGTGGGGTGGGGGTGAGGAGAGGGTCAGCCCTGTAGGTTCTGAACAACAGGTTAACCCCACGTGCTTTTCTCCTCAGGGCGTTCCTGGGGGTTTCTCCTCCAAAGTAGGAGAGGGAGGCGGGAAAGAGGAAGAGTCCGAGGAAGTTCCCGGGGCTGGCTCTGTGCTGCCTCTCAGTGCTGGCCACTCGTTGGGCCCTCTCAGTCCAGACACTTAGGGCCTTTAGCCGGGAAACTTTCTTGGAAAAAAAATAAGTGGTTTCTCTCTGCTGTGATCCATGGCCACGGTTCATGAGCAAGGGAAGAGTTCAAAGAGCTGAAGGGACCCTCTCAGGCGGGGGGCGGGGGCCTGGCCACACTGTTGATTTAGGAAAGCTCCCAACAGCAGTTTCTTCGCGGCCCCTGTCTCGATGGTTCAGATTCTCCTGCTTGGAGAATGGCAGCCCACCACCAGCATTCTGAGAGGTGAGGCCTGGAGCTGGAGGGCGCAGGGGTGTTGGCGGGCGGGGCAGCTGCCCTTGCCCTCAGGGTGCTGCTAGCCCGGCCGATACCTCCCCTCCACAGACGAGGCCTGCAGTTAGACAACCCACGTGCTAGGCCTTCCTTTTTTGTTCCAAAATTTCATTGCTCTGGTTCCCTTTTCTGTCCTCTTCATCCTTCAGGGCCTGTGGCCTCTGAAAGCCCCCTTTCTGTTGTTTTAGTGGGGTGTTAGCGGAGCGTAGCATGAGGTGCTTGTGTTCAAACCGCGTCATTACTCAGGAGTCTGCATCGCCTTCATCTCCCCGGGACCACTGTGTTGGAAGAATGGATCTGTTTTAAATGTCGGACATTCCTCATGTATGTTACCGTGTTAGCACAAACTGTTAATGAGTTTCCTACTCAGATGGAAAGATACACTGCTTTGAGGTTGGGCCGTGGTATAAACAGTGCTTAGAGATGTTTCCCAAATTTCAGGGGCAAGTGTTTAGGGTGTACACGTGAGTATTTATGGGGCGGATCACTAGCCAGACGTTTGTAAACTCCTGTAGAACATCACTAGCTACACCTTATCCAACTTTAAAAAAAAAAAATAGCTGTGAAAACCAAGCAATTAGACAAGGAAAACTCTCTGGGGGAAATATTTTTGCAGCTAGGTCAGAAGAGTTTTTATTTATAAATGTTTCTCCAATGCATACTTGTCTTTAGGCAAAGCAATTTATTTGTTAAAAAGTAAGAAAAATCTTTAGAGTACTAGCAACATGTTCTTTTAAACATGTTTTTCTGTTTTCTATTAAATATTGTTATTTAATAAATATAGTAAGATGAAAAGGAAATTTTTTCTTGGGTTCTATTTATTTTTTTACCTGAAAATATATAGTAGGTTAATAGCTATTCATTTGAAAATACTTAGATCTTTGGCAATGTTGCCTATCCTGTATTTACAGGTAACTCCAAAATTCATACAATTGAGCCCCTCGCCTCGGCCTGAGCCCAGGCCTTGCACCCAGGCCTCTGATGGTTCCTGTCCGAACCTCGGTGGCTTCATGAGTCAATGCCGTAGGCTTCACCAGTCTTACATGGAACCGTTTCTTTTCTGCTTGCTCATTTTTTTAGTTCACTGGGTTTTTTAAAAAAGACTTAATATTTTAGCGGGAGTTATAGGTTCATAGAAAAATCTAGGGGAAGGCACAGATCCCCACAAACTTCCGTCCCCACACACGCATAGCCTCCCACTGTTCATGTCCCGCCGAGAGTGCCTTTGTTATAGTGCTCAGCCTTCATTTGCTCTTGGTGGTGTGTGTGCCCCAGGCTTAGACAAGTGGACAGTGACATGCACCCACTGTCACAGTGTCACACAGGGTGGTCTCACTGCCCTGAAGTCCTCTGTGCCCCACAGGTTTGTCTCCCACAGCCCCTGGCCACTACTGATCTCACTTTCTCCACGGTGTGACCTCCTCCGTGTCACAGAGCTGGAGTCGTGCAGTGTGTGGCCTTTCCAGACTGGATGTACTTCAACTTGATGTACACGTTTAAGTTCCCTCCATGTCTTTTCGTGGCCCGATAGCTGATTTCTTTCCAGCGCTGAATTATACTCCACGGTCTGGATAGACCGCAGTCTGTGTCCGACTCACCTCCCCGAGCACACCCGGTTTCTGAGCACAGTGTCTGGCTTCTCCCCCACCCTCTGCTGCTGCTGCTGCTGTCCGGGACGGCGCCTGGCTCCTGAGGCCCCCGGCTTCCGGTCACTAAGCTGGACGCTTGAGGAAGATTGCTTTCTTTTTTTTTTTAAGATTTTATTTATATGTTTATTTTTAGAGAGAGGGGAAGAGAGGTAGAAAGAGGGGGGAGAGAAACAATTACATGTGGCTGCCTCTTGAACTGCCCCGCCCCCCCCATCAACCCAGGGACCTGTCCCACAACCCAGGCATGTGCCCCAATTGGGAATCAAACCAGTGACCCTTTGGTTTGCAGGCCAGCACTCAATCCACTGAGCCACACCAGACGAGGTTGAGGGAAATTTCTAACCTTGCTTCTTACTCTTTTCCTCACATCTCCTTTGTAGCATCTGTCGGCTCTAACCTAAAAACACGTCTCACGCACATCCTTCCCTTACACGGGGTTGTTCCCCCCGTAGCACCACTGTCCTCACTCAGCTTGGCTCTCCTCTCGGTTTCCTGAAGGGGCCACCCAGTCTTCCTTGCAGGCCCGGCCTCTGCGTCAGCACCTGTCACACCCCGTGCTGCTGGAGACTCAAGCAGGGTTCTCTGCGTCACCCAGAACTCTGGAAGCACGCTTCTGTCACTCCGCCGCCTCTTCCCTTCCCTAGCGCTTCCCTCCCCTACAGAATACAGGTCATAGCATCGAGCGTCCTTTACAGCCAGGTCCCAGCAACAACCCAAAAAGGCTCTGCCTGAGGTCGCCGTTGTTCTTGCCCCATCAGACTGTTCCCCGGCTCGGTGGGCTGGAAGTGCTCTTCCCATGTCGCTCTCAGAACCTACCTGTGTCTTGGCCCTGCCCCCTGGTGCCACCTCCCCGACGAACCCTGCTGAGGTGTCTCTTGTTCACGTCGCTCTCGGCCTCCCCCCCTAGAGCGCCGTCCACTCCGCTCAGCGTTTCTCCTAAGGTCCCGTGTACGCACCATGATTCCTTTCTCATTAGGTTGTGGGTGAGCGCTTTGGGGTCAGGAGCGGGACCTCACCTCTGTTTCTTCCTCTAACCTGTGCCTGTCCTGGAGATGAGGTCTGGTCACTGCCTGGTATGTGTTCACTGTGATATGTGTTCACTGTGATATGTGTTCACTGTCCATCATAGAATGCAAGGTGAGAGCGTGCCAGATTTTTAAGTGCACACTAGTGAACAGCCCACATTCTGGAATGTCTCGTGATTTGACAGTCATGCATGTGTGCATAGCCACACTACACAAGCACAGGCTTGGAGCTTGGCTGCTTGCAGCCGTAACACTCTCAGGAGCAGGAACAGTCCTGTCTGTCCGGGAGCTGAGTGCACCGTGCACAGGTCAGCATTTCCAGTGGGTGTCCACCTTGTTAACCTTGCCAATCACACTAAGTAGGTTGATTTATCTGTTTTCCAAGCCTGTAGCAGATAAGGGACAATGCAGAGCCCAGAGTGTGGAAGACTCACCCGTCGAAGGAACTGGTGAGGGTACATGTGGTCTTGTAAACGCTCTGCTCAGAGTGGTGCGTGTATAGGGGAGGCAGGCCTGAGCTCCCCAGATGGGCTTGATAGCAAAGTTCGACTATGTCAGAATGACAGGGGCTTTGCCCTTGACAAAGTTAAACAGCCTAGGGAAAACTGACGAGACTCTTCTGAAAGGGGTTGAAATATTCCTGTTTCCAAACGACACACCTGGAGCGAGTAAACCCCCACCAGGTCAGTCTTGATGTGTGCTGCTTCTTCCAGTTTTGGAACATGAAATTCAAGACTCACTAGTTTTAATTCCATATATTAACTGTGCCCGTTTTGCCCTGACTGGTGTGGCTCAGTGGGTCAGGTGTCCTGCAAACTCAAAGGTCGCTGGTTTGATAACCGGTCAGAGCACGTACGTACCTGGGTTGTGGGCCAGGGGCCCAGTTGGGGGCTGGGAGCATGCGAGAGGCAACTGATAGGTGTTTCTTTCCTTCCCTTCCTCTCTCTCTAAAAGCAAATAAAATCTTTTTTAAAAAGCCATGTTTGAAAAACATATTTCCTTGGAAGGTGGTTTTGCATTCAAAATGTTAATGTAAGAAAATTCTCTCTGATGTATTAAGTATAAAGTTAGTCAGAAGTCCTGTCCTTAGCTCCTTACATATGATGGCCAAGAAACGAGTGTCGTCTCTGAGACAGAGGGCTAGCGTTCCGTGTGGGCGGGGGACAGAGCAGGGGCAGCCGGGAGCTGCACGAAAGGACCGCGTGAAACATTCTAAAGCCGTTGTGCCAGTCGAATTTTACTCAGATACTAACTTCAAACTTACATTCTTCTTNAAAAACATATTTCCTTGGAAGGTGGTTTTGCATTCAAAATGTTAATGTAAGAAAATTCTCTCTGATGTATTAAGTATAAAGTTAGTCAGAAGTCCTGTCCTTAGCTCCTTACATATGATGGCCAAGAAACGAGTGTCGTCTCTGAGACAGAGGGCTAGCGTTCCGTGTGGGCGGGGGACAGAGCAGGGGCAGCCGGGAGCTCTGAAACCAGCTCTGAGGGACATTTGTAGTGATCTGGTAAGTCACACCACGTGCAGTTTGTCAATCTGGGACCGCGTGAAACATTCTAAAGCCGTCGTGCCAGTCGAATTTTACTCAGATACTAACTTAAAACTTTTACATTCTTCTTACAGAGCCTTCCTAACATTCTTGCTGATGATCGGTTTAAAGTTATGTTTGAGAACCCTGACTTCCAAGTAGACGAAGAGAGTGAAGAATTTAGGCTTTTGAATCCACTTGTTTCAAAAATCACTGAAAAAAGAAAGAAGAAACTAAGACTCTTAGAGCAACAAGAACACCAAGACCAAGTAATGTACTGTCGTGCAGAATTTGCCGCTGTTTCTTTAGTATAAAACGTTCTTTGTAAGTTAGCATAGTCTTTCAGTGCACTTGAGAAGTGACTGGTCCGACCTTCAGCTTGGGCTATGTCTTGTTTAATGGCAGGCATCACTCTCACGTACTTGGATGGGCTAAGGCTGTTTGAAAGAAGATAACGGGTGGGGGTTTGGTCGGGGAGAGGACCTGCGTCTCACTATTTTTACCCTCAGGAAGAGGAGGAAGAACCGGAAGGAAAACCGAGCGACGCGGAGAGCTCCGAGAGTTCGGACGACGAGAAGGCCTGGGTCGAGGAGGTCAGGAAGCAGCGCCGGCTGCTCCAGCAGGAGGAAAGAGCGAAGCGGCAGCAGCAGCTCAGGGAGGACCGGCAGACTGTCCTCAAGCCCCAGTTTTACGAGATCAAAGCAGGCGAAGAGTTCAGAAGCTTCAGAGACTCAGCCACCAAGCAGAAGCTGGTGAAGTGAGTAGCACCGCCCACGGACATCAGGGCCCTGCCCCTCCTCGCTGCTCCTGGCCCTGAGGCTCCCCGCCTTCGGGCCTTTGAGGGGAGCGAGGCCCTGGGAACATCCTGGGCTTTGTCGTGCTGCTTTGTAACAGCTTTTCCATCTGTGTTTCGAATGCAGGGAGCCGTGGGGTGTAGCCTGTGAGTGTTGGCAAATGCATGCTTACCAGTTCTGCTCTGCCAAAGCCACACTCACACTGTCCTCGTCTGCTCCCATCGGGTCCCCTAACCTGCAGGCGTCTGTCTGCTGTCCACCCTACAGATCAGTAGTCTTTTGCACAGTGGCAACTGAGCTGACCTTCTTTGCCTCTTAGCAAGTTTTGTTTTGTTTTGTTTAAGATTTTATTTGTTTATTTTTAGAGGGGAAGGGAAGGAGAGAGGGAGAGAAATATCAATTTATGGTTGTCTCCCGTGCGTCCCCTGCTGGGAACTGGCCTGCAACCCAGGCATGTGCCGTGACTGGGAATCGAACTGCGATCCTTTGGTTCACAGGCCTGCGCCTAATCCACTGAGCTATACCAGCCAGGGCTTAGCAATTTATTTTTAAAAGTTAGAATGTCAGTTATCTTTACCTGCTGCGGTCCAGCCGCAGCTGGGTCCAGAGGTTCCTGAAAGGTGGGTAAGGCATCGGCGATGGAAGACAGACACCCAATTGGATGCTGGAGAACAGCCAGCCTCTGTGGGACTGACCGAACTCCTAGTTTGATTTAGGCTTTATTTTTATAGAGATTGTTGTATAACATTAAGGAACAGGTGTGTGGCATGATCAGTCAAGTAGAAAAAACAAATACCAGGAAAAGTACAAGAATTTCCATAGTTTCAGTTATGTTAAACAAAAGTTGTTTTGACCAGGAGAACCATTAATCAGACAATTTGAAATAGCTCTGTGTACAGAGTTTGAATGTCTTATTGTCTATTAAAGGTCTTAGAATTTGACATGGGGCAAAAGGTACGCTAGACCAAGCAGAGGTTGGGAAATTCATTATAAGTCTTTGTGATGTGTAACTTAGCTATCTATCTTTCTGTCTAAAATGTACTGTGGACTCTGACTCCTTCGCAATTGTTTCTTCGTGCTTAGTTTGTCCTGTTTCTTTGTCTGTCTAATTCTAATTGATATAATTCCTATTCAACGTAAAGGAGGGGCTGCTACTCCATCAACTTTTAGACATTCAGGGGCTATTTCATTAGAGGGGATTTTGTTCTCTGGTCAAGAAATTATTTTGTACATTGTAACTGATTCATGAGTTCTTTTATGGGGACAGTGGGGATAATTTCTTATTCAGGTTTATAAACACCTTGTTTATACAATTCTGGGCATGATTCAGTAGTCTGGGGAGAACTGGTTGTCTCTTCAGAATTTCTCTCAAAGTTAATCATTGACTCACTACGAGCCTCTTTCTCCTCATGGCCTGTTCTTAGGAGAATCGGGGTGCAAAGTAAGACCATGAATAATATCAGCAAGGAAATTACTAAGAGCAATCCCCCAAAATCACCCCCCCCTTTGTATGCCACGTCTCTTCCATGAAGATGGATTCCTTGAATTCCTTCTTTCCACGTCCGGACCTTGTCACACAACATGGTTCGAAGAGGACGTGGCATTTACCCTCATCTTCATTTACCTGATTGTTGAAAAGGTCACTTGGAGAAAATTGCCAGGAATTTTAAGCCTTTTGTGGGCAAACGGAGAGATTAGAGTGGTATTCTGGAGCAGTGAGGTCCACCAAGGCGCGGATTATTTAAACTTTGGAGGAACTGCCAGGCTGCTTCCAGAGAGGCCGCTCCCTTCCACGTCCCCACGTGTGCGCTTGCACCTCACCCCGCACCCCGCCCCGCCCCCGTGGGCGCTGCTCTCCATCTCTCTCTGGGCCGCACTCTGAAGCGCCTTCTCTGCTCGTGTCGGGCTTTGCTTACTTCATTCCTCGCGCCCGAACCGGTGCCCAGATGGGAGCAGGCACAGAGGGAGCCCCGCAGACACAGCCTCCGTGCCTGTGCCCAGGAAGCAGATCCTTTCAGGATCTCTGAGAAAGGACTCATCCCCCCTCCCCCACCCCCACTGCCTGGGACCAGGCTGGGGCAGCTGTTTTTAGTGTCACCGTGGTAACGGGGCCTGGCCTGGGAGTGGGAGGGTGACTGACCTTGGGGCTGGTCATCTGCTGCCTATGGGTTCAGCAGCAGGACACGAGGTAAAAAACAAAGGTGAAAATTTAGTGACGAAATAATAGTGAAGTTAATACGCTGCACTTGCACTCTTCACTAAGTTAAACATTTTTTGAGAAGAGGAGCTGTATAAATAGTAACGCTTTTATGAGCTTGAAAGGAAACCCTGCTGTTCGATGGCCTCTGGCAGGAGTAGCCTGCGGTTTGCCGGCGTCCGGCACAGAACTGCTTATCGCATCCCGGTGTCGACTGGGTGGTTTTGGCGAATCCTGAACTTGCAGTATCTTCATGTTGTTTAACGAAGCACTGATCCTTGTCCTGCCGGGAACTGAAGTGGCTCCTTAGGTTGGTTCTGGGAATTACCAGGAGGTGGACAGTGAAACACAGCAAAGTCGAGTGTGTCATGTGTGGGCGCTCACTTCGACCTCCCGGCTCGACAGCCGTGTCCGTAAAAGGGAAGAGCGAGTAGTGAATTGCAGCTCAAACTTGAGTCAGTTCTCTTCTTTGCTTGGCACAGCGACCTGGCTTTAGATAAACGTGCATGTCTGTCGACACCTTTCTGTGGTGTGCTCTGCTCCGTGTGTGAGTTCATTCATCCGCTTCTCTGTCAGTCCCTCCGCCTGCCCACTCACCACTCAAGCATCCCAGGAGAGCCTGGTGTGAGCCACGTGCCACTCTGGCCTGGGGGTCAGGAGGGAGGGCACAGCCCACGGGCCTGTCGCCGTCCCTTCTCACTGGGGCTCCACGCACCGTGAGGAGGCACGTAAAAGGCGCATCGGGAAGAAAGGGTTTCGGCTGGAGGCTGACGGAAGCCTCTGTACAGGGCTGGGTTGGATCTTGCCTTTTCGGAGATGAGCAGGTGAACACCAAAAACAGGGTGGGGAAAATGTGTTGTTTAGGCAGCGGCCACAGTGCAAGCGCCGGAGCGCACTGCGACCACTGAGGGGACAACTGTTTTCGTGCAGGGAGAGTGCAGGCCAGCTGGAGGGAGAGGCCGGAAGGATGCCCTGGGCCCAGCAGGCCCTGCAGAGCAGGGGCAGGTTTCCAGCCCTAGTTTAGGAGACCGGGTCCACCTGTATTATGTAAATCCTTAGAGAAGCAACGCGTGCTTGTTGTCCAAAATAATGACAAAACCGTTTCCCAGAGATGGTTAGCAAGAAATCTGTTTTAGAAAATTTAGGGGCAAATGGGGCACTTGGGCCCAGCTAAGAAACTACACCCAGGTTCCAGCTGGAAGTGACGGAAGCCTGACGCGTGAACTGGAGAGGAACAGACACACTGAGACCCAAGTCCCCTCCGCCTGAGACCAAGGGAGAGAAACAGCAGTCACCCAAGGCGGTCTCAGG
This sequence comes from Sturnira hondurensis, assembly GCF_014824575.4. Taxonomy (NCBI): domain Eukaryota; kingdom Metazoa; phylum Chordata; class Mammalia; order Chiroptera; family Phyllostomidae; genus Sturnira; species Sturnira hondurensis. The sequence continues at coordinate 58,212,236 of NW_028079044.1, read as the reverse complement.
TCACAGCCGAGAGCCAGCAGGCAGTAGTGGAAAAGCGGGCAGCGCTGCACCCAGGGAAGGACACGGTGAAGAGCAGGGTGACGGCCAGAGGTGCTGACTCCTCGTGGGACTGCGCACGGGCACGCCACCTGGGGCCTGTGGGGGGTTTTGTTGGTGTTTTAAGAACTTCTTTAGAGTGTATGACCTAGCGATGGAATTTCCTGGACCTGCAGGGTGTGTGTGATGGGCAAGGCCAGATGGGCACGTCACGCTCCTGCTCTTAGAGTGAGCCTGTTTCTCTGTGGACAGCGGCAGCAGGCCAACAGCGCCACTGGGGGTGGTGTCGGTTCCCCTGAACGCCAGCTACGTCAGCTCTGGGGACAGGGCCTTCGAGGCTGCGTGTGCAGCTGGAAGAGCTGAACCGGATTTCCGGTGGCCTTCGTCATGCATGTGGGTACCTGCTGGAGTTGCGCTGCAGTGCGCTGGGGACGGAGTGCTTGAGGCTTTGACAGACTCGGAACGTAGCATTTTCCTGTGGACTCCACGTGTGCACGCCCCGGATGGAGTCTGCGGGGTGCTTTTCTGAAGGCCACACCAAAGCACTGGCTTGAAGGTCACCTTCCACTCCCCCAGTCCGTTTTCCCAAAAGCGATTTTAAAAACTCTTAAGCACTGTTTTTAGTCAGGTGGCTTTGAGTAAAGAAGTGTTAGTGTGTATGGACTGTAAAGCTTCAAACAAGCCATCCAGCTGTGCCGTCCCCAGTGTATGATTCGAGTTCCCCTGGGAGTTTGGGCCCACTTTTCTCCTCTCCTCTAACGCAGCCCATTGGTCATTTAGGCCCCTCCTCCCTCGTGCTCACTCCCCCAGTCCTGAATGATGCTCACTTTTCATCCTTCTGTAGCCCAGCTCTAGCTTCTTAGCAGTCCTCACCAATTGGGGGGGCTTTTGTTTATCTGCGACAGTGAGATTTTCCCCTAAAGTTCTTTACTCTCAATTACAAAGTAGCCCAAAGCTGGTGGACCCGAAGCTAGGAGGGAAAGAAGCAGGACCCAGGAGGGCGGAGGGGCGGGCACGGCACTCGCTGGCACATGGCCCTCCTCCGCCAGGCCTGGCAGTGCAGGTCTCAGCGTTCTCTTCCGTTCGACAGACAGTTTTGGGGGGGTCTGTCTACCTCTTCAGTCATCTCCGGCCGAATTCACACTCAGCAGCAGGCTTCGGGGCTGCTGGGCGGCAGGCGCTTGCTGTAAACCGACTTTCAGAGGGAGGGACGGGGCGCGCGCGCTCCTGCAGCCGGCTCCCCTCCCAGCCCACGTCTGATCTTCTGCCATGGCTCCTTCTAACGCAGCTCCACGCGGCCCAGACAGGCAAGTCCCCACAGGCACATGCCCTGAGTGCCAGCAGGCGGCCAGGACTGGTCTGCCCTGTCATGGAGGAAATGGGTCATTCTTGAAAGAGTAGTAATTTCCCACAATTTACTTGAAAAGTCTGTTTCTTCCCAAATTAGTGTTTTCGTGTGCCGCTTGTCTCAGCGGCTCCATAGTCGCTCGCGGTCCCCGTGCGCTGTAAGACAGCAGACTGTTTGTAGCCCAGAAGGCACAGAAGGAGAATGAGCAGGGCAGGCAGTCTGTCAGGCCGACACAGTCCGCGTGCAGGGCCAGGGTCTGTTTGCAGAGCACTTGGGATTCTTGTTTAAAAAAGGGCTGAAGGAGATCCTAATTCCCTGGGGCATGTCATGGGGAAGCTTGTCATTTAGAACCCACAACGGATCCGTTCCCTGAACAGGACTCGGCGAACCAAGTGTGGTCTGACTGACACACGCCCGGAGCCCCGGAGTTCGTAAATGGGAGTCCCAGCTTTCAGCCGGAGCCCACGTCGCCCGACGGGCCGTTACTGCCCTCCTCCCTTTTGCCATCTGTAAAGGGTAAATACCTCTGTCTCAGGGATGTCGAAAGGATTAATTAGTTGGCCTGTAAAGAACTTTAAAGATGAAAAGTGCTTTAAAAGTGCTTCTTAATAATATTACTGCCTAGGAAAGAGTGCCACTTTTATGCTAACCGCTTTGTGCCTCAAATTATGCAAAGAAGGCGTGTTTCGGACACTGCAGCCCTCGTAAACCGGGGCTGACGCCCTCACGCCGACACATCAAACGGGGCTGCGGGCTCCCGAAGGAGCCCCGGCCTGTCTTGCGGGCCTTCCGGGAGCTGCTGTGCTAGTCACCGAGACGGAGGAGGGGGCCGTGCAAAGCACCCCTTTCTCACTCAGCCGAGTTTTCAGGGCCGATGTGCAACAGGGACATTCAGCTTTAAGTTGGGGCAAGGAGGGTGGGTCGTGTGTTTTCTTCGTTTTGAGGAGGGAGGGACAGCCAGTCTTCTCCTTTTCTTCAGTTTTGCATCAGGGGGGTGAGGGTGTGGCTTCAGTCTGTTCCAGAAGGATTAGTGCTGAAGTGAAGAAGTATTGGAAGTATCTCTCTTTGGGCTTAATTCCTTTTGCTCCCTCTAAACCCAGTTAACAAAAAGGGCCAGCGGGGGCAGGACTGCGGCAGAGGATGGGGCGCCACAGGGCGTGGGGATACCAGTTGCATAGGGGGACCCCACAGAAGTTTGGGAAGCACAAAGGAGGTGTGCCATGAAATTAAGTTGGGGGTAAAGTGTGTCACAGTCACTCAGGTGAGATGCTGAGAGGCCCCTGGGGCAGTCGGGGGACTGGGGCCAAGTCGGGGATGGACCCTCACTTGTCCTGGTCACTCTTGTTCTCCCTCCGAGTGAACAGACCGGGTCACCTGTCCAGTTCACGTTGTCCATCCCGTGGGTGAGGGTGAGGCCCAGGGCTTAGACGGAGGGAAGGGCGAGCCGGCCCTCCCAGTGCTGCTCTCTGGCTCGACCTGGGGAACCTCACTGTGGCCGCTCTGTGCAAGGAGAACGGGCTGCTGGGATACCGCAGGTGTAGAGCGCCATAGCGGTGGGGGGCCGCTGACCCTGCACCAGATCGCAGGCTGAGAAATGCGACTTAGCGGGGAGAGCGGCAGCCGTGGGAGGGCCTGGGCCACCATGCACACGGTTAGGTGAGTGGGCATCCGACAGCCACCGTCGGGGCCGCGTGTCTGTGGGCCGTGAGTGGCGACCGAAGCTCGCTGTCTGCGCCGTGCACAGTGCAGGCCATGTCTGTCTTCACCTCGCGGGCGGAGGTTTTTCTCCATGTGACCAGTTCTGATTAGGACTTGTTTCCAGTGGTAAATCATAGCATGAGGCTAATCAGTGTGTTGTTCTCTTACAGTAAAACCCTGGAGGATCGGCTGAAACTTGAAGCAGAAAAGGGGGCTCTGAGTGTGTCAGACACCACGGTTGGCAGCAAGCAGCTGACGTTCACGTTGAGGAGGGTGAGCCTGCGTTTGTGTTTCTGCACTCCCTGGCACAGCCAGGCTTCCACGGCCCTGAGCCTGTGTCTGACCCCAGGACCGCATCCGTGGGGGAGCAGCGCCCCTGCGGAGCCTCTCCCCGCAGCCAGAGGCCCCAGGGGGACAGCTGGCGGTGTCCCGGTGTCCACAGTGACCCGAGAGTTGGCACTGTTGGTTCCTGGGCCACGGGGCCACCTGACGGGCCTGGCGCCTGGTACGGCAGAAGTCCTGCCCACCTGAGGCCGTGAGAGGAGGCCTGAAGCGCAGGTGGGCTTTGATGGCCAGGGCTTCCATACATTCCTGATGGACGTCCCGCTGACCTGGGAGTCGGGTCTCAGAGGCAAGTTACTCGTCACTTTGGAGCCTGTTCTAAACCTGTTTCTGAGAGTCGTTTCTTCAGCCAGCTCTGGCCAGGCCAGGCAGGTTCTGTAGGAGGAGCAGGCCGCTTCAGTGTTTGCTATTTAATGAGTAAAAACCCTGTGGTTTTATTTTCTAAAAAAAGGTTTTCATTCAGTAGATCTCCCTTATTATATATTGTTACCAATTGGGGAAAAATGACAAAGATTCTACCTCTGACCCTTTTTTTTAATCAGATGTAATCCCCACACCATGAAATTTGCCCTTTGGGAGTGCAGTCAGGGTTTTGAGTGTAGTCACCATTACCTAATTCGAGAACGTCCTCGTCTCCCCAAAGCAAAGCCCGTAACCGCCAACAGTCACCCCGGTTTCCCAGCTCTGGGCAACCGGCCGCCTCCTTTCTGTCTCTGTGGCTTTGCCTATTGGGACATTTGCTATAAATGGAATCGCACGGTGTTTTCTTTCATGACTAGCTTCTTTCACTTAGCGTGTTTCCATAGTGTGGATTGTAGCTTCAAACTAACCCTTCATTGTGTGGGTAGCACCACGCTTTGCTTCTTCGTCCATCTGTTGCTGGACAGGGGGCTGTAGCCCCCTGTTGGCTCTTATGAGTGATGTGGCTGGGAACTCCAGGTGCGCGGTCTTGCACGGACACGTGTGTTCATTTATCCTGGGGACAGTGCCCAGGAGTGGGTATTTGGATCATCTCATAACTTTCTGAGGAACTGCAGACGGTTTCCCACCGAGGCTGCCGAATGTCACATTCCCCTCAGTACGTGTACGAAGGCTCCGTTTCTCCGCGTCCCCACCAACACTTGTCATTGTCCGTCTTTTTATTGTAGCCATACTCGTGTGTGAGGTGGCATTTCCATGTGCTTATCGGCCATTTGTGTATTTTCGTTGGAAAAATGTCTGCTCAGATCCGCTGCCCATTTGCCTCTGATTCGGCGACACTTCTCTCTGATGGCATAAGGATAAGAACGTTTTTTCAGTTAGCATTCATCATCCCCTGTAGATACAATTTTTTTAAAAAGCAAAAAAAATTTTTTTGCTCCTGATGAGCACTCTCAGGGTTCACTCTTCACTGTCCCTGTGTGCCCCCCGTGAGGCACCCACTTTGCCTGGGTGCTCGCAGGTGTCTGCCACCTTCCTCCGGGTTCCCACCCTCCCCTTCTCGAGAGAGGCGTTCATTCCAAGTGTGAGAAGCCTTTGGGGTGGCGGGTCTCTGCTTAGAGCAGAGTCCAGGTGAGCGGGCCTCACGAGCGTCTGCGGGTGGTGGTTCGTGGCTCTCAAGACTGGTGTCCCTGGCAGTTTGCTGGGCTGTCTGTGCGGTTCTGCCGCTGAGACTGTTGTCTGAGCTTGTGTCAGCAGCTCACGTTACCGAAACCGCCAGGCGTGCTTTATAGCTGCTTGGCTCTTGCCTCCATCGTGGGCCCTGCCTTGCCCATCCCATCCTCGGTGCTGTTTGGGGCAGGCAGCTGGGGAGGTCGGGCTCTCACCCAAGCAGAAATGCCTGTTGAGAGCCATGCCATCCCAGCAGTCAGTGTTTGGGATGACAAGCTTGGGGCTTTTGTCAGTGTTAATGGTAGCAGGTCTTTGGCTTTGGGGAGCAATTTTATTTTTTGAAAACAACCAAAAATTCCTTGGAACCAGTTCTGGTGAATGAATGCTTGATCGTGGGTGGGTCATAATACACTTCTAGTGCATGCGAGGTTGTTTTCTGTTTTGTTTCTAAGACATGAATAAACCAGTGGTTCTGGCTCATAAATGAAAGACTGTTCTAGAAGCAGCCAATGCCATTTTGTGAGCAGTAGTGTCTTCTGAAGTTGACCATAATCCTTTTAAAGCATGCTGTGTGTTGTCTGGAAAGTCACTGTCATGCTTCGAGGTTCAGGCTGCTCCGTCAGGGAACTTGTCTTGCCTGGGGGTTTGAAACTTTGTGTGTGACGGTGGCAGTGAGCTCTTGCCCTCTGGCTCCTGCCAGGGTGGCGTCCAGGCGCCAGACCGTGTACCCTGGGGCCTGCAAGCCACGCCTGTCCAGCAGCAGGGCTGGGACTGTCAGTCGCCGTTGGCATTCTGACGGTCACCAGAGGGAGTGCTGGAATTCTTCCTCTTTCCCTCTCCTTCGATGTTCCCTTCTAGTCTGAGCAGCAGAAGAAGCAGCAGGAGGCTGAGAAACTGCACCGCCAGGAGAGGAGAGCGCTCCGCCGCTCAGCCGGGCACCTGAGGTCCAGGCGCATGCGAGGACGGCCCTTCCACTGAGTCTGGAGAGGACCTGGCCGTGCGGCTCAGAAGGTGGATCGGCGTCAGGGCCCGCAGGTCACAGCCTTGTGTCCGTTCTTGACAGGGGTCCCGAGGCCAAGATTTGGCAGCTGTCCCTACACCTTCCAGGTCGCGCTTTGCCCCCAGCACTGCAGCTGTCGCTCCCCGTGAACCTGGTCTGCCCTCCAGTCCGGATCAGGTAGACCAGGCGGTTGTTCCCAGCCCTGCGCAGCGCGCGCTGCATGTGCCCGGGCGGCTCTGCTGTGCCGGAGACCGGGCAGAGGTGGGGGTGGGGGCACGTGCGCTAGCCCGGAACTCTCTGCCGCTGCCCCTCAACAGCGACTGCCCACCCCCCGCTCAGCCGCCCTTGGCCGTGGTTGCCTGTGTCCACATGTCCTCATAGGGTAGCTGCTGCTCTGTGTGTCCGTTTGGGATTTTTGAAAAATATTTTTATACCAAGAATATAAATTAATGGTAAGAACAACGTGAAGCATGAAATAGAAGTTATTACTGGGAATAACTGAAGTTATCTTTTATACTTGTCACAAGATGAAATAGAGATTTTTTTCGTGTTTCTTAAGTGCATAGAGATAAACTGGCTGGAGACAACATTTATAGAAATAAATTCTTTCATTTGAACAGCTTCTTTGAGAAAGACCCATTTCTTGAATTAACTTGAAAATTAACTTTGGTTTCCTGAGTTTCTAAGTGTCCGTGTGATTCTGGAGGTGTTTCTTCTCGTGCAGCTGGAACAGTGACTCGGGCTGTGCATTCGAACTGGAGATGTCAGATGCGGGAAGGCGACGGGGGCACGACCAGGCCGCCTCTGGAAGCTCGGGTCTGGTCCCCGCCCTCCTCCCTCTCCGTCCGCCTGGCTCAGCCTCGCACCTTCTCCCCAGGTCTGCCCTCTCGCTTCCTGACAGCTCGTGCCCAGCCCGTCCCGTCTCTGCTGCGCAGGCTGGCTCACTGCTGCAGGCAGGGGACTGCGTGGCCCGGCGTCCACTTCTGGGGTCTGAGAGGTACAGTCTGTTTCTGCAGAGAAAGAGTGTGTGTCTGTCCGTGTAGATTTGCCGTGTGGTGTGTGTGTGTCTGTGTGGGTTTGTGGTGTGGTGTGTGTGTGTCTGTGTGGTTTTGCGGTGTGGTGTGTGCAGACAGACATGGTCAGCAGAAAGACCCTCGTTCCCTGGGCAGCCAGCCCAGCTCGACTTGTGGTGCTGGCGGGCGCCCCCCAGCCCCCAGTTCGGCCCCTGGTGCTGACGGCTCTCCTCTTTCACCTCCGAGTCCCCAACTCCTCTGCGGGACTCTCAGCTGCCCTGCAGCTTCTCACCTTCCCGCTTTGCTTTCCTCAGGCCCAGGGTTTCAGCCAGGGAAGGACACCAGCCGGAGTTTCCCCAGGGCTCCAGGCCTGACTCCTGGGTCAGTTCCGCTCCTGTACCTGGCTTCCCGGGCCCCTCTTTTCCTTCCTCCTCTGCGTGGGGTTGGGGCGCTACCCTGTGGGAGCCAGTACGCCAGGGTGTGGAGCCCCGGCAGCAGTGCCACAGGCTAGCGGAGGGAGGTCACTTGCCCTGTGGGACAAAGCCCCTTGCAGGTCAGGGTGTCTCGGCACCCCTTCCCCTGGGCGCAGGGCCAGGAGGACCCCGGGGCGCTGGCAGCAAGCCGGCCTAACCAGGGTGGTGTCTCGGCCTGGCCGCCTGCCAGCTCCGCGTGGTGGACTGTTTAACCCCTTTGAACCCCACTCCCTCCTGTCGGGGGGCCCGGCACCTGCTGCTGGGGAGGGTCCAGGGATGTCCGTCTGCACTGGGCACGCCTGTCGGTGTTTAGAGCCATGAAAGGCCAGGCCGAGGGGGTCGCTGCCCATCCTCCCTCCAGGCCCTGCTCTTCCTCTCCTGGTCCCTTAGAACAGCCCCGGGGCTTCAGGGCAGAAATCCCTCACATTTCTTGGAAGTCTTCTGTTTTCAAAATATTATGCAAGTTTTGTACACTGTAACTTTTCTATATCTGTGATAGGGCTCTTTCTCGCCCCCCCTCCCCAGGGAAGTGAGTGTGGGGCGCTCACCAGCCAGTGGGAGAGGCCCAGCCTGAGCCAGGGCTTGGTGTTCACGCGGCCGTCCTGGGGGTTGCTGGGTAATGGCCCCTCGCAGCCCTGCCCAGTCCCCTCCTGCTTACTTTTTTTTTCACAACTATTAAGAAAAAGTTGCTTTGAGCTGTTGAGGTAGCGGTGACTGGGAGAGGTGGAAGGTGGTGGACACCCAGGACCTGGTTGGTTCTGCTCCTGAAGCCAGGTGCTCAGCTGCTGTCCCAACCTTCACCCCGTGCTGTGTGCGGGTCGCAGACACCCACTGAGAAGCCGCAGGAGAGCTGCCCAGCAGCCTCACGTGGACCCATCGTGACTGGCCGTGCCCATCTGGCCCCAACTCCACCCCAGCAGTGTGCCTACCCAGTCTCCTGTATTCGTTTGGGGGTGACCACGTGGGGCCACACTGCCCGTGACGCCCCGCGTACCCCGCTGGCCAGCCCTCACCCTGACTTCCACGATTTACAGTACGTGAGGAGGCGTTTCTCCAAGTCGCGCACACAGGGAGAGCTGCCTCATTCGCGCGTGTGGATGTCGGAGTGAGTCTGTTGTTACGTGGCTGATCCATAAGCAAACGCTTCCTCTGTTGCTCATTCCGCCTAAAAATCTAAGGAGGGGTCTTTTGAAAGTCATTTCTGTAATAACTGTCACCCAAGTTATTTTTCAAACGGACATAGTAACTTCATGAAACACCTACATGTAGTAAAGGTACCTCGGGTCATTTCTGGCTTTTCTTTTTTGTTTCTTGTTTTTTGGTGTATGAGATTTAAGAAGGAACCTCAGTTCTACTTGCTAGGATAAGTTTTACTTTGTTATCCATAGGATTTCCCATTTGTCATAAGAGCAGAAACAAATACTTTGTCACATATTGGGCAAATCTTAATGATACATTTTTTAAATTCTCGCCGGAGGATGTAGGATGTAGACAGAGCAGAGGGAGAAACATCAATCAGTTGCCCCTCCCTGTGCGGCCCCGGGGAGGGATCGAACCTGCGACTTTTTGTTGCACAGGATGATGGTCCAACCAGGTGGGGCACCCGGCCCGGGCTTAGCGACGTTCTCTGACGTACCGTTCAGGGTGTGTTTTCTTAAGGCCTCCAGCTGGAATTACTGATGTCCCCCAGGCTGTTGGGTGGCTCTCCATCTCTTGCAAACAGCCCCCATCGTTTATTTTCCATCTACTGTGACAGGACGGGTGGGAGTGGGGGGCCTGGCCTGGGCCCAAGCAGGGGAGCCCCTGACAGGCTGTGGGGGAGGAGAGGAGCTGGGCGTGGCTGCAGGGTGGTCGGCCGTGGCAGAGCAGGGTGGGCCGCAGAGGCAGTGAGGGGTGCCAGCTGACCAGTGGGGGCTGCTTCAAAGCCTGTTTCACAACCCCTCGTGGCCCGCCCCGGGAGGGAGAGCCGAACCTCGTACAGCGGCAAGGCTCAGTGTGGCTGGCCGGCCACTCTCTTCTGTGCTCACTGTCCTCCCCACGCCGACCTTGCTGTTTCTAGAACACTCTGGCGTTCCCTCAAGCCTTGGCTCCCTTGGCCCTCAGGCCCCTCCAGTCACGACCGCCCTCTCAGGCTGTCACTCTCCTGCTCTCAGCACACCCTGCACTTTTCCGGCAGCGGGTACCCGGCAGACGTGATGTACTTAGAGAAACTTTTTATTGTGGAAAATTTCAGACACATACCCCAGTAGAGAACAGTTTAATGAGCTCCCATGTACTCATCAGCAGCTCCAATAATTAACAACAAAAGCTCATTTTGTTTCATCTTGACTCCTCCCCATTGGCCCTATTATTTGGAAACATTTTGATCCCAGACGTATCATTTTATCCATAAATATCCGCAGTGCTTTGCCACCCCCGCCCCGCACCAGGGACAGAAGCCGCAAGGAAGGGGTCGGGCTCTTCGGTCTGTTCGGTTCGCCACCATCCCAGCATCCAGTGCAATGGCCGACGGGTAGTCACTACTCCATAAATGTTTAATTCTGCGAGGACTGAAGAAGGAACTTCGCCTTCAGTGCCAGCCTGGCAGGTCCCACTGAACCCAAGCGGTTTCAGGGGCGGGGAGCTGGAAGGCCCGTTCAGAGTTGGGGAGATGATAGGGAGAGGGGGGTCAGGGTGAGTGGGCTGCAGACATTGGGAAGGAGTTTTGGACGCAGAGGAGCGGAAACTAAGACGCGTGAGGCCAAGAGGGTTTTCTCCGAAGTGGGACAAGCTCCCACTGGCTGCGTGCTGCTGGGAGTAACCCCAGGATGAGGACAAAGTGAGGACACTGAGTGGCGTGACTCTCAACCCCCTAACTGGGTGTAGCAGGCGCCCACTGTCACCCACATCACCCCAAACTTGGTGTCTTAAAAAAGTAGCTCTCCAACCCTTCCAGCGGACCAGCGTTTCTGGAGCGGCTTTGCTGGGTGGTTCTGACACAGGGTCTCTCACGAGGGTCTGGCCGAGACGTCAGCCGAAGCTACAGTCCCCGGAAGGCTTGGCCAGAGCTGCAGGCCTGTCCAGGGACTGCTGAGTGTCCTCGCGACATGGGAGCCACCTTCCCCCCAGCGAGGGACCCAGGAGAGCAAGAGCCCAGGGTGGGAGCCACAGCGCTGTCGTCACCTGGCGTCAGGGGCTGTGTGTCGTCCTCGTCCCCTCCCTCTGCTTTGTTAGCAGGGGAGTCTCAGGCCAGCCCACGCACACGGCGGAGGGCTTAGACGCCATCTTCCCAGCAAAGGGCATGCCTGGTGGGGTCATCGGGCCACCCACCGGACGCCCAGAGAAACCCGGGTCTCGGACGGACCGGGGGGCTGATGGGTGCGGCGCTCTGCTGCGGTTCCCTGAGGGTGACTGTGTCTGCCTTCCTTCTGTTTCAACGCTCTCTTCAGCGTCCATGAGATGCAAAACATTTTATAGAAGCACAGTTTTAGAGGCTTAGTAAGAAGAGTTAAAAGGTTTCTGTGGCTCCTAGGGACACTTCCAGTGCATTAAAAATCTGAACTTTTTTATTTGATTGGCTTCAGTTTTGAAATGACTTTCAGACCTCACTTCGCCTGTGTAGCTGCGAAGGCGAAAGAAAAGCAAACGGGCGGCGGCCACGAGGTGACTTCACGTTTGCTAAGGGCCGTCTTCGTGCTTCGTAGCCCGTTGAGACGCATCTCTCTCGCCTTCGAGATGCTCACGGCAACATGTCCCACTTCAGGAAGGGTCCGAAGTGGATGACTGCATTCGAGTGACCAGATTCTCCTCGGAACTTGCAGAGAGGATGGCAAAGTGTTAGAAAAAGTCTAGTACAAGTAAATGCTGTACGTGGATACTGGGTTATTTCTTCCGCCCCCCAAAAGTTTGTATATCCAAATTGGCATAAATTATTTTTTTTCTCCTTGGGAAAATGTGGAATTGTGTTATTTGGGGGCTTTCTTTATAAATATGTGAGCACACATACAGTAGCTTGATTTAAGATGTTATATATCTTTTTGAACGTGCAGGGAAATTTCCAGTCCTCATCATTTTTAGTCGTAGGATTTATTTTTTATCCACTTACAAATTTTCCAGAATTCCCGAGTGCCACAGAGAACGTCTAAGTGTCGTCTAAGTGCCGTCCTCGAATGGGCTGTTCTAGGAACTGGCGGGCGGGCTGCCCACTTCTTGGACGTGGAGCCGAACCTTGCACACATACTGGGTGAAGGGGAATTCATTAGGATGCGCTCTGTCCTTGGCCTTGAAGACATGGGGGCCTGGCGCCAAGTTTCAGGAGGGACGCAGCACCCCACCCATGAGTGGTGTCTGGTGCCCAGCTCTCCTGCAGTGGGTGGAAGCCCCCCTTGCCACGGGCTTCCAGCCGGGAGAATCCCACACACACGTGACCGAGGAGGAAGCTGTCGACTTGCTGACTACTTTGTCAACCCAGGTGGGACTTCAGGGCTGTCAGCCCAGTGCTTTCCTGTGGGCTGGGAGGCCAGCTGCGTCTGCCTCGGAACCTGGGGTTTCCTCCAGGTTCAGGAAAGAACCATGAATCCAGGGGACCTTCAAGGTCAGCAGCCCAGCCACCTGCCTGGTCATGTGTCCTGGTCATATCCCTTTGAACACACCACTCCAGTTTCTGCTTCTGCGCTGGGGGCCAGTGGCCGTCTCTCCCGTTTCAGGTCCTCCAAGGGGGGCTCAGGGGCCAGGAGTTGAAGCCTTGCTCCCAGCCTGGCCCCTCCCTGTCTCCGCTCCCCTGCGGAGTCCTCTGTCCCTGGGGTGCCCTCCTGTACTGTGGCTGTCAGGCTCCTCTCCTGACTGTCCACCTTCAAGGCCAGACTCTTCGACCCTGCTTGACTCTGGCCTGACCTTGGCCTCCTGGGACTCCGCCTCCTGCTCACCCTTGCCCACCCAGGCAGGTGGCGACAGGCCCTGGGATTTCTTTCTTAATGCTTTCACTCTTCCTTACCTGGAGTCACCTCTCCCAGGTGTTCCAGAGCCACCTCCCAAACAGCCTCTGCGCCTCTCGTCTGGGAGGCCCGCGTGAGCCTCAAGTTCTGCGAGCCCGAGACAGAGCTCATCGGCCATGCCCTCCCCAGCACTGTTCCTGCTCCCGCCCCTCATCCAGGACCCCAGGGCGGAACTCGGGGTTGGGTCCCCAGTCACTGGTCACGCTGCAAGCAGCTCAGCAGAGGGCCCATTCTCACGGGGCTCACACTGTGCGGGGCTCACAGACCACGTCCAGCCACAGTGCAGCGAGGGTGACAAGGGCCAGGCAGGGCTGTCCCTGAGTTTGCAGGGCTGTGTTGGGGAGGTCTTGTGGACAAGCAGGGTCTGAGGAAAAGCTTCACGAAGGGCAGTCAGCCGGGACATCTGGGGGAGGAACATTCTAGGCAGAGTCTGACTCGGTGGCTTTAAGCTGGGGCCAGAAGCTGTTTCTGACGTGACAGCTACCAAGCTGGGCCCTGCTATGAGGGCTGCTGAGCCAGGGCATGGTCCCAGTTGTCCCAGGATCAGCCCATCGGCCACTGTGGCCTCCTCAGAACATCATACTCTCAGGATGGGCGTCTGCCGATGCCTCTGGCCCCAGCACTCCTGGGAGCACCGGGAACTGGGGATGTCGGTTCCGCAGGCTGAGCCCACCGGGAGCAGCGCGCCCACCCCCTGACCCCCTTCCGGCTGCCTCTCTCTGCCCTGCACTGTCCCAGCAGCAGCATCCTGGCCTGGGAGCCTCTTCCGCACACAGATGGCAGCGGGCTCCGGGTCCCCAGACCGTAACCACAGGAAGCTGAGCAGTTCAGGCGGCAGGGCTTCCAGAAGAACACAGAGCCGGACTGTGATGGAGACCAGTCGGGAGACCAGTCAGTCGGGAGACCAGTCGGGAGACGCGAGGAGGCCGGGTCCGCCCAGATGNCAGGCTGAGCCCACCGGGAGCAGCGCGCCCACCCCCTGGCCCCCTTCCGGCTGCCTCTCTCTGCCCTGCACTGTCCCAGCAGCAGCATCCTGGCCTGGGAGCCTCTTCCGCACACAGATGGCAGCGGGCTCCGGGTCCCCAGACCGTAACCACAGGAAGCTGAGCAGTTCGGGCGGCAGGGCTTCCAGAAGAACACAGAGCCTGACTGTGATGGAGACCAGTCGGGAGACGCGAGGAGGCCGGGTCCGCCCAGATGGGCCCGTGGGGAGCTCCGGCCTCGGCGTCCGCATCCGCGGGTGGGTTTAATAGCACCTGTCCCCCAGGACTTCAGAGGGTGTTTACAGCGCTTGATGGGGCGGGCGCACGGAGGCCTCAGAAGAAAGGTGGGCCGGCCCGGAGCACTAAGTAATTAGGTCTTCAAGCCAGGCTGAGTCTCGTTTTAAGAGGGTTACCGTGACGACAGGGTTACAAAAACCATGTGACACGGAGCGGCTGTAGATCTCACAATAATCCGTCGGTTTTATTTCGCTGGCTTCTGCGGCCGAGAAGAAACTTTACCGACCGGCTCACGTGGACAGCCCGCCCTCGCTGAGGCTTCCCCTGTGCGCCCCTGAGGGCGGGGCCGCACCGCTGCTCCTCCAATGAGCCTGCGGGGCCTGGCGTCCACAGGCGCTGGGCGGCTACCGGCTGCGTAAATGGAGAGACACAGTATGGTCGCCTCCCCCGCAGCCTCAGTCACCGCGGTCGACAACTGCACCCGACATGTTAAATGGGAAATCCCAGAAATAAACTTTATAAGCTTTAGATGGAGCACCGTTCTGCATAGCGAGAGGAGTACTTCCGCGTGGGAGGCACCCGCGTCTCTACCCTGCGCCTGCTCCCTGCCAGCTGGCCACTCAGCGGCCAGCGAGGTACCGGGTAGTCAATCTGTCACAGCTTGGCAGCACTTGTGGTCACGGAACTCCTTACTTTTTTAATCCTCGCCCGAGGATGTGCTCTTGACTAAGAGCACGAGTGCTCGGTGCTCCCAGGAGTGCTGGGGCCAGAGGCATCGGTCTGGCCCGAAGGCCGGTCCCCTCTTCCCAGCCCTTCTGTCCCATTCACGTCTGCAGCTAACTGGTTGCAGCCCACCCACCCAGGGGACCCAGGCCCTCTCCTGTGCTCAGTCCACTGAATCCAGCAGCTGCCTTGTCCACAGGCCCCCCACAGACGCGGCCAGCATGGCGTTTGACCGGACACCAGGGTGCCCCGTGGCCCGGTCAAGTTGACACACAGAATTAACCACACACTGACACCTGCCCCTCCCCTTCTACGTGCCAGGCTTAGAACACCACACACAGCAAGGTCTTCGCCAGCCTTGCGGGTGCATTGATGGCCCCATGGGCGTGGGGAAGCTCAGGGGATTCAGCCCACGCTTTGCAGATACCAGCTGCCATGTCAGGACGTCAGCAATGGTTTGGGGCGTGCGATGAGGAAATGCCAAGATTTCAGGTCGGAAGATGAAGCCGGAAAAATTCTGGAGTGTGGCAAAGAGCACGCCTCGTAATTCACAACCGGGAACGTGAGGAGGTTTGGGTTTCAGGCAGGCGGACGGCCAAGGTGCTTCCCAGCTCTGCCTACGAACTTCAGAGAAGGAGGGTCCCCTCCAGGCCCGGAAGGCTCCCGGCAGTCTGGCATGTCTCAGCCTCAAGTTGTCAGAGAGGAATGTGTTCAGGAGCATCAGGCTTTGAGTGTGAAAATAAAGAGGTTCCAGGAGGAAGACAGAGAAAAGACAGGAGGGACAATGCAGCCCGGGACCCTGGTGGATGGAGTCCAGTTGCGCTGGGACGGTGCTTTGTGGAATCTTGACACCAACCTGCGAAGGTGGCTCTGGTGGGGACCCTGAGGTCGCAGTGGGGACAAAGACGTGGCTGGTACATGGCAGAGCCAGGGCTTGAAGTCAGCGGGGCCAAGCCGCCAGTGATTGCCAAGGTCACTCGGGCCAGGCTGGCCGAGGGGCAAGGGCAAGAGAATGGACCAAGGCCAGCAGTGGAAAGCCCAGAGCTTTTCCCTGCAGTCGGGAAGCAGCTGAGGCAGCAGCAAGAGGCCAGAGGACGTGAGGAGAGGGAGAAAGTCAAGTGGAGGCCAGTGTGTAAGGGGGGCGCCGGTGCAGGGGGAAGGAGCCCTTAACGAGCGCTCCTGGGTCGGGTCAGACGGCCCTGGCAGCTGTTAATGTTCCAGAGCTGCGGGCTTCTCTTCGGGGCATTCCTCTCGCCAGAGCGGTGGGGGTGGATCTTCGGAGACTCATTGAGAAATGTCTGCTGGAAACCATTACTGTCCCTCTGGGTCTGGCCTAGTGAGTAGGGTCAGTGCCTTCCCTGCAGTCAGGTGCACGCAGGCCACTGGGGTGCTGATGCTGCTGGCTCACTCTCAGCCTCGGTGGGGGGGGGGGAGGCGGTCCACAGGGTCACGCCATCCTCTTGGCTATTGGGTTCACAAGGCCATTGTCGCCTATACCCTCAGCCCTCAAGTTAACCAACCACTCCCAGCCCTGCCCGGGCCCAGGCAACCAGGTGTCAGCCACAAAGCCCTATCCCAATCCATGCAGACAAAGGGTGGGGGAGCCAGCACCCCATGAGTCTGTCTGCCCTGTCTGGCTCCTAGTGACAGAGGTGACATGAGCAAGGCTGGGGACAGGGACAGGCCTTATTCTCCTGGGGCTGGGAGTGCCCTTGAAAAAGCCTTCAGAGTGGGAGTGGCTTGCACCTTCATAAACTTTATCAAACGTGTGGATGGAGAGTTCCATACTCGTTACAGGTAACCATAACAACATCCTGGTCTTGAGGACCACACCACCTCCAGGTAGGCCTCCAGGCGCCACATGCTCAGGGAAACCTGGACATATCTCACAATCCTCCTGGACTTCTTCATCTACCACATGGACATCATTATTTATACCTCCTGTGGATGTTCAATGAGATAAAGCCCATGAAGAATCTGACAGCTCCCGGGGAAGGCTGCGGGTGTGCCCCTTCACCCCCCCCCCTCAGCCCGCGGGCACCCAGCTCAGCCACAGGTGCAGCGGTGGTGGCACCACAGCAGAGATTCTGCACCATGAGGTCCTGAGGGGGACCCTGCGGGCGCCGAGGGGACACTGGAGTGCACAAAGCAGCCAGTGTGCTTGTTTCTAGGTAGAGACAGAAGCAGGAGTCGGGTAGAGACGCCCAGCTGCCTCTCTCTCGCCCGTGCCACCTTCCACCTCACCCTGCTGCTGCAGCAGCCTCCAGGAGCCCCACAGCTCCCTGCCCCCAGGTTGTCCCCTGTCCCCAGCTTGTCCTCCACCACCAGCTTCCTGTCAAAACACTTGGGGAGTGCTGGGGGCCAAGGGAATTGACCAGCAGATCCGGAGAAGTTCCTTTCCTTCTGGTTCCTTCCCCCCGGGGTGTGTTTCGGAAGGGCCCTCCTTGCACGACCATTTGGAAGAGCCTTGGAATAGGAAACACAGTCCCAGCTGAGTGCACAGGTTACATGCGAGTCTTTAAAGAAAAACGAAGATCATTTCCTTCACAGGGGCCAAGTTTGGAGGTCACACCCAGACGCCCACATCCTGCAGGTGGCTCCGTCGAAGTTCCCTCCCCTCCTTCTCCCTGGTGTGATCTGCACCCGTGAAGCTGGGGCAGCACCGTGGGGGCCCTGCGCCAGCCTCTGCTCCGCCATGTGAGAGAGGACCACCCCAAAACGGAGTTTATCTATAAAAAATTGTGTGTTTATTCTTACACATTTAAATGTCAGCTACCTTCCAAGTCCTCTCCATTGGATGCAATACACCCAGCGAGACATTGTTCCCACTGCCCAAAACAGTCTGTGAACTCGTTGATTTTGATGCCTCTTAGTGCGTCTGCCATTTTCTGTTTCGCCTCTTCCACATGGGCAAAAAGTTTCCCTCTGAGGACTTTTTTCATCCCGGGAAACAAAAAAGAAATCACTCAGGGAGAGATTGGGTGAACAGGGAGGGCGGGGCACTGGGGCAGGCTGTTTTGGTCAAAAACTGCTGAACACTCAGCACAGTGTGGGCAGGTGCACTCCTAAATCACCATTATGAAATGGGCAAACCCTTTGAAAAAGTCTTCAAAAATATTCACTGAAGCCAAATGCAGCCTCTCACAACAACACCAGCTGGCACACGGATACTGATGGGCTCCTAGAACACTCACCTAACAGAGTGGGGGAGCCTGGTCTACAAGGGGCCCACCTCCCACAGAATATTCCAGGCCTTTTTTAAAGCCAAACACTGGCCTTTGCTAAGCAAGCTTCACACTGCTAACTGTGGCTTGTTCTGGCCTGAGAATGCCATTCACTAGATAAGTGAAAATGGGTTGGGGTGGGGGCAGGAATTAGTCTCTTCTAGCCATTGTTAGGTGCACAGGTCAGTGACACTGAGTACATTCACGGTGGTGTGCAAATGGGTTGGGAACACAGAGGAGATGGCAGAGCCCCCGATGGAAGGAACCCTGGCCCCTCGATGGCTGCTGGCCGCTGGGCCCCCACCCGCTCACACGGCCCCCCCAGGCCACCGTGTGAGAGAGCTGGAAGGCGGTTTCTCTGGCTTTTCCAGCCTTCTTGTCACGGCAGCCTCGCATCCGGTGTCACCCAGCCTCAGCCTCCGGTGTCCACACTGAGCCGGTCTCCTGGTGGCACTGTTGGTGGGGACCTTGCCATGCCTATGACCCTAACCTTGACCTTGACCCTAGGCATGTCAGAGTAAGAACTCTGTCTTGGAATAGAATTGGACTGGGTGTGGCTGTCCCCAGGTTCTGAACCTCAGGTGCCAAAGGATGGGACTCTGGGCTGCTAAGGTCAGCAGCCCCTCAGTGCCCAGATCTGCCCTCCATGGTCACCGAGGGCATGCTGTCTTGTCACGGGGGAGCAAACTAAGTCCCCAAGGCCAGGACCCAGTCCTACTCAGCAGTGAACCCCCAGAGGGGCCCCCTGGTTCAGGGCTGAGCAGCAAGAGGCCCTTCCCTGACTTGAGGACAGGTGGGAGGTCCCTAAGGAGTCGGGCGCCGGGGCGCACCCTGCAGACGCTGCTCCGACCACAGGAGGCTGTCCTTTTGAGCGTGAGCCTCCCCAGTTGTCCGGGCTATGCCCTGCTGAGGCTTAAGCCAAAGTCGAGGTCCCAGGAGTGGGGAGTTCTGAGTGTTCGTGGGCATGCTGCTTACTTGAACTTGATCTACAGTGTTATAAACATGTTTGGAACAAAAACGTAAAAACCTGCCCCTGAAGAAGCTCCTCTTCCTTCATCCCCAAGGGAACATTCCAGAAGTCCCAAGGCTGTCTTAATTTCTTAGTCTACCTTATATCGAGGGGTTGCTTGGCTACACCCTTGGTGTTCTCTGTCAGCCCTATTTTTCTCACTTTTCACGATGTGGGTAGGCTGAGAAGTTTCCCAGTCTAAGTTCTGTTTCCTTTGTGCTTAACCATTTTCTGTTCAAATCCTGTGTCCCTGGCGTTTCACCGTAAACCCAAGAGAGCCAGCCAGGCTGCTCCCTCACCACCGTGCCGAGACCATGGGGTTCAAGAGTTCTTTCTTCCCCAAAACACTAGACCACGAACACGAGGTAGCCGGGTAGCAGGGGCCTCCTCTCCTCCAGGTTCCGGGACCACGGTCCTCGTTTCCTCTGAGGCCTCATCAGAATGGCCTTGGCCGCCCGACTTCTGCTCACCCAGTGCCCGTGGTCAGTTGCCTGGGACGCTCTGGACACCGAGACTTCTTCTGCCAGGGTCTCCCTCAACGTCCGTGTTTCCAGCACGCACCTCAAAACTCAGGTGGCATCTCCCGATGACCCAGTGCCAGAGTAGCTTCTGGACTTGCGGGGATTTGTCACAGAGCACCCATTTCTCCGCACCCCACTGAGGGGCTGGGCTTCTCGGCCCCGCCTCCTGGGGACGGTCCCTCCCTGTCTCACTCTGCCGCCCCACTCCTGTGTCAGGCCGCCCTCTCCTAAGCCCCCTCCGGAACAGCCACCGCTCCCACCCGCTATGCCCAAGTTGCCCCCTTCCGGTGCCCAATAGCACGGGGGCAGGAGCTTCGCCCCAAATGCTCGGTGGGTGTCTGAGGACACGGTGTCGTCACGAAGGGACGCAGTGAGTGTGGGCACAGAGTGACTGTCAGGAGAAAGAGCCACCGGTGCAAAGCACTGAGGCAGACGGCAGGCTTACCCAACTGAGTCAGCCGCTTTATTGCCCAGATTCTCCAAATTGGGCAAACCTCCCGATTTCTCACCTAATGGGTGTGTGCCACCCACACTCAGGCTCCCAGGATTTGGGCCTCTGTTGTCACCGCTTGGATTTGAGCTTCAGCAAGGCTGGACACCCAAGACTCCACCGGGGCTGGGGAGCAAGAGGCAGTGAGCTGCGCATCAGAGGGAAGATGGGAACCAAACGTGGGGGGCCAGACCAGAAGGGGTGCCTAGCGCAGCGCAGGCACGAGGCAGGGCCTCTGGCCACCAGGAGCCGGTGCCAGCTCTGTCCCTTTGCTCAGCAGGGCCGAGCTGAGCCAGCCCTGAGCCACCACGCACCGGTCCCAGGACCCTGTTCTCCCAAAGCTTCTGCCTGTCCTGCTAATTGCCCCCTGTCTGGTTGCAGGTGAGTCACCTTGCATGCCGCCACTCAGAAGGACACCATCATTCCACAGCACCCCAGCCGTGGTGGAGTTCAGCTCCTCGGCCTGAGAGAACCTGGGTGCATGCTGACCGCATCCGAGACCACCTGTTGGACTACCTCTGCTGCGATGTCCCCGTGGGCCGCTCACTGCAACAGAACACTGGGATTCGGGAATGCTGGATAAGGTCACGGCTGTGCCCCCACCCCTCCCTCAAGCCGGCTCGAACGGGGACCAGCCCCACCAAGGCCCAGTTTGTGGCCCTTTGTTAGGGCTGCCCCAGCAAAGCAAGGCAGCTGGCACCCTGAGGGAGACCCCCAGCCTTAGCCCGGACGCCCTCCAGGCTCAGGTGGGGGTTTGTGATTTTCCTCGCAGGCCCCAGGAGTGGAGGGAAAGATCATGGCTGACTGAGGCTCGCTTTATGGGTCAGGATAAAAGAGAGGGTCCCCAGGCAAGGGGGAGCCTGAACCCCCAAAGGTGGGGCTCAAGCAGGGCGGTGCGTGCACATTGGAAGGGAAGTCAGCGCGTGGGGCCTGGCGAGGCCTGGTGTGTGACTGGGCCTTGGACCCCGTTTGCTGGTGGATGGAGCGGACGGCAGCCCCCGCCCGCCGTGCCCCGTGGTGCTGGAGTGTGAGGAAGGGTGCCTGCAACCGCCGGGGAGCAGAGCGGCTGTGAAATCAGCGGTGCCGCATTATTGCTTCCTGACGTGCAGGCCGGGCTTCCTTCCTGCGAGCAGGACGTCCGAGCGGCGGCTCCCTCCCTGGAAAAAGGCTGCCTGCACGTGCATCCTGGACAGCTGGGGCCCAGAGTGTCTCCTCTGAACTGTTGGGAGGAACTCGGGAGCAAATACGGAAAAAGCCTGCCAGGTGCCAACAGGCCGTCTGACCCCGAGAGGCGTGGCCCAGCCTGGCCGGCAGGAGCATGGGCTTCCAAAATTGGGGATGTCCTGCAGGGCTTCCAAATTGGGGATGTCCTGCCCCCAGGCCTTTTTGTCAGGATGGCCTGTAGACAGGGACTGAGAGGAGAGGGGCAGCGTCATTTCCGGGGGTGTGGGGGCTCCCCACGACCCACTGTGATGCGGGGGCCTCGGGAGCCCAGCAGAGCCACCCTGCGGTCCACCTCGCCTCACAGAGGGGCTTCCACGCCGGGCTTTCACTCTGGGGCTGGGGAAAGGGCTCGGTGGCCGAAGGCACTTGGAAAGCAGTGGCCTGAGGACAAAGCCGCAGCCCCTTGGCCGGTCTCCCACTTTCACCCTGCTCCCGCCTCCCCGGGGTTGCCCTGCGCCACTCACCCACGGGGACACTCCCGTGCCCTCAAGCTCAGTGCCACTCCACACACATCCAGTCTGGACTCGATGGTCCCTGTGTCCCCCACCTGGCACTCGGTTTGTGTTGCTGCATTTAATTGTCCCTGGGTAGAAGTTGGGAGCAGGTTCAAGTTCAAGCCTAAGAAAGGACACACAAGTCAAAGAAAGGACAACCACCTAGGACGGTGACAAGTGCCTATCGAAGGGTCTGTTTGAACAGAAGAGGGGAAACCCCAAGACAGGAGAGCTACCAATGGCTGGTGCGGAAGGCATGGGGACAAGCGGTCCCGAAGGCCTTTCAACCTCCTATTCTGGGGACCTGCGTGAGCAGGGGGAATGTGCAGACCTGGGGTGTCCCAGTGTCGATGGGCCTGTCACAGCCCAGTGTCCCCCGGACGTCACCGCTTTCTGCACACCGGTTGCCCTTATGCAGACTGTGTGCTTGTTATGTCCCAATACCTCGCCCCTCTCCTTCCCTTGGAAACCCCAGACACCAGCATGTGCCCCCTGGAATAAAGACTGCACTTCCTAGCCTTCCTGGAACTGGCGTGGCCATGTCACCGAGTTCTGCACAAGGTGATATGACAAAAAGATAAGTGCCACTTCCAGGGGCCAAGGTCCCTCCAGGAGGGAACAGCCCTTCCAATTTTCTGCCTCCTCCCTGATGGCTGGAATTTCAGCGCAATGGCCAGGTTCCAGCAGCCATCCTGGGCCATGAGGACAAGGGAAGCACCCCAGGGAGAAGGTGCTGAAAGATAATGCTGAATTGGGCCCAAGTGACAGAAATACCCATGACTTCCTATTTGCTTGAAGGGAGAGACCATGTTTTAGGTCTCCAGCATCTAGCACCCAGTCAAGGTTTTGATTTGATTCGATCCAACTTTTTCCAATCATATTACTCAGGCAGTAAACAAAATCTGGCCAGTGACCCTTGGCTGTGTCTGACGACACTGCCCTTTCACATTCTAAAAGCCTTCTCTTTGAGGTTCTCCCCCCCCTTTCCGGGGAGTGCCTAGCCCACCTTTGACCCACTGTGTGCTGGACAGGCCTGGACTGTGTCGCCTCTCAGGTCCAGCCTCTCCCCACCGGAAATTCCTGAGTGTCTGCTGAATGAAGCCTTGCCTGAGGCCACGTGTGGGTCAGTGTCCAGGAGAGGATGGGCCTTAGGAAGGAAGGGCTGGGGCCGGCAGTCCCGGCTGGGCCTGTGGCAGGTCTCCCGGGCCTTCGGGTGCAGAGGCCTCGTGCGTATCCTGTGGACTGAGCTGGTGTCGGCCAGGCCTGGGGAGCTGGACCTGCTAGGAGTCACCCTCGTCGGGGAAAGGCACGGTGACAGGGATGACAGGGCAGAGTGTCGGGGGCCACCAGGTGCACTGCCTTTGGGGGAAAAGCAAAGGCACTTTCTAACAGCACGAATTTCTTCCTGGCCTGGGCTTCCCCCGCCAGGGGTTGCTGGGGAGACAGACTTTACAGTGTCTTTCACATCTGTCTCACTTCTAGTTTCTCAAAACCTATTTGCCTATTTCTGTCATTGAGGAAGAAGCAACTGAAATAGAGTCATTAAAAAGAAACCGTTAACAGTTACAGATAACAGGCCAGACGGGATTCCACAGCCTGCTCTGGATCTGGACTCGTTTTCAATGTGGGGTCAGCCAGACAAGGGCTCACTGGCGAGAAAAACTCTGGGAATTCCAGCTGCTCCAAGGACGTGGCCTTGGGGGGAAACATCGGAACGACTCGGGCAGCTGCAGGGGCTGATTGGAAACGTGTCAGACGTCCCTGTCCTCTGGGCGCGAGGCAGGACCTAGGTCCCAAGGCCTCCCTTGTCGTCTGGTGACCAGGAACCCAGACCCAGATGGTTTTGTCATCAATTCTTTTCTTCTGTGAAATCAGGAGCCAGGCAGCTGTGGTGAGCCATGTGGCCGGCCAGTGAGAAATTAGGACAGGGAGGGGACGGTGGCTGGGTGCCTCCCCCTCTGAACTCTGCGCCTTTAAGAACTGGAGAGTGAGGTGCTCCACACATGCCCCACTGCTGCCCACACAACCCTGGGCACCCCAGAGGGTCTCCCACCCACAGACGGAGAAGCCAAGGCCCGCCAGTGTCTGCAGCTGCAGAGTGGCCCAGTGTGAGCGGGACCCGGTGCCTCTCGGCCTGGAAGCCGAGCTGCCCCCACCCCAGGCTGAAGCAGGTCTCACGCCACTGGGCTGGTGGGCCCCCAGAGTGCCAGCTGGACTGACCCGCTGTGCAGAGGGTGCTTAGGACAACTCGGGTTACTGTCCATGCACTTTGCATTCACTTATCCGGCCCCTGTTGTGGGCACAGCCTGCTGTGGAGCCTGCCGGGTTACCAGGGAAGCACAGTGCCGTCTTCCTTCAGGAGGCCGGGTGGCTACTTCACACCCAGATTACAGGCTGCAGGCTGCAGGCGGCAGGTGTCGTGGGGCCCAGGAGAGAGAAAGCCCACCCCACCCCAAGGGGAGCGGCATCCGTCAGGAATGCTTCTCCAAGACAGTCAGGCTTGAGTTGAGCTCCAAGGCATGAGCAAGGGTTTGAGAAGAAAAACAACTGAAGAACATTCCAGAAGGGACCACTCAAGCAAAGGGTCAGTCAGAGCCAGGCACAGACAGGGAAGGCCTACGTGGGACACAAAGACCCGCCTTGGGCGAAACATCAAAGGTCACAGGAGGGTCACGGGGAGGAAGTCTGGATACGGTTCTGACTCGTGCCACAGCCTGGATATGCCTTGAAGACACAGTGGTGGGTGAGACAACTGTCATTCACAGCAACATCACGGCAACTGTCACGGCAACGACGGACAAATCAGTCAAAGAATCGGTCGGCTCAGCAATAACAAGGGCCCCGTGATCTACTCAGACGAAGTCACATTCCTCTTTTAAACCCACCAATCATGCAGAGATTGTTTTGTTGTTATTGTTGAATTCAGACTCATAACTCCCCACCTTCCCTGCTGTCCATTATGGTTATCTCTGCAAACGACCGGAAGGTCTTGGCCGTTTTAATAAATGAGAGCCACATCCGTCTGAGCTCTTCACTGGGATGATCTTAAGACAGATCGGAGAACTATGTTCCCCCGTTTTGGGTCATTGCTCCCAGGTTTTTCGAGGGCGCAGATACACGCATCTTCTCGTCAGTGCATCATCAGCCGTCCCCCCAAAATCACACAACAGCACCGTTTTCAGGTCTGCCTTGTGCTCAGTTGCACAAGGCAAAGTGATTACTTTCTTAGCAATTACTTTCCCCCCCAAGGGACAGTGTGTGGGGGGGGGAGGGGGGTTGGCACCTGCCAGGCAACAGAGTAGGGTCGTAGTCGCAAACCCAATTATGTTCTGTTCGTTTTTGGCTCAGGGGGTCTCTAGTTTTCTGTCACAACATCACCTCTGGGCCTCTGGGGGACAGAGGTCTTCCTCTCTCCTACCTCACCACAAAGTAGGGAAAAGATCCCACCATGTTTAAAGGTCTTGTTTTTATAAAAATCAGCGACTTGTCGTCTGCTGCTCTCTGGCTCGGCTTCTTCATCCTTCTCAACAACGAAAGGAATGAGTTCTCTCCGTCGCTACGTTTGTAACTGAATCCTGAGCGCTTTATCTTTTTTTAGAGAATTCCATGTAAAGGGCAGCTCTGGCCGCTTTCAATAACGCATTGTTTTGAGGAGGTCATTGCAGGTGAGAAAAACACCTCTTTGTGCTTTATCGGAACACGGCAACAGGATCCCTCGGGGTAGCCCCTTGTCCAGCGAAGTCCCCTGAGTCGTTGGTCCTGATGACCGGTCACATTCTCACTGCTGTTTTCTAGGCATTTTCCAGCAGTGTTTGCCCACTGAGGAGTGTGTTCTGGTGTGTTACCGTCTCCTGTTCCGGTACCTAATTCATTTAAGCGTTTGCCCAATGGTAATGCCTCTTGAACTCTTCCTATTTAAAAACAAACAAACAAACAAACAAACAAAAAAACCCTCAGCCCTGGCCGGTCTGGCTCAGTTGCTTGAGCGTCATCCCTTACTAAACCCTAGGGTCGCAGATTTGATCCCCGGTCAGGGCACATACTTAGTTTGCAGGTTTGATCCCTGTCAGGGTGCTCATAGGAGGCAACCGATTGATGTTTCTCTCTCACGTAGATATTTCTTCTCTCTCTCTCTCTCTCTTTCCTGACTCTCTCCCTCTCTTCCCTCCTTACTCTCTCTCCAAAATCAACAAAAACATATCCTCGGGTGAGGATTGAAAAAAAATCATTGCCAACCAGGAGCGTTCACCCGCACTTTGGTGTCCAGGATTTCACTGGAATTTCGTTGTGTAGGCACCGTGGATGGAATCCTCGGCTTTAGGGGTGACCTCAGTCTCTAGTCCTTCACCCCACCCCTGGTCAGATCTGATGCCTTGGGGCTCATGCCCGAGCGCCCTAATCATACGGTTGGTCTTCCAGGTGCCGCCAGCCCCCATCCCGAGTCATCCGAGACCACGAACTATAGGGATTGCACCTGGAGTCCCCTGAGCAGGGACTCAGGTGTGGCCTGTGGGGCCCACCGGATGCTCCTGACCTTCGGGAAATCCCAAGGGTTTCAAGTCTGGTCCCGGGGAGGCCACTGGTGCCAAGGACACAGGGCCGGAGTGGGGTGTGGGTCCTGGAGACGGGGTAAGCTGGAGAGGGGGTCTCTGAGTGACACGGGGTGGGGGGTGGACCATGGACGGTTTCTATGGTGGGAGGCCCTCAGGAAGCAGAGTCTGCTCCTCTTTTATTTTCTTCATGTCTTGTGCTTTGGGGGAAAATGTGTAAGAAGCATTTCCCAACCTCTGATCTTACAGATTCTTTATCACATTTCCTTCTATTAGGTTTGTAGTTTTCTCATTTAAGTGGTTGAGTTATCTGGAGTCTACCTTTAAGATGGGCTGTAAGGGGAAGGAATCCAGCCTGATCTTGTGCACCTGTGGCACCAACCTCTCAGCCCCCTTGACGAAACACGCCCTTCCTGTCCCCTGTGCTTCCGGGGCCATCTTTACTGGACAGCAAGCCCCCAAATACAGATATGCAGAACCACTCTGAGCTATCTGTTCTGTTCCGTCGGTTTACCGGCCTGTTCCTGAACTGGACCACACTGGTTTTATTTCTATGACTTGGTGCACACGGAGTCTGTCGTCCTTAACTCACACCGGCTGTGGGGCAGGTGCCTCTGAGCCAGCTTTGCCTGGGGGGTCTCCAAGTTCTGCCGGGTCAGAGCAGGGTCTGGGAAGGAACTCAGAGCTCCATCCTCGGGAAAACCTACCTCCTCTTCTGAGGGCCCTGCGCCCCTGGCAGGTCAGGTGTAGCTCATCAGCACCCACGGAACCCCGGGAAATGCAGAAACAATGGCACCCTCCTTCTGCAAACCAGCCCCTGAGCTTTGGATGCCCGCAGGCCTCCCTGCCGGAATAACCTCCACCAGCTCAAGGAATGAACGTTTTCCAGAGACAAGATCAAAGCCCACGTTCCCGAGAGAGGCGTTTCCAAATGACCAGGCTCGACGGTTTTGCAACAAGGAGCGCCCTTCCCTTTCTGGGCCACTCTTTGTATGAAAATGCGGCAGAGCAACAGCGAGAAGTGGCCGGCACGCGTGGATCTGTCCAGGAGCTGGGGCTGGAGCTTGATGGGCAGGCGAGGGGGAGCCGGCCTATCTTCCCCAGAGGGGGGTCGTCAGACCGAGGCTCCCCCCTCTCTAAGGCCCAGAGTGCTGCTGGGTCCAGTGTGAAACGCCAGCCCAGACAGCTGTCGTCCTGCTGGAGGACGCATGCTGAGTCTGGCTGCTGCCGCTCCGTGTAGCCAGCGCGGCTCTGGGAGCTTGTTTCCCCAGTGGGGAAGCATGGCCGAGAAAGACAGCCATCTCGAAGACAAAGCCCTGCTATTAGGCCCTGTGTTTAGGAACCTGGGCCAGGGCAGGGGGCCCTGTGTGTGCAGGAAACCTGGTGCACCGTCACTGCCTCCGGGGGCTCAATGCACTCGGCAGACTCACGTCCTTCCTCTGAGGTTCTAGGTGCCAGGGGGGACGGTCCAGGTGTCAAAGCCAGGGCACTGCATCCGTCTGCCAAGTGTCTCTAGCCTGTGCGCACCCCCAGTGGTGGGGAGCAGAGCCCCTCACCCTCTGAGCTGCTCTGATGTTCGGTCACCTGTCCTCTGTCCAGCCATGGGCCTCGGTTCCACGCTGGGGGCTGTGCAGAGTCTCCCAGGTCCTCCAAGTCGACATGCCCAGGCCTGCCAGATGCTCCAGGGCAGGTTGCCCCCTGCCCTGGTCAGGACCAGCTGCCTAATTTGCAGAAAAACTCAATAATTTAGGAAAGCCTCACTCTTCCCTGTGTGTCTCTCCTTGGGTCTCACCCTGCGGCCACACTCACTCTGACACCAGGTGTGCGGGGTGAGCAATTCCACACAGCGAGCAATTCCTCAGCCCCGGCTGTATCCTAGCCTTTCATTCAGCTCCAACCCTGTCTACCTGGAGACTGTGTCCGATCCAGCTGGACTCCGGGCTCAGCCCCACAAACCCCCGGCCCGCTCCCGGAGAGGCCAATCTCAAATCCAGGTTGCCACCTGCACTTTTGACGGCCTGGCTATAAATTGGAGGTTCCTACCACGCCCTCCTTCGATGAATTTGCCGAGAGCAGCTCCCAGAACCCAGGGAAACCGTTGACTTGCTGGGGACCATTTATATAAAAGGACGTGATAAAGGACGCAGGTGAGCCCTCGGAACAGGTGTGTGAAGCGCGGTGCGAGGGAGTAACACTCTCCCCAAGGCTCCCCGAGCCCCCAGCCCAGGAGTTCGCCAGACCCCAGGGCTTTGGGGATTTTGTGGCACGCCCCTCCTGTGGGTGTAACCAATCACGGGGTCCATTTCCAGCCCCACCCCCCCGCAGAGCGGAGGACCAGGCTGGCAGGTCTGAGCGGCTATTCACAGCCGGTTCTCGGGCGACCAGCCCCAGCCAGGAGCCTGCCCAGCGTCACCTCATTTAAACGATGACCCTGCTGTCACTCGGAAATGCCAGGGGATCCAGGGGATCCAGGGGCTCAGCATCACGCTCTGGGGTCAAGGCCCAAACACGAGGCAGAAGATGCTCCTGACACCCTTGTCACTGAGAAAGGCACAGGGGTCTTGGTGCTCCGTGCCAGGAGCCAGGGCAGAGACCAATGTGTATGTGTATTTATATATTTATATTTCCCATCATCTCACACTAGCACAAATCAAAATGTAGGGCCCTTGTTCAGAGGTGGTTACAAATTCAGGGTGGCGGGGGTGGCGGCCGCAGCGGCAGGGCCCCTTGGGACTTCACGACTGTGTGGCTGGGATGCTGGTGTGTCCTGCTGAGGGCAGAGGTCAGGCTCCTTTGCTGGGGTCAGGGTGGCATCACCTGGTCAGGCCTCATGCCCATGCCCAGTGTGGCAGCCTGCCTCAGAGAGTCCAGGCCCTGGCCTCTGACCCCTGCAGGGCTGGCTGGAAATGCAGATTCCAGGGCCCTTGCAGACCTTCCGGCTCAGCCCCTGGAATGGGTGCAAACTGCGGTCCTATCGAAATAGGGCCCACCTACTCCAGTATGACACCCTCTTAACTAGCTACATTGGTGATGGCCTTATTTCCAAATGGGTCACATTCTGAGGTGCTGGGGGTTAGGACGGCAACATGTCTTGTTTTTGGCAGGGGACACAATTCAGCCCACAGCAGCAGTGGACTGAGGGGGAGGGGCCTGAGTCCGGTGAAGGGTGGCTCCGTGTACCCAGCGTTGCTGGCACCTGCCGGAGTGGAGCCGCGGTCCCTCACACTGCAGACCTGGAGGGGGCTGGGTCTGAGGGAGCCAGGGTGGGGTGGGGGGCACGGAAGGCATACTTGACAGTTCCCCGGCCACCCAGACACTGTGGAAGGCTAGCCGGCACCCTGGAATAAGCATCCTTCTGCCTGAGCCAGCAGGAAGGGACAGTGTGCCCCCCACAATCACCCTGTGCTGCACGCACCCCTTCTGTGATCAGAAACAGAAAGTTTCCTGGGGGAGCACGGGGATGGGAGGCAGGGGCCCTCACTAAGGGTGGAGAGGACCAGAAAGGCCCAGGCCCGAGGGAGCCAGCCCACACGTGTGATTATAGACAGAGTCCCTCTGGCAAGAACGTGGGGAGTGAGAGAAAAGGAAAGAGATGCGGGGAGGCGGGAGCCGGCAGGGGTGGCTCCTGGCTGCACCTGTGTGAGAGGAGGTACAGGCAGGTGGGGGCCCCATAAAGCGGGCGCTATGGCACTATCCTAGGTGGGGGAGGTGGAGCCTGGCCCTGGTCCCTCCGTCCTGGGCTAGAAGGGTGGGGATTGAAGAAGGGAATTCAAGCCTGAGGACGTGGGGGTCAGGGAATTTGTAGGAGAGGAAAGAGTGAGAATCGACTGTTACAAGCCTGTGTGGCGGAGAGAGGGACTGAGAGACAGAGGAAAGGGAGCGCGGGAGGAAGAGGGAGAGACTGGGAGGGAGCGGGCAGAGGAGGAGGGGCAGAGAGGGCGTGCCAGCAGGCCGGTGTATGACAGCCCTGGGCTGACCTGTGCTGACCAGGCCGGCACCGCATTGTTCACAGACCCGGAGGCAGGTGACATGGTCGCTACTGGGACTGAAGATCAAAGAGGTTTAGGAATTTTTTCAAGAACACAACGCTGTTTATTTCCAAATGCTGTTTTCGGCGCCACCACAGGACTCAGGCCCTTTGGCTCATTTTTCTACAGTGGGGTTTTGCCTGCACCCCCTCTTTCCAAAGCCTGCCCTAGAGGTTACAGCCCTGAGGTGCTGGGCCAGCCTGAGTGGCAGGGGCCACCTGTGCCTGCCCAGTTGTGCCCCTTGCACCAGAGAAGGGACGACTTCTCCACCACAGGCGAAGTTGTCGAGTCCGCCTGCTGAGACGGTTGGAGGTGACGCCACCCCAGGAGGTACTGTCCCAAGCTGTCACACACTCAGGGGCCCTGCCTCAGCCTGTGTCCTCCCAGCCTACCCCCCAGGTCTTCTGTGATCTGCCCCCCATCCCCTCCACTCCAGCCAGGCCCCTGACCTACCGCTCTCCAAGGAGGCCCCCCCGCCCCACCCCCACTTCCCTGCCTCCCAGGCCCAGGGGAGCCAGGACCCTCCCTCTGCAACTCTGCCCGCAGGTGTGGAGACCGAGACCCCCTGGGGACTTGGCTGTGGGGAGGGAAACTCTTGCAGCTGGAGAGGGGTTAGCAGAAAGTGCACCAGGAAGGGGACAAAGAAACAGTTCCCATTAAAGGCAGTAGCCACCCTGAAGCCAACCTGTCCCCTGGATCTGTCCCTAAAGCCAGGGACTCTGAATCCAGTGACGGGTGGCCTGCCTCTGTGCTGGCCCAGCAGGAAGAGCCGGGGAAGCACTGCCTACCCTTCCACAGGGCAGGTGGGAAGCAGGCAGGAGACTGGAGGCCAGAGCGGCATCAGAGCCCAGGCCTCATGTGCATCCCAGCTGGCTGCTCACACTGCCCACATCCCCAGCCTGTTTCAGGCTGTCCCACCAGGCTACCCGTGTCCTTCCCTGCCGGTGTGACCCAGAGGTCCTGTGCAAAGAATGCAGGAGAAGCCCCCCACCCAAGGGAGACAGCAGAACGGAGCCCTGGGGAGGGAGCATTCCACCCCAGTGTTTGAAGCGTGGCGCACTCACTCACGAGGCTCAGCTTGCTGCAGGCCCAGCGGAGGTCCAGCTGGAGGTCCAGCCGCTCTTAGGGACACTGCCCCAGAGTCGGGTTCTCTGGGGAAGCTGGCAGCGGGATGTCCTGCCTGGCGTGGCCTCCCTCGACCTGGAGCCTTTGGGTTCATCTTGCAGAGGGCACATGGCGGTGCAGCTGGGCCCCCACCGTGAGTCCCAAACCTGAAAGTGCACCCAGGACAGAGAAGTGTGAGTCTTTCTCCCCCTACCCTCTACCTCCCGCCCCCACCTGGGACCTACCCTTACCTGAACTCTAAACCTGGGAAACAGGGACAGTGGATGGAGTCGCTGTAAATCGTTGTAAATGTAAAAAGCGGTCACCACGGCACCACGCCGCCTGCTGTTCCCTGTGCCAGGTTTTTAAAAAACGGAATGCAGTATTCTGCGGGTTTTCCCACGTCGACAGACATTACCCAGAAGCAATATTACTAATTCACTTTTTCTCTGCCTGCACTTTTGGAGAAGGTTACGGTGTCCCCAGAGCCCAGCACGTGGTGCGTGCTCACTGCCAAGTACACGTCTAAATAAAAGTGCCTTTGTGTCCACATTCCACGACTGCTGCCCGGAGCCGGCGGCCTCGGGGCCTTACTCGGGCCAAGCAAGGCAGACTGGAGGGATTTGGAGGCCCCCACCTCCGGCAGGGAAGAGAACCCTCCAGAGGACAGGCCCACTTTCCAGCCGAGATGGGACGAGAGCCTGTTAGGAGTCAGCATGTGCTGTCCCGTCAACCCCCATGGCAGCCCAGGGAATGGGGCAGTGGGGTGGGGGGGGCCTATCTTCCCACCGTGCTCCTCCCTCTTCCTCCTTGAACATTAGGTCCCCAGTTTTATCTGGACATATGGCTACTGGAATGACTGCATTCCTCAGAATTCCTTGTTGCTCAGCAGGGCATGTGACAAATTCTGTCCAAAAGTCTGTAGGCCAAATTGTTCAGCTTCCAGGAAGGGTCCTTTAAAGAGACAAAGAACCACACTATGCTCTTTACTCCTTCCAGCTAGCTGGGAATTGGATATAGTGGCTGGAGCTTGGCAGCCAAATTGGGCCATGAGGTGAAAGCTTCCTGCCAAGGATGACAAACCCACAAGAGAAGAGTTGCTTGAGTCTCTGCAGATTGTAAAGTCGCCCTGCCAGCCTGGATGGCTTACTTGTAGAACTTTATATGAGACAAATACATTTTTATCTTGCTTTAAAAAAAAACAGTCATGGGTTCTCTCCATAGGTAATTCCCAGTATTAGAGAATGTTATTAACATTTACTAAGTGCCTACCACTTGCCAGGCGTTATATTCCTTCTTTAATTAAATGTATATGATTTAGGTAAACTTAATTTCCCCAACAACCTCGCAGTGTTAGTATTATTACCACCACCACCACCACCACCCCACCCCCTGCTCCACCGATTTCTCCGGGCTCAGTTGTTTTTGCTCCTAACCAGACGCTCCGACCAGAGGAAGCCCAGTCGCTGACGGTGGCTCTGTCTCCTTGTTTGCCGCCGGCCTCACTTTTGACAGAACCCAGCCATTCCCCGGGGGTTTGAAGAAAAGCTAAAATGTTTTAATATCAGTAAATTATCTTCTTTCTCTACTTAAAGGGGTGGGGAAGCACATCGTCAGCTATAATAAATCCAACTCAATTACCCTTATTATGGTGATTACTATTCACGCCACTCTAATTGGTTTCTCTTGGCGTTTTCATTAAGAACCTGTATCTTCAAAGGTTCGAAACTCAGACACATCTTTACTTGGAGCTGAAATT
The DNA here is from genome assembly GCF_014824575.4 of Sturnira hondurensis. Taxonomy (NCBI): domain Eukaryota; kingdom Metazoa; phylum Chordata; class Mammalia; order Chiroptera; family Phyllostomidae; genus Sturnira; species Sturnira hondurensis. The sequence continues at coordinate 58,179,417 of NW_028079044.1, read as the reverse complement.
TGGCTTTGAGGGCCAGATGGGGAACCCAGGCGCCGGGGGTTCTGCTCAGGAAGGCAGACAGCCCAGCGCCTGAGCCAACCCTGCGCCTCCGTGGGGCTGGCGGTCCGTCTGGAGGACTGGCCCCTCTGCACAGTCGTCCCACGAGGAGCTGCGTCTTGTCAGGACAGGCCCCTGGGCCTGCCAATGGCAGTCTGGCCTCAGCCTGGCCGCCTCGGACTCTGGCAGCTCTTCTCACTGAGAACAGCCCCCAGGGGACCCAGCCAGGCCTTGCAGAAGGAGGCCAGGACGACATCTCAGAAGCCCTGGGTCATTGTCCTCCGTGCTGTCCTGTGGTCTTGGGCAAGGTGCTTGGCCCTTTGGGTGCCATGGCTTCCCTGTCTTTAAAGTGTCTAGTGGTTTCGTAAGGCTCCCACGAGACCGAGCGTGGGGAGCACTTGCAGATGCCCTAGGTAAGTGCGAGCCTCCACGTGGGCTCCCAGCATGCGGCTCCCCTCTCTCGAAAGGTGTGGGTTCTGGGCCCACCGAGACACATAAACTCAAGTGGGTCCTGCCAGCGTGTGTCAGGCCATCGGGAGTGGCCGTGCCCCTCAGAAGCACTGTCTCCTGGGCAGTGGAGGTACTCCCATAGGGCGAGTCCCCTGGTCTGGGCTTGGTTCAAATCCTGCCCACCCCACTGACTCTCCATGGGACTTGGAGAGTCACTTGGCTTCTTCGAGCCCCAGTTTCCACTTGCTTAAGACACAGGGAGTAATTATGCGAGGTGCAGGCCAGCACGGGCTGGCCCTCGCCACGGCACACCTATTGTGACTAGCGGTGGGCACCTAGCAAGATGCAGAGGAACGGACGGTGATCGGAGGGGAGGGAGCTGGCAGGCAGCCTCACTGTGCCCTGCTCATCTGCCCTGGTGACTGCCTGGAGGACGGATAAAACCTGCCCTGCCCAGAGAGGGGAGGCCCTGGCCCCCACCACTGCAAGACAATAAAGCTTCTGTGAGCCACTAGGACTGTGGATGTTTGTTACATCAGCAACAGGTAAACTAATCTGGAGGCGAAGCTGACTCGCCTGGGACCACACGGCCAGTCTGGAAGACAGGGACTGGATTCTGTGTCGGTGAGACTGCGCTGGCTCTGGGGTCCCACCTTCAGCCGCCTGGACCCCTTGGCCAAGGAGCTGCCACAGGCCCAGGAGCTGGGCACAGCCCTGGAGGGTGGATTTGTCATGAGAAGGTGCCTGCACAGCAGGGGGCGGCTGTGAGGTGGTCCTTACAAGGGCCCCCCTCCCCACTCACGGGCAGCTGGCTCCCCCCTGCCACCAGGTCAGACCCTGCAGTGGAGTCATCCAGGCCCCACCTCCTCCTCCCCTCTCCCCCTCCCCTCTGCCTGCCCCCCATACCTCTCCTCCTCATCCCAGCTGGACCCTGGGCCCTCCAGAGGCTGAGCCCTGATTCCGTGCTCCGCTCGCTCACTCGTTCACTCATGGTTCTCCTTCAGCAAGCATCAGCCCAACACCCACAGGTGCCAGGCAGCTTCTGGGCACTGGGGCCACGTGCGTGAACAGAACAGAAGAAAGGGCCCTGTCTTGGGGACAGGCCCCTACAGAAGCACTGAGTAACTACTTCGAGAGGGAGGGGTGCAGAACAGGGTGGGCCGGCCACATCTCTTGGGAGCTGCTGGGGGGTTGGCAGGGGCAGCGTTAATAAATATGGTTCGGGCTGAGCAGAAGTGTGGTGAGGGGATGCATGAAGTGGATACCTGGGGCGGGCGACCCTGGCTGAGGGAACGGGCGTGCAAAGGCCGAAAGCCACTCACACACAGAAGGCCCCAAAACACACCTGCTTTGGGGGCGTGATGTGCCCCCAGGTACACCTGGGAGATGTGCCCAGGGCGAATGCCCAGGGCTCTGGGTCCAGGTTGGGGACTGAGGGGGGTTCCGGACAGAAGACCCTTCCGCCCTGGGAACCGTAGCAGCGGCCACGGCAGTCAGTCCCCTTTCCAGCCTCTATGCCCTTCACTGCAGCAGTCACACAGACCTGCAGATGTCCTCCCAGACCCCCCTGACCGGTGCGCCCCTGCCCAGAGCGGCTCTGACTGTGAACAAAGGCGCCCACGGTCAGTGCAAGGTTTCTTGCAGTCTTTGTCTGTGGCGAGGTTCAAACATCTTTTCTTTTTTTCATTTTGAAGGTAAAGAAGTATACTTCAGGGAATTCCAGAAATTACAGGAGGACACAAAAATACTAAAACCCCTCGCCGTCACACAATCCAGAGCTAAGTAGGGGTAGCGTTTCACGGTATTTCTTCGCACTTTGCCCCCAGCGTTTTCCCACAGGCACTTCCTGTAAAGTGTGTGCTGTGCAGTTGTGTATGCATCTGTGACCCTCCCTTTGTCTGTCTAACTTAACATGTATGGCGAGCATTTTCACGTGTTATTAACTGTCCTTCCATTTGTGGATTTTGATTTTGCATCCCCTCCTTCATTCAGCGAAGGCAAGCTCTGAGCGCTCCGCGCGCCAGGCACTGAGGCAGCAGCCATGGGCGGAAGGAAGGGGCGGGGGGCGGATGTAGTCCCGCCCTCAAGCAGCTTTCCACCCAATGGAAAGCTGAGTAGCAAATTAACTCATCTGAAGGGTGACAAGTGTTATGAAGAAGGGCAGGGGGTGCTCTTGGCGTGCCCACCTGGTCAGGAGATACTGTAAGGTGCTGATGTCCGACCTGAGATCTGGAGATCTTGTGGAGGTATCTAAATCCGGGTGTGGCTGGGAGGTACCGTTTCAGCCAGAGGGGCACGTGCAAAGGCCCTGCATCTGGGAAGTGCGTGGCCCTAGGAGCGAGGAAAAGGAAACCACGAGGATAGCCCAGGAAAAGCCTGCCCCTCCCCCTGAATATCTCCGCAGGGATGGATTTCTGCTCTTCCCCACACGCTGCCACCCCACCCCCACCCAGGGAACCCTGCCTGTCCCTCACCAGCCCCCCGGGACTGAAGACCGAGGTGTTTGGCCTGTGTCGGGCATACGGAAACAGGGGGCGTCGTGCATTTGCCCAAGCGGGCTCCCAGCTTTAGGTCTCGGAGAATGGGCGCCGCTGTAAATCCTGTGAAAGACAGGCCCCACACTTTCTCTGCCCAGAAGGGAAGACAGCCACCCACGCCTGTCAGACCTGGTTTCCAAAGCGTGGCAGGCCTGTCCTCTTGGAGCCCTGCCCTATCTGATGCTTATGCAAAGATAAAATGCTGGGGCGTGACTTGCCGAAGGGGTCAGGACTGGGGAGGAAGCTGCGCTGGTTCCAGTATCACTGTCTGCACCACGCCTGGCACCCAGCAAGCCCTAATGGGTTTCACCCAGCCAGGGCCCGGCCCAGCAACTGCGCACTGCATCTACGTGGGACTCGGCTGGCCGCCTCCGCCCTCATCTGTATCCAAGTGGAAACTTTTGCAAGGGCTGTTGTCTTTGTTTAAACAAAACAAAGCAAAACGAAACTGTTATTAGGAAAATTCTCCTCTAGCTTGGAAGCCCTCTTCCGGATGCTCCCCAGCAAGGCAGGTTTTCGGCTCCGCGGGCTTGGGGCCGCTTTGCTGAGTGGTGGGCTGCCGCACCGTGGGCACTGTGACAGGCGGGGACCCCCTCCCTGCGCCCAGTCTCCTCTTCCTCCTTTCTAACAGAGTCCTGCTGGTATCCAGGGCAGGAATGTACTCAGGCCAAGGGAGAGCCAAGACTGGTCTGACTAATCGTGATGACTTTTTTCTATTTGCTAGACACATCCTTGGTTTCTCAGGGTCCCTCGTATCCAGGGCTAGTTGAGTGACCCTGTCCCGGGCAGTACGGTGCGTGGGGGCGTCTACTGGGGAGGCTCCGGCTTCTCTGATAAAACAGACAGATGTTACTGGCACTACCTCTTTCCTTGTTTCCGGCCATAATCTTGGGCACGGCGCCTGGAGCTACGGTGACCATTTCATAATGATGAGCTGATCAGCAGGAGGAAAAGGCAGCATGCAAGAGGGGAGATAGGGAGAGGGCCTGGACCACCCCCCACCCCAAAGGCGCCCGCGAGCAGATGACCCAGGCCCCCCAACTGTCTACCTCTAGACTTCTTATTATACAAGAAAAATAAGCCCGTTGGTCAGGTTTCGCATATATATATGTGAACTACATATATATATGTAGTTGAAAGCATTCTTACTTGATTTGAGTTGGATATCTAAAACCCTAAAGTTCTCTAAAGTTGGTTGTGTAGCTTTGGGAGTCCCAGGGTGTGTAACCTGAGCAGATACCGTATCTGATGTGGCAGAAAGAATGTCCTACGTTTCGTTTCAAGGAGCCTTGCCTTCTGTAACTTTCTGAGATGGAGTGTGCTCACAGGGCATTCACCACTCTGCTTGGAAGAGGTTAACTTGTTAGAATTCAAAGCCCAGGACCCAGGTAAGTCGGAGAACCTTCTAGATGAGCTTCAGCTCTCTGTGCTAAACTCTAAAGAGCTCCACGCCCAGGACTGCTGGGACCAGAGGGAAGTCTCCACTCTTCGCCCACAGCAGCGAGGTGGCACTGGGAACGTCGGGGAGACTCAGCTCCGGAAGCTGGAACCACTGGCTGGCCCTTGTGCGGACCGACAGTCCGAATTCACGTTGCCTGAAGGGTCCGGGAAACATCAAGACCAAGTTCAGCCTGAGAAGATCCTTGAGTTAAGGTGCTTCCAGGTGCATGGAAGAAGCAAGTGCAAATCATTTCTGGAAGAAGTCACATCCAGGCCTCAAAAAAGTCCCACTAATTTTTCAAGAACAGTAGTGACGCTTAGTAAAATACAAAGAGCACAGGGAAATAAGGCAACAAGTGCAAGAATCATCAGCAAAAAGAATAAACAGCTTAGTAGAGTCCCTTAATATAATACTTAATATAATGGAAAAATATAAATGATTTACAAAATTACTTATTACATTAAAAGAAATAACATACAAAGTTAAAAATATCTTCAGGAAACAGAACACTATAAAAACCTAACTTGGAAGATTTTTTTAAGAGAATCAGATAGATTTTTTATTTAGAGAGAGAGAGAGAAATGAAAGATACAATAACTGAAATGTAAAACTCAATAGCTGGGTTTAATAAGAGATTAGATACAGACAGAGAGAGAATAAGTGAACTGGAAGATGGGTCAGGAGAAATTACCCAAATGACAGTACAGATTGACAAAAAAGATGAAAGTTATGAAAAAAGAGGTTCAGGAAGAGGAAGGAGAGCATGAGGAGGTCCATCTACATTTAATTGGGGTTCTAGAAGGAGAAGCAAGAGAGAGGGGGAAGGCTGTTAAGGAGAGGGTGTCTGAAAACTTTACAGGACTGACAGGAAATGCCAATCCACAGATTTTAAAAGCCCAACACATGCCCAGGATGAGAAATAAAAAGTGGAGAGGATGTTCAGACCTTGAGTGCCCGTCACAGCCCTCTTCTGCCCAGCGATGTGTCCAAGAGGCTAATATTACTTGGCCAGTCCTGGGGCCTGGAGCTCCTGTTGGGGAACAAGCGAGGCAAGGCCAAGGGCAAGGACAATAACTGTCTTTGAGAAGCTACATCTTTCTTCCAGGCCTAGACCTGCTGAGGGCCATGATGAGTGACCGCTGAGGGATCACGTTCTTCCGTCTTCCTTCTGCTTGTTATGTTTAGCACAAGAGAGAGGAGACGATGGAAGCCCCATTCCAAGGCCATGTTCATGTATTCTTTAGAACCTAGCATAAATCCACTGCTTCCTCCATGCCCCCCCCCCCCCCGAGCTGAGTCTCCATCCACTGTCATGGGGCCGTGCACTTAGCATCTGATGGCACACACTCTGGGAAGTCTCGCCTCGCAAAGGGACTCATGAAGAGTCCAATCCTGTAAATTCTTTAAGTACCAAAGCTCAGTCCAGTGATGAGGGGGACCCAGTCCCGTGGTGTCCCCTGGGGTTGCCGATGGATTGAGACTACCAAGACAAGATCCGCTTGGAGAGAAAAGGTTGGCTAAGCTCTCCGATGTCCCTTCTCCTGAGGCTTTTTACTGAGAACAGTCTACCCTGCTTGGGGGAAGGCAGCAGGCACGCAAAGCCCACCCAGCAATGTCTAAAGGCCATAGTTACAGTAAATAGGTAATAGCTGAGGAAGCACAGAGATCTGCCTCAGGTCAGGGTCCCTCAGACTTGCCGATGCCAGAGGGTCGTTAAGGTGGGGCTCATGACGCTAGGTGTTCGCTCCTTCTGCTTTGGACTGAGATATCTGATTCACGGCAGCAGGGCTACACACAGCAAAGCAAGCTTCGAGGGCTATCCTGCATTCTTTGGGCCTGATCTCCCACGGGAGCCCTCGGTGCTAGTACCAGTCCATGTCTGCCTCCCCGCATTCCCAGCGTTCTGGTCAAGACTTCCAGGCCCTTATTCAAGGCCTGGCTTGCGTGGGGCTACGATTCCCGACACCACACAAAGTGGTCCCCAACACAACGCCTCATTTTAGGATGGAGAGACGGAGGCCAGAGAAGGTAAGGAGCACAGGGTCGCTGAGAGCGAGGCCAGCCTGACTACCTGTCCAGGGCACAGGCCACCGTTTACCTGCCCACTTCCTAGAGAAGAAGGCGGCGAGTTATTTCACTCTCGGGGATGGCGTTTCAACAGTCGTTTGCTGTAGCTGGTACCGGGTGTGTGGAAAAGAAGATTCCCCAAAGCTTCCCAGGGATGACATAGAAATGCAAAGATAGACACCCCAACAAATCGAAACAGCCCCGGTTACATAACTGGGACAGCACACGCTGAATCACTGCCGTGCTGTGCACAGATCAGACGGGTCACTAGGAAAGTAAGAGCCTGCTGCGGTGAGTCACGGGGCCCACCCTGCTGCGGAGCCTCGGACGCGCTGCGCCTGCCGGTTGATTCAGAGTCTAGGCTTTGTCTTCCTTTCTTCCACGCCGGCGTTCCCCTGTTTCACAACGGAGCTTTGCAAGTGATGTCAGATTGTATGGGAGGCTGGGCCAGAGCCTCACGCTCTTTCTCTGGGCTCTTCCACTGCGTGGGCTTGGTGCTCACTCCCATGGGAGATGAGAGCTCCTGATGCAGCAATAGCATAACTGACTGCCTATCGCGCCCCAAAAGGCACTTGGACTCCCAGGATGTGCTCTGAGGACTAATCCTCACAATACCGCAGTGAGAGAGGCATTGTCCATTTCGCAGGTGGCCAAAGTGGGGCGTGGAGGGATTCAGGACCTGCCCAGAGTCTCTCAGGCAGTAGGAGGTGAGACAGGCAGGTCCATCCCAGGCAGACCTATCCTAAGGCCTGCCCTCTGTCTGCCAGGGCGAGAAGGCTTCCTGTAGCCTTTTTTTTCTGAGTAGTATAAACAGAGCTTTATTTATAACATAATAAACACACCTTGCATAAATTTCTGCACAGTTAGTCCAATGAATAAAACCTCTGGCTTAATTAGAATTTACGTTTTGCCCTAAATATTCCAAAATCCACCCATATCAACTTTGGAATTTTGGGCAGTGGCCAAACTCCCATCTTTTGCTGTTCAGCAATTTTTCTCGACCTTGCTTTCTGATTCCATATATTCCCAAATTTTCAATGAATTTGGAATAATCTTCCAAGATGAAGGGAAATGACTTGCTCATCTTTGCCTGAAATCTTGGCTTGGGTTCATCTTATTAATCAAGATATATACTCCAAAAGGCCCACAAATTCATCTACTGAAACTGCTTTGAAGACCTTTGCCAGTGGTGCCAAAGCGCCCGCCATCCTGGGTTGCATGCGGGGCTGCGCTGGGGTAAGGGTTGGCAGAGCCCCGCCCCTCCCGGCATTGGCCCCGCCCCTGCTCTGGCCTGACTGCCCTGGAAACCTAAGAGAAAGACAGAGCCTGGGGCATGGCTGTGACAGGGGGGAGGAGGGAGCCGAGGGCGAGGGTGCTCAGTCTGGTACACCCCAGCGCCACCCCACTCCCGCCCATGGCTGCGCAGTAGGGGTGGGTTCCTCATCGCAGATGGGAAGAGCTGAGCTACTCAAAGAAAACCAAGCACAGCTCTTGGAAGACGCCTTTCTGTTCAGTGGAGAGCGAGGCTTCCATTTACCTGTTACTCCTTTGGGAGACCATGTTTCCACTTAACCACCCAAGACCGTGTGGAACATTCTGGAAGTCAACCTTTTATTCAACACTGATGTGGAGCGCTTTGGGGGAGGTCTCTCAGCGATCCCCTGCGCCAGCTTTCACCACGTGATGGAAACTCACCCAGAAAAATATTTTTCAAAGTAGCTGTTCCCTTGGTGGGCCGGGTGGGGAGCACCAGCTCTTCCTCAGGAAGTCCCAGCCGAGCCATCAAACACACTGTTCCGATGGCCTGTGGAGTAAGCCACTTATTTACATATATTACTGGTATGACCCACGTCCCCAGCCACATTGTTTTTTTAAGATTTCAATTAATGACCTGAGCCTGCGTAGATCCAATTGCCTGGGAACCCCAGGGACTGAGTTCCGAGGGGCTGGGCCCTCTGCCTGCTGTGGCTGAGCAGGAGTCCCCTACCCGGGTTCCCTCCGCAGCAGGTCCCTCCAGGCCTTGAAGGACTGTCGTCAGGCACAGGGCTCACACAGTCCAGTGCGTTCCCTGGTCCCTGTTGTGGGGGTGCCTGGCAGGGCGCTGGAAAGAGGGGAGGGTTCTGCTTGTGCCCCCTGGGCTGCGACCACCCCTCAGGTCTCTGCTGATGCAGGCACCAGCTCGGAAGAACGAGCCCCTCCCTCAGCAGTGTGCCAGACCAAGGGCGGCCTGTGCCAGCTCCCACCTGGGCCCCCCAGGCCCCCACCCTTCCCACCCCTTCACAGCCTGCATCCTGCTGGCCCCTGTGGCGCTGATGCAGCCCCCTGCCCAGCCACAGGGGCCAAGGGCCCTCCCGGCGGTGGGGCCTTGTCTCTCCCAGCCTCAGAGTGCTGCCAATGCAGTTGAACTTCACCCATCTACTCCCTACACTTAGAGAAATCAGTGCCAGGTGGACTGGAGACCGGCAGGGGAGACAACAAAGCCCCACTGTCTGGGGTTAGCAAAGATTTCCTAAACAGGGAAAGCGCCAGCCGTCCAGGGAAAGGCTGATATATGGGACTTCGTTAAAGGGCCCCATGAAGAGGGCGGAAAGGCCGGCCCAGAGAAGCTACCTGTGAAACCTCCTGCTGACAAACGGCACGTATTCAGAATATATGTACTTTGAATTTCCCGTAAACTGAGAGCGATCAGGCAAGCCAAAAGAAAAACGGGCGAAGGGTGTGAACGGGCCCTTCACAGAAGAGTAAATCCAATGGCCAGGAAGCAGATTAAAGCGGCGCTGGACTCCGGCGGCGGTCAGGGTCACGCAAGTAAAGCAAAGAGGAGAGAAAGGGTTCCTGACGTTGGCGAGGTTGGAGGGCTGTGGGGTGTGTCCGGGGTGCGTCCCACGCGCGTGTGGCACAGAAGCAGGCGCAACCCCTTTGGGGGCCCATTCAGCAGGAGTGCTGAAGCTACACAGAGCTGACCTGGGGTCCAAGGCGCCGCTCTGGGGACCCCTCAGACACACAGACACACGTGCACAGGTGCCCGTGAAAGAACATCCCCGGAGCCAAGGCCAGAAGCAACCCAAGCGTCGGTCAGCGCATTGAGGTGTGTTCACACAGTGGACCAGGACGCAGCGCCGAGGACAAACCGCGGTTCTCAGAACAGCTTGCCAGAACCCACCAGGAGGACACTGAGCAGAAGGAGGGATGGCGAACGGCCTCGCGTCCATGCCCGTGAAGTGGCCCCGCAGGCGGTCCAAAAGAGGTCCCCCCTCGGGGTGTGAGCGCCTCAGAGGGGCCGCCACAGGGCTTTGGGAGCACCCTGTTCTTGCTCTGGGTGCCAGCGTCACCTCGTCCATCCATCTGTGCGCTCTTCGGGTGTAGGTCACGGTCAGCAACATTTTTTCTTAAAAATACGAAAGGTCGGGGGCCAAGGCCTTCATCCCCTTTCCGGCAGGAGGTTTGGCCCACTGTTTATGAATTTGCCCAGCCCGAGCCCCTGCCCCTGCCATGAACTCTGCGTGCATTTCAGGGATTCGTTACAGGAGCAGCCTTGGTCAAAACAGTGTGCGCCCGTGACTCCTCCGTGTGCCGAGTGGGGGGCCTCCACCGGGACGACCGGGGTGCACTGCTCTTCCCGCCGGGGGAGGATCTGGCGGTCAGACAACACAGCTCCGCCCCCTCCACAGACACACGGCAGCAGGTTCGGCCGGCATCCTGCCACGCGCATGCCCGTGTGTGCACCCCGCCCCTGCCTGTCTTCAGGCCCCTTGCAGACGTTCGAAGAAAGGAGTGGAGGAGGAAATGAAAACCGTCCATGATCCCACTGCCCAGAGAGCAGTTTTAAGTGTGGGGTTCAGTGACTTGCAGTAAGTTGACAGAGTCAGGCGAGCGTCACCACAGTCCAGTGTAAGGACGCTTCCGTCACCTCTGAGGACCCCTTGTGCCCACCCCCCAGGCCCCGGGCAGCCAACTGACCTGCTTACTGTGTATGTGCCCTTTCTGGACATTTCGCGTAAGCGGAATCTTACAAGTGTGAAGTGCTCTGTACGTGGCGGTGGCACTTGGCACCGTGTGTATGAGGCTCACCCACGTTGCACCGGTAGTTTATTCCTTTTATTGTTGCGTGTTGTGCCGATGGCGGGGAGACCATGAGTTGTGTACCCATGTACCTGTTGATCGCCCCATGGATTTTCTCCATTTTCCACTCTCAGGAATAGTGCTGCCGTGAACATTTCGCACCACTTGGTGTGTGGCTGTGTCTTTTCATTTCTCTGGGGCAGGGCCCACGGGGGACCCTGGGCCTCGTGGTAGACCTGTGTGTAACGATCAGCCAGAGGACACAGATGCATGGCCGATGGGCGCAGGCGGCAGTGTGGGGACGGCAGAGGGGAGCGGGGCGGGGGCCGGGGGAGCAGGGGGTGAGGTCAGCAACACAAATAAAGTTTAAGAAAACATTTGAAGAAATTAAACTGGGTTTTCATGATGGGTTTTTTTTTTTTTTTGAGGTGACTGTAGCCTTTGCCAAGGTTTTAGACAGTTATTGCCATTCCCATTGGTGGGAAGCGGTTTCAACCAACATTTCCCTGTCCTCTTAAGAAATGCGGGTCTACCACCTTCTTCACTGCAGTGTCCTTGTCTGGTTCTGGTGTCACAGTAACTCCAGCCTCATGGGGTGAGTGAGCGGGTGTTCCCTCTGCCTTTGTTTCCTGGAAGAGTTTGTGAAGGATCAGCTATTTCTCCTTCAGTGTCTGGTGGAACTTACCGGTGAAGCCATCAGGGCCCGGACTTCTTTGCCTGAGAAGTTTTAGTGTTACGAACTCAGTTTCTTTACACACCTCTTAAGATGATCTCTTTCCTCTTGACTCTGTTTTCTTCGGTGTTTCTAGAAACTTTTTCTTTGCCTTTCCAGCTTTGTTCGTTCTTTCACTCGTTCACGTGACTAAGTACTGGGATGCATGGTGGGGGACAAAAAGCCCACCTGCAGGAAGCTTCCAGCGCAGCCAGCCCTCCGCCCTCGCTCTGCCACCCGCACTTGCTGTGACCACGCAGCCCCTGCTCCCATGGATCTCTGGGAAGCCTTCTCTTTCTCACAGTTCCCCCCACCTTTCTAGAATGTTCGTCACCGGCTGGTATGAAGTTCTCCCCACACGACAAGGCTTTTCCGAGACACCTCTTTAAGAGAAGCTGCCTTGGCTCTCTTGGGCCGGGCCCTGTCCTTGGGTTGCACTGGGTCACTGGCATGTTTATGGGATTGAAGGGCACCTGGCCACAGGCCAGCTCCAGCAGTGCCACGGGGCTCCCAGATGCAGGGCTGCTCTGATCCACCCATTCCCATGTTCCCACATTGCCCTCCGAGGGTGCCCAGCAGGAAGGGCGCAGAGGCGAGGTCGCCATGGGCCACTGCGCCGGAGGCACAGGGCCCACCCAGAGTGGGTGCTCCTCAAGGCCGGGCTCTTCCCCATTCCACAGCAATGGTGTATCTAGGGACAAGCTGGCAATGCCACACCTCGGAAGACCTGCCCTGGCCAAGAGGGCAGTCCTTGGGGACCAGGCCAACCGGAACTCCAGCCACCTTTGTCCACCTGAGCTAGAGATTCACGCAAAGTGCAAATGAACTCAGGTGCTGAGCACACCTGAGTGTCACCCGGCCCAAAGTGTCCCTGGTACAGATAAGCAAACAGAAGCAAATGAGCTGAGCGTGGCCCCAGGTTCCCCGTCAGAGAACCCCTTCTCAGCTGTCCCCAGAGGCTGAGGCACTCGACTTCAGTCTGGCTGCCTGTTCCAGGGAGCCATGATGGCTTCCTCTTGGTGTCCCCAAGACGTTCATGGTGATTCTGCACCCCCGGAAGGCGAAAGGCTGCAAAAGGGGTCCCGGTCTCCGACAGCCCCTGGCTCAGCCTGGGTGGGAACGTGCATGTGACACCCCGACCCTTGCTGGACTCCAGGGAAGGAAAACAGACATTTCTTTCTCGTGGGGCTGACTTTGGATGGAGAGCTTCTTGCTTGTCACCAGGGGACAGCAAGGCTTGAAGTAGGAATTTTTATCTCCTTTTTCCAAAGGTGAGGGGAACCCAAAGTCACAGAGACTTGCCTGAGAATCCACAGAAGCATCCCGCTTCAATCTGCCAGGGACGAGACAGAAGCAAGTCCTACTGTGTGACTGCAGCCTTTCCCGCGTGCTTCTGCCTCTGACCTTCCTCTCTCAGGGTGGCCATCCCGTGAGGGGCGCCTTGGTCTCCCCATCTGGCAGACCAGGAAACGAAGGCTCGGGGAACACATGTTCGGCTTGGGGTCGCCTAGCGAGGGAGGCAGAGGCAGAACTAGGGCCTGGCCCTGTCTGACACCCCCTCCTCTGCTTCTGTTCGGGACCCTCGTGAGAGTGTGTAGGGGTGGGGTCAGTGCCGTGCTGAGGCAGCACCCGCCCTTTCACTTTACACGAGGGGAAACTGAGGCTCAGAGCCGAGGACCGACTTGCCCAGGGTCACACCCCTGCACAAAGGCCCCACCCAGCCTGTGAGCCCGTGCCCGGCGGGTACTCCCTTCCCTCCCCAGCGATTCCCAGACCGCCTGGCTCATACTTGTGACTGGAGGCTGTCTCGGGGCCGACCTGTCAGCATGGGACCCAGGCCCCTGGTGAGGACACGGTACAGAGGGCCAGCAGGGAGAGACCTCCCCAGCCACCCTGCTGAGGACACAGCCATTTGGTACTTTTGGCTTTTTTTGAATCCTGAAATATCACCTTTTAATTGCTTAATTTTCTGCATTCGTTCATTTTATTGAGACTAGCCTGGGGCTCTCCAGCCTGGCATATGAGAGAAGTTTTTACTTTTTAATAATAATACTTAGCATGTATAAAGTGCGTTTCATGTTCAAAGAGCTTTGCAGGGTTCACTAATTAATTGGGAAGCTCACTGCCGCCGTAGGCAGGTTTGACCAAGTTCTCAGGCTCCTGATGGGGGGGGTAACTCTTTCTGCTGCCCGATCTCTGGGTCCCTCTTGGGACCCCTTTTCTGTCCACAGCCAGGACTCAGACCACCAGAGGTGGCTCGGCCACTGTGTGCTGGTTCCCGCCCAGGGCTGGGGACACAGAGGGAGGTCAGATGATCTCACAGGTGAGATCTTGTGCAGGTCACCCCAGTGCTGGGGTGGACGACACGGGGCAGAGAAGCTAGGGACTTGGAGCGCCGAGGACACCATGACCCAGTGGGCCTGCCAAGCAGGGCTCCTTGGGGGGTTATGAGGGGCGAAGAGGAAAGCCCCAGGCAGGGAAGGCAGGAGGCGCATCCTGGGCGGAGGGAGCAGCCTGTGCAAAGAGGGACCACCAAGAAGCAGGGGCTCGATGTTGGGACCAGGAGGGGAGGCGCAGAGGGGCACGGAGGCCAGAGGGCCAGGCGCAGCGGGCTGAAGGGCCCCCGGAGGGCCCTCGATCTTGTGCAAAGGCCACAGACTGTGGGGTTCAAGGCGGGGGGGGGGTCTGCTCATTCGAGGTCATTCTGCCAGCAGTGNGCAGTGCCAAGGCTCAGTGGGGGGGGGGCAGGAGGGCAATGGGGGGAACAGACCCAACAGTGGCTTAGCGGGGGGTCGTAGGGCTCGGCAGACCATTCTGGGGAGGGGGGGTGGAGGGGCACTGGGGGCATGGGAGGGGCAGCCTGTGGTCCCCTTACCACTGAGGGTGGGCTCAGGGACAGTGGTGTCTTCCTGCAGACTTCTTGCAGGGGTGTGGCCCCTGAGCCACTGTGACTGAATCTGTAGGTCCCGTACTTGCAGGAGGTTTGGACAGAAGGTCAGCAAAGAGGCTTGGAAAGGACTCGATGCAGGTGTCATCCGAGACCTGTGAGTGGCCTGGCCCCCTGAGAATATCTGTATTGGAGGGGCGGGCTGAGGGGGGGACTGACACAGCATGCAGCTGAGACGGGGTGGCAGAAGGAGGCAAGATCAGGACGAGGTCAGGACAAGGTCAGGGCACTATCGGGCAAGGTCAGCTGGACGGGATGGTGCCACCACAGGGACCGACCTTCAGAACTCTCCCAATTTGGCGAGGCTGGATTGAAGACCTGGGAAGGGTCTAGAGCAGTGGGCCCCCGGGGTCCTGGGGAACCAGTGCTGGAAGGACAGACGGCCGGGTGAGGAAGTGCAGCAGGAAGACATGCTCGGGGAATGCCGATGGAGGAAAACGTAAGAGGCGGTTTCGGAAACTGGGAGAACTTGGCCATGGTTGTGTCCAGGGGAGCGAAGAGGACAGGGGCAGGCGAAGGGTCGGCACAGGGGCGGAGGCGGGGCCCAGGCCTGGGTCTGCGCATCCTCCTCCTGCAGAGTGGGCAGAGCCAGGGACCACCAGGGTGGGTTTTCACCGCCTGGAGGCTGGTGGTCTACGCCTCAGGGACCAGCCGTGCCCATCGAGGACTCTGCTGTTCTTCCCTCCTCCTCCTGGGGACCCTAACAGTCCAGTGGGGGGAGGACAGGGCTCAGCTGTTGGCTCCTGCTCCGTCCCGGCCTGGACCAGCCAGGGCCTGCTCGGCCCTCCTCCCAGTCAGGAGTCCAGCCGCTTGCCCTGGTTCCCGGTTCCCGGTTCATTCCCCACCCAGCCTCCCAGAGGGTCAGAGACGAGGCTTAAAACTCCAAGTCTGTGGGCCTCATGGGGTGCAGAGGGTCAGACCCCTCCTCCCTCTGACTACCAAATCAGGCCCCTTGTCTAAGGAGATCAGGGGACTTCGGAGAAGCTTGGGGGTGGAGTGGACAGAGGGCCTGAGGGCAGAGAGTGGGTCCACGCAGCTCTGCCCTGGGCAGGGAAGACAAGGACAGCAGGTACGTGGGGAGTAGCAGGGGGCGGGGCAAAGAGGAAAGGTGCACGAGGAGGAGCAGGCCTGTGCCCCTGCGTCTGTCTCCTGTCTCGCTGTCGCAGAGAG
Source organism: Sturnira hondurensis (assembly GCF_014824575.4). Classification (NCBI taxonomy): domain Eukaryota; kingdom Metazoa; phylum Chordata; class Mammalia; order Chiroptera; family Phyllostomidae; genus Sturnira; species Sturnira hondurensis. The sequence goes on along the minus strand of NW_028079044.1, from coordinate 58,163,995 downwards.
AGCCACTCGGCCCGGCAGGGAGGCACTGTCTGCGGCAGCTGGGGCTCTGCCAGGTCTGGGCGCCTGGGCGACATCGCTCCCCGGAGGGAGGGAGGAGCGCGTGGTTCTGTCTCCACGAGGGCTTCTGACTAAGGGGGTGCTCAGTGCCCAGGCCCAGCAGAGTCCTCAGGGCTGGGAAGGAGAGGAAAGTTAATTGAACAGCTAATTGGTAACAGGCCCCAAGCCAAAGAATAATAATTAACTTTTATTGAGCCCAGTGCCTGACACTCCCCTACGCTCTTCACAAGAATTATCTCACCGAAGGTTCGCCGTAGCCCCAGGAGAGAGGAGCTGCTGGAGTTGTCCTCGCTTTACAGGTGGGGAAACCGAGGCAGGCTGCAGCTCAGTAATGTCCGAGGGCTCGGCACCCGGACCAGAACCAGCACCCAGCACTGTGCTGTCGCCCACCTGTGCAGGCGGGACTCCCAGAGTTGTGGTGTGTGTGGTTGTGGGGGGCATGTGTGCGTCCAGAACAACTTACTCCTGACCCAGTGGTGAGCTTCCTCACTGGCAAGGTGAGCACTTTGGACCAGAAGTGACTATTCCAGTCTTTTTATTGACAAACTCTTGCTCAATGGAAATCTCACATGGGATTTGCAAGATATAAAACAGATAAAGGAACACTTCCAGCCCTGGCCGGCGTGGCTCAGTTGGTTGGAGCATCATCCCATAAACTGAAAGGTCGTATGTTTGATTCCAAGTCAGGGCATATGTCTAGGTTGTGGGTTCAATCCCTGGTCAGGACCATACGAGAGGCAACCAATCAATGCTTCTCTCTCCCTCCCTTCCCTTCTCTCAAAATCAATAGGACCGCGGGCCAGAGCTGACTGGGCTTCTTCCCCGGCCCCCCAGATGGCCCCAGATGCCTCGGACGGGCAAGGAGCCCTGCGTGCTGCCGGTCTTCGACTCCAAGGCCCCGGCGTTGCTGGGAAAGATATAACTTCCACGACTGTGAGTTACCAGTGGCACACACTGCCAGCTGGTGCAGGAGTGTGTCCCTGTTATAATGACCGGTGTAGACAATCTCGGGTGCTTGGGCCACACTCAGACATAAAAACGCTACCAACCAGAGAGAAAAACAGCCACCATGTAAGAGCTATAGACGGTTTGCATGTGTGAACTCAGGAGGCGTAGCCTCAGCACAAATGTAACTTCGCTTGCGATATATAAGGTTATGCAAATTAAATAATGACAAGATAGCGATGTTTTAAATTATTTGGCACCCTCTCCCAAAATGCAAATTGAAACCAAAGCCACTTAGTAAAGAACGCCACCACCAGCACCCATGCGTGTCACGAGCGTTAATCCGGGGAAGTCCCTGGGGCCCCGGCTCCCACCCACTGTGGCAGGCAGGAGATGCCAGGGCTGCGGGGATGACTCCGGGCGCCTCCGGGGGGCGCTGCAGAGCCTGCGGGCACAACGTGCTGTGCGAGTTCTCCCTTCACCCTCGCTGTTGAGGCGCGTGGATTCAGCCAACGTGCACCAGAGACTTTCTGCCTGGCCTTGTGCTGGGTGCTCAGAATCTTGGGGGGCTAGGACGGCGGCAGCTCTGCCAGCTGGTGCAGGAGTGTGTCCCTGTTATAATGGCCGGTGTAGACAATCTGGGGCGCTCGGGCCACGCATGGGGTACCCTGCTCTTGTCCCCCAGGTTCTGCCCCTCATTCATTGCAGGAAAATGAGCTCAGCTGCACCAAGGACCTGCCCCAGCTCCCGGGAACAACAAGCTTGGGGTGACAGCTGGCAACAGCTCCCGGAACACTGGCTTCCCTGTATGGGCCTGCAGACGTGCCTCCCTCCACCCACCCTCCTCTTCCTCCCTCGGGGCCTGGTCCCACTCTCTAAGCCCCTTCGTACACTGAAGGCCTGAATACAGGGACTGGCGTCTGCACTGAAGGAATTTAGGGGCAATGGCTTCATGCAATAACCTCAGTGGGTTTGTCAAACAAATCAGCATCCTTGAGTGTCCCCATTGGGAAGTCCCCTCACCATGAGGCCATCCACATTCACGGAGCCTAAGCAGATGGCTGCCCTGCCCTTGCTTGAACACCTCCCACAACAGGAACCTCACTGTCTGTAAGGCAGCCCCTTCCATTTCTCAATGATTTTCATTAGAAACTTTTTCTTAAATGTTCCCCTTAGTAGCATATACCCACACATCTTTGAGGCGGCCTAAAACAGTTTCATCCTTTTCCATGGAACACTTCACGCCTAGAATACGGGGCTCACATGGACCAGGCAAGGCTGCTGTCACTTCTACACCCAGTGCCACTTGCGTGCCCCTGCCCCAATGGCACAGAGCTCAGCGTCTGCCCCTGTCCCCTCCACCAACTGTCATCAGGCCCTTCGCTTCAGCCCCCGGCCCTCCTGGGCTCTTCCTGGTCACTGTTCCGTAAAAGCTCTTCCAGTCTGCTTTTTAAGACCAGAAATGTCTATTTCAGCGAGTAGAGATTGTGAAAGGGTGCCTCAAGGTGACCCCCCCCCTTGAGACGTGTGGCAGTGGAGGGAGGCTGGGAGGGAGTGTGTGGCTGGATCCCTGGGGCCTGGCTGGGCCACCCCACTGGCCGTGCATTCTTGGGGGCGAAGCTGGGGTCCCAGCCAGGGGCGTTCCCCCTGCCAAGCCATGTGTCCTGCGGAGAGGAAGCAATTCCCAGAAGTAACCCTCTTCCGATTCACCCGGAGACGCTGCAAGGGCCAACTCCAGCCCTTCTGGGGGGTCAGACATCTCTGAACCCCAGCTTCCGCGTCTGTGAACGGATGCAGGAGCACTGGTGCCCAGGAGACGCTCGGGGTGTTAGAATGAGTGAGTGACACCCATCTGGCTGGGCTGCTGGGAAGATCCAGTGAGATATAATCAAGGCGTGTACATCGACCTGGCACCATGTGGGTCCCTGATACATGACCACTTGCTCCACCTGCTTCTGTGGTCAGAAGAAGCCGCTTTTCCGCGCGCAGAGGGCCCTGCTTGCAGGTTCACCTTGCATTTCCTCCTGTGCCAGACCCTCCCAGCTGTCCATCTGGACCAGGGTAAGGTGAGCAGCAGCTGCAGGGGGTGGCGACCTGGGCCTGGCTGGCACTCGGGGCCTGGCCGCCTAGCTGTCGTGGTGGTGGTGGTGGTGGTGGTGGGACGGCCATACCCACCCTCACCTGCAGTGGAGAGATCAGAGGCCATGGACAGTAAGAAAGTTAGTCGGTCTCCGGCCACCCAGCAGCCACGGCAGACTGTTACATCACAGCCCACACACCGGGCCGCCTGTCACCCACCCAAACGTGTTGGACAGCGCCCCAGCCCCGACCAGTGATGCATCGTGACTGTAACTCCCCACAGCTCCCCAAGCAGCTGGCGGGCCCTGTCTTGCCTCAGCGTCCTCGGCTCCTGTTCTTCCCGAGGTCATTATGGGGAGTGAGGCGTGAGCAGCCACTCTGTGTCCCGAGGGGAGGTGGCTCCGTGTACTTGCTCAGGGTTCCGAGGGACCTGGAGTTCACTCTCCATGGGCCTCAGGACCCGCCGCCAGAGGCCCGGGGGCAGCTTTGGAGGGCTGTCAGTTTCAGTCATGCAAATGGGCTCTGCCACCAACCAGCCGTTACTCTGAGCACATCCCCAGTGTCTCTGAGCCTTGGTGTCATCAGCTGTGAACTGGGGACAAGTGGATCTGCTTTGCAGGGCCTGAAATGAGATATCGCATCTCTACCCACCAGAGCCTGACACCGAGTCAGCACTCTGTCCCAAAGGGACGGCCGCTGGTGGCTCTCCCAGTGCCTGACTCTCCTTTTCCTTCTGTCGGCCAAATGGCCAAACTCAAATGCCCATCCCAGTGAGATATGGCGGTGTGGAGAGCGGAGAAAAAAACAGCACGATCTTCGAAGTTTATTTTAGAAAATTGTGTTGGGACAACAGGCAATGACAGGCTGACACAGAAATGGCCAAACGCGGATAATTATTGGAGCTCAGCGGTGGGCACATGGGGTCAAATACACAGTTCTGTGTGCTCTATGCGTGTTTGAAGTACTCGCAGTAAAGCCGGTGAGGCTGCCGTGGCCCTGTGGACTGAGCGCCGGCCTGAGTGTGAACTGAAAAGGTTGCCATTTGATCCCTAGTCAGGGCACACGCCTGGGTTGCAGGCCAGGCCCCCAGTTGGGGGCGCACAAGAGGAGACCAACAATGCTTTCCTCTCTCTCTTTCTCCCTTCCTTCCCCTCTCTCTAAAAAATGAATTAAAATCTTAAAAAAAAAAGAAGCCACAGTCAGTGAGTCAGGCCGCCCCCTGGGCCCACGCAGGGCACTCACACGGTGGGTTTGATGCTGGCCTTTCCCAAGGACTTTCTCTGTGGCGGGATGTGAACTGGCGGCACGGGCAGGAAGGGCCCTGCCTCTCAGTGCTTCGGTGTAACAGAGGAGACACAGACACAGCTCGCTTAGAGATGCTTCCAGAGAGGAAGTTTGCTCCAGGTCTGAAGGCAAGGAACAGCGTTTCAGCACCGAAAACGGGCTGAGCAAAGGTGCAGCTTGCACAGCGGGCCCCAGAGCACTGAGTTCTGGACTAGGGTGACCGGCGAGGCCGGAGGTGGCAGGTGACAGAGCCAGCAGGCGGCTGGCGGCAGGTGGCACCCAAGGGCAGCCGGCATACTGGGCATTCAGCTGGAGGCTGAGGCAGAGCCCGGGGGCTGCCAACAGGTGAAAGAAGGGCTTGCCTCGAGCGTGTGCTTCGGGCAGCTCAGCTCCAAGCTGCAGGAGGAGACCTGCGAGCTGGGCGGCGGCTGGGCCGCTGTGGCGAGGGCATGAGGCCTGAACCAGGCTGCTGGATTCAGGAAGTCAGATCAGTGGGACTAGGTCTGATTCAGTGGAGGTGAGGGAAGGCCTCTGGCCCTTTCCCCGCAGACCCCACTCCTGGCCGGGGTGATTTGCTATGTGTGACGTTCTGGCTAAAACAGTGAAGCTCCTTCGGGATCTGCTGTTGGAACTTTCTGGAAAGTGATGCCTAAAGTTCAGCCACGGCTGCAAACGGAGGTCAGTGTCTTGGGCATGGAAGTGCCAGGTAGGGAACAGGAGAGTCACTCAGGAGGAACCTCGATACAGTGAGAAGGGCGGGGTCCCGTCAAGAGCACCTCAGCATGAAGGGTAGGAGAGAAGGAAGGAGAGAGTGTTGTCATGGAAACCAAACAGAAGAGGGGGCTTGGCAGCAGTGTGACATAGGGTGGGGAGAGCATAAAATGTGACATTGGCTTGCTGGATCGGACCACACAACTGCCTGGAGACCTCCGCCAGAGGTAGGCAGGGGCCAGGGCTGCAGAGCCAGGGTTAGGAGCCAACAGGAGGCCAGACCCCGGGCACCCAGGTGGGTGGAGTGAGTAGGATGAGTCCTGCAGAGCAGGGAGGGGGAGGGCCTGGAGCAGGTGGGCTGTTTCGGGCAGAGGGGAAGGCCAGGGGAAAGGCGCGGATGAGGACCTGGCCCCGGCCTTCGGCAGGGGACTCTGGCCCCCTTGTCCCACCCATGGGGCACAGCCTGCGACCAAGGCCAGCCTCGACCCAGTCCTGCGACAGCGAGCTCTTCCCTCGTTGACACCCGGTGACTCAAATGAGGCCGACAGGCCGTTGTGGAAAGACCAAGCGTCTGCAGACCAGGGCTCTGGTCCCAGCTCCACCAAACCTCGGTTTTCTCATCGGTGAGATGGGCACAGACGTCAGTCATTACCCAGCTCGGGCCAGGTCACACACGTGGGAGTTCTTGGCATGTGACGAAACACGCAATGGCATGGGGAGAGAGAGGGGCAGCACCGGCCTGGTCCGCCGGCCGTTCTGTGGCGCCTGCCCCCTCGGGGGCACCTCCAACGGTGGCAGCCTGAGATGTGTAAGAAGCTGCAGTGGTCCACTTTTCACCGTAGCGTGTCTCCCACTCTAGGGAGCTCACTTCCCGCGTGGTTGGTTCCGGAACTTCCCTGAGCCCGCGTGGCAGCGTCCCCCATTCGGCAAAAGTAAACACGGCTCAGCCTGGCTGGCTGGCTGGTTTCTGGGTGAGTCAATGGGGCAGTTTACATATCCTGTGAAGCAACCATCCTCTCTCCTGGGGGTTCCCCTCTTTCCAGGATGTGATCTTCAGGAAGCTGCCGTCTGGGGGTGTGCCCCGTCCTAATGCCAGTGCCGGGGTTGTGCAAATCGCCCTGAGAGTGAAAACAAAGGCCTGCTCGGCTGCTGGGGCAGGGCGATTCTGGTGGAGGGGACTCCGGCCTAGGGCCAGAAGGCCCCGGGCTCCTGAGACCGCCTCCAGGGTCCTCACCCAGAGCCCATGTGCTCCAAGGGCCGTCCTCATTATTTTATTGTTTTTTAGGTACCAAACTATCAGCCCAGGGGAAGGACAGACAGACGTGGTCTCCTAACCCAGGGGTCCCCAACCCCAAGGAACTGGACCACACAGCAGGGGAGCTTGAATGTAATGCTCTTCCATCATCCCAAAGCCACCCCCACCTGCCACCAGCCCCAGCCGCCAGCCCTAGTCCCTGGGAAAAAGGTCGGGGACCACTGTCCTAACCTACGAAGTCTAGTGGTTTCCAGATTGGACGCCTGCTCCCTTGGGCTTGAAGGCTTCAGCATCTTGAAGACAGCACAAGACTTCGAGCCTAGGAGGGTAATCCATGGTCAGCTGGGTGCAGCCGACATGGCACTGAGCACCTACTATGTGCTCGCCATAGGTTCTCTTAACCTGCCATGAAATGGTGGTGCTTTAGACTCAGGAAGGGTTCTTACGGTCAACCCTCTGCGTGGATAATCTCGCCAGCAGTTCTGCCTGGTAGTAATCAGAACCCAGCTTTGTCAACTCAGTCCACCACCACGGGACTCGCTGCCTGGCGACAGGGCCTGGTAGCAGCCCGCGGTGAGCAATTTCTGCCGCATCAAGGTTTCCGTCACCCATGGGGTCTGATCACGCACTGACAGTGTGGAGCCCTCACCCATGGGCCCGCCCACAGCTGCGGCTTCTTCCTCTCACACTTCATTACTTATTTTGTTTGCTGAGATAGAATTCACGTGCCATGATAGTGCCCCTTTAACATGGACCATTCAACGGCGTGAGAATATTCACAAGACTGAGTGACCATCACTAACCCCCTAACTCCAGAATATTTTTGTCACCCACCCCCAGAAAAACCCATCCCCACTAGCGGTCACTCTCCATCGCCCCATGCCCAGCTCCTGGCCACCACTCGCCTACTGGCCGTCTCCGCAGACTTGCTTCTCCTGGGCGTGCTCTGTGAGTGGGGTGACAGCGAGTGGCCCCGGTGTTCGGCTCCTTTCACAGAGCGTGATGTTTCCATCCGCACTGTACAGCGTCAGCCCTTCCTTCTCCTTCCATTGCCAAGCGCTCCCCCGCGCGTGGGTAGGCTGCACTGTGTTTATCCACGCATCGTTGATTTGGGCTCCTTCCACTGTGGGGCGGTTACGAATAATGCTGCTCTGAACACGAGTGAACAAGTTCTTATGGGGACGCATGTTTTCCAGTTCTCTTGGGCGTTAACCTACGGACGGGATTGCTGGGTCACGTGGAAACTCGATGTCTGTGTTTTCGGGGTACCAACAAGCTGCTGCACAAAGCAAACACGTTTTATATTCCCAGCAGCAGCGTGTGGGGTTCCCGATTCACCACGCTGTCTCTGATAGTGGGCGTGGTCTCTTTTTGGCGGTGGTCCTCCTAGGGGGCGTGAAGTGCTCTGCCCTTGCAGTCTGGATTTGCATTCACGTAATGGCCAGAGATGCTGAACAACTTTCCACGTGCTTACTGGCCATTTGTATAGCATCTTGGGAGAAATGCCTATCCAAAGCCCTAGCCAGTCTGGGTTACTTGACTTTTTATTGTTGAGTTGCAAGAGCTCTTTATATATTTGGGACCTTTATAAAATATAGAGTTTGCAAATATCTTCTCTCCTTCTGTGGGTTATTGTTTCACTTTCTTGATAGTATCCTTTAACGTAAAAATTCTAACTTTTTTCCAGCTCTGTGGAGGTTTAGCTAACAAAATCATAAGATACTTAAAGTGTGCAACATGATTGGAAAGCTTTGGTGAAGTTTAATTTATCTATTTTTTTCTTTTGTTTCTTGTGCCTTGGTGTTACATTTAGGAAACCATTGCCTAGTCCAAGTTCACACAGATTTACATCTAAGAGTTTTCTTCTAAGAGTTTTATGGTTTCCAGTGTTACATTTGAAAAGCTTTGATCCATTTTGAGCAGATGTGCTTTGCACATGGTGAGAGGCAGGGGCCCAGCCGAATCCTCCCCAACGGGCTGTGCCGCCGCCCTGGCACCGCCTGCCGGAAGCCTACCCATTGCCCCAGTAAACTGTCTCGGCACCACTGTTAAAACTCAATTGCTCACATGTGTGTGTGTTTATGTCTAGACTCTTAATTCCACTCCATTGATCTGCACGTCCCTCCTAACGCCAGCAGCCTACTGTCTCGTTCACAGCATCTCAGGGGTGAGCTTTGAAATGGAAAGTGTGAGTTCTCCAACTTGGTTCTTCTCTATCAATAGTGTTTCGATTCTCCTGGGTCCCTTGAATTTCTATGTAAATTTAAGGGCCAGTTTGTCTATTTCTGATAAACAACACACACACACACACACACACACACACAACAACAACAACAACCACCCATCTGGGATCTTGACAAAGCTTGCATTGAATCTGCAGATCAATCTGGGAAGCATTGCCATCTAGCCAACATGGAGCCTTCCAATCCGTGAACTGGGGCTGTCTTGCTATTATTGAGCTCTTCTGTGATTATTCAGTGGTGTTCTCCATCGTCCTGTGCCCCTCCCAGCCTTTCCCTTCCCAGCAAAATAACTGCAGTGCCTCGAAGTTGCACACCGGACGTGGTTACCAGCCGCTCAGCCTCCTGGCCACTCCTCCAAATGAGCTCCTATTTGTCCAGGTCCCCCTGAAGGTGTGAGGTCAGGAACCCCTGAGCACAGTGCTGCGAACACATGAGAAAGGTTCTTACGTGAACCTGCCAGGGAGGAGGCTTGGGGGACACCACGCTGAACGCCAGAGACCCACCCACTCCTAGGCCCCAACACGTTGGCCCTGGGCTGACTTGTCTGCCTCCTCCTAGGACACTGTGAACGGGACAGACGCAGTGACCCAGCTCGGCCAGGTCCGTGTGTCCAAGTCTTCTGTTCACGTTTGCAGAACAGGCAGCTCCCTCGCTGTGGACCTAGACAATGATCATGCCACTGAGGAGGACACCTGGGGATGCTGGAGGACATGGCTGGCCCCATGGCATGTCCTGTGATGTAAAACCCTTCTCTCTCTGAAAACCACGTATCCGGGGTGGGGGGGGGTGCCCGCCCCTCCTGTCTTTTTCACACCGACCACCGGGATGGGCAGCTCTGACTCAGCTGCTGAAATGGGGGCGTTGTTCGCTCTGTGAGCACCCAGAGGCTCCCAGATGGAGCACTTGAAGTGTGATAAATAAGGATGATGCTCTCTTTTCCTGGGGACTGAGCCTCTCAATTAAACATTTGGTTTGTGTGGCACCTTCCAACACCTGCAGGTAGCTCCCAGCACCCTCCAATTGAAGTGGGGACAGTGGGAACCAGGCCTCAGTGGCAGGAGATATGCAGGCAATGTTCAGAGTGCTGTTCTGAGACCCAGCATCTCAGGTAAGCAGGAGTAAGCAGGAGGTTCCGGGCAGGGGAGAAACGAGACCAGCTGGGATAGAGGACACTGGACACGCTGTCCACTGGCTGCAAAGCCCGAGTGAATGAAGCTTCCCTGGGGAAAGCTTCCACCCACGCCATTCACTGCCAGGTTCTCACTGAGTCATGCTGTTTTGGGAAATCGTGTTGGTGTCCAGATGCTGGCAGGTACAGCCCTCTCTCTCCTCACTGAGGGACGCGAGCCAGGGCCCTCGCCAAGTGGTGCTGGGGGATTTTACCGGAAACCCCAAAGTCAGTGCCGTTGGTACCAGCTGAACTGGCACTATATTCTGGGGCAACTTTGTTAGAGAGGATGCTGCAGAAACCTGATCTTTGCAAACTCATCATGTTCTCCGTGAATCTGCTCCCAATGTTCCTTGATGGTATTTGGGTCTGTGGCCAGGCTCTGCAATGGAAGAAGTTAATGAAAAAAACAAATCAAAACAGTTGTATCTTCATACCAGGCTGCCTTTGGGAATTACCACCAGCACCAAAGTAAAGACCTAAAGACGAAGACCTGGCTGGGCACTCTCTCCCAAACGGGCCGCGAGATGACCCTAGAGCCGCCTGCACGCCCAGGACTTCCGATGGCTGCCCCAGCACCATGAAACACAGAGAGCCAAGCAAACAAAAAGCCAGAAATAACAGTCTTTCAGGGAGAGGAAAAAAATGTTCTTAGTGAAACCCTGAAAGGAACATTAATTCCACCCATGAAACAAAAGAACAGATGATGGACAAAAGGAGTGCCCAGAAAACAACAAATAGCTCCCAAGAATTAAAAATTTGATAGTAGTGCCCTGGCGGGAGAGCTCCATTGGTTAGAGCATTATCCAATACACCAAGGTCGTGGGTTCGATCTCTGGTCAGGGCACAAGCAAGAATCAACCAACGAGTGCATCAATGAATGGAAGAACCAGCCAATGTTTCTCTCTCTCTCTCTCTCTTTTCCCCTCTCCAAATCAATACATTTAAAATTTTTAAAAATTTGATAGTAATGGAATACTCAATAGAAGTACTAGAAAATGAAGTTGAAGACCTCTTCCAGAGAGTAAAGCAAAAAGGTGAAGAAAGATGAGAAAACTGAAGGTCTAGTTGCAGGAGGTCCATTAAATTAAAAAAAAAAAAAAAAAGCAAGAGCATTCTGAGACAATTTCCCCAGCCAGAGGCCTGAGTGTCCAGAGTGGCAGGCCCATGGGCCCCTGCGTGGGGTTTGAAGACAGAGCGGTGCCCAAGGCTCTTCTGGAAAGGTGGCTTCATTTTATTTTCCTTTATTTTATTTTCTCTCCAAGTTGTAAACATTTTTCCCTGAAATGAGGGATTGGGGAAGCCTCAGGGTTGCTCCTAGGTCCGTGGGGGAGAAGGCCGTGCGGATGGGCTGATGGAAGGCATAGCCCGCCCTGCCTCCTGCCCGGCTTCAGCCTTGAAGCACGGTCCCCTCCTCTCTCCTTGGGGGCCCCCTGGGACTTCCCTTGGAACCAGTGGAGAGGCTCCCTGAAGGGCTCACCCAGTCCTGGGCACGGGACCTCCTCAGGGGCCCCAGTCCCTGCTGACTCTCCCTGGGGAACTGGAGACAGAATCAGGTTTCAGAACTGGGACCTCAGGGACTTGAGCAGACAGGGACCTCGGACGGCTGCCACAGGATGACATCGTGTTGGGTGGGGGAGGGGTGCTTTAAATGCATTTTGGCTGACAGAACAAGTTTTAACGTCATCCCCCACCCCTCACACCTCTTGGCCTTCTAAAACCCCTGCCTAGTGGCTTGCCTGTAAGAGAAGTGGGGGCGTGTGTGAAGGTGGGTGGAGCAGTCTGTGTGTGTTTACTCTGCGGTTGGTGTGGAGAGACCAGGGCTTGGTGACACCCCCACTGTGTGTATGCATCAGGACAGAAGCAGCCGGGGGCCTCTCTCCAAGCTCCGGACCGATCGGGGTGTCTGAGTCACACGCTGTGAACAGGAGAGGCCTCCAACTGGGCGTTGGGCGGAAGCGGGCGTTACACGATAGAAGCATGGTGAGCTGTCCTCCATTTGATTACCACTCTCAGTAATTACTATTATTAGTAGTCTTTAACCTACTCAGACGAATCCAATTAAATGAGAATTGTTTTGCAATCAGGTTGTTCAGATGGTGGCGAAGGGCTATCTCCAGGGAGGCAAGAGCCATCCCTCGGGTTTGCACTGCACGCACCAGCGGTTTACGAGGCAGCCCCGCCTGTCTGGTTTAGATTCGGATCCACGAAACCAACTGTAGGAAGAAGACCCAGCATGATTTCCCCCATTTTACGAGCCAGGAGTTGTTGTGTGGCTCAGAGGAGCCCAGTGACTTGCCCAAGGCCACACAGGCGAAGGAACAGAGCCAAAGCCGGGCCAGCTTCCTGGCTCCCATTTCAGACTCTGCTCCGCTGCCCTGGGCGAGGTCGCAGAGACCCTCTTGCCAGGTGGTACTGTCCTGGGTTGCAGGGACAGCAGGGTCTTTAGATAAAATAAAATACTGTCCGGAGGGCCTCCCCCACCCCTGAGCCTCGCAGTTTCTGTGAGCCTCCGCCCCCCGCTGGGCCCCAGCCAGGCTGCTGCAAGCAGCCCGGGTTCCGATGGCACTGGGACGGCACACAGGTTCTTGCTGTCCAAAGTTAAAATGTGGATTTTCTTTTGATTACGGCAGCGTGACAAGTTTATTGTAGACGGTTTTGAAAATACCAAGAACTGTGAGGAGCAATATGAAAGTCACCCATACCCCTATTCCCATCATGCATTTCTTTTCTGAGTTTTTCCATGTCTAAATAAGTATTTCTTTTTTCAAGAATTAGGATCATGCTGTTTATGGTTTTATATCCTAGTTGGGTTGAGGGGGGGGTTTGTGTGTTTTTTTTTTTTTAATTTGTCTTCAGAGAGGAAGGGAAAGAGAGAAGGAGAGAAACATCAATGTATGGTTGCCTCTCATGAGTCCCCTGCTGGGAACTGGCCTGCAACCCAGGCATGTGGCCTAACTAGGAATCGAACTGCGATCGTGTGGTTTGCAGGCCTGCGCTCAATCCACTGAGCTACACCAGCCAGGCCGGGTTTGGGGTTTTTTTTGGCCACTTTAACCTCTTTCATGTTTGTCTTCCTATGACATTAGTCTCTGAAAATATGTTTAAATGATACAGTATTGCATCATATGCAAACAACTTTCTGCTTGATTTAGATCTCTGAAAGGTCATACAAACGAATTGAAATAAGGAAGAATGAGGGACAGGCAATAAGCCTGTGTAAATTTCCAAGCATGACAGTCTCTTCTGGAAAAATGAAGTTAGAGCAATTCAAAGAGAGAATTACGTACATGCGCACACCGATTACGTTTAAGAAGACACTGGACAAAATTATAGTATCCTTTTCAGAAACATTCTAAACAGTAAATCTTGGAAACTTTAGACATAAAGACCAAGAACCAGTAGGAAATATTTTTCTTACCGGTGCACTTCCAGGACCATGTTCGCTTAAGTCAGGGACTAGACGTGAATGATGCCGTCCCTGTGATTACTGCTGACTGTGGTCTCAAGGTCCAGAAAATGCAGTCAGGTCAGAAAAGTATAAAGCTGGTTTGGGCCTGGAAAGAATGAGGTAAATTTGTCTATTTTTGTTGATGATATGACTATATGCTTAGAAATCCAAGAAATTCATAAAAGTGACTAAAATTAATGAGTATTTGGTGACATAGCTAGATATCAAATAAATACACAAGCATTGACAGGTTGTCTCTCTTCTAGCCTTAAACAACTAGAAAAGGATATTATGTAAAAACAATAAAATATTATCAAATGGCATAAACCAAGACCTGAATAAAGGCAAAGCCACATGCATCCTTGGAAGGGAAGACATAACCATTATTTAAAGTCACCCCTCCTAAAATTAATGTATGTATTTGATGCAATTCCAAACGGAATTCTAACAGAGGTTTTTTAAGGACAGATGATTGCATAAAATAATTATCCAGCTTATTTAGAAAACCAAATTCCTAGGAATACTAACTTTAAAAGAAAACAGAGGCATTTGCATTGCCAGGTCAGAAAGCCACTCTATTCGAATAAATACGGTATTGGCCTAGGAAGAAGACATGAGATGCAGAACCAAGTAGAAGAAGCTGGAACCTACCCCAATATGTTTAAGAACCTAATGTATGAAAAACATGGCCTTTTATTCACGGGAAAAGATAGATTAATTGGTCTTCAATCTTACAACTTATACAAGGATCAGTTCCAGATAAAAACTCATATATAAAAAGTAAGACAAAATATCTTATAAGAAAGTTTTTTATTCTCTTTTTTAGGAAGCTACATAATAGTCTAGTAGTAGAAAAACACTTTTACTGAAGAATGAAAACTCAGAAGCTATTTTTTAAAAATAAAGACAGATATACTTGTCAATATTAAACGATTTAATTGTGGCCGAAAAATATGTTAAAGTGTCAGTTATATATATTTGCAATTCAGAGAAAGAAACTTGCTTAGTATCTATTATAAACAAAGAGTTCTTACAAATTAATGAAAGACAACCACCCAGTAAAAAATGGACCACGGATTTCAGGAAGCAATTCACAGAAGAGCAAGTTCAAGTGACTGACAGTTTTTTTAAGATTCTCAAACACTCTAACGAGACAGGAAATGCAATTTATAGTAATAGTGAGATAATTCTGCACAACTACAAAACCAGCAAAATTTAAAGCCAGCAATAACACCTTTTGTCCTTGGCCATCTGCGGACACACACACTCAGTTACGAGTTACAGTGCATTGAGAGGCAACACAGCGACCTCTATTAGATTAATAAAATATACCTTTCAGCAATGATTCTCTGCCTAGGAATCCAACGCACAGAAATAAAAGCATCAGGACATCGGGCTTTGTATTCCAGGACTACAGCCCTGATCAACTGTAGGAGCAAAGCAAATACCGCCCCACAGGAGAGGGCTGAATAGAACAAAGAAAGCCTCACTGTGGAAGATTACAGAATCATGGGTGCGAATGAGTTAGAGCTGTGACTTTGACTTCCACGGGAAAACTGGGATGCAGAAACCTGTATAGTGGCAAAAAAACACGTTAGATCTGGTCTCTGTGAACAGTATTATCAAAACCCTGCGTGTGCATGTATGCTATTATGTGAGCGAGGAGACTATAAGTCAGGTGTCGGTGCAGATGTCCTAGGGAGGTGCTGTGCTTAAAAAATCATAATAGTTCCCATTTGTTGGTCATAGGAGTGAGCACCGAAGAGGCTTTATAGCCACTGCGCAGGGCCTGGCGGGGGAAGGCAGGCGTCTCCCTGCTGAGACGAGGGGCCCGGGGGACAGCGGAGGGTTGAGGGACCCCATCTGCAGGGGCCCCTGAGCTGGCAGGCAAGTGAGAGGCTGGGGAGGGCACTGTGTGAGGTGTGCTGAGCACCTCAAGATCTCTCGCCCCCTTCCTACTCGGGGAACCCAGCTCCAGCCGCTGTGGGTTCTGGAGGACAGAGGCCACGAACCTGTGGCGTCTTCTCCCTCAAAGGGCATTGGTGGAGGAACAGATCTGTCCTGGGGCTGAATGGCAGCTGCGATGACAACACCGCCGCCACGGTGGAGCTCAGTGCTCGAGAGTTCTCCGGAGCCCAGCACTTCCAATGCGGCCCTCTCCCCTTGGTGGCTCCGGAGCTCGGTACCCGCAGGGCTTCGTGTCCCCTTCTCCTCTGTTAGCCAGTGATGGCCACACCCGCCCCACGGGCCTGGCTGAGGGAGGTTGGTCAGGGACTTCGCACGGGGTCTGGCGCTGAGAACCCGAGGCACGTGATTACGGAAGGCCACGCCTACGCTCCTTCCTGGACCCCAGAAGGCAGTGACCTGCTTTCACTGCTCACTGGTGTCCGCTTTCCTCCTCTGCTCCCCAGGTACTTGCCCTGGGGGTGATAGACGCTGGACACTTTAAGCTGCTAAAGGGTTTTATGATACATCACAGGGTGAATTTGGGGGTCACTTGGCCATCTTGAAGCCAAAGGGCAGCTGATACATGTTTTCAAATGAGCGTATCCATTGAAGCTAAGCTGAGTGGGGTTAGAGGCCCCAGAACTACCAAATCGTGACCATTCTTATTCAGAAATTCAAACGTCAACTTTAGTCAAGAGGCGATTTAAACTCTCTCTGGAGGAGCTTAAGTGACCCTTGCTATTAGCTCTAAATCTGTCTCTCTTACAACCAGAGAAGACTGCTTTTTACTATTTCTGTCTTGCCTGAGCTCAATTCTTATTTTTCCTCTTTTTTTTATTGCCCAGGTACAGTTGTCTCCATTTCCCCCCACTCCCCCTTCCCCAGGGATCCCCACCTCCATCCCCACCTCCCTGTTTCTACTACCTTGAGGAGAGAATCTCCATTTTTTCGTTCATAAAAAATTAAGTGATTTTTTTAAAAATTGAAACTGCCAGAAGAATATCTCACAGGCACAAAGTGTATAACCTTTAAATGGTGACCAATAGGATGTTTTCCCTTATTCTAGGAGTGCTTGTATTTGCGTGTGATGCACTAAGGTCTCCCGCCCACCGCCCTCCCTATACTCTACCTCTTAGTTTCTCTGCCATTACAAATCTGGAAGGTCAGGTCGGGGTCGGCAGCCATCCCGAGAAAGGCAAGCCACACACGCCTGGGCTCTGGTGAGCAGGAAGACACAGGCGAACACACGGCCGTTCCTGGTGGGGCTGGCGTGTCGGGCGCACACCCACACACCGCTATGCGGATGTGTTGTTTCCTCGAGATGAGTCTTCCCCGGTGGGAAGGGAATGTTAACATTATTTGATTGGATGTGTGTCAGCCTTGCTCAGGGAGAAGATGCCAGGGCTGCCCCCGCAAGCAGTCAGAACACGGCATCGGCCGAGAAGCGCCCCCTTCCCCACCTCCACGTCTCTCCACCGTGACCTCCTGGTGTCCCGGTGCCTGTGTGCACAGACTTCACTCCCTCGTTCGTTTGGTGCTTATCAGTACCTTCCACGGGCCAGGGATCCACAGACAAAGACTCCAGGGTCCCACCTGCAGGAGCTCTCAGTCGGGGGCAGGCGTGGGGACAGAAAAACCAACCAAGTGCCCTTGTAGAGAGAGCTCAGAGGGCCCGGGCAGCTCAGCAGGCAGACAGGCCACCAGCCCTGCTTGGGACAGTGCGGGCTTCCAGGGAGAGCTGACACTTCCGATGACGGGTCTGCAGCATGGGTGGGACTCAACACCAGCTGGGACAAATGCTCAGCAGAGGGGAGAGAGTAGAGCCTTCCGGACCCTCTGCAGTGGGAGGGGGGCTGTGGCACACAGGCACAGCCAAACCCCATAACTGTCCAGTGAGTCATGTGTGTCCTGCCCACCCGACTGGGAACCGGCGGGCACAGACACAACTCTTTGCGCTCTGGCAGCCCCAGAACCTGACAACGGGCAGGATGCAGTCGGGGCACTTAGCGATCAGGGGGTCCTTGAAACAGAGGCCCGCCATAGCTGGCCCTGCTGTGGGCGTCATTTTGCTTGGGCCCAGAAGGAACTTCATGTCCTTTCTCCCTTGGCGAAGCCTGGACTTTGGATTCTGATCTCTCATTGCTGGCTGGGTCGCTCAAGACCCCAAGATTCTTCTTTTCTCTGTGCCAAGTTACAGAAATGACAGTGAAAACGGCATCGTTTTAAGCCTGACTCTGAAACGCCATCTCCAAAATCAGAATACGCTTCCCCTTTTTGGTGTATAAATTAATGTCAGAGGAAGACAAATGGCGAACACATCACACCCTTTGAAAATAATAAAATACTTTGATCAAAGAAGAATGTTTGGTAAACTTGCCTGGAGTTCAACTAATTGGTTTGGGAGCAGATAGAATCTCCCTGCCAGGCTCTGCTGCTAAATTAGTATTGGTCAAGGCGTTTGAAGTTCAGAGGAGAGTGGATTCTCAGAGGAGAAGCCCATTTGAATAATTCCCAAACCCGGCTGGGCATCCCACCCGCCTGGAGAGATGAAAGAGACGCTTCCCCTGTAACTGATCTGCCCCCCCTCCCCCAACCCCGGCCGATGGAGACACTGGAACCTTTTAAAAACACGTGGAAACTTTTAAGAGCCCCTCCCTCCCACAGGAAGGGTTCGAGGTGGGGAAAGAGAGGCCTTCTCCAGGGGCCGCACCACAGAGGGGTAACTTCACCTGGGCATTGCTGACTTTGGGGGCCCCACCATTCTCTGTGGGAGACGAGACGCCAGGAACACGTGCTCCCTCCCTGTTGTGACCACAGACATGTCTGCAGACATTGCTGAATGTCCTCTGGGAGGTCACAGTCACCCCCAGTTGAGAACCACTGGGCTAGAACAATAAAATCTATTATTCGGCCCTAAACAAAACTTCGTACCCGTAGCTTCAGTTCAGAAGTTCCTTTTTCAGAGACTGTTTCTTGTTCTAACTGGTGGCTGTCCTCTTCCCAGCCCATAGCCTTACAATGGAGCTTTCAATAACCGTTCTCCAGGACTACTCGGTAGCATTGCAGCCTAAGTCAGGGTTGCGTCCCCTCATCCCCGTGACCTTGGGCCAGACCTTTCTTCTCTCAGAGCCCCAGCTTCCCCACCTTCAAAGGACAGAGACTGCCCACCAAGTTTGTATGGGGGCTCCAGGAACTGACGCAGGGGCTGCCCAGCACCCGTCCGGGCTCATGAATAGCAACTACTCTTACCGTGTCTTCATGTCTCTGCTCAGCCAGGGAGGAGGAGGCTGTTCCCCAGCGTGCAAGGCCTCCCTGCTACTAAGCTCTGTCCCCTGGACAGATCCCCAGGCCATGTCATGCCTTGGGAAAGCCCTTCCCTTGTGACAGGCATGCAGGGCCCAGGGGAAGCACACAGGCCTAGGCCTCCATCAGCCCCCACTCAGCCTTTGCCCCTACCCCTGTGAAAACGGGATCCACGGGTCTCAGTGAGGACGTTGTGTGGCGCTGTACAGGATCACACCCATCCAGCCAGCGTGACGGCCCACACACAGAAGGCCGAGTCAGAGCACGCAACCCCTCTGCTGCGGGCGCTGGGCCGTTGGGACTCATGGAGCAGTTTCGCCTCAGAGGGGGCCTCATTCAGAGGGGGCCTCATACAGCGGGGAACAGGAGCAAGGTCAGGGTTAAGGCCACCAGCTGAGCACCCTTGGTCTCTAGAACTGTGAGCCCTGGGCAGTGCTGAGGGGACAGTTAACAATCATCTCCCCCAGGGGGTCCATAGGGCTGGTTTTCTTTACACAAGAAAATACACTTCCAAACCAGACCATTTGTTGCCCCGAGATCGTAAAACTAGCAAAGGCAGCGGCGATGCGTTAGGGGCTGGTGGGGAGCAGGGTCTCCCCAGGGGACTCCGGGGCTCAGAGACGCCCCAGCCCAGATGCGTTTACTCGCCGTCTTGCATGCAGCATCCCGCTTGCTTCTGCTTTCTCTTCGCCGAGAAGGTTCTCCACGTCCCCCTTTGTCCTGCTACCCTCTGCACAGGACGGCAGCACCCACACCAGCCCCCCGGGGGCGGCCCCTGGGGGCGAGGCTCCTGGGCGGGTCCTCGGGAAGCTCGGTGTCACAGGAACGATGGCATCACTGTCGGTGGAAATCACTCTTCTCCGGGCTTTTGTCACCACGTTGATGTAGAAACGTTTACGGAATCAGGGTGCCTATTGTTTATGAAATGCTTTGTTGGTCTTCCTTATTTACCTTTGTTTCTTTAATGGCATAGAACATGTTCACAGTTCCAAGAAAGTAGCCAAGAGCAGGAAGGATGGTTTCAGGCAGGGCCACCTTCCCTTAGGGGGCCGTGGGGGTCGTATCAGGCACATTGGCCCAGCTTCCTCTGGGGGGCTGGGGCAGACGGAGGGCGGAGGGGGCCCGCGTGACAGAGCACCTCACTGACCCTGACCGATGAAGCTGCTTTCCTGGAGAAGCTGCAATAGGCCAATGTTAAGGCTGGGTTTGCCGTCACGGGCTCAGGCGACGCCATGCCGGACACTAGTCTTCTCTTTCACAGCAGTGAATCAGGGCACACGCAGGGCGTCCAGCTGCCACGCCGCTGTCCCCTCCAGCCCCGCTCTGGTCTTCCTTCTACAGGCAGCCCTTGGTAAACGGATGTTTGGTTCACTCTTGCACTGTTTTCTTTGTGAAAAATGTATCTTTTTAGTCCATTTATATGTTGAATATGTATGTATATCACATGTGTATATATACATATTATATAACCTACACACAGATAACATATGTATCATTTTAAATTAGCGTATTGAATATGCACTGTGCGTCTTTCTCTCCAGACATCTTGGAGATATCTTCCACAGCAGAACACCGAGATTTTTCTAACTCCTCAGATCAGCACCTACAAGCCTTTTATTCTGACAGAGAAGGACCCTGACCCCCAGAATCCCGTCTGTCCACTCTGCCCAGTGCGCGGCGGTCTGGGTGGCCACAGGGCAGGACAGGCTTCTTCCCACTCGCCACAGACAGGGCCTGCTGAGTCAGAGGGTCCTGCCAAGACTGTAGGCTGGGGCCAAGTCCCTGCAGCCCTCTCCTCTGCTCCAGGCGGGGCATCAGAGCCCCACAGGGACCCTGTGCAGACCACGGGCCGTGGGCCCAGCCACAGGCCCCAGGAGGTGGGCTAGTGCCGGCTGAGGCAGCCCAGCCATCTGAGGGCCCCTGCACCGAGGCAGCCTAAGGCTGTGGCGGGGAGGCGCACTGTCAGCCTCCCCCCCCAGACAGACAGACAGGAGAGTCTCAGACTCTGCCTCCAGGGGCAGAGGACAGGGGCTCCTCCCAGAAGGGCTGCGGTGGCGACGGGGGTCGGGGGGGCAGAAGATGGGGAGACTGTGGGAGTGGAGCCCAGGGGACCTGGCTGGGAATCGAGACGCTGCCATCCCATACTGTGTGGCCTTAGGCAAGCCACCCAACCACACCGAGACTCACCACTCTCGTCCGTCACGCAGGGGCTCCGTTCTGCAGATTGTATTGGCTGAGGGAGGTGTCTGAGAACCGAGACGAGCATTTCCCAAACACAAGGGGCACAGCAGAAGGGGCAGCCCCTGTGTCTCCCAGGGTGGCACACAGCCCCACCAAGGTGGAACTCCAGCCTGTCGAAAGCTGTGTGTGGGTTAGGGTGGCCATGGGTGCGGGTCAGACACCAGGGACCACCCTCCCTCCCCAGGGACATTGTGCTCCTCTGTCTGGGTGTCCCGACCTCAGGCCCCCTGAGTCCCAGCTTTTCTGATCTGTGGAATCAGACTCTCTCAAAAGTCCCTTCCCTCACTCAATGGACTCCTCATTTCCGAGTACTCAGGGATTCTCCTCTTCCTCTTCCTCCTCCTCCTCCTCCTCCTCCTCTTCCTCGGGGGTCTGTCACCATGCAGCACAGTGGGCCAGCTCTGGATGCCCATAGATGAAGGGGGGGTGCGTCCAGCCCCACTGGCTGGGTCTCCAGGTGTTCCTTCCTCCCTGGCCCTGGCTCTTAGTCACCTGCCTGGGAATGCCAGCTCTGCGGGAGATGACGGAGTGTCTGGGCCCTTCTGGTCACCAGGTGTTCCCGGAGCACCTGCCATGGGCTGCGATCCCAGCCACACAGCTGCTCCTACACTTCTGAGACCCAGGGAGGGGGTCCGCGTCTGTGTGCCCTGAAGTCACCAACTTTATCTTTCTCTTTCTTCGGAAGGAGCAGATTTAGTAGGAAATTGTTTCTTGGAGTTAAAATTAAGATCCTAGCACTTTGCCTCATAGACTCCTTGTGGGGAATCAGCGAAGAAAGATAGAAAAGCCACATTTAGCGAGGAGGTGGCCCAGAGCCCGTGGCACGGGTCCCTGAAGGGCCAGGGACCTCTACGGGGACACTTTAGCCAAGGGCTCACAACTCCTCGGAAGGAAGGATGACATGCCCCAGATAGGAAAGTGAAACACTCCTGAAGTCACAGAGAGTGAGCAGCAAAGCTGAGATGGGAAAAGTGGCTGGGAATTGTCGGCTCTTCCCTGTTTACAGCCCAGGGGAGGTTGGGCCTGCGCACCTGGTCCCGGGGTCTGCGTCCCGGGACCCCCCTCTCCTCCACCCACTGGCAGACCCTCCCCCAAACACGTGCTGTAATTGTTCAAGTCCAAATGTATTTTTTTAATTTGCCAGATAAGTTGTAGAATTAGATGACTGTTCTGCTTGCCTTGCCTTCTCTGTGCATCTGCGATAGAACAGAATAATAAAATAAAAATTGCCTCTCTGTTTCAGTGTCAGGGGCTTTTTTGTGCACTGACCAACTGGCCCAGCAGGCACAGCGCTCACCCCAAATCTCACAGCTGATGGGGGCAGCGCTCCAATCAGTCTGGGTGTCCTAGGACCCCAAGCCCAGGGTCGCCCCGCACCGCCTCTGCCAACGGCCTGGGTGCATCCTGCCCACCCCCTGCAGGGCTCCCAGCCCAGGACTTAGTTACGTGCGTAGAAAGGCTTCTAGGAGGGATGGAAGTGACCAGCAATACAGAGCTACTCCTCACCCAGCCTCCGTCCGAGAGCTCCGTCTGTCTGTCATCTGTCCACTCCGTTGAAGACAGTGACTGACTCCCCGACACAGCTCGGCAGCAGGTGCAGACGGTCTTTCCTTCTTCTGTCTGAAGAAAAGCCTAGTGATGTGGGCTGGGTGGTTTTGGCGGGGAGATGGGAGTTTGACCATGAACTAGAACACAGGTAGCAACACCCTGTTTTTCCTTAACAACCGGATCCTGTGCCTCGGTTTCCCTGGGTGATGGCATCTCAAATCCGCTTAAAGGCCATGTGCCGAGGGGAGTTAGAATATCACCAAGCCCTCCTCATGGCTGACAGCCAGGGGAATGTTCTGGAGTTTGTGCTGGAGTCCCCTCCTACTGTGTCGGACTGGGGTGACGACACTCACATCGTGGGTCCCAGGAGGGACTTCCAAGAGGGTCCCCACCCCGGGCCTCCTGCTGAGCATTTGCTGGCCTGTGACTGAAATCTGTAACTACCACGCTGCATTGATTACTGGTAGGGAGAAGATGTATCGTAATTTTTAAAAATTATATAAATTAACCTCTAGACCTTTTCTGTTAAACTTTCTATTACTGTATCTGCCCTTGTTTCTGCTTGTATAGAAATTAATTTTTTGCCTTTTCCTGCAAAATGATCTTTTATGGCTTACAGGGTCATGATAATAATACTTTGCACCGCAGCAACGCCTTTTATCCGGGACTCAAAGTACTTCGTAAACTTTAATTAATTCTTGCAACAAGCCCCTGCGGCAGGGGAGGACTATTATCCCCACTTCACAGATAAGAAGAGGGAGACACTGAGAAGTGAAGCAGCCTGCCGAAGGCCCCGGAGCGGTTAGCAGCTAAGTCTGAACAAGACCGCGGAATGCCAGTCTTGGGCCCGCTGGGCCCCGGGCGTGATTGACAGAGGCCTCAGTCTGCGGCCGCAGTGCCCACCTGTGGTAAATGCACGGTGTGCGGCTTGTGGGTGTTATGGTGTGTTACTTAGACTGACTCACGTGCTTCTGCCGTGGCCACGGCCTGTGTTCAGGAGAGCGAAGCAGAGCCCACAGACCCATTCTCTGATCCAAATGCCCCTGCTTCCACACCACCTTGGCCAGCGGGGTCCTGCTTCCCTCATACCAGGGCCCCCCCAAGCCCCAGCTGGGTGCTGGGCGCTGTGCCAGAAGCTGTCAGCCTGTGCCCTCACCCCTCATGAGTGTTCCCAGCAACGCTGCTGTTCTCCCCATTGGACAGACGAGGACAACAGAGCCCTGGGAAAGGCCCCTGTGTGATCCTGCCATGGAACCAGGATTCCGACCGAGTTCGGGCTCAAAGGTGCGTGACCTCGTCACTCTGCCAGCTGACACCTGGCGCCCTTTGCTCACAGGAAGAGCTACCCACCTTACCATGGCATTGCCAAGGGTAGCGGTAGGTGAGTGAGGAGCTTTTACTCTTGGGGAGCCAGGTCAAGCTGACAGCTGATGTTCTTGGAGGCAGGAACGAACAGGGAACGCCCTCGGGAGGTCTGCAGAGTTCAGAAAGGGCTGTGGTTCCCCAGGGGCCCAACAGCAGGCTGTCGCTGTTGGCCCCCCGCTGACCACCCCCCACCCCTTTTTCCGTGGCCTCTAACTCCAGGGGCAGAACTCCTTCCCTCAGGCTCGGGTGCTTCCCTTTCTTCCCTCCCACACAACCGCTACAGTCGGACAAGCCTGGATTTGAATTCTGGTTCTGCCCTTGTGGTTAATCTTGGGCAAGTCCCAACCTCTTGGAGCCTCAGTGTCCTCATCGGTAGAAGGAGTTGTTGCAAAGATTCGACGAGTTAATGAACAGAAACAGGGCCCGGCGGACGGCAAGTGCTCATTGATTGCCGTTACTCTGCCCTCCTCTGCTGGCCTGACCCCCCAGCCACATGCCGTCATCGTGGGGCTGGCCAACTCTGCTCCTCGTTGCCTTTGCCCTCATCCCAGCGCAGAGTCTTAAGGCCCCACCAAGGTCACCGCAACGCCCAAGAGCCAGCACCGCGGCCGCTCTCCACAGTCCCAGGGGACAGCCTGCCTCTCACCGACCATCGACGCTGCTCTCGTCTCTTTCGGATTCTGCAGCTCAGACCCCTCCCCGCTAAAGGCTTAGTGTGCCCCCAGCCTGCAGCCTTCGAGCCCTGCTGTCCCGGAATCCCATCTACCCTGGCCGAGTTAGGGCTGCAAGCAAGCTCAGGCAAGGGACACCAGGAGACCCCTCCCTGGGGCCACTAAGTGAGGGGCAGACCCTCGGGTGTGGCCCTATGGCTCGAGTGATCAGGCTTGTCTCCGGTGTGGCAAATCTGTGAGAAACTGGCACAGTTTTCTGCTGGACTGTCTTTTTAAAAAATAAGAATTGTTGCACAACCCTTCAGTTTGAACAGGTGAGGATGTATCAGCCTTTATTTTTCTCTTGCTCCTTCCCCTGAGGCCCCCCTTTGTTCTGCCCCTGCTCCTCGGGCCACACCTTCCGGCCTCAACGGTTGGATCTTCAGTAGGTGAGAACCCGGGACACCAGGGGTTTCAGGCCACAGGTCAGCCTACCTGCAACCCACGCCCCCCAACAGCCCCACACCCCTCTCTGCTCTCCCCCGAGCTGGTGGCCCGAGGTCTCTGAAAGCGCAGCCTCTGTTGCCAGTCAGCTGTGATATCCTGGCCGGTGACAGGGCACGCCATGTACTGTCATGGCCTCTGAGGGGCTTTATCCACAGCCCAGCTCAGGCGCCCCTCCTTCACCGAGCCTTGTCCCCTCCTGCTGCCAGAGCCAAAGCCATAACAGCCCTCTGTCCCCTCTCTGTCCTCATTCCTTCCTACCCTGGGTCACAGTCATCACTGTGCTGAGCTTATCTTCCCCTTGAAGACAGCCGCCCTGTTGAAGGAGAAACACTGTATTATTCACCCCACTCCTGCCCCAACTTAGCCAGGGGCCAGGGTCACAGCAGTGAGCCCGCGCCTCCCCACGGGGTAGGGCCTCTTCCATCAGACAGGCAGACGCTGTCCCCCAGGAGCGTCTGCCTGTCTGAAGGAACTGAGGCCTGGTGGATGGAAACGGGGCCACATCACCATTTTTAGGGGACGGAGGGTGTTCTCTGCAGAAGGGAAGCGCCCCCTCCCATCAGCACCCTGCCGCACCCTACTTCCAGAATTGAAAATACGGGGCCGTATTGTGAGATTTTATTTGGAAGCTGGTCACTTGGAATGTGGGGAGCATTTTCCTGTAGAATCATTGCTGGGAAAGGTAGGAAAGGTGACCAGTTGGCCAAAATAGCTCACAAAACCGGGTC
This sequence comes from Sturnira hondurensis, assembly GCF_014824575.4. Taxonomy (NCBI): domain Eukaryota; kingdom Metazoa; phylum Chordata; class Mammalia; order Chiroptera; family Phyllostomidae; genus Sturnira; species Sturnira hondurensis. The sequence continues at coordinate 58,138,513 of NW_028079044.1, read as the reverse complement.
GGCTCCTATGTTTGAATGAGCTTGTCACCTGTCATTAAAGACTAAAGAGAAGAATGGCCCCACCAGTGCACAGGTCCCGAGGGTCCCACGACCTCCCGGACTCTCACCCCACCTGCTCACCCAGGACCCCTGGGTCTGCCGGCAGCTCTCTCTGCGAGACCCAAGCGTGGGTCCTGACACTCCAGGTGCCCTCAAACAGCCCTCTCCTGGCATCCCACCTTGCACCTCACGGCCCTTCAGCCCGCTGGGCCCACTCTCGCCCTTGACCTGAATGGGTATGTTGGGGTGGGGCCGTGCCGCGAAGCCCCTTCTCAACTCCCCACAGCAGACTCCTGCCAGATGCTGAAAGTGGGCCTGCATGTGTTGAAAGGAGCAGACGGAACTGGGCGTCACTGAAGGCAGATGACGCCTTCATGCCTGTTCCCTTCTGCCAGCATTGTTACAAGAGTCTTCCAGAACTCGGGGTTGGGGAGGTGGAGAGGGACCTCCCTGACCCTCATGGGTTCACTCAGCCTCTAGGTAGTTATTGACCATACCGAGCTCGGCCTCCAGCTGTGCCGGTCAGGGAGGATCCTCACTGGCGGCGATGGAGAATCAGGAAGCCCGGACTTACATTCTCGCTGCCCTCCGGCCAGAATCCCCCACACATCAGTGCCCGCACCTTTCTCTGCCTCACCGAGGAGAATCAGCGAGCGTCCTGCCCCTGACAGCGTTGTGTGAACTGGAAGCACTTTTAGATAAACGACGAATAACTTCGTCAACAAAGAGAGTGCAGCCAGGTGGCTTTGGGGTGCAGGTTCTCCCCAAGTCTGATTGTTGGTTTCTTTAGAGCAAAGTTCGTAATCACACAAATGCTTAGACCCACTAACGCCTCGGTCAAGTTCTACTTTCTGTCCAAACAAGGTGATCTCAAAAAGAAGAACCAAATCAAATCAAATTAAGATGAACTTCTCACAATTTTAAATTCAGAATGTAAAAGGAAAAGGGAAACCCCCTCTCTCCACACAGACACCATTACAGCACATTCTCTTTTTTAAAGATTTTATCTATTTATTATTTTTAGAGAGAGTGGAAGGGAGGGAGAGAGAGAGGGAGAGAAACATCAATGTGTGGTTGCCTCTCTCTCACCTGCACCCGGGGACCTGGCCCACAACCCAGGCATGTGCCTTGACTGGGAATCGAACTGGTGACCCTCTAGTTCACAGGCCAGCACTCAATCCACTGAGCCACACCAGCCAGAGCTTTAGCACATTCTCTTTTGTGTGTAGACCTTGGATGATTTCGTGGTATCCGGACACATCGACACAGGGCCCAGTCCTTGTTGCAAGGACGGTTACGAGGATGGAGGGCCCGGAAAAGGCAGGAAAAGTCCACGTGATGTGGCCCATCCTCCTTGAAGAGGAGTCCGAACCAGCAGGAGAGCAAGGGCCTGCACTGGATCCTTACTTCCCCAGTGGGAAGTCTGAGCTCACACCCCTTGGGTCTTGCCAGAACGCAGGTTCTGGTTCATGGGGTCTGGGGTGGGGCTGAAGGGTTGGTCCTTCTGCCAGGCCTAGTGCTCCTGCTGGGCCCTGGGCCTCCAGCAGGAGGGCAGGGCTCAGAGCAGTGGGCCTGTTCCCTGGGAGCACTTTAGGGTCACTTGGGGGCTTTGAGAGTCATGTTTAGGCTCCCCTGCAGCCCCCCCCCCAAAGGTTCTGCTTTTATAATCTCGGCCTGGGCGTTGGTGTACTTTTAAAAGTTCCCAGGTGATCCTAGTATTCAACCAAGAGGTCCCATGCTAGGACAGCAGACTCATCCAACAAATGAAATCTGAAGCCTGTGGGGATTGCCCGAGGCCACCCTGGATGGAAAGCTCCGAGAACAATGCGTATCTGGCGTGCAGCCACTCGGGAAGCGTTGGCCGTTATTATTATAATGCCAAGGGCGATGTCAAAAATGGCTGCCCTGGCTGGTGTGGCTCAGTGGATTGAGCGCTGGCCTGTGAAGCAAAGAGTCACCAGTTCGATTCCTAGTCAGGGCACATGCCTGGGTTGCAGGCCAGGTCCCCAGTAGGGGGCGCGTGAGAGGCAACCACACATTGATGGGTCTTTCCCTCTCTCTCTCCCTCCCTTCCCCTCTCTCTAAAAATAAATAAATAAAATGTTAGAGCTCTATGGCAGTCATGCAACAACACAAACCTGGAACTTGATGTAAAGGGTGGGACTTCAGCTAACGGTGAAGCTAACACTGATGCCCCAGCATCGGCACGTCAGCCGAGACAAATGGAGCACAGGAACGCAGGGTGCTAATCGTGGAGAGATGGGGCAGGGGGGGATGAAAGCTCTGTATTTTCTGCTGAATTTTTCTATGAACCTAAAACTGCTTTTTTAAAAAACGATGCTCATTCATCTAAAAACACTAACACCTGGCACCACACAGACCCCGGCCAGAGGGGAGTGGGTTTCCCAGGGCCCCAGAGGGACACTCGGCAGCTCTCTCTATGCTGAATCATGGAGGCTCCTAGGAAGAGGGGGCAGCAGCCAGAGGGCTCAGGGCTGCAGAAGTATTCGTATTTCAATGTTTGGACCACTGGCACGATCCTAGCGCCTGAATACCCACTCTGGATAATACTGATGTTATCATTGTTATTTTATTAGTTGCAGGCAGAGGTGACGGCTGCAGCGAAATGACCACCCTGGAAGGCGGGCGCTTCTGTCCCCATTTCACCCATGAAGAAACTGCCCATGGCCACAGAACATTCAGCAAGAAGCTGGGAACTGAGCCCAAGCTTGTCTGCTGTAAAACCAAAGCCCTCCCCAGAGGAGAGAGGCTCTTTCCGGCCAGGTCACCGATGATCAGCCCACCTGTTACTGCTTTACTTCTCCCCGAGGGTGCGCAGTGAAGCTGGCATTGCAAAGGGGCAGCTCTGCTTGTGCACAAGAGGCCGGAGCTCCTGCCCAAGGCGCCCCCCGCTCCCTGGGCAAAGCTCTCCCCCGCCGACCCTGCCTTGTTTCAGAGCTGGAGATAGTGAGCATTGCCAGGACCCCTGGAGCTCATCTGGTCTGTCCCCCCCACTCACCCCGCACTCCCATTTTACAGATGGGAAAACTGAGGTTCTGAAGAGGGAAACAACTGGGCTGAAGTAACACAAGCAGATGGTGGCAGAGCAGGGGCCAGGAAGCGGGCCTGTGACTCCCAGCACAGGGCAGCTGCCCTTGGTGGGGGCAGTTCCAGGCACTACCACCTGTGCTGCCTGGGCCTACCTGCACACGTGCAATTACTCCGTAAGGAGCCATCTCCCACAATGGTCTGCCGGCCACAAGGCCACTCTGTGAGCTGCATTCAATGGTGTCACTGGGAGATGGCCACGTGTGACTTCACAAAAGTGCGATGGTGTCGAACACACCTCCCCTAGGCTTCAAATCTGCATCTTTCCAGAGCCTTCATGCTGGCCAGCGTGAGCCTCACAAAAGCTAATGGGTGGGCGAGAGCCCATTTAGTGTAATGAGGGGTTTGGTTTTATGAGTGGGAAGAATCACCTTTGTCCAGCAGCATGAAAAAGCGGTTTTGAAGTTAAAATTGTATCATGGGGTGGCTCTCAGACTCCGGGGATTTGTGACACCTCCTTGGAGAGCCACAGGGGTGCATTCTTCCAAAGGAGGTCGAAGCTGTCCCCTCTGGCTTCTGAGTGCTGAGTGAGCAGACTCTCTGAGAAGATCCTCTCCCAGGCCGAGGTCCTGCCCCAGGGGCACAGGCTTGGAAGGGCCAGGGCAAAGACAGGCACAGCCCCAGTGAGTTCAGATGGTCTCCAAATGCAAGTGCTGTTGGGTGTGTTGCTGTGTGTGCATCTGCCACCAGTGTATCCAGCTTTGACTGGGAGATACAGCCTCCAATGTGGTGGCCACCCGCCAGGCGTGGCTATTTAAGCTCATTAAAATTCAATACAATTACAGAGTCCGTGTCCCCATCACTGCAGCCACATTTCAAGTGCGTGGGAGCCACAGATTAGTGCCATGCTGGACGGCAGAAGTGTAGACCACTGATGAAGAATCAGATGGCGCTTGCCGGTCTCAACAGTGCCTCCCCCCAGCAGCAGTGGGTGTGAGGGGTGTTAATGAGGACCCAGGGAACCAGTGAGAATAGCCTGACCCACTTGAGCGTGTGAGAGAGCCTGTGAGTCTCAGTGTGGTCAGAGGATTGAGGGCTGGGGATGGTGTCCACATCCCACGGGTAGCAGCTCGCTGGATGGACCACGGTGTCAGGCCCGCTCTTCCCAGGACAAGCTCCAGGACACACCTCACTTTGCAAGGACAACCTGGAGACACAGTGGAATGACAGGCAATCTCTTATTTTGCACCTTGCCCATCTTTCTAGTCCTAGAAATTCCATCATGAAGAGATGATTCTTCCAGGAAAATGTTCTTGTTTATTCTTGGGGCATGTTTGGTTTCAAGGAACCAAAATAACCCAGATGATGCAAAGAGCTAGGCAACCACTGGGAACTCAAGGGAGGCGGGTCAGTTCTGACAGTAGCTGGAAGTGGCCTGCATAAGCCTGGTGTGGTCCCCCCCAACCCCCACGACGTCCCTTTTTCACTGCTTTCCCGGCCACAGTGGTCATTCTTCTCTGGGCATGTGAGCTCAAATGGTCCCCTGGCTGCCTGCCCTGCTCCCGGGACTTATCTCTCCAGTGAGCCGGAACTAACTTACGTGAGCAATCCAGGCAGAGGAAATCTGGCCCCCAAGAAGGTCAGGTCAGCCGTTGGCCCCAGGGCCCATTTCTGGAGCCTGAGGGCAGGTTTATTCCAAGGCTGTGGAAGGCACAGGTGCGCTGGAAGAGAGCTGCCTTCCTGGTACAGCTCGCAGGCAATAAACTGAAACATCCTCCGCCACATGGTCAGAAAACAGGAAACGAAATAGTCACGGTCTCTGCCGTCAGTGATGATGACCAAATCAGCTGGAAATTCAAGACGTGAACCCAATTTTCGGTGCGCAAGTGTCTGAAACGGGGCCTGTGCAATGATGTGCTCTGGGAACCTTTGTACGGAAGGGAAGGAAGGGAGGGAGGGAGGAAGGAACTCATTGCACTGCTACTGAGTCACAGAGCACAGGAATTTCTTATCGTATATTTGATTTAAAAGAAAAAAGAAAACACCTCTTCCTTCTGAGCCCAGGAGGGGCATATAGTTTCCAGTATCTTCCTTTCAGATGTGACTGAAAACCTCCCCTCCACACCACACGGGGAGCAGGGCCACGCAGGGGACCACGGAAGGGACAGCCCCCTCTCAGAACACTGGTGGGGAAGACACAAGTTACACACGCAAGCACGTGTAGGTTTGTGCGCTTATCCTAAAAATGATGAAGGAAATCTGAATGCCTCCTTCTTTACTCTGTTGCTCAGTTTCACCGTAGCAAGTGTAAGTATCCGAAACCGTTACAAGTCTTGCAGGTGGCACGTGATAGTGTCATTTTGAAGACGGAGATGGTGTTTCTCCCATCAGACAGCATTGAAAAGGGCTTTAAATGAACAATCTGCTTGTACATTAAAAGTTAGATAATACAGGACAGCATTAAAAAGAATCAAAATCCCATCTTTTCATATGTGTTTATATCATCACACTGTCCTGTTTGGGATGGTGAAAAAGTTCTGGAAATGGGATATAGTAATGGCTGCATAGCATTGTGAGTGCAGTTAATGCCACTGAACTGCACACTTAAAAATGGCTATAAGGGCCCTGGCTGGTGTGGCTCAGTGGACTGAGCACTGGCCTGCAAACCGAAAGAGCGCCAGTTTGATTCACAGTCAGGGCACACGCCTGGGTTGCAGGCCAGGTCCCTGACAGAGGCGTGTGAGAGGCAACCAATCAATATTTCTCTTGCACATGGATGTTTCCCTCCCTCTTTTCCCCTCCTCATCTCTAAAAATAAATAAACAAAAATATTTTTAAAATATTTACAAGCGCAGGTTTTATGATACATATATTTTACCACAAACAAATTCACACCAGATACATAATTTATAAATCTTTGTTTTTCTTTTACAATACGACTCTACATCTCTCTGTCCCATTAGAAGACATTCATAGATGTAACTGGGAACATGGAATAATACTATTGCACGCTATGGCCACAGCTAACCATATCACCATTACACTCCATTCCTGTTGGGTATCGAGAGTGTTTCCAATTTTTGGTTATTAACAACGACATTTTTGTGAATGACTTTGTGCATAAAACTTCGTAGGCTTTTAAAAGTATATCCTTAGGATACAGTCCTGAAAGTGGGATTACCGAGTGAAAGGCTGTGGCATTTTTCATGCTTTTGACCCTTGCGGCCAGGTGGCATCCGGTAAATGTCGGACCTCGGAACCCTGGCCCTGCTCTGCGTGAGAGAGCCAGGGTCACTGCCCTGTGGCCTACCCGCGGCCATTTCTCACGTCTAGGCATGCGTGGCTTCTCCCCTTCCTCCCGCCAGGTGCCTGGCCCGGCCAGGAGGCGCTGCTTTGGGTGGAAAGCCCGGTCACAGCCCTCAGGCCGCGGGCTCCAGTGTCACCCTGGCAGCAGGCCTCCCACGCAGCCCAGGGAGGGAGGAGGTGAGTGCAGATGAGGCCTCGGAGGGCTGGGAGGCAAGAAGCAAGGGCCGCCCTGAGGGACAGATTATGGGACTTCTTGGCCAAACCAGGACACGGTGAGAGTGAAAAGGGACACTCTTTTTTAGAGATTCTATTTCTTTCTTTTTAGAGAGAGGGGAAGGGAAGGAGAAAGAAAGGGAGAGAAACATCAATCGGTTGCCTCTCGCACACCCCCAACTAGGGGCCTGGCCAGTGACCCAGACATGTGCTCTGACAGGAATTGAATCGGTGACCTTTAGGTCTGCCGGGTAATGTCCAACCCACTGAGCCACACCAGCCAGGGCAAAGGGGACACTATTAATCACTACCCTGGCAGAACAGCACAAACCATGGCGGACTGTACCCCGCAAACCAGGATTTAGACTGGACTTAAATGTCACCTGGGACCATGTGTCTACCCTAAAGTCAGCCCCAAGAGTCTGTACGGAATGAGACCCCAAACATCTGAAAAGGGGGCCTTACTGGAGACTGGCTTCTATGTGGGTGCAGCAAAGGGAAAACCTAGACCCACAGTCCTGGGACCGTGGAGCGACAAGACAACTCACACACCTGGATGCTCATTCCCCTCCCCATCAAAGCGGCAGAGACCCGACTGAATACCGCCCCTAGGACCGCTGCCTGGGGGCTGCACTGACTGGAGATGGGGTACATTTGATCGGCAGAGACAAGGATAAGCTGTTCCTTCCCAGAGAGGGAAGCCCCGGGGACAGATGTAGAAGCAGATGTGAGAACTGGCCTTCATTAAGCCCTTGAGAGCGTAGTGAATAACCCTCCAACCAACAGCCCTCTGACGTCCTAGGCCCAGCAGCCCAACAAAGTAATGGTGAGATGCCCCGACTCCCGGGGTGGACAGACTTTGCAGCTCGCTGTCCCGAGAGCTCCCTGGGCCTAAGGAGGGCGGGACGACAGAGCGGGCAAAGCAGGCCCTCTCTTACGGTCCTTGGAAAACCACAAGAACAGTGACCGAGAGCTGCTCTGCTGGTTACTGCCATGCTCATCAATCCTAAACAACGTCACTGGCAAAACGCCCCTCCCTGAAAATAAGTCCTTGCTCCCCAAAACTGCCAAGGTCTCGATGGAGTTTTAATGATGTCCACGTGGACCTCACGTTCCCACCACTTGCCCTTTCACGGGCCTCATATTCCGCCCCTAAATGAATTCAGAGAACCATGAGCTCCACGGTTGGCGCCTGATGCTCACAGACTGGGCAGCGTGTGTCCACTTTGAGTTTTCTCACGGTTTGCAGTCCTCCCACGGGCTGACCACCTTGTCCCCGTGTGCCTGGGACACTGCACGTTTTAGCAATGAAAGTCCCGGACGGTCGGCCACCCTGCTTTGAACTCAGCCCAGGCGCAGTTCCTGTCTTCGAGTCTCTGAAACGAACCACGGGATCGCAGGGGGCGTGAAAGCGGAGGCAAGGGCTCAAGCCGCCCAAGGGCTTGAGTCGTCCTTGGGCGGCTGTGGTGCTGAAACACACACCGCCCAAGTGCAACTGCAATACGTCACATTTTTGCTCTGTGCGTACAGATTTCAGTTTGCACCTGAGATGTTGAACTTAATTTGAATGATTAAGCTTTACAATGAAAGCTTCTTCTCTAAAAATCATTTTTGGTTTTAAACCTAAAGAACAAATCAAAGAAATAATGAATACTGCGGAGACAACATCGCGTTGTGTTGAAGAGGGTGGGGGGGCCGCGTTACAAGGCTCCCCTTTTAGGGGCTACATCAGTGGCGCGGCCACCCTAGGAGGGGCCTTTTATTGCTCTCCCGTTCAGAGCTGGAGAAATGAGATCCATCCACACAGAGGTGAGAGCCGGTGGCGTGACCTAATGGACCAGGGTGAGCTGGGGTTCAAACCCACACTTGGTCCTCAGAGTCCACGCTCCTGACAATTATGCAGGGATGTAGTCAGCCCCGAAGCCTGGAGTGTGCGGGCCTGGCTAAGAAATTTGGGGAAGAATATCATAGCTGCCTCTTTCCATGTTACATGGCCCTGTGACCAATCACCCCAAACTTCAGCCAGGAGAAACAGCCACCAATTGTGTGCACAGATTCTACAGGTCCAGGATGGAAGGGCCTAGTCCACGACATTTAAGCCCTCAGCCAGGAAGACCTGGGCAGCCCTGTTACTTTGCGGCTTGGAGCTAGATTTTATCTGCCTTGCCCTTGTTCTGGCAGGTTATCAGCTGGGAACTCTGCTATGCCCCAAGGGCCCAGCCGCTCCCCCTGCGGCAAGGCGTCACCGCTAGCAAGGTGACCCAAGGCTCCAGGGCAAACATCCCCGCCAGTAAGGTCCACCGGGCATCACTTTTGCTTCATTCTGTAGGTTTGAGCCCATCGCCAGCCTGGCCAGACTCCTTCTCTTTTCCTTTTAAATTGATTTTAGAGGGAGAAAGAGGAAGGGAGGGAGAGGGGGAATGAGAGAGAAACATCGACTTACTGTTCCACTCATTCATGCTTTCATTGGTAGAGTCTTGTTTGTGTCCTGACTGGGGATTGAACCTGCAACCTTGGTGTGTCGGGAGGACGCTCTAACCAACTAAGCTACCCAGCCAGGCTCTTTCGCCTGTTTCTTGCCCAGCTGGTGCTGACTTCCTGGGACTTCTGGCCCCTACCAGACCCCAGCCCAGCCTGGGGCTGTCAGACAGCCCAAGCCAGAGAGCATTCCCCGGGCGTGGCCCTGGGAGAGAAGCAGACACCAGGAGACCTGTGACGTGCAGGATGTCTGCTGAGTTTTGGAGGCGTTTGTAACGGACCCACAGTAGCTACTTTCCTGGACTGTCAGTGAAAGCATTTATTCAGACCCTGAAGTTTCAGACTCTTCTGTGTTGAAGTGAGCCCCCGTCTAACCGCGTCCCTGAATTCTTTGGGAAGAATTCTGTCTCTCGCCGACACTCACACTTTTCTCTTCCCTCGTGGCGGCCCTGCCGGCTTTGCTTGCCCACGGCCTCTTACGCCACGCCGTTCTCTTCTTCCTTCTGGTGGTCAAACCCTGATTTTGTTCAGAGAGGGCATGAGTCCACTCGGGCTGCCATAGCACACAGCCCCTGGCTGGGGGGCTTACAAAACAGCAAGGTATTCTCTCGTGGCTCTGGGGGCTGGAGGCCCAAGACCCAGGTGTCTGAATCCTTCTGAGGCCATTAGTGGAGTGTGCTCCGGGCCCCACCCACCAGCGGCCGGTGGTCCTCTGGCATCTTTGGGTTTCTTGGCTCCTGGAGGCATCACCCTGACCTCCACTGTCACCGTCACACGGCATTCCCCTGTCTCACCCCGTCATCTTCCTTCCATCGGCATCTGTGTCCAAATTCCCCCCGTTTGTGAGGGGTACCACTTGTGTTGGATCGGAAATCATCCTAAAGACCTCATGGAACCGGATCCCCCCGCAAAGACCCTCTCTCCGAATACGACCACATCCTGGGCCACTGGGGATAAGGTTCCCCACTCGGGAGTTTGGGAGGGACAATGCCGCCCATGACAGACAGCATCTTCCAAGTAGCCTCGCTCTTCATGGGTGGCCCGAGCCCACTTCCAGGGCCGGCAGCGAATCGTCAGCAGTTTAAGTCAACAGGAAGGTCCTCCCTCCCCTCTGGGGAGGGCGAAGGCAAGGGGACGCGATACAATCCGCCCAGCCGGACAGGAAGGGACATGTGCCGGGAAGAGGTACTTCCTGGGTAAAGAGAGACACAGAGCCCTTGCTCTACCCTTGTCTCCACAACCCTTGGCCCCGTCTGCGTCTGGTGAGGGAGGGAGCTGGGCCCGCACCCTGGGCACTGGAGTGAGAAGGGGACAGACCCGGGTCCGTGGAGGCTCCCTGGTGGGGCTCCGACCGCAGCCTCCCTTCCTTGAGACTTCTCGTTAGATGAGATGATTAATTTCCCGTTGCTTAAGCCAACATGAAAGTACCACTGTGTTCACCGGAATTCTTCCCGGGAAGTGTCCTGCAAGCGGGCAGGAACCTGGGGCAAGCCCTTGGGAAGGAGGCTGTGCTGGTCATCAGTCTGGTCTCAGACCCACACCCCACCTTGCCTAGTCCTGCTCTGTGCCTCGGGGTGGGGCGGAGATGGGGCTGGCCCTGCAAATCACACTTACCAGCTCCCTCGAGGACGGGTTCCTGGTAGGAGAATGGAGGGTGAGAGAGGCTGTCTCCACTTCGACCAGAGTCCCCAGCCTTGGCTGTGTCCTCCCGGTGGTTCGGCCCCCTCCGGTCTGCGCTGCTCCGTGGTCCCAGTGTCCACCTGACAGCTGCGGGTGCCCACCACTCTGCTGGGAGCCCTTGCTCCCTGGCAGGCTCACCCCTGGGAGGGGTATCAGCGTCCTGCGGTTCTTCCATGTTACGATCCTGTAACGAGCTCCCCTCCTGAACCACCTGCTCAGGCCCTGAGTGATACACGGCCTGACGTGCCAAAGGGGGTTGTTTCATGCCTGTTAATCGTGGCAAACCTGCCTTCTAAGATCTCCGGGCACTGCCGTCAGCAGGGATTTTGTTGGGCTGATGGAAATGAAGGTTGAAGCAGAGCTGGATGTCTGCACAACAAAGGAATGGACCCCGGGGTTGGCGGCTGCCCCCAGAATGACCCCTCTTCCAGCCTTCAGTCCCCTCCCCCATGTGAGCTGGACATACAGACGGTCCCCTTTCTGTGCACTCACCGGTCCTGTTCTTGCCTTGGGTGCTCTGGCCCCTCCCCAACTCACCCCTGGAGGAGCTTCTCCAAGGCCAGGCCTCTCCACGACCTGGGTCTAATAGCCAGAGCAAAGCGAACGTGCCAGAGTGGCACCCTGCATGGCCATGGTCCTGGGGACCAGAACATACCAGAACACAAGCCCAGGGCTCAGTCTCCCCTCTGGGCTGTGAGCTCAACTCCTTCTCCTTAGTAGCTAGAGGGACCCTGGCCTGGAACAGGTGCTCACGGCCCGTGTGAAGGGAGATGACATGCATCCCCTTCAGATGGTGCCCAGATGCATGGCCACCCGTGCCCAGGGGCACCCCATGGCTCAGCCGGGACTTTCGGACAGATGGCCGCGGTCCTGACTCAGCAAGAATGTGGAGCTCACCCCACCCCAGGCAGAGCATGCGCCTTCCAGAAGGTCTAGGTTGTGCAAGGGCCCTCCACACGCTACTCCCTAACTCTTACTGATCTGGGGCTTCCCCAAGGTGGGGACCCACGAGGGTGGGGCTCTGGCAAAAATGGGTCAGTGGCAAACCCAGCAGAGGTGCTGTGACATGTTGAGTCAGAGGCGGTCGCCAGGAGCTTAGGAGAAAATAAAACAAAAGAGGCAATTTTCATTCGCATTGGCCTCATCAGTTCCTGGCAGCCAGAGAGAGCTCACGCTTGCCCAGCACAACCCTTGCACATAGGTGACTCTCGGGATAAACATGTGTTGAGTGAGCAAATGACCAAATTAAGTCTATTTAGAATCTCCTGTCCCTTTAATTTTAGAGAGCACATGGGGAGAAATCCCCATGAGCTAATTAGCCATGTAGCAACCGCAAATCACAGATTTTTCAGGACTGGTTTTAGTTGGACAATACAGAATGTGCCAGGTACAGGGCTAGAAACTGGAGGTATGAAGACAAGCAAATCGTGGTCTTGACTTCAAAGGGAATGGGAGCAGAGAGAAGGGACAAGCCCCAAGCTGTCCTGACTGTGTGACCCATGCTGTGCTGGCAGGCGGGTGGGTCCTACAGAGCGGACTGGTTTAGGAGGGCTGTGGCGGCAGCAAGCGAGGCCTCGGGGCAGCCCACGTGTTAGCGGGGCTTCGTGTCCGAATGCCAGTTCAGCACACGCTCACTGAGACTCCATCCAGTGGAAAGGCAGGCTGTGAGAGAGAATGCATGGCTGAAATCACCTGCCGGTCAAACAAATGGCTTCTCCACCTGTGTGTGGACGGAGCCTACTACCTTTGCTCTGCAATGTAGTAGGTGGCCACCCACTTGCCGCAGGGCCCTACTGGGCTCCAGGAGGCCCTGGCTCACTGCCATCAGATGGCTCACATCCCAGCAACTTCCCGGGGAGCCGCACCAGGGCGGGGGCAAGGTGGGGCAGTGATGCAACTGTGCTTTGTAAAGTAAACATCCTGGCACTTCCACTAACACACAGGTGTCTTTGGCTTCAACAGATACTTATGGGGATGCTCCACTCCTCTGATGACGCCCATGTGGCTCAGGGCGGGGAGGCCCTCCCCGGAAGCTCTTGGTGCCTGGGGCTCATCATTTGGGTATTGGCAAAGATGGCACACTTTCCACTTTAGAGGGTGGATGGCGTTTTCGGAAACACCTAAAACAATTCAAGGGCAAGGCTAGAGTGTGGGTGAGTGACTGAGCATCGGAACACTATTTTTAGTCCAATATCAACATGTGACAAGAGCGTTCCGTGGCTGTTGCCCTTACCCAGGGGTCCTGAGTTCCGCCGGTCTCCCAAGGTAGGTCCTAACCACCCGAAGTCCCCGGGGGCTGGATGCCACGAGCCTCACTCTGTAGTGAACTCTTACTATGCTTCTGGGAAAACACAATTCGGTGCAGAATATGACCACAGATAGAACACAAACCTATTTTCCAGAGAGTTCTCAAAGTCAAACATTTCTGTATTGAATATCTGGATACGTAAATGCTTGTGGTCATCATTTCTGTCGCTTTACGCCATCCAGTATACACAACTCCTTACATTTATAATCACCATATACCTTTATAAGCCCTTCTGTGTAAACAATCAAAAAAACACCTCCTTCACCAGACGTATGTCCTCATTTTCGGGCCAGAAAATGTGGTTGTCAGCGTGTTTATGCAGAGCTCTCTCTGTAAAAGAAGGCAGAGATTCTTAGCAGGTCAGACCGCCAGACCCTCCTCAGTTTTCAACTCGGTCCAATCAAGCCAGAGGGCATTTCACAGGCAGACCCTGATCCCCAGAGAGGGGAGGGATGCCCAGAGCTTCCTCACAAGCTGGGTGCTGAGAGTAGCGGAAAGAAACTGGAGCTGGCCCCAGAACTTAGGTGGGGTGGCCGAGGATGCAGATCTTATTGGCAACGTTCAATGTGCATTTTGATGTTTCTGTTCACTTCCCTTCCTGTGTCTGCCCCAAGCACAAAAGCCTTGTCTCCACATAAAGGCAGCTTCTAGTGCTAGGCACATCTCCACTGTTGCTATCTCGCTAAGGAAAATATAGTAAGGGAGAGGATAAAGTCTACTGAAAATATGCAAAGGCATTAACGCCCAGCATTTTCAGGCCAGGTTTAGTCACCAGAGGTTTATACCCCAAATCCAGTGTACTAACCGGATTTAGTGACTCAGGCCCTGCTACTCCCAGACTCAAGGTCCAGGGCCTCTCCAGTGGTCTACCCGCAGGCAGCAGGGCCAGCACGTGAAGGAGCAGCTCTGCTCCCTCCCCTGCCTCTGTTTCCCCATCTGGGTCAGATGGGTCCTCTGGGCGTGGCCGGGCCTCCCCAGAGCAAAGTGCAGCATGTAGGCAGTTTACAATGTCTGGGGTGGGTCAGACAGACCCCCAGTCCCCCCACATCAGGAACTGAACTCTACATTCCAGCTTATATTTCTTTTTTAATAATTAATTTTTAATACTTTATTTGTTTATTTTTAGAGAGAGGGGAAGGGAAGGAGAAAGGGTGGGAGAGAAACATCAGTGTGTGGTTGCCTCTCTTATGTCCCCTACTGGGGACCTGGCCTGCAACCCAGGCATGTGCCCTGATTGGGAATTGAACCTGCAACCCTTTGCTTCATAGGCCTGTGTGCAATCCACTGAGCTACACTAGCCAGGGCCCAGCTTATATTTCTAAATCTAAAATCTAATCACAGAATGAAGCTGGAAGGGACCCTAGATTGGGCCTAAGCTCTTCTCCTGATGGCCAGAGAAGCAGAGGCTCACAGAAGGTCAGGGTGGTAGTCAAGGTCACACAGCAGCAAGCTGCTGGCGGGACAGGGGCTAGCTGTCCTTTCCTCCATGCCAGGCTACTCCCAGGATACCACACGCTGAGACATCGTGTCCCCTCTGCTGGGAGGAGTCCGTATAGCGGGAAAGTGTTGCCGTGCAGCCAATGGTTGATGAGCCTTGGAAAGCGGCAGTGCAGACAGTGCTAGTCTCTTGGCCGTGGAATTGGACATGGGAGACTTTCAGAGCGCAAGGAAAACTCTGTGTTATTGGAACAAAATGTTCTCCTCGCACAGGGGGAACAAATCCCAGGGTGCTCACAGGGAGCCAAAGCAGTCCCACTGAGCACCAGGGCTCTAACATCCTGTACAGGGTTTGCTAATCCCATTGCCCCCAACCCCAGGGGATTAAAGTGTATTAGGGTAGAGATAACTGCCCCCTCCTTCACCAGAATCCGTGGTTCTTGGCCTCCAGGAAGTTAGATCATTCATTCATTCATTCACTCATCCATTCAACAACTCTTCACCCACTATGCTGCAGGGCTGGCATAAAGAAGGCTTTTCAAAACCTCACAGGCTTTGGTAGCTGTAAACACCTTGGGCTATTCTGGCCTCCTCTGAGGCCCAGGGAGGGAGGCAATTTACTCAAAATCACCCAGCAAGTTGGGACGAGGGCCAGGCGACAGCCCTGAGCTCCTCCAGGCTCCCCTGCAGCCCCACAGCTTGGCCAAACCTAGTTCTACATGTTCCCTAACTCTTACTCCAGCCCTCGGGTTGGTTACAACCCACACCCTAGGGTGGAACACAACTGTCTGTTGGATTTCATCTTTAAGAGAAGGAATGAAAAAATGGGAGTGGGAGAAGAAAGCCCCTCCCAGGGGCCAGCAGTGGGGCAGTGCCCACCCCAGAGAGGTGCAGTCCTCCAACCACGGAACTCAAGGGGTTTGCCACCTGGGGTGCCCCATTCAGAAGCGGGCCAGGGTTGTCACCACTTAGTTTTATTTACTTGCAGCAAGGAAAGCCAACAAAGGGACCGCAGCCAAAGCTCTGCCTCCCTGAACTACATGTGGACTTCTCTCTGTAGTTGGGTCCCTGTCAAACTGGTCCTGTTTAAGGCTGGTCTGCAAAATACTGTGCTACATTTTAACATCTATCAAGAATAGCATTTAGTAAGAATGGCCCAGATCATGAGACTCTTGTCCTAACACTGGAGGCACTGGCTCCGCTCTTAGGAACAACCAATTTCCTTCCAGGCTGTGGCCATATGTATTCACTGCGTGGACCCTGTTGGTGTGTTGGTACTTTATGTAACTCTCAAACGTGCCGCCAGGTGCCCATTGCAGCTGCCCTGAAAAGTGTCTAGTCACTGATGAGGGGCATCCATATGTCACAGAGTGGTGGAGCGGCTTGGTAGTTTGGGACCTGTTCCCTCCCACCCCGTGGTCCCCTAACTCCCTTGAACCAGTCTCCTGGCTTAATAAAGCCGCACGTAGGTCCTTGCGCGTCCACTGTTGGGAGACACCCCTGTGTTGGACACGGTTCAGGATACAGGTGACTTGCGGGGTGCCCCTCTGTTGCGGGGTGCCCCTCTGCACACCCCTCCGTCAGCGTCTTTGTTCTGCTCCTGGTAGAGTAGAGCAGCGCCACAACCATTTCCAGGTTCCTTTTACAGAAATGGAGGTGCCGGGGTCCACGTAGCCCGCTCTCTCCCGATTTCTTTCTCTGCCCAAGGGCACGCGGCACGGAACGCCAGGTGGAAGAACAGTGTTGCGTGGCATGGGTGCAGCAGCCGGGTTTGCAATTCTGCGGCAGCGGTTCGAGTCCCAAGGCCGAAGGACCAGACCACAGCAGCGCCAAGCGCCCGCGGGACTCAGGCTGGGGCTTCGTGCGCGTGCGCGATCCCGCCGCAGGACTGGCTGAGGGAGGCCGGAGGTGGGGGAGGTGCCTGCGGCGCCGTGCGCGTGCGCGGACCTGCCGCAAAGCTGGAGGGGCGCGAGGCCGGGGGCGGTGGGCGGTGCTCGCAGGCGCTGACGTTAAGCTGCCGGCGCCCCCCGCCCGTCCGCCGGGTCCCGGTTGGCCGCCGCCGCCGCGCTCCGCCCCCTCCCTCGCAAGACGCCCGGACGGAACCGATCGCGGCTGGTTTGAGCTGGTGCGTCTCCATGACGACACGCGCGGCGCTATAAGTAGCCGAGCAGCGGCGCGTCGGGCTTTGTCAGTCCCCTCGGCCTCCGCCGCCGCCTCTCCTCTCCCAGCGCTCCGGTGCCACCTCGGGCCGGCAGTCCTCCGCGGGAGGGAGCGAGGCGGCGGGCCGGCGGCAGGGCGGGCGCTGACGGGGCGCTCGGCGGTCCTGTGCGCTCGGCGGCTTCGGCGGCATCTCCATGGGGTCGGCTTGAGGCTCCTGTGCGCTGCGAGGTGAGAGGGGCGCGAGCGGGCGGTGGGGAGGCAGGAGGGGGTCGGCCACGTGTCCCTGCGCGCCGGGCCGGAGGTCGCGGGCAGACCCGCGCCCGGCGCCGCGAGGGGCACGTGGTCGCAGAGCCGGCCGCCAGCCCCTGACCTTGGCGAGCCACTGCCTTCGGGGCGCCGGTTTCTCCCGGGAAGGTGAGGGTGGGCCCCTGGCCCTCCCCGCGGCACGGCCCGCCCTGCCCCGGTCGCCGGGGCCCTCGTCTCGCCTGCCCGGCACCACTGACGTGGGGCTGCGGCTCGGCCGGAAGCCGTTGGGGAAAGCCGGTGGTTGCTTTAACCGCAGCTTTTTTTAAAAGCCCACGTGGCCAGGTAGCAGGTGCAGCAGAGGCGGGACGAGTCCGTGCAGGGTTGGGGCTCCGGTCGCTCGCTCGCGGTTACAGGGTTACGGTTAACGTCCTGACTTGGTGTCCTCGACGTCTGTGTCAGGGTTTCCCTCTCTGCGGACAGAGCGAGTATCCGACGCGGAGCCCGCAGGAGTCGCCGGCTCCAAGAGAGCCCTGCAGCGGCTGTGCAAATAAAACCTCGGCCGGCCCCGGCTTGGGATTGCCTTATCAGGAGCCCTGGAGTGGCCTAGTGGTTAAGAGACGCCTGGCGTGGGAACCCAGTTTAGGGACGGGGGTTAGAGCCCCCTCCCCCAGGTGTCCGGGAACGACCGCTGTTGCCTGGGGATCCTGAATGACTGGGGCATGTGTGGGGGGCGGCCTCTCTTAGAAATGACGGGAAGAGCAGGGATCGTCGGCGCGATTCACCCCTGAAATCGGGCAGAATTTCGTTCGCTTGAGAAATGTTTTCAGTTCCCGTGTAAATCAGCCCGTCTCGTATGGTGACCCGCCTTGCCGCAGACCTTCCCAGCAGGGAAGTGCTGTGTTGTGCTAGTCCATCGACCCTTTTAAGGAACTTCCTGTGCCAGAGCACCGGAGGGGTGAGACGTCTCTGTTGCCGGCTATTCAAATACAGCCTCCTCGAGACGCGAGAGGGAGAGCTCCCTCCGGGCCGCCGGGCCCAGGTGACCCGGGCGGCGTCCCGCAGCAAAGGTTCTGGGCTTGGTTCCCAATCCGGGCATGCGCTCTTCCTTTTTTCCTTGCTCTCAAACAGGAAAAAAAGAAGCCCTCAGGGTGAGGATTTTAAAAAAAGATACAGCAAAGCACTAACTAGTGATGCATTTCAAAGAACAACTTTTCAGGGTTAGGCCTGAGCATTGCCTTAAGGATGTTTAACAAAGACCCCAATT
Source organism: Sturnira hondurensis (assembly GCF_014824575.4). Taxonomy (NCBI): domain Eukaryota; kingdom Metazoa; phylum Chordata; class Mammalia; order Chiroptera; family Phyllostomidae; genus Sturnira; species Sturnira hondurensis. The sequence continues at coordinate 58,120,334 of NW_028079044.1, read as the reverse complement.
AATCTAGCCTGTCACCACTTCAGCCCACTGAGGGTTATTTATGTGGACGAAGTGGATCTGCTGGCCTTGGTCCATTGCCTTCCCTGGGGGTTGAGGGTGATTTAGGAGGTTGGCAATGCCAAAAACTCACATTTGGTCAAGTCTTGAAGCAAGTTCTACCGCGCATGGGCTTGGATTTATGGCAGCCCCCCCCCCCCCCCCCCACCGGCTGGGTCTCTCACAGTGCCCCATACCAAAGCACCCTGGCCCAGAACCATGGCCCAGCCTCTGCCCATGGGCCGCAGGCACTGAAGCGGGCTGCACAGTGGAAAAGTACGCCCCACCCAGCAGGGGTCAGGTTGGTTTAAATGAGTTTAAGATAACTGACATTCACCCCTGTCACCTTGTACCAAGGCCAAGGACAGTGCCTCTGATAGTTACGAGCTTTTTGCTTATTCATGAGTCATTTACACTTGCTTGTTTTTGTTACTTGTAAAGTGTGCCAAAATCACTCTCACTTGACTATCACTCATAGCCAAGCAGCTGTCTGAGTGCCTGTCGGGAGTCCTAGAGTGGCCGTTCTCGTGCGGGCAGCAGTCGGCCGAGGACGCTGGCCTGTGACCAGATAGAGCGGGGATAGAACGCCATGTCAATTTGAGGGGCAGTTTTTAAAACTGCATGTAAGTCTGAAAATAACATTAGCTCATAAAAATCTCAGGAGACTTAAGAGCACTCAGTAAATTGAGAGCCCTTGACATTTCCATGATGCCTTATCAGTTACTAAAATTCTGTGTAATTTGAAGTGCTCATTGAGATGTATGGGATTTCAAAAAGATCAAAGGTGTTGAATTTGGTGTCCTCTAGTGTGGCAGAGGTTGATAGTCACGTGAGTTGCACCCAGGTGCCAGTGGGATTCCCAAACCCACAGACCTGGCTGGGTGGGGCCTGAGCAGCCCAGCTTCTCCGTTTGGTGCCTTGTCCCTAAGGAGGACATCTGTGTTAGCAGGACAGTGCCGCTGCTGCAGCCAGAGAAGGCCCATCTTCCGAGGGACTTGGAATTCCCGGAGAGCTGCCTTTGTGAAGAGCTGGCAATAATTCCTTTATAGATTCCATCTTAGTTTTCCTTGTAAGTATCCCTGGCTATTGCACATTAATCTTTTTAAGAATTACCAAGTATCGCTAGGGCTTCTGAGTGAATTTCTCTACCTTGTTTGCAGTTTGTGGAGTCTCAGACGAACATCGAGAAACCATGAACAGCTTTACTGATGAAGAATTTGGCTGCCATTTCCTTGATGAAGGCTTTACTGCCAAGGACATCCTGGACCAAAAAATTAATGAAGTTTCTTCTTCTGTACGTGTATTGAGTTTGTGCTGGCAGGGCTACTTTGACAGTGCCGGGCAGCTCCGTGGGAAACCTCAGTGGGATCTGAGGGAGTGAGTGCAGTGGAACCTACAGGTTTTGTTCTGGAGTTCAGAGTTGAACTGGCTGTGGGTCGCCCAGCAGTCACAGTGACATCCGTAGCCGTGACGGAATGAGAGGAGCAGGACCTGTTGAGAAAAGTGGGAGGGGGAGGGGGGTGCGGTTGGACGGTGCAGGGCTGGTCTGAGTCCCTGTGACCGATCTGCCTGCAGGATGATAAGGATGCCTTCTACGTTGCGGACCTGGGAGACGTCCTGAAGAAACATCTGCGGTGGTTGAAAGCTCTACCTCGGGTCACCCCTTTTTATGCGGTCAAGTGCAATGACAGCAGAACCATAGTGAAGACCCTTGCTGCCATCGGGACGGGGTTTGACTGTGCCAGCAAGGTGAGCAGAACTCGGGCTCCACGGTCGCTGTTGCTGGGAGGGCCTCAGGTGTGTTTCTTAGGCAGTAGGTGCTGGGGGCGGGGTCTACAACTTCCTTTGTTTCTGTGTGTCTTTCACCTATTAGCTACATAGGTATAGTGTAATACCTCTCTTTCAGATGGAAATACAATTGGTGCAGAGCCTCGGGGTGCCTCCAGAGAGGATCATCTATGCAAATCCTTGTAAACAAGTGTCTCAGATTAAATACGCTGCCAACAATGGAGTCCAGATGATGACTTTCGATAGTGAAGTCGAGTTGATGAAAGTGGCCAGGGCACATCCAAAGGCCAAGTGAGTCCCTCTCTGCTGGTGGGCGCAGGCGGGCGTGGGCAGGTGTAAGCTGGGTATTGTCAGAGAGACTGAATCTCCAGTTGTTAGACTCATCTGTGTGCTGGGCCAGAGGCAGAGTATGAAACAGGGTGACCCCCTTGATTAGTGAAGCCCTGTCGGACTGAAACAGGAGTTCTGATTCAGCCGCATCCGTGACCTCCTGTCCCATGAACTTGATGCCCGCTTCCTGATTCTAGGTTGGTTTTGCGGATCGCCACTGATGATTCCAAAGCAGTGTGTCGTCTCAGTGTTAAGTTTGGTGCCACTCTCAAGACCAGCAGGCTGCTCTTGGAGCGGGCAAAAGAGCTCCATGTTGATGTCATCGGTGTCAGGTGAGGTCTTGCTGCAGAAGTAGAGGCCCCGGTAATGTTAGACTGCGGGTTTTACAGCGCCTTCCCACCGTGACTCATTATCTTCCGAGATAATCAGACATAGCATATTCTCCTCCTTACCACTCCAGCTTCCACGTGGGCAGTGGCTGCAACGACCCCGAGACCTTTGTGCAGGCCATCTCTGATGCCCGCTGTGTCTTTGACATGGGGGTGAGTATAAGGAAACCCCCCTGGGGGTGCGGCAGGGCTGGCAGGAACTTGTCTCCGTTCCAGGACCAGCCTATATTAGAGACATTGTCCCCATTGCAGAGGCCTCAGCCTGCCTGTTGTGTTCATTTTTCACAACTTGTTATGCATCTGGCTGTTGCATTAACTTAATTTTCTTGATTCCAGGCTGAGGTCGGTTTCAACATGTATCTGCTGGATATTGGTGGTGGCTTTCCTGGATCTGAGGATGTAAAGCTTAAATTCGAAGAGGTAATTCATAGCAACACTGTATCAGAGTAGCTGTTTTAGCATGTCCCCTGGTGGAGTCGTTTCAGACTTCAGTGTTTTAATTGATACCAGAAGGGACTGCACCAACACAAAAATAAAGGTCGAGGTGTGGTCTTTTGAGGAGAGACTTCTGTTGTTTAGAATTGAGTCTAATGTTCTTTGGTTCTCTAAACTAAAATATGGGTTGGTTTTCCCTAAGTCTTGGGAACCAACCGACTGCACGGAGAAACGCGACTGTGGTGACGGGTGCTCGGCCTGCGCTGCAGCAGGTCTGTGGCTCTGAACGGAATGGCTTCCGGCAGAGCCGGTTCCCTGCAGGCCGGCATGAACAAGGTCCGGTCCCGATGGCGGCCCTGGCTCAAAGTGGCAGAACTGGAAGAATTGCTATGCATCTTTGTACCGAATACACTTTGTTAGAATTTGTATTTCCTCTCATTGAAACACTGCTTAGTCACTTCTGAGGTTAAGCCATTAAAGGTTAGCTAAAATTACGTGAGGGTGACAGAAGAGTTTCATCCTGGTGGCACGTGTTTTGCCAAATCAAAGTATTTTCGGGCACTCGGATACCTCAGATAATGGTAATAGATTGGTTTTGTCCTGTTTCATGCAGCTGTGCCCACGGCACCTTAGCAAGGGTGGGCGGTGTGTCCCCAGGGGACTCGGGCGGCACCGTGGGACCGCCCGGGCTGTTGCTGGATGGTGGGACCTTCTGCTGGTAGTGGTCACACATTTCTGTCCCGTCGTGGCATGGCACTGTGCTGTTCCTCTGTGTGGTTCCCCTGATGGCTGACTGCGCTTGTCTGTCTCTCATAGATCACCAGTGTCATCAACCCAGCTCTGGACAAGTATTTCCCACCCGACTCAGGAGTGACAGTCATAGCGGAGCCCGGCAGATACTATGTTGCATCAGCTTTCACACTTGCAGTTAATATCATCGCCAAAAAACTGGTGTTAAAGGAACAAACAGGCTCCGACGGTAGGTGTCAGGGGTGGGATCACTGCATGTGCCACTGGAAACTGGTACAAAAGGTGGTGATTGAGACTGATTTGCTTTCTAGATGAAGATGAGTCGAGTGAGAAGACCTTTATGTATTACGTGAATGACGGCGTGTACGGGTCGTTCAATTGCATCCTGTATGATCATGCGCACGTGAAGCCCCTTCTGCAGAAGGTACCTCTGGTTACTGTTACTGTGTGAGAGAGGTAAGGGGATCGGTTGGAGCAGATGTGACAGGGTGTCTCTCTCTCTCCATCATAGAGGCCCAAACCCGATGAGAAGCATTACTCATCCAGCATATGGGGGCCAACGTGCGACGGCCTTGACCGCATCGTAGAGCGCTGCGCCCTGCCCGAGATGCACGTGGGGGACTGGATGCTCTTTGAAAACATGGGTGCTTACACCGTTGCTGCTGCTTCCACCTTCAATGGGTTCCAGAGGCCGACCGTCTACTACGTGATGCCAGGGCCGGCATGGTTAGTGGCAGCGCGAGTGTACGGGCCTGATAACAATAGATACCTTCTCAGCGCCTCCCTGTCTGGAGCACGCCCTCGCCATTCCCTGCACTCTCTTCCCCCTCGGGCGTGTCTCTTCCCTCTCAGGCTTGCAACCCGGGGAGTGGTGGGAGGCAGCAGCACGTCCTCTGCTGACCTCTGAACCTGTCTCTGATGCGTCTCTGACTTCTCGGTGAGCCGGAGGGGCTCTCATCCCTGCCCTGTCCTCAGCCTACCCGGTTTCACTGTTCCCAGCTCTCATAAACATATTCTGAAATTTAGTTGAAAAATAGGTGTTTTGGATTTATACTTGTTCTTATTTTACTCTAAATGAAAGAAATTGTCTGGTTTACAGTTAAATACAGGGTTTTTTTGTAAGTTATACTCCCCATATTAGGCATATGTGCTTTAGAAAATTTGGAAAATACAAATGGGTGGAAAAATCTCTCCAATAATAGCGATTAGTATTTTGAGATTTTTCAAGGTGGAGGGAGGTGTTCCTGTGCAGTGAGACGACGCACGTGCCCCGAGGTTCCCTGGCAACCAGAAAGACGGCTCCAAAGCCGCGCTTGCTTGGAAGCGCTACTGCGTCGCTTCCTCGGGGCCCAGCAGCCAGGGAACGGGCTCGGGCGTAGCTTCCCAGAGACTGTCCAGTGTGGGTGGCTCACTTGGGGTTCTGCGTGTGCCGTTTCTCTCTCCCAGGCAACTGATGCAGCAAGTCCAGAACCGAGACGTCCTGGCCGCCGTGGAGGAGCAGGATGTGAGCGCCCTGCGGGTGTCCTGCGCCTGGGAGAGTGGGATGGAGCGCCACCCAGCAGCCTGCACTTCGGCTCGTGTTAATGTGTAGATGCCGTACATGTAGCTGTTACTGCGAGGGTAGCTTGAATTACGGGGTTGGAGGGACCACGTAACTTAATTATTGCTAGTTCTGAAATGTCTTTGTAAGTGGGGTGGCACAGATGGAGCATGACGAAAGGCTAGGAGTTGGGGTCACACTTATCTGTGTTCCTATGGAAACTATTTGATTACTTGTTTTATACAGATTTTTACTCAGTTTTCAGACGCTACTAAAGAGTGCCCCTCAGCTGCCAAGCAAGCATTTGTAGCTTGTTCATTGGTGTTAACGGGCCAGAAGCTCGGTGCTGTGACCTGTTTTAAAAATAAAGTACCTTGAAAATTAGGCACTGGGGCATTTTTAGTGTGACCGTTCCACGTGGCTCGCCTTGCATGTGTTTTTACAAGCGGGAATTAATATTTTTATTTCCCCAAAGGCTGAAGGAATTGTCCCAGAGGACTGAGGAATCAGTGGTGTTTGTTACTTTGAAACTCCGTGGGTGTGCCCTCTCCCCATCAGCTTTTTTGTTTCCAGTGCGTGACTCCTGTGTAGAGTTGGCCGGGGGCTCTCACAAGGAATAGATCTGGGTCTGTGCCGGCAGAAGGAAAAGGATGGATGAGAAGCCCATGTCCCCTGCTGCCGACAGGGCCAGTGTCTGCCATAGTGGCTCAGCTCTACCCCAGGGTCCACAGAGGTGGCTGGGGTGTGGCCTGCCCCCATCACAGCCAGTGCCCAGGGAAGGCAGGCCAGACCCCTGTCGTAGGGACCAAGGCCACTGGCCTTCCCGCCCAGACCTCGCTCCCAGGATGAGTTGCATAGTTCCAAGTTGGGAATGTAGTACAGCATTTGGCAGTCATTTTAATAAATTCAGTAACAAATTACTGTGTGTGTAGATCTTTGCCTTCTCTGACCCCTACTCTGATGCTACCTGACCCCCAAAGTGGGGATTTTTATTTCCTGCAGAAGCAGCAGTGAGGAAGGCAGCCCACGATAAAGCCAGATGTCACTAGGGACACACTAGGGGCTGCCCGCTGCAGCGCACGGACCAGCCTCTGGGAGTGGGGGTGGGGGCGGGGGCCCTGCGGTTCTGCTCCAGCAGGAGCATAAGGGAGCCCTGCAACAGGCGACCAGCCGTTCAGAAAGGCCTGGAGGGGAGGGGTTTCTTGGGCTTAACAGGGCCAACAGTGCATTGCTGTGACTTTGTCCCTGCGGCCCAAGGGCTAGGCTTGTCACCAGCTCCGTTCTCCCTTGGAGCAAAGAACAGGGCTTTACTTGCCAGCATGTGATAGGAGAGTGCCGTCAGCCATGAAGCAAACAGGTCCTTCCTGGAGGTGGGAGAGCTGTGGTCAACGGTCCGCCCCACTTCCTGTGCGTAAGCCCATCGGTTCTGGCTCCTCGGGAGGCGATGCCTGCGCCTGATGCTCAGAATAAAGGAATTATCATTGGGCCCCCCAAACGGGGGGGGCACCAAGTCCAAACCTTGGCACACGAGACCTTCGACTCGGTCACTCGGAGTGTGTGGCAGTGGACATTGCCATTGCCAGACCTACCCCAGACACCAGGGTGGGTCAGCGCGCTTGGGAAATGGCCTGCAAACATCGGTTCCCCCAACTCCGCTACCGGTCAGTTCCAGGCAGAAGTTCAGTGAAACATTCGAAGGTGAAAATGTGGAACATTTTTGAAATCCCCTGGGGTCACTGAGCAAAGGAGTGGACAGGCCACTCCGTGCGAGCTCCAGTGGCGGGTCTTTCCCGGGGCCCTTTGTCAGCATTGTCGGTGCTCATACAGAAAACACCTGCGAGTAGCGCAGGTGTGTCTGCCAAGTGGCCATGACTCAGCGTTAAGTGGGCACCTCAAGTTGTCCAGGCTGCTGTAATACAGTACCACTGACTGGGTGACTTTACAGAAATCGACTCACCATTCCGGAAGCTGAAAGTCTGAGGTCAGGAGCCTGACTGGCTGGCTTCTCCCCAGGCCTCTGTCCTGGGCTGTGCAGGCTGCTGCCTTCTTGCTGTCTTTCTCTCCCTATAGGGAGACCATGAGGGCCCCACCTAACACCCTCGGGTGACAACGAGACCACAATCCAGCCCTGTGCTGCACTCAGCTTCTGATGGGCATGGGAGGGGGAGATGGGGGAGAAAAATGACATTAAAACCAAAACACTTAGTGGGACAATTCATTCAGCAGCCTCCTCAGGCAAAAAACATGTCAACAGACTGGGAAATTACCTTAAATGTGCTATAGAATTTCATTTTCTGTCTCCATTTCTAAATACTATGTAACCAGGAAACTTTGATAAGCTGCCTGTGAGTGGTGTGTTTGTTTTCTTTTAAAAACCTGCGCCCAGCCCCTGCTGGTGTGGCTCAGTGGGTTGAGCGCGGGCTGCGAACCGGGGGTCGCCAGTTCGATTCTCAGGGCACAGGCCTGGGTTGTGGGCCAGGTCCCCGGTGCAAGTCCCTGGTACAGGGTGCATGAGAGGCAGCCACACATGGGCAGTCCTCTCCCTCTCATTCTCTTTCTCTTCACCTCTCTCTAAAGTTGAGTAAATAAAGTCTTTAAAAAAATAAAAAAGTAAAAATCTGCACCCAACATGAGGGAATTACACCCAAAGAAGAAACTGAAATGTGTTAAGTTAGTGTGAACCTTGAGGCAGAGAAACTTGGTATCTCCTTTCCTTATAAGGACACCAGCTATCCTGGCTTAGGGCCCACCCGCATCAGCCCCCAGGGCCCAAGACAGCTGCCTGCCGAAGGCTGGAGGCCAAGCCCAGGGGAAAGGGTGCAGGAAAGAAAGATGACCAGCTGTAAGGAAGCTGCTCGGGTTCAGCCTGTACTCTGGATGCAGAAAAAGCATCCTTGAGGGTTTGTGAGCCTTCAGATAGGCTGTGGGTTCAAGTTCACACTGTCTGCATACCCTGAGAAACCTCCTGGTGCAACAGAGCACTTGGAACCTCGATAAGAGGATGCAGCATGTGTGTCAGGCCCAGATAAAGCCCTACGGGGAAACAAGCCCAGTCATTCACAACCACCCCAAGGAGAGAGCAGGAAAAAATGCTGTGTTGATGGGATTCGGAGCGCCCCCGCCCTGTCCCCCGGGTCCTGCTCCTCCTCCCTTCCCTGGCCCCCAGCCTCCTTCCCGGCTCACTTATTCCCTCTCCACAGATGGGAGAAGAAAGGAAATGGAGCCACCCACCTCTCCCTGCAGACCCAGCACTGCGCATCTGCCCGGGAAGTAGCCTTTTGGAAGGGATGACTCTTGTTTTTACCGTGGTGCTCAAAGGACGCACTATTACATGAAAATGTGGACTGCATTCAAATAAACTCTCCAGAGTTTGGATTTTATAGAAGGAGGCGTGTCATCATAACTTCATAGAACCCTGCTACATATAAGAATAACTACCTAGAAACAAGAGCCCTTATTGAGTTAATTGCATTACAAATGCTATGCCTGAAATTTTAAAACCCTCTATTTACATAAACGCCATCATCTTCAAGACCCCCAGTGGGTGCCTGAAACTACAGAGAGCACCTGGACCCCAGGGTCGGGTTGAGGCCTTACTATAAAGTTTCATTTCTCAGGTACAGTAAGAGATCAACGACAATGACTAATAATAAAACAGAACAACTATAACATAATAAAAGTTGCGAATGGCTTTGGGGCCGTTATTAAGTAAAATAAGGGTTACTTGCACATAAGCCCCACGATACCACGACCCACTTCGGGTTTGCTGCTGGGCCTCGGTGGAGGCCTCGTGCTTGCGCCGGCCCACCGAGTCCCCACGGGGCCTGACGTCAGACCCAGGTGTGCTGGCTGGCTCTTGGATCACCTGTGAAACATCAGAACACAGGGCAACTGTTACGAGCCCAGCCAATTTCATCAGAAGGATTCCTGCAAAAGTCATTAGGAGGGGTGGTGCTCCTGAGTGGCGCTCCAGCCACCTGGGCGACGTGGGCGTCCACCTTCCCACCCTGTACCACGGAGGGAGGATTCACACACCCAGGGTAGAAGGGATTCCATCCGTTGGCTGTTCTGCAGTAGGTTCTCCTGATGGCAATTCCTCTGAGAAGATTCTGTGGCCAGATGCGTTTGCTAAACTGCCTGCACCTGTCGCTCTCCTGCCTGACTTCTTACCACCTTCAGCATCCCCCTGTGCATGTAGTGGGTGGGTGAGGGAGACACGCGCGAGGAGAGGGACAGGTGTTGCTGCCCAAACAGATTGTAGCTAAGTGTACTGCACATAACACAAAAATAAAAACCTGTCCATCCCTTCTTATTGCAGACACCCATTCCCATCCCCAGGAGCCAGGGCTCCGGGGCACACAGGTTGGGAAGTTCTGTAAGAAAGACACAAAAATGACAAGCCCCTGTTAAAATGGGCAAGTCCATTTTAATGTCTGGATTCCTATGTGAGAATTTTTGTAGGAAAAAAAAAGGTTAAAACTCTAACTAGTTAGAACCTTTAAGCTAAAGAGCCAACAATGAAATGACCTGTGTGTGCGTACTGGAGACTCGGATCGGCAAAGTGTCCCAGGCAGTTGAGTGTGCCCTCGGTTAGATGCTCCGCAGGACCCAGTACTATTCCCCTAGAATGAGTGAAAAATGACTACCGTCTATTTTAAATCTTGAGCGTAGTCAGCTCCTACCATGCTAAAACATGACCGCGTCTTCCAATGTCACGACAGACGGCTGGAGCCTGGGGGTCCCCAGGAGGTGGCCAGCGTGGAGGGGTGATGCCACCAGGCCCCTTGGCAGTCAGCCCAGCCAGCCACGCCCGCAGAGGCCGGGCACTGCAGGAAGCACCTCCTGTGCTGGGAGACAGAGACGGTGAAGAGACTGAGCTTAAACCTAACATGGCTGAGAAAACCTGGAACTGAGATTTTATTCTCGGCCCGGCGAAGGGAAGCTGTGGAGACGGACGGGACGAATACAGAAAGGTTCCCTCGAGGCCTGTGCGCCGCCGTGGCGGGGACATGTTATACTGGTCCAGTTCCCTGAGTTACTGGGAATGATTGTGAGGCGGGCTGACAGCTGCTGGCCTGAGCTGCGGCCAGCACTAGGTGGAGGGCCCATTGCATCCTCACCTCGGTCCCGGCAGGCTGGCGACTCGCGTTTCCCAGGGCAGGAAATGCCAATGGGGCTGCAGACACGATCTCACGGAAGTGGAACGACCAGCCACATTCAAGAAGGTGGCCGAGGAGGAGCCAGTGTCAAAGCCAAGCGCCCCTGCGCCACACCGCGCACCGAACCCATCGTTCTAACCGATCTCACCTTCCACTGCAGGTAGTTTCACCATGTCCCACTTGTTCAAGCACACGATAACATTCTCGAAGGCAGGAGCATGTCTCGTTTATGTTTTACACTTTTCAGTGAGACATCACTTACTATCACAGACACAAATGATCAAGTGTGTGTGAGTAATCGCCCGTTAGACAAATACAAAGCTAACAAAACAGATGCCTGAGGGAGGAGATTTCATACTGACCAACTCATTTACTCAAAATGACTTTATGATTTGAGTGGAAATGGCTCTTGTCCTTAAGGAGATTACAATTTAAAACTGGGTTCCATCCCTGGCTGGTGTGGCTCAGTGAACTGAACACAAGACTGTGAAGCAAAAGGTCACCAGTTTGATTCCCAGCCGGGGCACACGCCTGGGTTGCGGGCCAGGTCCTCAGTGGTGGGCGTGCGAGAGGCAACCACACATTGATGTTTCTCTCCCTCCCTCCCTTCCATTCTCTCTAAAATTAAATAAATTCGGGTCCGGCCGAATGGAAGCGTAGGTGGAAATACTGTATCTCCTCACACAACCATATTTAAGGACAACAAAGATTTAGAAACAAAAACACAACCAGAACAGACAGAAAATTGAACTGTACCGAAGTCCGACAACAATGAACCATTCATCCAGACTGGTAAGAGGGGCAGAGTTGGCGGCTGGCGGAGAGGGGTCCAGGCAGGAAAAAACGGTTGTTGGCAGAACTGGGCGCGGGGAGGAAATGAGCAAACCCAGTGAGGGCACAAGGCGGCTGGCTGACCACGGTCACACATTCACACTCAGATAAACCAGACACAAAGGGGCAGTGAGACAGACTGCGCAACCCAGGGCCCCAGCAATGGGAAATAAAGCCTAAAAGCACTGATTGAAAAAACTTTCAGGGGTTGAGGGAGAGGCTCCCAGACTCACAGGAGAGTTTGTTGGAGAGACCCACAGAGTCCTGGAGGGTACACAAGTTCACACACCTGGGAACCAGCACCAGAAGGGCCCAATTTGCTTGTGGGAAGTGGCAGAGGGGACCGAAATCCGAGAGAGCGTGGAACAAGCACCATTGCTCCCTCTCTGACCCCGCCCCCAAACGTAGCGTCACAACCCAGCGACCTAGGTCACCCCGCCCTGGTGAACACCTAAGGCTCCACCTCTCATATGTAACAGGCGTGAACAGACCAAAACATTATGGCTCAAATGGAAGAACGGATCAAAGCCCCAGAGCCAATACTTCTAAGTGACCAAGAGATAGCCAACCTATCAGATGCACAGCTCAAAATACTGGTGATCAGGATGCTCACAGAACTGGTTGATTTTGGTCGCAAATTAGATGAAAAAAATGAAGGCTACGCTAAGGGAAATGAAGGAAAATGCACAGGGAACCAACAGTGATGGGAAGAAAACTGAAACTCAAATCAATGGAGTGGACCAGAAGGAAGAAAGAAATGACCAAACAGAAAAGAATTAAGAAACAAGAATTCAAAAAAACAAGGAGAGGCTTAGGAACCTCCAGGACATCTTTAAATGTTCCAACATCCGAATTATAAGTGTACCAGAAGGGGAAGAGGAAGAGCAGCAAGTGGAAAACTTATTTGAACAAATAATAAAGGAGAACTTCCCCAATTTGGTAAAGGAAATAGACTTCCAGGAAATCTAGGAAGTTCAGAGAGTCCCAAAGAAGTTGAACCCAAGGAGGAATACACCAAGGCACATCATAATTACATTGCCCAAGATTAAAATGAAGGAGAGAATCCTAGAAGCAGCAAGAGATAAGGGGACAGTCACCTACAAAGGAGTTCCCATCAGACTGTCAGCAGATTTCTCAAAAGAGACCTTACAGGCAAGAAGGGGCTGGAAAGAAGAATTCCAAGTCATTGAAAGGCAAGGACCTACAACCAAGATTGCTCTATCCAGCAAAGCTTTCATTTAGAATGGAAGGACAGATAAAGTGCTTCTCAGATAAGGTCAAGTTAAAGGAGTTCATCATCACCAAGCCCTTATTATATGAAATGCTAAAGGGACTTATATAAGAAAAAGAAGATGAAAAATGTTAACAGTGAAAGGACAGTAAACTCACAGTTATTAACAACCACACCTAAAACAAAAGCAAACCAAGAAGACAGCTAGATCAGGAGTGGAACCATAGAAATGAAGAACACATGGAGGGTTAGCAACCGGGGAGTGGGAGGGGGAGAAGGGGGGAGAAGGCAGAGAGAATAAATAACATAGATGGTAGGTAAAAACTAGACGGGGGGAGGGCAAGAATAATATGGGAAATGTAGAAGCTAAAGAACTTATGACACATGGACATGAACTAAAGGGGGGGAATGTGGGGGAGGGGTGTGCATGGTGGAGGGGAATGAAGGGGGGGGAATGGGACAACTGTAATGGCATAATCAGTAAAATATATTTTAAAAATAAAATTAAATAAATTTGATCAAACAGTAAAATCAGTTTCCACCCTGGCTGGTGTAGCTCAGTGGATTGAGTGTAGGCCTACAAACCAGAGAGTCCCGGGTTCTATTCCCAGTCAGGGCACATACCTGAATTGCAGGCCAGTTGGGGGTATGGGAGAGGCAACCAATCTGTTTCTTTCTCCCTCTCTTCCTCCATCCCTTCACCTCTCTAAAAGTAAATAAAATCTTTACAAAAATTAAATCAGGTTCCTGAATCAGGTTCCCAAATGGGAGGTCTTTGTCTCTGGGACTGAGGTTTCTGAGAACTAAAACCGAGTGGTCTCCTAGGGGCGGCTGGCTCTGATGCCATAGGGTCTCGTCTTTCTCACACGACAGCCGTGCAGCAAACACTGAGGCCAGTCTCACCTGTGCCTCCTTTGCTCCTCACCACCCGCATTGCCAGGACTCTGGGACTGCAGACCTTCACACGTGACCTTCAAGTGGGCCCCTGGGTCTGACTGAGCACCTGACCCCGGTTCCCATGTGCTTCATTTCATCCCAAAGTTGTGGGGGAAGAGTGCGCCCCCGGGACTTTGAACACTGCTGGACGGCTCCCTCCAGAAATGCCCCCTCATTACAATTTCAGGTGAGGGCAGCGTCCTCACCCCGGCTGCACAGGTGAGACATAGAGCCGGTGAGGCGGCACCACTGAGTTCTGGACGAGGACTCCTGGATGGCAACGCTGCCCACCCCACCCCCCACCCGCTCTCTTCCTTTACCACTTTACCCCCCAGGGCTTCACAGGGATTCCTTCCTTTACCCCTCACAGCGATCCCCCCCAGGCAGGGAACAATTTCGTTTCCTTTTACGGGGCACGGAGGCACGGGGAGGCCAAGGAACCTGCGCACTCCACACAGCAGAGGCGAGGAGCTGGTCTCGGTCAGCTGGCCGCGGCAGGCACACCTGTGCACTGCGAGAATCTTTAGAACGTGCCTCGCCCGACGATTAATTCAGGGGCACTGACCTCTTTCAAAGGCCATTGTCATTTTTTCCTTTTTCTTCCTTGTTTTCTTTCTCTTCCCCTCCTTTTTGCCTTTTCTCAGGTGTTTCTTTCTGATGAACGGACCTTTACACCCCTAAGTTCTGGAAAGGTCCACAGACATTCCTTTCGGCTCCGACTTGAAGCCACGTTGCCAGTTCTTAGTTGACAATCGAAGGGGCCAGGCCAGTGCCCGGACCGCACACTCAGGTGTTGCGTGTTTTAACACTACGTGGGCACCCCTGGGTGCTGCGGCACGCTGGTGGGAAATCGCCCCTTCAGACAGATGAGGAGGGGGAGGCGTGGCTCAGGCACAGAGGGCGTCTCCATCCCTCCTCCCTTTCGCTCCAGCCCTGCCCCCTGGATAAAGAGTCCCCACTCCCTGCACTGCCCCCTCCGTGGCAGGTCTTCTGTGTCCTTTCCCTGTCCCTTCCCTCACTCACAGGTCTCTCTGGGGCCTGTGCTGTGGTCTCTGTGCTCACGTCTCGTGTCCCTGGGCCATGGGCTGGGCCCACTGTCTGGACCTGAAGCACACGTCTCAGCCTCCTCATCTGTCTCCACTGGACCTGCTCTCAAGGTTTGTGTCAAATATCATTTCAAATGTCAAATCACAGACTGACCTTTAAAAAACATAAATCAGGTCATCCCATTCTCGTGCCTACACGCCTTCATGGCTGTGACATGTTCAACCCACCCAAGGCCTTTTCCCCGCCTGTCTGCCCTGCCCTGCCCCCCAGCCAGCCTGGCCGGCCCCACCCTGGGGGCACTTGTTGTCTCTTTGAGGGTGGCTTCCCCGATTCTCTGTGGGTCCAGCTCTGTCTCAACAGCCATCTGTGTTTGAATGTGACAAGGTCTTGGGGAGCCCTTGAGCCTGCCGGGGAGTCCCTGCAGAGGTCCCAACCTGCACTGCTTGGTGTCAGGTGGCGACAGGTCACAGAACTAAGACAGGTCACAATGGTAAGACAGGTCATAGAGGTAACCTGGCAACCATCTTGGGTCAGCTTGGGGGCCGAGGTAACCGGTTGAGGCTGGATGAAGGGGCTCCAGGCCGAGGTTCTCGAGGGCCCCTAGAAGCCAGGAGTGGCTTTGGCAGGGACATGGGAGGGGCCTGTCCCATAAAAAGCTGATTCCGCCAGCACCCCACAGGTGGGGGCGGGGCCTCCCAGAGCCTCCTGGGCGAAGCCCAGCCCGATGTCCCCGCTCAGCGTTCCGGCCCCCAGCACCTGCGAGCGCCCCTCCGTGGAGTGGGCGCTCCATCTGAGGCCCTTCGTTAGGGCTGTGGTAGAAAACCAGTGTCGTCCCCGTCACTGCCCAGTCACTTCCTTCATGGCTCCCAGTGTCTCCCCAAACACCGCGCTGTTCCTGTCCACCTGTCTGTCTGCCTGCCCCTCGCAACACTTGAAGTGGGGGGCTGTGTAGGCCCCACCCCCGAGACCGGGCACAGCTAGGTTCACCGGGGAGTGGGCAGCGGACACAGGTCTGATTTCATAGTTTTATTTTTGTGATAAAGCTGATTCATGAATATGATCCTCAACTCTCTTCAGGACATCTCAAATCCAACTCACAAATGAAAAATCTTTTTACTTTTTTGGCAAACCAGCATCTCAGTTTTCGGTGGAGATGGGGCTGCCGCCCTGTGCGCTGCCTCCTGGAGGGAGTGGGTCCTGGCTGCAGACAGGCTCACACGGGGATGTGCCTCCGTCCCCAGCGCCATGCGCCAGCCCTGTGGCCAGTGGTGGCCGGTGGAGCCTGCCGCTGCTCCGGGTGGGGCTGGGGACTCCCATCCCTGGGCTGTGACGGCCCTGGTGATCTCAGCCCCTTTAGTTAGAACTTTCACTCACCGCTCACTTGGGGACCAGGAACTGCAGTAGGGGCAGCTGGAGTGCTGTGTGGCTGCTGGTGGGCAGGGGGCAGATGGTATGGGGGGCCCTCCCAAGTCCCCCCACTAGTGGGCCCACTGCCGAGCCACCGCATCGACAGTAGCTCCCCTCTGGTTCCGTATGAGGTTCCTGGGGACGTTTTCAGGGACGCAGTGAGGTCAGGTCATGACGGGACAGTCTGTGACCCTGGCCATACGGGTTGCTGAGATGGCACCTGCGTCCTAACCTTACTAGCCTTCAGCTGTGGTCCTGGTGGTGAGGGCTGAGCAGGGCTGTGCAGGCTCAGCTGCATGGCTTGAGAGGTAGGGCTGCCAGATACAGCCAATCAGACACAAAACACTGCGTGAGACACACACGTACGGAAAGATCACTTGCTGTTGTCTGAAATTCCATTTTAATAGGAGTCCTGTTGATAAGGCCTCCAGGTCCAGGGTAGCAGGAACCCAACCTCAGACTCTGGAGCCTGGGTGGCTCACGAAAAATTAGGTGCTCCTGCAGGCCTCAGTCTCCCCGTCTGTCAGGTGGGCGGGGCCAGACAGCTGCAGTGTAATTCGGGCCGAAGCAGCTCAGAAACCAGTACAGGGAGGACCTGAGGGAGCCAGACATCCAAGCCCTGGAGGGCCCTTCTGGCCATGGCCACTAGGGGGAAGCACCACCCAGCGCTTGAGGCTCCTCCGCTCCACCTGGAGCAGGTGGTGGTGGGAGTCCTGACCAAGTTGTCAGGTCACTCAATCACTCTGCAAACGCTGACAGAGCCCATTGGGACAGGAGGACTGTTGGGACAGGAATGTGTCCTGATGCAGGGAGACCCAGGGCCTGCCACACCATGGTGCCCTGGGTTTTGAGAAGGGGGCTCCCTGCAGCCTTGTTCCCACACCAGGCTGCTCCCCATGAAACCTTTCTTTTTTTAAAAAGAATATTTTATTTATTTATTTTTAAAGGGGAAGGGAAGGAGAGAAGGAGAGAAATATCAATGTATGGCTGCCTCTCGTGAGTCCCCTGCCGGGAACTGGCCTGCAACCCAGGCATGCGCCCTGACTGGGAATCAAACCGCGATCGTGTGGTTCGCAGGCCTGTGCTCAGTCCACTGAGCCACACCAGCCAGGGCCCATGAAACCCTTTCTGAGCCCCACAGAGGACACCCACCCCAGCTCAGCCAGGGCCTCCTGCCTCAGGGCCAGTGAACGGCAGGCGGGGCTCTGCAGCCTATCCTCTTGCTGCCCCCTGCTGTCGGGAGTGGGTAACACCAGTCACCTGCGGAGGTGCCCTCAGGGAGCTGCAGCCCCAGGCTCTGCTCACTGTCTGTGGGCCCTGTCTGTGCAGCAGGTGAGGGCTAGGGAAGCAGGGGGTGCTGCCCTCACCCGTCCCCCAGTCCCTGCGCCAGCCCTGAAGCTGCCAGGGTCCAGGTCCTGGTCCCTACCCACCAGTCCCAGTGCCACCTGCTCCCCACTCTGCACTGCTCCTTCTGAGCTCTATCCACCCCAGGGCTGTCGGACAGGGGCGCCTGGTCCCAGCCCCGGCTCGGCCCCACATCTAAAGGAGCCGGGGCCACTTCCCACACTTGCTCTAAGCCAGAGAGTCAGGCAGACCCTGGCCCATAGCGGGGCTTTGCACACCCCATGGCCCTCCGACAGCTGACATGAAAGGTTGAGGTCAGTGAGCCTGGCTCTGAGTCCTCTTATTGGTGGGACAGGGAGGGCCCTGTCACACAGCCAGGGTCATGTAGGCAAGCCAGGACTTGTGTGCCAGCCCCCACGGGGGTGCATTTCCCAGCAGTGGGCATGGGTGGGCCACAGGCTGGGTCATTCACTGCTCACTGAGCAGCTCATTCTAATCCGAGCCTGGCACTGGCTCTGGGGCCAAGGTCAGCATGAGCAGCACCAAGAGAGGTGGGGAGTGTAGTGTGCACGCAGGGAGGAGTGGGGACAGCTTCCGGAGGAAGGGACATTTGCAGGGAGGTCTTAGGAACTGACTGGCATGTGAAAGGGGGTGGGAGGAGGTAGGAGAGGGTAAAGGGGAATAATAAACGGTGATGGAAGGAGACTTGACTTGGGGTGGTGAACACAATACAATATACAGGTGATGGGTTATAGAACTGTACACCTAAGCCTATATAATTTTATTAACCAGGGTCACCCTATTAAATTCAACAGTAATTTTTTTTTAAGAAAGAATGGCCTGGAACATGAATGAGGTGAAGTTCAAGGAGGCCACTGTCAGCCAGGGGGCTGGGGCAGAGCGGGGCTGACCGCTGGCCAGGGTAGATGAGCTTGGGATTCCCACACCACCCACTAGAATTAGCTTCCATGGCTGCCACTCAATGCAGCCTCACAGGTGTCCCCAGGAGCCACCCACCTGCCGACACAGACCCAGGCCCGACGCTCTGGACCCTCGGCACCCAGTGTTGCACAGGATGCGCCTGCATGTGCATCTGTGACCCCCACACAGGACAGACACTTCGAACTGGACCTGTCCCTCAGAGCCATGCCTGCAGACTTAGCCACCGGCTACACTGCCGGTCCCTCCTCAAACAGACACACAGACACATGCCTGACCACACGGATGTGCAACACGCACGCGCCCCAGTGAAAGGGGTGCTGCTGCAGGGGCACGGGGGTCAGACGATCTCGCTAGTTCTGATCCTGCCCCTGCTAGGGCTGGGGACCGAGGAGCCCCAAGGGGCCTGGCTGCTGCTGCTGAGGGTTCCCTTCCTGTCCCTGCTTCCTGGCCACCTGCAGGTGGAGCACACACACCGTGGAGGCCCTGATACCCCGTTAACTGGTGCCAACAGGACAGCCGTGCTGGGGACTGCATGTGTGACAGGCAGCAAGGGCATGTGCGTGTGCACAGAGTGTGTGCATGAGCTGTGGGCACGCCCAGCTCCTCTGGCCAAGGCCAGGATGGGCTCAGTGAGCCCTTTTAGGTTGCAGGAGGGCAGGTGGCCTGGCAGGCCCTTGGAGACAGCCTCCCCTCAGGTCTGGGCCCCAGGGACACCCGCCCCCCACTCAGTCATGGAAGCCAGGGAAAGAGCTCACAGGCGACAAAGAGCAGAGCCCCACTCTGCTCTCCCTCCCTGCCCAGGCCCCTGGCAGTGCCCTGCTGCTCACACCCCAGGCCCGCACTCCAGAATGCTCGCTCCATCAACACCTGTCCATCCATCTGTGCAGGCCTGGGCTCACAGCACTGCTTCACTGCGGTGTCTCCAACACCCCACACTGCAGACAGACACCACTGGCTGCTTCCCTGGAGAACTCGGCTGGGCAACATCCCCCATGGCAGCCCCGCCCACCATGGCCAGCACTGCCTGGTCAACCGAGGCCAGTTCCATTCCACACCCCTCTGTGGTGGGGTGGGGGATACCTGTCTCCAGGCAGGGCTATCCAAGGTACCCTCTTGCCTCCTTATAGCAAACTGGGCCCACGCCCATCCCACACTGGCACTTCAGGCCCTGGTGTGGATGGCCATCAGAACTGTGCTGCCCACCAGCTCTGGGTGGTGCACCTGGCTCAGGAGGCACTTGCAGGCAGGCTTGTCACTTCTATTCAGAGGCATGACGTCTTAGCAGTAAGAATACTAAAATGAGCAAGACAGCAGCCATCTTGGACAGCCTGCTGTGAGTCCGGCTCCGAGCTATACTTTTGGCCCCCTTACCTTGCTCCCCCGCCTCCTGGTCACGCCTCTTCTGCAGCTGAGGCTCAGAGGGCACCGAGGGCAGGTGGGACAGATGCTGGTGGTGCCCATCCGGGAAACAGAACCCCATCCCGACCACTTCCCCGGGGCCACACCCTGTGGGGGAGGGTGAGCGGTCCTCAGCCAAGGGTGCATCTCGACTGGCCAGTCATAGTCACCTCCTGCTCCTGGCCAAGGCCTAGTCTGGGTTTTGGCCCATGAGAAATGAGACTGCTGGGGAGGGAAAGTTCTAGAAAGTTCTCCTGAAGGAAAAACAGAAGACAGAGCCACTTCTCATCCTGCCTGGGGAAGGCTCCTACGTCAGCCGTACCACCCAGAACAGGGACAGTCCGGGAGGGGGGGGGACACTGAGAAAACAGCTGTGGGGACAAAAGCTGACTGTGAGGCTGGAGGATGGGGTGGTGGGCTGGACAGAACCTGGAGGTCCCTGAGCTACAGAATCAGACAAATGTCCCTATGATTGAAGCAACTTCCACTGGGTTTTTTGGGACTGGAAGTACCTTGATGTTTGCCCCCACGGTTGGAGCTGACGCCCCTGGTGCCCCCTGCCCCCACTGGTGGAATGTGCTGTCCTGCTACCTTGCTGATTAAACCACAGGGTAGGGGGAAGCAGGAGGGAGGCAGGAGCGTCGCAGTCCAACCTGCCAAAACAGTCATCTTTTATTGCCACCAACAGTTCTTGGCAGTAGGCAGATATTGCAGAACGAGCTGCACAAGATTTGCAGACACAGCGACGACTCCAGGGAGACAGCAGGGGCTGCGATTGCAAACGGCAGCTGCGCCCGCCAGACCCCCTCTAACTGGGAGCAGCGGGGGGCCCGGGCAGCAGAATGGGGCTCGCACAGGCCAACACACCACTCGGAGAATTCTGTTTATTGGATCATTTTAATACAGGAAATGCCAGACCGATCAACAGGACGGACCTCACACAGACGCTGCATTCACCACGTGGACCCGAGCGTCTCCACGGCAACGGGCACGCATGCACTTCCTTCTGAAAGGGGCAGACTGAGGGCATAAATACCACAAGAGAACCGGGCTCGGAGGGGTCACAGGCCACGAGGGAACCACGCTTCAGAGGCGATCGAGGCATTAAATACGGGACCTACACATGACACGCCACATCACCATACACGTGGTTTATGTGTTCAAAGGAGGGAGACCACAGCACACAGACGTGCGGTGGCTTTGGTCGGAGGACACGCACGAGCGAGGTGGTGCCATGCACGGGGAGGGCCTGCTCCTCTCCCTCTGCTCCTGTCCTCGTCTTACCCACGAGGCACCAGCAGTCACCCAGTAAATCAGCTGGCTTTGGTGCCATCTTGGAAAGTCCCACCAGTGTCCTGGGGTGTCCTCGGGGCCCCCTGCAGGGGAGGCAGTGCCCTGGAGGTGCAAACACTGAGCCCTGCAGGTCCACATCCCTGGAAGTCACCCTGGACGGGACGGGGTTGGGGGCTGGGAGGCCGGGCGGCAGAGGGAGGTGCAGGCGCTGGGCCGGGCAGGTGCCACGTGTCACCTGGCTGGCCCGGGAGAGCAGGAACGGTTGAGGAGGCATCCACTTTTGCAAGCAAAGCTTCGATGGCGGGACAAGCCTGTGTTTCTGTCACCGTCAAGATGTCGGGCCCCTCAGAACTGACTTGCGCTGCTGGGGTCGCACTGCAGCAACCGGACGATGGAGGGGTCGCTCTTGGCACCTTTAATGAACTCTTCCAGAGAGAGTTTGCCTGTGGGGGGAGGACGGGACGTGGGCGTGAGCTGGCACTCCCTGCGCTCCACCTTCCAGAGCAGGGAGCAGCCCCCACATCAGGCCGCCTGCTCCGGTTCTGCCCTGGAGCCTTCCCGAAGTGGGACACTCTCCCGGCACCATTTGCTCCGTGGGCTTTTCTGGAAAGACCCTTTTTGCTTTCATGGCTCACCACAGAGCATCCGGCCACTTAGGGACACATCCAATATGACAGCAGGCAGTGATGGGCGGGCAATTTACACTCTCTCAGAAATCACTGCCCTTTACCTAAGGAAGAGGTGACTTGCCCAGAAAGACCACGGCCTCAGCCGCTAACCACAACCAGTCCAGGGTGGACAGAGCCCGAGGCTGCCCAGGGTCCCGGGTGACTGACCACGGTGGCAGCACGGGCTCAGTGGTAGTGGCATGGGCCCGCTGGGAGCGTCACCCTCTGCTTCTGCACCATCTGCCCCTGGGTGGGGGCAGGGGGGTGGCTGGAGAGACTGCCCCATGGACCCTGCCACTTCTAGGACCAGGAGACAGGAAAGCAGATTTTAAAACGAAGGTGCTGCAGAAACTCCAGTTCCAGAGGGAGCCGTGCTGGGACACACGAGTGGCCCCACCCGCAGCGGTCCCTGTCCTGTGGCTTGTGTCCCGAGGAGGCACCTGCTCTCAATGCTGAGGCTCTGCAGCGGCGAGGAGTGACATGCACTGGGGACAGCAGGTGCTCAGGGCTTGTGCCCAGTGCACGGTGGAGGACAAGCTCAGTCAGTGGGCTTCTGCCAGGAGCCAGGGGCAGGCAGCAGGGGACAGACACAGCCAGTCTGCAGGGACCACCTGCTCTGCAGCGGGGCCACCCTCATGTGGGCCCCCAGCTGGGGGCAGGGTGGCTGGCCCCCTGGGGGACTTTACAACAATGCCCCGGCCAAGGGGTGGAGTGGGAGGGGAGGGGACAGCGTCCCCAGGACAGAAGTTCTGGGACCCTTCGCTGATGCGGAAGGGCTCTTGGCCTTTGTTTCTCTCCTTCAGCTGGTGGACCTTGTAGCTGCCTCTCCCCAAAGCCTCAGGTTGGGGAGCCTCTGAAGGCACCGCCCCTCCTCCAGGGCCAGGCTGGCCACACCCACAGGGCTGCTGGGGTCCAGTGGCTCAGGGGTGTGGCCCAAAGCAGGGGGACACAGCCAGGACGCAGCCCCAGGCTCCCTGGCCCTGACTCCGGGCTCCTCCCTCGGCACAGTGGAGAGGTGGTCGGGGTGGGGGGCCGAAAGGATGCAGACTGGGAGGCCCCCGTCCTGAACACATCTGTGCCCCTGCAGCGCCGCACGGACACACGGGGACCCAGTGTCCTACCGTCATTGTTGGTGTCCATCTGCCGGAAGATCTTGTCCGTCCGCTTCTCCGGGGTGGACTCGTCCTCAGGCATCTTCATCACAGAGGACACCATTTTGTAAATAGCCTGCAAAGGGAGGTGGGGAGGTGTGCGCCCAGAACTTCCGGAACATTCCTGGGTACATAGGGCAGGTGCGGGATTCTGTCCAGCCCACACCACGGGAGGTCGGGGTGCTCACGGGCTCTCAGAACCCTTCCCCAGAGAGCGGAATGTCCCCTACTGCTCCCAACACCTGGGGGGAACACTGATGATGGGATGTCAGGCAGAGGAAGCCGGACACTTTTGTGGGCAGTTCAAGGGCAGGTAAAACGAGTCCCCGGGAACAGCCAGGAGATGGGGGCCATCTAGGGGTGGGGGTGGGGGTGGGACGGTGTGGGGAAGGCGCCTGAGGGAGAGCCTTTGAGGCAGGTGGGCGGAGGCTGAGAACACTCCGTGACTGTCTGAGGGTGGCAGGGCCGCAGGCCTGTATTCATACAACCTATTGCTGTTCACTGGGCTGTGAGCGCATCACTGTAGGGTCATGAGACCCGCAAGGATAAAAAAGACTCAGGCCCTGAAGCCCCCGGGGAGAACCCCGGGCAGGTCGAGCACTAGGGTGGCACGGGGCTCCTTGCAGGATGTTGAGCTGCCTCCCTAAGGGCACTGCCACCCCACCCCCCACACACTGGGTGTGTGTGTGTGTGTGTGTGTGTGTGTGTGTGTGTGTGTGTGAGTGCAAGAGCCAGGAGGAGGGTGGGGCCACTGTGGGGCCCTGTGGGGGTCTGGGAGTTCTCACATCTTAAAAGCAGGCCATTAAAAAACAAACAAGCATGCACCAAGCAGAATGACCCCGAGGGAGGCTTCTAGAATCTACTATCCTTTCCCCTCCCCGCTGTCTCCCAGGAGCCTCAGGGTCAGGCAGTGTGGACTGCAGGGCCATCTGCACAGGGCTGCCCCTTTCTGGGCATCTGCTGGGGCTGGGCTGCTCCTGCCCCAGGGCAGGGGCAAAGCCAGGACCCTCCGAGGTCTCTTGTGGGCTCAGAGGCGTGTAAAACAGAGAAAGGTGTGGTAGCTGGGCATTCCAGTCAGCAGGTGAGGAGCCACCCACAGGTGCCAGGGGAAGATTCTCAGGGTTTAGGCACTTGGTCTGGGGGCGCAGCACCCAGACTCCCCTTGCACCCCTTGCAGTGAGGGGTGGCTGCCCCTCACTGTCTCGAACAGTCCTACCAGGCTCTCTAAGGTTTGGCTAGGTCCACTTGAGGAGGCAGGGCCGGGCAGGTGCGTTTGCAGAAGGGTAAGGCTGGCACGTGGCCTCGGAGAAATGACTCCCAGGAAGGGGAATTCTGACTTCCATCAACGCCACGGCCACTGGGAGTGACACCGACCACAGAGTTCCCCTAACTGGCATGCTTCTGTCTCACTGTGGGAAAGCCACTCCCGGAACTGGGCTGGTCACTCCTTGGGCCACTTACTGCTGGCCTAGGAGCCCACAGGTCTGACATTTTTGCTCAGATTCAGCCCTGGGGCCCCTTGCAGGTAGAGAACGCTGGGGCTCCAGGCCGAGGTGGGGGCGAGGGTGCAGAGGGGACGCCAGGGAGCAGAGCTCTGCAGTTCTCCCCTGGCTACCACACACCGAGGCAAAGGAACTCGGTTTCCTTCTGGAGAACAGGTCACCCGCCAGAGCCGAGGGCAGGTGTGAAGGGAGAGGTCTCCCACAGGGGCCTGAGCTCACACTGAGACCACTCACGTGTCTGCGTTTCCTGTGGGTCCCACTGCATGTGCTGGGGCAAGCTGTCTGCAGCTCTCTCAGGCCTGGAGCTTCACAAGGGCCTGGGCAGGGGCCTCTGCGAGTGTCCAGGGTCCATGCTGTTACTGGAGCTCTCAGCTCTGTTAATTCTTGGGAGACCCCCTCTCTGAGCCTCAGAGTTTGTGAAATGCTGACAGCGACCCCCTGTGGGGTTATGAAGACCAAAGCCGATAAATGATCATCTATAGTGTTTAAGTCGGGCCTGAGGACTAGCTAGGGACTCCTATCCTCACTGTTGGCCAGGCGAGTGGCTCCCTTTCAGAAGGGGCGGGGCAGCGGTGGAGGAGGGGCAGGCAGGAACCCAGTGAAGCAGCCAGCACCCCTACCTGCACGATCTCCAGCATCTCGCCGCGGCTGATGTAGCCGTTGCCGTCCAGGTCGTACATGCTGAAGGCCCACTTGAGCTTCTGCTCCAGCCTGCCCCTCGAGGTGACGCTCAGCGCGATGATGAACTCCCGGAAGTCGATGGTGCCGTCACCGTTGGTGTCGAAGGTGCGGAAGACGTGCTCCGCGAACTTGGAGGCGTCGCCGTAAGGGAAGAAGTTGGCGTAGATCTTCTTGAACTCATCCACGGTCAGGTGGCCGGTGGGGCAGTCCTTGAGGAAGCCCTTGTACCACTCCTGCAGCTCGTGGTCCGTGAACTCCGTGTTCTCCCGCAGGTCCTGCAGCACCTCGGGCCGCAGCTTGCTGTTCTGCTTGCCCATGGCGCTCGAGACTCCTGCAGGACAGGACTCTGCTGAGGGCGCTGGGGCGGGACCTGGCTCCCCGCCACGACAGCCACGGAGCAGGCAGAGGGAGGTCCCCAGCGTGCCCTGAGCCCTGGGCTGGAGAGCCCCCCAAAGGGCCGTCCATCCCTGGGCACGGCCAGGGGAAAGGGGTCGTCATCCACCAGCACTGTGTCCTTCCCCTCCCTGGAACACGGCCACACAGTACCACCCAGAGCCCCTTGCAGCCTGGTGGGCATGGCTGTGTGCTGGCAGGTGGAATGTGGGTGGGGTGATTGATTCCACCACTTCCAGGCCCAGTGCTCAGCCACTCTCCTGCCTACACGCTGGACACAGAGGGCCAGGGGAGGACTGGGGGCCCCGACAGCACAGACCCAGTCTTTCTCAACCGGCTTCCTCCTCTGACCACACTGCCTTCTCAGTCCTCCGAAGGGTGGTGGGTGATAATCAGCACCGTTCCAGGTGTGCAGGAGAGAAGTTGACCAGCAGCTGCCTGCTCTTCCCTGGACCCCCAGCTGAGACAGGGTGTGGACGGCAGAGCGATAACGAGGACACCCCTAAGGCCCTGGATGACTGGAGGGAGCGGAGCTCACCTCACCCCCCCCCATCACAAGACCCTGGAACCTGATCAGGAATTGCACCTGGACCCAGTAGAGCAGGGAGACCTGGGGCTGCTTGTGCCAGCGGCTAAGTGGCCCCTCAATGCAACAGTCAGGTGACTACGCCCCCCCTTGCCAAGGTGGGAGCTGGTGGATGGACCCTGAGCGAGGGAACGGGAGGCCCAGGGAAGTGGAGCGAAGAACCAACACAGAAGTTGAGGGCTCGCCAGCACACCACCAAGAGCCCCCTTACCAGCACAAGGGCCGGCCAGCCTCAACCCACAAAACTGGGGGACCCTTCTCTGGAGAAACCAAACCACCCCTGTGCCCGCCAACAAGACCTACCAGCACTACACATGGCCCCCCCCCCCAGAAAGCTGGCCACTCCATTAGCTGCTGCTGTTTTTACTGTAAAAAAATAAGGTATAGCCACAGAGAATGAATAGAGTCCAATGTTGACCATCTTTGAAAATCTTGAAAGAACTCTGAGCAAATATTTAATAAGAACAAATGTTTAACATGAACGCACCCACGGCCACCCTGGCTGTTTCGGGGAGATGGAGGTGTGGGGCGAGGTCCTGCTTCAGAGCCCCGAGCAACCGAGAGCTGCTCACACGGCCCGTCGCCGCAGCAGACACACCAACGGCAGCAATACGAACTGCAGCTGCCGCTCACTGGGTGCTTGTGCCCTGCTGGGCCTGGGAGGCCGTGTGACACATGGTGACACTGAGACCTGGGGTATCAGGGAACCTGCCCAGGGCCCCACAGCTCAGGGAGCTGGGAGGTGGACACTAGTCCACCTTGGGCTTGACCCCAGGGCTCCAGCACCAATCCTGGCCCCCGCACGTCCGGCCGTCACAGAGAAAGGCTGGGAGAGACGGAGTGGGGGTCCAGGAAACAAGAGATCAGTTTTATGTTGGAGAAAAACTGTCAGGACATGATGGGTGGAAAAGCGTTTTCTGGCCATTGTCTTGAACGGGACTTAGTACAATCCTGGCCGACGGGAGACCACGTTTTTGGGAAGGAAGGCACAGGACTATCACTGACTTTCTAGCCCCCCACATGGACACCCCACAGCTGTGACCTGGGGCCCCCTCCACCCCCGAGGGTACCTGGACCACACCCAGTTAGCCGAATGAACTACAGCTGTTTTTCAAGCCAGGGACGTTAATTCTGCCATAGAAAGTTCACGACAACTGCAAGGAGTCAAAGCCAACCTGGAGCACCAGGGGACACTCAAGAGCCGGGGGCCAGGACAGGCAGAACTCCCCAAGGGAGCGAGGGAAGTTTACGTGGAAGGGCTCCTCTGGAGGTCGGCTGCACAGCAGTGCGTGTGAGCCCGACACTGCCGAACCTCGCACTCCACGATGGCCACTCTGACGTCACATGTGTTTCTCCACAATTACAAAGGAAGGAAGTATATTCCGGGGGGGTTGGCGGGGGAGGGCCTCCCTCAGGCCCCATCCCAGTCTGATAGTCCAGCTCCCCGGGTCTGGAGGCCCCAGGTGAAGACCCCTGTGTCCCTATTTGAGGTTGGGGAGCCTGTCATCACGAGGGCGACCCAACTAAGCCAAAGGCAGTGGAGTCTGGGAAGGCACAGCTTTCCCTGGAAGCACCTGGAAACACACTGTCTGGAAATCCCATGTGCCTCCTCCCCTGCCACCCTGCCCTGTGTCCTGCGTCCCTTTTTTGTGTGGGAACACTTGTGCATGCGAGTCCACCTGCTGGTGCTCTGCTCCCCGAGAGCCCGAGCCCTGGAGTGCCCGCCGTCCTCGCCCCGGCATCCTCGCCCCGGCGTGTCCTTGGGGCCCTGTGCCTGAGGACGCAGGCCCTGGCTCTCACGGTCCTGGGCTGCTGAGGGATGGGGCAGAAAGTGACATGAGGTGGCGGGTGCTCCTAGGAGGAATCATTCATTCTCATGGGGGCTGAGGCAGTTTGCCAAGGAAGCCGGCAAGTGGAATCAGAACTGAATGATGAGGACTTGAAAAGGCCCCTGGAGGTCTGATCCCCGCTGGCCACCTCTAGGGAGCCCTGGCCGATTCCAGGCCCTGGGGAGGGGGCAGTTATGCTTGGGCTGGGAGGAGACCAGGTCGCCTCTGTCTCAGAGGCAGCACCAAGGCCACTCGGGGGCACGTGCTTGTTTGTGGCAGGCGGGCTGCGGCCTTCCTGGGCCCTTTCAGGGCCAGGTCTTTGGGCAGCGTGGAAGCCACCAAGGGGCCCCCAGCAGGTGCTCACAGCTGCTCCCTAGACATTGAACTTGTTGGCCAGGACAGTTCACAAGCTGCCTTCCCCTGGGACTTCCATGGAGCATGAAGTGAAGCCTGTGAATGCCCGACGCAGCCCCACACACAGCCCAGTCATGCACCAGGCCAGCCTGTGAGCGTCTGCAGAGGGCTCGGCTGAATTAGTTAATGGGGGCACCCCATTTTCGCTCTCTCCGGGGGGCTCTCGGCCCAGAGTAAGCAACCTCTCGGGACCAGGACAGTTGGATGGTGGGACGCTGCGTGTGCACGACCCCTCTGTTGTTAATCGAGCCAGTGAGCTCTCTTCACCAATGACTGGCTTGCTACGGAGACAGCTGCCAAAAAGCAAGCTTTTCTGCAGGACAAAGCCACCACCCTGGTTTCCAACAGAAGTGTCCCCACGGACAAGCTCTCCTCTGGGGCGGGGCCCTGTCTTGGGAGAGGTGGGTGAGCAGGCGAGAGGCAAGCGGCCTGCAGCCTTGGTTTCTGGCACAGCTGCTCCTGGGACGGGCTGGTCGGGTCCTGGGCCCACGCAGGAGCAGGGGCCCTGGGGCAGGCTTCCCAGAACCGGAGCTGGAGCCCCCACCTCCCAGCTTCCTGGTCTCACCCTTGTCATGCCCCATCCACCTGACAGCTGCCTCGGTTTCTCCATCTGTGAGCTAGATTTATCCCAGACAGTAACTACCTGAATTCATACACGTGCCCTAAGAGTAAAATACACACTGGATTTTGATGGCTTTTTTTGGGGGAAAAAATAATGTGAAATTTCCTATCAATAATTTTTCTATCCTGATTACATGTGAAATGAAAAATGATACCATTTGGGACACAGCAGGGTTCAATTAATCATTTGGTAACATTAATCTCATCAGTTTCTTTTTACTTTTTTAAACGTGGCTGTTAGAAAAGTTAAAATCACACACACATGTGGCGCTGCATTTCCAGCAGCTGCTCAGAAGGGGGTGATCCCTGGGACACTGCAGACCTGTGGCCCCATGGACAAGGGACTGACTCTTCGAGCTCATTAGCGCCCTGTTTGCAGGCCCAGCACTACCAGTAACCCAGCTGGGAGAGGGGACCTTTGCCTACTTCCCTGCTTGGCGCCTTCAGTGAAAGGTAACGGTGTTCGCCTCTCAGTTATGTGAGTCCACAGGTTTCTATTTCAGTAGCTTTGAGAGCTTTGCCAGAGGCCAGCTGCTATGAGGACTGGGGTCTGACCCTGCCAGGAAGGGGACGTCCTTCCCCTCTTGGGAGGGTATGGAGGCAGGGCCCCCGAGTGAGGTCTGGGGAAGGAAGACGCTAGAACACGGAGGAGTTGACAGGCACCAACAGTTGTGCCAGGGCCGAGCCCGGCCGGCTGCCCCTGGGCCTGCTTCCGGAGGGCTTCCGGACACCCTGTTTCATCACCAGTTCCACCGGCTGGATGGGCCCCAGGCCAGTGGCCTGTGGTTGAGAAATCCAACGGAAAACCCCGCTGACTTCTGGGCTCATCCCAACAGCTGAAAGTCCCAGAGGCTCCCCAGAGCTTAACAAAATAAAACAAAGGGAGGCGGCAGGAGGGAGGGAGGCAGACAGAGCAGGCCCAGAACCGCGCCCCCTTCCTGAGCCCTGCTCCCTTTCCGTGCTCCTGAGGTCGTCGCCCCCTCCCTGAGGCTCGGGGAGACACAGAGGTGGAGGAAATGAAGAAAAATCCCTCGGAGAGTGTTTGTTCACCGAAGAAATGGCTACCGCCACGGGAAGAGGACTTGGGGGTCACTATCCCCACACACCCACGGCCCCCAAAACACGGGTCCATCACGTGGTTCCCCGCCCCAGTTGCCCAGCAAACTCTTTCTCATCCAGCAAAACCCAACTCCGAGGTCACCTCCTGGGGGGGGTGTTTCCCAGTCCCCCGCCTCTGCTCTTCCCTCTGCATTCCGATAGCATCATTTTGGCCTGTGTCCACTAGGACCTCGGCTTTTGTCACGCTCTTCACTCGTGTCTTCCCTCACTAGTCTGAGCTCCTGAGGGGGAGAGAAGTCGGCATCCCTGCCAGTCAGGGAACCTGCTAAGCCTGTTCCGGCCCCTGTGGCCTGTCCTGCACTTGGCACTCGGTGGGTGCATTTGTGGGCCGTCCACCTCCGTGTCCACCGTGCCCAGAGCACGGACTGGCACGACCAGTGCCCAGCAGAAGCACGGGAAACAGCATCCGTGTCCCCAGGGCGGGGCACAGAGCCAGCACAAACAGAGAGGAGTGAGCGCTGGCTTCTTCTAGACCCGTCTCGCTGTAACGTTTCAGGCCGTCCCAGGACTAAGGACAAGGGGAAGAACATCAGGGATTAGGGTGACGAAGGACATTCTGTGGTTGAGACTCGGTGTTCTGGAAAACTCCATTTACCAGCACTCTGAACAAGGGCTGAGCAGAGGGCCTGGGGCGTGTCAGCCTGGGGGCTTCGGATGTCCTCCCTTCCCGTGAACACACCCGTGGCTCCAGGGCCTCAGCCTGGGGGGTGGGGGTTTCCTGTCCTTGAACCTCTCACTTGAGCGGGGAGGCACCATCCCATACAGACACCCTGTGAGTGCTCTGGGGAGGCACTTCCCAGTGGGACAGGCGCAAACAGGCCCCTGGGGAGAGAATGGGGAAGGGAAGAGGAAATGCCTGACAGGAGGGGCCCCTCCCTTAAGGAATCTGCCGGCACAACAGGAAAAGGGCTCTAGACAGGACCGGAAACAAGACCCTGTGGCTTGTCATGAAGCCGGAGTTGCTCCGTAGGCCCGTCCATAGGTGGGTCCTATTTCTGCAGAGGGACCTGGGAGCCAGGTGAGCAGGGAGGGTGGGAGGGTGGGAGCCCAGGGGGGATCCTGGCCACAGGGTCCGCACCTTCCCCGGCCTGCCCTGAGCCTCTGTGCCTCTCGGCGTGCGGCTTGGGCGCAAGCCTGCAAGTCCAGGCTGGGGCAGAAAGGGAAGACTTCGGATCGTTCCCTGTACCCCGAATGTTTCTGAGCGCGCTCCGTGCTGGGCGTGGGGACCCCTGGTGAATGAGACACAGAGGTGCTTCCCAGGTGCCCACAGTGCCTGCCCCCAAAGGCTGTGGGGCACGAGGATGCTACGCCCAGGGAGCTGGAGTGGCCTGCCCCCGGGTCATGGTCGAGAGGCCTTACAGGTCAGGTCTGAGCTGGGCGGAGCGGCCCCCGGAGTGGTCCAGGTGGGCAGCGGGGGGCTGGGACAGAGAGAGGCACAGGCAGGACCTAGCTGGGCCCCAGGGGCTGGGACGCTGGCATCCAGCGTGACTGGCAAGTCTTGACAGTGTGACTGTGTCAAGAACACAGTGCCGGCGGCAGGAGGAGATGGTCAAGGAAAGAGAGGACTGGAAGGCGGGGCTTGTCACGCACTCTGCTCCCGTCACCTGCCCAGCAGAGGCCCACGCCCCACAGACACACTTGGCATCAATCCACTGGCAAGACTCAAGGACAGCTGGGTCGTAGGTCAAAAACTCCGAAACTGAACCCAACCTGCGAGCCCCTGCAGCTCTTGTCAGGCACCGCAGGGCGGGCCACAGGCCAATCCAGCTCCTGAAGGCAATCTCCGCGGTCACAGCAGGCCAGACACCGCAGACTGAAGGCAGGGCCGCTCTGAGATGTCAGGCCCCGCCACCAGCCCCTCCACTGGTCTGACCCGCCACACCGGCCCCGCACAGGCTGGCCACCACTGCCACCCAGAGTGACTCCAGTACCAGTCAAATCTGTGGGGGAGACCTGCCCAGCAGGCGGCAGCGCAAGTCTGACGCTCTGGCCGGGATGTGAGCCTCGGCCCTTCCCCAGGACCAGGTCGCCCCGCGGGAGGCGGGCCAACCAGAGAGCCCAACACCCCTGGGAGGGGACCCAGAGGACTGGCAGCTGCTGGGGGGGTGCCGGACAGAGCCATGGCGTGGGCAGTTCCCAGTCTCAGCACTCCCCCCACACCAAGCCTCTTTGCTCATCTGCTCACTGGGACCCAAGGGCCAGCCTCAGAGCAGCCGGTGGGAAGGTGGCTGTGTACTCTGGGACTTGAGCAGGGCAGTGGGGCGCAGTCGCCGCCCAGCTGGGCTCCTCCCAGCCCCGCTCCTCCCAGCCTCACAGTCTTGGTGGTCTGTTAAGGTCTCTGGGCCCCACTTTCCTGGACAGAGGTGACATGGGAGTGACGGTCCCTACCTACTGGTTTACAGTGTAGCCTCGAGGGTCAAGAGAAACAAAGGCTGTGACAGGCTCGGACACATCTGCAGCATCAGACCAACCCACAGAGGCGTCATCGCAGCTTCTATGAGCCCAGTCACAGCCCCACATAGCCAGGCTTCGAGGCTGGAGGCTGCGCCCAGCAATTCTCATCCGCACGCCGGGGTGGGCAGACAGCCTGGGACCCCAGGGGCCCAGACTTGTGAGGGGGGCAGGGAGGAAATGAGGGAAAGGATGAAAAAAGCCCAGGCCGACCACCGAGGCACAGGGCCCTCAGCGGGCTCTCACCACCCAGACGCAAGACTGGCTGCAGCTAGAAGCTGCAGGGGTGCTGCCCCCTGTTGGTGGCCAAGGAACACCACAGACCATCCACCCCTGGGTGTGCCCTGGACAGTCTGTGGCTTCTGCCTGGGGTGGGTCTGTTTTAAGTGCCATGGGGGACCCTGTGGGTCTGGGTCCCCGCTCCTCGAAGGCTGAGTAGGGGGCTGCCCACGAGGGATCTGGGCTCAGCTGGGGATGCAGGCGTCAGCAGGACAGGTTNAGACTGGCTGCAGCTAGAAGCTGCAGGGGTGCTGCCCCCTGTTGGTGGCCAAGGAACACCACAGACCATCCACCCCTGGGTGTGCCCTGGACAGTCTGTGGCTTCTGCCTGGGGTGGGTCTGTTTTAAGTGCCATGGGGGACCCTGTGGGTCTGGGTCCCCGCTCCTCGAAGGCTGAGTAGGGGGCTGCCCACGAGGGGTCTGGGCTCAGCTGGGGATGCAGGCATCAGCAGGACAGGTTAGCCCCCACCAGCCTGCGACACACGGGCGTGCACACATGCAAAGCACACCACCCATGCCACATGTCACATTCTGCACCACATCACATACACACCACACACGCCGGACCATATACACTGTGCACACGTCACATACCACATCATGCCACATACATCACACTACATACATCACACACACCAGACCGTAAATGCCACACATACTAGGTACTGCATCCCCCCCACACACCACTCGCCCTTCCTCTACCCCAGAGTGGGACTGACCATCTGAAAGCCCCGAGCCGTCTCAGGCTCCCAGTGTGGGAGAACCCAGGCCTGGAGGTCGCTCTCGGCACAGGCCTTCCACCCTATCAGTACGTGGAGTGACGAGGATTTCGCCCTAGGAATCTTCTCGCAGGGAAAACAGCACGGGCCACACTTGCCACTCATCCCCTCATTCCACAGCCACTCCCCGGGCTTACGAAGCTTGCCCAGACAGCTCACGCGTGAGGACCTGAGATGGAAGGGGCGAGAGGTGGGCCTGGCATGAAGAAAGGCGCAAAGGAGCCTGAGCCACCCGGGAGAACGGTCACTGGGGAACAGGGTCAGAAGCAGCATTCTTGGAGGAGCCTTCGTGTGCGGGGAGGTGTGCGGGCGTGAAAATGTGCAGTGGTCCTGGGAAGGGCTGACTTAGGGGCACGTGGCTGGGCAGGCAGCTGGGTGGGCCCTGCATTTCATCCTGGGGATGCACCTCGGCTTCCCTGACCCCCAGGCCCAAGTCTCTGGGGTGACCAGGAAGTGCCTCATCCCTGCTCCACAGCCCTGGGCCCGTGACCTCCCCAGGCACCTTCACATGCAGGGGCAGGGCTAACTACACAAGATACAGACCAGTACAGATCAGTCTGGGACACAGGGATAGATCAACAAAGGTATTAGGGAGGGGCATCAGGGAGAAAAAAGGAAAATACCATGGAGCCCCAGGAGTCCCGCCTAATCTCTGGAAGGACAGCTCGGATCTGTGAAGTCTTTGTCCAAAGACACACGAGAAGGGCGTCTGTGAACTCTTTTTTGGGTAAAGGGGACAGACTGAGGCAGCAGGTAGGTGGACGCGTGGGCGTCTGTAGGAAGCAGGTAAGAACTGGGTGTTACTAGCACGTCTGCCATTTCCCTAGCAGGATGGAGTTGGGGGCCTGGGTGACTGGGGATCTGTCACAAGCCTCACCGGTGACCTTCCCCACCCATACAATATGACCTTGGGCGGCCCGAGGTGCGAGCAAGCCCTCCAGACTGAGTCCCTCCCCACTGGTGGCTTCCACGGCAGCTGCAGAGTTCGCTCACTTAGCTGGAATCTACGTCCCTCCCCCCGGGATCTTGCCTGGCAGACCGCTCGCTTAGCTCTTTCCCCGGTGGACGGCAGAAGGCCAAACCTCTGCCAGGTTCCTGCTTGGGTGGTGACTAAGTTTTCAATGCATGGGCCCCCAATGAATGGAGTCAAGCCACATGCTAACATATCTTTGGATAGAAACTGCAAGCAATGCCATTATAAATGTTGGACTTTGGTGGCCCCTGGGCGCTGTGTCCGCTGACAGCGGGCTCCGTGTGTGGGGGGCAGGGTCCACCCCCTGGGGGGCTGCCCATGGCTGAGCGCCCAGAGGGAGGGCTGCTGCCAAATGCCTGTCTGGCTTCACGTATGGCTCGGCACACCAATCCAAAACATTGCTTTTTGTGTTTTTACACTTGGAAGAAAACTTCCAGTGACTCATCTCATATGCTTTTTGATTCATGTTTAATGTCTCTGGGAAGAAATAAAAACAGTACGTCATTCTCAGTGAAAATGGCATCAGCCAGGCGCAAAGGCCAGGCGCCCGACGGCCCCGTGCCTGCTGCCCCTTGGTGGCCTCGCAACTACAGCCATCAGCTGTCACCAGAGGCTGTGTTCATCGTCGGCAGTGAAGACAGCTCATCAATGCTGCCTTTCGCCGTTTAAAAAAATCACAACGCCAGGAGCCACAGACTCTGCAGGGACAGCTGGCACCGGTGCACAGACTCGCACTCTGGAAGGGTGCATGCACGTCAGCGAGCCCCCACAAAGTGAAAACCGGTGCTGGGTGTGAGGGAGCACGAAGTGTACGATGCCCGCACAGCACCGACAGCCTCGCCGGGAAGGCCAGGCACGGGCTTCCTCTCCGCTGCACTGAGCCCGCGCCTGCTCAGGTGCCCAGCAGAGTCCACAGACCTGGCTGGGCCTGAGCTCCCCACCTGACCCTTTTCCCCAAGGCCCTGGGGCTGAGTTCCAATCACCGGGGGCCTGGTGAGGGATCACTTGTGACTGATTAGCCCAGTGCCCAAGACACAGGCGGGACGGGTAACCGAAGTCAGGAGGCGGGGAGGGGAGACAGGTCCAGCTGATGTGGGGGCTCCTTCCAGCAAACCCCACTCCTCACAAGCCCTGTAGTGTCAGAGTGGGTCTGTGAGCTGCGCAGCCCCGTCCAGTGTACCCTTGGGGGCCTGCCTTCCTCACGACCACCCCAAACCCTCGGTCTCCGAATCTCCACCAGGGACTCCCTGACCCAGACTGTCCCTCACTTCAGTGACACAGAGCAGGCATCTTTGCTGAGCAGGTTCCTGGTGTAACTTCTGAGCTGAAAACTTGTACACGGGGTCTAACAGGTCCAAGGGGTCAAGGATAGAAACACCCCAAGGGTAAAGGATTTCGTATGCAACCTGGGCTCCCCCAGCTGGGCGGCGAGGCTGGGCTGGGTCTCGCTCAGTCGGAACCCACACAGCACATCACACAGATACGCCCCAGAGCAGAAGCTCAGGGCGCCAGAGGGCAGCGAGTCCCTTGCCTGGGGCTGGCAGTCCTGTAGACGGATGCACTGGTCCCCAACCCCCCAGACTCCACAGTGGGTGAGAGTGCCAAGCTGTCACACGAGCCCACACTCTGTGTGTGTGTGCCCAGTGTATGCCCACAGTGTGTGCATGTGTGTGCCCACAGTGTGTGCGTACATGCACATGGATACACGTGTCTGCCCACGGGAAGTGGCACTGCAAAGTCATCCTGAGTCACTCTAAAAAACCCCTCAACTTCCCACACAGGTGGGACTTCCCCTCCCTTCGGCCGTGCCCTGGACTGCCGAGGTGCACACCTGGCCGGCCAGCCGGGCAGCTCTGAGAGGCCACCTGAGATGTGCAGACTAGTTAGCACGCTGGGAGCCAGCAGCCCAACACCCAGGGGAGAGGTTAGATGGGACCACGCCCTCCTGGCCTTTCTCCTGCAGAACCCCAAGTCCCCATGCCCCTGTCAACCTAACACCTTCCGGAAGAACTGTAACTAAACAAATCTCTGTGAGCAACAAGGACCTTTGAGATGTATGAGGAGGGGGTCACTATTTCAGAGACCAGGGAGGCCCACCTGGGGGTTACTTTGGCTATATGCTTCTCATCTCTTTTTCTCATTGGGTTAGCATTTTGAGGGGCCCACCCCTCGGGTAGGACCCCTCCCTCACACACCCATCTGGCCCACCGGCACCCACCCTCGCTCACCCCCTCTGGTGACACGGACCTCCTTGCTGCTGCTTAGCGACTCAGGGGCCCTCTGCCACAGGCCCTTTGCACGGCTGCCCTTCTGATCTAAGACTGCCTCTGTGCCTCCTGCAGCTCTCTGCTCCAGGCACCTGTCAGCGAGGCCTTCCCCGCGTGCTCTGTCCAAGGCGGAAGCCCCGGCACAGCTCTGTACCCCCCTTTCCTACTCTGGTTTTCCTCTACACCTGACTGAGGTCCTGGCCTCTCGCCCTATGACTACAATGCAAGGTCCTAGGGGCTGGCTCCACTCTGGCTTGTTCCCCATGAGCCTGGAAGCTTCCCAGCACAGAGTGAGTGATCAGCAAATCCTTGTGCAGTCGATGAGCACATAACTGCAAGGGAGGGGGGCTGGGACCCTTGGCTGAGTGAGCAGGCACCTCCTGTCCAGAGCCCGGACCAGGGGCAGCGAGTAGGGGCCTCCCACTCACCATCCCCGACTGTGGAATACCATTTACATCCATGTTCATGGGCCGCCTGATTCCTAGAGCTCCTCACCTCTCAGTGGTGGCGGTGGTGGGGGTGGGGAGAGGTTACTCAGTGCCCCACCCAGCAAGCACCTTTACAAAGGCGAGCAGGAGGCGGGGGACAAGCCAGGACAAGTGGCGGGAGGAACAGCCCCTCGGGAAGCTCAAGGCAGGAGGCCCACCCCACCGCCCAGCCTTGGCATGACAAGCAATGCTGCAGACCACCTCCTGTGCCTCCTGGAGCCCCCCACCTGCTCCGGCATCCTGACTCCTGGCCACCAGCCTCAGCAGGACCCACCTGACC
Organism: Sturnira hondurensis; assembly: GCF_014824575.4. Classification (NCBI taxonomy): domain Eukaryota; kingdom Metazoa; phylum Chordata; class Mammalia; order Chiroptera; family Phyllostomidae; genus Sturnira; species Sturnira hondurensis. The sequence goes on along the minus strand of NW_028079044.1, from coordinate 58,082,997 downwards.
AGGTGTCCCCCTGGGTTCCTGCACCAGCCCTGGAGCCTCCAGCCAGGTTGCGTGCAGGCAGGTGACATCCGAGTAACTGAGCCTGGTTTTCTTTCTCCCGCCCGTCTCCCAGCCCCCTCGGCAGGGCTGGTGGAAGGATATCCAGCTGTGGCTCGTCCTTGAACGACCCGGGTCTGACTGGGTGGGTCCATTTACATGTGGGTTTCCCCAACTGGCCCAACTTGCCCCCGGGTTTGCACCCAGAGTCGACCAACCTCAAACTGAAAACAGCATTTCCGACCTGCGGTTGGGAATCCGTGGATGCGGAGGCCAACCCTAGGCTCTGCTCCCTTACAGAAGAAGCCTGAGCACCTGCAGGTGTTGGTACCCAGGGGGTGGGGCTGGGTCCTGGAACCAGTCCCCTGCAGATATCAGGGGACGGCAGCTGAGTTCTGGGGAGCCAAAAGCCATTAGCTGATTTTTTACCGTGCGGGGGTGGGAGGCCCAGACCCCTGCATTGTTCAAGAGTCAACTGTAGTGAAAGCTGCGCCTTCCACGTGAAGTTGAGTCTGTTTTTTGGGTGCGAAAAGCCCAGGGACTCACCACTGACCTGTCCGCAGAGGCGGAGGCACCCACCCGGGGGTCCAGTCCCTACCCTGCGAGTGTCTTCACAAAGGTGAGCAGGAGACAGGGGACAAGCCAGGACGTGTGGTGGGAGAAGCACCCCCTCCTCGGGAAGATCAAGGCAGAAGGTCCACCCCACGGTCCAGACAGAGGGAAAGGAGACGCCCACCAGGGGCGGGGCTTCCCAGGTGGCAGAAGGTGGGGACAGGGCACTGGCCCTCGAAGCGCTGGTGTGGGCACGCCAGCAGCTCCACCCTGCTGAGCGCCTGTCGCCTGAGCCGCAGAGCCACACCTCTGCACATAGAAAGAATCAGCAACCTGCCACCTGCCCTCCCCCTTGCCACAGTAGCTGTTATGCTAGGCCCCCACAACCTCTGAAATTCAGGCAGTGACATGGTGTCAAGCCTGGACCTCCGCCCTGTGGCTGAACGCTAGGTGATTCCTTCCAGGTGGAAAGATGAGTGTCACAAAGAGGCGCCCTCCATTTCTGGCGTGGCTCCGTGGTTTGAGCATGGGCTTGTGAACCAAAGGGCCGCTGGTTCAATTCCCAGTCAGGTCACATGCCTGGGTTGTGGGCCAGGTCCCCAGAAGGGGGCGTGTGAGAGGCAATCGCACATGGATGTTTCTTTCCCTTTCTCTCTCCCTTCTCCTCTCTCTAAAAATAAATAAATAAATTCTTTAAAAATAAAAAATAAACTTATTGGGAAAAAAGGAAATTCTAGAGCATTAAGGTGGGCTCTCCTGGGCTGCACTGAGACCCAACGGCCCTTCCCTCAAGCCCCCCCCCCATGGCTGCCTCCACCCCAACCCCCCCAGGCCTGTCAGGCCTCCCAGGGTGACTTACCCAAGGCCAAGTGAAGGTGGAGATGGAGCAGGGATCAGAACCTCGGGGGGCTGGTTCCACGACCTGGGTGGGGCCACTAGACCATGCCCTGAAAGAGAGGCCCCACTAGTCAGTCAGGCTGTGGACACCCTGGCCCAAAGTCCGTTGCCTTTCCCTCCAGTCGCTTGCCTGTGGGGGAACCACTGCTTCCACAAGCCCCATGCCAAGCCCAGAAAGACCCTGTTTTCTGGCCACCCTACAGCCATTTAGGACAGGGACCACAGCGCGTACACCCCCGACACCAGGAGGGAGGGAAGGCCACCCCAGTAGTGACAGAAGTCCCCCCAGTGAGATGCTAGCTGCCCACCAGGTAGGGCCAGAGCCAGAGTGAGGTGTGACCTGCAGCCTCCATGGCCTGCACCCTGGGTTCAGGTGCCAGCAGCACCGTAGAGTCACCTCAGAGTCACTGATGCCCGTCACGTCTCCATCTGCCACCTCACCAAAGTCTCTGACCCTCAGGGTCATGGTGAGGGACACCTAGCACAGGGCCGGCTCTCAGGAGCGCTCACTGGCCCCCACACCCAATGAACAGTCAGAAGGCACCACGGCCAACAGGTTCAGTGATCAGCCAGCTCCATGACAGGGGACAGCAGTTGTAGCCACAGGGACACCTTGTCACAGCCCATCCTGTCTCACTGAGACGCACACCACTCTTACGGGGAAAGCACTGGGTGGCAGGGACAACAGGGAAGCACGGGTCCCAGGTATGACTCTGCCTCTGAATGGCCCTGTGACAGGTACACCCTGCGGTCCCTGCCAGTCAGTTTCCCATTCGTGACAAAGCCGGTGGGCTGGGTGCCCTGCAGGCTGGGCCAGCTGGGACCCAGGCTTCCCTGCAGGAGGAGGCCCACCTCTCCGGGGCCCTTGAAGGCGCAGCTTCCAGGCTACACAGGGGACAGGCTGGCTCTATCGCTAAGCCACGTGCTCATGGGCCTTCCTGTGACAGATGAAGGCTGCCGTCATTGCTCCAGGCAGAGTGAGTAGGAGAAGCCAATATGCAGAAATAATTGTGTTGAGTTATGCCTGGTGGCGCCCGATTTCTGTCTAGCGACTGTCATATAAATGGCCATGGCTATTCCTCTCCAGAAGAGCAAACCGTGGAGGCCTGGGCAGTTCAGGCAGACCTGCTGGGCACTCGGTGACATGCTCTCCCCCAGCACTTGGGACAGGAGAGGCAGAAGACAAAGCCCTGGAAAAACCACACTCCCAAAGTCACCTTGCAGGCCCCCCTGCACTAGACCCTCCTCCCACGCCCAGTTCACACCCAGTTCCTTTTCTCCCTGGGGCCCTTCCTGACACCCTGATCTTGTGGGCTTTTGTACATGTTAGGCCTCAGGCATCCTCGTCTCCTAGGGTTGGGATCTCTGGGCGGTGGCCTGGGCAGTGACCAGGTCTGACCCGGGCCCTCAACAGGGCAGGGAGGGGTGGCTAGACGGCCTGGGTTTGAATCCCAGCTCGACCACGTCCTAGCTGTGGGACCATGGCCCATTATCTAACTTCCTAGCATATAAATGAAGGTGATAATCCTACCCAGCTCATCGAGTTCCTGTAAAGATTAATGAGCTCATGCATGGAAAATGCTTGGCACACAGAACTCAACCTGTGTCTGAAAGCAGGGGCAGGCCCTGAAAACCTGTGGGAGAATGAGGCCAACTAAAGACACAACCCATCATCACAGACTCAAGAAGAAACAGGCAGTCCGGAACAAAGATGCACAGTGGACCCTGAACAATGCAGTCACCGGTGTGGGGCCCCCACATAGTCAGAACCCTCGTGTGATTTCGACCCCCCCAAAACTTAGCCGCCAATATCCTACATTTGATCGGAAGACATACTGATTATATAAAATATCAATTAACATGAATTTTGTATATTTTATGTATTATATACTGTATTCTTACAATAAAGTAAGCTAGCCATAGCTGGTGTGGCTCAGTGGATTGAGCTGTGGGCTACGGACCAAAGGGATGCTGGTTCGATTCCCAGTAAGGGCACACGCTTGGGTTGTGGGCCAAGTCCCCAGTAGGAGATACACAAGAGACAACCACACACTGATGTTTCTCTCCTTCCCTCCCTCCTTTCCCCTCTCTCTAAAAAGAAATGAAAAAAATCTAAAAAGAATAAAATAAAGTGAGATAGAGAAAAGAAAATCTTATTAAGGAAATCATGAGAAAGAGAAAATACTCTTGTAGTAGTGTACAACATCAATACTGTAAGTCTACACCGTCGGTTTACAAGATCTGCAAAATTCCTGGAAATGAACTCAATGTACCAAAATCAATCGTATGTCCATAGAGATGTGATGAAAATTCAAAAATGAAATTAAGAAAACAACTGCATCGTACTCCCAATGTTCATAGCAGCACAATTTACAGTAGCCAAGTACTGGAAGCAACCTAAGTACCCATCAGTAAATGAATGGATCGAAAAACTGGTACATTTACACAATGGAATTCTATGCAGCAGAAAGAAAGAAGGAGCTCCTACCCTTTGTGACAGCATGAATGGAACTGGAGAGCATTATGCCGAGTGAAATAAGCCAGGCGGTGAGAGACAAATGCCATATGATCTCACCTTTAACAGGAACCTAAACAACAAAACAAACGAACAAGCAAAATATAACCAAAGACACTGAAACAGAGAACAGGCTGACAGTGACCAGAGGGGAGAGGGGAGGGAATTTCAGGGGAAAGGGGGAAGGGTTTACAGGAACAAGTTTAAAGGACACATGGACAAAAACATGGGAGGAGTGGAGACGGGAGGGAGGTGGGGAGGGCTTGGGGGGTGGGCTGGGGTGGGGGAAAAGGCAGGAACCTGTACTTGAACAACAATAAAAAAGAAAAAGAAAACAACTGCATTATGAATAGCCTCAAAAAGGATAAAATACACAGGAATAAATTTAACAACAGAAGTGCAAAAGTTACGCTCTGAAAGCTACACAACATTGTTGAAAAGTTTTTTTAAAGCTCTAAACAACTGGAAAACTATCACACGTTCATGGATCAGAAGACTTTGCAGCGTGGAGAGGGCAATGCTGCCGAACCAGCCTGCGGATCTGATGCGTTTCCCAGCTCACTGCTCTGTACAAAGGGACAGGCTCACCCGAAAGTCCCTATGGAACTGCAGAGGACCCAGACCAGTTGAAATGATCCTGAAGAGGAACAAGGGGGGACCCACCGCTCTCCGTTTCAGAACTTAGTACAGAGCAGCAACGAGTAAGACAGGGTGACGCTGGCACAGGACAGACACACAGATCCATGAAAGAGGTTTGAGAGTCACAAGTAAGCCCGCACATCTACGGTCAACTGATTTCCAACAAGTGTGTCGAGTCCATCCAGGTGGAAAGCATATCTGTTCACCAAATGGTGCTGGACACCTGGGCAGCCACATGCAAAGGAATGAAGTGGGACCCTCCCCCACACCACATGTAAAAATTAACTCAAAATGGATCGACGACCTAAACATATGAACTAAAACTATAAAGATTGTAGAAGAAAACACATGGATAAATCTTCATGTTCTTGGATTTGGCAATGGATTCTTAGGTAAGACACCAAAAGCCCAAACAACCAAAGACAAGACAGATAAATTGAACTCATTGAAACTTAAAGCTTTTGCCCTGGCTGGTGTGGCTCAGTGGCTTGAGTGCTGGCCTGTGAACCAAGGGGCCGCTGGTTCAGTTCCCAGTCGGGTACATGCCTGGGTATGTGGGCTAGGTCCCTGGTGGAGGGTGCATGAGAGTTGACCATGCACTGGTGTTTATCTCCCTCTCCTCCATCTAAATATAAATAAATAAAATCTTTAAACAAAATTTAAAGCCTGTGCTTCAAATAACACATTCAAGATTATGAAGACACGGCCCACAAAGTGGGTGGAAATACACCTGACAAGGGACTTGTATCTAGAATACATAAAGAACTCTTCCACCCTGGGTGGGGCTCAGTGGACTGAGCAGGTGCCTGCGAACCAAGGGGGCCGCAGGATGATCCCCAGCTGGGGCAGGGGCCTGTGTTGCGGGCCAGGGGCCAGGTGCGGGGCGTGTGAGAGGCAACCACACATTGATGCTTCTCTTCCTCTCTCTAAAAATAAATAAATAAAATCTTTTAAAAAGCAGGAAGACAAATAATAGCCCAATTGAAAAATGATCAAAGGACTTAAATAGAAATGTCTCCAAAGAAGACATACGAGGGGCCCATAAACACATGAAAAGATGCTCGACACCATTAGCCATTAGAGAAACGCAGATCGAAACCACAATGAGATGCCACGTCACACCCACTAAGATTTCCGGAACCAGAACGTCAGGCCAGTACACGGGCTGGTGAGGATGGGGGGAAACCCAAGCCCTCCCTCGCTGCTGCTGGGAATGTGCGTGGTGCAGCGACTCTGGAACACAGTCTGGCAGTTCTGTGAACGACCAAACATGCAGCCATCATACATCCCAGAAACCCACTCCTAGGCATGCACGCCCAGGAGGAATGAAAACGCATGCCCGCGTAAACCCTCGTATGCAATGTGCACAGCATCGTTACTCAGGATACCCAGAGGGTGGAGACAAGGCGAATGTCCGTCGGCAGAGGAAGGGAAGAGCAAAATGTGGTCTGCTCGTACTGTGGAGTATGACTCGGCCACAAACAGAAGGGACGGACTGGCCCGTGCTGCACCACGGGGGAGCCTCGGAAATGTGAAGTGAGGAGGCCACACCCCAAAGGACAGCTACTGCATGATTCCATTACACAAAACGCCCAGAACAGGAAATTACTCCAGAGAGATAATGTAGATATGCGGTTTCCTGGGGCTGGGGGATGGGGGGTGGGGGATCGGGAAGCGGCAGCTCCAGGGTGCAGGCTTCCTGTGGGGACGACGGAACTCATCTGGGTGTGACTGCAGTGGCGGGTGCGCATCTTTGTGAGCACACTAACGAGCATTTCATTACATTGAGCGAGTTGTGTGGTATGGACCTTGTACCTCAATGAAGTTGTTTTAGAAAAGGAGTCTAAGCCCACGCTCTTGAACTTCTCTATCCCAGGGGTCAAAAGGGCAAAGAGCAGGGTCACAGGTGCGGGGGAGGCGAACCGCAGGGTTTCCCAGCACTGCCACCAGGGGCGTCCGGGCCTCTGCGCTCATCACCCCAGCTGCCCATCAAGATCTGACCACCTCAGGTCCAGGGGTGTGGCTCGGTGCAGGGACAATCTGAGGAGGTCTCGGCCCAGTAGGGTTCCCTCAGGCATGTGCTAGATGTCAGGGTGGGCTGTGTGCACAAAGTCTCGGACCCCTCTGCACTCGGGGGGTGGGGGCAGTCCCTAGGTATAACCCTCAGTCCCATCCATGAGGAGTTTCCGATGACATGTCAGCTCGGTTCCTGGGGCAGCCTAGGCAGCCACCCCAGGGCACAGCGGTAGCCATCTAGGAGGTTCAGCTCTGGGGCCGTTTCTAGGGTTAATTCCTCCTCTACCGGCCCAGGCCTGTAGGGACTCAGTGCCCATTGTCCTTGCTGCCAGCCCTTGGGAGAAGCAGCTAGAAAGGCACCTTCTCCCAGAGCTGGACACCCCTGGGCCAGGGACCTGCGGGAACTGGAGTCTCTCCCACCCGCTCACACCAGGGCGTGTGTGCGTTCCAGAGATGACAGGTCATTTTACTACGTCCCTTCACTAGGAAGCAAAGCCCCTGAGGGAGGAAAGCAGAGCAGGGTCCAGGTCAGAGACGGACGGGCTGGGGACCATGACTGTGTCTGAGCAGACTGTGGTTTCAGGGTGACTGATTCCACCGCAGCCCCCTGGAGTGAGGGCAGTAGCACATGGAACACTTTCGCACTGACGTTCTGCACAAGGCCTGCCCCCCCGCAGTGGCATTTTCTCCCACTGAGTTAGCAGGGCTACGGGCTCTGCAGATGTCACCGGGTGCGGTCCAGTCTGGGAACAGCCCCAGAACACACTGTGGACGCCAAGAAAGGCAGAGGAGCCCAGCCTGGCTGGAAAGGATGGCCGACATGACAGTGAGCTGAGCACTGAGCCCTCCGTGCCCATGACCAGGGCCCAGAGCCGGCCCTCTGGTCACCTAGGGCACTGGGCACTGGCAGAGCACCTTCCCGACTCCCAGGCAGTGTGCATGTACACTCCCATGACCAGCGTGTTGACACTCTTGTCACCCAAGGAACCAACCCACCCCAACCACTCTGTCAGGCACATTTACTAAAGATGGCCCCGTATACCCTATGACCCAGCAATTCAACTCCTTGATCTATTCCCAACAGAAAGACCATATCCACCAAAGACACATACAAGAATGCACAGCTGCACGGTTGGTGACAGTCCTCGCAGGGAACTGTCCCAGTGTTCATCTGCTATGGATGGACAGACAAGGCTGTAGTGTGCCCCACCCCACGAAAGTCACAGAGCAACCAGAACGATCTCTGCAACACGCAGCACAGACGGCTCTCCAGATGCATGGCTGAGCAACGAGGCAGCTAGACACAAAAGGCCGTATGCTGTGTGGTCCCACTCACAGGGAGAATGCAAACAGGCACCTCCAGTGGGCGGTGACGGGAGCGAGGCAATGGCTCCCCATGCTGGGAGTAATGACCAGACAGGGTCATGGGAGGGGGGCCCCTGGGGGCTGGTTACACCCGTTTGCTCATTCTGTGAAAACTCAACAAGCTGTACGCTTGTGACGTGTGTCCTTGAACGCTCACAGGTTCAACATCAATTCAGAGATACAGACAAACAGGGAGGTGCCCACCCCGAGCCTGCCCACCCTGGCCCCACCCCGGCCCCACCCAGGCCAAGGCGCTCACATTTTATTTTAAGCACAATTGTTGTGGAAGAACAGGGAAAACCAGACAGCACTACATCCGGACTCTGCTGGAATGCCGCCCGAAAGTCAGCCACCTAAAAGCAGGCGTCCAGGGCCTGGGGCATAAAGGCAGGTTCTCCTGCCTGAGCCACACATTCAGCAGCTGACGGCTTATCCAGCTGCCTGTCTGTGATGATCGGATAAGTCATCTGAAAACAGAAATGAATTATTCACTCCCCACAAATGAGCAGCCTCTGGGTTCCCGCACCAGCCGCTGCTCCTCAAACACCCAGAGGCTCAGTGCGTCCAACGTGCGGCACCGCCTGCCAAGCAGACCCGGATCCTGCCGTCCCCCCGGCACGCACACAGCTCTCGCTGTGATCTGCTCACGCCGCTTTCCATCCTGCACAGTGAGCAACATCAGCACAGTGTCAGACGGAAAATCACAGCTGGCCCAGCCAACAGGAGGCGGGGCTCTGGAGCAGAGTGCATGTACCCCAAAGGGGTCAGTTCCCAGAGCTGCCCTTCACCCATAGCCCCCCCACCCGTGCTCCTTCCAAGGTCTGAGTCAACTTCCAGGCCAGGGACACAAGCCTGGAGTTGGCGAATGCAGATCCCCAAGCCCCAGGCCTCTGGGTGCCACCCAGGACACTGCCCATCTGACAAAGGCCAGAGCAGAGGCCACCAGGAGAAAGGGCTCAGGTGCCAGGGCAGCCTTGGGTCAAGGCTAGTTAGGCGGCCGCACTAGGCAGGCAGCTCCCATCAGGGCCTCAGGCTCTGGGGCTCCAGATACTCCAGTGGGTTTTCGATGACAAGAAGGAACACTTGCAAAATGACTTTCCAGCACCAGGACTCAGCAGAGGCCACTCACGGCGGAGTCTGTGCATGGCCCCTCATCTCGTCTCCATTTTTCCATCTTCAATTCCAGGTAGCTCAGCTCATGTCCCGACTGGGAAGACAGGTTGGCGAGGTTTTCAGAGTGCCAAGCTCTAGCCAACCAACAGGCCACTTCCTGTGCCTGGAACCTCTGTCCCTTCCAATCCTGGCTCACCGCCCTCCTTCCGGACACCCCCAAGCTCCTGGCTCCTTACTTTTCCAGCAGGGCACTCGGCTGGGATTTGGGTTGGGGTCTGTGGCCCCAAAAGGGGAGGGGATAGCAGAGGGGATGGGGTCTCAACCAGAGCCCAGCTCACCATGGGGTACACAGCCACAGGGTCAGTGTGGGGGGGTACTGGTGAGCATGTGACTCAACGTAAATCGTGCTCTGTCCCTCTGTCCCTGTCCTTCCATGAGGAGTCTTCTGTAAGAACAATACTTGCAGACTTCCAGCCCTGGCTGCTCCTTTCTGATCCGACTCAAGAAAGCAATGACCTTCCAGCCTGGTGCCCCTCTTGCCTCTTCTGTCCCCTTACAACGGAGGTTGACAGCCGCTCCGCTGTCTGCCTTCGATGGGACATTTATTTAAAGATGTGGACAAGCAGCAGAAAGGGGATTCCGACCACAGAGCAAGCTTGCACGGCCAGACTGCCAGCAAGAAGGCAGCATGTGCATGTGTGTGCGCACGCACATGCAACCTGTGGTTATCACCTGGGGCAGTTTGGGCCCCTGGGACTTCTGGCTACATCTGGAGACATTTTTGGCTATTACCACTGGGGTCGTCACCTGGCTTCTGATGAGCAAAGGCCAAGGATGCTGCAGACCATCCTGCAGGGCACTGGACACCCGCCCACACAACACGGAATCAGGAAACGTCAGCAGTGCCCAGGGGGAGAGACCCTGACATGAACCTCTCCACTGGTGACACAGGCCAGTGCACAGGGACCGCTGAAGGAAGCACCCCCAAGGGGACCCAGGCAAACAAGGACGCCCCATATTTGACCCCATTTATTGGAGTGGTGGATAGGTCTTTGAGCTAAAATTGAAGTCTCATTTATTCATTCTTTTCTCTTGTTCAAAACACATTTAACTGAACTCTCAGTAGGTGCCGGCCCTGGGCGAGGTGTCTCAGGTGCCCTGCAGACACAAACAACTCTGGCTTCCAGGGTGTTCACGTGGGTGCCCTAGGAGCTGAGGGGGCAAAGTGGCCATGCCGGGGGAGGGCATGCAGGATGCTGGGCAGGGAGTGCCAAGGTGCGAGCAATCCTACTTAAGGAACTGGGAAAGCTTCTTGGAGGAGGTGTCGGCTAAACGAGAGACCTGAGGACGAATAAGTTACCCAAGCAGCGAGAGAGAAGAAATGCCGAGAGGTGGCCTTGCCAGGGACTCCCCAAGAAGCTCCCGAAGCCAGGCAAGGGCAGGCAACCCAGTTACATGCCACAAAGGGGAGGGGCTACAGCGGTCAGCACCTCCAGCTCTCCTGGGAGAGGTGCCGGAGTGCATCAGAGTGGGAAGGGCTTTGCCCAGGTACCCGCTGTGCCCGCCTGGCTGGAAAAAGCCCGGGGGCTGATCACGCTAAAGACACGAACTGCAAACCTTCACCCACCCCGACCCCGTCCACGGCTCAGCTCCTGCGTCAACACTCTGCAATGCTCCGACACCCAGGGCTTTTCCACAGACCTGCCTAGGGCCTCTCGCCAGCCCCGGAGGGTAGGCGCCTGCTGTCTCCAGACCAGGCCTCGTGCACTTCCTGAACAAGAGCTGAATTTTTTTCCACTGCACATCTGACGCAGTCGAGGGAAAACCCGCCCCGAAGCTGCACCACCAGCTCTTGGCAGCTCAGCGCTCTGGGCACTCGTACAGTTAGGGCTGTGCAGGGCTTTCCAGGGCAATTACAAGTCCTGAAAGCACCTCCCGGTGGACGCAGCCACGGAGGCCACCTGCCCTCGCCTTAGGAGGGCACCCCTAGCTCCTGAAAGCTTTGCCCCAAGGACCCACAGCCGGGCTACCCCTGGTTCCAGTTCCGTGGCTGATCTGCGCAAGCGCGCAAGCGTCCAATTATTTTTTTCTCAAGCTTGCACACTTATAAATGAATGAATCCTTACACCAAAGGGCACAGCTTGTTTGCAACCTCTTCCATCTTATTTTCAGCCCATTCTTTCAACCTCCCAGAGCCCCTGGAACTTAATACTTGCCCAGCTTTTTTATACTCAGCCAATCAGATACACACGCCAGGGCCCACAAAGCGGCGGATGAAAATGCCATCATGGTCAGGGCCAACGATACAGCACCTGTCGTGAGATGTCTGAGGCAACAACTGCCAGCACTCAAGGCCCTTCGGGGTCCGGTCGTCCGCCTGTCCTCTAGACCATCCAACTCGACTGCTCAGCTCCCGTTGCCAGAGGCCCCGCCCACGCCCGGCTGAACTCCAAGGGCTGGGCGCAAGGCTCTCCTCCTGCAGCCCCGCCCACCAAGAAAGGAGGCCCTGCTCTGGTGCCCCTCCGCCTGCGGCCCCCTTCAAAGTAAATCCCACGACTAACACCTGGCTCACCTTCACCATTTTAGGAGAATCGCACAGAAAGCGGGAGGCAGGGTTTTGAGGACGTGACCGCGCCTTCAAGTCTGGTCTCTGCAATGACCCATCTCATTGGTTCAGGTGGACGGGCCTGCGCAGTAGAGACTGGACCTTGCGCCCAGTAGATAGAGGCGGACGGACTGGTCAGGTGGGGAGGACACTAGGGTGGTGCCTGGTCCCAAGTCTCGGCTCTGCCCTGACATCCCCTGGAGGGTGCCGAGGGCCCCAGGGTCACCCTTCAGGGACAGAGAAGACGGGACTGAATAATGTCCAAGTCCAAAACCTTCTGGGACTAGCCATTAAAAATGAAGTTTACAAACACTGTTTCAGGGACACAGGAAAATGGGATAATAGGTAAGCAGGACGCGAAATGGACGCGCCGCCAATGACAGCACATGTCCCTTTGTCTCTCTGTACATAAGTACCCGCTGGAAGAAACAGTCCCAGGTGTCTGCTGTGACTTCTCTGAATCATAGACCCGGGGTTATACTCGCTTTCTTCTCGTCTGCACGTTTCCCCTTTCTGACAATGGGCACGTAGAACGTATAACCAGACCGGAAGTACTCTGAAGGACGCGCTTGTCCAGCTCAGGTGCGCCAGGTGCGGAGAGCAACCTCATCTCGCCGCCGCGAACTGGACTGGGCGGGCCCTGCTCCCTTGTGCCGCACCACGGTGCCTTCTAGAAGGAGCAAGCGCTGCACAGCAGGGCAGTAGTTAAATAAATTACAGCACATGCCCAGGAGTGAAGTACTGCCAAAGCCTGCAAATCGGTCACAAAGGATGGCTTTAATAAAACAGAAAAATGTATTCAGTAAGTTATTATGTAAAACGGTTATCTCACAGTCTGTAAAAAATACTCTTACCATGGGGAACTTAAGATTCTGTGGCATTCAGGGGAGTAGGAAAGATAAGACAACTCGTGGGGCTGGGAGGGTTTATTTCCCCAGACTTGCAAGCTTTCCAAAATTACTCTCCCTGCCTCCCCTGGAGCCCGCCAGGCCCCTCCCACCTGGTCTGTCTGGGCCACACTCACCAGCGGCGGTCCCCACGCCTTGCTCAAATATCACCTTCTTGGTGAGGTCTGCCACCACGAACTTACCTAGAATTGTGAGGTGCCCTCTCTAGCACCCCCAACTCCCCAGTATCCTGACCAGGCCCTTCCCCTGGCTCCTGCCCCCAATACTCGCTGTCAGTCGCTTTTTCATTGTGTTTACTACAGTCCCCCCACCACATGTGCGCTCCTAAAGGCAGGTTTGTTATTTTGTATTTTTCAGGACTGTCCTCAGAGCCTAAAATGTGCGGGCACACAGCAGGCACCCGTGTAATGTTTGTAATGAGAAAAACTTAGCGATAGCCAAATATTTCAATGCCGTTTTCTTCTTCATCTGGGTCAGGCACATTTCTCCTTAATGCTCAACCAGGGTATTTCCATATGCTTTGTCAGCATGATGACTGGAGTCTTTTATTGTGAAGTTCTTTAAGGTGTAACTTACATACAGTAAAAGTCACTCATCTACATAGACAGTTCAGCTTGACAACTGCATACCTACCTCACATTTTTGGCACAAGAATAGGATCTTTGAAAATTATGTTAGTGAGTGGTTACAGTTCATGTGGAGTCTTCTTTCCAACCACTCTCCTGACTGTTTTATTAAGTGATCTTTCTTTTTTCCAGATACAAAAGAAGGGCAAAAAGGGAGCCCACACCTGCTGGGTGCCCAAGGCTCTGTGGGAGAGACTCTGGCAACTCTCAGAGGGAGGTCCTGTCCTAACCCTACATGTGAGCAAACCACAGTCTGGAAGTCCGACAACTTGCCCAAGGTCACCCAGCTGCTAAAAGGAAGGTCTGGGGTGCCCTGACTGGTATGGCTCAGTGGGTGGGGAGTCATCCCACAGAGTGGAAGGTTGCCAGTTCAATTTCTGGTCAGGGCATGTGCCTGGGTTGCAGGTTCAAATCCCAGTCAGGGCACCTATGAGAGACAATCAATCTTTTCTCTCACACACCCATGTTTCTCTCCCTCCCTTCCCCTCTAAAAAAGAAATAAAAAAATTAAAAGGAAGATCAGAAGCTTAAATCCAGGTCATTTCTGACTTTGGAATTCACATTCACTCGAAGAAGGAGGATATAGCTCATGTAGTAGTTGTGAATGATGGTATAGTTGTTGGAATCGGTGTTCTTACATCCGAGTCTGGTCGGACAGCTTTGCCTTGAATTCCTAACCAATAGGAAACAGGAGTGGCTGCGACTTGCCTTCCCTCTGCCCACTGTGCTTTCTTTTTCCCTTCTTCACCCAGATGACTGACACACAACTCTGGGCCTGAGAACAGCCCCCCAGTGCCCCCAGCCCCGGCAGAAGAGGCTCCTCGTCACTCCGGCCCCGCCTGGTGAGAGTCACAAAGAACAAGAGCTGCCGAGTAATCACGTCTCTCGGAGCAGCCCCTGTGCAGAGGGGCCTGGGGTAGGGTGTGCACCCAAAGCTACCTCTTGTGCTGGGATTATGGGTATCAATTCTTCTCTCCCCCTCCCACCTCTTTGTTCTTAGATGATTTTCTAATTTTTCTTCCCAAGAACAGAGACCCCAGACTTCCCTGCAGACTCGGACCCCCCACCCTTCGGTGGCCAGCCCATGGAATTCTACTGTTACACGGACACCGCCTCTTCCTCCCAGTACCTCTGTCCTTCTGTCCAACACTTTCAGGGCATCTGCTCTGTGAGGTGAACAAGGCCAGCGCAGTGCTCATCTCAGGGATGTCCTCCACCAGAGCAGGACACATGCCATCAACCGATCACACACAGACAAACGAGGTAATTGCAGACCCTGGTCCTGCCAGGGAGGACACCACCTCTGTGCCCTGGGGGGACCAGTCTGCCACCCTCCTCTGCCCAGATCCTCCCACACCCAGCTCAGCCCCTGCGCCCTCCCCAGACCCACGTAGCAGAAGCACTCTCTCCCTTTCTACCCAGCCCCCTGCCCCAACAGCCTGCTCCGGCCTCTACAGGACCCTGTCACAAACCCAGCATGGCCAGCAGGCAGCGCTCGCCCGGACTTGCTCCCCCCAAACCGCAGCGCTCCCCCCACTGCCCCAGGGCCAGCTACCTGAGGCAGGACTGGGTCCCGTGTGCGCACAGTCGTGGAGAAAGAGCCCTCGAAGCCTGCCAGACATGGGGTGGGAGAGGCAGGCGCCAGCACAGCGTTGATGGCACAGATCGGAGGAAGCATGCGGGGCCGAGGAGCAGGTTGGGGCTCCACAGTCAGAGATTTCTTTTTGCCCTGTATCTTGCCATTTTCTCATATAATGTTATATAATTCCTCCAATTAAAGTAAGTGTTTTAACAGCCCACCCTCCCTCAGGCTCTGGCGTTCTGCCCCACTGACCCGGAGGACATGGCCTAGCAGCTCAGGGCACGATCCAGATCACCCTGCAGCGAGGAGGGAGGGCGTGGAGCTGCAGGGACAGGGCAGGGGACCCAACCCAGCCAGGTGGCCCCAGCTTCTGGAACAGTGGTCAGGAGACCGGGGGCCGGGGGCCGGGGGACCTGCCCAGGCTGGACCTCCCTAGAGGCTCAAATGCATTAGAAAGTCAGAGCAGCAGCAGCCCAGGTGAGGCGGGGGGGGGTGGGGGGGGCAGACTGGGCATTATGAAGGTTCACCCCAGGTAAGCTCCTCGGGGACAATGCAGAGAGGGGTCCCAAGTGCTGGGGCGGGGCCTCCCGTGGAGCTAGGTCACTACGAACCTGTGGGGTGATGCTGCTGGCCAAGCCAGGACTCCCAGCTCATCCTGGACACGTCTGGCTAGGAGGCCTTCCTGGTTCCAGAGGCTGAGGGCCAGGTGGGACACAAGGCTGAGTCCCAAAGCTGGTGGGGGGACTTGAGTGAGAAGGGGGCTTCAGGTGCTAGGGTGTCCAGCTCTGGTCCCCAGCAGGGGGAGGAGCCCACCCCTGGGAGGCTGAGCTGTGTATGGGACTCAGCCTTGAGCCAGGACACAGGGGAACACTCAGGGACCCCCAGCCCCGCTGGAACAAAGGAACCCTGTCCTCGGCCCAGCGGCCTGAACTTGGGGGAAAACCAGGGGCTGCAGGGCGTTGGCCTCTGACAGCATCTGTGCCAAGCTCTGCTCCGGCACCCAATCTCCGGTTTCTAGGAACGTTTCTGTCACTTGTCACTTCAGATCACTTTAAATTTTAATTTTTCTATTATCAAGTCAGATGAGAATGATACTTGAAGGCCTCTGCCGCCTCATGCGTTATTCATGCGGAGCAGCGGGGTGACCGGAGAAGCTGCGGGGGGGCCTGCCTGGGGCTGCCCCTTCCGGGACGAGCCCCTCCTTCTGTGCCTCAGTCTCCTTGGCTCTCGTTCCCATGGTGGGGGGATCCTACCCACCGGGCTGGCCCACAGGCCCTTCTTCCCAGGGCATCCTCAGTGCTCGGGCCTGCTGTCCTCACAGGCCCGGCATGTGGCTGTCCCACTTCTGGGGGTCCCCACAGCACTGATCTGTTCCCTCCAGAGGGCACTGAGGGATGGGAATGAGAAGAGGGGCCCCCACACACCTCAGGGGTGACATCCGAGGCCCAGCCATGGGGACTCCCGGGCAGCACGACATCAGGGAAGAGGCCTGGCCTCTTTGAGATGAAGAGGCCGAGGGAAGAGTCTGGCCCGGGAGACAAAGGCTGGTGTCTACCACCATGGGAGGACAGATGCGGACTTGCCACAGCCCCTGCTCTCCTCTGACCCCTCCCCACCAAAACAGGATGCCTGGGCCAGTGCTGAGTCCAGTGGGGGGCCAGCACCCAGGGCCGCCAGTTGGGAGGCCGCCCTGTCACCTGACCCCAATCCAGTGAGCTACATGGGGCTTCGAAGCCCAGGCAAAACTCTGCACTCAGAGGACACAAAGAGCCCCCAAGTGACCAAGGGAGATGAAGGGTAAGAAGAGCTCTTTGTAGAGGAGAGTCATAAACCGGGTCAGACAGGGGTGAATATGGGCATCAGCCCTGCCTGGCCACTCGCTCCAGGGCTCCAGGGACCGCTGGACATTCAGACTGGCTTTGCCTCCTGGCCCTGGGGCAGGCCAGACTGGCCAGCTCACCCCCAGACTGCAGACAGCAGGGCCACACACTCATCTGACCCACCACACTGCCCCCTCACTGCTTGGCCACTCCACGGCCCTGCTCTGCCTGCTGGTCGGCTCACAACTGCGTCTCACAGGGGGCAGCCCCGCGACAAGCCAAGTCCAATTCGGTGACAGCCTTCAATGCCCCCCACCCCCAATGAGGATGCTGAGGCCAGCCAGGGGCGAGCGGCAAGGCGGGCAACTGGAACCCCAGTGCTCCTGAGACAGGGCTGCTGCCTGAGAGCCCTTGAGACCCTCAGGAATGGGGTGCCACTGATGAAGGAACACACCCTGGGATTGCTCAGCATTAGAGGGGGACCCACTGCACCTTTTTGGGTGGCCCTGGGTCACACCCCTGGCAGGCTCCTGTAGCCTGCCACAGACTAGTACCGGTGTCCCCTCATCGTCCAGGGCCTGATCTCAGTGTCCAGGCGTCACAGGGCAGTCTGCCGAGGGTCACCGGCACCTCCTCGGCTGCTGGGAGCCTCTCTGGCCCGTGCGGAAATCACTGCCCTGCAGAGTGGCAGTCCAGCCCTACACACGAGGCCCACTGATGCGGGAGTCACAAAGAGGGCCAGACGGAACCCAGCCCAGTGCCCTGCTGCCCTCCCCGCTTCCATGGATGCGCTGTGGGCACACTCGTACTCCAGCCCACACCCTGCCCGGCTCAAGGATGGCTGGGAGTGAGGAAGAGTGGCCGGGAGAGTGGCCGCTGCTATGGGAGAAGTCCAGGAGTGGACGCAGAAGGTGGCCCTGGGTTGCTGAGCTGTCCCACTGGGGCCCCACCAATGGCAGAGTCTGGGATCCCCTTGGGCAGAAGGCGGAACACAGCCCTGGGTGCCCGCACCCCGGGGGCCCAACCCAGTGGCTCCCCGAAGGGAAGTGGACCGGTGCGCCTGCAGGTGGAGACAAGGCTGTTCGTAGCAGGAGAAAGTTGTTTTCTCCACCATGTTAAGAAGCACATTTCAAGACGTGAAAAGACCTTGGGAATACCCTGGAGGTAGCCTAACGAGGCTGAGCCTTTTCCTTGTTCAAAATCCCAAGTTGAACGTCTTAAAGTGCAACTACCTCTGTCTGTATGGTTGAGTCCAGGCTTCCTTTAGTCCACGTTCTGCTCTCCCCAGCGCATCCAAATGCAACACACTCTCTACTGTTCGATGACTGGGGAAGCAGTGACTATAAAGCCAGCTGGCTCCACTGCTGCCTCCTCCGGGAAGGCCTCAGGATCCACACCAGGGTTCCTGCTATACCAGCTGCCATCCCAGCACTGTCAGAGCCCTGAGGAGCACCTCTCCTTCTGCCTGTGGGCCTGGAGTGGGCTGGGTCCCCCAGCTCTTGAACTTGCACCTGGCACCGCACAGGCGCTTACTGAGCTTGTCAAAAGGAAGGAACAATGAGGCAACCAGGAGGCGCACGGTGCTCCTATCTATAACTGCTCATTGAATAACTGCACACAATAGCATGTTTTAGCCACGAGCTGCTTGACTCTTACATGGGCCCGATCCTTCCTCCTTACGCAGATGCAGGGTCACCCCAACAGAGCCGGATGCCTGGCACGGGGTGGGAGACAAAAGCAAGGGCCCAGCTGCTGGTCAGGTCCCCTGCAGCAGCTTCACCCCACCCGTAAGATCACCCCAGGGCAGAAGTTCAGCTGACTTCCTCCCTTGGAGACCCAGCAGGTGGGTAAGAAGGGACGGCCTCGCTGGGGTAGGGAGCCGGCAGAGGCTGAGGACTGTCTGTCTGCATAGATTCTCTCCTGGGCAGGTCCTCAGAACTCACTTCTTTCCGGAGGCAGTGGGGGTAGGAGGCACACCCAGGTTTAAACCTGCCTCCTGCCTCGCTGTGCTGGGAGGGGGAGAGTGGCCCCCACTCCTCTGCAGCAGCAGACAGCTCCCCGTTCACAGCCCCGGCCAGCTCCACCCAGCACCAAAGGACACACAGGGTAAGTGCTACAGCCACTGGGCCCCAGCCCCGGGCCCCAGCATCCTGCCTCCGCCATGTAACTGCTATGGGCTCGGAAGGCAGGAAAGCAGTGCCCTGCGGGGCTAAGAAGGGCAACCTGTGACCCCCGGGGTTCTCTCCGGGCTGAGGAAACCCAGAGAGAACTCCCCAAGGGGCGGACAAAAGAGCAGATGGCCACCAGGGCTGCTGAGGTCAGAATGAAGTGTGAGCCCCGAGGAAACAACCAACCCCTGATGGGCGAGATGGGCCCTGGAGATCAGGCCCAGGGGGAATGTGACTTTCTGAAGCTGAGTGAGCTGGCTCCCTTGTCCTGGCCCTGAGGAGTTGGAGGGAAGGACCCTCGGTGGCAGCCGTTACCCTGTGGCGACATCCTCGGGGTCAGTGTGCTGCCCAGGCGTGCGGGGCAGGTCCTGCCCTGGGCGTCAGGTGAGTGGCAGGCAGTGCCAGTCCAGGCCCTGCAGGAGGCGCTCTCCAGTCCCCGGGCTCCTGGGTCCAGGGAGGAGCCGAGGGCTGCCGCCACTCAGCAGACGTGCTCTGGGGAGAAGCCAGTCAGTAGACCTTGCTCTGCCGTCTCCCCGCTCGGGACGATGCTGGCTAAGAAAACAAAGCCAGCGCGGCAATGACTTCCAACAGATATAATCAAATTATCTATTTCTGAATTGTGCAAGTACTGAAACGCTGTAATTCGATTCCTGAAATGTCATTTGGAGCCACGGTGCAGGCGGTGGAAACGCTCAGTAAACACATCATCATTCAGACCCGAACCTGCCCGCCGACCTTGAACCCCATGCCTGGTGCTGTGCTGCAGGCCAGCTCCAGAAGACACCACGGCTGGGCAGGGCCTGAGGAGGGGGGTCAGGGTCGGGGGCGTGGCAGCGCAGACTGAACCCAGTAAATATGGACAAGGCCTCGGGAGGGTGCTACTGGAAAAGCACTGAGGAGGCACGGAGCCTGAGGGAACAGCGCTCCCTGTGTCCAGGCAGAGGCTCCCAGGGAGGCCACGGGCTGTCACCAAAGCACACTGACCACTTGATTAAATGCCAGGTCTGCACTGATCGCTGGGGACAGAGGTGAGAGGAACCCACCCCACCCTCAGGAGCCTCCAGTCTAGTGAATCTCCCCCTGAAGGCAGGTGCACATACATGACACATGTGCACAAACACATGTGTGCCCACCCACTGGCATCCATGCACACAGGTGCACCCAGACACACACATGCACACACCCATATGCACTCACACAGTCCCAGGGCAAGCAGGGCAAGGACCACAGGAGGCCGCACCGCCACACGGCCGCCCTGCACTCTTGCTGCGGCAGAAAGGGGATCCGGTCCTGCCCGCACAGATAAGCGTCTGGGACGGCTCCGTGCCCGCTCACACTGCCAACTGGCAGAGCGTTACAAGAGAACATTGTGAAGGCCTCGGCCTCCTTCTGTCCCCGCGGCTCACCTTTCTTTCCTGAAGGAACGGTGGCTCATCTAAATAAGGAAACAGAGGGCAAGCAGAAACATCCCCCGTTCTCCTCCCACTGGAGGCCGGATCCCACACACTCCCAGATGTCTCTCCGCAGAAACAACCCCCGGAGAACCCCGGTCTGACTGCTGTTCATGGTTCTGGGTGTAGGACCCAGATGCATTTGAGCGCTGCCTGTTGTCACACTAGCCCCCCGCAGGTGCCGTCCCCACCTGATGGGCTGAAGCACCCACCTACGCACCTGCCCTGGCTCTTCCTCTGCCTGGGGCCTCCCAGTCTGCAGCTGCCCCCGCCCTCCCAGGCCAGGGCTGGAGCACCAACGGCTGAGACTGCTCCCTTCCACAACAGCATACAGCGAGCACTCAATAGATACTCGCTGGTCAAGCAACCCAAAGTCAATGGCAGGAGAGTCAAGCTGCATCAGCCCCAAGGCCCTGATCTACCTACCACACACTGGCTGTGTGACTTTGAGCGCAGTTGGTAACCTCTCTGAGCCTCAATTTCCTCCTCACAAAGGAGAGGTGATGAGCCCAGTGCACAGGGTTATTGCGCGGCTCCAATGAGCTAATGAAAGCATTGGCAAGGCCATTGTTATCACTAAAGGTAACAGCCACCGGGAGAGAAGCACTAGCTGCAGGTCTGACAGACCAGCAGTTACACCGCGGATGGCGCTTCACACGCAACGTGAGGCAGGATGGGCAGGGCTGCGGAGATCAGTCAAGGTCATCTCAGGTCCCCAAACAGGACTGGTTTCACAACACCAATGAGGAGCGGGGGCCACGGCCCAACAGCAGGCCGGTCACTATCCTTGGTCGGGAGCGCTCCCTTCCAATCACTGGAAGGCAGTTAGTCAGGGTGATGTTCAAGTTTCTGAGAAGCAACAGTGCCCTGGGGTGGCTGTGCACAGGTGTTCCAGGGCTGTCCCACCACCCTGAGTGTCGCAGGGACAGTCCCTGGCCGGTGCGAAGGAGGGCCCACATCCAGCCCCAGGGATCCACATGGCCCCGCACCCTGCACATCAGGGCACTCGGGGAGACCTCCTGGGATGGGAAGTGTGCTTGAGGCAGCTCAAGGGTATGTATAAAGAAGAACAGGGAGGGAGGAGGGAAGAGGAGAGGATCTCAAGGAACCTTCTGGAACATACGCAGGACTGGGCCCTAGTATTCGGAGGATGGCTGGGTCCCCTGGCAAAGGGGATGTTTTCCAAAGTAGAGTTTGGTAAGAGTCTGTGTCACGTCTGGTTTTGCTTTCCATGTTCCAGTCTCTCATGGCCGACCACTCAGGCACTCCGTGACGGATGTCTCTCGTGAACAGGTGGTCCGGCCACCTCCCAGCCCCCGCTCCCCGTCCCAGGTATTCCAGGGACCAGCGTCTCATCTGAGGCTTCATGTGCCCAGAACCCTGTTCTTGCCCAGCACCTCAGACACCCCCTTCCAAGGACCCCTCCCCATCCCCTCACCCCATGGGGTTGGGGTGTCAGGCCCCCCTCCAGCCATGCTTCCCCAACCCCGATGGGTGAGCGTCAGGCCAAGAATGAAATGGACCAAAACAGATGAAGAGTGAATAACTGCACTGCTCAATCCCCAGGTCACATGGGGCAACGAGGAAGGGGGCAAAAAGCAAGTTCAGGGTCCCCCAAGCTGGGGGAAGATGGCTGAGTCACCCTGCTTCTCCGAAAAGGGGTACCCTGTGTGTGTACCCCCTTATGGATGTGCCCCCGGGGACGGGCACCTCACTCGTGGTGGAGGGGCCGGCCTGACCACTGCCCGCAAGGCAACGAGGGACTCCCTCAGGATCCCAGGAGGAGGGGAAGTGAGGGCTGGGTTTGTGTGGGCTTGGAGGCAAGGGCGTGGTCATGGTTTGGGGACATGGCTTCCTTCCATCTGTGGCCCAGGGCCCCAGCTGGGGGCCTCCCCCAGAGAGAGGGCCAGAGAAATGTGCCCCACCAGCATGGCTCAGGGGCTCCCCCGGGGGCACACAGCAGGAGGAGGTTCCCTGTGCCAACTCTGTGGCCTGGCTGCTGCCACAGAGGCCACGAGGACAGGCAGGAGCGGACATCTAGGAACACAGGCGTCTCTTTCAGCTTGGCCGCTGCCTGCAGTAACCTGCCTGCAGGGACTATGAAGGAAAGCAGGTGCGGGGAACCCAGGGACAAGGCAGTCCCGGGGACTCCTGTGGCAGGCACAAGGACACCCAGATCGCCTTGGAGGTCTGACTCCACCCTGAGGCTGCCAGAAGACCCTCACTAGCCAGCCTGCAGGCAGGTGCCTATCCCAGGCACCCGGGGTTTCTGAAGGCAGCAAGAGAAGGCTCTTCTATTGGTTACTGCTGACTTGTTCCTGCATTTCTCCTCTTACTTTCTATTAAAAAAATTGGGCTTGACCCCCGCTATGCTGGCAACCTACCACACCATTGGTCCTCCATGTATAAAGGGGACCCGAGTCACTGCAATCAAGGAGCCAGAAACTAAAGCCACCTTCTTCCTTCCAGTAAGTCCCGGTGGCCCAGGAGAAAGGCCCCTTCACCCGGGCTGCACACAGCAGGCCACAGAGTGGTGTCCCATGTTTGAACCAGGAAAGGAAAAGTGTTTGAGGAACATGACGGGCAGGTCCACAGTCAAGGGCACAGCTAGCTCTTCTGAGGAGCAGGAGTCCCGGGGGAGTGACCCAGGGAGGGCCAGCGGCGCTGCCCCTTCCTACCGAGCACACAGCACACATCAGCCTGCAGAGCCTGCTGCTGCCTCACGGCAGGAAAGCAGTCTTGCTCTTGTTACTGATGGGACGGGACTGTGTGCGGGACAATAACGTGACTTTCGGGTTTTCTCCTCTACGGCAGGTGGGGAAACAGCAAAAGCAAACGACCCTGTTCTGCAAACAGCTCGTGGGAGGGCAGGTCGTGATGTTTGCAAGAACACCCGGTTCCGTGCGAGTGCCATGGAGAGCGAGCCGATAAAGACGCAGGCGGCCTTTCTGCTCTCTCCAGTGCAGGCCCTGGAGGAGGGCACCCCGGGGAGGCTGAATCTGCCCACATGGAGCCCCACGCACCTGTTGCCCCCGCGCCCGCCCCCACTGGGGGTCAGCACCTGAGCCTCAGAGGGTCTCACAGCACACGGCTCGCACTGTGATGGAGGAAGGGAGGGGAACGCTGCAAAACCTAAGCAAAGTGCAAGGAGGAGAAGCAACAAAACCTAAGACAGTATAATGTGGCCCTGGGCTGTGAGTTCAGCCCTGTGGTGGCTGTCCCTGCCAGGTGCTCTGTCCCGTCCCCTCTCCCCAGCCACTTGGCCACCTGTGTGCCCCGCACACCTGCTCCATCCCACGGGGCCACCCTCCATGCACTGTCCCTGACGGACAGCACCGGTCTCAGAGGAGCAGGAGGCACCATCGAGAGCATCACTGTTTCCAACAGCTTCACAGATGAGGACACAGGTCCCCAGTCTGCGGGGTGGGGGCAGTAAAGGGGTGGCCCCTGAGCGTGGTGGGGCCAGAGGGCTGAGACCCCAGCAGAGGCGCTTGGAGAAGGTGAGGGTTCTTCAGGGCATCTACCCCTGGCTTCACGCCACCAACGCTGGGGTGCTGGCCTGGCCCCGGGGTGGCAGGGCTCCTGAGCATGGGTCACTCAGCCTCTCTGAGTGGCTGCTGCACAAGGACAAGTGTGTGACAGCCCTCCCCGTCCCCACTGTCCCGGCGCACCCCTCCTGCCTCAAGCTGTCCCTCAGCCTGCCCTTGGAGACCCTGTTCAAAGCCACCCCATGAATCCCACCTACAAGAAGGGTCTCCCGTCATGCACTTCCGAGCTGTGTGTCCGTAGGCGAGTTCCCTGACCTTGCGGAGCACCGACGTATGTGTGGAACAGAGAAAGTAAAACCCGTCTCACAGGGTCGCTGCTAGAGTCAGAAGAGCAAGTGAGCGAATAAACCAACAAACGAGAAAACAGAAGGGCCTGGCAGAGTGAGCACGTCAGGGGTTAGCAGTTCCTAGTCTGCACCTGTCACCAGGTGGCATCGGGAGTGGGGGAGGGGGCACGGTGACGGCCAGGTGAGCACCTGCTTGTGAGCACAATGTGCGTGTGCGCCCACAGCACCTATCACAGGTTTGGTGCAGGATAAACGCTTAGTCATGGTTGGCGTAGGGGGGTGGGGGGGAGGGAGCACACGGAGTAGAAAGCTGACTCCCACCAGCCCAAGGGCCCAACGCCAAACTGGTGTCCCAAGGAGAGAAAAGGGCCAGCCATGCGGGCGACTCCAAGGCGCTGGCCTTGCTGGGCTCCTGCTCTCCCCCACCCCCCTCGCTGTCTGTGCCTCGCTGTCTCCCTCTCTCGGTGTCTCTGTCTCCACCTGGTCTCTGGCTGTCTCTTCGGGGTCACTGCCTGTGTCCCCCTCTCTCCATTTCCCTCCCTCTCCTCTGAGGCGTCCTGTGTGCCTGTCTCCCTGTCTCCCACCTCCCTGCTTTGTTCCCCGCCACCAGTCTCCCTCTGGGCCTCCCTCCCCACACTCAGAGAGCAGGGCAGGCCCTCCGGCTGTGGACCACACTTGGTACGACTGTCTTCAGGCTGGTTCTCTTGCCAAAAAGCCCACAAATCAATACCATCCCGCTCTGTGCAGTTCCTGAGGTCAGTCACTGACTCATGACTGATGTCCCAGGAAAGGGAACGCAGCAGCCGAGACGGAACCTAAGGCCCCAGCAGGGGCCGCGTCTCCCAATAGGCGCCCCACGAAGTGTGCTCTGCGGCCCCCACATGGAGCCGAGGAAACCTCCCGCTGCCATTGTTCTCCATAAAGAAAAACCAGTACGGCACCCTGCTGAAGTCTTCGCAACACTAGCTTCTCAATCCCTGTGAGCCCAGGGCGGTGAGCAGTGACAAACGAAGTCAGAGAGGCTGAGTCGCCCAGCCATTCCCGGGCATCACCACGCCCACCAACAAAGTCACGGCTAGGAAAAGCGTCGTGATAAACACCCATTACTGCTCCTCGCCTCCCTGTCAGCATCGGCTACTTGTGTGGCTACCACGGCAAATGCTTATGCATCCTTCAAAGCCCGGTTCAAACGTTCTCTCTCTGCCACTGCCGCCCACCCCAGGAAGGCCCCGCCCACTGTTCCCTCGGCCCTGGAGAGGCTGGGGCACATGCTTGCTTTGCTCCCAACCCACTGGTCTGTGAGTTCCAGGGCACAAGGACACTGTCGTCCTTATCTTTGTCTACCCCGTGCCTCCCACAGCGCCTGGTACATGGAGGGGGCTCAGTGGGCCCCTCGGTTGGAGGCCAGGCGACCACAGTTTGTGAAGAAAGATGGCACCCCCAGTTCTCAGGGGGCTGCATACCCAGGACCAGATGCTCATAAAAACCCTGGGGCACTTGTATAGTAGGCCCCCACCCATAGTCTCTGCGTGGAGCCTGTGCAGAATCCGGAAAGAAGCCAACAGGAGCTTTGAGTAGTTAGGACCCCTGCCCCTGCCTTGATGGTGGGTAGGGGGCAACAGGAAGAACATGCATGAGACACACAGCCGAGAGACCTGGCTTCTTCGCATCCCCATGACTGGGCCTCCCTCCGGCTGCGCAATGAGCCCCGGGAGCCTCAGCTGACTCCTCGGTACCAGGAGGACACGATGCCTCCAAAGCAACTCCGCGAGTGAATTGGCGGTGGGCCCGGGCCTGCCTTAACTGGGCGAGGCCCGCCCCGGTTCCAGCCTAGAATTTCTGGGAAGAGGTCGGAGGTTCTGTTCAAGTGAGGGGCGAAGTGGCCACTTACAGTTTAAGGGGAGAACAAAGGCGCTGGGAGGCTCCCAAGAGGCCTCAACTGCCTGGCAGGTAGGGGCACTCAGAAAACATTTGTGGAATGCGGAGGGAGTGGCGAGCCCGAGGCTGCAGGGCTGGACTGTGAGCAGCTGCGTCAGGGGGAGCCCGCGGAGGAACGACTGAGCAGGGGGTTGCACGATGTTGGGACGTGCCGATGCTGTCAGGGGAGGAATGCAAACCCAGAGCAGAGATCAGGTCACAAAACTACAGTGCAAGGGACCCGAGCACTGTGTGGGGGGCACTCAGAACAAAAACTTTTACAAAGAGTCCCTTTTCCACCTGGGTTTCAGCAGTCACATCTAGACCAGGAGTTGGCAGACTTCTGTAAAGGGCCAGAGAGGAAATATTCTGGGCTCGGTGGGCCACAGGGTCTCTGTCCCCACTCCTCCACTCTGCCTGCCAAGTAAGAGCCACCAAAGGCAATGGCGTACAGGATGAGCAAAACACGGCTATTCCAATAAAACTATTTGCAAAACAAGCAAGGGGCTGGGTGTGGCCCCTGGGCCCCTGGTTCTAGACGGTTCCGGTAAATGTCTAGCAGGTGATGATGAACCCACACCTCTCTGCCTTCAGACCCAATTTAGAGCACCCTAGACACCCATCCTCCCATTTTCCTAAACTCTCACCCTCCGTTCTCCTATTCCTGCTGCATTTGTACGTCCACCCCAGAAGGTGGACCTACCTGGAGAGCTGACCATCTCTACCCTGGCCTCCCTGACCCCCAAGAGCCAGGGCACTAGGAACCAGCGTCCAGGCCCAAGGGCCCCTGCACACCCCTGCTGGGACCAATGCAACAAAAAGAAGAATAATGACAATGGGGGGGGTAGTTCAGAGGGCAGTCTTTGCTTCTGAAAGGACACTTTTCCTTATCACTTTTGCTGTGAAAAGGTCCCTTCTATTATAAAAGAATACAAATAGTGATGAGAATGTCTTACCACCTTACTGGGCAAAGTATAAAGTTTGCAACCCTATATTCATCCTAATTTTTTAAAATTTTAATCAGCCTGGCTGGTGTAGCTCAGTGGATTGAGCGCGGGCCTGCAAACCAGATGATCGCGGTTCGATTCCCAGTCAGGGCACATGCCTGGGTTGCAGGCCAGTTCCCAGCAGGGGCCAGTTCCCAGCAGGGGATGCCCGAGAAGCAACCATACATTGATGTTTCTCTTCCTCTCTCCTTCCCTTCCCCTCTAAAGATAAATAAAATATTTTAAAAAAATAAAATAAAATAAAATTTTAATCAGTTCACAGAATCCTGACATCTAGGAGCCACTGCCCCCTCCTTGGGTCCTAGAAAATGACATTCCCTCGGGCTGCCCCAATCTCCCACATAAAACAGAGGTGTGACACCCCCAGAACCCCCTGCCAGCTGAGCTGACCACAGCCTCGGAAGACCGTGGAGAAGGGGAGCAGGTGCCAGGGACCTCTTCGCCATGGGACCCACCTGACCCCGCAGTCCTACACCCCACAGGACTTGGTTGGTCCTCAAACACACCTTGGAGACCAGCAGGGCAGAAATATGTCCCATCTGGCAGATGAGGACACCGAGGTGTGGAAAGGCAAAATGACCTTTCTAAGGTCCCCCAGCAAACTCAACAGCAAGGCAGAGAAGCACACCGTCACTGACGGCCACCGCCCAGGGCACGGGGCCACCTCTGCACTCAGCCAACCACCCTCTCTGCAGAACAAACACCATTCTCAGAAAGAGTTCTCCTTTTCAGCGACCCGTCCAAACCAAGCAGCAGCAAGTGCGCAACCAGGTCGGAATGTTTGTGTGTTTTTAACGCACCCAAGGACGTTTACTGGTTTGAGAGAGAGAGGAAGAGAGACAGAAAGAGAAACATTGATGTGATGCCAACTGGAGATTGAACCCGCAACCCTGGTACGTGCCCTGACTGGGAATCAAACCTGTAACCTTTTGGTGTACCAGACGACACTCCAACCAACCAAGCCACACCAGCCAGGGCCAGCACATATATTTTTTTAATGTCAAGAATGGTCTGTGCCTTGGAGGAGATGACTCGCTGGTCAGAAAGCCTGGAAGATTCTTTCCATTCTGCTACAGGGTGTGCAGAAGGCCAGGCAGTCCCCACTCTGGGCTGGAAGCCTAGGCAGAGCTGGGGGCACAGGCCCCAGGCTCCGTCCCTACACCCTTGGGGAGGCCAGAGGTGGGTTCTCCTGGCTCTCCTGACCCCAGGGCGACGAGACCACTCCCAGACGTCCCCAGAGAGCTACGGAGGAAGGGACAGGCCTGGGTCTTGCCCCAGCATGCATGCCCTATGCCAATGGCACCACTGACGGAGGATGAAGCCAATTACATGAATCCACTAGGGAATCAGCCCATTAAGATGGAGAAGGAGATCGAGACTGAAGTGGGAAAGTTTTAGTGACGTGTGCATGGGGGTCGAGGGGTGTTCTACATCCTCAGAAGGAGTTTATAAGACAGCAGCTTTATGGAGCCATAACTCACGTTCCACACGACACGCAGCCCCACAGTGTAGGACGCAACGGCTGCAGATGGCTGTGCGGCCACCACCGAGACCCACCCGAGAACGTCTTCATCTCCCCCAAGAGAAGCCCCGAACCTATTAGTAGCCACTCCCCACCCCCCGAGCCCCGGCCCCAGAGTCTACCTTCTGTCCCTGCAGATCCGCCGTTCTGGGCGCTTCATACAAACGCAATCCCACAACATGTGGTCTTCCGTGACTCACTCTGTTCACTCAGCACGTTGGTTTTAAGCTGCATCCGTGTTGCAGCACGTGCCAGTCTTCATTCGGTTTTACGACCAGATATTCCGTGGATGTGCTACTTTCCTAATGGACATTCGGGTTATTCCTACATTTATGGGCACGGTTTCATGTGTCCAGAAGGTTTCGTTTCTGTTGGGTGTATCAGATGGGTTAAACTCTCTGTTTAACCACGTGAGAAACCACCAGACTGTTTCCCAAAGCAGCTGCACCATCTCCATTCCCACAGTATGTGAGGGGTCCAAACATCCAAATCCTTGTCAACACTTGTATTTATCTGACTTTTTTTGCCTCTCAAAATCTCAGTGGAAAGTGGTATTTTATTGTGGCTTTGCTTTGCATTTCACTGACGACTAATGATGTTAAGCATCATTTCATGTGTTTATTTGGCCCCTCGTATATCTTCTTTGGAGAAGTGCCTGTTCAAGGCCTTTGCCCATTTTAAATTAGTTTGTCTTTTATTATTGAGTTATCAGAGTTCTTTCTATAGTCTAGAATATATATGACTTGCAAGCATTTTGTTCCATTTTGTGGGTTGTCTTCTCACTTTCTTAAGAGCATCCTTTGAAGCATAAAGTTTCTAATATTGATGAAGTCCAATTTAACTATTTTTTTATTTTGGTCATTTAGGCTTTTGGTATTATAGTTAAGAAACAATCGCCTTAATTCAACAGACCTATGCCTGTTTTTCTTCTAAGAATGTTATAGTTTTGGCTCTTACATTTAGGTCTTTGATCCACTTCAAGTTTATACGTATAAAGGCTACGAGGCAGGGGTCCAGATTTGTTCTTTTGCGCATGGCTGTCCGGTTGTACCAGCTCTGTCTGCTGTGAAGACTGCCCTTTCCCCACTGAACTACTTGTCCCTTTACAATCAGCTGACTGTGAGTGCGAGGGTTCGCTGCTGGATGTCCAATTCATCTCCATTGGTCCGTATGTCTGTCCTTGTGCCAGCACCACGCTGTCTCGATCACTGTTGCTTTGTATTAAGTTTTGATCTTAGGAAGTGTGAACCCTCCTCCTACTTGGTTCCTTTTCAACACTGTTTTGGCTCTTCTGGGTCCCCTGAGTTTCACACGATTTTTCAAATCAGCTTGTCAATTTCTGCAGAGAATCCAGCTGGGATTTTCATAGGGGGCTGAATTGAATCTGCTGATTGATCTGGGAGCAACGCCATCTTGACAACACGTAGCTTTCTAATCCATGAACACAGGATGCCTTTATATCACTTAGGTCTTCATTCCTTTCAAAATATTTTGTTGTTTTCAGAGCGTAAGTCTTGCACTCCTTCTGTCAAATTTATTCCTAAGCATTTCTATTCTCTTTGGTGCACTTATAAATGGAATTATTGTCTGAGTTTATCTTTCACATTGTTCATTGCAAGTGTTTAAAAATTCAACTAATTTTTTCTGTATTGGTCTCACACTCTACAACCCTGCTGAACTCATTTATAAGCTCTCTTGGTTTTTTTCAGTGGATTCTTTAGGATTTTCTATACACAGAATCATCTTATCTGCTAAGAGTTTACTTCTTTATGTGCCCATCTAGATGTCTTTTATTTCTTTTTCTTGCCTGATCACTGGGGCTAGCACCTCCAGGACAACGCTGAACAGAAGTGGAAACAGTGGACATCCTTGTCTCATTTCTGATGTTAGAGAGAACGCTTTCAGTCTTTCACTGTTAAGTATCGTGTCAGCTGCTGTATGTTTAAGTTTAAAAACTTCAGCTTGGAATTGATAACATGATGAGATCTCTCCAAGCAGTTTAGGGAGGGAAAGCACACAAAATGTTCTGCACATAAACAGGAATGCAGATAGGAAACACACACAAATGAAGCCTCCTCGACAGCCTGTCCTGAACTGCCCCTGGACCATGGGATACACTGGGCCCCCTCAAGACCCTCCAGGCTGTTGGGGAGAGCAGCTCTCTGAGCTCAGCAAGACTCGGGCGTGCTTTTCATCAAACCGACGTACACCATTGTACTTGCGTAAGTACATCACGCAGTTACATGACACATAAACCACTGGGACAGAGGTTAGAAAGGAACTGTTTTTATGAAGCAAGAGTTCAGTGCTTGGGGACGACCACTGGCAAGTCGGGCATGGACCAAATAACTGCACAATATTACGGACGTAGAGAAACCAGCACGGACTGGGCACCCAGTTCCTGCTCACTGATGGGAACAGAGACCGAGACTCGCAGAGAACACGTTAAAGGGTGACGCAAGAAAGATGGTGTGTGGACACTGCCTGGCGGACCGGCGCTCCAAGCAAGGTCTCGGCCCTACGTCAGGAGCTGGGGGAATGAATGCATGTTTTATGTTCACGCAAAATGTTCTATATAAAAATAAAATGCTCAACGTCTATCTGTCTTGTTTTTTTGTGATCTTCTCTATTTCTTTTCCTTTTTTAATTTCATAGTTGTTCAAGTACAGTTGTCTGCCTTGCCCACCCCCCCGCCCACCATGGCTCCCCAATCCTCTCTTAATAACCTTTTCCAGTGGCGAATCTCTCCACCAGGGCTGAGGGTGCCGGATAGGGGCTTTTTCTGCATATAACTGGCAGGTACGACATGATGCCATTTTTCCTAGAAGGCTACCATTTGGTATTTCGAGAAGTTCTAATGCGGAGGCACCATTTTTATAGTAGAGAAGATGCGTGATAAAATTCCTTTTTAAGATTCAGATTCCGTTTCTTCCCGCTAACAACAGGAAGAAGCTCATAAAAACTGCCCTGCACTGGCCAGTGCGGTCCCCACTGAGCCGGGCAAGTGCCCCCAGGCCACAGAGGTGGGTGAGGAGGCAACACGGACGGGGAACAACACACACCATCTGCCGCATCGGGACGCCCGGACTCCGGTGGACGGCTGCTTTCCCCTGAGGGCTAAGAAACACTGCCACAGATTCCTTAGCTCGGGTGAAACTATGACCGGCCCTCCCCGCGCTCTGTGGCACGGTTCCAAAGGCAGGCTCGCCTCTAGAAATCAGGCCGGGCCGCTGGACCAGACAGGCACTCAACAGCGCACCGCGCAGACCTGGAGTCCTGGGAGAAGGCCAGGACTCGGGGTGTTTTGAAATAAACACACAGCTGCTGCCCTGACCGACGCAGACTGAGAGGGTTAAGAGGTCTGTCTCTCTGCACCGAAGTCCCTCCATCTCTGGCCTGGCTGCTGCGCCCCCTCACCTCTGGGGTTCACAGCAGGTAGTAATGGTGCACAGAACGAGGATAACCGAGCGCTGGGGCTTCTGACGGGGCGGAGGCCGAGGCTCAGTCCTCCGGTTACATCCCTCCCCCAGCACATTCCCATCGTCACATTTTTGTCTGAAATACAGTTTGCTAAGCCAGGGTCCTGTCAGACCCAGTGAGGACACAGAAGTCAGGGATGAGGAGGGGAAGGCAAGAGGACACAGCATTGCTTCGGCCGGGCACACGACGGAGACCTCGGGAACCCCCAAATGAACACCAGATGGGAATAAACACCTCGGCACCACGGAAAGAGACAGTAATCAATGTGCACTCCAACCTGTAGGGGAACCGGGGCCGGGTGGAAGGTCCCAGAGTATAGGGGCTGGGCTTGCAGGAAGGGAAGGCTATTTGGGACTAACACCCTGTCCCCAGTGAGGTCCTGGAACCCCAGGGTGGCCAGGGGCACTCCCAGCGAGGGGTGGTAGGTGGGGCCATTTGAAAGCTGTTTTCCAGCCCAGCCCCACCCTCTGCCTCTGTCCCACCTAAGGGCGGGTGCACACAGTTTGCCCCTAACCTGAGATCACAGTGGCCCAGCCATCACCAGCTCTGGAGGGAGACTTCCTTGGGCGTCCTGTCCCCACCCAGCATGGTCCCAACCCGGCTGAGCCTGGAACGAAGGAGGAGCCCAGGGAGCGAGAAGACCAAACCAGCGACCACTTGAGCAAGTCCTTCTAAATAGCAGGGGCCACCGCAGGGACCCCAGAGCCCCAGTGGTTGGACACACGCCCCTCCCTGAGGCTGGCCTTCACATCCAGTAAACAATGGCTTCGGCCCGGCCAGCGCCCGGGGCAGGAGTTCTGGAGGCTGCTGAAGTGAATTCCAGTAATGCACACTCGGCCTTATCTGCGAACACTCTGTGCCTTTGAGGCTGAAAACACTTTGCAGGCTCCACGAGCAGATAAAAATCCCTTAGAAACCAGTCTGGGCGGGAGAGGGGGGCGGAGGGGGTGTGGCGAGGGAGAGGAACAAAGGTTTAACATGGAATGTTGGCCGTCCTCAGAATGGTCCTCAGAATGGTCGGACGCTTGGAGAGGCGGGGGAGGGGAAGGCCAGCCCCTGCAAACGTGCTGCTGCGGGGGAGTTGGGGAGCACAAGAGACAGGGGAGCGAGAGGGGAGGGGGGCGCAGTGCGGGGAAGGCAGCACACGTAAGTTCCGCTCGATGGCAAGGATGCCGAACACCGGGCCCAGTCAGTACAAACACGCACGCCCACCGTCAGGTGGGTCCCTGGGTCTCAGCTACCTGCCCAGTTACCCCAGTGGGGGACACTCTATCCTGGTCATTCACACCCACTGGCTCAGACCTAAGACACTAACACCTCCAAGGGTATCTGGAGGTTTGTTTTGCTCAACTGTCTCTAGAAAACAGAACTGGCTCCGATTCAAAACGGAAAAAAAGCCACAAGGAGTGCAGTGCGGTGGGGGTGGCAGGGACAAAGCTTTGGGGATGAGGGAGCAGTTCCTCCCAGATGCCAAAGGCAGGTCCTGAGCAAGGTGTGCAGGGTGTGGTAGGGCTGAGGACAACTCCAAGGGTCCCCTCCCACCTCCAGGCAGCCACAGGATGAGGGCTCCTCTGCCCCGTCCCAGAGCTTCCTGGCCTGGCCACCATGCCCGCCCCCTGGTCTGGGCACAGCTCAGAGAGACCCCTGAGGAGGCCAGCCACGTCCCCCCACGTCCCCTGCACCCACCTTGCCTCTGGGAGAAGGGCACTAAGAGAACTGAGCTGGTGCCCTGCCCAGGGGGCTGTTGCCCCTGCTCCAACTGTGGGAGGTCTCAGGACCCCACATGTGTACACACGTGCACACACACTCCCCCTTCGGACACACACAGAGACGTGGCGCAGGCTCACACCCCATTTACGCCCACATCTCTCCTCGTGGTTGGGCACACAGGCCATCTGTGCGCTCAGGCTTCCGAAATGCAGCCGCATGTTCCCGGGGGCTGCCCCGGGGGCAGGGAGGACCGCAGGATTAGGAATCTGTGTTCTAGTCCCCTTCTACTTTCTACATGTTCTACGGTGAGTGTGCATGTAGCAGAAAAAGTTCAAGTACACAGTGTTTTAAAGTCCAAGACAAGTCAGCAGAGACACACATACGAACCTCATTTGATTCACGGAGCAGCGCTGAGCACTAGGGCCTCCAGGTCACAAAGGAACAAACCAAGGACAGAGACGACAGAGCTGCCCGAGGTCACCAGCTAGGTGTGCCCCAAGCCCAGAGCACAGTATCTTCACTCCTGAGAAAGGCTTCTCTGATGTTTCCCAGAGAGAGAGAGAGAGAGAGAGAAGAAAGGACAGGAGAGGGTGGGAGCCGCGTAGGCGCAGCACGCAAGAAGCCTGTCTCACTCATTTGGTTATAAAATATTTCTGAGCCACCAGATGGCCCAATAGCGGCCGCAGATGCCCTGATAGCTTTTCTTAATTTCTTTGCACAGGGCTCCATTTCACGGACCTGTCGGGTGATATCCAAGACGCTATTCGGCAGCTCCATAAAGACAGTAACTGTACAATTTAAGAAATGCCATNCAGAGACGACAGAGCTGCCCGAGGTCACCAGCTAGGTGTGCCCCAAGCCCAGAGCACAGTATCTTCACTCCTGAGAAAGGCTTCTCTGATGTTTCCCAGAGAGAGAGAGAGAGAGAGAGAGGAGAAGAAAGGACAGGAGAGGGTGGGAGCCGCGTATGCGCAGCACGCAAGAAGCCTGTCTCACTCATTTGGTTATAAAATATTTCTGAGCCACCAGATGGCCCGATAGCGGCCGCAGATGCCCTGATAGCTTTTCTTAATTTCTTTGCACAGGGCTCCATTTCACGGACCTGTCGGGTGATATCCAAGACGCTATTCGGCAGTTCCATAAAGACAGTAACTGTACAATTTAAGAAATGCCATACCAGGCGTCCGCTCAACAGATGTGCGTGTATTCACGCTTCCCAGATGAGCAGGCCTCAGGCTAATCCCCAGGCACCGGGGGAGCCGCGGGGGCCCTGGCCAGCAGCCTCCCAGGCCCCTTCCCAGCGGGCCACCTGCCCAGGAACCCGGGCTCTGTTATATAATTAATCCCTGGCTCAGCGGCACGGCGCTCCCTCACAGACTCACCCAGGGACCGCGGTGCAGAGAGCCATCATCAAAGACCGTGTCTGCCTGGTCCTGCAAGATCAAAGCCGCGGGGTTGATGAGTTCACTGTGGCACTCGGTCTTCTGCATGGCTCGTTCTGCCTTTTCAGGTTTTGTTTAGCCTTTAATAAGGGACCCTTCACACCAGGTCATCCACCGCTGGATAACCAGGTTCCACGGCAACAACACATCAGGCTCTGCGCGCAGTAGCTCAGCACAGCCCTCCACTCCAGGCTGGGTCTGCACTTCGGAGACCTGGTGCACAGACGTTCTCCGTAACCACAGGGCTTCCTGGACGCCCAGGACAATCTGGCGAAGGCTCGCTCTGGAATTAGTTGCTTAGGAAGAGTGCGGCCATGGGCCAGTCGCCCAGCCAGCCTTGAAAAGGCAGAGACACGCTCTTCTGTCTTCTCTGGTTGCTCCTCTGGCCTCTTACCACCTACCCCCCCACCCCCCGCAACAAGAGGACAGCAGACAGACCTGACATGCCACCGGTGGCCAATCTAAAGGCCGCTCTGCAAGGACGAGCTGTTTCTGGCCTCGAACTTAGTATTAGTCAGTTCCAGCCAGACCTCTCCGAGACAGCAGGGCCCACGCTCCACACAAGGTCTGCAGTCCGAGGCAGGTAGCCACAGCTCACAAACCCGTCCACCAGAGGCCCCAGCCAAAGCCACTCCTCACCTGAAAAATGCTTCAAAAACTTCCAAAGTCAGAAGTGGAAGACAGGACAACCCTGAGAGCAGGAGAAATAGCTTACGTGGAAGTAAGCTATTTCTTGCTCTGCAGGCAGAGCTAGGCTGGCTCACCATCCAAACACCCGGGCAAAAGTCCATCACACACTAGTATGAATTACCACCAGGCCAATTCACCTTGCACAGAGAAGAGCCAGCACTCCCAGAATGGCCTTCTTAGCGGTGGGGCTGGGGACACGGGGATGAGTAAGGACTGCAGTGTGTTTCAGGGGGTGGGACAGGCCTCCACGGCACTGGAATAGGCGCCTTAGGAAACAGCAGCCTGGCAGAATGGGCACACTAGGGAAGGGGGCATGAAGAGGAATGAAAAGGGGCAAACGTTTCCCTCGTCCTAAAACTCCACGGCCCTCACCCCCACACAGAGGCAGGTGGAAGGAGGGAGCAGGAACCTGGTCCTCCTCCCCTCTCCTGTCCCACACGGGGCCCTGACCAGGAGCCGACTGTCTTAAAGCTCACGCTGCTGCTATTTGGCTCAGCCATGGCCAGGCTTGAGCATCAACCTGCCCATAAGTGGGACAGGCAATGTGGGTGGGGAAGATGCAAAGGGCCACTTACGCACCACGGCCTTGGATTCAGGCCACGGGACAGAAAGACCAAGACTCCTCAGAGGCCAGGCTAGAACATTCCGGCCAGCCTCTGGGGGATGGTGGCCCAGCCCAGGAACATGCTGTGCCTCCCCTGGCCTGGTGACAGGGAAACGAAACTCAGCTAGAGAGAATGAGAGCCACAGGCAGGAGCTCAGCACATGGCTGAAACAGCTGGCTCTTTACAGCCCAGAGGCCTTAGCACGTGCTGTTCCTTATGCCTGGAATGCATAAGGAATGTCCCCCCCATGCAGAGAGCCTAGCGCCCCTGAAAGTCCGGGCAAGTGCCCCTCCTGGGCTGGGGAAGTTGCTCCCCCCTGGAACTGCCTGGGAGCCTGTCCCATGGGCTTTGGCTTTTAGGATGGTCTGCTTCCACCCAGCTGTGGGCCAGCAACTGCAGCTTACCAACTCCCAGGACCCCGAGATGTCTGGCTGTGCACACCGGAGGCAGGGCTGGGTGTTCCAGAGGCACCTTCCGGGGGACTCAGCGTGCACCCTGGAACGAACAGGCACAGGGACACGCCCCCGCGCTCACCTGGGGGAGTCACAGACTCCTCACCGGCAATACAAGTTCCTTCTGAGATCATACAAACCACCCCCCACCTAAATGCAACAGACAGCGCAACTTTGGAGTGAAGGCCCCTTAAACCCCAAGCTTCTGGATCTTTTCCAAATACTAACTTTCCCTGGGGACATCCCCGGTGGAGCCTTTAGGGCCTCGGCCTCCTTCAGGAAGTGCTGGGCCGGGCCAGCCTCGGCCCTACATGCCTCTCCCAGCCCCTCCGCCATTCCCACAGAGCAAAGCCTGCAGCTTCCACCCAGGGTCCTGAAGTCTTCCGGCACCTTCCATGTGTCTAGGACAGAGTTTCAGTCCCCACAAGCCCCCACCCACGGGCACAGCAGAGAAGGCCCGAGAGCAGGCCTGGACGCGAGTCTTCGGCACAAATTCCATCATAAATCCGGACCCTCGGGGAGTTAAACTAGGCTTTAGGAAAAACTGCCCAGTCAGCCGGGTTAAAGCAAGACAGTGGAGAACCCACCTCGGGCACACAGGGGGCTCAGTGGAGTGGGCCTCCAATGAACTGTAGTGGCAAATTATTACACATCCAATGCGGTATCTAGAACCTGTAACAGATGTTGCAAGGGGGGGGGGAGGTGGAAGGACTAAGCCCAGAGAAGAGAAGTTCGAGGGCTACTTTAATGAAATCCTCAGGATTATAAAAGCTCCGTCTTGGCCAGAGGCAAACGGACAGGCCAGGGCGGTAGGTAGGCGGAGGGAGTAAAGGGCTCCGGCCCCAGAGGTGGCTGGAGAGCAGGGCCGTGCACACGCTCAGCCGCAAAGGTGCTTCAAGGTCAGACTGAGTCTCAAAGGAGCCTCCCCTGGCACCTGAAGTGAAGCTCCGGGGCCTGGAGTCAGGGCCCAGCGCTGCTGCTGACAGGGCTGGTGTGGCCGCAAGCCCAGTCCCCAGGGGACGACCGGGTGCCACTGCCCCTGCACAGGCGTTCCCAGGCCCCCGTCCCCTCCTCCACTATTGTCAGTGACGTTCTGCGTCACCCAACGTTAAAGACACATGAACAGAATGTGTCCCTGCCGATCCTGGCAACACATCATCCTCACCGAGACTGGGCGAGGTTCTAGCCACAGGCCCCGCGGCAGAACAGCTGTGCCTCACGGGCGGGGTCCAGAAAGCCACGAAGGAAGCGCTGCCAGCCTTCCCGGGCACGTGAGGAAACTGGGCTCCGAGAGGTTAAACCACTTCCTCAAAGCCACACATCTGTTGGGGGGCCACATTTCACCTGCAGGCCTATGTGTCACTTCTGCTCGGGGCGGGGGGAGAAAGCAATGCAGGTGCACGCACCCCCACGTTTGATCCCTGAAGAGTTCGAAGGTCACAGTGCGAGAACAAGGCCCGTGGTGTCCCATGCCCACACTTTTACCAGACCAACACGACTGAGTGAAAGAACACCATCTCGGCACCATGAAGCCCACCAGGAATGCACCCGAGTTCTAATTTCTCCACATCGTCAGCACTTGTCACTGTCCACGTCTTTGATCCTGGCCCCCGCCCCCGCCGTGGGTGGGGAGCACCCACATACAGTGGGTCCTTATTCATAGCTCACACCATCCTTCTGTGAAAGCTCCTGGGCCCCTCACAGCCTTTCTCAGACGAGTGGGCTGCAGGCACAGAGGAAATGGAGAACCTGACTAAAGTGGACAGGATGTCACCTCACCCGCCAGGAAACCAAAAGTGCAAGGTACTGGTCCTGGCTCAAATTCTCCTCTGGCCCAGAGATGGACCAGCTGCTGGGAGGTCTTCGAGGAACTGAGGAAGGGGCCATGTCCTTGCACTTGGCCTGTGGTGAGGTTCACAGACTTGAGCCCTTATACAAAGGTCCCTCTAGCCAGTCTCCTAGGTCTCCAGTGCTCCTCCTCTAAGAAAAAGTCTCAGTCGTCAAGAGACCATCCCACCTCTTCAGGCCTGTCCTGCCTGCTAATGGGATTAGCAAGGCTCCCTTAACTCTTCCTAAAAATAGCACACACACCCCCCCCACCAAAGGATGGTCAGTGACACCTTAATACAGATTGAGCAGCTGCAGCCGTGGCCGGCTTGTCCCCAGGAACCCGGACGGGACCTTCCTGAGCACGGACTGACCAGTACTGGACACAACTGGACATGCACCAGGAAGGACATCTGAGTCACAACTTCCAAAGGCCCGATGGCAGAGAAAGAGCCCGGGAGCCAGGGCCTCTCCTCCCCCCAGATGGAGTGCAGCCTGAGCAAGTTCCTCAGCCTCTCTGAGCCTCGGGCCCCCATCTGTACACCCGCGAAGGACACCTGCAACAACACCAAACCTCACGAGGCGGCGGGAGAAGAAAATAGAACATGAAAACGATCCGAGAATGACCAAGCTAGAGAAGTTCTTACAGGCTTGGGGGGCAGGGGGTGCCGTGGAGTGTTTCACGGTGACAGTATTTTTGTCCTTTAGAAATAGTCATCAGGAGTAATATTTAGGCACAACTTCATACTAAACAGCAAGATCTT
Organism: Sturnira hondurensis; assembly: GCF_014824575.4. Lineage (NCBI taxonomy): Eukaryota > Metazoa > Chordata > Mammalia > Chiroptera > Phyllostomidae > Sturnira > Sturnira hondurensis. The sequence continues at coordinate 58,043,453 of NW_028079044.1, read as the reverse complement.
ACAAGTGTACAGATTCCTAACCTATCAGCAATTCTAAGAATTTGTCCTGAAGCACAATCACACAGATTAGGAGGGGAGGAGGGTAGGAGAATGTTCACAAACTACAGGACTCAAAATTTTCCCTGTCCCTGGGGCTGGAGATGCCTCACACCACCCTGAGGGCAGACCAGGCCACAGGTCTGCTTGAGCCAATGACATTTGAGGGGACCGATGAAGGTCCCCTCAGAGGGGACTTTGCCACCGAGCTGAAGCAGAAAGAACCATATATTGTTCTGCCACCGTTTCTCTTTCTGCCAGGAGACCAGTTGTGTCACCAGGGCTGCCGTCAGCCTGGATCCCAGAGGGACAAGGGGCTAGAGCAGGGTCACAGCAGTCAATGGTCAGGTGGCTGGAGTGAGAAAGAAACCACGAAGGACATTGCAAACCACGAAGGTCTGGGGCGGTGACGCTGGTGACTGCAGTGGAACGTAGCTGACTGATATGAAGCCTAATGCAAACCTCCATTCCTCCTAATGCAAACCTGCTAACAACCTAGACAGTCAGCTACATAAATCACCTACATGTATATATGTATACACCCACATACATATAACTGTATGTGATACATTATAATACATACAGATATATATGCATCTACAATAAAACGATGTATACATCGTTTAGAAAATATTCTCAATATGCTGTTAACTTTAAAAGGCAGAGCGTAAAATAGTATTGCTGACAAAGGATTAGTCTCTGGAATATTTTTTTAAATCTATAAATCAGTAAGAAAAAGATAATTTACGCCCCCCCGCCCCCACCATGGGTAAAGGAAATGAACTTGCAATTCACAGTGGAGGAAACCAGAAGACAACAGACACTGACAAAGTGTTTAATCTGGCTAGAACTCAGGAAAGGGCAAATTGAAACAATCACGAGATACTATTTTTGAAAAGTATTTTATTTATTTATCTTTAGAGAGAGGAAGGGAAGGAGAGAGGGAGAGAAATATCAATGTGTGGTTGCCTCTCGTGCATCCCCTGCAGGGAACCGGCCTGCACCCCAGGCATGTGCCCTGACTGGGAATTGAATCGTGATCTTCTGGTTCGCAGGCCCGCGCTCAATCCACTGAGCTACACCAGCCAGGGCATGAGATACTATTTTACACTCATCAAATAAATGAGGTAAAATGGCAACGTCTGACCTGTAAGTGCTGCACAGCCGTGGGGCAAAGGAACTGCTTCGTCCTTGCAGCAGGGAGCACAAACTCGGAGATCAACCCAACGGGGCGTGGGCGTGAGCGGATCCCAGGATGCAGCGGTGCCTCTGCTAGATCGGCAGGACGTCCAAGGGACTCTCCGGGTGCGCTCGTGCTGGCTGTCTACAGCCGAGTGAACTCGGCAGTGTGGGGCAGCCAACATCATTATCTCACAGGTCCTCTGGTTCCAGCATCTAGGTGCAGCTCAGCGGGTGTCCCTGGCTCAGGGCTTCTCATGGGGTCCCAGTTGGGCTGTGGTCTCATCTGAAGGCTCGGCTGGGAAGGGTGCGGGCATCTGCCCCCAAACTCACTCACGGCATTGTTGGCAGCCTCCCTGTGGGGCCGCCTGACCACATGGCAGCTGGCTTCCTCTGGGGCAAGTGACCAGAGAGGCAGCGAGAAAGCACCCAAGATGGAGCCACAGCCTTTTCATAACCTGCTGCGAAGGTGATGGCCCCTCCATCTGCTGTTTCCGTCTCGCCGAAAAATGGAAAACACTGGCTGCACATAACTCAGGAGATGAAGAAACGGCGGCTCACTGATATGACAGAACTCCACACAGCAGCTCACACAGGAGAGAAAACAGGACCCGGGCCCCTGTCTGGGGACCCACATGGTCAAGCTCACACACCATGTGGCACGGGCTGTCACGGGCAGACCACGAAACGACAGGAGCAGCGAGCGCAACTATAACCGATGCGCACGTCTAACACGTGAAGACGAATGTTCCGTTTCGGGCCATGTGCACGGGTGGTAAGAACACCACACGCATGGACAGAATCCCTGCTCCCGGGGCGGGGGGCTCCCCGGGGAGGCAGAAAGCAGAGAGGGGGACAGGCGGGACTTTGCCTGGCTCCGTCCTGCGTACAGGTCTTTATGAACAATCGATCCTTAATGGAAATGTGATCTTATTGTTGCTAAGTAGCCACATTCTCACCTCATGCATCTGCAGGGCATCTTGAAAGTGTGCACATGGAGACAGTCTTTTGTCCCTCTGCAGACCGAAGCTGTCCGTGAGGACACTGTGTCTGCCCGCCTCTGTGTCTGGCCTGCACGGACCCCTTTGTGTGGACAGAAGTGAGTCCTCAGGGGCTATATGGGGGGATTGGGGGGGGGCATTTGTTCTTCTTTGCTTTCCTCTATTTTCCAATCTTACTGAAGTGATGCAGAATTCTTGCTTAAAAAAAAAAGAATTTCTTCGAAAATTAAGTCAAGCTCAAAAGCAAACCAGTTGAACACCAGGGAAGGTGCAGGGAGAGAGAAAAACACCTGCCTCCTGCAGCAACAAGACCAGAAGCTCCGGTCACTCTGGGAGATGCCCCTGCCCCTGTGTGGCCAGGTGGAGGAGCCCCAGCCAGGGCCCTGGGGAGCGACCTGGGAGGCTGCAGCCAGCCCCACTCCCCGGAGGGACAGGCTTCCCGCCGCCTGAGCTGCAGGAAGGAGGCTGCTGAGACCAGGTGCTGCCTCCCTTGACCTGCAACTCAGGCGAACTTTCCCCGGAGGGCTCGCCAAGAGCGCAGTCGGAAGGACCACGGAGGCTCCCACAGCGAAGGCGAGAGCTTCTACCATGAACTGTGACCAGGTGACCGTGAGCATGCTCTAGGCTGCTCTCTGCCGCCCAAGTGAGACCACAGCTCCTGTCCCAGGAGAACACAGAAACTGTAAAGAGGAGTGTCTTTGCCCACGGCCATGATGCCCACCCCAGGGTGACCCTGCTCATACCGGGAGGGGCCTCTGTACCCACATGTCCAGTTATCCCTTGGCCCTCCCACAGAGCCCTGATGTCCCCGAGGCCTAGACCTCGGCCTCGCTCCCAGCTTCAGCCTGCCCAGCCCGGTCAGTTTAGTGAGAACCCCCCTTGCCCTGACGTCTGATCCCCCTGAATACTGAATACCGGATCCCGTCCCCTCCCCTACCCCCAGTTCGGAAGTCCTGGACTTGCCTTCAGCATCCAGGTCAGACAGGTTCAGCCCCGCCCCTGACCTTGCTGGCTTTCTTAGTGCCGTATTTTGCCATGTATAATGCACAGTTTTACCCTCATTTTTGAGGGAAAAATAAGGATGAGCATTATATATGGATAGTACCTGAAACATTCTGTATCTATTCTGGTAATAGATACAGTTTTGTAATTATCTGTTACATACAATTTCTTGTACCATCATTCGTTCAAAAATAAATGCTAAAATTCCTTTATAACACACAAAAACCCAAATATCTAAACATAAATAATTGAATTTAAAAATTAAAATGGAAGATTTTTCCCCCATGAAAGTTTGAGCCAAAAATGTGGGTGCACCTTACACACAGCAAAATGAGGCACCTTCCCACCCACTGACCCCTTCATTCAGCGCCTCGGCTGTGCCCTTGACCTTGCTGTGCTCTCCCGCCTGTCCCAGTGGTCCTGAGGGAAGTCTCGCCACCACTGAACCAGTACAAGGATCACTGTGCTTTAACAGCCCGACGCCCGGGGAGGGGTCCAGGCCCCGCTGTGCCTGGGCCCCACCCACCCAGGCATCGAGGCAGGAGCAGCCTGAGGAAGGGGCCGGAAATCAAGAGAAACCTTGGGTGGTGGAGGTGGGATGGGGCTGGGGGAAGGGGGCGGCTGTCAGAGAACAGCAACTGCAGGGCAGATGGGGCTTCAACGTGCTTTTAAACACAGGCCAGAGAACACGATGAAGCCTGCGCTCTGGCAGCGAAGCCTGGAATGGAAGGAGAGGGTAACCCCTCGGGAGAGGAGAGAAGCAGCGAAAAGGAGGCCAGCTGGAGGATGCGTGGGAAGAGCAGGAGGTGACCGGGCAGGTCACTTCCCCGGAACCGCCCTTGTCGTCCTTTTCAGAAGTGGGGGAAGAATAGGGGGTGAGATAAGGAGCCAGGCTCTGGCTGTTCAGAGAACCAAGGAAAATCCATAAGCCACAGCCTGGCCCAGGCACCCTGAGGCCAGTCAACAGGCGTTCTTAGACTTCAGACTTGGGGGTTTCAGAAAACCCGTTACAGGCTGCAGTTCATCTCGGGCCTGGTTCATGAGACGACACGCATCCTGCTCTCCCACGGGGCACCCTTGCCGCGTGCCTGCCGATCACACCCCACAGAGCCTCAGGCTCCGGCACCTGCCATCTCCCGGCAGCTCAGGAGTGGACCCCACATGTCACCCTGCTCCCCAAAGCTGTGGTCATACCCCTAAAGCTTACTTCCCTGGCTTATGTCCACCAGGCTACAGGGTGAGGACACCTGGAACCCAAGGCTTAGCCATGTAGCCTGAAGCAAGTGTCAAAGCTCCCTGCCCACCAGCTCAGTCTTCAAAGTGACCTGTGGGGGGGCTACTGTGGACGCTCAAGGCCAGGACAAATGCCAGTCCACTCGTCACACCAGGGAGCCCTGCCTGCCACCCCCCAAGCTGCCTTCCCTCTCAGCCATGCTAACTGTCCTTCCTGGGTGGCCGGGACAGCAGGGACAGGTCTACCTGACCTTAGTGACCCCCAGGACATACATCTAGAGTTCTAAAGAGGTTGGTTCTGTTAGCCAAAGGTGAGTGCTGGAAGGGCCTTAGAGATGGTCTAGGTTAGGGTTCTCACACATTTTGACTAAGGATTTTAAAATGAAACCTTGCCCAGACCCTCAATAAAACACGGACTCGGGGGCCTACAGGCAGGCAGAGCAGCCCGCCCCCCGCTTGGTTCCTCCCCAGCCACTCCCGGCCTCCTGGCCTCTTCTCCTGGCCTCTCGGGTCCCTGGAAGCGCCTCTGCAGAGCAGTCAATAGCCTGCAGAGGAGCGCCCGCTGGGTAACAGCACAGCCACGAGTCCAAGGGCAGGAAGTACAACAGGTGTCAGGGCTCTTCCTGTTGCAAGAACAGGTGACCGAGCTCCCTCAACAAGCCCTTCTGAGGGCACTCCACCGGCACAGGGACAAGCTCAGCCAGGGGCCACCACGAAGTGGACGAGCAATCAGTGCACATGTTTTATCTCCAGGTCCACAGAAGATCAGAAACATCAGTAGGAAGGCGCAGCCGGAGAAGATACGGAGCCTGGAACTGAGGAGGAGACGGAGCGGGACAAATGATGGGAGCTCACGGAGGTCCAGGGCGCTCAGTGAAGGGCAGGCGGTCTCGGCTCCCAATGTGGGGAAGGGCCCAGAGAACACACCTGAAAAGCCAGGTGCCCCTCTCCGCTTTGCCACTGGTTGTGACACAGCCTTGGAAAAGGTGCTGGGAGCTCATTTCCTAGCAGGGAAACTCACTTCTGTGTCCTTTTAGCCAGCTGAGATTTCCTGAGTGTGTCCTGGGTTCAGAAATGGAGTGTGGTATGGGGGTCCCAGCCCTGTGCCTGAGAACTCGGGCGGGAGGACAGGCAGCAGAGGGGTGCCCCCTGGGTCCTGGGCAGCAGGCAGGCCATGGGCAGAGCTGGGGAGGCCAAAGGGACTGGCTGTCCAAGGCTGGGGCAGCCAGAGGGGCCAGGGGCACCCAGAGAGTGGCAGGAGAGGTGGGCAAGAGCCCAGGTGGGCCCAAGCCAGAGGCCAGGCTGAGCTGCCCCCTGCAGACTCCTGGCAACTCCCTCCCCCACCCAAGCGCCCAGCAGAAGGGCGACGAGGCCACGTGTCTTAGAAAAGTCACTACTGCAGCTGGGAGAACAGATGCGGGGCGTGAGATGGGAATGGAGCCTGCCAGAGCAGTGGACAGCCCAGTCCACGGGAGCCGGGTGAGGAGTGGATGGAGGTCACAGGACAGCAGACAAGAGGGGCGAGCTCGGGCACACAGTACCGAGGCGGGACTGACCGGGCTTCGAGTGCATGGGGTCCTTATTTAAAATGCTAATTCCCAAGCCCCAACCCTTCTGACTCCAAAAGCCCCAGGACAGTGGTCAGGGTCCGCGCTTCGAGAAACTCGGCACCAGGGTGACTGCTGTGCACACTGAGTGAGGGGACAGCCACGGAGCACCTAGACCCGGCCTGCAGGGGGCACTCAAGGAAAAAGTGCTCTTCCTTGCCATCTCTTGAGGAAGCTAAGGAATGTGTTCCACACATCATCACTTAAATTAACCCCTCACACACTCCTTAGCTGAGCACTCTCCTCGCCATAGGCTACAGGCTGAACAGTGTCCCCCCCGACTCACAGTCTGACACCCTCCCGACCCCCAGGATCTCAGAATGTAGCTGTATTTGGAGGCAGTGGTCCAGTTAAAATGGGGCCATGTGGGTGGACCTAGTCCGATCTGACCGGTGTCTCTCTAAGAAATCAGGGCACAGGTACACACAGAGGGACAGCCGTGTGAGGACACAGCCAGGAGGTGGCCGCCTGCAGGCCAAGGAGAGAGCCTCAGAACAACCCGGCCCTGCCAACACCCTGTCCTCAAACCTCCAGCCTCCAGGGCCGTGAGAGAGAAATTTCTGTTGTTTAAGCTGCTGAGTCAGAGCAAACACTGAGAATGGGGTAGCTAAGGAACTTGCCCAACAAGAGAGGGGAGGGAAGGAGGGGACCCAAGGCCCCCAGCCCCTTCAAAGCCAATTCGGTATCACTCTCCCTAAAAGACGAAATCAGAATATTCCTGGGAAAGCATTCTGTAAATGGGGAGCAGCCCCCTGGAAAGTTCAGGATGGACCATCTTTCCTGCTCATCAGAAGTGTCTAAACTGGGACCTTCAAGCAGGTTTCCCTGCCTCCCATCCCCCGTGGTACCCACACAAGACCCTCATCACACCCGGGGCCATGCCGAGAAAGAAAACACCTCTTGCTCAAAGACTGCACAAAGTCAAGTCTTTGATTCAAAGAGAGAAAAAATCAAAAGGACCAAGATTTAAATAACAGGAAGTGTTCTTGAGGGTTGAAGACCATGGGAGCTGGGGAGGGAGGGCACCTGCCGCTTCCGCACCGCTCCTTTGCCTCTCCTGCAGCCCCGTGCTCGACGTGCCCTGGGCCCGTGCCGCACCCCCCACCCCAACCACCACAGGGCCTAGTGCCGCCACTGCCACTTCGTGTAGAAAAGACAGGCAGATCTGGGGCCAAGGGGGCGGGGCTGGCATCCGTGGGATTAGTTCCCGCAGCCGGGAATCTGGCCTGCGTGGGGTGGGTCCAATGGCCAGGAGGGTGGGAAGGGGGGATACGCTGCAGGGAGAGCAGGAAGGGACGAGGAAGAGAGCATTCTCGCTGGGAGGAAGGCGTCGCAGGGCTGCTTCCGTCTCCTTGCCTTTTTCCAGCTCCTACCAACCGTCCCCATCTCTTGGCTTGTGGCCCCTTCCTCCACCTGCAAAGCCAGCCGCAGGGATGCATCCCAGGCTACTCTAAGTCACAGTGGGACGGGACTCACACAATGGCACTGGCTCCTCCCAGACACTCCAGGACACTCTCCCCACGTCCAGCTCCTCAATCCCAGCTCCTCAATCGCACACAGCAAAGCCCTTTCCGTGTGCAGCGACACCATCACGGATCCAGGGATTAGGTCAAGGAGCCTTTCAGAGGCTCTAACCCGCCCGCCACACGACAGTCACAGACAGAGATGCTGTCCCCAAAGCTGGGGTAGGGGCTTTGGACCCCCTGGGTGCACAAAGCCCAGGGCAGCTCCCAGGCCTTTGTAGGTTCACCCTCAGGTCCCTGGTACAAGAAATGTGGATGGGACCAAGAAGCTGCACTTAATAAATAATCTCATCAACCCCTCACAGGCTCAACCGTTGGGGGCTGAGAGTGAGCAGGTCGGGGAGTAACCTGGGTCTTGGTCCACAAATCTCACTGAGCAACCTGGTCCGGGCTGGAGCCACACACGCCGAGTGCCAACACAGACTGCCGCCTCGGAGCTGTGGCCCCTCGGAGAAGTACCTCGGCCGTCCCTCCCCAGCAAACCAGGCCGGGCTACAGGGAACTGCATGAGCAGCTCGAGGACAGAAATGGCCTCCACTTGAGTCTTTTTATACTTCCTAAATCTAACAGGCCATTACGGATGAAGCTTCTGCGACATGAGTCAGGAGATGAAAAGTTACGGGTCTGGCATTAACCATAAATCACCCACTTGCAATATAAATATAGTAAGTCATTAGCGTTCACGCCATCTGCAGAGAATGCTGCCCGAGAATCCAGTCTGGCTCCGAACCACGCCGTTCGCTACCAGAGTAAGATGAGGCTCTTGGCCAAAATTAAGTCCTGGCTGAAGGTGAACGTACCCACACCCACAGATGCCTCCGGGAGACTGGCTCCTGCACAGTCTTCAAGATGAATCAGAAAGAAGAAAACACCAACAACTGAGCCCCAACATTAACAAAATAACTAATGTGGATAAAGAACTTTAACATATAGGAGCTTGCATCTTCCTCGTGACAGCCTCACCGGGCCAGCACCATCGACACGTGAGCAAACCAGGGATGAGAAGTTGACGGGATGGGGAGGGCTCCCAGGCCACTGAGCAGACCGCCAGGGCCCAACCCCTCCGCCGGTCACTGCGCAGGACTCACAGAGGCAGCCTCGAGTTTGCGGGTAACAGAACTAGTACCCACAAAATGCACATTCTGGAATCTTATAACATGATCTGGAACAATGCAAAGGATCTTCTCAGCTCTTCACCATGGCCGCACAGCCCAGAGGGGGGAAGCTGGGTTCCCGGCTGACTCAGGGGACAGGTGCCTTCTGCAGGCTGGAGGGGACCTGGGGCCGCAGGGAAGATGCACCTGGCTGCAACCCTGGACGTGCTCAACTCCCTGGGAGATGCTGCGGCCCAGAGGTTCTGGCGCCATCTCCCTCTGGGAAACAGGGCCCACGATTAAAGTCGGGGTCAGCGCCATGTGCGCCGGCTGCCAGGGCTGGGAGATCTTACAGCAGCCTGCCTGGCAGAGAAGGGCTCCCAGAGGGGCTGACGCCTGGGGCTGAGCCAGAGGGACAGCTGAGATGATGAAAACACCCCAATGTGTCTGGGGGATGGCAGCAGCCCAACCCAGCTGGAACGAGGGATGGACATGGGGCGAGAGGCCACGGTGGCCCACGGCCCAGGCTGGGAGCCTGGAGCATCTGGCTGTCAGCTCCAGCCAATTTCACAGTGCGAGCGGAGGGGGCGGGGCAAGCGCTCCATAAGTGACCCAATCTGTGTCAAGTGACACTGCCCCAGTTGTCCCCAAAGGGAGAGGCCACGGGGCTCGCGTCCGAGTGGGAGCCACTGCAGGAAGGGCTGTGATTCCCTCATGAGGGCTCAGCCCGTCCTCTCCCTGCCCCTGGCTTTGAGTCCCCTGTGGTGGCCTCACCTCTCTCCACAGGGGGCTGAAGGGCAGCACCTCCCTGCTAATTCTCGGCCCCAGAGTCCAGCCAACACCACCCGACCCCGACCACCACTGCCCACTGCTTAAGCATCTGAGGATGAGGAGGATGACAGGCCAACAGCCTATAACACACACGAACTGACGTCCCACCCCCGCCCCCAGCACTGTGCTGGGGCTGACCTGCCTGCACTCACTCCTGACCCCTTACTTTCAAAGCGACCCCTGGAGAATGTGACTGAGGTGATACCCTTTACACCCCGAAAATGACCATCCCCCAGTGCAAACTGCCACCCTAGGGGTGTATCCCATGCAGGATACATTCAGTGAGCACGGAGCAGGTGACGGTTCCGAGACAGAGCCCTGCCACCTCAGAGAGGACAAATGATGGCCCGTGGCAAACACCCAGCCTTCAATCTCAGCGCTCGGTACTCTCCTGGGCCTCTGGTTTGGGTGCACACTCAGGGCGCTATGCAGTAGGTCAAAGGTCAGGGTAACACCCACGTCCTGCGTGGAGTTTTAAACACCCCCACTGCCTCATCACAGCCCAATCCCTGCCTCCCAAAGGGCGGGTCTCAAGCAGCCTCCCCTCACCTGGAAGAGCAGACACAAACCAGACCCTTGCAGTTCCAGCTCTTGACTTCCTGAACCCTGTACTGGGGCAGGATGCTTCTCCGCAGGGACATCCTGGTAGAAACATCCCAGGAGAGCGCTGGGCCTGGTCAGCCAGGCGCTAGCGCGGGGTGGGGGATGGCGGGTCTCCAGGGCCTGCAAGGAAGAGGGTGCAGGGAAAGCCACCCAGCCTGGCACTCGGGGGCCTGCAGCAGTCCTGGGGTGGCCGCCTCTGCATCCAGACCTTGGCTGGTGGCAGTCTGAAATCCTGTGTCCTCAGCTGTAAGACAATTACGGCCCCAGGAAAAACCCTGAGAACAGGTGGAGATGGAAGCTACGGGTTTCACCTAACAGACCCCCTACACATAGCCCCACAAAACAAACCTGAGCTGGGCTGTTAGTCACTGCTCATTAGCCAAGGTGATACAGCACATCTTCATCAGAGGTCAGCTGAGACCACGGGCTGCTACCCAGCAGGCCAATGGCAACCCCCAAAACTCGGGGCGGTGGGTTCTGAGAAGGTTGGAGGGCTCTTGTCCCACCCACAGCGCAGAGCGGCCCTCCCAGAGGCGAGGAAACCGAGGCAGGGAGGTCAGCGACTCTTCAGCACCTGGACCAGACTCAAGAGAGTCCCGCCCACTGCCGGAGAAAGGCGGCGGAGCCCGGGCCGAGCCCAGGAGGAATTTCCGAATAACAGACCCCTCGCGGATAGCGCCGTTGTCATGGCAACCGAAGTCTTAACAACTTTGGCATTTCCACAACCTTGAATCGATCCAGTTCTCAAAATCAACCTTACAATGAAACAGTATTTGCATTTAATTCACTTTAATTGGCTTTTACATAACAACAGGGTGAGTGAGTTACTAAAGAGCGGGACCCTTAAAACAGCAAGATGAAAGCTAATAACTTAAAATGTCTGTGTTTGGAAGAATTCGTCACTGACTTTCTGGGAGTGTGTTTTGCTTCCTTTTTTTTTTCCTGAGAAGACAGCGGGCCCTTCTGCATGGTGAGCGTCGTGGTTCAGACTTTGCTGGTCATCCCATTTTAAAATTAAAGACTGGAGTGGTGTGGGCTGTTAGCTTGAGGCCTGTGAAGTGGGCGCGCAGAAGAAACCCTGGCAGGAGCAGGCCCTCAGAAGCGGTGTGTCCAATGAATAAACGTGGGCTAGTTCTATCTGAGCTAAGGTGTGTGCTGCAGTAGCGCCAGGTATGTGAGTTTTTACCATTTTCGTTGTGAGGTGCAGTACCCTTATCTGGTGAGGGGGAGGGGTGCCGGTGGGAGGGGAGGGGCCTCCCCGGGGAACCAATGCCTGTCCCAGCTTGGTCACCCAGCACCGCCCACAGTCCCACTGAACTCCCACCTCCTGCGGGGAGCCGTTGCAGTCCTGAGGAGAAGCCGGGTGCGGGAGGGACGGACGGGTGGGCATGTTTGGTCTCTGCTCAGGGGGAAGAAGGTGTATTTTTTTAAAGCCATTCCCCTTGAGAGGTGCTATAACGCTGATGGTCAAGTACAGGTGCACAGGGCACAGGCAGGGAAAAGGGATCCACCGGCAGGAGAAGCCCTGCCCACTTCTAGAAAGAGGGGTGCACACTAGGCGTGGGGGAGGCAATTCCCAGCAGAAGGTCCAGCACGTGCAAAGGCCCGGAGGCGTGCCAATCAGCGCAGTTCTGGATGTGGGCGTGGGGGGGATGACAAGTGAGGGGTTGGTAAGGGAGGGCCGTGGAGGGTCCTCCGGGTGGAGCTCAGCACTTGACTTTGCCCTTGCAGGCCAGGATTGACAGCACTGAGCGGTGTGCGAGAGAGGCTCCTGCCAGGTCTGCATGAGAAATGGGCCTGGAGGGCAGGGGGCTCTAGCGACCAACAATAACGCACGCAGGCAGGTGACAGCGAGTGCAGTGCAGGTGAGGGCGGAGAGACTGGGGTCTGTCCGGGATCTTGATCTCCACAGTAACGGAGACCAATGAGATGGGCCAGAGGGAAAGGAAAGCTGAAAAGGGGCCACAAGTTCTGCCAGGCTTGCCCATGTGTGGGGGCAGGCCGTGGGCAGTCTCAGCGACTGAGGGACACATGGTAAACTTGGTTTGGATGTTCCATCAACGTAAGACCCAACAAGCGTGGCAGAAACAAGACGGGTTTCCTCTGTGCCCCAGCCCGGGCAGCGGTTCAAGAATGCCATCAGAAACCCAGAGTCTTCTCCGGCTCCACTGTCCTCCCCACGTGACTTTCGGCCGCGTGGTCACAGGCTGGCTGCCCTACTTCCAGAAATCACATCTGCTTTCCAGGCAGGCGGAAGATGAATGGGCCTCAAGCCTTTCTGTCTTGGGACTTGGGCTTTTTCTTCGAGAAGGGAGCTTGGACAGGAGAGCATGCCGACAGTCTCGAATTCACTGGGCTCTCCTGGCTGGAGGGTGAAGCCTTCGGTCACCCAGCCTCAGAGTGGAGGGGCCCTCAACTTGCTGTACCCTGGGCCTGCTGTCCCCCTGCCCAGCTTCCTCGGAGCGACTCCCTCATTTGTTTCCAGACTTTGCTCAAATGTCACCGTCCCACAAGGATTTCTCTGACCACCCTTTTCAGTGTTCCACACTCCCCACCCCCATCTAATACCCCTACCCCTTCCCCAGTTTACTTTTTCCCAGTCTTATACCTTCCAGGTCTTACTACATTGTTCCTACATCACCGACATCCCGAGTTTACTGTCCGGTGCTCCCAGCTATGGGGACGGCAGGACTTCTGCCTGGATCGGTCTTAGCATAGAGCGGCATGCGGGGGAGCTATGTGAGTGAGTGAGTGAGTGAGTGACGAAGAACAGCTCTGCCTACCTGGGGATTCCCTTTCCAGGCCCAGTCTCTGATTGATCAGAGACTATTCGATGCACGGTCCCTGCCCCTGGGAGGAAGGAAAGATGAGAGCCACGTTTGGGAGCCCCGGCAGCAGTGCGCCAGGAAAAGCAGGTGGCCAAGCAGGCCCAGCAGACTTCTTGGTAGAGGCGAGCCCTGGGCAAGGCTGGGAGCTGTGAGGGTGATCTGAGGAGGGGTAGGGGACCAGATGGGCTAGCACACATCCCTCTCCCCAGAGGATGGCGCTGAGGACCACGAGGAGTTCTCTTTCCCACATTCCCCAAACCCAGGGCCCACTGTGGGGTGTGCACTGCCATCTAGGATCAGCCCCTTAGCTTGGCACAGTCATATGTGACAAGTTAGTCCCTGACAGTCTTGCAGCCCCAGTCCCCACCCTTCCCCACCCCTCTGGCCCTCAGGTCCTGACAGAGGTGACCACACCGCAGGCTGTCATCCAGGAGGCGGTTTAGGGGAGCTGCTTACTCAGTACATGCTTGGACCTCAGCCAAACTGGCTGCATCCGAACAGGTGTTTTTCATCCGAGCAGCCCGTGCCCAGGCACCCAGGCTGCTGATGCCGGTGCCGGTCCTTACATTTCCGCAGCATCTCAGGGTCTTCGGGAGGTCTGGGGGCTGCTGCACAGCAGTCCCGGAGGCAGGGTCTGCGATCTCACCTGACAGATGGGGAAACAGATGCACCAGGGACCTGCACAGAGAAGGTGATGGTGGTGCCCTGGGAAGGGGGCAGGACAGGGACAGCGCCCACCGAGGTGCCTTCTTCCTCTAGCGAGAATGGTCTGCTCCTGTCCACCAGACAGTAAGTCCGTCAGTCCAGCTTTAAGAGGAGCCCCCTCTCGTCTGCGGCTGGAGCTCACGAAGGCTGGACGTGTCTGCGCCCAGGGTGCCAGGGGCCAAGGCTGGTGTTCTTGTTCGGATTGCGGCCACCTCTGTGGGGAGAAGCCCAAGCCCAAGCCCGCCTGTCGGGTCACGATGCACACAAAGGCTGGGGTCTGCCCCCCTTCTCATGCTGCCAACATCCGGCACAGCCAGCAACCCCGCTCCGAGGCCCCGTGCACCGCCTTCAGGCTGTGAGGAGCCCGCGCGGGTCCCCACCACTCAGCAAGCCTGTGTAGCACTGCCTCCCGGCGGAGGCCTTTGCCTGTGACAAACAGCAGAAAGGAGGGAAAAGAGGGGACGTGCCTTTTGCTGGTGAACAGACTGCAGAGAAGCCCAGGGCAGGCGAAAGGGGGGATGCCCAGCACAGCACCCCCCACAGCTGGCACAGCGGACACTCCGTCTCCACGGGCCAGCGGCCACTGAAACCCAACTGGATGAAAGGAGAATGGGAAGTGCCAGGTGTTTGACAGGACCGAGTGCAAAGAGCTTTTCATTCAGCTAACCCTCTAGCGACTGCCTTTGGAAACCCTTAGCCGGGGCGGGGCCCGAGAGCAGGCAGGGAGAGGGGGTTTTCAGTGTCTAAATGTAGGAGAGGCAGCTGGGAAAGCGCTGTTCTGTCTATGGGAAAATGTCGATGGGTATGAAGACCGGGTCCAACACAACAGCTGGTGGAGAGCCCCTCCAACCAGGCCTGGGCCCGCCCGCCCCCAGGACAGTGTGGGGTGGGGGGTGGGGGTTCTGAGCCTCTGGGTAGTTGGTGGCGTCTGCCGGGCGGGGGGGGGGGTGCAGATCAGCCCTTGGCCCCTCCTTGGGTCCTGCTGTGTTGCCTCCATCACACCCACAACATAAGCTCCACTAGGCCAGGGCTCCCCACCGGCCCACTCACTGTGTACCCCGGGCCCAGAGCAGGCGTGGTGTGCTCCGTGTAACCTCCCCTGGGGGGTCACTTCCTGTGCACTAAAGAAAGCCGCAGTCCTGGCTTTATTAAAATAGTCCGTTCTGCTTGCCGGGTTGGATAGGCGTTCCCCAGATGCAGGTTAAGTGTTCCAGCAAGAAAGACGGGTTACGCTGATAATTAAGCAAACAGCAGAGGGCAAAACTATGTCACCCACCAATCTTAAGTCAACCCAAACACATGACCTTTGTTCAGGAAAATTTAACTCACACCTAGTTTCAGATATGCCCCATACAGGGAGTGTATTTTTTTCTGGGACAACTGGGAGACCCAGGTCCCCACAGGGGCACACCCAGGCTCCATGGTAACCTCCCAGCTCCCAGGGGCAGATCTACCTCCCAGCTTCCGAGAGGAATCCTGCAATAACCGGAGGCCCCGGCTCCTGAAAATAGCCATTCTGAACCCTGGAGCCACACTCATTTTTTCAAATATGGTTTCCTGGTGATGAAGATCCTGAAATAATTCACCAGATGTGTACGGAATTGCTGACAATTATATTTCTCTCTTAAGACCGTAAATACAAACGGCAAACTATAGAGATGTGATTTTTTTGGTTAAACTTCTCATCCAAGAAACCTCAAGCAATCACTGACCTAGTAGCAAAGGCGGCCCCTGGTTCTTCATATCTTATGGCGATATTATTGGCCTGGAGAGGCAGCCCAGTCCCCAGGCATCTTTCTCCTTCATTTACCCTGAAATTAATCTCTCATATTAGTCAATTTCTCTGATGGCTGGCCTCATTTTCAGCACCTTTCCACTGCTGATTCAATATCCTGGACTCAGATTAAACCTCTGAAAAATGAAGGGAATAACAGCCTAAGAAGTCTTTGGAGGGAAGTCACCACAAGTCAGGAACAGCTCTAACGAGAGCCCGGGTGACCCTGCTGGCCAGCCGCTACACAGTCCGTCAGCCCCAAGTCAGCCCCTGGCCATCCCAGGTCAGCCCAAGGCCAACCCTCGGTCAGCCCAATGGTCAACTCCAAGTGGGGAGCAGAAGCAGCCCAGCGATGGGAGACAGCCCCCTAGCCCCCCAGGGTCCCGCAACTCACTGAAGCCAAAGATGGGCAGGCTCACTCTCAGGGGGTCAGGAGGTCAGGAGGGAAGAGTAGGGGTGGGAAACGGGCGAAGTTATTTTCAGAAAGGGAGCGGAAAATCATCAGCCTGAAGGACAGACAATAAGGAGATTACGCCTGGAATCAGGCCACTGCGTGAACACTGGTGATAACAAAAGATGAAAGCAGGGGGCCGCTGGGACGAGGACATCCAACCACCTCATGAAAATACCCAAGGTAGCACTGGCTGGTGTGGCTCAGTGGATTGAGTACCAGCCTATGAACCAAAGGGTCACTGGTTTGATTCCTGGTCAGGGCACATCCCTGGGTTGTGGGCCAGGTCCCCACTTGGGGACGTGTGAGAGACAACTGTATCTCTCACTCTCTTTCTCCCTCCCTTCCCCTCTCTCTGAAAATAAATAGCCCTGGCTGGTGTGGCTCAGCAAATTGAGCATGGGCTACAAACCAAAGGGTCGCCAGTTCAATTCCCAATCAGGGCACATGCCTGGGTTGCAGGCCAGGTCCCTTGTGGGGGCTATGATAGAGGCAACCACACATTGATGTTTCTCTCCCTCTCTTTCTCCCTCCCTTCCCCTCTCTTTAAAAATAAATAAACAAGCCCTGGCTGGTGTAGCTCAGTGGATTGAGCGCGGGCCTGCAAACCAGACAATCGCGGTTCGATTCCCAGTCAGGGCACATGCCTGGGTTGCAGGCCGGTTCCTTGCAGGCTAACTACCAGCAGGGGATGCACAAAAGGCAACCATACATTGATGTTTCTCTCCCTCTCTCCTTCCCCTCTAAAGATAAATAAATAAATAAAATCTTAAAAAAAAAACAAGTATTTTAAATAAATAAATAAATAAATAAGCAAAATCTTTGAAAATAAATAAATAAATGAAATTTAAAAAGATAAAATAATAAAATACCCGAGGTTAACAAGGCATGAGCCACAAAGGCTCCTCCCAGGTCAAGAAACGAAGAAAATGCCCCAATGCAAGCACACTGAGAAAGAAGAAACACCGTCAAGGCCATATACTAACTCCGCCCCCTGCCACGTTGAAACAGGGAATTTCTCGGAAGACAGAGGACATTTTTCTTTATGTCACTGTTAATAGAGCTACTCACTATTGCATTTAGATGAGATTAGCAAATTCTAATGATGCATGATGACAATTTTCCATCAATTCAAATCATCCCAAGTACAGGACTGGCGGGTTCCGGCCAGTCTGACCGTAAAACCCTTTGTTGAGCAAACAGAGAAAGCAAACACGGCTCTCAGAGGAATGTGTTCTCAGGTTCCTTTTAAAAGCCTTTTTCCCTCCTAATTGCACAAGTCATACATACCCGATGGTGAAAATTTAGAACGTAGAAAAACACGAAAAAGCAGGAAAGAGAAACCACGATCCCATCAGAATCAACCCACATCAGGCCTTCGGTCCATTTCCTTCCCGTCCCTTTTCTCTCCGGAACAGAAGTGAAGTGAAAGTCTGTAGTTCTACACCTTGCTTCTCAGCCCCCCAGTTAGGAGAAATATTTACACCGCTTATTTTCAACTCCTTCAGCAAATACCTATCACCTACTAGCCTATCAGGACAAATGTATTCATTTCAAAGAATTCCTTGAAATCCACTAAAAAGACCACTTTGAGGTGAAATCTGGTCAGGAATTTGCACAAAGACAGATACTTTTGTCTGAAAATAATCCAATGAATACTCCCTCATTCTGCCTTTTCTCTAATTCCCACAGAGTCGAAACAAGGAAGTTCAGGCCACGGGTTTCTGAGGTCACCAGTGGCCAGACCTCCCAGAAAGAGCAGAATTGCATCATTACAGCGAGGAGCTGACGCCCTCTGCACGGATTTGGCTCGCTGGGCTGGTGTCCCCTTAAAGGGACCGTCAGCAGCTGCCACACAGAGATGGGGACCTCGAGTCTCCGAAGCCAACCCGGCCGCCAGCCTTCTTCCCAGCTGCCCCGGTGACCTGCCCCCTTTGTACCCCAAGCCCATCTTCTCGGTCTGAGAGGCCCCAGCACCAGCGCCGTTCCCAGCCCAGGAAATGATGAGAAGGTGTCGCGTGGATGGACGGGCGGATGAAACCCCCAGAGTTCACCTCCTGCACTGCAGTGCCCTCTGCCCCCGCCCCTTCCATCTCATCTGAGCTCCACGAATTTGTTGCTCAACGTTATCACTTTCTGCTGAATGAGGATGTCGGCTCTTTAACATGGCAGTTACTGAAGCGTCTGTGTTTCCTAAGAGGTTCGTTCTTTTCATTTTTCTGCAGTCCATTCAGCTGTGAAGATCCTCCCGCTGCTTTAGGTCGGATGCACCCTCGCACGCAAGTGCACCTTTTCAGACGTTTGCATTGAGTCGTTGAGTGGAGAGAATGTAAAGGTTATCTAGCCCTGAGCTCCCTGGGACGGATGAGGAACCTGAGATGTGGAGATAAAAAGCCACCCACAGTCAGTGAAAGCCGGACATCGATAACGGGACGGGGGTCAGCCCCCCAGCCCCTGCAGCCTTGCCTGCTTCCAGACCGCCCCCCTGCGGTCGTAACGCACGTGCAGCACACCCTCGACACTCAGCCAGGAGCAGAGAACAGCGCTGACGCGCTGACCTGCCCCACACATGGGCAGGTCTGCCCAGCAAGCCCCTCGGCGCAGATGTCCAGGCTCACGTAGGCAGAGCTCGGTCCTCCTGCCTGTCTTCGGGTTCTGCTCAGGCCCACAACAGATCAGGCAATGCCCCCCCCCCCAGTATTGGTAAATGTGGTCTCCGGTACTCTGTCCACTACTTCAAATGCCAATCTCTTCCTGAGACGCCTCACGAACACACCCAGAAACAACGTTTGCCAGCTGTCTGGGTGTCCCTGAGCCTGAACAAGTTGGCAGATAAAATTAACCACCACAGCTGGGATTTTCCAAGAATCTTCCAGATCATTCTCACGAGGCCACTTTCAGAGTAACATCATCCACCCATTCAGGTTTCCTCACCCGACCTGTCTTCCTGTCCTGACTCCCCTCACGACCCCCTCACAGTATGCCAGCCCCCCACCACCCCAGGCCAGTGGCAACAGCTAATTCTGCAGAAACACGGCTCTGTGGGGTGGCGGCCCACAGGGTGGGAAGCGACACAGAGACTTGGTGCTGATGCTGGTGGTGACGGCTGATGGTAGTTGGTGAGGATGAGGGTGAGGTGGTGATGATGGTGAGAATAAGGATGAAGATAAGGGTGTGGTTCTACTGGAAAGCCAGCAACTGGCCCAGGACAAGACACAGGGGGAAGGAGCTACAGGCCACAGTGAGACCTGTGCTTAGTGAGAGTCCCTTACAGAGAGAACCTGGAACTCCTTACCTGGGCTGCATCTCCCCTCCCCCCACTCCCACCAACAATGGTGAAAATCATTCCCCAAAGCATACGCATTCACCTTCCAGCTAGCTCTGAGGACGACCGGCCGGCCATGCTACTTTAGGTCAGGCGAGAGCACATCACCAAGAATATCTGCCAATAAAAGCAAGTTCTTTGTCCCGTCTTCAGACAGAGGGAGCAAGAGCGTGCTCCCGAGAATAAGGAGGGGTCGAACACGCCAAAGGCTGCTGGGCCTTCGCATCTGCCTGAGGCCTGTTTCCACCTTCACCTACTGGGCAGAGGGAACACCAAGAAGACAGAAGACAGAGCAGCGGCCACGTTTTGTCCCCCACCCCTGGACGCAGGCTGCCCTGGCTGCGTCACCAAGCCTGGGATGGGCACTGCCTGACGGAAGGATTTTTAATAAAGTCTGGCTCCTGCCACTGCCACCCCACGCTTTGTTGAGGGGAGAGGGAGACAGGGAGACAGGGAGCGTGAGCGGGAGCGAGCCTGCAGTCCTGCCCGCCCACGGCCAGCCGCGGCTCTTCTGGACACCCCACGCTCGCTCTGCCAGGAGCGACTCTCCAGCCACACACATAAACACAGAAAACGGTACAATGGTGAAAATGACTTTTTTAAACCCCAGCGATGGATTTTGAGAGGTTCTCACTTCCCTCCAAACATGAATTACAGAGCAGCAAAGAGAAAGGATGGGAGGCTCAGGGAGGAGTGGGGAGCTGTGGTCAATTCCATTTTCTGGAAACGTCTGTCGAAGGCACAGGAAGGAAGCTGAGACCTGAGCGTTTTGCCGCCGGGAGCGGGGTGCCTCTGCGATCCCACACTGCTCTGCAGACCCGGAATCCTGCCGACCTTCCCGGGAGTCCTGGCGGCCCGCTGGCACACACATCCAAATTTGATAAACACCTTCTAAGTGCTTGGGGAGGGTGGGGGGATGAGGGGTCTGGGCCTCCTTATTCTGTGCTCCCCCATGTTCAGGGTCACTGCAGCTTCGTCAAGGATCCCGAGAGATGCTTTTTGGAAGATGTGAGCTGTGACAGCCCAAACCAGCAGCTCCCAGACTCCAGGTGGTGCCCCTCCCTGGCTCACTTCCAGGGCCTTCGCACACACATTCACAGACTCTCACATCAGATGCCTTGCTACTACAGTCTGGGTCAAAATAGGCCTAAAATTCCCTGAGTTTGAAAAGAAATACTTAAGAACAGAGGACACGCTGCCCCCCTCCCCGCAAAAAAAAAAATCAAAACATTTAAATAACCAACAGCAGCCACCACCGCGTGAGCAGCTGTGTGAGCAGCTGTGTGAGCAGCCAGATACGGCTGGACACGCTGCCTCCAACCTCAAGTGAGGGACCGAGACAGGTCCAGAACCAACCCTCTGTGCAGGGGCCACAGAGGCGCCTGCCTTTCTTCTCCCCCCGCCAGACTTCTTCGTCTGGCCTCCTCCCAGACACCCGCACCAGTCCTGGGTGTCAGCGTGGGGACAGCCTTCCAGGAGGCCCTGGCCCCAGCGGGGAGCGGGCCTCCTCCCCACCCCCCTGCAGCACCTGCGGGGCTGGCGGGACCAGCCCCACCTGAGGCAGTGGGGAGGCCAGGGCCCAGCTTCCCAAGGAAAAGGTCCACAGCCGCTCTGCTTATCGAGGAAGAGAATGGACTAGGGGCAGGGGGCAGCGGGGCTGTTGCGTGAGACGACAAAACCTATTCAAACACTGACCACACAACAGCATGACTGCAGCGAAGGCTTCGCTCCTGGAAGAGGAGGCGCAGGGGCAGGCCAGGGCAAGAGAGGACGGGCCCATTCGATGGCGGCAGGAAAAGGGGCAAGAGCACAGAAACACTCCTGAGAGCTCAGGCTGAGGCCAGCGAGCGAGTAGATGGGATTCGCCCAGCATTGCGGGTTGCAGAAGGGTCTCGGAACTGGGGGCCACTTCAGGGCTCTGCTCTGATGTGTCCTGGGGGACTGTGCTGGGGATGAGCGTGGGGACAGCTCTGCATTGCTCACCCAAGCCCTCAGCACCGAGCCTGACACAGGGACACCTCCCTTGCCCCAGGGCACACAGAGCAACGGAAGACTCTGGCTAGGGCAGCAGGGTGTGGAGGCTGCGGGGAGGACTCCCTGGCGGGGAGCCCTGCACCCCAAAGCCTTCCTCCTGTCTTCAGGATCAGAGTCAACATTGAACAACCCTGGGTGTTCTCAGCCAAGGGTCGGAGACCCAGCTCTCACTCCTCAGGCTTCTCGTCCAGTGAGGCAGGAGGGCTGATGCTCCCCCCTCGCCCCCCCCCCCGCCCCCGCCACCCCGGGCCCAGTCTCCAGGCTTCCTGCCTCCCTGGGCTGCACCTCGGAGTGAGTGCTCAAAGAAACACACCAGGAAAAACAGCCCTGGTTCGCAAGCATGGCAGTACACTTGGCTCATAAAGGGACATGAAAAGCACCCCAAGAAGCACCCCTTTGCTGCCCCGATGTCGGCAGGGAAGAGCTGCGACAGGAAGAGAGCTGGCAATCTCTTGGAAGGTGTCTAGTTAGCCCTGCCTCATAAGTGCAGAAATAAGAAGCTCTGCCTCAGAAATTCAATTACACTTGAAAAGACAAAGCCAAGGTAGGGCTCTCGTAAAGGATTTACTGTGCTTTTCAGATGATTAAAAAAAAAATTCCTTAGACTTACACCAGTGCTAAAGAAATGGTCCACCTGCCAAACAGTATCGATTACCCAGTTACATTAAACCCACTGCCATTAGCTTCCAACCTGTTTTTATGCTATTGTTTTGGTGGAAAGTGATTTGAAAGAAACCATTTTCCCCAAGGGGCAAGCGGCACTGAGAGAACCCCTAAGCCTGCTCCATGGTCCCCATTATACAATGGGGAACTCAACCCAAAGGGCCACACGAAGGGGCAGCCTTACACGTGGATGTGAAAACCCTAAAGAAACCCAGGGAGAGGGGGGTGAGCAGTGAATCCCAGGCAGAGCACAGTTAGCGTCTCCAGTGCCCTCCTTCCCCAAGCGCAATGACATCACGCGCTACAAACTAGCAAATGACACATAATCCTCCATCAAGTCTGGGCTGGCAGCTCATAAATTGGTAGCATTACCCAGCAACAAACAAGTGTGATTTAGGACCGGCTGGAATGCTAAGTTCTAATACAAACCCGATCCTTATCTCAATAACATGTCAGCTGCCAAGTGGCTTACTCTTCGGTGCCAAATAAACTCTGAGGCTTCTTATAAGTATCCTGGATTATCACTGGTTCATAAATGGGTGCTGTAAGTTTGGCACTCTATCACTTAGAAATGGCAAGACGAGGTCTCAGAGTAAGTGTTGGGGAAGGACCACAGCAGTAATGCGGAGACAGGCTGCCCGGATGGATGCCAGGCACTCCATACGGTATTTCCTGTGAACGGCAACCCTCGGAGCTGCGCGTGTGAGGCCCAGGAGGCAGGGGGTGCAGCCCGGGGAGATAGCAGCACTGCTTCACCTGGATGAACTGCACAGTAGCACCAGGTAGGAATGCACCCAGGTGTGTGTGGGGGTGGGAGGGAGGCCACTCCTGGTCCCTCCCGAGCTCCCATTTGGCACAGCCCTGTGGCCAGAAGAAGACATTAGACAAATTCTGCAGCGATCCGTCCAAGCCGTTACTTCTCTTAAGAGTCTCTCCCTAGGAGGGACTATTGGGAATGAATGGATCGTGGGCTACAGTTTGGGCAAACCTCTGTTTCTCAAGTTGAATGACCTTCCGGGCATCCGATTCCCGACACCAAGTCTCCCAAATCACTGCCTGCCACACGCTGACATCTGTCCCCCACCTTATAGAAAGCGTAAAGTGGAACGCCAAGGGGGCAGGCAGGGCTAGAGCCCAGCCTCACCTCCCATGGTGAGCGGGAGGCACAGCCCCTGGGCACTCTCTCTGGCACATTATTCAATAAAACCCCAAGAGCTCAGTGATTACAGGCCCTTTCAAAAGCGAAACAAAAAATAGAGCTATAGGGCCAAAACACTGCTTTGCTGGAGACCAAGGGCTGGCCTTGGTCAGCCAGGGGGAAAATAACCCAGCTCTTGGTCCCTCTTCTAAGAAAGCCAGATTTTTAAAAAGATGTACTGTGGAATATGATTATGGGGAAGAGAGCAGGATCCAAAAGCCCCTTCTCTTCCAGGATATAAAATCATTTTACGAAACAGGCTGCATCCTAAGTGTGCCCCTGGCACCAAGAAGGGTGAAAACTTTGCTTATTCGCTTCCTCCCACCTCGCCATCACGGCTGAGATCCTGGTGGAAAACAAACCACAGGAACCAAACCAGAGCTTTCTGGGGCTGTGCCATGAAAGCTTGCCGCACATTCTGGCTTCCCTGAGAGCACCAGTGGAGCACCGGCCTCTGGGAAACGCAGCGGGGAGCCGGAGGCAGCCCTGTCCCGCTCCCCTCAGCCCTGCCCAGCCAACCCAGCCCCATTACAAGAGCCTCCTGCGTGGTAAGGTTGGCTGCTCCCTTGGGGAGAGGTTATTGGTTGTTCAGACTGGGCAGGGTCCTGAGGAGAAGAAACCGGGGAGCGGGAGGGAAGGAGTCAGTGGCCCTGGCAGAAGGTGGCTGCCAGATGGCCTGGCAAGGTCTGAGCAAGCCTTTGGCTCTGTTGGCAGAGCTCTCCCCGAGAGCGCATGGTGTCTCGGTTAGGGCAGTGGGTGCGCTCACTGTACGGTGCAATGTTACCAGCAGCAGGTTTCCAAACCAAATGTTTTTAAAACTAAGGTGTGGCACTAGGGATGCAGAACCCCGCACGGGCCTTCCGCCTCTTGCGTGAGCCTGACCAAAGGGAGTGGGCTCCGGGGAGGCCCAGGGCAGGACTCGGCAGCGTACTGGCAAGCACTCTCCTCCAGGGGGAACCAGGCCCAGCCAGGATGCGCCGAGAGCCCGAGATCCGGCCCTGCCCGGAGCGCCACTTTCATGCCATGGCTGTCAGATTCCACAAGCTGCACGCACTAGGCACTTGTTGAACGAAAGGGCTCCGCACCCTCGCAGCCGCTGCTTGGCCAGAAGCAGAGCCCCTGCTCGGCGCCGGAGCCTTCGTGGCTGGAGACTGGCCGAGCGCCGCGCTGAGCGCTCCTGCACACCCGAGGCGGCTCTGTCGGGAGGTGCGACCAGCAGGAGGAGGCGGCGCCTACCTGCTGAAACTTTCTCGAATCTTGGTGCTTCGCGGTTAAGTTAAGGCCACGAGAGAGGCGCAAAACACGAGCAGAAGGGGAAATGTAAGAGCCCCACCCACAATAAAGAAGAGAAAATATTTTGTTTTAAAAAGAGAGCCCAATGAACGTAGCATCATCTACTATGCACTAGATCTATCTTGAGTACGTTCTCATTTTAACTGTCACGAAAGACCCCGAGGGAGGAACTGTCCCCATTTGGTTGAGAAGCAATTTGCAACCCAGAAAGATGGGGTGTGGTGGGGTGTCTGACCCAAGTCACAGTGCAGGTCCCCGATACACCAGAGTTCCTAACTCGGGAACAGGGCTCTGTCCGCAGCCCCTCCGCCAGGGAAAAAGGAAGCGGATGGCCGACATGCACCCTCCCCTGGTCAGAGCGCAAAGATGACCCACGTGGACCGTGTGGATCTGCCTCCTGGCAGGGCTAATACGAGCTGACTCCGAGGCCCGCGCCAACCCCTGGGGATCCCAGCTGTCTCCGCGGGCTCTGGAGCTCCGCACTGCACGGGCCAGCGGGGACAGGGCTCAGAGCATCGAGCTGGATCGCCCACGTCCACCCCACCACTCCGCCCCACGCAGAGCCGCTCGCACTGCACACCCGCCCGGTACCAGTCCCCACCAGCAACTGTCCCTGACACACAATTCCACAAACGTAGCCCAAAATGTGCACACACAGATCCGCATGAGGACAAGCCATTCCGGGGATACACTAGCGTCCTGT
The DNA here is from genome assembly GCF_014824575.4 of Sturnira hondurensis. Lineage (NCBI taxonomy): Eukaryota > Metazoa > Chordata > Mammalia > Chiroptera > Phyllostomidae > Sturnira > Sturnira hondurensis. The sequence continues at coordinate 58,018,370 of NW_028079044.1, read as the reverse complement.
TACCCACAACTCCACCACACAGAGAAACACAGTCACCCCCCCAACACACACACACACACACACACACACACACAAACACACACACACGCACCGTGTACGCGCGCATACGCACACACACTGAGAAAGCCCGGTCACAGTGGACGCCAGGGCACACGCCCGCACTCCCGCAGCCCCGCAGCCCCGCAGCCCCGCAGCCCCGCAGCCCGCCCCTTCCCTACCTGATCCAGCGCAGGACGCAGTCCGCTGGCTTCCCGATCCCCAAGTTCGGCGCCGCCTCGCTGAGGCAGGCGCTGGCCGCTGCCTAGGATGAGTGCGCCGAGACCGGGAAGGGTGGCTAGGAGCGCCCGCCTCCTTGCGCCCGCAGCAGCTGCACCGGCCCTGCGTTCATCGCCGTCCAGAAAAACAAAAGGAAGCCGTCAGCGAGGGAGGGAGCGAGCCCCGTCCGCCCGTCCGCCGCCTGCAGACGCAGAGGCCCGTCTGCCCGCCCCGGGAAGGAAGGGACGCGAAGGCGGGGCCCGGAGGGGGCCGGGGGCGGGGCCCGTGGCCCGGGGAGGGTGCTCAAGTTTCCTGTGGACCTGCCCCCGCCTCAACCACGCCCCCATACCAGCCCCTCCCAGGCCCTCGCTTCGGCCACGCCCCAGCTGGTCCCTGGGCGCCGGACCCCTGCACCTTTCCACAATAGCCCCTAGCTCTTTTAGGCGCATTCTCGGCGGAGCCGCAGCCCAACCCAGTCCGAGCCCCGCCCGCATTTCGGGTGAGGGGAGTCCTGCTTCCGCCTCCCAAACCTTTGGCCTCTGGCCCGCGGGTGTGGGAGAAGCCGGGAGGCGGCGCCCAAGAAGAGCCGGCCCTGCGCCAGCTCTCCCGCCTCCCCAGGTCTCTGCAGGAAGTGCGGCTCCGGTGGCCCAGAAGGGGAAGAGGCCGAGTCGCCCCAGGACACCGGCCAGGCCCCTCTGGCTACCCCCACACCCCCAACCCCTGCTGTTTGTCCCATGAGCAGATACCACCAACCTTCCTGCGCCTCCTGCAGGGCAGGAGCCCGGGGCCCGGAGCAGGGAGACCGGCTGGGGCTCTAGTTGACAATGCTACCTCCGGAATGTTGGGGCAGGCCACCCGGGCGCCCAGGCCTCGGCTCCCCCCCCCCATAAAATGGACCACAGGAGGACCAGGCTCCAGGCCCTTCCCTCCCCACGCACTGTGGGTCTTCAGCCTCTGCAGAGGAAGGGACTTGGTTGATATGTCAGCCCCAGGGACAGGTGGCCCCCTGGGTCTCAGGGAGAAGCAGAGCCTGTTCCTGGCGGACTTCCTCCACCCGCCTGCCCAGGGCACCTGCGTCAGAGGGCAGGGATCAGGGACATCTCTCCAGGAGCTCTGGAAAATCGAGGCCTTGGAGGAGCTAATACACACTCACACCCACCACTACCTCTACCGCCCACCCCAAACATCCCTGAAGAAAGGTAACCACAGAAACAGCCATAAATGTGGAGCTGGGCCTTAGTGTTAGGCTGAGACAAACTGTCTTGCTAGTGCATCTAGGGAAAACTCAAATCCTCCTCCATAAAAACACAGCGTGTGAACTCCCACTACCCAGGAGGCGGCGGAGAGAAACAGTGGTAAGTGGCTTTCCTTGGGCATCGGGTGGGGCCTGGCAGCCGGGTAGTCTGCGCCCGGACCCCTCTCCTCGGGCAGAGGGCGGGACCCCCAGGACGAGCCAGTCTCCTCGTTGGCCCTGCAGTGAGCATCAAGGACTAGGAAATACGGACTGGGCCCCCCCCCCCGCCCCCCTGGGAGCAACAGCCACGATGCCTGCCACGTGGAGCCAGCTCTGGCACTGGATTGCCGTCTCCCCTTCTCAGCAGAGACCAGTGGCCGAGGTCACTGTGGAGGCTTTCTGTAGTATACCCATGCCGAGGGAGTGTTCCAGGGGAAGGGCCCTCCGTCGGTGCCCAGACGGGGCCCATCAGCCAGGTGGCTGCAGTCACTGGGTCAGCAGAGGTAGCTACAGTCTGCTGTGGTCACATTCCAACCCCACTTTGGGGCAGTTTGGCAGGCGTGGGGTAGACTCCACACAGGTGCTGAGGAGTCCCGGCATCTTCTATATAGAGGTTCCGCTCCTTCGGGGCTCCTGAACTTCCACTGGGCCCTCTACTTCCAGCCATCTCCAAGAGATCTTGAGCCTTGTCTCTGATTCTCAAGGGTCAGGAGGAGCCAGGCCTAAAGGGGGCACACATGACTCCTGCTCACATTCACAGACTAGAACTGTCCACAGGGTCCCTGGATGCAAGGGGTCTGGGAACTGCAGTGGTCTTAGTGCCCAGAAGCTAACAGCTGCTTTGGTGAGCACATCATGATGTCTCCACTACAGAAATGGGCCCCCTTCTTCCATACACAATGCCACGGCCACAGGTGTCCACACAAAGCTTGATAATTACAGTCACCGGGGCCTGAGCGCTGACCAGCTGCAAACCCAGCTCATGGGAAGAGGGCCAGGAATGGCTCACAGGGCCACAGAGGCCCTGGCGGGTGTGGCTCAGTTGGTTGGAATGTCATCCTGTAAACTGAAGGGTTGCGATTTGATTCCCCATTAGGGCACAGGCCTGGGGTGCGGGCTCAGTCCCCAGTCGGTGCTCATATGAGAGGCAACCAATCAATGTTTCTCTCTTGCATCGATGTTTCTCTCCCACCCTTCCCCTCTCTCTAAAATCAATAAGCATGTCCTCTGGTGGAAATTTTTTTTAAAAGCCAAGGAGAAAAGAAGTCATGGTGGACGCGGGTGGGAGGCGGGGTGGATGGCGAGGAAGCTTCTAGAGAGCGCAGAAGCAGACTGAGCTGGTACCTGGCCTCTGCCGCTCCCACAGACCTCCACAACAGGCCTGGGGCTGTTCTCTCACCTGGCCAGGCTGCCTCTGTCTCCCTGGCAACCAAGAACCCGCCTGACCCCTTCAGGCTCACTCAGTTCGGCACTCCACTGACCACTAGCCTCTCAGTTCACATGTACCTCTCCCTTCTCGAAACTTCTGAAGAAGGTGTATGTCTCCCTTGGGTGAGACGCCACCTGCTCTCTTCCTTCTTGTGTCTACCGCATCTTCGGGGTCGGGACTGCAGACCCCCCCAACCCCCGCCAGAGATCCATGGATGGAGCGCATGCTGGAGTTACTCATTAAGTACCTTGGCATTTAATAAACTAGAGCGAGTAAGAAAGCCGTGTCAGGGTACGGTGCCCTTTAGTTCCCTGAAGCTGCTGTAACAAAGTACCACAGGCCGGGGGCCTTCAATGACAAACATGTATTATCTCAGGTTCTAGAGGCTGAAGTCCAAGATCAAGGTGTGGGCAGGGTGGGTTCCCTCTGAGGACTAGAAGGAAGCGTCCGTTCCTGGCCCTTCCCCTAGCTTTAGTCACCTCGGGTGTTTCCTGGCTTGCCGATGGCTGTCTCCAGCCTGTGCCCTCACACTGTCTGCACTCTGCACATGTCAGTCTCTGTCCCAATGCCCCCTTTTTGTAAGGCCACCAGTCGTAGTGTGTTAGAGCCGACCCCTCACTGTGCAGCGACCTCTTCCTAGCTGGGTCATCCGTACGCACCCTGTTTCCAAATGCAGTTACTCTGTCATAGGCACCAGGGTTAGGCCTTCAGCATTTTTATGGGGGGAACAATTTGACATATAATGGGTGCAATGCTATATACAATTTGTATTGTATGCAATTTGTCTTCCATACAATGACAGCAGAACCTTAAAGGCAGGAGTGATTGATTGTTCTTAATAATAATAATATCTGACGTAGTGTCTGATGTTATTTTTGAAGCGCTTGGACATGCGTCATCTCTATCATTCTTGAAATCATTCCCCTGTTTTACAGATAAGAACACCGACGCCCGGAGACGTGAAATGTCCAGGGTCACACACAGGAATCGGTGACAGCCAGGTCTAAAAGCCAGACTCAGTGTCACTGTGCTGAGCCCACACGGGCTTTGGAAAAGATCCTATTCCAAAAAAAATGTATTTGAAGCGCTGCAATGCCCTTGAGGGCGCGCCCTAGCAAGGAGGTTCTTTCAGATCCGCGTGGCTCTTGCTCATAAGCGCCAGCTCCCCAGTGTTTGAGGAAGCGGGTGTCTCCACGTCCTCTTCTGGCTCTGACACGGTTTCACTTATAAGGACAGAGGGGAGAAGTGTGGCTGCCGGAAGAGAGTGGGCGAGGTTCCTTTCGGCTGGAGGTGGCACCTCTGGCGGCCTGCCCTTCCCCTGACCCCAGAAGCTCAAAGCAGAGGAAGCAGGCAGAGAATGTGCTGGAAAGAGTCGCTGGATTTGGCCGTGAGTCGGGAGATGCATCAGAAGTGGAGACATGGGATCATTAGGGCATCTTGCTTACGTCTGAGGGCCCCCCGTGTTCACGCCCCATGGGTCACCCAGGAAGTGCGATTCAGAGGCACACGTGGATGGATCCTCTTCCCTCTTCATCCTTGTAAGTTCCAGAGGGTCATGACGAACTAGAGTGTGTCTTCTCCTAGGGCAACTGCCCTGCGAGGGACTGAAGCGTGTCCCCCACAAAGTCATACATTGAAGCGCTACCCCCGCCCCTACACACCTGTCAGGGCTTTTAGAGGGAGACGGACATTAAATGAGTTCGTAAGGGTGGGGCCTTAATCCAATAGGATTGGTGGCCTTATAAGAAGAGGAAGAGAAAGTCAGGTCTCTCCCTCTTCCCACAAAGGCCTGGTGAGGACAGACAGAGAAGGTGACCACCTGCAAGCTTAGAAGAGAGTCCTCCCCAGATTCCAAATCAGTTGGCATTGATCTTGGCCTTCTAGCCTCCAGAGGTGTGAGAAATGAGTATCTGTTGTTTAAGCCCCATCCCCCAGCCTAGGGCATCCTGCTCTGGCAGCCCGTCTGAGGCATGCCCTGTACATCTTCTCGTGCTGTTGCCCACCCCATCTGCCCCATTGCCCCTCTCCAATCTCAGAGTGGAGGCCCCTGAGCCTCTGTCCTCAGGACCAGGGGCTTTTAGGACCTCATTTTGCTCCTTGAGCAATGCATGGCCCTCTTGCCCCTGCTCTCTGACCCTCTCCCTGACCTTAACCTCTAGGGAACAGGGTGGGAGTGTGGAAGGGAACCTGGCCTGCTGGTAGGGCTCAAGGCCGGGGTCCGTCTTGTCACCAGAGGAAGGAAAACAGCGTTCTGGATCAGGTGGACCCGGGGGCATGTTCTGGCTCCTGTGGTCCGTGGCAGCAGGCCTGGGAGGTCCCTTAGCCCCATTTGGACCTCCAGGACTACCTCTGGGGGAGAGGCTTTAATGAGCAACACTGGACATCCTCAAATTCTCCCTCTCCTTTAGCAAGCCTAGAACATGCTCCTCAGTAACCTCTCCAGCCCTAATCCAGGATTCTGATACCCTAATATGTAAACATTGATATTACTGTCTCCCTTGGACTGAAAGAGGCAACCGATGTATGTGGAGGGGCCAATGGTGTGATAGGTCCTCAATAAATGATACGTCCACGATCTTCATCTTCATCAAGGCTGACTGATTAGTACAAGTGTCTAAAAACCATCCAGTGAGTCTGTCAGGAAACTCAGGGCCTGGACCCAGCTCTGACACGTCCCAGCTGTGTCACCTGAACAAGACACCGGACCTCTCTGAGCTGTTTCCTCGTGAATGCTCTGCACCGAGGTGACTGGGGGGGAGCAGGCCAGGGGTGCCAAGGCGAGGGAGAGGGCTCTGTGTGCCACCGAGGCGCTCGCCCAGGACTGCGAGTGCCGAAAGGGCTTCTACACCAGGAGTGGCTGGGCAGGTGGGACTGGACCCCCCAGGGCCAATGTCTGATGCAGTCTGCACAGCTGGATGGACGAGGGCCTGTGTCCACGCCCTACGTGAGCCTTGCGTGCAGAACATGATTGCCCAGTGCAAGAGGGGGCGCCTCGTCAGCTGCCCGCCAGCCCCCCACCCCAAGTGTAAACCCCCAGCCGCGGGCCTGACGCCTTCTCTGTGCCGCTAAACCGGGACGGGAGCGGCCCAGAGTCCGTCTGGCTGGCTGCACGTCACTCATGCTAAATCACAAACCCCAAGCCAAACACCAGCAAGCCGCTTTGCCCACTGTTGCAAACCAGTTCAAACCAGAAAAGGCCGCTTGCCTTTCCAGCTCTGCTCTTGACAGCTTCTCTTCTGGAAAACAGAACTCCGGTGCCTGAGAAATCGGCCCCTGCCTGGAGCTGGAAACAGGCCCAGGACTAAAGGGGGGCACGAGTAACCCCACAGCCCCCCGCATCTCCCACCGTCTCCCAGCCAGCACCGCCCAAGTTCCTGTGGAAACCACCATCACATATGGCAGTGCATTCTTTAAAGTAAGAAGACACAGGTGGAATTAACGGTAATGATATGTTACCTAATCCAGTATACAGAAAATATTAGAATGTCAACATGTATTCAATCTAAAAATTACAAATGAGGTATTTGGATTATTTTTTCTTTCTAAACCTTTGAAACTCAGCACGTTCTCTCCTCACAGCACCTCTCACCCGGGACCAGCTGTGATTCAAGTGCTTAACAACCACATGTGGCCAGTGCCTGTTGGTCTCAAACTTCCCTGTGCACCAGAATCCCCGGAAGGAATCATAACAACCTGGATTGCTAGGCCCCACCCCCGAGCTTGGGGTGGGGGTTGCCTAGGAATGTGCATTTCTAGCGGGTTCCCAGGGGACGCTGCCTCTGCCGTTCAGGAGACCACACTTGGAGAACCAGCGTCAGGGGCCAGCAAGGGGTGTGCATGCTGGTTTACAGCTGGGAGAACTGTGTCGTGGCTGCAAAGCCACGGTCATCAGCGCTGACTGGTACTGGCCTATGAACAGATGCATAGACGAAAGGAATTCAAGTGCAAGTCCAGCAAGAAACCCTGGCACGGATGGTCAGTTGCTTTTGATAAAGTGCACCAAGACCAAGAGAGAACAACCTGCCCACAAGCGGCTGCATGAGGGAGGGCACTGGGCTTAACCGCCAGCGCACACCAGCATGCACACCTCTGGCACACACCAGCATGTATACCTCTGGCACACACCAGCAAGCACACTGCCAGTGCACACCAGTGTACACACTGTCGAGGTGGGTCAGGGTCTGCAAAGATCAAACACCCTGTGTAAAAGCCACTTTATTTTCTTAATGGGTGTGTGGTTTCCTGGGACAGGAGGCGGTGCTGGGAGTGCAATGAGGGGGTGCTCCTCTAGGATACAAGGTTCCTTTGGGGGTGACAGAAACGTTCTGTAGTCGGCCTTGGTGATGGTCGCACAGCCCTGCAAATGCACTAGAAAGACCACTGAACCATGTGCTCTAAATGGGTGAATTGCATAGTACATGGGTTATAGCTCAATAAAGCTGTGACCAAAAAAAAAAAAGATTTCATTTGTCTGTATCTTCTTGAGGGATCAACTGAATAGCGTTCCTGCCTCTAGGCCGTGTCCCTCCTATGCCCTCTGCCCACACAGCTTTTCCTCCTCTTTCTCCCCTGGAAGCCCCTTCAATGCTCTTCGGAACCCAGAGACAGTAATGGGCTCCCTGCCTGCCCCCTGCCCTCATCCTGATGTGGGCGCTCGGTCACTGTCAGTGGCAGCCCCAACCCAGCAAACAATCAGTGGGTGAGGAGGGGCAGAACCTCACCGGGCCCTGCAGTGGTCCCTGGGTCAGCCCGTATGCAGCTGGGCAGGACTTAAGGGGCTGCTGGGAGCCCTGGGGAGCAGAGGGCCTATGGGCCACCATAGCCTGCCCCACACCAGGCAGGGGCCAGAGTGACTCAGCACTAGACACAGGCTTCCTGCTCAGAGTGCCACGGCTTCCACCCTCCAGCCAGCCAGCCCGCTGGCCAGCCAGCAGGGAGCTTCTAGGGCCTGGGCCTGAGTTTCTGAGATGCCAGCCTGGACTAGGCCTTTAGACTGGAGCTTCCAAAAGACCATCCTCTGCTGTGCAGACTTAGGTGGGCGCACAGCCTCTCTGCACCTGGGTTTCCTCATCACTGAGAAGTGGGGGCTGGAACACAGCACCCCTCCCTGGACATCTCGTCCCTGGCCTGCCCCCGTACCTCGGGGGCCTGGTGCTCCTGTCATTACCTCTCCAGACCACCAGCCCCCTCCAGTCCTGAGGAGGACCCCCTCCCAGCTCAGCCATCCCACCCACGGAGAAAGGGTCCTTCCTCCAGATGCACAGGAGGGGGACACATGCTCTCAGAACACTGATCCCCTCTTGGTCACAGCACTTGAGACACCACATGGTGGCTCTCCACATGCCAGTTCCATTTCTGTCCTTCGAGGTCTCCCCAGGGTCCCCATGGAGGGCCCAGGGGAGGCGCTGGTGAGTTTCCCCTCTTGCAAGAGGAGGGGCAGGTGGCCAGTGAAGGAAAAGCAATGCACACGGCTCCAGGCTAATCACAAACCGCCATCAGCCCTCCCTGCCCCACAGAGCCCTCCCTCCAGGCAGGGTGCCCTTCGCGTCCCACTCACCCTGGTGCCAGAGCCCCCATGTCAGCTCCCTTCTTCGTTCCCCATGAACACCCCCTTCCTAGAATACACAGGTCTATTCTGTAGGAGGCATAAAACAAATGGTGCGGGGAGGGAGAGGGGCAGGGTCCATTTTGGTCCTGCCACTGCCCAGGGCTGCATTTCCCTGAGTAAGCGCCTTATGAAAACTCTTTAAAATGAAAAAGAAAAGGGAAAAAAAGCAGGGACTAGAATGCAGGTGCCAGCCCCTGCGGGGTGCCCTGAGGCAGCTGCAGCTGCAGCTTCAGAGGGTGGCTTTGGGCTTCCCTCTCTCAGGTGCTGGGGAAAGGATGAGCCCACCTGTGGCAGGCGGGAGCTTCAGAGGGCCAGTGCAGTCGGGATGGGACAGGTCAAGAAGGTCCCAGAAGCCTGCTTCCCGGGGTACAAGCTGGCGTGGGGTCTGTGGTCCTATTTTTCAAACCAAAAATCAGGCTCCTCTGCTGCTGCCTCAGGTGGGCCTGCCAGGTGTGCAGACCAGAGGCAGGGAGGGAGCTCAGACCTGAGGAGGGGGAGAGGGACTTTGCAGCCCCCACTGGAGCTGGCACAGTCACCCATCTGCTGGGTCCCCAGTTCCCTCAGGCCCGCGCTTGTTTTCAGCTGGCGGCACGGGATTCACTAGTGTCAGCAAGAGGACCCAGTGTGGCTTTGTGCTCGACCCTGCGCCTGTGCCAGGCTCTCTCACAGCCAGCTCCTCACAGCCTCAGCTCCCTGCAGCCCAATGGCAGGCAGGCCTGGAGTGTGGGTTTGGGGGGGTCTCCATTCGGTGGCCTGGAGGGTCCCAAGTCTCAGAGCTCCAGAGGCATGGGGGCCCAGGATTTTCCTGAAGGGGAGCCGTAGCGGGCACCGCATGTCTGCAAGTTCTTCCTTCTCTCTGGAACGCTGAAGCTCTCTGCCTCTGTGTCCCAGGGCTGGGCAGCTGCCCCCATCCACACACACCATCCTGCTGGGCCAACCAGTGCCCTTGCCCCAGAGTCACTGCCCCCGAGCCACCTTCCAGCCAGCACTGCCTCTGCTCTGTGACACAGGCCTTTGCTCAGACTCCATCCACCTGACGAGAGCTGAGGGCAGGAACTGGTCTTATCCCCTCCGTGCCCTTGGCATGTCGTCAGGGCCCAGACAACACATGTCTGAGTGACATGAGACAGGAAAAAAGCCCACGACCTGGTTTGATAGGGAAACTACAGATACTTTTCCCCTTCATTTTCTTTGCTGCATAACAAGGATGCAACCCACTCCAGGGTTGAAGACACCTCTCAGAAGAAAAATGCAAATATTTTCCCTTCCATCCCGGAAGCTTGTGGAAGTTAAGTGAGCCTGGCTTTTGCAGAAAGTAAACTGAGGCCCTCAGGGTCTAACATGGAAGGATAGGGGTGTATTGGGCTTGAGAATGAGAAAGAGGATGAGGGCAAGGAGGACAGGGCTGCACCCTCAGAGCCCTGAACTGGGAGCTAGTCCTGTCAGAGAGGAACTGCTTGGAGGGGCTGGGAGAGGGCCTGGAGAAGGACCGCCCAGGGGGCCAAAGTCAGGGGATCCATAGCTGACCCTGGAGTCGACCCCGATGAGCACACCCCTCCCTGAGATGCCCAGGACACCAGCTGCCAGGGAGAAGCCTCTGAGCCAGGCAGTGCTCGCTGACCTCCCATAATAAGTGGGTCCATGGGGGAGCAGTAGTGTAGAGAGGGGGACACAGTAGCCTGTAGGAGGCAGACCACAATGCTGTTTGCTTCAAGGCCACGGCAGTGACACCCTACCTCTTCCCTACCCTTCCTAGCTCCCGTACCAGAACCACCTCTGGGCCTAGGGCCTCCTCCCCTGGGTGTGCTGGTTGAGGACCCACAGAGATGGGAGGCCACGAATCACCACTGTGCGTGGATGGCTGCCCTCCTGCCCTGCTACCCATCCCCAAAGGGGCTGCTGGGACCACATTCATTCATCTCGCCCTTGGGACAGTCACACAGAGGGCTCTTGGGCCAGGCTCCCTGTTAGGGGCTGTGCAGAAAGCAGAGGCGAACTTGACTCACCACTGGTGGCACTAGACACACACCTGGCATGTTCATCTGCTCAGCCTGTGTCTGGGAAAAAGTCCTGTGTCCTCACAGGCATTGGTTTTCCCCACGTCACACAATCCTACCATGGGGCGCTCTACCAGCGGCCTCAGTGCTGGGGCTCCCTACCTGAAAATGGCGTCAGAGCCCTCGGGCTGGGGTTCCGCCTCTCCAGACTCCCCTGACCCCTCCAGACTCCCCGTACCAGGCCAGGCTGTCACCCACCAGCTCTGGGTTGGAGGTTTCCACTCATTCGCTGGAGCAGCTCACAGAGTCCAGCAGGAACTTGCCTTGGGAGGTCCCTAGTTTAGGAGAAAAGGACGAAACTCAGCAACAGGAAGATGGAAGAGATGCTCAGGCAGGGCCTGTGGGTGGGGCCGGAGCTGCCACGCCCTCTGCAGGTGCACCACCCCAGCACCTCCACCCGTCTACCCACCCAGAAGCCCTCCTGTGCTTTCGGGTTTTGAGGGGACACTATTAGGTTAGGCACGGTTGACTGCATCATTGGCCACTGGGGAGCGAATTCCATCTCTGGCCTTTGTCCTCCCCAAAGAGGTCAGGGGGTAAAACTGAAAGTTACCCCTGGTTTGGTTTTCCTACCAAAAGTCACCTCAGTAACACCCACAGGTGTGGTTGAAAGGGGCTGGTTACGAATAACAAAAGATATCTTTATCTCTCTTATCGCTTAGGAAATTCCAAGGCTTTTCAGTAGCTCTGTGCCAGGAAGTGGGGGTGGGGGAAATGAAGACCAAACACATATATTTCTTATTAAAAATCACAGTGTCAGAGGTTGCCATAGCAAATCACCACAGACTGAGCGGCTCAAACAACAGCCTTCATTTCCCACAGTTCTGGGCCTGGAGGCCTGGGGTTGGGATGCTCTCCCCGGCCTGCAGAAGGCTGCCAGCAAGACAGACAGACAGACCTGCAGAAAGCTCTCTGTGTCTTTTTCTCATAGGGTTACCTGGCCTATGCATGAGGGTCCCACCCTTGCGACATCATTTAAGCCTAATTACCTTCATAAAAGCCCTGCCCCCAAAAGCAGTCACCCTGGAAGCTGGGCTTCAACAAATCGACGCTGCAGGGGCACCCGCACGCAGCCCACGGTGCAGGACACTCTGGGGTTCTCAGCCACCTGCTCTTGTTTCTCTGTTTCCCAGCCCCTCTCCACGCTGGGGCTCCCTCCCCATAGGCCCTGACTGAAGCCAGGCAGCTCCTGCATCTTGGCCTGCCACCCTGTCTCCAGAGGGCTGCGGCTGAGACCAGGCGGCCCCTTCCTGAGGCCCAGGGGCCAGAGGGAAACCAGGAGGCCGCGATAATGCCGGGCTGTGTGTGTGGGAGACACACGATAAGTGACCCAGGAAACTTGCCAGCCAGGGTGGCAGACGTGAGGGTACACCCCTTCTCACCTTGGACCACCACCCTTGGCAGGCCTTCCCTGACGGAAAAAGCCTCCCACGAGTCGGACACCCTGTGGGTGCTGGCTGGAGCGGGGAGCTTGGGCTGCTGCAATGAGGATGGGAAGTCCAAGGTCACAGCTCTGGCAGACTTGGCTCCAGCTGAGTCCCCTCTTCTTGGCTTGCAGCTGGCCACCTTCTCATTGCATCCTCACACAGGCACTAACTCACTTCATGGGGGCGCTACCCTCAGGACCTAATCAACTCCCGAAGGCCCCATCACATCTGGGGTCAGCACTTCAACATAGGTATCTGGGGAGACACAAACATTCAGTCCATAATAGGCTCACCCCCAAACCCAGGCCTAACTGACACCCACCCTCTATTCCCCCATCTGAAAAACAGTAACAACAATTCCTTCCCAGAATTCCATGCTCCTTTCTATTTGTTGCCCTGTCTTTCTCTTCTTTATGTTTTTTTTTTTAATCCTCACTTACGGACATTTTTGCATTGCTTTGTAAAAAGGGAGGAAGGGAGAGAGAAACATCAATCGGTTGCCTCCTGCACATGCCCAGACCAGGGATCACACACACCCTGACTGGGAACCAAACCCCCAACCCTTCAGCTATGGGGCAATGCTCTAACCAGCTGGGACATACCAGCCAGGGCTCTCCTCCGTTACTTTCTTCAGTGTCTTATAATTTTCAACGACCTGTGGCCCCACTCCCACACACCCCCATTCGCTCCTGGTCCCCTGGGGTTGAGTTCCAAGGGAGGGCCCGCGCCTGGAGGTCTGTGACCCCCCTCTCCCATCTCCTCCATCCCACCCACCGCCAAGTCCCCTTGGCCTAGCGTCCAGAACTCTCCTGGCACCTGTCTGTTTCTGTCCCTCCCTGTGGCCCCCACCTCTCGCCCTCGGCCATCGGGGAAAGCCTCTCTCTGGCTCTGACACCCACTCTTTCCTCACCACCCTGCAGAACAAACCAGTTCTCAATCACGGGTAGATCACATCTCTCTCCAGCTTAAAGTTCCTCAAAGGCTCCTATCGTTCTCAGAAACGTGGCGTGGTCTGCAAGACCTGGCCCGAATGCCCACCCAACTCACCAGCCTCCAGCCCCCTCCCTTCCCCCCCATGCCAGAGACCACGCAGCCCCTTGCTGCTCCTCCAACGCCCTACCTGCAGCCTCAGGCAGCCCACCTGCATCGTGCTCTCTGCTGACAGGCTCTGGACCCCACTCTCCTCCTGCTGAGTCCCTGCTCCTTCTTCAGGTGCCCACTTAGGTGCCACTGGTCAGGCAGCTGGCCTGGAACCTCCCTCCAGTGGACAAAGTCTTACCTCTCACATGCTCAGGCACCCCCTGCAACAGTGATCGGTTAACCAGTGACGGTCTGATTACTACCCACCTCCTCCCCCTGGTGTCACCTACTGGGACGGGGACAATGCCTAGAACGATGCAAGGCACACGGCAGGTGCTTAACATTGCCGGATGCATGGAAGCGTTCCTCCACAAGGTAAAATGGAGGTTCGGGGGGAAGATGTCCACCTGAGACCCACAGCTGGCGCCCAGCAGGACAGGGATGGGGACCCAGGTCTCATGGCCTCGAGGCTGCACTCTTAGTGGGTCCTTGGGGCTTGAAGGCAGAAAGACAGCGGAGAGGGTTGATGAGGGACCAGAAGGACTCTGCCCTGACGGGAGGGGAGGCAGCAAGAAAGAGAAGAGGTGAGAAGGCCAGTCTGCTGGCTTGGGAGTCGGGCGGACACGTTTCTGTCTGCCAGGAGGGGGCGTGGGTACAAGGGAGAGGAGGGTCATGGCAGCTAGGAGCATCTGCAAGGTACCCCGCAGGGCTTGGGCGTACAAGATGCGGTCTGGGGGAGGGCGAGTGTGGGATGGCAGCCGGGATAGGGAGGTTGAGCCTCGGTGAGGAGCGGGGGGAGGGGGAGGGTGGGAGGGTAGATGAGGATCAGGCAGAACCTCAAAGCTGTGCAACCAGAGGCCCCACCAGCCTTCTCCCGGAGGCCAGGCCCTTTTTCAGCGACTTTTCAGTTCCTGACAACTTAAAGAAAGAACCAGGTCTCAATGAAACCCACCAAGCCAAAGGGCAGGCGGGCGCAGCGGGACTGCAGAAAACAGCTCTCGGCAGAAACGCCCTGATTTCCGGTCAAGTCTGCTTAGAAGTCGACCCTTTTAAGCCACTGCAAGACCTGAGCCCAGATCAGGTCCGGGGTCTACTGTGGGTGCCTTCGGTGGGAAGCTCTCCAGTGAGACATCGGCGCTCAGGGGCTTCAGGCTTGACCGACCTTCAGTCTCCAGGGTCACGGCCCATAGGGCCAACCTCTCCTGCGTGCGTCCGGAACCCCTTACCCGGAAGAAGCCCTTTCCCACCCTTTTAGGGCCACTGGTTTATTTCATCAAAAAGTTGGTACAAGTGGAAAATCATTTTTAAACAATTCAACTTTGTATTTGTAACTGAAATCCCACAGAAGCACATCCACCAGTCGGCCCTGATGTAGGGGACGCCCCCCGGGCCGGGGAGCGTGACTGGATGTGGGTAGACTTTCCTTCGTCGGCAGCACCCACACTGGCCGGGTGCAGGCCTCATTGATATTTTCACCACTTTTTCTTCGGTCCGTTTCCAAAAGGCCTTCTGGGGTGTGTCAGGAATCGCTCCAGTGCTCAGGGCTCAGGGCAGCCAGGACCAAGCCCTCACTATCATCTCGGGCGCTCAGGAATCCAGGACCCCAGGTCAGCTCCAGGTTTCTCAGGAGCCCAGTCTAGGTGGTGGTGGGGCTGCGGAGCCAAAGACCTGCTTCCACATCTGCTCACTCAAGTGTCTTCTGCCCCGAGGGTGGGATGACTCAGCTTCTCCCCTCGTGGGCCTCTCCGAAGAGGCCAGAGTCCTGCCTGTCACGCGAGGGCGGTTTCCTCCAGAGCAGCTGCCCCAGAGGACTGGGCAGGGCTGCCACGCCTCTCCAGCTGCACCTCAAAAGCCCTTGGGTCCCACTCACCGGATGTCCCTCGGGCTCCCAGGCCAATCTTGGCTTAGCGAGGGGGAAGGCACCACAAAGGTGTGAATGC
Organism: Sturnira hondurensis; assembly: GCF_014824575.4. Classification (NCBI taxonomy): domain Eukaryota; kingdom Metazoa; phylum Chordata; class Mammalia; order Chiroptera; family Phyllostomidae; genus Sturnira; species Sturnira hondurensis. Next base: position 58,003,340 of record NW_028079044.1, on the reverse strand, counting down.
CAAGACCATCATGAAGACTGGCCATCATCCCAGGCTTCACTCACCAGCAATATTTTTAAAGCAACTCACCTTTAATGAGTTTTTCTCCAGTCATTTAGTTTAGCATTCATAGAAAAACTCTCTCTTTGAATTCACATTTCATCGTTTATGTGCATTTCACTACACAATGTCATTATAATAACAGGCATTAATGAACCTGGACTGGGGGACACAGCTGATGGCCAGGTGAAGAGATACCACCAGGCGTACCCATGGACGTGGCACACAGGGCGATGGCCGTGGCCAGGAGTGGGGGGCACCCTGTGGACACTGTCAGGGGCTGCAGGCATCTGCTAAGTGGAGTCTAAGACACCCTGGGGAGGGCTGGATGAAGGAGGTGTGTGTCCAGGCCAAGGATGGTCCAGTCTGCTCTAATAAACATTTGCTGAACACCTGATGATTCAGGCACCTAGGAGCGGAGAGCGATTCTTCTCCAGGGAGGTCATTGTGTTAGGGCTTCGTAACCAAGCCTGGGGGTGCAAACACTTCTTTTCTCTCAGTTCTGGAGGCCAGAGGGCGGGGACCAGGGCGTCAGCAGGTGGTTTCTCCCGAGGCCTCTCTCCTCCCCTGGCAGATGGCCGTCCTCTCCCAGTGTCCTCACACGGTCGTCCTGCTGCCTATTCCTGTCCCTGGTCTCCTCTTCTCACAAGGACACGGTTGTGCCGGATTAGGGCCCAATAGTAAGACCTCATTTTACTCTGATTACCTCGTGAAGGCCCCGTCTCCAAAAACAGTCACATTGTGAAGTGCTGGGGGTGGGTTTTCACTGTCTGAAGTGGCGGGGGTGGGGCGGGGACCACGCAACCCTAGCATCCTGTGCAGACTGGGAGGTCGAAGGGCTTCCAGAGCAGGCCCTGGCCCCGCCGACTCCCAGCAGGCGAGCGGGAGTTTTCCGGTGAAGAGCCGGTGGGGCGGGCAGATGCGCTCTGCATGCAGAGCAGCAGAAGGGGGGGCCAAGCAGAAGTCCTCCTCCTCACAGGCAGGTCCCTGGGTCCCCTGCGCCCAGCCCTGCCTTGTCGTCTCCCACAGCCTCAGCTCCCACGTCTAGGAACAGAGGGGGTGGGAGGTCCAGCCCTCAGAGGTCAAGCCACCACCAAGGCAGGAACTGGTGTTGGCACTGCTGAGGGGGAGGGGTGACTGGTGTGCAGTTTGGCCTTGAGCGTGGAAAGTTCAATCAGCTGGAAAGAGTAAAAGGAAGTTGGAAAAAATTTTAACCCAGCCCCGACCGCAGAGGCGATAAAGTTGGTGAGGTTGCTGGGCCTCCTGGAAAAAGTGAATCGACCCGTCGGAGGAAAAGGGAAAGCAGGGCCCGTGACCTCCTCTCCAGTGGGGGGTGGGGGGTGCGCGTGGGGGGACGGATGTGGGCCCCGGGGACAGTGTCCGCCCCCGAGAGGGCCTTCCACACGCAGACAGCTGTCTCCTCCCATTAGCTTGGCTGAGGGAGGCCGGCCCCTCCTGGGAAGGAGAGGCAGGCTCTGAGGCTACCGTGCCCTCAATCTAAACCTGGAAACGGAAGCACCCACAGGGAGTGAACACATGCTCCTGCTTCCCACCCCGAGGAGGTGCTGGGTGTGCGGGACCCAGGCAGGGCGAGTGGGCAGGGCCGGCCCGACGATGGGCACTGGCACCGGGTGGGGCCAGCCAGCACGATCCGCCTGCCGGACAGAGCCGGGCAGCCCCTGGAGAAGCACCTAGAAACCTGGACAATGTCCCCCACAGAAGGCTCCTGACCACGGCTGAGAGGCAGAGGCCCTGCAGAAGGACATGCCCAAGGTCACTCGGCCAGTCACCGGAAGCTCCTCCCTCTCTGCACCCGTGTGTCTAACTGTGGGTGCCCAAGGACCCCGGGGGCAGAGGCTACTACCATGGCAGCACTGACGGGAGCAGGAGGGGGGTCCTCCCGCTGCCAGGCCTCCCCGGTCTGTGCCAGCTCCACCGGGTTGGGAACATTTGCAGGACTGGGGACCAGACAAGGAGCCCACTGTCCTCATTCCCTTCCCACCTTTTGAAGTCAGAACACCTGGGCAGGTGTTCTCACCTGGCTTCTCTCAGAGCCTGGGGCCAGGCCAGCACCTGAGCAGCCTCCCACAGCAGGGGTGTGTGTGTGTGCGTGTATGTGTGTGTGTGTACACTCCTGCCTGCCCATTTACACAGCTTCTTGTTGGTCACGGGCTCCCAATAACCAGAGGAGCACAAAGATCAACCAGAACAGGAATAAAGTCACTTATTTGCACAGAACTCAGAGCTCCAAAGCCACACTGTCCTCTGCCCCACACTCAGCCTTGGCCTGGGTCCTGTCTGGGGTCTGGAGTGGACTCGGCACCCCTCTGGGCAGAGGGGCAGACAAGGCCCAGACAGGCGGCAGCTGCACCCCCTGCCCCTCCACACAGTAATATTTGTGAAACCCTAATGCATTAGGCAGTTGTATTGCCTCGCCCCCCAGTGTTCTCTCGCGGTGTCTCACAGGTGCACCTGTCAGAGGGCGGCCCCTTGGACTCAGGAACATTGTGTTAGAATCACTGTCAGACGATTCTGCTCTCAGCACGAGGGCCCACACACGTCAGCTGGACTGGAAAGGGAGCCAAGCTGGGGTGCAGGCACTGGCGGGGGCCAGACCAGGCCGGCAGGAGGAGCCGTCCCACCCTGCCTGGCTCACCACCGCCCTGGCAGCCCTCCCTGCCCCACAGACCCCGTGGGTCTCCCTGCCTCCTACTTGGGAGTGCATCCTTCCGGAGACAAGCTGTTGCACGATCGGTTTCTGGGTCAGCCTGCATCTGGCCACCTAGAGGGACAGAGAACGTCTCTTCCATTCTTACAGCCCCATCCCCAAGCCACGGACCTGGCACCCAGCCGACTCCCAGGTGCAGTGAGGAAACCTTAGTCCCCATGGATCCAGCCTCAGAGCAGGTGGAGAGCCGCGGCGGCAGGAGAGGGGCGGTGCCAGCAGGTGGGGAGCCTCGCCCCACAAGCAGTTCCGTCTGGACATCCTCCCAGTAAAGCCCCTTTGGAAGATCGCAGCCCCCGGGGAGCCCAGGGGACGTCTTCTGCCCCGAGACACCCCTCAGGTGGCGCGGACCTCACCTCTCCCAGCCTGGACACAGGCCCCTGCCCCTCCCGGTGGCTGGGGAGTGTTTCTCATGCTCGTTATCCCCAGGGTCCCCAGCATGGTACCCCTCACAGCACAGGTCCCAGGGAAGGGTATGTGGAACCGACTGTTTTCAAGGCACCTGGAAATGTGCAGTGAACGGGAACCTCCTGGTGCCTTCGCTGCCAAGTGCAGTTTCCATCTACACTGAGAATGGCGGGCCTTCGCCGACTCGTGGGTTTTTCTATGTTAGGTTTTCTTACCATGGAGCCCCCGGGGGACTTATAGCTGAGGGGGCTGGCATGCTCAGAGACGCTCAGCAAATCTGGACGGATGTCTTCAGAGGGGATGAGCTGGATTCTTCCTCCAGTGGAGCTGACCCCTTGAGGATGCCCAGGGGGACAAGCCCCTGAGCAAAGCACTATCCAGGGGCCTGTGGAGGGGGCTTGGTGCAGCCCCCCAGGGGTTTCCTCCTAGACACACCAGCTGTGAGTTGGGAAATTCCGGAAAGTTCACGGGCCTTCCAGAAAGGTAAAAGGCAGGAAAGCCAGAGACTAGGGCAGCCTCCTGGGTCATTCTGAACTGCTCAGGCCCTGGCCTGGTAGCTCAGTTGGTTAGTGCATTGTCCTGCTACGCCAAGGTTTCGGGTTCAATCCCTGGTCAGGGCTCATACATGAATCAACTGATAAATGCATATATAAGTAGAACAACAAATTGATGTTTCTGTCTGTCTCTCTCTGTTAAAAATGAATAAAAAATTAAGCTGCTCAGACCCCAGCATAGCAAGGGGGGTCTGCCTCCAAGGTCTGGGTATTCATCCTCATTTCAGGCAAGGCTGACTGGTGGAGGGCAGAGGGTTGAGGGTGGAGGAGGGAGGTGATGTGAGAGGCACCCAAAAGAGCCCCCCCACGCACACATGTCTTTCTACTGTAACCCTGAAATAGTTTCTAAAAGCCCTGTACTAATGACTCATGTTTAGGGGTGAAGCTCCGCTTTACAAAGAACAGTGCATCTGAGAAACCCAGGCATCGTCGCCCTCATGGGGTACGATGTGGGGTGTCGGGAGCGTGCAAGCCACCTGCTGGGTGTCAGGTCTTCTTGGGGTGCCCTTTGTTCAAAGACTGAGCAGAGAAGCGTGATTTTTTACATCACAGCAGACATGGATTTCTCATGGCAGTGAATGCTAATGTGTGTGGGGGGGGGTTCCAGCTTCGAACCAGCTGGCAGGTGGAAGGGACCCCCAAGGTGCTCAGAGATCCCACCCTCCAGGAAAGCCACCCTCACACTCTTGCCATCGGGGGCCCTTGAGCAGACATTTGAGAGGGCACTTTTTTAAGTCACCAGAAGCCAAGAACTCATCCATGCCTCACACTTGATCCAGTGTAGAGCTGGCAGGTCACCGGCCCTGGGGGCTGGCGCTCGAGGAAGCTCACCTTCCTGCAGCAGGAAGGAGCCCCCAGCTCCCAGAGACAGGGCAACTTGCTCCGAATCAGCTGGCTCCACCCGGCCCGCGCTTTGGACTGTGGGAAGTGAGAGAGGGAGGTCCCTGGCCACCAGGACAGATGCAGCTGGCGTTGAAGATCCAGGACCCCATCCTGGAAGATTCTAGAACAACCTGCACAGGGGCTCAGGGCAGTGGAGAGGAGAGCTCGTGTCTGAGCCCACCAGGCAGAAGCCCTGCCTGCGTTTTGGATGCGGAGTTGCAGGCGTGAGTGGAGAGCCTCGGGCTGGACGTGGGGTTCTGGGGTCTGACCTGCCACCCTTTTCTAGCTGGGGAGCAGGGCCCTTGTTCCCCAAACTCTAGGTGGTTCTGAGGGGCTGTCAGAGCATCTGGCCACCCCCTGGCCTAGCGGTGGATTTGTGCCCCAGGCCTGGCCCGTCACCTCGGGATGGCCTAGGCCCCCTGGGGCCCATCACAGCTGCGGTCAGTGCCTGACTGGCCCAGCCCCTCTCCCCTCCCTGTATTCACAGCTTTGCCACACGGCCCTGCAGGCTCTCCCACAGCACCGACCCTGGGGTCTGGCCCTGGGTCTGCTCGGGCCACTGTCAGGGAAACTAGACCCCAAGCCTGCCTTCCCAGCATTGAGGGTCGTGGGCGAAGGCCACACTACAAAATCAGCAAAAATGCCCAAAGGCAATTGGGAGGTGGGGAAAACGACCAAGGAAAAGGGGGCCGGGATGGGACAGCTGAGATGAGTGTGGTTGGGCAGACGAGCCACCACGCAGGGCTCAGCAGAAACACGGGGCTGTTTAAACAGGATCGTGGGTCCCGCTCTAATCACGGGTCTCTCCGGCCGATGGGATCTCTCTGTGCTCCTTGAGAAACTTAACAGAGCAGTGACAGTTTCGATGACACCCCTCCCAAGACTGTTCGCCTCTCCTCTGGGTACCAGGTATCAAGGTGTGCCCTAGAAAATGGGCATTAGCCAGCCTTCCAGAGAGCGGCTGTGAGCTCTAGCTTGGGGGACTCCTTCTCACTTTTCCTGTACGCCTTCACAGGAGATGTCCCAAGGGGGGGTAAACTGAGGCAGGGCACAACTTCCCCCCCACACACACACACACCTCATACATCACACGTAGCCCAGCAAACGACTCCCTCCTGGCGAGTTTTTCAAGGGGAACGCCTGTGCCCCAGCCCAGCCCATTCAGTAAAAGGGCCCTTGGCTCCGGGACCCCTGCTGGGCTGTGACTCACTCAGTAGCAGCCCTGCCAATTAGGGGGAGGAAAGCCGTCCTGGGGCCAGTGAAGCACTCGACTGGCACTCTCCCCGCTCATCCCCTCGGCTGAGACTTGGGGTGGGGAGGGGGGTGGGGGGTGTTGAGAGGCGACTCTGAGCGCCACCCCTGCCCAGGGAGGTGACACCGGGCAGGGCCTCATCAGAACTCAGAGGCTCCACTCACCCTGCTGAGCTGGGAAAGGGCCCAGAAAGCAGAGGCATTCAGAGTCCATTTTAAGTGCGGGGCTGGCTCTGGGGCAGGAGGAGGGAGTCTCCCTCAGGCCAGGGGCACTCACCTGAGGGTGGTGAGTGGTCCTAGAACCATGAGAGCCACAGGGCGCAGCCGGGCACAGGGAGGAGGGTGGCTGGGAGAGCCCGCCTTTGCTGGTCACTACACGCTGACCCCACTTCTCCTGGGGCACTTGGGCCTCAGCGCCTAGAGGAGCGCAGCCTCCGTCCCCGCAGCCCAGGTCAAGTCCAGCCTGGCCCTCATTGGACCACTTCCTCCTGGGAACTTGGAGCCCATACGCCCACCCACATCCGGGCCTCGGGTGACAGACGGCACAGGCTCAGTGGTCACCACTCTCACGCGCCTGTCCACACTTTCCTCCCTTTCCTAGACGCCACCATCTCCAGAGGGTCTTCCTGACACCCCCCACCTGACCACCCTAGCCTGCTCTCGGCCACGCTGCCCTGGTCCCTGTCAGTAGCTTGTTTAGCACCCAGCAGGCCCCCGTCCACAGCTGTGGGAGAAAACGAATTAAAAAAATCGAGAAAACAAAGGAAGAAGAGAGACCCCCTGCCCCTGGGCTCCTGGCTCCTGAACCCTGGTCTGGTCTGAGGTGTGGGAAACTCGCCCTGCCTTCTTCTGGAGCCCAGCCTGCTCTCAGTGGGGAGGCGGGCAGCCTGCAACCCCAGCTGGCTGCTGGGGCTGGGCCAGGAGTGGGGGCAGGAGCCCCTGGAGCAGGCGACTGTCCTCCATGCCCCACCCACCCCCTAAAGTGTGCACAGGGCTGTGGGGAGGACCGAGTGAGATCAAACCTAAAAAGCCAGAGCGGCCTTCTAACCGTTGTTTGCCTCAAACCCTCCATCTTGCTCGGAGCTAAACTCCCTCTGGTGGCGCACGTAGCCCGGCCCGGTTCACTCTGCTCCAGGACTGGACTTCTCCCAGCACGGCCTCCTCAGGGCCTTTGCACGTGCTGTTCCTTCCACCTGCAGTCCCTCCCCCTGCTCGACTGTGCTCGGAGAAGGCCCCCTTCTGGCCTGCAGAGGTCCGAAGCACGGCCCCTCCCCTGTGGGCCGGCTTTATTTCCTCCTTGCCCATTGCACCTCCTGACAGGTTCTACCTTTACTCATCTATTTACTTCCTGCCCCTCCTTCAAGTGCGGCGCTGAGAGGGCAGGGTTCATGCTCCATGTAGCTCCCTGCCGAATCCCTGTCTCGCTCCGGAACAGCCAGCCATGGCATGGAGTAGGTGCCCACCCACCCCGATATGTATCCACGGAACGAAGAGCAGAGTTGAAAGTGTCTAGTCAGCAGAGTACTCGGCTTCCAACAGGCACTCACTGGCTGCCCGGGCTGGTCTCCTGCTAGCAGGTTCCCAGATTAGCAAAACTCCAGCACATCCACGCACCATATGGGACACACACAAAACAATGATTCCGTGTTTGTCTGAAACTCACGTTTCACAGGGTGGGCATCCTCTATTTTTTTAATATATTTTATTGATTATACCATTACAGTTGTTCTATTCCGTCCTTCATTCCCCTCCACCCGCACACTCCCTCCCCCACCATTCTCCCCCCCTTAGTTTATAACCACGTGTCTCAAGTTCTTTAGATTTTATATTTCCCTCACTATTCTTGCCCTCCCCCCTATCTATTTTCTACCTACTGTCTATGGTATTTTCTGTACCTTCTCCCCCTTCTCCTCCTCCCACTCCCCTGTTGCTAACCCTCCATGTGTTCTTCATTTCTATGGTTCCACTCCTGATCTAGCTGTCCTCCTGGTTTGCTTTTGTTTTAGGTGTGGTTGTTAATAACTGTGAGTTTGCTGTCCTTTCACTGTTAACATTTTTCATCTTCTTTTTCTTAGATCAGTCCCTTTAGCATTTCATATAATAAGGGCTTGGTGATGATGAACTCCTTGAACTTGACCTTATCTGAGAAGCACTTTATCTGTCCTTCCATTCTAAATGAAAGCTTTGCTGGATAAAGCAATCTTGGCTGTAGGTCTTTGGATTTCATGTCTTGGAATACTTCTTTCCAGCCCCTTCTTGCCTGGAAGGTCTCTTTTGAGAAATCCGCTGACAGTCTGATGGGTACTCCTTTGTAGGTGACTGTCCCCTTATCTCTTGCTGCTTCTAGGATTTTCTCCTTCATTTTAGTCTTGGCTAGTGTAATTATGATGTGCCTTGGTGTGTTCCTTCTTGGGTCCAACTTCTTTGGGACTCTCTGAGCTTCCTGGATTTCCTGGAAGTCTATTTCCTTTGCCAGACTGGTGAAGTTCTCCTTTATTATTTGTTCAAATAAGTTTTCCACTCGTGGGTGTTTCTTTCCCCCTTCTGGTACCCCTATAATCCGGATGTTGGAAAGTTTAAAGATGTCCTGGAGGTTCCTAAGCTTCTCCTCATTTTTTTGAATTCTCATTTCTTCACTCCTTTCTGGTTGGATGTTTCGTTTTTCCTTCTGGTCCATTCCATTTGAGTCCCAGTTTCCTTTCCATCACTATTGGTTTCCTGTGCATTTCCCTTCATTTCAATTAGTTTAGCCTTCATATGTTCCTCTAATTTGTGACTATAATCAACCAGTTCTGTGAGCATCCTGATAAACAGTGTTTTGAACTGTGCTTCTGAGAGGCTGGCAATCTCTTGGTCGCTTAGAGTTATTGGCTCTGGGACTTTGAGTTCTTCTTGCGCCATCTTTTGGGCTGTTCGTGCCTGTTATGTAGCAGGATCGGAGCCCTAGGTGTTCACCAGAGCAGGGCAACTCAGTCACTGGGTTGTGACGCTGTATGTGGGGGCGGGGTCAGAGAGGAGCAATGGCATCCCATCTGCCACCTCCCGCCGCGGCCCCAACAGGTGCCGCAGCTGCCACGGTCACCAGGGCCCACGTGTTTCATCCCACTGCACACGAGTGTGCCACCTCTGTCAGCCTTCTACCCTGGGTTCGCCCCCTGGGGCCTGCGCGGTCCGTCTCACTGTGCGAGAATGTGCGACTGCGGTCAGTCTGCCCTGCACCCTGACTGGGTCCGGGCCACTTGCGCACCTAGGTCGGGGGACCTGTCCTGCCCAACCCTGCTCCGCTGCTAGCTCCGCCCCTCTTACCGTCCCGGTTGAACAGTTCGTTGTTGTCGGACTTCCGTATAATTCAATTTTCTGTCCCTTGGCTGTGTCTTTGTTCTCCAAACCTTTGTTGTAGTCAAACTTGGTTGTGGGAGAAGGCACAGTGTTTCCACCTATGCCTCCATCTTGGCGGAAGTCTCTGGCATCCTCTATTTTATGTGTCCTGCCCATTCAGCCCCTGCTGTGACCTCTGGCCCCTTACCTCACCCTCCCTGTCCCCAAGGATACTGTGGCAGTGACCCAGCACTGGGATCTGAATTTCCCCACAGACAACCTAGGAAAAAGAGCCAGGCTTGCCGGGCTAGCTCTTGGCACCCTGGGCCATGGCCGGGGAGGCGTGTGCCCCACAGCCAGCCCTGCGGCTGTGCCCCAAACCATCACCCTACCTGAACATGGGAGGCAGACATGCTTGGTGGGAGACTGTGAGGTCTGAGGCTGATGAAGACTGCATACGTAGGGAGATCCTGGAAGTCAGAAGACGACCCCACAGCCCTCCTCCCCAGGCAAGCAGTCCCCAACCTTGAGGGGAATGTCCCCAGGACCCCGCTTTCCCCCTTTCTCAGTCCCAATAGGGGCTGAGCCTCCGCACCATCCAAGTGAGGTGCTCCTCCCCTAGGGACGGACCTCCAGACTTCACCACACACAGCCACCCCTGGGGTGGCCGCTCTCCCCAGGAGCCTGCCGGACTGCGTCAGAAGACTCCAGAACACCCAACTGCAGGTCCACTTGTACCGGAGTCCTGAGGCCAGCACAGACCTCCCGAATCCGCACCCCTGAGGTCACTGCCCTGGCTGTCACACCGCTGGGGTCTGAGAACCCCCTGCACAGGACCAGCGGCTTGGAAAGCTGGTGTGAAGCCAGTGAACAATCCCTAGCAAATCGCCAAATAACCACCCACAAGCCCAGGCCCTGACCTCAGCCTCCCTAGCTCCGCTCAGCCACACACTTGCATGGAGCGCCATCCCGTGTTTGAACAGCGTTCTGCCCTGCCCTCCAGAGGGAACATTCCTGGCACTGCCACCTACTCTATTTCTTAAGCCAAAAACACAGAATTCCTCTCTGTTCCTCACAAGTCCCCTTGGCATCAACCTCACTGCATGACCTGGATCTGACCAGGTTTCCACTCTCCCCAAACAGCACCTCTCCCCAAACAGCAGGTCTCCCCATCGGGGCCCCGGCAAAGGCGCACCGTTCTCTGATCCTCTTCCTGCGCCTCCTGGTCAGCTCTGCACGAAGTCGCCTACGCAGCTCCTCCAAAGCCTGCTTTCATCCATGGTGGCCCCGACCTGGGCGCTGCCCCACGCTCTTCCACAAGCTGGTGGTTAAATAAACTGCATGACAGCCGCAGCGTAGGATCCACTCAGCAATAAACGGGTGAATCACTGACCCCCGCAATGTTGATGGCACTGGAGAAAATTGGGCTGCAGGAAAAAGCCAATCTTCAAGGTCGCCCACGGCGTGATTCCAGGTGCGGAGCAACTGTGAGGAGACAGAACCCTGAAGATAAAGAAGAGATTCGCGTTTGCCAGGAGGCGGGTGGAAGCGGAGGGGACGTGTGTGGCTGTAAGCCACCAACACAAGCAAACCTTGCGGGATGGTACGACTGGGCTGATAGTGGCAGTGGGCACACACAGCTACTCGGGGGACAACATTGCGTAGATCCAAACACGTACACGCATGACGAGTATGTGTAAGCTGCTCTGCTGAACAGGCTCTGGACGCCACCCGCCACCTGCCACCCGAGGTGGCTTCTGGGCCCTAACGGTCGGTGCAGGGCAGTTGTGTGAGAGCCGACACCACAGGGCCGGGGAAGAGGGTGCTGGGGACTTCCTCGTACATTCCTTCCCCACAGCCAGATATTTGCAATTCCCCTCTCTCACCCCAACCTCTCCCTACAGTCCAGCTCTGGCTCCCGTAGGGGTAGCCTGTCTACAGAGCTGACATTGAGACCTGAGTGATGGGAAGAACTGGCTGGTCAAGGTCAGAGGAAAGCACCTTCTGGTCAGAGGAAACAGCAGGTGCTGAGGCCCTAAGGAAGAGGCCGCTCTGGGTATCGGGAGAAGACCAGAGGAGTGGGGAGGGGAGAGGAGGCTGGAAGGGAGGAGAGCTGGTCCGGACCCTCGTCTTGGGAGGCAGTAGGAGCAGTTCAGGTGCTTGCTGTGCACGAAGCGCGGGAAGTGGCAGAGGAGAGATGGATTGAACCGGGGTTTTGCAGGAGTGCACTGGCTGCTGTGGGCACCACAGACCTTCACCGGCATGAATGGAAATGGGCCCTTTGGGNGGTCGCCCACGGCGTGATTCCAGGTGCGGAGCAACCATGAGGAGACAGAACCCTGGAGATAAAGAAGAGATTCGCGTTTGCCAGGAGGCGGGTGGAAGCGGAGGGGACGTGTGTGGCTGTAAGCCACCAACACAAGCAAACCTTGCGGGATGGTACGACTGGGCTGATAGTGGCAGTGGGCACACACAGCTACTCGGGGGACGACATTGCGTAGATCCGAACACGTACACGCATGACGAGTATGTGTAAGCTGCTCTGCTGAACAGGCTCTGGACGCCACCCGCCACCTGCCACCCGAGGTGGCTTCTGGGCCCTAACGGTCGGTGCAGGGCAGTTGTGTGAGAGCCGACACCACAGGGCCGGGGAAGAGGGTGCTGGGGACTTCCTTGTACATTCCTTCCCCACAGCCAGATATTTGCAATTCCCCTCTCTCACCCCAACCTCTCCCTACAGTCCAGCTCTGGCTCCCATAGGGGCAGCCTGTCTACAGAGCTGACATTGAGACCTGAGTGATGGGAAGAACTGGCTGGTCAAGGTCAGAGGAAAGCACCTTATGGTCAGAGGAAACAGCAGGTGCTGAGGCCCTAAGGAAGAGGCCGCTCTGGGTATCGGGAGAAGACCAGAGGAGTGGGGAGGGGAGAGGAGGCTGGGAGGGAGGAGAGCTGGTCCGGACCCGCGTCTTGGGAGGCAGTAGGAGCAGTTCAGGTGCTCGCTGTGCACGAAGCCCGGGAAGTGGCAGAGGAGAGATGGATTGAACCGGGGTTTTGCAGGAGTGCACTGGCTGCTGTGGGCACCACAGACCTTCACCAGCATGAATGGGAATGGGCCCTTTGGGAGCATTTGGCTATCACGCAGGTGAGGGGACCGGGGGTCCTAGCTAGGCAGGGTTGAGGAAGAGGGGCACCATCGTGGGTGTTGGGCTGGGGACCTGACAGGACTCAGTCACTGATGGTGGTGGGGTGGAGCGGTGGTGGGGTGGAGCCGTGATGAAGAGCAGGCAGAGGCACGCACCACGCCCACATCTGTGTGGGTACAGCTGTGGGCTCCAGCCCTGCTGCTTCCTACTGCCTGTGTGAGCTTGTGCAAGTCACACAACCTCTCTGAACTCAGTGGGTGCTGGTCCCTGTCCCGCCGGTGCCAGGGCCACATATGGATAAGGTGCTGAATGATCCCTAAATTAGCACAGGAGTGCCTCCTTGTGGATTCTCCTGGTCTAGCCAAGGCCACCTCCTCTGAGAAGCCCTCCAGGGGCCCCCCCTAGAGTGGCCTCCCTCTTTTGGTCTCCAGAGACCTCAGTGCCTTCGGTCTGTTTCTTCCTTGGGTCGTGCTCTTGGTGAGCTTGTCTTTCTCTACCAGGCTGTGACCTCCTAGCGGGTCTGTTTGCAGGGTCCCTGGTGCCAGCATGGAGCCCGCCATCTTACAAGAGCTGCATCTAGCCTCACATGACTAAAAAATGGGCCAAGAGCCCCAACCACTCGTCAGGGCTTGTCAGTCTCTGTCCCCTGGTCATAGCCGGGTAGAGCGGCTTTGGGTGCCCAGGAAGAACGAAGCCCACGTGTCATCATCAGCAATGACCATCTTCCCAAGGGGAGCCAGCTGGGCCAGCACGTCCTGTGCCTTGTCAGAGCACAGGGGCCAAGCCCAGGCCCCGAGCCCCTCCAGGCTTTGATCAGCCTCAGGGCAGGGAGGACCTGAGGGGGGTTGTCCTAGGCCCCAGGGACACCTCTCACCAGGGCTGCACCCCAAATCAGGGTTGTGGGAGATCCCTCCGTCCCCAGACAGCGAGGAAGAGCAGCCCTCCCATCTCAGAGGGCAGACACCAAAGACCCTCCAACCAGGCCTGGGGACCACTGTGCTTGTGCAGTCGAGGGCCGGCAGGTCTCCCCAGCTGTTTGTGAAATGGTTCTTCACCATCGTTTCTGTGTTTGTGTTAGGAAACACGGGCTGACCAAAAAGTCCATTTAGTTTTTTCCACAAAATAAAAGACACTTTTCCATTTTCACCAATAACTTAACCGATTTGGACATTTTGAGTATGTCGGCTACCTCCTGCTATTGGCTTCTACCAGGGAGAGGCCAGGGGTGCTGCTGAACATCTTCCAGTGCATAAGACAGCCCCACGGCGGAGAATCGTTTGGCCAGAATGTCACAGTACCAAGACACTTCGCAAACCACTTCTGACACGTTCGATCAGTCACAGTACATTCTCCATACACTGTACAAATCTTTTTTGCATTTCAGTTGAGTTTTTACCTTTCTTGAAATAATAAAGCACAATATAGCAAAATATTGCATATTTTCTCCCATCTTCAATATTAAAATGGTTGCACAAAAATTCACCAATTTCGATCAGTCTTTTTAATGCAGGCTGACATGACGGCTACCACCACGTACTCTAACAAAACTGTTTCAGACAAAGTTAAAGACAGCTAGGCAATCCTCAAGCCATCCTACGGAAAATAAAATAAACGAACGTTTTGACCCACCTAGTATTTCAAATAGAGACTAACACAGCAAACTGACTTTATTACATAAGTCACTTAGCGTTGGGTTTGTTATTTGCAGGGAAAATCACTCCAATACTCGCCCACATTGTATGAACAATGGGCACCCCTGGAGCCCAAAGGGGTGGGTGCTTGAGGCTAATGAGGTGCTCCCTGCACCCCACTCGCCTTGGCCTCTCCGTGTGTAGATCCTGGGGCAGGGAAACCGGTTCCCCATCCATCCTGCTGGGGTCCCAGTGGCGGGGAGCGAACAGCATGGCGGTTGGACCTTGCCCTAGACCAGGAGAGTCTGCTCAGAGTGGGGCATTAGGCTCATTTTACAGTTGAGGAAACCAAGGCCCTGAGGGAGCCTGCAAGGGGTCAGTGAAAGGGGCGGGGTTTCTGACTAGCAGGAGGTGGGGCCTGAAGCGGCGCCTGGGGGCGGGGCAAGGCCTTCGGAGGTAAATGACGTCTCAGACCAGAAGGCGGCAGGATCTGGGAAGGACTGAGAAGCAGTGTGGGGGAGGGACCAGGTGAGGGCCGCAGGGAGAAGCTTAGGAATTTGGGGGTGTCAGGGAGCCCAAGAATGGCTTGAACCAGAACCCCAGCCCCAGTCCCCATCTGTGAAATGAGGAAGGAGACTGGGTCATAGTGCGAATGGCAGGGGACGGACATGTGAGGGACCGCCCAGCACCGCGCCCACATCTGGTGGGTGTCCAGTTAGAGGTCGCCGTCACTGCTGTGGCTGCTGTGGTGTCTGTGAACCCTGGCATCGCTCTGCCCCTCACCCCCTTTGCCCTCTGTTAGCCCCTCCACACCCTCCTGCTCCTCTTCCCTCATCCCCCACCCCATCTGCACCTGGTCCATGTGGTCAACCTCCCCCTCCCCCCAACCCGCCCCGCAGCACGCTGGGACTGCCCCACTTTCCTCTAGCCAATCAGACTGGAGAAATCATTTCCTGCAATCCCTGTTCTCCCATCACCCCACCGCACTGGCCGACATTAATGATGGAACTAAGGGCCCAGGTTTAGTAGACACCTGCGGTATGCCAGGCACTGCAATGAGACTTCGGCCAGCTAGAGGGACCGTGAGGGACTGAGGAGAGGGCCCGGCTTCCTCGCCCGCAGCTCATTCGCTCAGGGATGCAGGAGGGGGTCGGGCCCATGTGTCCAGCCCTGGCACGTTGTGCCTGGCCCCGGACAAAGGACACGCAGCAGCACGGGCTCCCGGGCCCCCCTGCTGGCTCCCTCCGACTTTGCTGCTAAGACGAGGACTCGCCCTTGTGCGCCTCCTGCCCCTTGGAGCCCTCGTTTCCGTTAATACACACACATTTTTTAACACCCTCCGATGCCCTCAATTCTTTTCATTTTCATCCTCATTTTAATCACCCCCTGGGACTAGGGACCTAATTTTAGCGAAGGTCAGATATAGTTTGGGGGTGGCCGCCTCGCTTCTGAACACAAATGCTTCAGGCTGTTTCTGCCCCTGCCCAGTGGCAGGGGGGCTGGGCTCAGGCCAGGGGTGCCCAGTTGGGGGCCCTATCCCTGGCGAGGACTTACTCAGCCGACCCCCATGGAGTCTTGTCTGGTGAACGCTGGCCTGTGCGCCCTACAGGAAGGCCCAGAGCTGCTAGAGGCTTCAGCCTTCTGCCTGGTGGTCGGGGAAACCCAGGCACAGAGAGGGGCCTGGGCAACGAGGCCAGGATTCAGCTAGAATCTGCCCCGAGCTCCAGATTTGGCGACAAGAAGAACGTCAGAGGGGTCACTCCCTGCACACGCAGGCTCCACCACAAACCAACACCCTGTCTAATGATTGGGAAACACGGCAGGCACCTTCACCTTCTGCGGGTGGAGGCTGGCCCGAGCGGGGCCAGGCGGGGCCCTGGACGGAGACAATGTGATGATCTGTGCAGCACAGGCCTGGGTCCAGCCTTCGCCTGTAGCGCTGCTTGTGAACCTGGGTATTTCTTAGAAACACAGGGTGGAGTCAGATGTGCCCTTGGTTGACCTGCTTTTCAAGATCCTTGTGCCCAAAGGAGAGGCCACCTGCTTTTTTCAAGTGGCCGGTTGGCCTTGAATGTGGACTTGCTCGACTACAATCTAGCCCCCACCCAGTCCCCTCTGAGAGCCCCACCCCTCAGGGTGGCCGTGAGGGCGAACAACCCACAGCCACGAAGCTCTGGACCCCCGAGCCCTGGGCTTTCCTCGCCTTCACCCCAGCCTATTCCAGGACCCCCCTGGGCAGCCTTCTGAAATCTGCCTTCCCCCGCATGCTGCCAGCCCCCTGGCTCACACCCAGCCGCCAGCTGTGAGCAAGAATAGGCCACGTTGGCAAATAGTCATCACTCTCCAAGGCCAGGACTTGGGAAGATAAGAACTGCAGCCAGCAGGCTGGACTCTTCGTTATTGGAGGCCTGTGAGGAGCAGGAGACAGCTACTCCCAAGAAGCATTCTGGGATCAGGGGTCTTGGGAGCAAGACAAGGTATGGCCTTGAAGAGAGCACCTAGAGACCACGGGGCTAGAGGGCAGGGCAAAGGGGCGGAGCTCCCTCAGGAAGCCAGTAAGGGACTGACAGCCAGCCGCCCCTCCCTCCATGTGCCACCCCAGACTTCTCAGACACCGCCTGTTCCGAACCATGGGCCCAGAGTTGGGGAGGGCCTGGCCTGGGGACAGCTTCTTCATCGCTCCCTCCAGATCTGATCCCTGTCACTTGGGCACAGCAGGAAGGGCGTGTTCTGGGATGGCTCAAGGACAGAGACACGCATCGGAAGATGGGCTTCCAGGAGGCTGGCAGCCACAAAGCTTCAGCTTCTCCCAGGGCAGCTCCGCACCAAGGAGGGGAGCTCCAGGCCTCCCTCTCCAGGCTCCCGGGGCATGCCCTCCTCCCAGCACCGCTCCCCCCACCCCCTGGGGACATGCAGACCCGGGGTCCCACTCACTTCATCAGTCTGATCTTCTTGCAAAATCGTCACTCTGCCCTCTACTGCCCTGGCTGAGAGTTTTTAAATGAGTGTGCAGATTCGTGTGCACATGTGTGGATGTGTGTGTGATGTCTATGTGTGATAGCAACAGTTGCCCTTCCAGCTCCTTCCAGCCAGGCACCCCCTGGCTGCACGCGCATACACACAGGCTGATGGGCTGCCCCCGGAGCTGATATGGCTGGCTTCGTTTGATGCAAAGTTAAGGAGCCCGCTGCAGACCCCCAGGCCTCGTCCCCGCCTCCGTATTTCTTACCAGAAGGTACAGGTTTGGTGGCTGTCAGTGGGCCTGCGTGGTTCTCAGCCAGGCCTGGTGCTGCCCAGGTCCCTGCAGCTGTCTGCCGGGCTGTGCATCCCTGTCTGCTGGTGAGTCAAGGGGACCCGGGATGGGGGCTGCTCCTCAAGGGTGGGCTCTCTGCTCCTTTAGCCACTTACCCCAAGAATGCAGGGACCCTCAGGGCAGGGAGTGCCGCCACTCACCCTTGTGCTTTCTACAGTAACCACCCCCCCAGCCCAAGGGACCCCCTCCCCTGGGCACACACTGCAGTGGGGAGGAAGACACAATGGAAAATTCTGCCTGTGACTTTTTTCCCTGAGTAGCCCCTCCCAGCACTCCAGCCGCCGCCGCGCACCCCCCCCCCCCCCAGCTGTCTAATTGCTTGGAGCTGTGAGCGCCTTGGAGAGCTTTCGGGAGCCTCCTTTGCTGCGTTTTCCCTTCCGTTTGTGAGAGGATGAAGCAGGTGTGGCAAGTGCAGGCTGAACACCTGGGGGGGGGGGAACCTGCTGGGACCCCCACACCGGGGAGACCAGCCTCAGAAAGGGCCCCGTGGCCCAGGCCACTGGCTGGCCATGGGGCTGCGCTGCGGGGGAAGGGGGTTTTAGGACTTCGTGGGAGCCGTCCAAAAAGCACGGCTCATTCTGGGGGCCCAATGTCGCATCAGGCAGCTCTGCTGTCCAGCAAATCGTTCCCTGGTGGGGCTCCAGGCCCCAAGGCCTCGGTGGGGACTATCACAAGAGCTGGTGCCCCTTTCTGCCCTGCCTACTCCAGGTGGCTTGTGGGCACAGATGAGCCCCTTGACCTTCCTCGGCAAGGTCGGAGATGGGACGGCTCTGGCCCCAGCCCCTGAGGAAGCCATGACACTGCACCTCCTTAGGGCTCAGGATCCATGAGGGAGCTTCAGAAAAACCCACGCCATCGAGGGGCCCATGGAGGTGGGGTGCCAACGCAGCAGGGCCGCGGACGGACCAGAGCACACTGACCTTACTGGGGGGCACAGGGAGACCCGCCCAAGATGGTGGACCTTCTGGATGGTTCTGCCACCAGTTCTGGGAGACCTTGGGCAAGTCTTCACCCGCCTGAGCTCAGTTCTCTCCTGAGCAGAGACAGAGTGGAGTTGGGGACCCCCAACCCCCAAGATGCCGCAGCCGCCATCCTGTCTGTGGTCATGCAGAGGCAGGAGGCAGGGTTCTCGTTTTAGGGGCGTGAGGAGCGGGCACGGCCTTCCCTGTCTCAGCAGGCCTTCCTGCACATCCATGGGTGCTGGTGGCCTCAGAGGGTGCCCGTGACGAGCAGCCAGCGGGTGAAGGGTGTGTGGCTGTGGCTTGTCAACCCTGCTGTGCTCCCCAGAGGGACAGTGCTCCGTGGCTGCAACCGCCCTGCCACTGAGAAGCTGCTCGGAGGAGCTGTCTTCCTTCTCAGGATGGGCTTCCTGCCTCTCCCAGACTCTGCAGCCGTGGGAAGGAGCCAGGGGGCCCCAGAGACACCTCAACTTCCCGGTGTCCTCCCCATGGAGGGCCCCAGAGACCAGGATGGCTTCCCAGAGATCCATGTCCAGGGGCTGGGAACCAAGTCAGCCCGGTCGGTTTCCTCCGCACCGAGGTTCCGCCAAGGGCCCTTCAGCTGGTCCTGTGGCACAAGGTCAGTCCTGGGAGGAGCCGGGCCCAGGGAGTGGTCAGCAGAGGAGGCGTCTGGGTACACAGAGGAAGAGCAAGCATAACATTGTCAAGGTCAAGGGCCCAGCACAGGCAGTCAGAGGAGGGTCTGCCCATCTCTGCCCAACACCGGATAGGTGACCTCAGGCAAGGAAACACTGCGGCCTGAAAAAATGGGAGGAGAGCCAAATCTCCTGCAGAGGAGACGAGCAACCTGGTGGCCCAGGGCCGCACGCATGAAGAGCAGGGTAGACACTTACTGTGTCACTGGGGCNCCAGAGATCCATGTCCAGGGGCTGGGAACCAAGTCAGCCCGGTCGGTTTCCTCCGCACGGAGGTTCCGCCAAGGGCCCTTCAGCTGGTCCTGTGGCACAAGGTCAGTCCTGGGAGGAGCCGGGCCCAGGGAGTGGTCAGCAGAGGAGGCGTCTGGGTACACAGAGGAAGAGCAAGCATAACATTGTCAAGGTCAAGGGCCCAGCACAGGCAGTTGGAGGAGGGTCTGCCCATCTCTGCCCAACACCGGATGGGTGACCTCGGGCAAGGAAACACTGCGGCCTGAAAAATGGGAGGAGAGCCAAATCTCCTGCAGAGGAGACGAGCAACCTGGTGGCCCAGGGCCACACGCATGAAGAGCAGGGTAGACACTTACTGTGTCACTGGGGCGAGAGGACAGAGAGCCCAGGAGGGCCGCAAGTTGGACCCCACATATTCCCTCTGGCCAGCTGTTCCTCAAACAGGTGGCAAGGGTGGGGAGCTTGGGGTGGGGTCACAGGGCTGCTGTGGGTGGTTGGGGTTGGCCCACTCGGAGCCCCTTCCATTGAGAAGGCTGGGCAACACTCCATGCCCAGGCAGTGCAGCCCAGCCACCCAGCTCCTCCCTGCGTGGTGCCCAGGGACAGGGACAGCCGCAGGAAGGCGCATGGCAGCGGCCTGGGTGTCTTCAATGCCATGCACAATGACCCGTGCACAATGCCAACAGGGAGAGAACCCCCAAACCACCCCCATCACCACTGCCACTGCGACCTTGGAAAAGAGGAAGGTGAAGGAGACAGACTGGACCTGCTCTTACATTGGCCATGGCCCCCGACACCCTGGCCCCGCCTCTCCCTCCACTAGCAGCGAATCTTCTCCAATCAGATTGTCCAGCCGCATAGGCCCTGGTGGCTGGCAGCATTATCTGCAAGGAGAATTGTCTGCGTATTTGGGGAATGAAAGTAGAAAGCACTTGATTTGATCAGTGTCACCCACCGGAGGCATTTGCAGAAATGTCTGCAGCCATGGAGGCTCAGCAACAACAAACGATGGCAAAGAAAGTGGAGGGCAGAGACGGCATGCGAATAATCGCCGTGTGCTCCTCCAGCACACTCCCGGGCCGTCCCAGAGCCACACTCGACTCACCGCGCCCACGGCACCCCTTCCCTGAGCTCAGCCAGGAATGCGTGCATGCCATGGGCCCCCTCTCACAGCTGTGGACACTGTTCTCTGGATTGGGGACCAATTTCCCACGACAGATGGTGTCCCAGGCTCCACTACACCCCCAGCAGGCGTGGGCTTCAACTGGAGGGGCTCCCGTTCCCTTTCCCCGGTGCCCCCGGATCTAGAACATCCGTCTGATGGCCCATGGGTGCAGTGGGACCAGGAGTTGGTCAGACAGGGCTGGAAAGGAGGGTGTGGGGTGCCTGGTGGTGTCTGGCTGGCCAGGTTAGGGTTCAAGGGGTCTGGACTTGGATGAAGATGGGTCTCCAGGGGTGAGGTATGGGCAGGGCAGAACCAGATGGGCCATATCACTGTCTTTGGACAGAGCTGTCCCTGGAGAAGGCCCAGTGGGCTCCATTTGCTGAGGTACCCACAGTGGACCCCTGTGTAACAGTGGGAGCGGGTGGCCAGGGCTGTGAGGACCCTGCACAGGTGAAAAAGGAGAGGAAGGAGCAGAGGGGAGCATGGTGGGCAGGGACACACCTGTCACTTTCTGGAAAAGGCCAGACTGAGAAGAATCCACCTGAAGCAGAGGCCAGGGGTGTCTGGCTATCTGTGCCCCTCTCCCCGTGCCCCCTGTCATTGGGCAGAGAGGGCTGTGATCCCCCTTTAAGCCAAACCCCATCCAGTCAGATGGGACATAGTAGAAACCACGAAGGCATTCGTTTCAGGCCATGTGACATAGACTCCAGACGTGGCGTTCTAGAGTTTCAAGAGTGAAAGAGGGTCTCTTGTCATCTTGAGTCACACACACGCCAGACCACCCAAGATGCAGAGCACCCAGCCCACCCGCTCCAGGAGACCTGGTCTAGCGTGAGCCCCGCACTTACCGGCTGGGTGCCCCGAGCAGGGCACCAACCCTCCGGCCCTCAGTCTTCTCAAGTGTGAAGTGGGTACAATTGGACACAGCTCACGGGGTGCCCAAGGGCAAGATGGCTTTGTGAATCTACAGCACTCACCAGAGCCACTGTCATGCCCTCTGACCAGGTCACCAATGGGATGGACAGAAACATGGTGATGGGCGATTTTCCCACCCTCTCCTTTCTGAAGGTGAGCTAGCGAGGAACCCCTTGGAAAATTCTGACTGGTGGCCCAGAATTCGAGCGCTCAGTCATGCCTCCTGTGTCCCCAAGAAACTCCAGCACACTGTCACCTCTGGGACAGTCCTGTGTTGAACTGGTCTGTGACCTCCAGCTGTGAATGAGGAAGCTGGCCCCGTCGTCAGTTTCCTGAGGCCAAGGGCTTGCCCACCGTCATCTCCCAGTCCGAATCCAGACCCCCAGAGCTGAGGCAAGGCCCATCCTGCACCCCCCTCCCCGCACACTGGGGACACGGAGCAGTGCCTGCAAGCCACGCAGAGAAGGAACTGAAGTCCCCCAAAGTTGAATTCCCTGGCTCCAAGGTCAAGTGCGGCTTAGAGCCCTCTTCTGCCCGACTCCACCGTGCAGGGCATCCCTCTGGACATTCTCAGGAAGGTAGACAGGGCCCGGCCTTCCTGCCCCACTGAGAGGAAGCCACTGAGGGACAACGCACATGACTTGTGCTTCCTGAGAGTTTGATGGGTGATGTTCACAGGCCCCACTGACGAGTCCAACTGGCCCTCCTTCCCGGACAACCTCCAGTGACTTGGTTCCTACCAGGGGAGGGTCCCACACTCGCCAAACCAGGGAACCAGCTCCAGGGCGAGGCTTTGGTTGCGACTCTCCCCTAACTCCCTTTCACGTGGTGGGATCCCTGCTGAAGGTCCGGCTTCCCAGGAGGCCCCTGGGGGCGCAGCTCCCCGTGCCCACACGCAGGCTCCTTTCCCCGAGCCCTGCTTCCCCACAGCACAGAGCGCCTTCTTGCCTCCCCCACCCCCCTCACTTCTCAAGTCCTTGTTCAGTCTGAGCCCTTCCCTGCCACGTCAGCACCCACCGGGCAGGCACCCAGGCCTGGCACTTTGTAGGACCCCGAGGCACTCATTGGGGGGCCCCTGCAGAGCTCCGGACAATGACACCCCATCAGCGTCCCTTGGCCTCGTAGGCTTGACTCCACCCCCAACTCTGGGAGCCTCACCATTCCTCCCCCCACACATCTTGACCCTGAAGCTCCCACTGCCCTTTGCTCTTGCAGCTTCTGAGGCTGAGCATGGTCCTATGTGTCTTGGACACCATTTGCAAAGCTGCGCCCCAATTACCCTCCTTGGATCTCCCCACAAGCATGGCATTATGACCCCTTCTGGATGGATGACACCTCTGGGCTCTGGAGGTCCCCGACTCCACCCCAGGGTCCTGACGCCTGCCCCTCACAGCTCTGGTGACTGCTCACCACCCCACAGCTGCCTGTCCAGCACTGGGCTGTCCAGACCAGCTTCCTGTGCCCGCCTGCCTTCCAGAGCCCACGGTGTACACACAGGCCGCTCCTCCAGAGACCAGAGGCAGTTCTCATGACCTTGAGTGTCCCCTCTTGGCCTGGAACCTTCCCAGCTCCTTCACAGGCTCCCCTGTGCCCTGGTTGCCCCTCTGGCCAACCGGAGGGTCAGGACTAAGGGGTGTGTGTGTCTGGTCTGGCATTTTAGACAGGGCCCAGAGGCCTCAGTGAAGCTGCCTCATGACAGTCACGGCAGAGCCTCCATCTCACAGCTCCGTGGATGGCACCCAACATCTCAGTATCCTCCCCGAGCTGCCGTATTTGGGAGCGACAGGTTTCCTGCCGAGCTGGGTGCCAAGTTCACAGCGTTGCTCTGTACCACTGTGCCCATCTCCCGCAGTAGCCTTCCTGCGGAGCGAGCTGCAACACAGGGGAGGCGCGCTGAGGGGTGGGGCGGGAGCTAGGAGGTGTCCTCTGAGTGCCTGGCACGGCCACGCCTGCATGGTGCCCCTGAGCCCATCGTCCCCGCTGGCGTCCTGGCTTCCGTTCAGTGACTTCCCGTGTCAAACTGGCCTGTGACCTCCAGCTGTGAATGAGGAAACTGGGGACCGCTTTTTGAGCAACGAGCATCCGAGAGTGGCACCATAGAGACTGGGCTCCCAACACAGTATAAGCTTCTAGTAACCACGTGACCATTATCACACAGCTCATACTCATCGATACTATAATTAGGAAAGAAGTAATGCAACACCCAGCGAACGCCCCTGCTCTCTCTGCTAGGCCGGCCCGTGTGCTTCCTCTCCTCTTCCCAGTAACGCCGTCGTGAGACGGGACATCACTGAGGACAACTCCGGCCACTGTGCACGCTGTCCCAGAGGGCGTGACAGCGCACCTGTGCAGGAGCCTGCCTTTCACTCACCCCCACTTGAGATGGGCGTTCGACCCCCCTGTTCCTTCCCTCCTGGGGCTCCGCCAGCCTCAGGGGCTGGATGTCACCTGCATTCAGCTGACACAGGGTGACAGCTTGCAGGGACACACTGTAGGGGACCGGTTTGTTTTGGCCTAGCAAATGTGACTCAGCTCTGTATGGAAAACCTACAGAAGTAAGGTGGTAGGCAGGAGCCAAACCTTCAAACCGAGTTTTCCCATGGGAATGAGGCCTAGAAAATGCACACAGATTGTTATAACTTGCTCTTGCTAAAACTCCATCACCCTGGTCTAAAACAACAAATATATATTGTCTATCTTCAAGGTAATTTCCAAAGCCTGTATGAGTTCTCCCAAGGACAGAGCTAATGAGCTCATCGCCATTCCCCTCTGTATGTTATTTCATTTTCTTGATTGTACCTAAAATGCAGACAATAATATTCTAAATTATAGATAATAAATCTTTCTTTGATGCAAGACCCCAAGAAAATAAAAGCCTGTGTAGGCAACGGTCGAGGTGCTCCCCTCTTGGGGGAGTGGCCGAGGCACCCACAGACGCTCTCCCCTTGAGAGAGTCATCGTGCCTGTTCCCTTTTCCCCCACAGGATTGTTGTCGCCTGTGCATTCATTCTCACCATCAGCCACAACAGGCGGACTCTGCTGGCCAGAGTCTGCCACATCTGGCGCCCGAACAGGGACACCATGGCTATCAGCCACAGCACACCTCTTTCTTTAAGTCCTTGACGCAGGCCCTGCGCACACCTGTTCAGTCACATCCATCGGCTGGAACCCGTCCCTCAAGGGACCACACTGAGCTGCACGGAGGCCGGGGAGGGTGCCCAGCCAGGAGCAGCAGGAGCAGGATGAGGAGCAGCCTGTGGTGTCTCCTNGAGCCTCCATCTCACAGCTCCGTGGATGGCACCCAACATCTCAGTATCCTCCCCGAGCTGCCGTATTTGGGAGCGACAGGTTTCCTGCCGAGCTGGGTGCCAAGTTCACAGCGTTGCTCTGTACCACTGTGCCCATCTCCCGCAGTAGCCTTCCTGCGGAGCGAGCTGCAACACAGGGGAGGCGCGCTGAGGGGTGGGGCGGGAGCTAGGAGGTGTCCTCTGAGTGCCTGGCGCGGCCACGCCTACATGGTGTCCCTGAGCCCATCATCCCCACTGGCGTCCTGGCTTCCGTTCAGTGACTTCCTGTGTCAAACTGGCCTGTGACCTCCAGCTGTGAATGAGGAAACTGGGGACCGCTTTTTGAGCAACGAGCATCTGAGAGTGGCACCTTAGAGACTGGGCTCCCAACACAGTATAAGCTTCTAGTAACCACATGACCATTATCACACAGCTCATACTCATCGATACTATAATTAGGAAAGAAGTAATGCAACACCCAGCGAATGCCCCTGCTCTCTGTGCTAGGCCGGCCCGTGTGCTTCCTCTCCTCTTCCCAGTAACACCGTCATGAGACGGGACATCACTGAGGACAACTCCGGCCACTGTGCACGCTGTCCCAGAGGGCGTGACAGCGCACCTGCGCAGGAGCCTGCCTTTCACTCACCCCCACTCGAGATGGGCGTTCGACCCCCCTGTTCCTTCCCTCCTGGGGCTCCGCCAGCCTCAGGGACTGGATGTCACCTGCATTCGGCTGGCACAGGGTGACAGCTTGCAGGGACACACTGTAGGGGACCGGTTTGTTTTGGCCTAGCAAATGTGACTCAGCTCTGTACGGAAAACCTACAGAAGCGAAGTGGTGGGCAGGAGCCAGATCTTCAAACTGAGTTTTCCCATAGGAATGAGGCCTAGAAAATGCACACGGATTGTTATAGCTTGCTCTTGCTAAAACTCCATCACCCTGGTCTAAAACAACAAATATATATTGTCTATCTTCAAGGTAATTTCCAAAGCCTGTATGAGTTTTCCCAAGGACAGAGCTAATGAGCTCATCGCCATTCCCCTCTGTATGTTATTTCATTTTCTTGATTGTACCTAAAATGCAGACAATAATATTCTAAATTATAGATAATAAATCTTTCTTTGATGCAAGACCCCAAGAAAATAAAAGCCTGTGTAGGCAACGGTCGGGGTGCTCCCCTCTTGGGGGAGTGGCCGAGGCACCCACAGACGCTCTCCCCTTGAGAGAGTCATCGTGCCTGTTCCCTTTTCCCCCACAGGATTGTTGTCGCCTGTGCATTCATTCTCACCATCAGCCACAACAGGCGGACTCTGCTGGCCAGAGTCTGCCACATCTGGCGCCCGAACAGGGACACCAAGGCTATCAGCCACAGCACACCTCTTTCTTTAAGTCCTTGACGCAGGCCCTGCGCACACCTGTTCAGTCACATCCATCGGCTGGAACCTGTCCCTCAAGGGACCACACTGAGCTGCACGGAGGCCGGGGAGGGTGCCTAGCCAGGAGCAGCAGGAGCAGGATGAGGAGCAGCCTGTGGTGTCTCCTTCAGCGGGTGTCCCCTGCCTTGAGCTGGATAACAAGAGGCCATGTGGCTGGTAAGGGGCTGAGTAAGGACCTGGGTCAGGTCTGAGCCCGTGTGGCACTCCCTTGCCCTTTCTCCAGGCTGCGGGGTCGGTGACTGGGAGGACCCCAGAGCCGGCCCTCCTGTGGGGTTTACATTCCCCCTCAGCCCTGGGAGAATGACCCCACATGGAACGAAGGAGGACAGCAAGCACTGGCATCAGAGGGCGACTCACGGGCGACTCACTCAGCTCTGAGTGACCCACAGACAATCAGCCCAACTGAGTGCTGCTCTGAGGGACCGAGGGGTGGCCCCCAGGTGGCTGTGACACAAGCAGCTGGCAGGGGTCCAAGGTGACCCCAGCACCAGCCCCAGTCTTGTCTTTGAGGGATCCCAGAGGTGGGAGGTAGCAATGGTGGTCGGCCTTGGCACTGGAATGGGTGCAGCTCTCCTGGGGGTGAATCAGGGGCGTGAGTGCCTGTTGGTGCCCAGGCCTCAGTTTCCCCAGTAAGGTCTCCACCTCGATCAGGTCACTTCAAAGAGAGCTTTGTGGCTGTGCCAGTGAGAAGGGTAGAAGTGCCCCCAAACAGCAGGCTCCTGGATCACCCCCCAGCCCTCCAGCCCCACCTCAGGCTCCCCACTGAACCCCTCGTCCTCGCTTCCTGGGCACACTTCCCCTCCAGGCCTGGAGTGGAGCCTGAGACAGGGACCCTGGCAGCCACAGCTCAGAGGCATCTCAGAGTCTGGAGGGGCCGGACTCCAGGCCCATCCCTGCTTCTCGGGTCTGGGGTCCTGGTCACCTCCCTCTTTCTGAAGGCCTCTGATCCTCAGGGCTCCAGCCTAAGCAGCCTGAAGGGGGAAAGTGGGAGGGGCCCTCTGGTCTCCCACCTGAGCCCCATCCACACCCAGGGGCAGAGGCTCAGGCAGGGGCAGGCACTGCCAAGGTCACCAGGCAGGTTAACTCACAGCTGTGTTGGTGTTTCCCCAGAAAGACTGCTGGCCGCCCCCACCCAGGGCAGAGCCTCCAGGTGCTTTCCATTGATCTGCAGATAAAGATCTGGCTGCCCACAAGTTCCAGGGAAACACCTGCTTGGAATCTGGACTCGGAGTCTGGGTTGCGCACACCAACCAGCTCACCTCAGTCAAGGAGGAGCCGCCTCTGCCCGCTCTCCAGACAGACCAGCCCGGCGCTGGGTGGCCACCCCTCCCTCTGTCTACTGGCAGTGAACCTCTCAGAAGAGGAGGGGCCAGTCTCGCCTCTCACCCTGGGCTGTGCGTGCAAAGCTCTGGGAATCGAAAGCACCAGTGCAGCCCTGGCCAGGTGGCTCGGGTGGTCGGAGCACCATCCCTTGGACCAAAGGTTGTGTGTTCGGTTCCCAATCAGGGCACATACCAGAGTGGCAGCTACAGAAGGCAACCAATTGATGTTTCTCTCCCCCCCTCTCTCCACAATCTATAAGCATGACCTCAGGTGAAAACAATGAATAAACAAAAAATGAAATCCCTGGGAACTGAAAGCACTGATGCAAAGGACCCCCGGGCCCAGGTGGCTGACGGGAGAGGCCCCAGACGGCTCCAACCCACAGAACTGAGACAGGAAGACCCGGGTTCCAGAGCCCGGTGACTGTTCCTGGAGCAGACCGTCCAGAGTGCAGTTCCCCACTCTCCCTGGTGGGAACATCCAGACAGGGATGCACAGAATCCCTCCAGGGTCCCACGGGGCTGCTGCCCCCCTGGGGTACGTCTGGGGTGGCCTCCGTCTGTCAGCAGGACCGCACAAGAAGGGAAGTCCACACACAAAGTCATAAACACAACGTTTGGAAATGCAGACAAAATTAAAGGCCCTGGCAGTGGAAGACGTGGGGACAAGCCACAGAACGGGGTGGCGTAGGGCAGGGACCGAAGTGCTCGGCTGGCTGAAAAGTAGATGGGAGGCGGGAGGGCTGCCCAGTGACCAGCAGGGAGTGACTCTGAGGACCGATGGGTGGGTGGGGACGGTCGGGGTCCGTCCAGAAGGCACATCTCAGCACAAGTCTCAGGAGACAGAACAGCTGCATTCCGGAAGATACCAGATGCCACCAGACGCTCCTTCCTGCCAGTGGAGGTCACTGCAGCAGATCTCAGGCCACGGGCCCCAGGCCTCCAGCTCCCTGTCACCCGCCCCCAATCAGGTTGACAGCTCTTGATGAGCTTGGGGTTTCCACCTATGAAGCTGGTGGCCTTGGCTGCACTTCACAGCTGGGAGGAAGCAACAGAAGCTGAGGTGAGGGGACAGGACCGCCTTTCCCGGAGGCAGCCAGGATCCGTGTCTCGGGGGTGACGCCATCGGGGCGCTAGGCTTCGGGGCCCTGCTCCCACCCTGGGGAAGGGGTTCCGGGGGGCGTGCCGCAAAGGGAGAGGGGTGACTGTGGGGCGAGCTTTCCTAAAGCCGAGTGGGTCCAGCGTGGACCTCTGGCCGCTGTGCCGAGATGCATAACCATGTTCGTTCTTCCACAAATCAAGAGGAGAGTGGACGGCAGGGGCATGTCGGGGCCCACGCCCTCGCCTGGCA
The DNA here is from genome assembly GCF_014824575.4 of Sturnira hondurensis. Classification (NCBI taxonomy): domain Eukaryota; kingdom Metazoa; phylum Chordata; class Mammalia; order Chiroptera; family Phyllostomidae; genus Sturnira; species Sturnira hondurensis. The sequence goes on along the minus strand of NW_028079044.1, from coordinate 57,974,715 downwards.
CAGTGGGAAGGTGGTGGCTCTCCCTGTCAGGCCAAGAGAGTGTGGGAATTCCAGGATCCAGAAAAGACGGGTGTGGTTCAGACACGAGGATGAGGGGTGGGGCAGGGGCAGGGAGCGGTGTGCCCAAGGTCACACAGAGACCTCCTCCCGGCCAGGAACTGGGGTTCAGGAACGCAGGGCCCCCTCTGGGCTCCAGCTCCTCCAGATCCAAGAGGCCCTCCTGGGGCCCTGGACCCGTGTCCACAGGCTGCCACGGGCTTAGTTTCTTCAGACTATACAAATGTGTACTCTTCGAGTTCTGGGAGGCGGGAGTCTGAGACCGCCGCCAGGGGAGGGTCTGCCTCCCTGCCTCTCCCGGCGCCTAGTGTTTGCCCAGACGCTTGGCTCCCCCTCCCACNCCCCCCCCCCCCCCCCCCGTCACTCTGACCTCTGCTTCTTTGTGACACCTCTTCCTCCAGCCACCCCTTGCTCTTCACGGGTTGGGGATGTGTAGGGGGTGACCTGCCACGTCCTGGCCATCCTTGCACAGGACGGAGACCCCCCGAGCAGCTCATGCCCACCAGGAGTGACTAAACAGGACCTGGGTTAACAGGAGGGGCTCCCAGCTGTCAAGAACCGGGCTGGAGATGAGGGAGGGTCGACCTCGGAACAAAGCAAAAGCCAGCAACCGCAGGAGCCACAGGAGCAGGTGAGGGGCAGGTGACTGACGGGGCCCGGAGAGATGGTTCCAAGTCCTGGAGACCAGGACTAGACACGTCTTCAGAAAAATAGGCCCATCCAGATTACCCCATGTTCAAATGCGCAGGCTTCCAGACCAGCAAGATGGACTTTTAAAAAACTCTGTTAATGTAGCACCGAGACAGGGAGAGACCAGAACCCAATGAGGTCACACTGGACAGGCCCCTGGGGCAGCTCGGGAGGTGGCAGGCGCTTCCAAATGTTCTTCCCAACCCCTCCCCCACCCAGGGCGTCACTCGCCATCTGAGGGCAGAAGGGGTTGCTGTGTGCAAGGCACTTAGCACCCGGGGGGGGGGGGGGTGAGGAAAATGTTCACAGAAGGAATGGGGGGAGAGGGGGAAGAGGACGCAGAGGCTGAGGGCTCTCCACCAGAGCCCTCCCAGAGGAANCCCCCCCCCCCCCCCCGTCACTCTGACCTCTGCTTCTTTGTGACACCTCTTCCTCCAGCCACCCCTTGCTCTTCACGGGTTGGGGATGTGTAGGGGGTGACCTGCCACGTCCTGGCCATCCTTGCACAGGACGGAGACCCCCCCGAGCAGCGCATGCCCACCAGGAGTGACTAAACAGGACCTGGGTTAGCAGGAGGGGCTCCCAGCTGTCAAGAACCGGGCTGGAGATGAGGGAGGGTCGACCTTGGAACAAAGCAAAAGCCAGCAACCGCAGGAGCCACAGGAGCAGGTGAGGGGCAGGTGACTGACGGGGCCCGGAGAGATGGTCCCAAGTCCTGGAGACCAGGACTAGACACGTCTTCAGAAAAATAGGCCCATCCAGATTACCCCATGTTCAAATGCACAGGCTTCCAGAGCAGCAAGATGGACTTTTAAAAAACTCTGTTAATGTAGCACCGAGACAGGGAGAGACCAGAACCCAATGAGGTCACACTGGACAGGCCCCTGGGGCAGCTCGGGAGGTGGCAGGCGCTTCCAAATGTTCTTCCCAACCGCTCCCCCACCCAGGGCGTCACTCGCCATCTGAGGGCAGAAGGGATTGCTGTGTGCAAGGCACTTAGCACCCGGGGGGTGGGGGGTGTGAGGAAAATGTTCACAGAAGGAATGGGGGGAGAGGGGGAAGAGGACGGAGAGGCTGAGGGCTCTCCACCAGAGCCCTCCCAGGGCCCCGTGGGCCTCTGCTCTTCGGCTGGGCCGCACCCGGGGCCCGAGAGGCTGGGCCTGGTCCCAGTTGTCTTCAGAGCCCGGTGCAGCCCCTCACAGGCAGAGCTCCGTAGTTCCTCGCTGGGACCCCCAGGCTCTGACCGGCGCCCCCCAGGCCAACTCCCTGACTGCCTTCTGGTCCGTGAGGGCTGCAGAACCCGTGGGGATGGATGAACTCCTGAGCAAAGGGCCGGGGTGCAGCCACAGCCCTGCGTGGTGGCCTTGAGGGGGTTCCCGTGGCGGGGGGGCGTGGGGGAGCTGGGGCCCGGGACCACCTCCTGGCTGCAGGACCTCAGGCCTGTCCCTCACCCTCTGAGGCTCAGTTTGCTCCTCTGAAATGAAGGTGGGGTCCCTGCACCCGCCTCACAGGCTCCTTCAAAGAGCACTGCCGCTGATCGCTGCCCCGCCCTTCCCCCCCGGGCAGCGCAGGTTAGACCTCCACGTGCTGGCACCGGCCACCCGTGTGTGGAGGCGTCATCTGAGACCCCTTTCGCAGGGCCCTGTGCAGAGGGCATTTGCAGGAGGCGCCGGCCAGCCCCAGGGGCAGCCCTTCCTGACCAACCATCCTGGCAGGGCTGCCTGCTTAATGAACATCCATCCATCCGAGTGCTCCTGAGGTCATGACCTCTCCTCCCTCCCAGGCATCCTGGGCGGCAGGTCACGCGGAGCTCACCAGGCGTGTTCATCTCCCAGCACTGCCCCGACAAAGTCCCACAAACAGACAGCTTCAAACAACCAAGATGCATCGTCTCCGGAAGACAGATCCAGAATCGAGGGAAGGGCAGGGCTGCACCAGCCCCAGGGCAGGCCATTTCCCCACGGTCACTGGGGCTACGACTAAGGGGCAGGCGTGGGGGGTCGCCGGCCCAAGTCTTCCCCTCCCGGCCAGGCCTCCCCCAGGCGTGTCAGACGGAGAGCGAGGCCTCCAGTAAGTGCTCCTCCACTCAATTAGGGTTTTTCTATGGAACAGAACATTTCATTAAAAGACCTGAAGATACATGATTGCCTAGCTCTAATGATGAAATTTAACAGAGCAACCCATAATTTGGAGCAGGTTTAAAGAAGTTAAAATACCTAGTGTATTTTTAGTGGGAAGCGTTTGGTTGCTAACTACAGAAACCCAGCTCCATGTAGTGGAAACAGGAAAGGGAGCTGATTGGCTCCTCCTGCCACGGAGCCCAGGAGGGACTAGGGACAAGGAACACAGATGCAGCTGGGCTGGGGCTCGGGTGAGGGACACCCTCCGGTTGTCTCGTTCTATCAGCTGCTCCCCAGGCTACTGCTCTCATTCTTCTTTTTTAAAGATGTTATTTTATTTTTTAGAGAGGGGAAGGGAGAGAGAGGAAGAGAAACATCAATGTGTGGTTGCCTCTCACTCGACCCCCACCGGGAACCTGGCCCGCAACCCAGGCCTGTGCCCTGCCTAGGAATCGAACCAGCCACCCTTTGGTTTGCAGGCCAGCGCTCAACCCACTGAGCCACACCAGCCAGGGTTGCTCTCGTCCTTCTGGATGGCAAGGACTCCCTCGGCCCCACCCGCCCTCCGCTCACCTCACCCACCGCAGGGAGAAGCTTGCCTGTCCCCACTCACCCCAGCCAAGGGGGCAGCTCTCAGGCTGGGTCCCTCCCATCCTGACCCAGGGAAATGGGGGCTCTAGTTGACCAGGCCTGGCTCCCTGTTCACCTCTGGACCAGCTCAGGGAGAGGGACGTGGGGTCCACTCTGAGCCAAGTGCAAGGACAGAGTGGAGGGGTCTCACGGGAGAGAGGGCTCTGGTGCGGTCGAGCTGGGAAACCCCTTTCCTGGGCCCTGCGGCCTTGGGCGGCTGTCCCGGGAGGCTCCTCCAGCACTGCGCTGAGTTGCCTGCACCTGCTCAGTCACGCTTGGCGCCTGCCTGGAACCGAAGGAGCCCGAGAGGTGACGCCAGGTCCCTGGGTCTGCGCGAACGAGCTCATCAGCGCTGCTGACCCCAGGCCCAGCGTCCAGTCACCCTCAGGGGCAAGTGCTTATTAGCCTACTTCGTCCAGCCTGTCCCCAGGATCCTCAATCAGCGCGCCCCCCCGCAGCCTGTCCTCAGTGCTGCTTCTGCTGAAACCCGCTTGATTGCCTCTCAGACGGAGCCACTCGCTCTCGCCCCTTTCTAAGTAATGAGGACCAATTGCCTCCAGCATCCCGGGCCCCCATCCCCATTTCCCGGTGCGCAGGAGGTGACTCACCGCCTCCAAATCTGTCCAGAGGGAGAGGCCCACTGGGTCACCAGGGCCCTGTAACCATGCCAACCCGGGCCCTTTGTCCAACGCACAGGGCTCTTCGCATTACCATCCTCCTGTCCAGGCCACCGTGTCTCTAGTCCCTCTCCTCGGCCTGTGAGCCGGGCAGGGAGGTCCTGTCACCCTCTGAGCCGTGCCTGGAAAATAAGGGTGATTCCTGCCCCCTCAGGCTGGCTGTAAAGACGAGACGAGGTATCGACTGGGACGGTGCGGCGTGAACCGTGAAGGGCTGTGCACCTCAAAGGAACCTTCACCATCACCATCACCATCCTGAGGAACAGCCTCTGCTGGGACCCAGGCCTTGGGGGACAGCCAGCCCCAGTCCTGACCGGTGGCTCAGGAGGCAGCTCAGCTCCTGCAGGGAGTGAGAGGCCTGAGCCGAGCCCCCGACCCGGAGGTTCACGGCCGGCCCAGCTGCTCAGAGTTCAAGGGAGGGCGGAGTGGGGGCATGACTGGATGTGACCGGCTCGGGTTGACTGAGTGCCTTCCTCTCCGCGGGGCCCCAAATTACTAGCGCCTCTGACGGGGAGCTGATGGGAAAGCGAAGCTCCACCACAGGGCTGAAGGCAGAGAGTGCCGGCTGGAGGCCCCACCTGCGCCCTCGGTCCCCAGTGCACTGTCTCCGCACTCTGAGGGCACCCAGAGGGGCCCATCCTGGGGTCCCAAGAGTAGGCGTGGGACAGGTGCGAATGACCTGGCCTGTCCTCACCCCTTCGTGCCCCCCTCCACCCTGCTCCCCAACACCCACCCTCCTACTTTCTCTCTATGACTTGGGTGACTCTGGGACCTCATGTCAGTGGAAGCTGCAGTATCTGTCCTTTTGTGACCGGCCTATCGCACTGACGATATCCTCAATGTCCATCCAGGCTGCAGCAGGTGTCCAATGTGCTTCCTTTTAGGATGAATGACACCAGCGCCATGGCTCGGAGGTGTCACTGTCCCCCAAGGGCACCGAGAGCCTGCCTCCCCTGCCGGGGGTGGGGTCTGTGCCCACTCACCCAGAAGAGGGTAGGCTCCCTCTGATGGAACCCGCAGCTCAGCCTTGGTGCCAAGTTCACCCAGCGGCCAGAGGCAAGGCCCCAGGCTGCAGGCTGGATGCACAGGGCCACCTTTCCCTCAGGACAGCTTCTCCTGCACGGCCAGGTCCTGTCCCCTCGCTCTGGCCAGAGGCAGCCTGGAGTGGCAGGTGGCCCTGGATGGAGCCTCAAGGGCCAGGCTCTGCCAGGGGTGGGTGTTGCTCTGGAAGGGCCACTCGGACACTGGCACAGGTGTCACTGGGGTGACTTAGGTGCTTGGAGGCATGGGGCGAGGGAAAGTGAGTGACAGATGGTCCCTGGTCTTCGAGCTCCCAGACTAACAGGGAGGCAGGCACCGACTGAGGGTCACAGTAAAGGGTATTTGGTACCTGGTGAGACAAGAGGACAGAGGGGGACAGGGAGGGCCTTGCCCCAGCCTAGAGTCCCAAGGGGCTTCCTGGGGGTGGTCTTGGCAGGAAGTAAAGGCAAAGCAGCCGGTTGCCCAGTTAAAAGAGGGGCAGGACGGTGAGGACTCAGGCTAGTCCGGGCAGGCATTTGACGAGCGCCCTTCCCACCCTGCCCATGTCCAGCCAAGGCTTGAAAAGACGTGGAGACGGCTGGGCCCCGGCTCCCACACACGTCCGGCCGGGCCACCAGCCCAAGGCTGCAAAGCATGGGAAAGACTAGGACCCCGGGAAGCCGCCCTAGAGCTGTGGGGATGGAGTGGAAGGGACCGGCATCGAGTTGTTCGAAGGTCACATCGTCCTGGAGAGGGGAATAGGGAGCCACAGGCCAGATTGCAGGCTGCAGCTGGGCTCTCTCTGGGATGCAGGGCTCCCTGGGCATCCTGGGACTCAAAGCAGACAGGCCTTTTGTCCCCTGGTTCCAGTGGCCACAGACGCTCCGTTTGCCTGCAGAATCACAGGCCTGGAGATCCCAGAACTTTCCTTTCATCTGCATTTCCAGGCCTTGCAGGGCCCCTTGGAGTTGGGCTTCAAAGATCAGTGAGTAGGAGAGGAGAGGAGGGGTGGCTCCCACCCCCAGTCCAGGGAGTGAAAAATGCCGTGATTCATTGTCAGCCCAACACGGGCTGGGCCGCCATCAATAATGGAGCAGATTCAGACGTGGTGACTCAGTGCGTCAAAATATAGAAAAGCCATTCAGTACCGGGGACAAAATTAGAAAAGAGGTTTCATTCCTTTGAATGAAGGAGACAGAATGGAGCTGAGACGGGGAGAGAGAGAGAGAGAGAGACCGGGCCACACCTCGACACGCACCAAACGAGAGCCGGAGTTTCCTGACGGCCCCACCAGGTGACCGTCCCAGTCTGCTGTGACATGAGGCAGCCTACGAGGTCTGCCCCCAAGAAACCTCACATCGACCAAGACGTGCATTAGGAGAACCACTGCCTATAGTTTTTTTCTATAAAAACTCTTAATTGCATTCTAGAACAAGTAAACTGATGCATCAGAACTCGCCAAAAAGCAAAAACAACTCATCAAAACAGACCCGTTTCTCACTTGCACTTTTCAAGCCACGGGCTAGGGAGCCTCTACGGCTTTGGGGCCTCCTGGTTGCAATTTCGCTCCAAGCACAGTTCCAGCAGACGTGCCCCCAAGTTCCCTGAGCAAGGGCCCCTCAAAGCAGCGCTGCACCCGGGGTTCTGAAAGCCACGGCCCTGCCCCCGTCGCCCTGGCGGTCACGATCCCCCGCTGTCTCAGGTGTGGCATTGGTAGAGCGTGGCATTGGTAGAGCGTGTCTTGGGGTCTGCTGGTGTAAATCCTCCAGTTGTTTTCCCTCTTTAAGGCTCTCGTTTTCCTTGGCCTATTGCATTTCCATACACATTTTTGGAATGAACTTGTTTGTTTTCACACACACACACACCCTGCCCCCCCTCCCCCCGCAGTGCTTTCTAGACCCTCTCCTGTTGCTTTATGACCCCTCCTCTGTCACCAGCTGCGGCAGTGTATCAGTTTTGGTCGCTGGCCAGTCAGGAAACAGAAACCCCCAACTGTTCCAAGCAGAGAGGAATTTAATGCAGGGAGCTGCTGACAAAGGTATGGGGAGCAGCAGAGGCCAGGAGAGGAGCCGCCCAGATCTAGGCTGGAGGTGCGGTAGGAGCGAGCCCTCTGCAGAGGTAAGGGGGCTGTCAGCCCCCTGGGGCGCCCCCCCCCCAGCTCGCCACCCCCTGGGGCACAGGGCGTAGACCTCTGTCCACTGTCAGGGTTGATTTGTGTCGCCGCTGAAATCCTAACCCCCAGCACCTGAGAAGGTGACTGTGTTTGGAGCCAGAGTCACTGCAGGTGTGAGTGGTGCAGGGGAGCTGACAGTGGACGGGGGGCCCTAAGCCCATCTTTTGGCAGAGCCCCAGGTCACTTGCCAGCGTACAGCTCTCTCCTCTCGTCCTTTCAAAATGACTCATGAGATGACAGGAGACGCTTTGGAGTGAACGACGATGGGACCGAACGATTCCCGCTCCTCCGGATTCTGCGATGGCTCTACTGTGTTTATGTTCCGTGTTGAGCGCTGAAACAGGCCAAGGGTTCACAGGACTTATCTAAATCGGTAAAATGCCTCTTCGTTTCACACTCCGGCCCAGGACCTGCCGTGATCTACATGTCCGGGGACATCACAAGTACCACCACTTCCCTGCTGATTCCCTGAGGGTCTCCCTTCCCCGTCCGCTGGACAGCTCTGGTGTTGCTGTTGCGGTCACTTGTGCACTCTGAAGGAACTCAGCCCCGTCCCTCGGGGGAGGGGGGGAGGTGCTGCTTCGCAACTGGCACCAGCCTTGCCGGGAAGCCCTGGAGGCCCGAAGCCCCATGTCTGTCGTTGCCACGGCAGGACTGCCCGGTTAGCACATGCCACTCGTGTAACGTGATCTTGGGCTGGGAAGATATTGGAGGCCGGTTTGTCACAACTCACCAAAGCCTGCTCAGTCCCCTGGTGCATGGTAGGCCCTCCCTCAGTGACCTTTGCCACGGCTGTGTCCTGAGAAGAGCCTGCAACGAGGGCAGCAGTGGAACGGAGGGCCCAGCAGGGACACTGAGGCCCTGGGTGTGCGGCCCCTTAGGAAGCTGGTACCATCCCCAGGCTAACAGGAGATAGAAGCCCCAGCCCCAACGGAGGCTGAGGTGGGGAGGAACGCGGAACTTTCCAGCCCCTCTCTCCTTCCGTACTCGCATCTCGGGCCAGGGCTTCCCACCTGCCTAACCCAGGGCATGCTGGGGGCAGGTGAGTCACTGACAAGCCCGCACAGGCCAGTCTCTGGGACCCACATGGAGCAGAGTGGGAGGGCTGGCAGAAGCCCTGAGTGAGCCCACCACCTAGCTCTTCCCAGGAGAAAGGTCTCTCCTCTTCCAAGCCCCTCATGGGTCTGGAGGCTCTCAGGTCTGTGGGGGAGAGGCAGCGCAGGGCAGGGGCAGGAGGGCAGAGGCAAAGAGGCCCACCACCCACCCCCACCTCCGCCCCAGGAAGAGGAGGAGGAGGAGGAGGACAACGCCTGGAATCTGTGGGTAGGAGGGGACGCTGAGTCGCCAGCTGAGTCAGGAAGGCCCAGAGCACCAGCTGTGTGGTTGGGCTTCCGAGGTCCAAATGTGCCACCTCTAGGCAGCTCTGCTCCCTTGGGACCAGCCCCAGGCAGGCATCACCTCCCTCTCAGGCTTCCCCTGCTGGAAGAGTGGAAATGGGGTCCCTCCCAAATTCCCAGACAGGAAATAGGGACACAGGAGGCCAGCCCCAGGGACCAGTGGTGGGTCCCTCTCTCTCTCAGGCCAGGGCTTCCCGGGGTTGCTCCCACCCTGGAGGGAGACGCTGTGAGCCGGACAAGGACACCTCCACCCCTCTCACTCACGGTCCCAGACGGGCAGCACCAGCAGGGTGCCGCAGGGGAGAGGGCTCGAAGTCGCTCCTGGCAGAGACTCGCTGCCCATGTGTCACAGAGGTCCTGTCCCCTACCATCTCTGAAAAAGCTTGTTCACTCCAGAGCCCCGGCATTCAGGGAGGCGTGCCCACAGCATCCTGGCACAGGTCCCCCTGGATCACCCTGGAGCCTTGGTGCAGACCCGTGTGATGGGCTATGAGGAGGTTTCCGTGACGAGGGAGGCAGCAGCGCTGCCCAGGCAACAGGGAGGGTGACCGTCAGGGGAAATTGTTTGGACCAAGACAAGGACGGGGCTGCCCCTCCCATGGGGACAGCACCCCCCCTCCGGAACCCAGGGCTCAGGTATTATTGCAGCTGAGATGTAGAGCGTGGTCTAGAGCCCCCTGGACAGGTTGCATGCAGCGCTGGTCAGTCCAGAGTCCCTGCTGAGCCCAGCTCTGGGCAAGAAGCCGGGCGTAGAGAGGGGTCAGACCCCGGTGTGGTTTCAGGAGGCCCATCGGGTGTTACCAGGCCTGGAGCAGGCATTTTGAATACATCGTCTCACGTCACCCTCACTGTGTGAAGTCCGTACCTGTGTTCCCTTGACACAAGCAAGAAATGGGACCTGAGCAAGGTCAAGTACCGGCCCAGGGTCACACTGCTGCCTCCTGGGGTAAGGGGTGGACAGCAGGGGCTGCACTGTGCTGGGGACTCCCCCCAGCCCCCAGCCTCCAGCCCCCACCCCCAGGCCTGAGCCCCCAGGCTGGCCGTCACTGCCGGCTCCTGTCCCAACAGGGGTCGTTGACCCCAGCCAAGCTGAGCTGACACTCCGGTCCTGGAAGACCATAAATCCAGAGTGTGTGCCATGGCCCGTTCTCGCCCAGCATGACACTGTCACCTTTAGCTTCCAGTGTCCAGTTTGCTCTGGTTTACTGGCCGCAAGTCATTCCTCTCTGCTCCAGGAAGCTCCTCGAACCCTCTTCCCTCCCAGACGGTTTCCCACCTGAACTTTCCAGACTGCGGCGCTGCCACAGGAGGGTGGGGGCCACCAGCCCTGCACCCACCACAGGAGACGGACACACTGAGAGCTGCTCTGGAGTCCCTGCCCGGCCGTGTGGGCGCTGCTCAGCCTGGCGGCCTGGGAACGTCCCCTCCCTCAGCACAGGTCTCACTCAGCAAACATCAAGGGTTCGGAGGAACTGTGTTTCCTAGCATGGCCAGGATGGGGACCTTGGGACTTCTGACTTTTCAGATAGAAGGTTCCAGAAGACACAGGCAGATGCAGCTCTAGGGAGGCCTTGCTGCGGGGGCAGAGGGCCATGCTCCAGGTGGCCCGCCGGCTGTCCGCCTCCCCTCTCTTCAGAGACTCGGCATGTGTGGCAGAGGTAGCCCACAGCACCCTCTCCACCCCTGCCCTGGCCCTGGGACCAGCTGCCCCTGGTACCTTCAAGCAGGAAGGTGCCGTGGGCTGATGGGGCCAAGGGAAGCCAAGTGCAGTGGATGGATGTTTGCAACCCCCTGACATTCACGTGTTGAAGCCCTAGCACCCGGCACAGCTGTATTTGGAGGCGGGCCTTTCAGGAGGTGAACACGGTGAAACGAGGTCCTAAAGGTGGGCCCTCCCTGCTAGGACCGGGGCCCTCATGCAAGGAGGACACAGTGAGAGGGCTGCCGTCTGCGAGCCAGCAAGAGCGTTCTCGCCAGAAACTGAGCCTGCTGGCACCGTGACCTTGGACTTCCACCTCCGGAACTGTGACAGGTAAGTCTGTTTGGCAGCCTAAGCTCAGCTGTGGAACCAGCAGGTGTCCTGGCAACACCCCCTTGCCCCCCCAACAACCTGACCCAGAGCCAGGGCGGCAGCTTGGGATTCAAGCAGACGTGGGGAGTCCACCCCCCAGGGGAAGGGGCGCAGAGGGAATCACCCACAGACCACAGACCTGAGGGGGCATCAGGACCCCCTGGGAAGCGTGTCAGAACACAGAGTGCTGGCTGGGGTCTGCCCTGGAGCTTCCAACTCAGTAGGTCTGGGGTGGGCGTCTGAGAAGTTTCGTTTCTGGCAAGTGCTCAGGTGCCAAGACGCTGCTTCTCCAGGGACCCCGATTGGAGAACCACTGCAACAGGAGTGTGGAGTCATAAGGCCAAGGTCAGAGGCAGGGAGCACAGGGCCCCTCCCCCTTCTCCACCCTGAATGCCAGGGCAGCCTCGATGTGGGGAGGAGCTGACAGTCGCCCAGCCCCAGGGAAGGGACTGGCCATGCATCAGCCCATCTCCTCTGGACAAACTGAGGAGGCAGGTGTGCCCCTCCCCATTTCAGATAGAATCCCAGCTCAGAGAGCTGAATTGACTCTCCTGGGTCCCCACAGACACCCGTGGGGCCCAAGACCCTGCCTCTCCCATTCTCTTGGTGACCATCACTGTGTCCTGGGACACACCGGGATGGCCCCAGGCCTCAGAGCACCCTATCTCCCCAGAAACAAGATAGCAGATGCAGGTCCAGATGCAGCGAGAGCCTTTCTCTCTGACCACGGGGCTCTGGTTTCAAAGGACTGGGCTTAGAGGGCGCTCTGGGGCATTGGTTGTCTCCTCCCAGACTGTCCCGGAGGACCTCAGAAACCCAGGCCAGGTAGGAAGGAAGGTGGGTCCCCGCTGTGGCCGCCGGGTCGAGAAGCTGCAGGCCCGCGTGGTCCCACAGACAAAGCCTTGCACTGCGGGTTCCTATGACAACCCAGCTGCAGTGCCCGTACTTATAATTAACTTCAGAGTTGATCATTCTCCTGGACCCTTCTGGTGGGAGAGGAGGAGGCAGTGCTTGGCAGCCAGGGGAAGTGGGGAGCCTGATTATCTAAGCTTCTGCGTCCCTTCTGGTCCGGAGTCTTCGGAGAATGGGACTGGAGAGGGGCACGCATCACTGGGCAGGGCGAAGAGCTCCCAGAGGCTGGCCGTGCGGGCACATTGCCAGGGGCCCCGCCACTCAGCACCACATATCCGTCCTCTGAGCTCTCTGGGGAGTCTGGGAGCAGAGAGGAGAGCCCCGTCCTGGCCCTGCCTGAGTCTCTCTGGCCTGAGAACATAGGGTACAGAAGACTGGGGTCCCCAAGCCCCTTGTGGAGGGTGGGAACTGGCCCAAGGTGAGGAGGGGGCGGCGGGAAGGCACAGCCAGTCCTGGCCCCACCTGCCTCAGACAGAGCACAAGAGCTCAAAATGACAGCTGGGTTTATGGAGCATGATCTAGGCTCCCGGCCCAGGCGAGAGCCCCGCTAGTGTGTCTGACCCCAGGGTAGCTCTCAGCTCTCAGCAGACCACGTGGCAGGTGAGCAGCTGGGCCCGGAGTGGGAGGGGTGGGTTTGCGGGAGAGGGGGCGGTGCATCCCCACAGCCCCATCTCAGTGCCTGCTCCCCTGGGCCCTGGTCTCCCTCTCAACGGCTGTACACACTGGGGCTCACAAGGCTTTGATGGGAAAACAAAAGCCCTCTGCTCCCCGAAACAGCGTGAAAACAAACCACTGTCCGGGTTCAACTTTCCTACTTTCAGAGGAGACAGAGGTTCCGGGCAGTGGACTGTCTGCTCCAGGACCACACAGCTCTGAGTCGGGATGTCACAACGCCGATTCAGGTGACACCGTCTTTGAGTCCACGGGCTGGATCTGCCCTTCTCTCTCTCCCTCTCTGTCTCTCTCCCTCGTCCACGGTCAGGGTCAGCGGCTGCTAATCCTCCTCTGTCTTTCCTCCAAAACATTTGTTGAAATACTGGTACACAGGAAAAATAAAGTCAAATAAAACATCACAGACACCTTCCAAACCCAGCCCGTCCTGCACGATTTCCTCTATGCGTTGGAAGTTTGACGATTCAGCCGTTTGCCCAGTGGGCTATGGGTGAGCCCCAGGGGCACCCTGGCTGCCTCACACTGGTTCTCCTGGCAGAGACGGGGCTCACCCAAGCTCCCGTCCTAATACCCGGGCTATCCCGGTACCCACAAAGGCCACTGAAGCAAAGACCAGTTGCCATCACCGTCACTTGGGAACGTCTCCTCCCTTCCTGGCTCAATCTCCAAAAAAAGTGGGAGGGCGAGATGGTCACTGAGCCCTCCTGGCCCCGGGACGTGACGCTGCTGAGCACTAACTTTCTTGCTGGAAGTCCGTCCCCATCGACAGAGAGGTCTCAGGTGTCCCATTGCAGCGCCGTCCCAGCTTGCTACACAGGGTCCTCAGAGAGACATGGGAGGTCAAGACCAAACTCTACTCCAGTCAGCCCTCTGCCTGTGTCCCTCTCGCTCCTGCAGGCCGTGGACCACTGAAGTGGCAGAACATGCTGGAATGTGAGCCTCCTGGCTGGGAGGACCGGCTGTCCGAGTTTGTGTTCCAACAACTCGGGACCTTCCATGCTGAAGCCCGGGCGAGTTGGGCCCCTGACTCCCAGGCAAGCTGGCTGCACAAATTATTAGTCGAGTATCGGGGGGGGTGGGGGAGGAGGGTTAAGTTTCGTGATAACTGCCCAGTGTGGGGAGATGAGGAGGGCAGGGTTTGCCTAGAAACTGCGAGTCCTCTGATTAAACCAGCAAAGCGCCAGGCCCCTGCTGGTCCGCAAGGCCTGACTGCGAGAACATCTGCCTTCTGAGGTTTCTTGGATTTGTCTGTCCGAGCCCGCAAAGGCAGCTGAGCCAAGATGCAAATCCTGCTTCTCTTTCCCTAGTCAATCTGCCAGCGGGAGAGAGAGCCCTGCTCTGCGTGTGCAGTGAGAAACACGACGGAACACAGGAGGGACCTGGCAAGGAGGCGCAGGCCCGGAGGTGTCTGCCGCCACCCGTGCTGCCCCGCCCATCAGCATGCAAGAGACCATGGCGCCCTATCCCCCCGAGGGCACCTGGTGGGACCTGAAACCCTCAGGCCACACGTGGAGTGATATGGTGGGGGGCAGGGGGTTCTGCCGCCTTCTCTGCCCATGACACTCAAACCACGACACGCCCCCCATTTTTGATGTGGCATGTGGAAGTGTGTCCCTCCGTCACGCAGACCAGTCGTTCCTACAGCCACCCCACGTCCCCTCACCACGTCCGTTCTTCCCAAAACATGGGGTTGCATAGGTGGCGAGCCACTTATGCAGACTAAGTGGTTCCTGGTCAGAACACCCGACCAGGCGTGGCCAAGCCACCACAGTCACGAGTGGCTCACTGTGGAGGTAAAGCAGAGCAGGCTCCACGAGATCCCTGCAGTCACAGCGCCCTCGCCCAGCGGTCAGCGTGACCTCCGGGAGAGAAGTTACGGGGGGCACAGAGGCAGGCAACCTGAGCCCCTCTGACAGTCAAGGCCTCTAACTTGGCCAGACCTAGCTCGGGGGGGCCAGGTGCCACCCTGCTGAGGGACTGGGAAAGACCTGAACCTCTGATCCTGAGGTGGGGACGGATGTTGGGGAGACTGCGTTGCTCCATGCCCAGGAAATAAACCATAAAAAGCCAGGGGTCCGTCAAACGTGAGTACCATCCCAGTGTGAGACTGTAACGGACACTAGGAGCTGCTTTGAATGGAACGGTTCGCTGCCCCAGAGCGTGGTGTGCGGGTGCAATACGGCAGGCTTCGAGGGAATGGCCTCGTCTTTCACGTGCAAAGGAAGAAGGATAGGGAAGTCCGTTCAGGTCCATCCCGAGACGTGACAAAAGAAACCGCACAGTAAATCCAAAGGAAGGAGGAGGAAGGAATGAACATCTGAACACAAATGAATGAACCAAGAAACCAGCAGAAGCAACGAAACCTACCGCTGGCTTCTTGAAAGGGATGGACCAAGTGAACCGCCCGTGAGGATGCGGGAGAAGAACAGGGCTTGCCCCCCTCCCTCGGACAAGTCCCAGCTCTGCCTCCGACTAGCTGGGTGGCCTTGGGTGAGTTGATCAGCCTCTCTGAGCTCGCTTCTTCATCTTAAAATGGAGAAATAGACTATCTGCCTCGGTCAGCTATTAGGAGAATTCAACTTGACGCAAGGTGCTAAGTGCCTGGCAGGCACTAGAAACTAAGTAAATCACAGTGGTGGTTGTTTCGGTGGTGGCCATGGCTGAATATTGTATTAGAGCCCAAATGGCCAGTGGGGGCCGAGGAGGAGGACCACTTCCCGTCCTGGGAGGGGTGGGGGAGGGCGGTGAGGAGGACAGTCCAGGCGGGAAGCGTGGGGAGCAGGGTCCAGGGGGCCCGGAGGCCTGAGGCCGGCCACTTCCCGTACAGTAAGAGTGCCAAACCCCTCCTGAGGGTGAAGCGAACGGCTGACATTTGAGGCCAGGGTTGAAAATACAAATGAGCCTGGCTCGCCAGCTTCATGCATTATGCAGCCACAGTAAATAATGAATGATTTGGAATTTTTTTTTAACCATTTGGTTACTGATTTCTGTCCCAGATGTTGAAAATACAACAGTCTTGCCCTGGCTGGTGTGGCTGAGTTGGTTGAGCACCAACCTGCGAACCGAAAGGTGACCAGTTCAATTCCCAGTCAGCGCACATGCCTGGGTTGCAGGTTCGGTCCCAGTCGGGGCACCTGCAAAAAGCAACCAATCAACGTTTCTCTCGCACATCAATGTTTCCCTCTGTCTTTTTCTCCCCACCCCCTTCTCCTCTGTCTAAATTAAAAAATCTTGAAAGAAAGGAAGGAAGGGACAAATGAAGATTAAGAGACTCTGTGGTTAAGAGACTGACTTAATTACCGTCATCTCCAGACTGAGACGGTATTTTCTGTTGTAAGCAAGCGAGCAAGTTTCCAACAGTTGCAGCCAGCTTCTCCCAGAGGCAAGCAGGTCTCCTGGGCCCTGTTCACTTCCGCAAAGGCCTTGGCCTCTGCGACCGGCCGCGCACACCTGCATTTCCCCAGGTAAAATCGAGCCGATGGCATCCACCTGTGAGCTTCATGGATCCGGCCTCTGGGGGGGAACGGGAAGCAAGCCAACGCGTCCTCTGCCCACGTGTTCCGGCTCCACTGCCGACAGGAGCGTGGTCGCTGGGGACCCTCAGAGGGAGGCCGGTGGGGTGAGGCCCCTCCCTTCCCTGGAGAAGTGCCCCTAGTCCTGGGTGAGGGACCCTAATAAAGACTTCAGGGTCACTGAAAAAGTGGGCATAGGGATATGTTATCAGCAGAGTGACCTATGAGCTTGGGGGCCTCTAAAAATAGTTAGGAGGCCATGGTCTCCTGCCCCAGGAACTGAATTCTTGTGCGAATCTATGTTCACACAAAAATCAGTACACGAATATTCACGGCAGCTTTACGTGTAGCCAGCACAAGGTGGAAACTGACAGCTGTCCTTCAGCGGATAAACGGTGAACACACTGGCACGTCCATGTCACTGAACACGTCACACCTGTCAGCAATAAAGAAACAAACTATTGATCCACACAAACCCGGCCGGATCCCCAGAGAACTCTGTTGAGTGCACGAAGGCAGCCCCAGCAGTTCCATAATGAGGAGCCCATTTACTCCCCGTTCTCAGGATGACGGAAGTGTGAGATGGAGAACAGCTTGGTGGTCGCAGCAGTGCTGGGGGGAGGGGGGGTGTTCACAAAAGAACACCTGGTGGTGTGAAACTGTCCGGTGTCTTTTTTTTTTGATTTGAGAAAGAGGGAGAGCGGAGTCAGGGGAGAGAAACATCGAGTTGTCGTTACACTTACTGATGCATTCATTGGTTGATTCTTCTATGTGCCCTGACCAGGGACCTAAAATGCTGTCCACTATTTTTTAAAAGATTTTATTTATTTATTTTTAGAGAGAGGGGAAGGGAGGGAGAAAGAGAGGGAGAGAAACATCAATGTGTGGTTGCCTCTTGCGTGGCCCCTACTGGAGACCTGGCCCGCAACCCAGGCACGTGCCCTGGGAATCGAATCAACGACCCTTTGGTTCGCAGGCTGGTGCTCAGTCCCCTGAGCCTCCCCAGCCAGGGCAGCTGTCCGCTGTCTTGACTGGAGTGGTGGAGCCACAAAGCTACACAGATGACGGAGTGCCTGAGCTAAACACACACACACACACGCACATACACGCACACACACGAGCACGGAGGAAAGTGGGGAACCGGAAGGAGGTGGGTGGGTTGTGTGGATCAGTGTGTCCTATTGCCTGGCACTTTGCAAGATGTCACCATTGGGGGAAACTGGGTAAAAGGTTCACTAGAGCCTGGCTGCTGTGGCTCAGTGAGTTGAGTGCCAGGCCATGAACCAAAAAGTTTCTGGTTCAATCCCAGTTGGGGCACGTGCCTGGTTGTGGGCCAGGCCCCTGGTTGAGGGAGTGCAAGAGGCAACCGATCGACACCTCTCTCTCTCTCACACACACTGATGTTTCTCCCCCTTTCTTTCTCCTACCCTTCACCTCTCTCTAAAAAATTTAAAAAACTTTTTTTTAAAAAAAGCTTCACTGGATCTCTCTGCCTTGTTTTTTGCAACTGCACTGAGTCTGCGATTATCTTGAAATGAAAGATTTAACCTGAAACATATGTGATGAGAATGCCGAGTCGACAGGGCCGGCCACCAAACTGAATGTGTATGATGATTGTCCTACGTGAAGACCTCAAAACGTGCACCACCTACTCCTGCCAAACAGCGGCCTCGCCCACGACGCAGCGATGCCACTCCTGACGTATCCCCAAGACAAATGGGTGTGACCCTGTGACCTCCAGGAGACGAGGGCAGGGCTCAGAGCCGGCCATCAGGACCAAGCTAAATGCCATTGATAGTAGAACTAATGGACTGTGTTATGTTTAGCCAAGCAAACCCTTAATGTGGCCATTAAAACAGGCAGTCCTGCGTTCTGCACAACGCCCGTGCATCCACCTCCCCGCTAGGATGCCGCCAGCCACAGCCAGCACCACCGGCTGCTGCCGGGCATCCCACACCCCCCAGGACGCCCGCCTAGTGCCCCGGGTGGGGGCTATGGTGCTCCCATTTTGCAGATGAAGAAACAACACAGAGAGTGTAAGTCACTTGATCGCAGTGTGACTCAGTGTGATTACAGTGTGGGGACCTCACACAGTAAGTGGCAAGCTGGGTTTGAACCCAGGCATCCAGGGTGCAGGTGGTGAGCGCCCCCAGGAGGTAGGAAGCAAAGTGGGGAGGGGGCGAGAGTGGTGGCCAAGGGGGAGGGGGCAAGGAGGCACGGGCATTGGGGAACAGGTGTTTCCGAGTGCGTCCTACCCCCTAGGTCGTGCAGCAGGCCCCTGGCACGGTCAGGGCAGCCCAGGGACATCCAACCTGTGCCATTGCCTGGGTCCCGAGGTTTGGTTTAATGTTCTGTGGTCACCGTGTTGATATTCTTAATACTTTTTGAACAAGGTGCCCACCTTTTATTGCACAAGTGATGTCCCCAATCCCGGGTGCAACAATGAAGAAAGGACCCCAAGTTTCCCCCTCCCCCAGATTACGGTCCAGCAGAGGCTGAAGCCTCTGGCCGGGAGGAGAGGGGAGGGAAGGGCCGTCTGCGGGTCTTGCGGGGAGGACTGGGGAGATGGCCTGGGTTGTCCTTTAAAGCAGGGAAGGCATAACTCAATTCTTTATACAATTTCATTTCTGGAACGATCTATTGGCCCCAGGAGCATTCGGCTTACAAAATTGAACTAAAAACAAAAGGGCGTTGGCGGAGTCTTCCTTGATGTCTGAGCTGAGCTGGAGCCCCATAAATCACTGACAAGCAGGGCAGGAGGGGCGCCCAGCGTTGTTCTGGTGCTGGCCCCAGGGCCTCCAGCTGGAGTGTGGCAGCGGCCTCGAGGCCGCGTGGGTGCCAGCGCAGGGCTGGTTGTGGGCTCTGACCCTCCCCACAAGGGTGGGGGGGAGAGATCAGCTCCCCCATGTAGAGCCTCAACTTGTCCGGGGTCCTGCAGTGAGTGAGGGGCCGGAGCAGTCCAACCCTGGTGTGTCTGGCTCCCAAACCCAGGCCTTAGGAACTCGCCACGTCCCTTCTCTCAATATATTGGTGCTAAAATACAGATTAATCCCCCACAGGAGCCACCTGGCCCCCCACCTTTGGGTCTTGGCGGATGGGGGTGCTCCGCAGGGGGGCAGCAGCCTCCCTGCCCCCCACAAGCCCCCCACCAGGTTTTCTTCCCTAATCTTTAGCTACCACTGAAGCTGCCGCCCAGACCTGGGCCCCCACAGCTCCCTGCGCCCTGCACTCCCTGGAACTCTGCAGGGCCCGGGTTCCTGCTTTGTTTGCCCCGAGACCTGGGCCCAGACGGCGCCGACACACAGCTGCCCCTCAGTGTGTTGACTGAGAAAAACGGCTCGGGTGTAATGGGCCCTGGGCAGGCGTCCAGGGCAGCTCCAGCCTCAGCCCGCTGACCTGCTCTGTCCTGACCAGACGCCCAGGACAGCTTGTCCATGGCTCCCAACTGTGCCTTTGCTCAGCCCTTCCAACCTTTACGGGTCACATTTAGGGAGCCTGGGTGCTGGCCTGTTTTCTCACTGACCAGCCCCTGTTTATGATGGCCAGGGAGGCTTGGGGGCTGGGTCAGAAGGCAGACCCAGGCCTGACACCGGCCAGGACAGGCAGGCACCGCACACAGGTCAAGGCCTCCCCTGGAGTCCCAGTGGCCTGCCAGCCTGCTCCCTCCCTACCCTATGGGGCACCTTCCCTGGGGTCCCCTCAGGCCAGCAGGGACTTGCTTTTTCTTTCTCCTGAGCTGTCGCCCCTATTTTCCCATTTAATCCCCTCACAGCCATGGGGGCTCTAGGATCGCAGTTACCTGAGAGGAGGCTGGGTCAGGCTGCCAGCAAGCAGCAGAGGGGCCAGGTCTTTGTGCCGGGCACTGCCCTGCTGCAGACTCACTGATGGGGCTCAGTGCTCCCTGCCCGGGGCCTATGCTCGATGTCAGTGGCCTGTGCTCCCTGCCCGGGCTTTGTGTTGACCCCACAGCCTGGACTGAGCAGCTCCTGTCCCGGCTCAGGACGGTGGGTGCTCTAATTGGCCTCTCTCGGCTGATGAGGCCTGGGCCCCACCTCCTGAAGCAGCCGGCGGCCCAAGGTGCTGGATTTTAAAACAGCCTTCCTTCCGGCCCCTGGTCCCCATCAAGCGCTCATCTCCTGGGCTTGCAGGGGCTGCCGCTGGGAGGGAACACAGGCCCAAGGCCCAGCTCTCTCTGCTGATGGAGGCAGCGGGAGCCTCAGAGTCCCGCTCAGCAGGGAGGCAGGGGCGGGCAGCAGGGAGGGAAGAGAGACCCAAGCCTTAAACGGCCCCCTCGCAGCTGGGGCCTATGTCTGTCCCCATTACAGGCCCAAACTGACAGCAGCCACTGAGGGCAGCCGAGCTAATCAGCAAGCCAGACATCTCCTTGGCATCATCCCCCCACCCACCGTCTTCTCTCTCTCTCTCCTGTCTCGCTCTCTCTCACACACACACCAGACAGGAAGACAAGACTGAACATACTCCATCCACACTGCGGGCGGGAGGCTGCCTGGCTCTCTCCCCGCCGAGATCAAAGCCAGCGAAGGGGTCACTCAGCAAACTGGCCCACGACCTCTTCCTGGGAGGGAGGACATTTGTCTCCACGAGGAGTGAGCCGACTCCTGAATTCTGACATATTTATGTTCTACGCCTCCTGCCACCTGCTCAGGCTCAGAAACAAATTCCAGGTTCCAACCTCGGAGAAAACGGGCCTGTTAATTGGGAAAACTGTAAACGGGTCCTTTTGGAAGGTGGAAGGTCTGACGAGGGACCCTGGCAGGTGCAGGAGTCTGCGGGTCTCCTGAACGCCTGTCCCCCCTTCCTTCCTGCCGGAAGGTCCTCCTGAGCCTGGGCCGGGGGGGTGGGGGTGGTGCGCTGAGTTGGCCTGGTGCTGCTGCTTACCTCTGGGCAGGAGAGAGCTGGGCAGGAGGGCCGGCCTGGTCTTGCCCCCCTGGGCACCACCATCTGGAGCCCACCCAATCTCTGTGGCAGCCTGGGCCACTTGGGCTGGGAAGCCTGGCTCGAGTCTCCCTCTTCTCCCTGTTCAGACCCCTGGGACTACGTCCCATGGCAGCCTCTGCCTCCAGGCTCTTGCAACTAGGGCTCTTGCTCTTTCTCGCCTTGGGAATCCAGGCGAGAAACCCCGCTCTCCTTCAAGCTCAGCGATCTTGAACTTGGCATTCACTCACACGCAGGTTCTGGGCATCAAGGGGACTCAAAGGGGAGTTTGCAGGAGGCCAGGCCCACCAAGCTCCTCGCCCACTGCCTGGAGCGCCTTGGCCTCTAGCCCACCTGCCCAGGCCCAGCCCACCGTCAGCACCCTGGCCTTCTCGTCACATGCTGTCCCCTCTCTGTCGAGTTGGTGCCAGCGACGCCTAGGCCTCCACAGGACCCAGGAGAGCGTGTTTGGAAACACAGTCCCCTTCTTAAGAGCAGTCTGGCCCGGGAGGCTACCCGCTATCTCTTTTCTCGTTGTTGCACAGAGCGGTGCTTCAGCTTCAGGCTGTATGAAGAGGAGCAAGTGCCCAGACCCAGAGGCTGACTCCTGACTAGCCAATGCCCTGCGGGGCTGCGCTGGGCGCCTGCTCCGTGCCAGGCTCTGTGCGGGCGCTGGAGCCCTTCTCCGAGCAGCCATGTGCAGCTGGATGGGTTGGCCACAGAGGGAGAGCGTGGGCTGAAGGATGGGAGAGTGAGCGAGTGATCGGGTGGGTGGGGAGCAGGACGGGTGGTGAATAAACACGGCGGGGTCGGGGTCTAGGAGGTGGACCCCACAGGCCAGCCTGGAGGTCTGCAGCCTTAAGAGCTGTCAGAAGGGAGAAGCAGGGGAGAGTGGTATGGGGACCTGGGGCCACGCAGACGCCCATGGTTGGTGTGGAAAGTATTTTAAACTAAAAACATTGGAAACTCAACACAGAAAACAGTATAATGATGACGGAAGGGAACAGGGGAGGAGGAGGTAGAAGAGGGTGATAAACAGTGATGGAAGGAGACCTGACTCGGGGCGGCGACCACACAGTACAATATACAGGGGATGTAATATAGACTGTACACCTGAAACCTATAGAATTTTATTAACCAATGCCACCCCACTAAATTCAATTAAAAAAGGGAAAAAACGTGAGCAGTAAAATGGCAATAAATACGTATCTATCATCCATTGAATCTAAAAACAAAATAAATGAACAAGCAGAGCAAAACCAGACTCATACACACAGAGACCATTTCGACGCTGCCAGACGGGTCAGGGTTGGGGGCTGGGTGGGAAAGGCGAGGGGCTCAGAAGCGCAAACTAGTGGCCACCGCGCAGTCCCAGGGCCGCGATGGGGAGCAGAGGGGAGGGGGTCAGGCTCAGTGAGCTATAGAATGTCTAGTCACTGGGCTGTACACCTGAAACTAATATCGTGGGTTTTGTCCACTGTAATTTAAAAATAAGAAATAATTTTTCAAGCCGTTTGCGATTCAACAGGCGCAGAAAGGAGCCCTCGGGGAGCCCCCGCAGCTGAGGGAAGGCGGGCGCTCTAGGAGGGAGGCTGCTGAAAACCCAAGCTCCCCCCACCCCCGGGAGCACCCCGGGGAGCCGCGGAGGCCTGCCTGTGGGAACAGACACCCCGAGGCCCCCTTCCCTCCCGCGGGTGCCCTCTGGGCCCATCAGCCTTCCCTGGAGCCTCCCTCCTCCCTGCCCCTCCTGGGTTGGGGGGGACACCACCGGCTCTCTCCAGTGCCCTTCATGTGGAGACGAACCCACTTTATCTTTCCTCCTGTTCGGCTGTCACCGCCCATCAAGTTCCCAGGCTCCAAACGCCGCCCCCGAATCCATGGGGACAGTCTTCCACTCAGCAGTTGGGGTGTTGCTATGACAGCTTCTCTCAAGAAAGCCTTGAAGACAATCCCTCTGGACAAGCAGACGTTTGGCCAAAGGGCTTCTCAAACCCCTGCCGCAGAGGCGGCAGCCAGCGTGGCCTCCTGTGGCAAGAACCACCGTCACCTTCAGTTTGGGAACCGGAAAGGGCAGGCTGTGAGGGTTTGAGATGGTCTGCCTACACTGTTTCTGGGGCTGGGGCTGGGGCTTCGCAGGAGCAGGGCCCTGAGCTGGCCTGGGCTCCATCTGTGGTCAGCAGGGTGGGCCTTAGTTCCCAGCGCCACCTTGTGGCGGGCCAGCAGGCCTCAGTGCCTTCAGCTGTAAAATGGGATCCTAATTATCCCCCTCGTGGGTAGTTGGAGGACTACAGCAGATCCGGGCGCCAAACACCTCACCCACTTGCTACACCACACGAAGTGAGCAGCTGTCATGTCCCTCACCCACCCCCTGCCCCTCCCGAGATGAGGCTCATTAAGTTACAGGTTACGGCCTGGCATCAGGAGGACTCAGAGCCTGTTAGGAGCCGGCTGGCTGCCGGGTCTGCAGGTTAAAGGGAGGCAGGGGTGGGAGCGTTGGGGCCAGTTGGACCAGGGAGAGGAGGAGGGCAGGGCCCAGGAGGAGGGCTGCCCCCCGCCGAGGGTCTCTGACCAGCCCCGGCTGCCTCTCTCCCTTCCAGCCGCCCTGTTTTTTTCCAGGTCTCACTGCCCCCACCCCCGGCTCTGCAAGTCCTGATTAATTCAGAGGACTAATTTTAATCAATTAGATGAAGTATAAAATAACTGTTCTGCTCTGCTCAGGAAGCGGGGCTTGTTGTCCTTAAGGCTTTATTGAAAAGGCATTAAGATGAAATGGTGCGTTCCCAGCAGGTAGGCAACTCGGGAGGGACTGCTGGGGAGGCTGGGGTTGGAGACGGCCCCGCAGAGCAAGGCCCTGTGCGCCCCACGCCACTCCTGCCACTGGGCCAAGTCCCAGCCGGAGGGAGCTGCAGGCCCCCACACACGTGCCCACACACCCGCATCTGCCCCTCGCCCCACCAGGGCGCGGTGACCTGTGCACACGGCAGTGGCCGCCGTTCCTCGTGGGCTCGGCTGCCTCGGCCGCGCAGGACAGGCCGCTTGTCCTGACAAGCTGTGACCACCTGTGGGCTCAAGCCAATTCCAGAGCTTGTTGGAAACCATTATTTCATGGAGGTGCCACAGTGTTTGTGTCCCTGTGTCCGAAACAAGGACCCGCAGTCAGGCTCAGCTGCCGGGTGGCACGGTGGCCCCTGCAGTTAGCCCGACCAATGGCTCCCCACGGAGCACTGCCCTGGGGGGTGACACCAGGGTGAGCACCCGCCCAGGAGTCAGGGACACAGGATGAGTCCCAGTGCTGAGTCGAATGGTCCTTCTGGGCCTCAGCGTCTCCACATGGAGCCAAAGGGTCCCCCTCCCCCCAGGAAAAATACCTGCAGCCGTCTCCCCGGCTTGACCACAGCTGACGCCTGCTCCAGCCGAGCAGGGAAAACGGTTTTCTTCAGTTGGCTGGAAGCCCCGACTCTTTCCTGGCCAAGATGACCCCATGTCTTGAAGCAGCCATGTGGTCAGCACAAGGCAGACACACCTGCTGGAGACCCTGCCTGAACGTGCCGTGTGACCCTGGGCCCAGTGTCCCACTGTCTGGTCTCAGGCACTCCAATGAGGCACCGGACTCACTGCTCTGGAGGGGTGCACCCTCCCATGCATCAGCGCTGGGCTCCTCCGGTCGGGTGAGTAGCCTCCTGCTGCACTTGGCTAGTCCTAAGCTGGGAGGGGCTTCGGGCATGGTCACCCCACCAGGCCCCAAACAGCTGCCGCCCTGGCGTGTATGACTTAGGGAACTGAGTGCCAGCCTGAGAACCGATAGGTTGCTGGTTCGATTCCCAGTCAGGGCACACGCCTGGGTTGTGGGCCAGGTCCCAGTTGGGGTGTGTAGGAGGCAACCGATGGATGTATCTCTTGCGCATCGATATTTCTCTCCCTCTTTTCCCCCCTCCCTTTCCCTCTCTCTGAAAATAAATAAATAATTTTTAAAAAAAGGAACAGCTGCCTATGGGGTGAGAGATGGGGTCTTGGTGGGGGACAGCGAAGGGGGGCTCTCCTGCCAGCAGGGCCCAGGGGCCAGAGCTAAGCAGGTGATTCTGTGCATGCTTTGTCTCGGCACAAAGGAGCTCTCAGAGAACTTCAGAGATGCTCCGCTTCCTGGCTGATTTGATTTCTTTTTTCTTTTTTTCCAGAATAGGAGTGTGAAAGCCAGGCTGAACCTGCCTAATTGTGCCTGCCCGCGAAGGCTATTCAGAGAGACCGTTCTTGGAAGAAAATCAGGACAATTAGCTCTTGGCTGCGAGTGGAGGGGAAGCGAGCTAATCATGGTGAAGGTCAGCCTGTTCCCGGGGGGGACCAAAGGGCACAGACTTGGGAGAAGAAATAGGAAGAAAGAGGGGCCTCTGCGGGGCCTGCCTCTGGTGGGGGGGCGGGTTGTTGTGGGGGAACAGAGCAGAGCAGGGCTGGGACTGGGAGGGCTGGGCAGTGCTCCCTTCTGGCTGCTGGGGTTGGCCGTGTGACCACGGGCAAGTCACTCAGCCCCTGGGGTCTCAGTTTCCCTGAGTTTGCACAAGGAGCGAGCACTGTGCAAAGTGAGCAGATGGCGCCCATTCATCACTGAAAGGAGCAGATGGTGCTGGTGAGGGCTGGAGGAGGGGCCCTGTGGCCCAGTGCAAGCCCCGCCCTCTGGCCCCTTCAGCCCTCCCCACCCCTGCTCCCTGCGTCCTGCCTGGACCAGAGGAGAATTTCTCATTCTAATTCAAGTGCCTCATCAGGCTTCCAAGTCGTGGGGGTGGAAATTGAAATCTCAGCTTTGCCTCCTCTTAGCTCTGTGACAATGGAAACGTTCCTAGCCTCTCTGAGTCACAGTTTTCTAACTAAACCCGTTACAGTGCTGTTACCCTAAAAATAAAAGGCCAGAGCGAGAGGCAAGAAGCATTCATCTGAGATCCACACGAAGGGCCATTCAGGAAGCCCCGGCTCAGGCAGAAGCCCAAACAGCGCTTTGGTTAGAGGCCAAGCACAAAGGCATTTATGGGGACAGGAAGGAGCACAATTACCTCCACAGAAGGAGGGCGCGTCTCTCGGGCAGCTAAGCTAACAGGGCTGCTAATCCAGGGCAAGAACGTTTCCAATGGTCAGTGCTCCAGTGGCCAGCCCCGCAGACGTGATAGCTGCGTGCCTATGAGCTCAGCGAGCAGTCGCTCGGGACACCGTGCTGTTTTAGGGGGTCCCATCAAAGGGGGTCCTGCCCCATTCCCACATCCCGGAGGCCTGGGGGGGTCAGATTATTTTTCACAAGGACCTTGTGGTCTGACACCCAGTCGGTGACATGTGCTCCTTGTCACTGCTGCAGGGTCAGGAACACAAGGGACACAGAAGCACATTTTTCTCATAACCGAAGTGTGCCTGTGGCTATTTGGTCAATAATGTTTCTAAATATAGCATGTGCTTTTACTACCTTTTTTTGAATGGAGCCCAGGGTGCATATTCCAATATTTGTTTCTTTTTTTTCTTTTCTAAAGACTTGCTTACTTTCAGAGAGACGGGGCAGGAGGGCGGAAAAGAGGGAGAGAAATACTGATTGTTTGCCTCCCAGACACCCCCCAACCGGGTACACGGCCCAAAACCCAGGCACCTGCTCTGACTGACATCAAACTAGCGACCTTTTGGTCCGCAGCCCGGCACCCAATGCACTGAGCTGCACCAGCCAGGACCAGTACTTGTTTGCTTTGAGGAGAGGCAGCGGACATCTGTACCCAAGCCCAGCCCTGGGGTCCTGGCCCCCAGTCTGCAGCCAGGGCCGCCACTTACCTTGCGTATGCGATGACCACTCCGGCCCGTTTCCTTATTTCTCACTGTTTCCTAGGTGCATCTGGGGCTAGACTCATCGAGCCACTCGGAACGGGGACTGGCATTTAGTGAGCACTCAGTAAATGTTCACCCCGTCATCGGTGGTACATTTCACGGCTCAGGGTCACACTGCAGAGCCCACCCGTGCTGGCAGGGTGTGGGCTCAGTCTGTCCCCATGAGGCTGATGGGGGGCGGGGGAAGCAGGCCGGCATCAGCCTGGGTTGGGCCACACTTGGACCACACTAGTTGTTAACTGCTTTGAATGCCAACCCCCACCCCCCCACCCCCCCACTCCCACCCCCATCCCCGGGGAAAGAAGAGACACACCCTGGCAGCTGCCTCCAGCTGCAGGGGCTTCCCTGAAAGGTGTGGGCGTGGCCGGAGCACTGGGCTGAGGGCTGGCCCGGGGGTGCTGTGAGGAGCCCGTGCCCCCAGGGCTGCTCCGCCCGCCTCATCTTTTCCAGCCCAGGGGTATGGCTGTGCCACAGCGGAGAGGAAGCGTCCTCATTTTGAATTTTTACCCTTTCTCTTCTCCTCGGTGGAAGGCTGTGCGTGTCGCCCGCTCAGAGGGGCAGTGCCGCTCGACCCTTAGCCATCTTCAGCCCCTGCTTTGGAGGGCGCTGTGGGGGTCCTCACACGTTTCCCAGTCAGCAGATCAAGAAATTCCGGCCACAAGCAGGGCTGTCAGCAATCATGGGCCCCCCATCAAACAGCCCCCCAGGGAGTGGCCCCTGTGGCCGACGTGCCCACTTGGCACTTCTCAGAGAGCTGCGCTGTTGGGCAGCCGATACAGGCCCTGGGAGTCCTGTCCTGCAGGGAGGGGGCCTGGTGGACGGTGGTCCCTAAACCTCGTTCCCAGCCTGGGCACGTGTGGAACTGACCCTGAGCAGAGACCTCAGGCGGGGAGGTCTCAGAGTCCTGAGAGGTAGACACAGGAGCGGACTCTGAGCAAACACCACCAGCCGAGGGGGCCGTTCTCTGGAAGAAACAAGGAAGTCAGCGCTCACCCCCAAGGAAGGAGTTGATGGAGAGTGAAATGTAGGCCTGGCCCCCTGGGACCTGAGTTGGGGACACCCAGGCAGCTCCCCTCACTGATTCGGCCCCCAGGGCACGTAATGACCACAGTTCACAGCACTCCAGCCACTCACACGTGAGCTGAGGGTGTCTCCACTCATGAGGAACATGGTTCTTGTCCTATTTGGGGCCACAGACCCATTTGAAAATGTCCCCCACCCCCATCTTATCTCTCAGTTCCAGATATAAATAAAAATAAGGGCGGGATTTGGTCCCCATCCAAAACTGACATCCATCTCAGGCCCTGGCTGGGGAGCTCAGGTGGTTAGAGTGTCCTTCCAATAAGCCAAGGCCACAGGTTCAATCCTTGGTCAGGACACAGACAAGAATCGACCAGTGAATGCAGCAGTAAGTGGAAAACAAACAAATCGATGTTCCTCTCTCTCTCTCTCCCTTCCAAAATATAAAATACCCGACATCCATCTTTCGGCCCAAGTATGATATAAACGACCAATTCGTGGAAGGAGCCCGGAGACTGTCCCATCCAGAGGGCTCCAGCCCCTGCCAGGCCTCCCTCCCGCCCGGCTCTTGCAGGCTCTCAGAGATGAAGGTGCCCTGACACGCCCGGATGCGCTTTCCCGAACTGCCACAGGAGGGCGCCCCTTGGAAGCGCAGAGAGTCGCTCTACTGGAGCTGACCAGCGTCGCTCAGGGCAGACCCTCAGCCCCAACTCCGGGGTCACGCGCTAAGCGGGTTATTATTTGAGTTTAAATCAGCCTAAATTGTCAAGAGGCCCTAGTACTGCAGACAGAGAACAGGAGCTCGGTGGGGCTGAGACCACTACTACAATGGTATTCTAACATCCTTGGTGAGGCCAGCAGAGAGAGGAGGGGGCGCGCCAGGTCCCAGGGCGGACTCTGCTCGGGTCTGTCTCCTCCCGGCCCAGGGTGCAGGGAGGAGGGCCTGCGGGACAGGCAGGGAGAGGGCCTGTCCCGCCACCCAGACCCGCAGATGCGCCGAGGTGGGAGAGCTGCAGCCAGTACCCCTTCCCTCTCCCCAACCTCCCAGAGGCAGGCAGTGCTGGGGCGGTGGAAATCGTGCCATGGTGGGGTGATGTACGGAGCACAGGTTCCAGTCCTGGCCCGGCCACTTACATGCTACGTACCCTCGAACCACGAAGGTGGACAACAGCCCTTTTCTGGGCGGTCCCCTCAGCAGCCAGCTGGGGCCCACTGTTGCCAGGTTGCGGAGGCAAGAACAGAGCCCACAGGAGTCAAATGACCTGGATCCTCTGAGCCTTGCGTTTTCACCCACCTGCAAAATCAGTGTCACATGCCCATTTGAAGGGTTAACTATGGGGACATCATGAAAATGAGTGGCACAGAGCAATGATGTCCTTTCCAGAAATGCATCCACTCACTCACCACCCTTTTCGTTCACTCATTCACTCACACACGCGTGTGCTCGTGCACGCATTTGTTTACGATAGAAGATTCCAACGGTAGGCAGTCTCACAGGTGGAGGCATCACAGACCCCCTTAGGATCGCACCTCACCTTCCCCGCCCCTCCTCACGTCAAGCCCAGTCCCTGCAGGGGAGGGGTGCAACGGCCCTCTGCCAGGGCTCGTCGTAATTCTTTTAATTTGTTTATTTATCTTTAGAGGGGAAGGGAAGGAGGGAGGGAGAGAAACATCAATGTATAATTGCCTCGTGTGCATTCCCTACTGGGAACTGGCCTGCAACCCAGGCATGTGCCCTGACTGGGAACTGAACCGCAATCCTTTGCTTCGCAGGCCTGCACTCAATCCACTGAGCCACACCAGCCAGGGCAAGGGCTCTTTGTAATTCTAAATGGGGAACCAACACGCGTGTCAGCCGGGAGGGGAGCAAGCAAACTGGGGCACATCCGCCCAGTGGAACCCTCTCCGTGGCGAGTGCAGCTCCCCACGGTGGATCAGTCCCTCACAAACATGACGCTGAGCTGAAGATGCCAGAGCAGACTTCCTGTGACCCGGTATCATTACGGCACCTGACCAGGTGAGCCCTGTCTCAGGGGACAGTTGGGACATGGCCATGGTCCTGTTGGGGGGGGGCTTCCTGGTGCCCAGGGGTCCCTTTCCTGATCTGGGAGCTGATGCCCAGGTGCCCCCGCTTTGTGGAAAGTGTTGAGCTTCCATGTGTAGTTTTCTGCATTACAGTATCTGGATTAAAAAACTGTCCATGAGACTCCCAGGGAGAGGTAGACAGTGGGACACCCGAGTGCAGCCGTCGGGAGGGTCAGGGCTGGACAAGGCCCGGGGCCTCTGAGGGAGACTCAGACAGGGAAGAGGAGGTGAGGGCCGAGCCCTGGGGCCCACTGGGGCTTGGGGGTCAGAAAGGGAAGAGGACCCAGCAGAGGGGAGAGAGAGGGAGGGCCAGGGATGCAGGTGGGAGCTCCAGAGGCCATGGAAGCTTCCAGGGACACACGCTGCTGGCAGTCAGGGAGGACGAGGAGCCACTTTTGGACCCAACACCATGAAGGTCACTTGGTTTGAGCATTTCGGAGGTGAAGAGGGGACAAAAGCCAGACTGCAGCCAGCTGCAGAAAGAAGAGAAGTGAAGGAAGGGCCGAGACCTGAGGAGCCCTCCCAGTCTTTCCAGACTCAGCTCGGTGGCATGGCCCCAGGAGCCTTCCCCACAGCCCTCTTCCTTCCGAGGCCCCTTCACCTCACTACGGCTGTCCCCACCATGGGAGCCAGGTGCTCCCCAAGGGCAGGGACGGTGCCTTTGCCACCCCGGCCTCCCGGCACGTAGCAGCTGCTTCCCAATTCTTAGCTCCTCTCTCTCCCTTTCCGATGGTAGAAGGGAAGGCTGAGACGTTCCCAGAATCCCGTTCTCCCGTGGAATGAATCACCCCTCCCCAGACAATTGTTGTTTTTGTACCGCGGCAAGGTTCTTCGTATTACATAATGATGAGAGCTAATATTGCATTAATTGGGTTGTGAATTACAGTATTTGTATTGTCACAGTCATTAACTCGGTGATTGCAATTTTGCTTTAATTTAATCTAGCTTCTTGTGCATTCTGTCAAAACTTCCAAAAACAATGTAACCCAGAACTGCATTTCAGAGCAGACTAAATACCAAAGTTAAAGAATGTATGGAAATCTGGCCGGTGGCCACTGTGCTCCAGGGTGAGAAAATACATCAGGTGTGGACAGCTGAGCCAGGGGCCAGTCCACGCCTCACCCTCCCACATCTAGACCCCAAGGGCCTCAGGGGCAAGAAATGGGGGGCTGAGGCTGGAGTGGCTCAGTTCGTAGGGCATCATCCTGCAAACCAAGAGGTTGCCAGTTCGATTCCCAGTCAGGGAACATGCCCAGGTTGGTCCCCAGTGGGGGGTGTGTGCAAGAGCCAACCAATCAGTGTTTCTCTCCCTCTCTTTCTCCTTCCCTTCCCCTCTCTCTGGAATCAACAAAATAAATTGTTTAAAGAAATGAGGAGGATAATCTCTGTGCCCTTCAGAGTTCAGGGCTCAGGGCCATGCCCTGCCCTGTGGCTGTGCTCAGAGCCCCGAGTACAGGGGCCTACCCGGCCGAGGCAGCCTGCAGGAGGGGCTGCCTCAGCTCAGGCTGCAAGGCTGGTGGGAGCCAGGGGTGGCTGGACCCAGCCAGTTTTCCTTCACTGAGCTTCTCAATCTCTGTGCTTAAACTTGACCTTTTGTTTTCTAAGCTGCCGGTGGCACAAACTGGCTGGTTGTCCTTTGAGAGGACATGCACCCCTCAGCTGACCCAACTCACTGCTGTGCCAGCGCCAGCAGGGAAGATTCACATTGGCCAGACTCCCAAGGCTGATGTATAAACCAGGGCTGTGTTTCCCACCGACAGGAGCAACTGAGCTGTGACAAGGACTGGACTGCTTCCCCCAGAGTAGCAGTCTGCCTTCGTCTACCCCCCCTGCCCTCCCTCTGGACGGGGTCCCAGGGCCTGGGAGGCCTGTGGCACCAGTCCCAGTGCCCTCCTCACCTGGCCTCCATGTGGCCCTCCTGCTCTGCACCCTGCAATGGTGTGGGCTGTCCAGCCGTCCACACTGTGGAAGTGCGGTCCCCACATCTTGTCACTGCAGCCCAGTCCACACCCATTCCCTTCATGTCTCTTCCCTGGAGCTTCAGGAATACCCCCATACAAGCCTTGGTCGGAGCTCAGAAACTCCCTCCCCTTCGTCGCTCTTTAACCTTGCATCCCAGAGGACAAAACAGCCCCCCCACACAGCACGAAGCTCGGCGAATACTTACCAAACAGATGAATGAATGGGCCCAGCTGTGGCACCTGGCTCTCCTGTCCTGCAGGTGAGCACTTCCCCAGGGGACAAACACACCCAGGGGCAGAAGGCTGTCCCCCAGCTGTCCGGACAACTCTGGGGTACCGGGCTCCCAGGAAGCAGGCCTGGGCCCCACCACTGAGGACCCCACTGCCCGAGACTCTGCCTCCGTCCTCGCTCACAGCACTGGCTCGGCCCCTCAGGTCTCCCGGGCCTGGAAGTGGTTTTGCCTCTAAGACTGTGAAGAGTGACCTGCACATCAGCTCTCAGAGCGGTGGGTTCCAAAGACGGGTGCCCTGGGTGCCTGCAGGGCTCCTCCCACAGACCCAGGCAGAGCCTGGCCAGGAGAACCAAGTCCTGGGAGAGCAGTGTAGGGTGGGGGCTCTGGAGTCTGGCAACCGGGTTTGGAAGTTGCCTGTGTGACTTTGGTCAAGTTCAACACCCTCTCTGGGCCACAGCGCCCCTGCCCTTACAGCAGAGCCAGTTGTGTGAACTTGGGAGCCTGGTTTCACTTCCCTGGGGCACCGTGGGGGCCACGTAACCCTGGCTTAGTATCGCCTCCCTGGCTCTGGGAGCAGTTTGCCGTGTCCTAGAGGCAGTCCCAGGTGCCGGAGAGGACCGGAGGGGGCAGGTGTCCCCCAGGCCAGGCCCAGTGGCTCATGGCTCAGTGGCTGCTGATGGCCAAATAAAAATTAGAGGTGTTGAGGCAGAAAAGAAATATTTTGACCTAAAATAGAAGTGGGGATGGAATCAGAAAAGGTGGAGGAAAATTCCAGAACCCAGCTGTAGTGTGGGGTGGGGCCCAGAGAGCCTGACTGCCCCTCACTTTACAAAGGAAACTGAGGCTGGGCTGTAAGGACCTGAGCTGGGCCACATTTGGCTGGGTCTGGCCCTCCCACCCCCTGCCGTGTCCTCTCCTCTCCTCTGGTGGCCTCGTAGCTCACAGCTGGATGGACAGAGGGACTGGGACCTTCCGTCTGCAGATCAAAGCCACAGAGAGAAGGGGACCCCGTGTGGGAAGTCTCACATAGCCAGGTTGCAATTTAACACATGACACTTGGATATTCAACACATTTAGTGTATTTATTTCTCTGTAAATTGACCTTACCATGTTCCCAAAACTCCACTCGGCTGGAGAATGTAAACTTCCCAGTGTCAGAAACCTCAGAGGGACAGCCGGTGCTCGGCCTTGCAGCGTGAGCACCGCAGAGGGCTAGCATGTCCTGGTGCTCTGTTCAGAAACCACCTCAAAGAGCCCTGACCAGGGAGCTCGGGCAGTTAAAGCATCATCCCTATACGCCAAGGTTGTGGGTTCTAACCCCCGTCAGGGCACGCAGAGGCTCCTCAACCAGTGAGTGCATAAATAGAACAAGTTGATGTTACTCTCTCTCTCTGTGTCTCCTTCCTCTCTCTAAAAATCAATCAATACATTTTTTTTTTAAAAAAGAAACCAGCTCAAAGAGAGCCACATGCAAAAGATAAGCCACGACCCCTCCCGCACACCTTTAGTTAACTAGACAACTGATCACAGGCCTAAACAAAACAGCGGAAACTGCCAACCTTCCAGAAGAACACAGAGGAGGAATCCTCATAATCTTAGAGTCAGGAAGAATTTCTTAACCAGGACACACCAAAGACAGACTATAAAAGAGACACACACACAAAAAAACCCAGTAATTGAGTGTCACCGAAATTTAAAAGCTTTTGATTTTCAAGACACTGAAGGGGGAAGGTAGAGACTGGAAAAACTATTTACAGCACGTGTGTGACACAGGACTCGTAGCTAGCGTGTAGAGAGCGCTTACACCCAGTACCACGGAGGGTTTGCACGGACGATTAACCAAAGAAGATCTACATGTGGGAAATAAGCCCATGAGAAGATGTGCAGTGTGTTAGTCAGTGATGAAATGCATGCTAAAACCACAGGGGTACCTGGGACACCCACAAGCACAGCTGCCTGGAAAAGATGGGCCAGCCAGGCTGTGAAGCAACGGAGTGGTCCCCGCACTCCCATGCTCACGGACATGTGGAGGGGACAGTGACTCGGGAAACAGTAGGGCAGTTTCCTTAAAGAGTTCACCACACACACATGGTATCAGCCACCCCGGCGCATAGATAATCGTGGCACCACTCAGCAGAGGAGCCCGCGGCACCAAAGGGTGAGGCCTAGCCCGCCCTGGATGGACTTCCAAATGGCTGTAACGGGAAGAAGTCAGACACAAAAGAGGTCATGCTCTAGGGTTCTATTTATAGAAAAGCCTAGAAAGTGCAAACAGACCTGTGGTGGCAGACGGCAGATCGGTGGTCGCCGGGGGACAGGGGGGCAGTTAGGAAGGGCCTGAGGGAGAAGTGACACAGGGGCACGCAGAGACCGGCTGATGGGGACGCTCGGTGGCGATTGTGCTGTTGGTTTCAGGCGTGTGCACATGTGTCAGACTTAACATGGGCACTCGTTAAACAGACACCGCTTACTGTTGGCACTGATACCTTGATGAAGCTGGGGGAAAAGAAATCACCCCGCAGCAACAGGGAGAAAAATCTCAATTCCCCAAAGCAGGAAGTCTGACATAGAACATTCTCCAATCTCTGCGCAATCAAACGGAAACTGCACGACCAGCGGCGGAGGGAAGACGCCACCCTCTGGTGGCTCGGGGTGGAGAGGCACGTTCTGCAGATTCAGAGTCCGAGAAGCAACTGAGACCCAAACTGCAGGGTGCGTGGGCACAAGAGTAACGGAGCACCACGTGTCAGGTTCCACAGGGCTGGGCCAAGGTGGTCCTCAGAGGAAAATCCACCGTCTTCAAGACGCCTACTTATACAAACACACTGAAGAAAAGGAGACTGCTTATGTGCCCAAAGGAAAAAGTGAGAAAAGAACAAAACCTAGAAAAGCAGAAGGAAAGAGAAAAGTCCTGCATTAGGAAACCAGGGCCTGGGCACTTGCTCCACGGGCTGAAGGTGCCTGCTGAGCCCCTGCCAGTCCTTCCGACCCCTCACCCCTACCCCTTGGCTGCCCCACCCCTACTCCGCCCAGCTCTCCTGCCCTCGGACCTGGGCCACCTGAGGGGAGGGGGAGGCCCCACCCAGCTGGGGGCAGGGATGGAGGCTGCTGAGCTTCAGGCGCTACAGGGCGCTACAGGCTCTGGGCCACCAGACCCCCAGAGCTTGTCACTCAAGCGCTGGCTCGCTGGCGGAGCCTGTGAGGTCACGCCCACCCCGCCCTGCCTTCCAGAGCAGGATCCCAGCCCTCACTGCACTTTAGGACTGCACTTTAGGACTCCCCGGGGCTTTAGACACGCTAGGCCCAAGCCCCTTCCCCAACATCAATGCCTATCTCTCCGCCTTGGTCATCTATTGCAAAGACCAGGAGCCCCTGGGCAGAGGCGACCCAAGACAAACATCACTACAGGTGGGAGTGGGGGCAGTCTGCAGTTGAAACCCCAGCTCTGCCCCTCGCCAGCTGTGTGACCTCCCTGAGCCCCAGCGTCCTAGAGGATAAGAAGTGATCCTCCCGGAAGATGGGCAGGGACCCGTGGTAATAATTTATGTCACCACGCAGCTGTGCGCATATGCCCAGGGATATGCGCTGTTGCCACCACCTCTCAGCTACCTCTGATTCCTGCAGAGCGGACAGGGGGTCCAGGACCACCTGCCACCTCTGGGGGCTCAGTGAAGCCAGGGGGGAGGGCTGTGGCCGCCACGCCAGGGCCAGCAGAGGCTTGGTGCAATCACACAGCACCCTGAGAACGCAGGTCCAGCTCCAATTCCAGTGCGGAACGCTGGCTCCAGGCTCGATGGGCTTGGTCCCAAAGATGTAATTTCTATTTTGATTCCATGTGACATTTAATGAAATGACTTGCAGTCCCCACGCGGTGTCTGAGTTATGAAACGACAGCCTCTGGATCCCCAGCACGGCCCACAATAACAGGCCCCTCCTGTGGCTTCGGGAGCTGCCTGTGTCTCCAAGGAACTCACCCTCGGCAACAACCTCCGCCCACGTCGAGTCCCCACTGGGTCGCCAGCAGGCTCTGCCTGGGCCCCTGCCTCCGGCTGCCTCACTCCGATCCAGCTCTGTTCAGAACCACCCAGGGGGACAGCAGAGCAATGGCGGGGGTTGCAAAGAGCATTTTTAGAAAAACGAATGAAACAGAACAGACTAGAAAGCAGCGAATGCCTTGCACGCGGAGAGCTGCTGTGTCGTCACACTGGCTGTGAGTGTGCACACGAGGTCTCTGTGAAAGGAATGAAAGATGGAAGAATGCAGCCCCCATCCACCACCCTCCTAGCCCGTTCTCAGAAACACATGTGGTCACGTCCACTCCCCCGCTGAAATTCAGTGAGACCCCTCAGCCTGGCACTGAGAGCCCCTCAAGACCTGGCTGGCCCCGGTGCACCCTCGCCCCCGACCCTCCCCACTAGAGAGCAGCACATCCAGGCAGACCCCCTCAGTGCTCAGCTTCCTGAGAATGTGACGTCACTGGGGTCATCGCTGGGTGACCCCACTCTACCTCCTCTGGGCTACAATGAGTTCCTGGATTCTACAGAAGCAAAGATATAAATATTTCTGGAAGCTTTCCATCCAGAAGAAAGCAGAAGCCTTCCAGTTTCTCAATATTCAAAATGGGAACCCCACCCATATACTGGAACAGCTTGTCTGGGTCGCTGAAAGGCCGGAACCCTAAGACCACCCATGTGCTTGGGGCCGAGCAAGCTGCTGGGCCCCAATGCTGACCACTGCGAGAAGACAGGCAGCTCTCTGCAGCTGGAGCCCCAGCCCCCGGCCCCAGCCCCAGCCCCAGCCATCCCTGGGACCACAGGACCACCAAACAGCACCCTGCTGGCAGCTTCACGAAACTCACTTCCCACCATATCGTGTGCACGTCTGGCCAAGCATGGGTTCCAAGGAAAACTGAAAAAGAAATAAAGTGTCCATTCACTGTGGACGTGAGACCTCATCCCTGGCCTTGGAGGACCCAAGGAGCTGCCTCGGGTGCAAGCAGCTGTCTCAGTCCTCTCAGTCCGGGATGGGGCAGGTGACCCGGCCCAGAGCTGGGGACACGTGTGGAAGGAAGAGCCAGAATGCCCCAAGGATCCGCCCTCGGTTCGGGTTCCGGGCCCAGAGGCCTGGGGGTCAGAGACAGTCTCCCAAATCCCTGTGGGAGAGCAGTGCGGCAGGGTGGGCAGACATCAGCCATTCCGTTAGCACCTGCGGCCACTCACAGGGGGGCAGGACACGACAGGACGGGGAAGGAGCCGGATGAAGAAGTGAGCCCCACGACCAGCCATGCCTCAGGGGTCAATGTCTCCACAATCCCCAGCCCGCTTCCTCCCCAGCAGAGTGACCCCGGCAGCAGCGGCTTCCCAGAGAGCAGTCACTCCCTGGCTCATTCGTTCACTCATCCTCTCGCTCACTCGCTCACTCACCCCTTCAACAAACATCTGTGGGGAGAATCCCGAGTGCCACACCCAGGCCAGATTCTGGCTGAAGATACTATGGGGACAGTAGAGCCCATCCCTCACCTCCGGGGACTCACAGCCCAGAGGGAAGGGAGGTCAGAAAAGTGACAGACGTGACTCTGTATGACAGTCCCTCGGAGCAGGTACTCCTGG
Source organism: Sturnira hondurensis (assembly GCF_014824575.4). Lineage (NCBI taxonomy): Eukaryota > Metazoa > Chordata > Mammalia > Chiroptera > Phyllostomidae > Sturnira > Sturnira hondurensis. The sequence continues at coordinate 57,937,091 of NW_028079044.1, read as the reverse complement.
AGGCCCCGGGGGCAGAGGGGACTCCTAGCCAGTCTTGCTGGGTTTTGGGGAGGTGCCTAAGGAGGTGACTTTGGGGCTGAGACCTGAAAGAGCAGGAGAAGCAGGACGGTGGTAACCCAGGTGACGTGCCCACTGGAACTCCACCAGGATGGGGCTGCGGGGGAGCGTCGTCTGGGAGTGGGTCAGCAGCTCCCCCTCCTGGCCACATGTGCAATAGCAGATCCCTGCAGTGCCCCGCTCAGCCCCCACCCCCCCCCCCCGTTTCTGACCTAGTCCCGGTCCCGGGAGCTGGGGCTGCGATTCATTGAGCAAGGAGACAGTAGACAGGGAGCACGCCTGGGGCGCAGTTCGGGGCGGTGTCTGTGGGACACTCAGGGGGAGACGTCTCCTTGAATGTTGGGTCTGGCGCTCACAACCTGCATTGAGGACACAGTTGCAGTTCCACAGACAGCGGGGAAGACGCTCTCGGGGGACATCTCTGCAGGAGCCGAGAGGAGGGGGCGGCCCAGGACAAAGGATGCAGAGGGGGCACCAGAGCGCTAGGTGTGAGCCAGGTAGGGTGTGGGATGGGGGAGCCAGGTGGACGCGGTGAGAACTGAAGAGGGACCACTGGCCACAGGGCGCGGCACGACGGACGGACGGACGGACGGACGGACGTGAAGGTCCAGAGCGACACCGGAGCGACTCTGGGACTGGGCTGCCCCACTCCCTCCCCTTGCCATCTGTGTGACCTCAGGCAAGTCACTCACCCAATCTGCGCCCGGTCCCTTTCCTATAGAGATCTACTGTGAGAGTATTGGAAAAGTGCTTAGCGCCGTGCACAGTGAAAAGAAAGCAAAGGGCCCCGCGGGGTGGGGGGTGGGGGGCAGCGTCAGCAGCTGTGTCCGGGAGGAAGCCAGACGGCGGGAACTGAGACCTGAGGGACGGGAGGAGGTGGCGGTAACCGCTGACTCCTCCCAGAGCGCTGGGGATGGCTGGGCGGGGGACGGGGTGGGGGGGCAGACTCTACGGGAACGGAAATCGCCTTCGGAGAGCGCGAACCAGGAAGGATGAAGAAACGAGAGCCGCGTTTTCGGAAACATCCGCGTGGACCAGCGCACACCCCGCACCCGCCTGGTAGTCCGGCCCTGCCGGCGCACGTGTCTGGTAGGACTCTTGACTCCCTTCTCCCTCTCCCGCCGCCTCCCCACCCCCAAATTAAAGCATTCGGGCCCAAACTGAGTTGCTTCCTAGGAAAGTGGACTCTCAGACCCGACCCCACCAGGATCCCTGGGGTAAAGGAGGGGCGTGACTTCTCCCCAAGTTCCCTCCTGCCCCCTGGGCCCCTGCCTGAAACAGGCTCTCCTCTGCTGGCCGTGAGTCTGTCCTCACTTCCTCCTCCAGTGTCCCTCCTCAGAGAGCCACCTGGACTACCCCCCACCCCAAGAACGCGTGCCCTTCCGGTGTGCGCCCCTCCCCCCACCCGCCCTGCCTGTGCTTCCTCGAGCAGGGTCACCACCCGACTTACTGCACCAGCGCACACAGCTCAGTCGGCGCGTCTCTGAGTGGGTTTCCGTCTCTCGGTCCACGGGGGCCTGGGCTTCAGCAGTGTCGGGCTTGCTTTCCCTGGGCACCTGGGCGGGGCAGATGCAGAGGGGGGCTCTCAGAGCTACGTGTGATCTAACGTCCTCCCAGCCCCAGCCTCAGCTTGCCTCCTGGCTGCTGGGTGTGTTCACCTGTGCTCACTGTCTACCCTACCACTCTTCCTTCCCGACAAAAACAGATGGGGTCCTCTGCCCTCCATCCCGCCGCCCTTCCTTCCTGTGGCCTTGGGGCACATGAACTTTCCCGGACTGCTCCCTCAGCTCCTAGAGTCGACCCCAGGCCCAACTCCCTCCAGCCGGCGGGTCACCACCGTGTCTGCTGGCCGTGACCAGGGATGTGAAAGAAGATGGGTCCTGCCTACAAGGGGCGGACAGTCTAGTCTCCCAGGGAAGGCCACGTTAATACAAGGGACATCATCCTAGCACAGCCCAAGAGGCATGTCATTGAGTGTGGTGGCCCCGTGGCACTGACTTTCTGAAGCTCCAAGGGGGACAGGGTGGAGGGTGGGGAGCCCACACCCCCAGATGAAGTCCCGGTCCTGCCACCAGCAGACTTGATCCCTCCAGGCCCCTGAGCTCAGCAAGGATTCCAAAGCCCAAGATTCTCCGAAACGAAAGCAGCTTCAGAGCTACCCGCAGCCCATCCTCTTGTCCAGAAATGACCAGCTCTGGGTTCCCAGCGCAATTCGGAGCCTTGTAAGCAGCACCCAGAGGGGGCTGCAGAGCAGTGGGTGTGCACACATGAGTCACCAACCGGCCCTGCGGGGTGCAGCCCACGCCCCTCCAGGCCCAGTGGCCCCCTCATTTCTCCAACCACTGTGCAGCGTTTGTGACCAGAAAATCAACTCGTAGCCGCAGAATGGAAAGCAAAGCCGCAGGCCCTCCCAGCGCCTGTGTGTCTGTTTGTGACACCTCCCATCTTTCCCCGATGTGCACAGGGCCACGTCACTGTGACCACAGCACACCTAGAACCTTGCTGTGTCACCTCTGCCGCCCACATCCGACCTGCAGCTCTCCACAGTGCTGCGTCACCATCTCCCTCGTGTTTACCGTTTGTAGGCACTGAGTGCAGGTCCATGGTACAGGTGCCCCGTAACCTGTCTAGCCCTTCCCCTTTGGCCTGACATTAAGGCTATTTCTGGCTCCAACTCCCAAGTGGAGATGGATGGCTGAGTCCCCTGGTAAAGCTGTCAAAATGAGTGAGATGGTTCAGCCACTCAACACACGTTCACGGAGAACCTTCACCTGCAGAGAAACAGAAAGGAAAAGTCACCCCAAGACCCAACCACTCCCCGCCATGGGCAGCCAGCCACCACCCTCACCACCCTGCCCCTCCCCCTCAGGCTCTCTAAAGAAGTAAAATCTTAAAAAGGGGGGTGGAGAGAATATTGTAGCTCCAGGTAAAAATACGGCGCCTGTTGCAACAATTCAACTCTGCCTGGTAGCACCAAAGTAGCCTTAACAGCATGTAAATGAGAGATGTGGCCATTTGCAGATAGAACGGGTTTACGGGTTTATGGGTGCCTTGGGAAAGCAACCCAAGAGGCAGGAAGTGGAGTCCCTTGGGCTAAACCCCTGGAACTTCCTGATCCAGGCTGGTGGGCAGCCCACCTGATAAGAGCCAGCTAAGACCCAAGTGTTCCCCTGAGGGAAGATGTCCCTGCCTGACAATCCACTCTCAACTTCCTCGTCCCACCCTTTCTGCCTAGGAAAGCCTTCCATTTTGCTCAGCTCCTGGGAGCTCCGTTCTTCGTGCTGTCCTACTCATGAGTCATCCATTAAGCCCAATTAGATCTGCAAATTGACTCAGTCGAATGTTTTAACCGCTGAAACACAGATATTCATGTAATTTCCATGTGTCATTAAATATTCTGCTAGATTTTAAAATATTCGTAGCTTGGAGTCTGTACAGAAACAGGCTGTGGACGGGATCCCTCCCCAGGACCAGCTTCCTGACCCTTGACAGCTGGAACTTGTACTGCTCCCCACCCCCATTACTAAGCCTGGGGTTCCAAGCAGCAACTTAGGGGCCCAGCTCCCTCCTCAGCCTCCCCAGGGAGTGTGTGCAACACATCATGGGAACCCACTGAAGGGCATGGACTAGCATACTGAAGGTCCAATGCCGGTCCCCTCATAAAGGGGGCCACCTGGTAAAGGGGCAGGACTGTGGCCATGGGACCAGCACCCCAGCATTCTAGTCCTGGTGGCCCATTATCGACATGAATGAGGAGGTCCTCCGCAAGGCATGTGCCCTTCCAGAACCTGTTAGCTGCACCTGCACAGCTCAGGGCTATGGATTCTGTCCAGGTTTAGCTTTGTTGCAAGTGGCAGAAACATCAACCTGATTCTGGTGGGAATGTATTGGTTTATAGAAGTGAGAAGTCTGGGGTGTGGGATTCAGGCGCGGTTGGATCCAGAGCACAAACTCAGAAGGGCCCCATTTCCTTACAGGTCAGCTTTCTCCCTGTGTGGACCCTACTCCCAAGAAGGGCATGCCTTTGTGGCTGCTGCAGCACCACTGTTCCCTGAAGTCCAAGGCCAGGGGAAAATAAGCCTCCCCCACCCTCAAACCCAAAATAAGTCCAAAGCCTGGCTCTGGTGTGTAGGAAGTGGGTCCTGGTTGCAGGGAATCTGAGGTCTGCCTTACTTTTTATCCTACTAGCCTTAAGTTTTGGGATCCTGGGGCCCCTTGCTTCCCATAACCATGTTCTGTAATTTGAGACTGAGCTCTGCCTGTGGGAATCCCATGTGGCCAGGCTGGGGTTATCTCCCAGGGGTTCCTAGATCACAAATCTGGGGTCGAGAGATGGACACCCTCATCCTCTTGCTCAGGTGGGTGGGATTATTTCCTAACCCCCATTTCCCTGGGGAGGGGTGGGCAGGTGGTATCCAGCTTTACACAGAGGTTTGGGTTCCAGCCCCTGCCCTCTTGCAGGCCCTGCCTCCTTCCCTCCTGGTCCAAGGGGATGTTGGGGGTGTCCTCCCCAGGGACTAACTGCCCAGGACTCCAAGTTCAGGCTTCCCCAGTCTCTACCCCCAGCACCGGCATTCCCCTTGACTGGGGATTCACTGCCCAGTTTACTGATTTGTCACTGGTAGGTGTTTGGAACAAGGTTCTACAGGGCATCTTTGCAGGAGCTGCTCACATCTTTATGGCCACACCAAGGTGGCTGTGGTTACTCAATCTATACACACAAGAGGCTCAGCCATTCTCATCATAAAACCCCTGACATGAAAAACCTGGACCCGGGAGTGACAGGAGCCACCATGGAGCACATTTTCTCTAAAGCCCAATGCACACCTAGAGGACAGCCCTGCTATGGAGGCTGGGGCAGAGCCCTACCCAAGCCAGGGAGTCCGGTCACCTCAGAGCCAACTCCTCACTGGGAAGGCTGGAACTGTCCTGCCACAGGGCGAAGCCATCAGCAGGATCTCAGATACTGCAGGCAGGGCTTTGGCTCCTCAATGACATGCAGACACAGCCCTCAGCCAGCCGGGGCTAACAAACCCCGAATCCCAGCTGTAGAGCCAGTCCTGGGGTGGCTGCCAGGCCAGGCGGTGCTTGGCAGGCGGGGAAGGCTCTCAGGGCCAGCTACCAGTCACGGACATGGCACCCGACTGAGCAGATGCCGTGTTCCTGTGCAAGAAAATGTGCCTTAGGTGGTGGGGGCTCATGGCATCAGGAACACAAATCAGATGCAACAGGAGCACCTTGTTAAAACCCTGGGCAGGGCTGTCTGTGCAGAGAGTAGTCCAAGCACTGGTCACCCCTAAAAAGCCCGCAGGGCATTGGGGGGTGTCATAATGCATCCACCGGCTAGAACTATACATGAGTCCATCCCACCTAGATGCTGAATGTCTAACATGAACTGAGGGGAACTCAAGACTGCCAGCTCCCGGGTTTTGCCCAAATGGACTCAGTAGGCCTGGGAGGAGGCCTCTATCAAGTGCCCAAGACACTTCCCACATGGTCTGAGGCCCTGGCTCCAAGGCGGGTCCTCTGAGAGCAGTTGGCGGTATGTTCTGGAAAGAGTGCAGGCAGCTGCACGGGCAAGAGGGGGCGTGATGGGCCCCCCACTAGGAGGCTGTTCTAATATTCCGTGATCCTTGGGGCCTGGCTACCCTGGAGGGCATCCCCAGGGGTGTCACCAGCCCAGTATTAGATGAACCAAATGACATTCACTGAGTGCAGGGCAAAGCTCTGTGCTAGGTTTCTCCAGGAGACAGAACATGCCTTTACCCAAGATGCACCTCAATGTGCTCAGCTCAGATCCACCTCCTCTATCTGCAGCCACTCAATGGGGGCTGCTCCTTGCCAACTGGACCAAACCCAGCCCTTGCGGGTGAGCCTTCTCCTTCACTGAGAAACCTGGCGGGACCCCTGATGGGAACAGGCAGGGGCGGCAGCCTGGGTGAGGCCAGTCCCCAGTTTCTCTCAACACTGAAAAGCTTTATTTTAATCATTTAACACTTGTAAATGCTTCAGACTTAAACCCGTTTCCCTTGAAGCTGATTGGAGACGGAGTCCTAGCTGAAGTACATGGCACAGTCCCAACACCTGCTTCCGACCCCACCTGCACCAACAACGCACCGCAGCCTTTATTTTCATGTTGCGCAACTGGGAGGGCCACATAACCTGGATTGGCGTCAGTGAACAATAACTTAAAAGGTAGAAATGGGTCGCATGTTACAGGAATCTTTAAGTGGACAATTTGACCATTTGTACAATAGCCTAGATCCCAGCTCTTAAGAACCTTCAAGCATCTTTCACACTAACTGAAATTGGGGAAAACACAGCCTGAAACATAAAAAGGCCCCCACCCAGGTTACTGGCAGTTGGCACAGACCAGATCCCGTGCTTAAAGGTTTCAGCCGGAAGTGCCTCCCTTTTCTCATCCCGATACTGGACCTGGGCTCCTGGATGCAAAACCCCACCTGCCTGCGGGGCAGCCCTGGCTAATACTTAGGTGTGCACAGGACTGAACTGAAAGGTGATGAAAAGGCACTTCGGCTCATGAAGGAAAATGAGGGGAAATAACAGGCTTCCATTACACGATTTAACTTATTCTGCTCATCTGGTAAATTCTGAGGTGGCTCATGTTAGTGGTTAACCGAACCCTTTGCATTTGGTGTGCAAACTCCCCAAGTTGGGCTAAACAGGGCCCTCATGTTGGCACCACAGGCTGTGTGTGAAGTGCCCGTTTTACACACAAGTAAACTTGCAAGTGCGCTCGGAAGCAGGGAGGCCGGTGTCTTCTGCCGGCCTTGTGGGAGCCAAACTGGGACAAGAACTTTCATCAGAATCTGAGTAGCTTTTGGAGACACTTTCGTCCCAGGTGACAGCACTAGCACCATGAACACAAGAACTAACGGTAAAAGTCATTAACAAACACTATGGATAACTTGCAGTATAGCTGGTTGAGACACTTCAAGCAGCCAACTTTGCTTTTGCAAAGGGAAAAGGGCATCATCAAGTAAGAGCAGACCTTCGGTTCATTCAGAAGTCGGCATCCAGGGTGAACGAGTTCTCTGTGGGGCTGGACATCACTCCCATCCTCTGATACTCGCCTACTCTCTTCTCAAAGAAATTGGTCTTCCCTTCCAGTGAAATGTTCTCCATGAAGTCAAATGGGTTTTCTGCTCGGAAAGCCTGGAAGGCGCACAGCAGAACGTGAACACAGAAACCAGCTTCAAAAGAACCCACAGGGCCCCGAACTCTCCTTTGTTTACCTTGCTGAAACCCAGCTCCAGCAGGAGTCTGTCGGCCACAAATTCAATGTACTGCTTCATCAAAGTACAGTTCATCCCGATGAGCTTCACTGGCAAGGCCTCTGTGAGGAACTCCTAGGGACCGAAACACAGTCTCAATACACATTAGGCACGAGCCTGGCTTCTTCGGGCGAGCACGGGCCTCGCCAAGTCACCCACCTGTTCTATCCTGACGGCATCGATGATGATCTCCTTCACTCGCTGCTCTGAAGGTTTGTGTACCAGGTGTTTGAACATCAGGCAGGCAAAGTCACAGTGCAAACCCTAGAAGAAAAGGTTGAAGGTCACTATAAAGGCACCCACCATTAATATGCAGTTGGAAATGGCTTTATCTTTTTCTGCATTCTCTTTATACATCCTGCTTGGCCATACAAAAAGCACTAACTAACACTCTCAAAAGGAAGACGAGTTTCACTGCTGTCTACTCTGCCGCCAACACAAGCTCAGCCCCAACCAAGGATCAGTGCTGCCACCTAGCCAAGCCAAGTGTGGTCCTCAGTGCTCTGTGATGTGGCAACAGATGGTGCAGTACTTCCGCTCGAGCATCCTTTCTGCTCCCCAGCCACACGCCCTCATTTTGCCCATAGTCCCAGCAAGAGGCAAAACTGACCAGGTTACTTTTAGCTTCACACTTGAAGGGACAGAAACTTGGTAATGCGATCTCAAGTGAACCAACTCTGCAAGTCTTAGTGTGTGAGGCTCCAAGTAATGCTGCTATGGCCTAAACCAGAATACCCGGCACCACGCCTGCCTCTCCACAGCTTGGTCCAAGCATTCAAAGACACTGCTGGATCAGAATCCCTGTGAAAACCCCACCACCCACAGAGAAACACCTATGCAGTAAATGTACTGTGGGATATTGAGAATACAAGTAAAATAACTTCAGGAGGTTATTTAAAGTATTTCATTCCTTGCCCAAAATATGTGGTTGCATTTCACCTGTGAAACGTGGATGTGAGGCAACCAGATATCCCAGGTTCTCTTCGGTGGACACGCCTACAAGCCGGTGGCTTGGGTGCAGGTTAGCCTGTTACTCGGACTAGACTCACCTCATCTCTGCTAATAAGTTCATTGGAAAAGGTGAGGCCAGGCATCAGTCCTCGCTTCTTGAGCCAGAAGATCGAAGCGAAAGATCCAGAAAAGAAGATTCCTTCCACTGCAGCAAAAGCCACGACACGTTCTCCTAGTAAGTATCAACACCAAAAGGTTTCTGGTGAGTCACGGCTCACGGTCATGGGAAGGGCCAACAGACCAGTCACATCACTCAGAAAATGAAGCACCCTCACCATAGGCGGCCTGTTTGTCCCCGATCCAGCGCAGGGCCCAGTCTGCCTTCTTCTTGACACAAGGCATTGTCTCGATAGCGTTGAAGAGGAACTCCCTGTGGACACACTGAGCGTCAGCCATCCCAGCAAAGACCTTCTGTCACCAGCTTCTAGACTAGAGCCCAGGGACCCAAGGCCACACGGGGTCATTTTTCTATCCCCATGTGAATTCAGATGCTTGGAATAAACAGTTAGTGAGTCCTCCACATGTTGGCCCAACCCCCAAATACTCACCTCTCCTGGAAATCTTTAATGTAAGTGTCAATGAGGAGGCTGTACATCTCGGAGTGTATGTTTTCCATGGCAATCTGGAAGCCATAGAAGCAGCGGGCTTCTGTGATCTGAACCTCTTGGCTAAACCGCTCCACCTGGTGGCGAACCCATGCAAGGTCAGTGTGAAGAACAAGGACGGTGGCCCTGGGGCGGCGGTGCTGGCTGGCTGAAGCTCTAAACCTTTTGGGGACAGGTTTAGGGTTTGCCTGCCTACATGATTCTTCACTGTTCTGTGATAAAGCTGCACGTTCTATGTCGCATGCTCTGTGTATGTATCAGGAGATAAACAAACCTCTCCTCTGTGAACACTTGGCTAAAGCTTTTTACAACTTAACATTGTCTTTGAGCTTTTCCAGCCAGGGACAAAAATGCCCTAAGGAAGAAATAACTGCGGAGATCGCTATAAATCAGGAAACGTCACAGGAATGTTAGCTTACAGACGTGTATATATATATATATGTATGACATGTATAGCTTACAGACATATATATGTGCTATGTATGTATATGTACATGCACACTCGGAATGCGAGAATTCGTCCTCCCTCCAGACTTGAGTGGGTCGAAGCAGACCGTGTGGGGGCAACTCACCAAGTTTTCATTCACGATGCCATCGCTCGCTGCAAAGAACGCCAGGACGTGGGAAATGAAGTACCTCTCCTCGGGCTTTAGGGTATCCCAGTGCAGCAGGTCCTTGGAAAGATCCACCTGAGCCCAGAAGTTCACAGCCGTCAAGCCCGCAGCACCGCACCGCGCCCAGGGCAGCAACCCACCCTCCCCGGGGTACCCGAGAGTCAGAGCCCCAGGGGGCTGAGAGGACAGCGAAGAGCACTCCACCCAGGTTGTCACCGCTCCCCAAGGGGTCTGGGTCTCCAGGGCAATGCCTCCACCTTCTCTGAGGCGGCCCAGTGCCCGACTCCCATTACCTCCTCAGCCGTCCAAAAAGAAGCCTCGGCCTTCTTGTACATCTGCCAGATGTCGTGATACTCGATGGGGAAAATGACAAAGCGGCGGGGGTTCTCTCTCAGCAGGGGTTCGTCCTGCCCGCTGAGGGCTGGTGCCTTCGTTTTCTGCTGGGGAGGAGAAGATGTGAAAAATTGCCGTCTCCCCCGGCCAAGGCTGGGCCCGAGTCGGTTATTTCACGCGGCCCGGAGCCTCAGCGCTCGCTGCCGCCCCGGGGGCGCTGCATCCAGCCCGCAGCGGCGACCGGCCCAGGGCCTGTGGGGACCGCGTAGCAGTGAACTGCTTGGCGGGAAAGGGCGGGTAGGGAGAGACCGGGAGGGTGGAGTGTGGGAGGTGACAATGAGTCTCCCGGCGCCTCCTACCAGCCTCCCCGGCCCCGTCGGCGCACCGGGAGCCTGCTCACCCGCTCTCCCGGCTCCTGGAAGATCCTGCGGGCGGTCTTGCTGGCCAGCACGCGGGTGCCACAGAAGGCCGGCGGCTGCGGGGAGGGAGACGCGCGGTAAGGGACAGGCCCCGCCTGCAGCCCCGGCCCGGCCCCCGGCCCGGCCCCCGAGCGCGCGCGCCCACCGTGTTCTCCTTGTCTGCCAGGCTGAGCGCCTTGAGGGGAGAGGACTGCAGCTGCTGTGGGTCCGGGAGAGTGGCGAGCGGGCGGCGGGGGGCAAGCACGGCTGCGGCGGCGAGCATGGCTGCGGCGGCGAGTGGGTCCTCAGGTGAGGCTGTGGCTGCGGGTGGGTCCACCAGGTGAGGCTGCGCGCGGGTCCGGATGAAAGACTGCTCCTTCCCGCCAGGCCTTTTATTCATTGGGTGGGCGGGAAACCCACCAGAAGGCTTCTGCGAATGAGGTGCAAGGACGTTAGCAAAACCGCCCTCGTCCTCTCCCGCTCTCCTCTCCCTGCAGCCGCTGGCCCTCCCCCGCCCCTTAAACCCTCCTCCCTCCCCTACAGTTGGATGCCGAGAGTCGCTGAGAACAGGGAAGTGTGTGGGGTGTTGCCTGCGGGTGAGGGCTGCAGGCCCCTGGGGCCTGCGGGGCAGCTGCTCTGCCTCCTGGACACGTCAGAGGGCCTGAAGATTCGGTGAAGGGGCACTTATGACCATACCTAACCAGTGGGGTTAATAGCGAGATTATTCCTGTAAAATTCTCAGTCCTTTGTGGACCTTCCAGTTAAACAAAGGACCGAGAGGGCCTTTCCCACAGTGTCCCACCGAAAGTGTGGCTGCTCTCAGGCCACTGTCCCTGGGTCAACAGTGTTTGAAACATTGCAAACTGAGCAAAGAGCCCTGGGAGAATTGTTTGGGAAATCGCAAACTGAGCAAAAAGCCCTGAGAAAGCTCAGAGGAGGGCAGAACCAGGAGATCAGGGACTGCCCGTCTGACATCAAGTAGCCTGGAGAGGGGTCGAAAATCTCCAGTGAGGGGCAGGTGCAGACACGAACTTAAAGGTTTTGAGTTCTTAAAAAGTTTCCATTTCACTTTGCCTTTGCTTTTTTTAATTTGCCATGCACATGGCAAAAAGTCAGGAACCAATAAAGAGCAGCTCCTGTTTACTCTGTGTGCAAAAATCAAGAATAACTGTGAGCCAGCCAGAAACTGTGGCAACGTTTTTAGTGAAAGGTTTTTTTTCCTGGTCACCAGGAGAACACATGGGCATTGAGAGGGTGAGCAGTGCCACGCGGCAGGCAGAGGCCACCATTCCCCTGCACTGCCTCCCAGCTTTGAGTCACTGGGACTGCCCCGGCCTCCCGCCTATGGTGTTATTTTTTAAAATCTCTTGCTTGACGAGTAAGCAGCGGGCCCAGAGAGCTGGTTGGTTCTGCCACATGACGGCGCCCGTAGACCGCGGGAGCGGGCTTCCGGGTCACAGCGCTGGGTCTCAGACCCTCAGGACAGAGCGAGAAGGGGCCGGGCGCCGGGCGCCGGGCGCCGGCAGAGAGGGCGCCCCTCCCCTCCCACCCCAGCGGCCGAGAGTGCATCCCATGAGTTTTTCAATTACGTGCATTTACTAGCAATTCCGTCATTGGTCGCGTTTTGGCAGCCGACCATGACGGCCCTCCATGATTGGTCCACAAGATCCGCAGCGCTCTGAGCTTTGACTCGCGCTCCCAGACTCCACTTCTGGCGCCGCAAGCCTGGGCGGGTCGCGCTCTGTCTCGTCCGGCGCCTGGGGCGGTGGAGAAACAGACCTGGGGAGGTTTTTCCCAGAGCCACTCATCCCTCCCTATACCTGACACCGTGCTCCGGATTGTCACAGTAAAACTAGTGACAGTGACGCTGCAGCCACTGGGCGCCCAGACGGCTCACTTCCACTTTTAATCTAAACCACGGTGTCAGGTAGGTATTCTGGGCTCGGTTCCGAAGGCCTGAGTGTCCAGCCTGAGAGTCAGGGACCCTGCCGGAGGTCACACAGCTCTTTAACCTGCATAGCAAGCACTGTGCTCCGTGAGCGTCTTCTTAGGAATGTGTCAGCAAACAAAAGTGGGAGGGATTCCACCGCCCTAGCTACTGTGGCTCAGTGACCGGGGCACGGGCCTTCGAACGCAAGGGTTGCTAGCTCGATTCCCATCAGGATACATGCCTGGGTTGGCCAGCCAGATCCCCAGTAGTGGGCCCGTGACGGGCAACCTCGCATCTATGTCTCCCTCTGTCTATAAATGAATGAATGAATGAATGAATGAATGAATGAATGAATGAAAGAAAGAAACTTTTCACCCCAGATTCAACAGTCATTTCCATGTGGCTGATTTTGCTTGACCCGCCTCTCTACCCAGAGCCCTCCAGCCCCTCTGCCAACCCCTACAACCTGCCAAGGGACCCCCCCCCTTCATACAACTCTCCCTGCAGAAACACCCCCATTCACACACACCCCAGCTCACCCGAGAACCCTATTCATGTTCCTCCCAGAAAGGGCAGAGGCATTTTAAGCTCAGATCCCAATGGAGAAAACCCCAGGAGGCAGATTCAGAGTTTCACCCACCCTGAGGCCTGGACCAGGCAGACAGCTCCGTGCAGCCTGGAATCTGATTTTCCTTTTGCTCAAACAGCCCCTAATGTGATGTTGAAAAGTAGTGTGCCCCTTTGCACACATTTAAATTGAACTTTAAACCCCTTCATCACGAGATTAAGTAGTTGCAAGGGATGTAATTTCCACCAAGTTGCAAATGTTAGCGTTTTTTTTAAAGCAGGAAGTCATCATTCCTAGAACCTCAGCTCCTTAGACATCTGTGTGTTTGCTACACTTATTTTAAATTCCGGGTCTGTCCCTTCTAAGCTCCAGTTGTTGGGTGTTTGTAGTCCAGTTTGTGGGTTCTCTTTTGAAGTAGTTTTACTTTGGCGGGTTATCTCATATTCCCCCAAGGGGGTATCAACTACGGGGGGTGAGGGGGTGGGGAGGACAGCCCTGGAGAGTTCTGGAGAGGGTAGCCCACCACCCTCCCCACGTCAACACCTTCCACACCAACAGGCTCCTCCAGGGGGTTCCACCCTCCAAGAAGGAGCCTGGTGAGGAGAGCCCCTCCCTGGAAGGAAGGCCAGCCCCTGGCGGGCATAGCGGGGGGAGTGGAAAGTGGGGGAGTGGGAAGTGAGTACCCCAAACTATTCAATATCTGCAAGCGGTATCTCTTTTCTTTTCTTTCTTTGTTTTAAAATGCTTGGCCTATTACCTTGAAGGATCCTTATTGTATAAAAGTGACACATTTTATTGTAAAAAATGCAAACAATATAAATATGCATAAACAAATGGATAGACTTCCGCCAAGATGGAGGCATAGGTGGAAACACTGTGCCTTCTCCCACAACCAAGTTTGACTACAACAAAGGTTTGGAGAACAAAGACACAGCCAAAAAAACCCAGAAAATTGAATTATACGGAAGTCCGACAACAACTAATCGTTCCATGGGGATGGTAAGAGGGGTGGAGCCTGCAGCAGAGCAGAGTCGGGAAGGAAAGATCCCCAGACCTAGGGGCTCAAGTGGCCTGGACCCAGGGTGTGGGGCAGACTGACTGTGGTCGCACATTCGTGCACAGTGAGACGGACTGCGCAGGCCCCAGGGGGCGAACCCAGGGTGGAAGGCTGACGGCGGTGGCACACTCGAGTACAGTGGGACAAAACAAGTGGGCCCGGTGACGGTGGCAGCTGCCGCACCTGTGGGGGCTGTGGCAGGAGACTGCAGACAGGATGCCATTGCTCCTCTTTGACCCCGCCCCCACATACAGCATCACAACCCAGTGACTGAGTTGCCCTGCTCAGGTGAAGACCTAGGGCTCAGATCCTGCTACATAACAGGCACGAACAGCCTAAAAGATGGCGCAAGAAGAACTCAAAGTCCCAGAGCCAATAACTCTCAGTGACCAAGAGATTGCCAGCCTCTCAGAAGCACAGTTCAAGACACTGTTTATCAGGATGCTCACAGAACTGGTTGATTATAGTCATAAATTAGAGGAACATATGAAGGCTAAACTAATTGAAATGACGGGAGATGCACAGGAAACCAATAGTGATGGAAAGGAAACGGGACTCAAATGGAATGGACCAGAAGGAAAAACGAAACATCCAACCAGAAAGGAATGAAGAAAGGAGAATTCAAAAAAATGAGGAGAAGCTTAGGAACCTCCAGGACATCTTTAAACTTTCCAACATCTGGATATAGGGGTACCAGAAGGGGGAAAGAAACAGCCACGAGTGGAAAACTTATTTGAACAAATAATAAAGGAGAACTTCCCCAGTCTGGCAAAGGAAATAGACTTCCAGGAAATCCAGGAAGCTCAGAGAGTGCCAAAGAAGTTGGACCCAAGAAGGAACACACCAAGGCACATCATAATTACATTAGCCAAGATGAAAATGAAGGAGAGAATCCTAGAAGCAGCAAGAGATAAGGGGACAGTCACCTACAAAGGAGTACCCATCAGACTGTCAGCGGATTTCTCAAAAGAGACCTTACAGGCAAGAAGGGGCTGGAAAGAAGTATTCCAAGTCATGAAATCCAAAGACCTACAGCCAAGATTGCTTTATCCAGCAAAGCTTTCATTTAGAATGGAAGGACAGATAAAGTGCTTCTCAGATAAGGTCAAGTTCAAGGAGTTCATCATCACCAAGCCTTTATTATATGAAATGCTAAAGGAACTTATATAAGAAAAAGAAGATGAAAATATTAACAGTGAAAGGACAGCAATCTCACAGTTATTACCAACCATACCTAAAACAAAAGCAAACCAAGAGGACAGCTAGATCAGGAGTGGAACCATAGAAATGAAGAACGCATGGAGGGTTAGCAACAGGGGAGTGGGAGGAGGAGAAGGGGGGAGAAGGTACAGAAAATAGCATAGACGGTAGGTAGAAAATAGATAACAGGGAGGGCAAGAATAGTGTGGGAAATATAGAATCTAAAGAACTTGAGACACGTGGTTACAAACTAAGGGGGGGAGAATGGTGGGGGAGGGAGTGTTCGGGTGGAGGGGAATGAAGGGGGGGAATAGAACAACTGTAGTGGTATAATCAATAAAATATATTTAAAAAAATAAAATAAACAAATGGGTAAATGTTTTTCATAATATCATGCCCCAAGGCTCATCTGTCAGACCTTTATTTTTTTGTACACACCAGGGGTACATAAAACGCTATACTCCCACTTTGTGTCTCGCCTTTCTCAGGGAATGTGCCTGCGGGGCCCTCTGGTTCAACACCCGGTGTTGAAGGTCAGTGCTGCGGGTTCTAGACCAGGCCGCCTACGTGCAAATCCCTGCTCCCGGGCTGACTAACGAGTGTCCCGGCTGACTAACGAGTGTCCGTGGCCTTTTGTAATAACGGGGCCTAGAACCTGGTTCCCAGGACTGTCGTGAGGATGGCATGAGTTGATGCATGCGGAGCACTTAGGAAAGTCCTGGAACCTGGATAAATATTAGCTGCCACTATCATTTGCCTGACTGGTCCTCTAGTTGGGGGCAAGGGCACCAGCCCTTAGATAAGTCTAAACGGGAAAAGTATCTGCCCAAGAAAACAGGCAGGCCTCTGTCCTCTTTCAAACACGCAGGGGTTCCTGGAGTGGGGGGAACGCAGAAGCAGTGTAACAAAGTTCTTGTCCTGTTCCTGTATCTTCCTGTGTTTTCCTGGGACAGTGGGGCAAGGCCAGGGACTCCCAGGGTCAGCTTTTCACCGAGGACTCTCGGGGCCAGCGGGTCAACGCCCCCAGCGCGCCAGCTCCTCTCCCAGGGGTAAGCTACAGCCAGAGCCAGGGCTCGGGGAGTTTCCTCCAGGCTCGGGGGCGGGGCGCCAGGGGAGGCCCCCTCCGTGAGGTCTGCAGCCTGATTGGCTCTTTGCCGGGACTCCCGAGGTCATCACGTAATCAGGCGCCTAGTCTCATGCCTTTCAGGGTGTGGTTTTAAGAAGACCTAGAAGCGACAGATAAAGGAAAGCATTTTATTTTTCTACACAGATTTAGGTCCTGTCCAATTTTTTCGCTACTATAAACAGTGCAGCAGTGAACATCTTGTATTCCTAGAAGTAGAATTACCGGGTCAAATGGTGTAAACATTTAAAATTTGGACAGGCACCGTCCAGAAGCCCGTGAGAATGGTGGCGGGTTCACACTCTCTCTTAGCCACGCATCGGATCGGCATTTTCATGGCATTTTCATGTCTTTTATGAGTGGAAACTAATATTTCCATTTTGCCTTATTCTGAATTTATTTGATTATAAGTGAAATTGAATATGGACATTTATATTCTCTGAATGTCCTGATATGTGTCCATTGGTTGGGTTATTTATCATTTTCATACTGATTTATAGGTGCTCCCTATCTTTTGGATGGTATCTCATTTTCTATTGGATGTTACATTAGAAATGTATCTCATTCCGTTACATTGCCTGGTTTTTCACTTATGTCTTCTTTTCTCTCTTATTTTTAAATATGACATTGTCTTTGGAAATAGCTTAAGACACAGCAGTTGCAAAATTAGTACCAAGAGTTCCTGTGTACCCTTCGCCCAGGTTCTCTCCGTGCCTTACCTAACCGCAGTTCATTGTCAAAATCAGGAAGCTGACCCTGTTGCAACTGGGTTAAGTAAATTATTGGCCTTTTGGGGATTTCACCAGTTCCCACATGCATTTGCGGTTATGTGCCTGGTCCTTGGAAATGTTATCAGACGTGTAGGTCTGAGTAATCATCACCAAATCAGGATGCATAATTGCTCCATTGCCACCGAGAAAATTCCTGTGTTGTTCCTTGGCAGGCTCCGCCTCCCTGGACCCCAGCTCCTGGCAACCACCAACTGGTCTCCGGCACCGAAATTTTGTCTCTTCGACACTGTGGACTCCCATGCTGTGTAACACTCAGAGAATTTTAGAATTATAATAGTATTTATTTTGTAGATAACTTGGGGAGGAAATACTACCTCACACAATATGTCTTCCCATTCATGAGCACAACCTATTCCTTCATTAAGGTTTTGTTCAGTGACCACCAGCACAGTTTTAGAATACTCTTGTAGATTTTGCACCTTACTGGTGGGGTTTAATTCTCAGTATCTTTAGCGTGCTTGGTTCTTCCTTCCATTCTGTCGCCACCCCGAGGTGGATCCCAGACAGAGCTGTTCTGTTGTCAAGGCCTGAGCCGCCCTTTCTCCTGGCCTGTTTGTGGCTGGCCAGTTCTTCTCTCCCGGGACCTTAGCACAGTGTCCCACCCGCTCTCTAACACACCACCGTTTCTCGATTTGCAGAGCTCTCACCGGTCTGTCGACTTTGTTTCTCATCTAGAACCAAACTCAAAAGAACCAGACCCCGTGAGCTGTGTTTCCTCCTGACATGCCCAGTGTGTTCTCGACAATCACTGAATGAAGGACAGGAAAGAGAATCCCCAGCCCAGCTTCTGACCCAGAAGTATCTGTTGATGTTTCATACACCTTCTTTATTATGTTAAATGAGTTCATTACATCCTAGATCACAGAGAGTTTTCATGAGGAATGTTGAATTGAATCAAACACTCGTTTAGCAGCTCCCGATGAAACTGTATGACTTCTCTCCTTGAATCTACGGGTGTAATGGTAACAGCCAACTCGCACACACACTTAGGATGTACCAGGACTGTCCCAAGCACTCTTTGTTTTACTTTTTGTCTTTTAATTCTGACCTGAGCATTTGTTTACTGGTTTTAGAGAGAGTGGGAGGGAGACAGAGAGAAACACTGATGTGAGAAGAAGCACTGATGGGGTGCCTCCTGGACACGCCCCAACCAGGGATCGAACCCACAACCTAGGGATGTGTCTTGACCATGAATCAAACCGCGACCTTTTGGTGGATGGGATGACACTGCAACCGACCGAGCAACTAGACCAGGCCCTGCGTGTACTTAGAGTAACGTGACCCATGAGGTAGGCACATCGTCATCCCCACTTCATGCCTGAAGTGGTGAGATCAAGTAATTTACCCGAAATGAGACAGACGAATCCAAGGTCTGTTCTCCACAGTCTCGTTCCTGAATCTGCACTTTCGGCCACAGAGGCGGCCCGTCCGCCACAGTCTGTGTTCTGTTATCTCTGCTCCACCAGAACCAACAGCGTTCATTAGATTCCCCACCATTCATAAACAGAATTGCTAATCATTTACCAGGTTCTCTAGTCTCACATTTTCTGGAACACAAGTAGTTTCCTTAAAATAAAATTAAGGATGTTTACATTTTTTTCTTCACTCTGATATAAATAATCTGTCTCTTGTAAATTTGGTACAATTTGCCTGTAAAAACTGTCAAGCATGAGCACCTTTTTTGTGTGGAGGGAGGTAAATATTTGACAACTTTTTCACTTCCTTTTTTATGTATGTATTTATTTTTAGAAAGAGGGCAAGGGAGGGAAAAAGAGAGGGAGAGAAACATCAATGTGTGGTTGCCTCTCATGTCCTGCCAATGGGGGACCTGGCCCACAACCCAGGCATGTGCCCTGACTGGGACTCAAACCAGAGACCTTTCGGTTCGCTGGCAGTGCTCAATCCACTGAGCCACACCAGCCAGGGTCACTTCCTTCTACCATGTGAATATATTCGGTATTTCTATCTGCATATGAGCTAGGGGTCACTTGAGAACGACAAACTACTACAGCCAATTTCAGCGGAAAGGATTTGCGGAGGGAGTTAGGGTTAGGGGACGGTTGGAAGGCCTAGAGGGGTGGGCACCTGCTGGGGGCTCCAGGAGCAACCCCCAGAACACCAGAGCCACCCCCAGAAGGGGCTGCGACCAGGCTGCTGGCCTGCAAGGCCAGCACCCCACTGCTGGGCTCAGGGGCACAGTCCCCAGCCAGCATCCTGACCCCCGACTGCGTGCTCTGTGCCTTCCCGCCCGACACCCAAATGGCTAGAAACTTCTTTTTCTTGAGACTTCTTTTGGCATAATTTATTTTGATCGGCAGAAAAATTACAAAGACGTCACAGAAAGTTCCCATATAGCCTTCATTTTTCTTTCCCTAGTATTGACACCTTACATTCGTTTAAGAAATCTAAAGAAATGATCATGGGTACTAAACTCCTAACTTCAGACTTTATGCAGATTCCACCCGATTTCTCACTGAGGTCCCTGCTCTGTTCCATGATCCGCCCCCGATCCCACGTTGCTTTATTGTAAATAAAGCTTGAACAAAGTGTGATCATTCAACAAAAAAGCAAAAGCAAATGAGCTGGAAAAGGAGCCGAGCTCTGGTCTAAGATGCCCTCAGAACACCCGGTGACTCCATAGCACCCCGCGCTCGCCCCTGGCTGGCCTGGCGTGTTTCTTGGATCATTAATGCCCCTGAATGTTCTTTTGGGTGGGTTTCGGCCAAATCCCACGGGTTTTAATAGACAATGATCTCATTTGTGCATTAAAAAAAATAGTCTGAATTTTTGGTTTTGATTTCTACATTGATCTGAGTTACTTTGAAGGTCAAACACGTTCATTATCCATGTGATTGGATTTCAGAGTCTGATACCTTTTAATTTCTACTCTCTGTGGTTATTACACTATGATCAGAAAATGTGTGGCGTGTACCTTTTTTTTCTTTCTCAGTTTTTGAAAGTTAAAGAAGTATGGAGAATAATTTTCTGAGGAATGGCTGTATAATTTTCCATAGTGGCCGTGCTATTTTACGTTCCCAAGCGTGCACAGGGGTTCCAATTTCTCTGCATCCTCACCAACACGTTATTTTCTGGTTTTCTTTAAAAATAATAACCCTTGTGTTGACTTGCATTTCCAGCATTAACTATTACAGGACTATTTTAACAGGTTGACAGTGCAGTTGGAAACAAAAGTGATAGTCACCTGCTGCGTGTCTCATGACCCTGCTCAGTGACAACAGCCGGAAACGTCAGGCACCTCTCAGCTCTGTAGCCCCGCAAGTTGCCCTCCCCGAGCTTCCCCTCCCTCCTCTTGGGGGGGGGGGTGACTACTTCCAGGGGCTGCTGTGTGCCTTACATGGAGACCTCGACCTGGCAGCAGACCTCACATGGTGTGTGGTAACCCTCAGTAAATGGCAGCTAGTAGGGTGGTTGTGGGCTTCTGGGCTTTGAGGGTTTTCCCACCTGTACCCACCATCCCAAAGCCCCCGTGTTGCCTGATGGGACTCAGGGTGGGTGCCCTGTCTGTGCCTGTGCCGGATGGGCTGGCCCAGAAGCCCTATCTCTGTGCTGCCCCAGGGCAGTTTGGGGACTTCGGAGAGCTGAGATGCTCATTATCAGAATCACACAGAAGAGGAGTTGACCTAATCCAAAGTGGCAAGAAAGCATTCCAGGAAGTCCAGGGGCTAGGTGGAGCAGTGGGCAGAGCGAGGCGGGGCCAGGCTGCCTGGGTTCCACACTCAGCCCTGCATGACGCACTGACTTCCTGCTCATCTCACATGAAGCAGAAGCCCAGGGCCTTTCGAGGCCACAGGGCCTAGGAGATTTCAGTGGGTTAACTCCCCATCCGCACCCCTTGTCCCTGAGGGTCTAGGGGCAGGATGTGAGCCCTGCACTTCCTAGTCTCTTGACCCATTAGGAATGGTGTTGGGTAAACGGAGTCAGTCTGGCTCCCTCACCCAGACACCTGGGCAACTAAGAGAAGTGGTGTTCCTATAACTCCAAGATGGGTCCCGTAAACGGTTCAGTAGCCTTGAGTGGGCTCCATTATACAACAGAATGAAGCTCTGTTGTATAATCTGTTGGCTCCCTGCCGGCTTTGTATCTGGTATATTAGGGGAGTAGAGACTTCCCGCTGGGAGAGAGGGGACAGGTGACACACAGGGATGCATGCAGGGACATGCAGCATGCGTGGATCACCCCCCATTGAATAAAGGCACGTCGAGCATCCCCACGGCTCTGTGCATTTTCTTGTTTGTCCGATCCCGTGAACCTTGGCACAGGTGGCAGGATTCATCGCCGAACGGCAGGAAGGAGCCTCTGGGGTCCCCCGAGGAAAGCCTGCATGGGTGGCAGACACCAGGATGTGACACCCAGTGGTGAGCCTCCTGGCATCGTGGGCCCCACCCCGCTAGTGGCCCGACGTCCCCTCACGATAGAGAGAGTCCTGCAGGTGGTTGGGGAGACCCTGGAGCAGCCCAGTCCCCCTGCGCTGTGGGGGCCCTGGGCTGGGTGTTTCAACTTTGCGATCTGAGGCGAACATTGTGCTTCCAGAAATAACAAAGTCCCGAAAGCCAGGAGAGGGAGCGGAAGCCCTGAAGGCTAAAGAAGAAAAGACTGCACTTCCCAGCACGGGGAAGTTACTTGAACACCCAGACGGAAAACAAGCCAGAAGGCTGGAATCTGCGCCCTGGCGAAAAGCCTCAGAGCGGCAGGGCTGCAGCAAAACCGCTCCCCATTGGCACAGAGCGATTCAGGAGAGAGGGTGGGGGGAAAGGAACTGAGGTCCCTGCGAGCCCGCCCAGTGTCAATGCAGAAAATGAAATCACTGCCGCCTACGGCGCCTGGGGGCAGGCTGGATCCGGGTGGCCCGGGGTCCCCTTCCTCGCCCCACAGAGACAGGGAACAAAGTTGCCGAGAGTAACTGGGAGGGAGGACTGCGGCCCGGGTTGGGTGCTCTGGCGGCGCGGCTCTGGGCCGGCTGCAGAGCGCACCCTGCCCGCGGGTCCCGCGGCGCTGGGCAGCAGGGCCCTCGCGTTCCCGGTAGACGTGGAACACTGACCCTGACCCGCGCGCTCTGGTGCCCAGCCTCCAGCCATTGCTCACTGTGAGGCCTTGCTGCCGCAGGGGCTGCTAGAGCTGGGGGCGCGACATGGGCGGCTGCCAGGGAGCCGCCGCAAGTGGGAAGAGAAGCGGGAACCGGCAGAGAGCGCGTGCGCGGGGACCGCAGAGCGGGCAGTCATCGGTCCTCGCGCGCGAATGGGAGGCAGAGCTCAGGGCTGTGCCCCGAGCCGCGCCGGAACCGCGCCCAGACCCACTGAGACGGCGGGGGCTGGAGTCTCAGCAGCGCTGGCGGCCTGGCCAGACCCTGCTGCCGGGGCCTGAACGCACTGGAGGGAGAGGCAGTGCAGCCGCGGGAGGAGCCAGAACCTGCGGCCAGAGCGGGTCTCCAGGCCCCAAGTCCTGTGCCCGCACACGGTGTGCGGTGCAGGCCTAAATGATCTGTCAGAAAAGCCAGGGGTGTGACCCAAGAGGCCAGTCCTGTGCGTCCAAAGGGCGGTACAACTGTGCCAGCCTTCCAAGGAAATACCCTTTGAAAGTTTAAATAAGGGAAAGGGCCAAGAAACCTGTCTACAGGCGATGGGCGGGACCAGAAAAGGTGAAGGCCTGTGCTTTTCCCTGAACGTTAGGCAACTGCCTCCCCCCAACCCCCCACTGCGAGTATACTGTTTAGGTGGCCCCATTCCTAAGCGTACCCTGGGCCCCATGTGGGGGCCTGTTGAGGCTCTTTGTGGACATTCGCTAAATACTACCCTCCCCATTCAGTTGCTGTCCCCACGAAGGGTGACAACAGCTAAGCAGACACTATCTAGTTGAAACAAACAGGTCAGAGTGACCAGTAAACAGAACTGCACGCCCTGTGGCTTGTGGGGACCAGTGATGCACACCCCCTCTATTTGCACAGACAGTTAGGTGGTGTACTGAAGGGCTAACACTGTGCATCTCTACGAAGCATGCAGATAAACGGGTGGTCATGCACAGGCCATTACGGGGACAGGCCGTATGGCAAGACCTACGGGAACTAGGCCACCAGAAGCACATCACAGTACATCCTGCAAGCTGCAGCTGACATCCCTATGCTGGGGGCTGTCAGAACGCTTATGGACTGTCCTCCAGACTCTAAATGAGAGGAGTCCCAGGTGGGCAGCCAGCTCTGGTGGGAGCACCACTCCATCGGACCACAGTTCCAATTCAGCTGCAGGTGCGGCCTAAGGATCCTTTGCTGAAACCAGGCATGGGAAACGGGAATATTTTCTTGCCTGTTCATGAGGGCCCAGAGCAGGGGCAAACAGCTGCTTGCACATGGCCTTGGGAACATGCACTGGGTGGCTCTTGGGCCCGCCGCTGTGCCTAGGGACGGCCTTATTGGTTGCTTTTTGCTGTAGCCCATTCTGCGCTGCGACCGCTGGGTGCAAGTCTCTGCCCTCCTCACCAAGGGATCTCCCAGAAGACTCCCTTTTGCAGACTGTGTGGTGAGGAGCCCAGAAAGGGTGGATTGTAGGGTAAACGGAGTCAGTCTGGCTTCCTCACCCAGACGTCTGGGCAACTAAGAGAAGCAGTGTTCCCATAACCTTGAGAATAGGTCCAGTAAAGGGTTCTGTAGCCTTGAGTGGCCTCAATGTGCAGAATGAAGATGTTGTATAATCTGTTGGCTCCCTGCCGGCTTTGTCTGTATCTGGTATATTAGGGGAGTAGAGGCTTCCTGCTGGGAGAGAGGGGACAGGTGACATGCAGGGACACGCAGTTTACAGTGTGCATGGCTTGCCCACCCTTGGATGAAAACATGTCAAGCATCCCCATGGCTCCACGCATTTTCTTCCATCCATCCGAGTCCTGTGAATCTGCCTGGCCTTGACGGGTTGCAACACAAATGGGCAACCACAACCAACTCAAGCCTTCCTAAGAAAGTCCTTCTTCAGGCCATTGGCTGGCGGTGGAGGGCAAGGTAGGCTCTGACTTCCTGCTGTATTTGCAGCTTGGAGAACTAAGCTGGGGACTTGTGGGAGCCCAGCTGGACAGTGGACTCAGTGCAAAGGGAAGCGGAACCGAGAGGTGGAGAGAGACTGCTGTTAGGACTCTCTGCATGTGACAGACACTTAAGGAAAAGGGGTGTCTGTTGGTTTATGTGCCTACAAAACTGAGAGCAGCTCTCCGGTGTGTCTGCCCCACCCCCAGCCCCGTCATCGCCTTGGCACACCCTCCACCTCTGCCTGGTCCAACCTAACTCCTAAGGTCTTCTAACAGGTGGCTGCCCACCTGCCCCACCCTTCTGCCCCTCCTAAGACGAGAGGGCGTGTGGGTGAGACCCTCCAGGTCTGCTCTGGTGCAGCAAACCATTCAGAGAGAGCTAAAAACCAGTCTAGGAAACACCTGCACTTGAATCAATGTTAGCTTGGCTAGAAAAAAATCCAACTGACATTTAGTTCTTTAAAATCCGAACATTTTGCCCCAAACTGGTGTGGCTCAGTGGATTAAGCACCGGCCTGTGAACCAAAGGGTCACCAGTTCAGCTTTCCCCACTCTCTAAAAATAAATAAAGTATACATTTTTAAAATCTGAACATTTTCATTCTTCATGAAAAATGCCGTATGTCCTCCCTTACATGTGGCATGAAAGAGTGAAAATGAAGAATGAAAATGAGAAGAGTCTAGCGATTAATCTAGGGCCTGACCAAAAAAGGCATCTCTCCCTGCTATTGAGACAGTATTTCCTTTTTAAAAAATACACACACATGTGTATGATACATACACATATATAAGAAAACAAAAACTTAGAAAGTATATGCACCTAAACACTTGGGTAAGACACTTTCACTGCACGTCTGCAACTTCCCACAAGGGGTTCAAACCGGGTTGTGCTGGCCCCGCCTGCTGCCCCCAAGATTCCCCCTGCCCTGCCCCATCCTGCCCTGTATGGGGACAGCCTCCGAGAGCCTCTTCCAGTCTGGCTTTCAGGGAGGAGCTGTCTGGCCAGTGGAAACAGCACGAGGAGGCTGGAGGGCAGTGGGGCGGGGCAGTTCTTTTCCTGGCTCTGACCCTGAAGCATCACAAGGGCTCTTAGCACCCTTGACCAAGGTCCCACCTCCTGTCCAGCAGCCTTCTCTGCAGGTCAGACAAGCAAGACAAATGCCGTATGTCCTCCCTTACATGTGGAATCTTTCAAAACCCCTCCCAGATACACGGAGCAGATGGTAGTTTCCAGAGGCAGGGAGTGGAGGGTGCGTGAGATGGTGACGAGAGTCTGAAGGTGCCGACTCCAGGTTTTCAGTCCTGGGTGTGACGTGCAGCTTGTGGCCGTAGTTGGGACCACTTTCTGAGCTAAGGAACAAAAGCCCACAAACACACAGCTGGGTGGGGTGGTTGGCCTGTGCTTGCTCATGGAGAGCGTGGCTCTCACTACCCCCCTCACTAGTCGCGGGTCAGCAAGTAGTCCTGTGGGCCAGCCACTCTTCCAGGGGCTCCGGTCGCAGTGGGCAAAGCCACAAAGAAATCCCTGCCCCTGGGAGCTTATGTTCCAGCAGCAGAAAAGGAGAGGCCAACGACAAACAGGATCAGTGTGTGGTGTATGTCAGGCCCGTGTGCCTCAGTGGGCTGGGCATTGTTTCACAAAGCCAAGGGTGGCCAGTTGGACTCCCAGTCAGGGCGCACACCTGGGCGGCAGGCTCAGACAAGGACAAGAGGCACACCACTGACGTTTCTCTCTCACATCGGTGTTTCTCTCCCTCCCCCCTCAATAAAAGTAAATAAAATATATATTTTTAAATTGTGTCAGAAGGAGAAAGGCCATGGAAGGAGACTAGATGAACTAAAAGGGAGCTGAAGTGTGTGGGGGGGATGGTGCTGAATTCAGAATAGGCCTCCCCAAGCCTATGCAGTGGAGGCGAGCAGGCTGAGACATGCAGACCGCTATGAGCTCTGCAGTTTCTGTCAGTCACAGACATGCTCATGCAAAGGCCCTGGGGTGTGCATGTGGTTGGCTCAGTTGAGGATTGACCAGCAGACCCTGGGGGCTGGAGAGGAATGAGAGAGGGCCACGGAGAAAGTCAGGGGGGCCAGACTCTAGACAGGAAGTCGGGAAGGCAGAACTAAGGAAACTGCTGATGGTTTGAAGGGGGATGTGAGGGGGAGGAGTTGAGGATGACCCCAGGGTTTGGGGGTCAAGCATAACGGGAGTAATAAAGAACTTAGAACAATGCTGCAGCATAAGGGAGAGGCCGGCTGTCCTTTTTCTCTTTCCCTGTGGCCTCTGTGGACCTTTGCCCAGTGATCTGGGTGACAGGTCTGTGCCAGACAGGGACAGTG
This sequence comes from Sturnira hondurensis, assembly GCF_014824575.4. Lineage (NCBI taxonomy): Eukaryota > Metazoa > Chordata > Mammalia > Chiroptera > Phyllostomidae > Sturnira > Sturnira hondurensis. The sequence goes on along the minus strand of NW_028079044.1, from coordinate 57,910,750 downwards.
GGAGCAGGAAAGAAAACAGGCAGCGTGACAAAATTATTTTACCATGTACCAGGAGATGGCAGCCAGTGCCTCCTTCTATTTTACTTTATAATTACTGTATTTATTTATTCTGTAGAGAGATGGAAAGGGAGGGAGAAAGAGAGAAATACCCGTCACCGACTGCCTCTCCAACAGCGCGCCCGCTCCCCCTACTGTCAGCAAGTGGCCTAACCGCAGCGCAGTTAGGAAGGAAAACACTAACTTGGCCAACACCACCAACTGAACTGCAGACTGTATTCTGGTTTCCCTAGCTTTCCCATCCTGTCTTCTCTGCGACGCAGGGCCCCTGCTGTGCTTTGTTGTTTTGTCCCCTCGGCCTTCTCCAATCTGAGACAGTTTCTCTGTCTCTTCTGTAAACTGCCTGGCACCTCTCCGTCCTTGCGTGCCAGGTCCCTGCGGAGTCTGGAGCCCGGGTGGAGTTCTGGCCACGCCCACCCGCGTTCCAGGAGCGGGAGTGGAGCGGAACCCTGCACCAAGAGAGGAGTGGCAAAAGCTGGGTCTCCTGCCCTGGCCCAGGGCCACACAGCTGGCCCCAGCTCCCTACAGCTCTCGGCCTCCGGAACTGCCGGTGCCCGGTGGCCATGGCTGCCCCTGATGGACCAAGCCGGGTCGGCCAGGAGCCGTCTATTCACCCAACAGAACACCGAGGGCCAAGGGAAGGGCCGGGCCCTCCTGAACTCCACCAGGATTGAAGTGCCGACGCCCCAGTTTGCCCCGAGGCCGCAGAACGCTGCAGCCAGTATGCAGAGTGTTGGGAACAAGAAAAATACTCCCAGCCCCAAGGAGCCTGCGTCCCTAGCAAACATCCTGCAAGTTGATTGCCATCTGTTTAGTTTCAAATTTTTCCCTTCAGTTGAGTCAGACCCCACCCTGTTCCCGCGCGCGGGCTCTGTAAGCCAATAGCTAACCGCCACATCTGCTTCTGTGCAACGCTTGCTTGCTTGCCTCTATATAAGGACTTGGCTGTAAGTGCTGCTCGAGACTCTCGTTTGCAGCCCCTGCCGGCACCATGTCTCCGGACACTTTGAGAGTTCGCCCCTGCGCAGGTTAAACTTGGCCAATAAAGTAACATCTTTGAAGCCCTGAAAGTCTCCGACATTTGTTCTCGCGGTTGGTGGATGCAACAAAGAGCCCTGTCTGCTCCACTTCACCCCCACCTGCCCCCACCCAGAATCCGAAGTGCAGGGCCAGGGACACCTGAGGGACCGGCCAGCTGCACTAGGCGTTTCTGACAGAAGACCACAGTGTGGGGGGGGGGGGGTGCTGGCACTGCAGGAGCCAGGAGGAGCTGATGGCCCAGCTACCGTGGACACCAGAGTCTGCACTAAGGGCAGCTGGAGTTCAGATCTCATTTGGACTTAGAGACACAAGAGAGACTTAGCGGGTAGAGACACGACGCACATTCAGATATATCTGCAATTGGCCGCTGGAGGCGGACAGGCTGCTGCCGGGCTGTGCAAACTAACACATGGACTGGGATCATTTTAGGGGGCGGGAGGCGCCGATAAAGCCCTGGTCTGGGAGAGAGGCTCCTCAGAGGACAGGGACATGTGCTTTGTAAGCGCTGCCAAAGCCCTCTGTGCAGCTGCCCTGCTAGTTGGGGTGGCTCACCTGTGAAGGGACGCAGGCCAGGGGGCAGCATTCACAGGCTCTGCTGAGAGGGGGCCCAAGGCTCCCACGCCGATCAGCTGTGTGGCTGAGGGCAAGGGTCTTGGGCGCCCTGGGCCTCACTGCCCCATCTGTCAAAGTAGGGGCCACAGAAACTGTCCTAGGAAGCTGCTGGGAGTCAAACCGCCACAGTGCAGGACACTGCAGCTTCCCACCAGGGTAGCTCTGACTTCCGGGTCCGGATCTGGGCCGGTCACGTTTCCTTCTCCCGGGCTCTGCTGTGAGCATGCGCTTCCCAGCGCCTCTCCCAGCACCGACTCGGCGCCCTGCTGCTTGCTGGGTGCTCACGCTGCGGGACTGTCAGCCCAAAAGCCTAAAAAAAGAAGATTTTATTTATTTGTTTACTTTTAGAGAAAAGGGGGGAAGGGAGTGAGAAAGAGAGGGAGAGAAATATTACTATATAGTTGCCTCTCTTGTGGCCGCTACAGGGGGTCTGCCCGGCAACCCAGGCATGTGCCCTGACTGGGAATCAAACCAGTGACCCTTTGGTTCGCAGGCTGGCACTCAATCCACTGAGCCATACCAGCCAGGGCCCAGAGAAGCCTTTCTTTACTTTAGGATTTCATTTCATTCAAACTGCAGGATTCTATATAAAAAAGAGGGAGGGAGTGCTTTCCCCCCTACGGTACCAGTAAGCTAAGTGCCTGAGGGCCTTTTTCTTCCCTCGCTGGTGGGGTGGGGGTGGGGGGCACACTGAGCACAGAATGTCCCCTGCCTGCCACATCTCAGCACCTTCCTGTCTGCATCTGGGGACTGTCCTTCTCTTTCAAAGCCCAGCTCTGGTGTTCTGTGGCTTTTATTGACCTTTCCCAGAGTTTTTAACTCATGTTAATTCTCCCTCCTCTGTCTTGTTCCTGTTCCTTCATATCTCTCTCTAATTATCTCACACAGCCGGCCTGTTTGTGGGGTTGAATCCCATGGACTCTATGTGGGTTATGTACTTGTTCAAACAGATTGAGTTGCTTTTCTGATGATTTCGTTTTCCTGTAAGTTCGCTTTCAGTTTAAGTAATCAAAGCACATTTGGGTAAGTACTCTCAAGTAGATTAAAATAACTTTTACTATATTCCCAGTGTTCATCCTCGTACCACCGGACGCTGAAAGCTTTTTCCCTTTTATTTGTGTCTGTAAAAAAGGAAGAACAAGGGAAGGGAAATGCGCTTAACATTTTATCCATAAGGAAAGAAGGAGACTGTAGAAGTAGAGAAATAAACACGACTTGCAGATCTAGTTTCTGGTTCATACAAAAGAAGGATCTTGGAAATCGGGAAGGCCGATTTGTCCACAGGAACCTCTTTAGTTTGGGTTTCAGAACTCACCAATCTGGCCTGGGGCCCCAGGGGAGAACGCGAGTCAGGTATGAAGGCAGAAATAAGTTACTAAAACCCGTAGGTGGTTAATATTAACTTCCTTTCTTTCATGAATAAACCATATCCTCTGGGACTCATGGGTGAAACTCAGTTTACGAGTAGACTGGGGAAGGACAAACTTTCTGGAGAGGCTGGAAGGTAAACACTTTAGGCCTTGCAGGATAGACTGAGCATCTCTGAAGCGGGTACTCAGCCCTCGATTAGGTAAATGTCAGGTAGGACAGGGTCTCCAGGTCTGTGCAGTCCTAAAAGTTGTTTCTTGCTAAATGTTAAAATGTAGCCTAGTATTTTGCAGGTGCAGCTATAAGCAGGAAGAGGTGGCAGGAACTCAGTGGGATGAAAACACCAAATGGGAAGGAGAAATCAACACGTAACTGACCAAACAGGGGCAGCTGCTAAGCCTCCCTGTTGCAGAGGCAGAGCTTGGGATAGGAGTCCCTTCTCCTTGACTTCCTGCAATGAAATAAAACTGCCTCTGTCACAGCCACATCTTGTGTTTGGATCGGGTACCCCAACCCCTTGCGTGGGGCATCAGAATCAGCCAGAGACCCACAAATGGGGCATGGCTGTGTGTCTACCTCCTTTACAAAAACAGGTGGTGGAGTCAGCTTGCTGACTGCAGGTTGCCGGCCCCATTCCCAGGCTAGTAGGAAAGGAAGCCATGTCCACTGTGTCATGAGGTCATTATGGCATTGTGACTGCTCGTAATGTTAAAACATTGATCATCAAACTACAAGTGAAAGGAAAGGCACACCTCGTAGGGCTGGGAGGCCAGATTCGTGGGGCTGGACGGCAGTTTCAGAGCCAGAAGGACGCCTGGGCTCCTGCCTGGGCAGAGCTCCCTGCCTGCTCTCAAGATCCACTCCTCACTCGCTGCCTTCTAGAAGGCCCCTCAGGCCCGGAAGGCAGTCTGCCTGCTGTGTTGGTTTCCTTCAGAGTTGGGAGGGCACCCAACTCCCGAACCTTGGGCTGGCAGAGCGGCCCAGGGAGCAGCAGACTGTATACTTTCTAAGAAAAGTAGGAAAACAAATCTGCTGCTTCTACTACTCGCTGGTGTCATGTGACAATGCATTCGGCAGGGTTATCCAGAGAATCAAAACCAACAGAATACATCGTCAGAGAGGGGGCCCGACCCATCGTGATGCATCTGTGCCAACTCTGAGGACCTAACCCTCTTTCTGAGTAAAGATAAGGGTTTCTGTAATCCATTAACCGCCCTTGGTAAACACTATTGTTGACTCTGGCAAAGGAACCATGAAACCAAATGCAAACCTCAAACAGACCCCGGCAGTTACCTGAGCTACTCGCCCCACGGGTCACCAAAGACCAGTAGCGCTGTGGCTCTCTCAGGTTACTGAGGAAGCATTAAAAATAGAAACACACTCACCTATGTTTCAAATGCTGTCTCCTTTTCATCAGAAAATAATCGCTTTCTTCCTGCATATTCATCATAACCAGCGCCTACACAGGATAGCTCTCCTAGTTTATGACCAAGCAGGGGTCAAGAATGGTGGAAATTATGGGTGTTCTGAGCGGGGAGAGCAGATCTGGGGGTGTCCCCGAAGAAGGGTACTTGAGTGGAGCTTTGATGGGGGCTGGGCTTGGGGTCCGCTGTAATGGGGGTGGTCTGCTGTGGTAAGGGGTAGGCCCCCTTCATCTCCAGGTGCCAGGCCAGGCTATTGCCAAGGAAAACATCCCTCAGGACACATTTCCTGCTCTGAGTGCCAGCAATCGCAGTCCTCTCCCAAAGTGTAATGTGTTCATTGCAAGCAAGTTCTTATTTCCCAGGAGTTAGGCGGACAACTTCCAAGATGGGCCTCACCTTCAAGGCCCCTCCTTGGCCACCGCCACAGTCACTGCATAAAGAAGTTCCTTAGGCTGGAGAGGTGTGGTGGCCAGGGCGCTTCCTTAAGAGGGATTAGACCCTATTTTCAATGCCTCAATACTCCTGGGGTTTTCCCATCAATTCAGGACAAAGAGATTCTTGTTTATTTCTAAAGATGATCTTAGGCAGCCTTGGTCACCTGGGAAAGCCTGGCTTGTGTGCTTAGGGGAGCCCCTTATAAACTCAAATGGGGACTGGTACGTCTGATGGAAGCCAGGCCTCCAGAGGTAGCTGATTGTAAGTAAGTGTGCTCTCACAGTGGGAAGAACATGGGTTTGGCATGCATCTCCCCGGGGTGAGCAAGCCACGCCTGGGGAAACAGACTGGGAATGAAGGGGGGTCAGAGAAACCTGCCACCCTGAGAGGTGAGCACAGGACGCTGCAGAGAGAGTTAAACTGTGAGTCACATGATGAGGCTGGACTCGGGCAGGAGTAATGCGTGTTTTTCTTTAAATGATTAAACTTAGTTGAACTTTGTTCAAGAAAAAATTTTCCATCCGAACACTTTTCTCCAGGCTTAAAGAGTTTCAAGATGAGATTCGTTTTCTTAAAGAGAAAATTCATACCGATAGCTTCCAAAGTAGACACATCTGCGGACTTAGAACACCCAAATGGCATCAAATAATGGATTTGGCCCGGCTCCTAGACCTGGATGGTTAGAACAACACACCCAAAAAAGAAAAAGAAGGAAAAAAAAGGAAGAGGAGTTCTAAATCCCTCCTCATCCTCCATTGTTAGTTTTGTTAATTTTTTTGTTTGTTTGTTTTTTAGATTTTATTTATTTATCTTTAGAGGGGAAGGGAAGGAGAGAAGGAGAGAAGTATCAATGTATGGTTGCCTCTCCTGAGTCTCCTGCTGGTAACTGGCCTGCAACCCAGGCATGTGCCCTGACTGGGAATTGAACTGCGATCGTGTGGTTCACAGGCCCGTGCTCAATCCACTGAGCTGCACCAGCCAGGGCTTGTTAGTTTTAACAATAAAACTAAATGGCTGTTTTAGTTTGAGTCCCATGTTTATTCTATTTTCTTGGGCATAAAGTTTTTAATGCCTACTCCCAAAGTGATAAAAATAGCAAAACGTCAAGGGTGTGGTTGGTAAAGATTAGCCAAAATTTCATGTGAACTATTTTTCTGCAAAAATTGTCAACTCAAGACGTGTACCCCAGGCTGTCTGCATTGTCCAGCTTTGGGAAGGCGGGGCTTGTCAGCCGGGAAGGGAGAGGAAGTGACCAAGTTCGAGTTCAACCCGAGTGGGACCAACGGTGACCTCACAGGGTGTGAGCCTGACAGCTTGGGAGCCTCTCCTGCGCTGATTCTGGGGTCAGTTCACTTAAAGAAGACGCCTTCTTCTTTTTTCTTTCTTTTTTAAAAACCATCCCACGACCAAAAGCTGGAATGAATTAGGATCGGTACCCACTCGGATTTTCATTGTTTTCTTTCTGGGGGGGATAGGACGTGTGTTCTGTCTCCTTTTTAAATTTTTTTTCCCTCAAACGTGATGACTTCTTGTTGAGGTTTTGTACGAGGTTCGGCCTCCACGCTCCAGATCTCCGACGGCGCAGTCAGGAAACCGTGGGTGCCCACTGCCCCTGCTGCCTGCCCCCCCCCGGCCCCCCTGGAAGGCAGGAGGGGCCGTCAGCCTTCCTCCTCCGTCCCGTCCCAGGTCTGCCCCTGCACGGGAGGGAGCGGGCAGACACCTGAGGATGGGGAGGCCACGGAGACGCGTGGCCCTGCGCATTCTTCATCCTACTCGGGGTTGCCTTTACCGCCCGCCCTTCCCCAGTGTCACCTTTGAGCAGCGGTGAGGTCTCCCACCTCCCTCTAAAATCCAGCAGGGTGAAGAAGCTGCAGGGTCACCTGCAGACAGTTCCTCCAGGTGGCAGGACCAGCAAGGAGGGGACCCCCAGCGGGGGCGTGGGTGCAGAGCCAGGAAGGAGACAAAGGAGGGGGTCGCCACGCCCCAGTGCCCCCCAATCCAGTTGCCCCGCCCCCCGATCTCCTGGCTCCGCCCACCACCGCCCGACCCGAGTCAGCATCCGCCTNTGCGCATTCTTCATCCTACTCGGGGTTGCCTTTACCGCCCGCCCTTCCCCAGTGTCACCTTTGAGCAGCGGTGAGGTCTCCCACCTCCCTCTAAAATCCAGCAGGGTGAAGAAGCTGCAAGGTCACCTGCAGACAGTTCCTCCAGGTGGCAGGACCAGCAAGGAGGGGACCCCCAGCGGGGGCGTGGGTGCAGAGCCAGGAAGGAGTCAAAGGAGGGGGTCGCCACGCCCCAGTGCCCCCCAATCCAGTTGCCCCGCCCCCCGATCTCCTGGCTCCGCCCACCACTGCCCGACCCGAGTCAGCATCCGCCTGCGGAGTCCCCAACTCCAGCGCTGCCCCCGCGGCTCACCCAGCCGCGCCCCAGCTCCGCAGCCACCAGCCTGCTCGGCGGGCCACGGCGTGCCATGGGCAGCGGCAGCAGCCGGAGCAGCCGGGCCCTGAGGCGGCTGCGCGGCCCCGACAGCCGGCCCGCGGGGCCCAGCGGGGCAACCCCGGAGGGCGGGACCGCTGCCCCGGAGGAGGAGACCCCGGAGGCAGTGGGGGCCGCGGCTGGGGGCGCGGCCGGCACCGACCCTGGCCCGGTGGCGCCCCCCGACGGCCGGGATGAAACCCTGCGCCTGCTGGACCAGCTGTTGGCCGAGTCGGCGGCCTGGGGTCCGGGGGAGCCGGCCCCGCGGGGTCCCACGCGGCCCCGACCTACCGCAGGCGCGGGGAGCCGGGTGAGTGTCGCGCTCCGAGTGCACCCCGCGTCCCCCCTCCACCGCTGTCCCTGGGCCTGCCTGCGCGGGTCACCCGCCGTCTCACTGTCCACCCCCAATCCCTCCTTTCTAACAGCGCTCAGGTTTCCCTTCGTCTGCCTCGTCGGGGTGCTGGTTTAACTGCCTCCATCTGGGGCTGACAGTGCTGGAAGCAGCCTTGAAGGGCAGGGGGACAGCCATCCCTTGGCAGAAATGCGTCTCCCGGGCTTGCTTCTGGCCAGAGCTCGCCTTTTTTTCCTCTTGGAGCTGCGTGACCGCCTGCTAAGTGAAGCATTCCGGCGCCTTCGAGCCGAGCGCGAAGTGGCGCGGCGCGGGGCGCCACCCCTGGCAGCTCCTGGGGACACCGGTGGAGGAGGCGCTAAGCGGCGGGACCGGTAGCCAGTCAGTGGTTCAGAGGTGCTCTGCGTGTCACTCCCCGGGATCTTCGCCTCGCCGGCCAAGTCGTGCGCGCACTGCTCGCTGTTTTTAAGGGTCCGCGGAACCTCTTCTTGGCCCCCCTGCTCTCTCTCCCAGAACACTTGTAACAACAGTCCTGCTGCTCTAGAAAAACAATAAAAGGAGCGCTCCGGTTTGGCACAGCCTTCACTCCCGCGGAGCTGAAGGAACGAGATCTTTAGCCGCAGCTCCCGGGCTTGAGGAGGAAGCTGGAGGCGGCGCCCCTGCTGCGGGCGCTGCCTGACCGCCTCGGACCTGAGCGGAGTGTCAGCCAGCAGCAGGATCCCGAAAACGCCGAGTGAGGGTAGGGAGGGATGGCCGACCCTGGACAGCGCAGCCCCCTCCTCCAGCCGGCCCGGCCAGGCCCTGGCCCTCCCGGAGCGAGCTGCAGTTAAGCAGACCGAATTATGTAACAGGATTCCTTCAAGGCTGCGTCAGCCCGCCGTTATATAACACTAAACATGGATAAACAGTTGAGAGGTTTGGAGGAATTCTGAGATGGCCTGGAAACAGTATTTTTAGTGTTCAGTGTGCAATTGCTTAGGAAACTTTAGATGTGACGGTGGGAAAATGGCCCCGGCCTGGCGGCTGTTGGTTGGAGCTTCCCGCCCCCGCACACCGGAAGGTTGCGGTTCGATCCCCAGTCCAGGCCCATTAGGGAGGCAACTGATCCATGTTTCTCTCTCCCTTCCTCCCTCTTTCTCCAAAAATCAATAAACATATCCCCAGGTGAGGGTTGAAAGAAAAGGAAAATGAGAAGATGGGTTTCCCCCCAATCACATGAGTGTCCCAGAGGCTCAGGGTACAGGGCCGCCCTGCTCAACCTCCTAGTCACTTCTCCAGTGTGGTCTGAGCTCCTGCCCTGTGCCCTGCACCTTTGTCCTAGAGAAGCCCACAGTCCAGTGGGGGTGGTGGGGTCGGGGCAGGTCTGAAGGCAGAAAAGGAACACAGTGGGGCCCGGGGTCCATGCGGAGTCCACAGGAGGAGCAGCTGAGCCCTGGAGAAGCCAGCACAACCGAGGACCTGAGTTGGAAAGGGCCTGTGGCATCAGCCGGGCAAGCCAGTGGAGACTCCATAGGCAAAGGCGATGGTGGCCAGGAACACCCAGGTGGATGCGGGTGTCTGCCACTGTCCTTGCCGGAGGAGACCAGCGGCACAGGCATTGAAAGCAGAGTGGCACAGGGCCTTGCCAGATGCCAGGCCTCGGGAGCTGCTGCCCAGTGCTGGGTGCAGGGTGGGGGGTGCAGAAACGAAGCAGACAGGACACCTTGGCAGCGTGCATTGCCTGGAGAGGTACTGATAGACACCTGGCCCCAGGGGTCTGAGTTCCCACAGGGCTGGGACCCTCCCTGGCCCAACTCTGGGGCGGAGGGTCCTGGTTCTTTGGCCAGAATGGAATGGAGGTCTGCCCACACCTGAGTACCAGGTGCCTGTCACCCATGAGGAGGGCACCCCAGCCCAAGGCCAGCGTCAGGTTTTCACCGGACTCTGCCTGGCAGCCATGCCCAGACCCCTTTCATTTCTGGGCACTTGGAGAACCACAGATTGCTGGACCCAGGGAATCTTAGTGACCACCAGGGCTGCCTTCTTACACTGGAGGCCTTTGGGCCCGACACACCGACTGCCTAACCCCCCAGCAGGCCCAGGAGCCGCACGGGGGGCACCTGTCTGTGGGAACAGGCCAGGGTCAGAGGGACACCCAGGGTGGGGACACACCCTCCAGTGAACTACTCAGGGTCTGCTGAGCGGAGGTTTGGAAGAATTATGTGTGGCTGTATGTAAACATGCTTTATAAAGTGGAAAGACTCGGTAGAAGTGTAGTCCTTTTCCTCCAATCCCACCCACTTCAGCTCCTCCAGGTCTCCCTGACCTTTCCCTTTGGAAACACTTTCCTGAAGGCCAGAGCTTGTGAGGGGAGGTGGAGGACTTCCGACTGATGGTCTCAGGGTCAGAGGCTCCTGCTGAAAAAGTCCTTTGTCGTTTTAGCCACACGTAGAACAGCTCTCACCTGGACCTCCTGCTGTTGCCCTCAGCTTTTGCAGCTTGGGAGGCCCTTAATCGCGGTGGGCAGCGCCCTCTGGTGGTGAGAGGACTGACTTGATGGTCCAAAGACGGAAACTGGCAAGCCTGGAAGCGGCGATCCATCGCCCTGTTCTCTGCTGTGAGTGGTCTTCAGAGAAGGGAACTACTGTGGCAGGCCACGTGGGTGGGCCCCAGGACCCTGGTGCCCAGTGAAAGAAGCCAGACAGGAGGGTGCGCACTGTACAGTTCCAGTACCCAGACTTCTGGAGTGGGAGGGGCGGAGGGAGGCAACACAGCAGCTGAAGAACGGTTTAAGAGTCTTGGTTGTGATGATGGGTTCACTGGCATGTCTACCAGTCAAAATCCATCAAACTGTATCCCTCAAACACCTGTGGCTTTGTCTGTGTGATTATGTACCGGGGCACGTACAGGGTGGGGCAAAGGGAATTTACAGTTGTGAGTATACGGAACACCAGTTAATGCTGGTGTTACTGTTTATTTCTAAAATATTTTATTTATGTATTTTTTAGCCCTGGCTGGTGTAGCTCAGTGGATTGAGCGCGGGCCTGCAAACCACACCATCGCGGTTCGAATCCCAGTCAGGGCACATGCCTGGGTTGCAGGCCAGTTCCCAGTAGGAGACTCACCAGAGGCAACCATACATTGATATTTCTCTCCCTCTCTCCTTCCCTTCCCCTCTAAAGATAAATAAATAAAATCTTTTTTAAAAAGTGAAAAACATTTAAAAGTATATAAAAGTATTTATTTATTTTTTGAAAGAGGGGAAGGGAAGGAGAAAGAGTGGGAGAAAAACATCAATTTGTGGTTGCTTCTCATGTGTCCTCTACTGGGGACCTGGCCTACAACCCAGGCATGTGCCCTGACTGGGAATCGAACTGTCGACCCTTTGCTTCACAGGCCAGTGCTCAATCCACTGAGCTACACCAACCAGGGCTGATGTTATTGTTTATTAATCATGTTATTTTCCATAAGACCAACTGTGAACCTGCTTTTGCCCCGCCCTGTATTTTCATATAAAGCTGTTAGGAGCTCAGGGAGCCCTGGCCAGGTAGCTCAGTTGGAGCGTCATCCCCGTGTGTCAAGGTTGCAGGTTCCATACCAGTCAGGGCACATGCAGGAATCGACCAATGAGTGTGTAAATAAGTGGAGTAGCAAACCGGTGTTTCCCTCTCTCCCTCCTTCTCTCTCTGAAATAAAAAAATAAATAAAAAGCTTAAAAAGGGAGCTAAGGAGAGAACTCTTTATAATAAAAGAAGCAAGGACTTCCGCCAAGATGGAGGCATAGGTGGAAACACTGTGCCTTCTCCCACAACCAAGTTTGAATAAAACAAAGGTTTGGAGAAACAAAGACACAACCAAAGGACAGAAAATTGAATTATACGGAAGTCCGACTACATCTAACCGTTCAACGGGGACGGTAAGAGGGGCGGAGCCAGCAGCGAGCAGGGTCGGGCAGGACAGGGCCCCCGACCCAGGCACGCAGGCAGACGAGAACCAGTTGGGGTGCGGGGCAGACCGCGGGCACATATTCGAGCACAGTGAGACAGACCACGCAGGCCCCAGGGGGCGAGGGCTGACAGCGATGGCACACTCGAGAGCAGTGGGACGAAACGCGTGGGCCAGGTGACGGACGGCAGCAACTGTGGCACCGGTGAGGGCCGTGGCGGCAGGCGGTGGACACGACGCCAAAGTCCCTCTTTGACCCCGCCCCCACATACAGCGTCACAACCCAGCAACTTAGTTGCCCTGCAATACCGGTGAGAGCCATTGTCGCTCTTTGACCCCGCCCCCACCTACAACGTCACAACCCAGTGATTTAGTTGCCTTCAGCACCGGTGAGGGCTGGGGCGGCAGGCGGCAGTCGGGACGCCAGAGTCCCTCTTTGACCCCGTCCCCACATACAACGTCACAACCCAGCGACTTAGTTGCCCTGTTCTAGTGAACATTTTAGGGCTCTGATCCTGCTATGGAACAGGCACGAACAACCCGAAAGATGGCACAAGAACTCAAAGTCCAAAAGCCAATAACTCTCAGCGACCAAGAAATTGCCAGCCTCTCAGAAGCACAATTCAGGACACTATTTATCAGGATGCTCACAGAACTGGTAGATTATAGTCACAAATTAGAGGAACAAAGTCACAAATTAGAGGAATATATGAAGGCTAAACTAATTGAAATGAAGGGAGATGCACAGGAAACCAATAGTGATGGAAAGGAAACTGGGACTCAAATCAATGGAATGGACCAGAAGGAAGAACAAAACATCCCACCAGAAAGGAATGAAGAAATGAGAATTCAAAAAAATGAGGAGAGGCTTAGGAACCTCCAGGACATCTTTAAACGTTCCAACATCCGAATTATAGGGGTACCAGAAGGGGGAAAGAAACAGCCACGAGTGGAAAACATATTTGAACAAATAATAAAGGAGAACTTCCCCAGTCTGGCAAAGGAAATAGACTTCCAGGAAATCCAGGAAGCTCAGAGAGTGCCAAAGAAGTTGGACCCAAGAAGGAACACACCAAGGCACATCATAATTACATTAGCCAAGACCAAAATGAAGGAGAGAATCCTAGAAGCAGCAAGGGATAAGGGGACAGTCACCTACAAAGGAGTACCCATCAGACTGTCAGCGGATTTCTCAAAAGAGACCTTACAGGCAAGAAGGGGCTGGAAAGAAGTATTCCAAGTCATGAAATCCAAAGACCTACAGCCAAGATTGCTTTATCCAGCAAAGCTTTCATTTAGAATGGAAGGACAGATAAAGTGCTTCTCAGATAAGGTCAAGTTCAAGGAGTTCATCATCACCAAGCCCTTATTATATGAAATGCTAAAGGGACTTATATAAGAAAAAGAAGATGAAAAATATGAACAGTGAAAGGACAGCAAACACACAGCTATTAACAACCACACCTAAAACAAAAGCAAACCAAGAGGACAGCTAGATCAGGAGTGGAACCATAGAAATGAAGAACACATGGAGGGTTAGAAACGGGGGTGGGAGGGGGAGAAGGGGGGAGAAGGCACAGAAAATAGCATAGATGGTAGGTAGAAAATAGATAGGGGGGAGGGCGAGAATAGTGGGGGAAATATAGAATCCAAAGAACTTGAGACACGTGGTTATAAACTAAGGGGGGCAGAATGGTGGGGGAGGGAGGGTGCGGGTGGAAGGAATTGAAGGGGGGAATAGAACAACTGTAATGATATAATCAATAAAATATATTTTAAAAAAAGATCATAAAAGAAGCAGAATAGAATACATTTTGCTAAGTAAGATGTGTAGTTGGGTTTTCTAAAAACTAACTGTTGATATTTTACTCTTCTAACAAAAACCCTATTTGTAAGAGTCAGAGGAGACTCTCATAGTCAATCCCTTCTCCCTCGTTCTGCGTCTCATCCAGCTGTGGTGTTCTCAGAGCCGGGGGAGGACCTCAGTGCCAACATGCCCGCGCCTGGCCCAGACCCTCAGGCCTCCCAGAGCTCAGTCTGGCTCCCATGGTTTCCACCCAGGCCCGGCCCTCCTTGGAGTCCAGATGTCTGATCCGCAGGCGGCAGGGCGCTGGCGGCTGGCAGCGGAAACTCGGGTCTGCGCCGGACCTGGAGTGGCCACCAGGGGCCGCTCTGTCTCTGCCTTTCACCTGCGCTCCCCTGGCGGCTTCGGGGAGCCGTATTTCTGGGAGGGTGTCTCACCCATTTCCCGTGGGAGGCCATCAATTCTAGGCGGAGGCCGTCAATTCTAGGCGTAAACAGAGTGATGAGAGAAGGGATCACACATTTAAGTCCCAGGCACAGAAAAAAACGTGAATCCGGAACAGACATAACAAACTACCGAAGAGGGCGCGACCTACCTTTTGAACGCAGCTTCCCGGTGTGCGGTTCCCGGAGGTGACAGTGCCGCGTCGCACCTGCCCCACGAGGCCAGCGGTGCGGAGAGGCGGAGCCCGGGCTCTCTGTGCGGACGTGTGACCCCGATCTGGTGCTCTTTCGCCCCATTGCCCTCCTGGCAGGAGAAACCGTAACTGTAACGACCCTTAGGAAATCTGGCAGTGACAGCAAAAGCCACCCCTGGTGACGGGAGAGAGCTGGGGTCCCTGCAGGATGACTCCATTAGAAGTAGGGGAAGGGTGGCCGGGGAGAAGTATCGTTTTCTTCTCCATGGCCCCTGAGGAAGGAGCCACTGAGACCCAGTGAGGGTGGCGGCAGGGAGGCAGGGTGGTGTTGGCCCAGGAGCAAACTGGCAGAGCCCCCGGGGAACCGAAGCAGGTCTCCCAGGGGTTCCGTGTGCCCTGCGTCATAGGCGCCCCCACCACAACACCTGTGGCGGAAGCAACCCAAGTGTCCATCCGATGGACTGGTAAACAAAACAGGTAAAGAAAATGGATAAAGGAAATAGGGTGCAATCTCAAGGAGCTGTCACCTCACACCGGTCAGAATGGCCATCATCAGTAAGCCAACTGACAGTGCTGGCACGGACATGAAGAAGAGGGAGCCCTGGGACTTGGAGGGAGGGCAGGTGGGTACAGCTACTATGGAAGGCAGTGTGGAGGTTCCTCAAAAAATTAAACATGGAACTGCTTTATGACTCAGAGATTTCCACTTCTGGGTATATATCCACAGAAACCCAAAACATGGATGTGAAAATATACGCAGCCCTATGTTCACTGCAGCTGTTAATAAACAATGATGTTAATAAACAATAACATCAGCCCTTGGCTATTATTTACAATAGCCAAGCTCTGGAAGCATTCCAAGTGCCCACCGATAGACAAGTGGATGAAATGGTGGTACCTCTATACGGTGGAATATTACTCGCCCGTGAAAAAGAACAAACTCTTACTATTTGCAACAGCATGGGTGGACCTACAGGGTATTATGCTAAGCGAAATAAGTCAGTCAGAGGAAAACAAATACTGTACAATTTCACTTACACGTGGAATCTAAAGAACAAAATAAAACATGAACACACTCACAGACGCAGAGAGCAGACCGAGGGCTGCCAGGGTTGGGGCCGGGTTGGGGGACTGGGTGAAAAAGGTGAAGGGATTTCCAAGTGCACCTTGGTAGTTACGGAGTGGTCGGAGGGATGTAAGGTACAGCTCAGGGAACATAGTCAGCACTATTGTGAGAACCAAGTATGGTGGCAGGTAGGTACTGGAAATATCCGGGAACACACCTGGTAAGGTATATGATGGTCCAACGGCTATGCTGTACACTTGAAACTAATGCAAAATAAGACTGAACGTAAATGGTGGTTGAAAAAATACAAGTAAATTTTAAAAAGAAGAATGTGGTGTAGTCGTCTCTCAGTATCCACAGAAGATTGGTTTGAAGACCCATGTGGGTACCGGGACCCTCATATGCTCAAGTTCCATACTTGGAACGATGTACTGTTTGCATAGAACTACGCACAGCTTCCTGTGTACATTACATCATCTCTGGGTAGTTATTACAATGCGAATGCTGTGTAAGTGGTTGTCACGCTGTGTTGTTGTTTAGAGAATAGTGACAAGAAAGTCTGTACGTGTCCTGTCCGTAGAGACCCAACCATTGTAGGGTTAATTACATAGTGCACGTCAGCAACAATGTTATTAGTATCTTTTCTCACTATTTTTGAGTCCTGGTTGGTTGGATCTGTGGGCGCAGAACCCACGGATACAGAGGGCAGGGTGTGTATATGTACAGTGGAATATCATTGGGCCCTGGTTGAACGCGGTGGCCCGTCTGTCGGCAGAAAGCCAGAGTATGTGGACGCTCGGCCATCGATAACCCTTGATGCCTCTTCCTTTTGTCCTTCTCAAGGCATCCCCAAAACAGTGTGCTGAAGACCACCCAGAGGGCAGCGGCGGCTCCGAGTAAGTACCGGGAAGCCCACCTCCTGTCAAATGCCTGGGTGCATCTGTTGGCCCCCAGAGCCCTCGGGGAGGCCCCCATTCTCCTGAGGTCTCAGCTCTTTTCCAAAGGCAGTTCCTTCTTGAAATGCAAAGCTCTCCCTCTGGGGGCCAGTCCCAGCCCTGGGTAGTGCAGAGGCCTCTAGGCTGCCAGCAGCTTTGACCTTTCTCCTGGAAAAGGCCGAGACCCTGATCACATCCCCTCAGATCCCAGCCTCTCACATTCCCTGAGGGAGACACCTCCTGGGCCTCCCAGAGTTTGCTGCCCAGAGGGGTGACAGATGACCCCTCTAAGCCCATGATAGACAGCCTTATCCGGAAAACACATTCCAGACCCCTGGGAGGGTCAGCGGAGGACCCTAGGCCGAGACCCCAGGCTTCCCGTATGGCCCCGAGCCACGGGGTTTCCAGGATGCCAGCAGCCAGCAGTAGGCTCAGCTCGCCCCGATGACCGGCTGGGATGACCTTGGACGCCAGGCCCGCCCCCACATTTTCTTGTTTCTAATGAGGGGACAGTGACCTGCACCCGTCGCTGGGTTGTCGGTGATTGTGGTGCTCAGAACCGTGGATGTGGGAAGTTTTGAGAATTCTGGCCTCACAGCTCTTTCCATTGCCCATTCCAAACGGTGTCCGGGCAAGGGCCTTGCTGATTCCCTTCCTTAGTGAACCTTTGCAAGGTCCTGCTGGGACGAGTGAGGGCGTGGGGGGGCAGGCCAGAGGCTCAGGGCAGTGAGCGGGGATGGAGGCAGCCAGGGTCCCCTGGGGGACCTGGTGTCAAAATGGTCTATAGGACCCTTAGGAGTGTGTGGTCCTGGGGGAGAGCAGAGGGATGGAGTGCTCCTGCAGGGGCGGAGGGGTGGGGGACAGGACCAAGGAAGCTGGGCTGCACGCAGCTGGAGGCGGTTAGTGCTGGGTGCGTGGGAGGGAATGGAAGGAGGGACATTGAAACGTGAGGAGGGCCGGCCTTGCCTGCCACACCAAAACCCTGGCCGTTGCTGTCAAGTAGGAGAAGGCTGTGGGCTCTGGGACACCACCGTGACAGCAGAGGGTGATGCAGTAAGAACATTTACTTGGGTGGGCTCTGCACCAGCAGCCCAGGTCGGGAGCCAAGGTCGCAGCCTGACTCAGCACAGCTGCGAGTCCTGGTTCTCACCCGTTGACACAAACAACCCCAGGCCCCGCTGTGCAGGCCAGGTCCCTGTGTGACTGGGAAGTCACTTCTCCCCAGAGAGGCCTTTTCATTCCTGCCGGGCAGTCCCCAGGCCCAGCACGGATGCCCTGGGAAGCCTGCAGGACAGCCGGCTTCCTACTCGATCCCCTGACTCCGCCAGGAGACCCTGCTGCCCATGAGGGTCTAGCAGATGGCTCACCACCATTCTGAGTTCCGCCCCGTGGCCCCCCTCAGGGAGCCCCCAGGCTGAGGGGGCAGCGGGCAGGGCAGGAGGACGAGGCAGTAACATTCACAGGGCCCTGCCTCCCTCCCAGGGGCTTTTCGGGAAACTTTCTGCACAGTGATTCCCGGTGCCGAGCTCCATGCCTGACCAGGGCATTCAGCACCCTGTGTCACCTTCAGGTCGGCTTGTGGAGAGGCCCCATCTCAGTCCCATCGAAGCTCCTGTGACTCTGCCCACCCCCCCACCCCCCCACCCCCCGCCCCGAGGCGCAGGTGCAGGGAGCCAGGCAGACCCAGTGGCGCCACAGCTCACATTCACTGAGGGCGAGGCCGCGTCCCCTGTCCCCCGTTGTCCATACATGGTCTCATTACTGCCTCTGAAGGCATTTAAGAATACAGATAGATTCTTTTCAGAGAAAGCATTGTCCCCCGAGCTAGTATGTGGTGGGGCCAGGATTTGAACTGGGCCTTCCCTGCCTCGGGGCGCTCGCCCTTCCCAGCAGGCCACGCCTGGGCAGATAAGGCCGGAATGACGCCCGAGGACAGGAATGACGCCCGAGGACAGCAATGAAGGCTGCTCGGGCCAGAGACCAGGAAGGTGTCCCCAGGGCATAGTATGATCGGAATTCCACAAAGGGGCCTGGCCGTTGTCCAGCAGAGACCCTGAGTTCGAAGGCGACATCTTGCCTCCTGACACCCTGTCTGTGTTTCTGGCTGGCAGGGCTCCCGGCAGGACCCACGGGGGGCCGGAGAGGCAGTCGGCCATCTTGTACGACGGCTCTGAGGAGGCGCTGATGGCCAGCATCGAGCAGGAGTACTGCCGCTGACCCGCCTGACCAGGCCTCCAGCAGCCCCTGCCCCGCCCCAGCTGGACCTGAGCTACCACCGTGCAACCTCTCACAGATCCTGCCCACCAGCCTTCTCCAGCCTGCACTCAGATGGTCCTGACCTCGGCCAGCTGCTGGCCACAGGTGTCAGCTGTGCAGACCCAGGCCAGAAAGACATGCAGGCGCTGCCCCCAGGTGTGTGGGCCAGAGACCCCGACAACACCTGCCCTCCCCTCGGCGTCAGGAGGGCCTGTCTGCTGGAGCCCAAACGCTCCCCCTTCCCCGCCCCCCACTCTCCACCTGGGCTGGGGGAGGCCTCTGAGCAGACTGGGGCTTAGGCCCGGTGCCTTGGGGCCTCTCACAGCGCTTCAGGCTGGCCCCACAACGAGTGTGGGCCAGGAGGTGGGCCTGGCCCAGCTGGAGGGGGCCGCCCTGAGCGCCACAGGTGAACCTCCTGGAGATGTTACCTGAACACAGACTCTGATTCTGTGGGTCTGCAGGGGCCCGGGTCTGCATTTCTGACCAGCTCCCAGGCAAGGCCCAGAGGCTGGCTCCCAGCCACAGCTGAGCTGCGAGGGCGGAGCGCAGCTCCAGAGCGCTGCCTGTGCTGGTGGCTGTCCAGAGCCCCAGCCACCTGGATCCCTGGGGACAGCCCTGGGCTGGTTCTGACCCTCTGCTCACACTGGTTAGCAGTCACTCTCCTTCTCTGGGCCTCAGTTTCCCTCTCTGGCAGATGAGTCCTGGAGGCTCTGCCCTGCTCGGAGGACCTGGGGTCACTGGGTCCCTGGCTCCCTTGCACACTTGTATTTCCACCCAGCCAGCAGGGAACTGCCCCCCTGACAAGGGCGCTCATCTCCCCACCCAGAAGGCTCTTGGGGCCACCCTCCACCCCCGCTCTCACCTGCCCAACGCCCCGGAAGGCAGACAGTCACAGAGGCAAGACAGAGGGGCCAGAGAGTGGTCCCAGCTGATGACTGGCTCAGGGCATCCACTAGTCAGAGGCAGTGCCAGGAGGCCGTGGGCAAACTGGGAGCCGAGCCTTCCGTGGGGTGGGCTGCTCTGGGCAGTGCAGGGAGAGGAGGGGTCCAGGGGCTGGGAGAAGCCCCTCCTGAGCGGCCGGGGAGGGTATGGGCACGCAGAGGCCACAGCTGTGTTTGCCGAAGCCAGAACAGGTCCCAGCTTGTCTCATGTTTGCCAACAACACGACGGCCTCCCAGCATCGCCTGCAAAGTGCAAGAGCATCTTCGAAGCGGGCAAGGGCCCCTGGGCACCGTCCTCAGACCCACAGGCCTGTTGCCGTCACGGAGGTTCCCACAAACTTCCCTCGTTGGACCAGAGTGCCTTTGATCAGATGCCCTGCCCCGCCGCTGGGCGTTTTCCTCTACAATCAGGACGGAGCCACGGAGCCCCGGGAGGGGCGGCTCAGGGGCCCCCCAAAGCAAGAGCTGCTTCTCACCCAAACCCAAACCCTCTCTTCTCATGGAACCATTAAAGCCATTACTATTCTAGTAATACAAATGCTTCTCTTAAAAAGGAGTTAACATTTTATCTCTCACAGCCAGACAGAGCAGGCCTTGAATTTAATGATAAAAATGTTTACAATTTTACATCATCATTTTGTTCAAACGGAACATGTCCAGCTGGTTTTCCAAGACAAAGATGATATTTCTGCATCATCCTGTGGAAAACTCATGAAACCCTCAGTGAGAACAAGTGCTAAGAGCAGACATCTTCGCAGTCGCAGTCCCATCCGTGTTCTTCCCAGCTGAGAAGGCACAGCAGCTGCCTCCAGCCACTCTTCATTATTACCGTTCCCTAAAATTGCCTTCTGAACAGCACCCGGCCAGACGAAGCCCAGGGCACCCACCCCCCAGATCCATGCGGGTGAGATGAGGGTGCTGGTCTGGGGGCGGCCCCGGGGTGCTGCGCGCACACGGACCATGCAGAGCCCCACCGTGGGCCGGGTGCTTCTCGGCGGTGCTACTTCCGAGTTTTCCACTCTGGAGCCGAGTGTGGAATCTGCTCTTGGGCAGGGAGCAGCGTGGCTGGAACAGAGGCAAGAAGAAAACATCTCAGAGTCAGCCCACATCACTGCCATCAAAGCACCACACGCGTGTCTCTGGTCTCCATGCTGTGCAAGTTCCTGCGTTTAGGAAACACGCTCCACTCCAGCTCTGGGGCACGCTGTGTCAGCTCCCTCGGGGACGGGGCAGCGCCGCCGATGCTGCCCTCTTGTGCTCAGGCCTCTCCTCCTGGCCCAGCTCCATCGCCCTGCTCCTCACTGAGAAGAGCTTTGCTAAGCTGCCTCCTTCTGAAGTTCCGAAGCCTCTGTGCCTCTTGTCCCTGGCTGTGCCGAGACTGCTGTGCACACCCTGGGGAGTTTCTGTCCAGAGCCCCCTTGTCCCCTGCTGCCCTGCACCTGGCCCCATGCCGGATGCTGGGGGTGCTGGACTCGTGCGGAGCGACACCTGGCGCCCACTGGTGAGGACTGGCTGCTCTGGCGGCATGGGCACACCCTAAACATGTGCTCATCTGGAGAAGGTAAAGACCGCCAGAGACTTGAGGCCAAAGCCCACCCAGGGTCTCACCTGCGTGGGCGTGGGGTGGGGTTCTTCAGCTTTAATGAGCCAGGAGAAAGCCGACATGGCTGCCGTCCAGAGGCTAATTCCCAGCTGGGCCCTGAGGGTCGGTGCCCCCGGCAGGGAGAAGTACCGTACAGTCAGATGTGGTGCTGTTCACCCGCCGGGGACAAATCTGATCTTGACAGGTGTGTGCGGTTCGACTGCCCGGCACCGTGAAACCCTTCGGTGTCCAGAGTTGGGAAGGAGAGGCCGCCTGTTCCGTGGGCTGTGGACCCGGGGAGGAATTGACGGAGTGAGTGATGGATGCTCTGTGGAGCTAGTCCAGGGGGATGGCCACACCTGAGACCCAGGGAGCACGGGGTTTCGTGTGGCACTGATGGCACCGGGCTGTCCGTCCAGGGTCCAGGCACCTCCAAGGCCAGGGGCCCGGGGCAGCTGTCAGCAGTGGTGCCACTTTGCAGCGAGAATGTCAGCTGGGACCTCACGCTCTCTCCCTGGGGAGTGGCAGTGTAAAAACTCACGCTTGGGCTAAAGCCCTGAGAGGTTTTGGACAACTTGTAGGAAGGGGAGAAACTGCGGGGGGGGTGCTGACCTTCCCACTCAGCAGGTGGAAAGGATTTGGGTGAAAAATAAAAACGATCAGAACTTAGTAGCACCTTGCGTTAGTGAAGCACAGTTTACGGAAACATTCTTTTTTGACACACTTACACAACAAGGACTTGAAGGGGGCTCGCACCACCGTAGGCTCTGTGCTGGTGGGGCCTGGAGTTGAGACCAGATGCTGCGCACAAGCAGAGGAAGCAGGGACAAGGGGTGAGTCACGCTGCCTGCGACCCTGCAGGCCCCACTCACAGCCCCAGGAGGCTCCTCTGCGGCAGGGGCCGGAGGAGGTGGCTGTCAGGTGAGCCCGGGGAGGCAGGGAGCTGGGACTCCAGTCTCGGTCTCACTATCCTGTGTGTGATCACGGGGTCTCAGCTCCTCCATGTGTTCAGGGGGCAGGGACATAGACCTTTTCCTCCTACAGCCTCGACCACTGTGAGGCCGGCATGACGGCAGCTGGCTGGGTGCTCTGTCACTGCAAAGCCCACACAAGTGAGAGGTGAGGGCCTGGCTGTGGGGAGGGGGCACCCTGTTGGGCCTCCCCCTTAGGCAGGGGAGCTGGTCTGTGCCACAGGAGGCCTGCTGGGCCTGGGGTCCAGTCTCCCAAGAAGCACAACTCTCTTCAGGGACCCCCACAGGGTATGAATGAAGACCCCTGGCTTCAAGCCCCACCCCACCTGCTAGCAGGAATTCTGCATTTTTCTGGTGGTATCTACAGCCAAGGTATTTCCATGAATTGCCCAGGGAGCTGATGCTCAGTTGCACACCCTTGCAGCCAGGCCTGCGAGTGAGCTCCGTGGCTTTCAGGGCCCCAGCAGCTGCCAAGGCCAGGATCCCAGGGTCTTTGGGGGCCCAGGGCCGTGTGTGTGGCCGTAGCTGAGCTCCCCGTGGTGGTGTTTCAGTAGGGGTGTCCCTCGGCAACACCTTGTGTCACTGTTCTCTTAATTCCCACAGGCAGAACCACCGGTCCCAGGCTCACAGCCTGAGCTAGGTGGGTGGGCATGGGGTCTGGACCAGTGCACACCGAGTCCCAGAGCCACCCAGTGTCCTGTCCCACTGTGGGCACCCTCTGCGCTGAAAACTGAGGTGGCACCTGACAGCGGTTGTCTCTATAGTCCTTGTTTTATAAATAAGGAAAACAGTTCGGTTCGATGGGTGGATGGACGGACCGATGCATGGACGGGTGGGTGGGGGTAGCTGTGATACGACCCGTCATGGGGACCCTACATTTCAGCAGGGGAACTAGACTTACAATAACCTTCGATAACACATGGCAAGTTCTCAGCAGCGGTCAGAACCTGCAGGGTGAAGGAGTCCAGAGCAGCAGGCACCAGGAAGGCACCTGGAAGGCGCCCGCGGAGCTGGGTGAGAGCCGAGGGGGGAGCCCGCGCCCTCGGCTGCCGCTGCTTTGTGTTGTCCTCTCGTTTGGCCTGGGCGCCTCCTCCCAGCGCGTGGCTTGTGGCATCTTGTCTCTTCTGTAGCACCCACCTCCGGCAGGTTTGTCCACTGAGCTCAGCAAGAGCCTGCCGGGGCGAGGACGTCCACTTCAGGGCCGGCCGGGGCAGTCCTGGGGCTCACCAGGCCTGGAGGGCAGTGGGGAGAGGCCTTCAGGAGCGAGCCCCCGACTCAGGGGACCTCGTGTGTCTCTCTCCTCGGGGAAAGGAGTCCTTGGGCCTGGGCTTCTGCTCAGGACGGGGCCCACCTGTCAAAATGTCTCTAGTTCCTCATCTCAAAAGTCCCTGAACAAGCCCTGGCTCGTGTGGTTCAGTGGATTGAGCGCAGGCCTGTGAACCACACGATCGAGGTTCAATTCCGTCAGGGCACATGCCTGGGTTGGAGGCCAGTTCCCAGCAGGGGACACATGAGAGGCAACCATACATTGATATTTCTCTCCTTCTCTCCATCCCTTCCCCTCTAAAGATAAATAAAATCTTAAAAAAAAAAAGTCCCTGAACAAAGAGGTGGCTTGAAAGCCAAGGAACAGTGGTGTTAGCACTAGAAAACAGATCTTTGGTGACAACAGAGGGAAGATGACAGGCACACAGTCACCAGCTGAGTAATAAACTTGTGGCCAACACCGAGAAGCAAAGGGATAAGGGTTGGAGCTTGGAGGATGGCTGGGTACAAAGTCCATTGTGATCACCTACGGCCCCCTCCCCAACCTGCTCACAGGCACACACGCACGTACAATCACTTACTGCCCCCTGCACACACACATGCACACACGATCACTTACTGCCCCCTACACACACACACACAGGGTCAGGAGCAGTGTGACCCACGAATCAACGTACAGTTAACTTCCATCACACTCTAGGATGGGCGGCTTTGGAAGGCAGTGTCAACAGATTGAGTGGATGTCAAGCAAGGCGGCCAGGGTGATTCTAAGCCTAAAGAACTTGTTCTTTTTAAGACAGTAAGGTTGCCCTGGCCAGGTGGGTCAGTGGATTGGAGCATTGTCCATGCACCAAAAGGTTGTGGGTTCAATCCCCCATCAGGACACACACCTAGGTTGCAGGTTTGATCCCTGGTCAGGGTGCATATGGGAGGCAGCTGGTGGATGTTTCTCTCTTAAACCCGTAAGCATACCTAAGAGCCGGAGTGGAGCCTGGACTGGGGGCAGAGGGCACAGGGCAAGAGGCTTCCTCCCATCATGCCCCTCAGCACAGGAAGAGCTTGAGGAGGAGGGACACGGGGTCTCCAGCACGCACGGCCCTACTCTGCTGGGACCGGACCCAGCATCAGAGCAGCCAGTACAGAAGCTGCCTCTTCCTACATTTCTTGCAACCTTCCCCGGAATCGAAAGGGCACCCTGAGAGCAGAGCAGACGCAGAAAACACGGAGGAGGAGGGTGAGGCTGGGCCAACCTTCCAGGGATTTTGTAGGGAATTTTTGGAGAAGCCGCTGGGCATCCGGTGGCGCAGATGACACAGGACACAGGTCTGGTTTGCAAATCAAGGGCATTTTATGTGACTCAAAAGAAAAAAGTTACATCACACATATCCATTTGAATAAGAAGTCAAAGTCTGTTACATAAAATGTGATTCCAAAACAGTTTGCATTTTATTACTTAAACTATTTAAAAGGCTCAAAGTCAACAAGAATCAAGCAAAACTGCTCAGGAAGTAAAGTGCACTGGGAAGCCTGCTGCCCGCGTGCCGCCCTGAAGACCCCCAGGGCCGCCCGCCAACAGTATCTGCGCAGAATGAGCCACGGGGCTCTGGTTCTCGGGACGGAATTCTCCAGACAAAACTGGTTCCCAACTTACCATCTCTCAGTGGGCACACAGAAGGCAAAAAAAAAAGTTTGTTTACTAAAGGCATCTTTAAATCTAATCAGGAAATGGAAGTGTACACAAAAACCATTTTTAACACATGTATTCTTCACAAATGCCACTCAGACAATGAAATTCAGGGTGAGCAGCAACCGATACGAAGGCCTTGTATTGTCCACCACGTTAGGAGGACCACCATCACTCTGTGTAATTAGGAAAAACACCCCAAAGTCACGGCGTGCGCACAGAAATGTTCATGCTGCTTCACAACCCGAGGGGGAGACAGGACGGGGTGGCGAGGAAACGCGAGCTGCGCGCGTCCAGCCATCGTTCTCTTGCACGCTAATTTGGAATTCCCTTGTATTTGGTCTCAACCAGGAGGAAGGCTAAGCCCAGGAAGTGTCCACAGCGCGTGGCAGCCTCCTACACTCACAGCCAGCACCTGGAGACTGCAGGTCAGGTACCAGCTTTTACCGAAGGGGCACTTCGTGGGCCCCAGCTAACGCCCAGTGAATGACCAGGTGAGGCGTGTCAGGCTTGAGACCTGAACGCAGACCCGATTACAATTCACCCTGCCGTCATTTTAGTAAGGGTGGATGCCAGAACTCACAAGGCCAAGAGAAAACCTCCACACACACGGCACAGAGAACCACCCGACACAGGCAGCCCCGGTGGCCCCGGTGGGTGGGGTGGCGCAGCCACTGCGGAACCGGCGCTGGTTCTTGCCCAGCTTCTGAGTGGGGCCCACCTTCTGTTCTCTGTCAGACTGTGAAACACCCCCTTCCAAATGATTGTTTGATCAACGTGATCTCCTTCAAACAACAGGCATGGAAGGGCTGCTGGGCGGTATTTCTAGCGTTCAGCATAACCTGCACTCCCTCCTGGGGCGGACCGAGCGCTGGGACCGCCCCTCCGCCTGTGTGCAAAGGGCAAGGCTGTGCTTGGGTGGGAAGTCCCCCGACCAATGAGGCTGCTTCCTTTTTCTCTAAGGAGCTGCCCCACCCACAAAACACTGGAGAAGGCCACAGGACAAGAAGTCAACTAACAATTGACAAAGCAGCGGGGCTGGCGTGCTGACGTCACCCCTATTTTTGGTGGTTGAGGTACAAACAGGAAACGGGCAAGCGGGCTGCTCTCCGAGGAGCACAGACACTCCCCGGGCCTGGAGAGGCACCCTGCTCACGGCGGGGCTACCTGTCAGGTGTTTTTACGTCGCCCTCTGGGTGCCTCCCCCACAAGTCACACCACGGACACAGGCGACCAGTTCTACTGTGCCAGAATGTCAACTCCTCGGCCGGGGCTGCAAAGGCACGGCTGCCTGGAGCACCCCTCAAAAGTGTTACAGAGAAGCCGACTGCCAAGACCCCCCACCCAGTGCCAATTCTAAAAAATTCTGAGATCTGAAAGGCCTGATCACAAACCTGATTTTCTGGGGGGGCAGGGGGGGCTGAATGATGTGCCACCGTTACTACAAAGTAGGTTACTATAAAAATGATATTAAACATTGAAGACTGCAAAATCATTATCTAGAAATTGGTGGAATACCAGTAATATAAATATTTTCATAGAAAACAGTATAAAGTTATATACCCTGTCTCATTTCTACAAAATGTGAATAGAAGGCAGTAAAAACCCGGGTTTTGTGAAATTTATTGCCCGAATGCTGGTGACCTAGACTGTCGGACGGCCTTCAATTTGAACTACAAAAGCCACGGAGCAGGACCCCAAACGAACTGGAGCAGCCACCGTGCTTCCACCAGAACCAGCCCCTGCTCCTCCCCAGCCCCCAGACAATGACTTCGGGAGAGAAAACCACGGTCCTTTCCTGAAAAGAGTCTCTGAGACTCCCACGGGCGACTCCGGCAGACCTTCAGGCAGAGACGGCCCTGCCGCCGCCTGGGCTCCCCCGCCGAGGCTGCGCCTGCTAGCCGGGGGTCTTCTTGGTGGCCACGTGGCGCCGGGCGTGCTTGGTCAGGTGGTCACTGCGCATGAAGCGCCGCTCGCACACA
Source organism: Sturnira hondurensis (assembly GCF_014824575.4). Lineage (NCBI taxonomy): Eukaryota > Metazoa > Chordata > Mammalia > Chiroptera > Phyllostomidae > Sturnira > Sturnira hondurensis. Next base: position 57,883,941 of record NW_028079044.1, on the reverse strand, counting down.
GGGCACGCGAACTTCTTCTCCCCGGTGTGCGTCCTGCGGTGTCTCGACAGTTCGTCCGAACGGGCGAATTTCCTGTCACAGCCGTCCCAGCTGCAGCCGAAAGGCTTCTCCCCTGCCCGCGGGAAAACACACAGTAAAGAAAGCGGAAACGCTCGGCTCCTGCCGGACAGGCTACTCCGTGTCACCTTTAATTTCTGTTCACCAAAATCTGGGACAAAAGTAACGCCCAGTTACTCTGACATCGAGGGAGTAGAAGTCAAGAGATCCTCCACGGTCAGTTTGTCCTGCCACACCTAATACGTAACATTATGTGGTGAGATGTAAGATGCAATATTTAACTTTCAAAAGACAAATACATCTTTAAATAAAAAAGACTTTACAGTAGGGGGAAGATTCTTGAAAAGAGTAATTACTGCTCTCTCAAGAAGCCGCACATCTAAAAATATCCCTGCATCTTCCAATTCGTCCGTCACCAGTCACCGTCACCACACCTGGCAGGTGAGCCGGGAGCCCCTGCCTGCAGGTCACAGTGGCTCTCCTCCCACCAACGCCAGGGAGTGACAGTCACACACTGACCCCGCGACCTCACACTGCCTGTCTAGTCCACCCACCCTCCTGCAGCTTCGCCAAGCACAGCATTTCTTACAGCAGGCAGCAAATGAATGGTTTTGAAGGAATGTGTGTCGAAGAGATACCGACTAAGTATTGCTGTTTTTCAAAACGGAACTGATTGCAAAATTCAGCATCGCAATGCTCTTTAAAAAACATTCTAAGAAAAAGGGCATAAGCTTCATGGGTTTCAGAGACCATGTTGCAGCATCGGGACAGCCACCTGCTCCCTGGAACCCGCCACCACTGCGGGCAGCACCCCGCACAGCCAGGTGATGAACCGCCCGCTGGCATGGGATTCCCGGTATAAAGTGCCCGTTTTTAGCATGTCAAAAATATCGCTTTTGCTCCCTCCACCTTACTCAAAAAAAAATTCAGGTTTGTAGAAATATATAAAAAACGACCTCATCTAAAATAAAATTACCCAAAGTTTCTATTTCTTATGAAAATTCCAACTACTTATAAAATAGCACAGGAAGCTGATTCTTCAGACCCTCTATGGTTATTTAACGGAAGTGTTTTGGGGACCCTGAAGACAGCCTGCTCCGATCACCTGGTTTTGCGCCAGCCCACCAGCACTTCCGCCCAGGTAGCGGGCTGAACAGGGCATCTCTCCCCACTGCCACCCGACTGTGGGCGCCAGGTATGGACAGGGTTGGAGGGCTCAGTGGACAGAACTCCCCCAGGCAGCAAGCCCTTCAGAGGCGCTCCCTGCAATTGGATAAGCTGCGACAGCCACCCTGGGCACCAGGGACCAATCGCCACTTACCAGTGTTGGGCTCTTGAGTTTGACAGACCCAAGAGTTTATATCCAGTCAGACCACTAGCGTATGTGGGAAACTAAAAACCAAAGAAAAAAGTGGCAGGAAGTAGAGCACACCACTAGGGTCACAGAAGGCAGGTGTGATCAGGAAGCACGTGTGAGTGGAAACGGTGGGAAGGCCCTTAAAGGGGTTCCCGCCAGGAGAGGGGGGCAGAGAGCGGAGGGTGGAGGGCAGACATGCGGAGCTGGAGAGGGAAGTAAAGGCAGAGCTGAGTGCCCTGTGGCCAGGTGTGGGCCTTGACCTGCGTAAAAGAGCCCCCTCTGCGGTGGGAAGGGAGCCGAGGCCTCTGTCACACTTGCCAGTTCCAGACTCTGTTTCCCCTGCAAACAGAGCTGTGCCCCGCCCCCACCACACCCAGGTGCTAATGAGAAACGACCCCACCTCAGCTCCCCTAGTTCAGCCCCGCTGGCCCTGCATCCCACTGTGGGCCCCCGAGGCCATAAGCAGACGCTCTGGCGGAGGGACTGTGTGACCTTATGGGACAGAGCTCCACTGCAGAACCTGGGGCCTGTTACCGCGCTTATGTGTGTGTCCGTGCAAACCCTGAAAGGCGACGGGACCCTGCAGAACAGAACGGCCTCCAAGGGGAGCGCACCACAGAACCCCTCGGGGGTGCGGCCTGCATTGGCTACAGCCGCAGCTCTGCCAGGCCACCCTCAGCCCGATGCTCACACAACAGGGCGGTGCGCGTTGTCAGCTTGGTGAAAACGTGAAATGCGGTGCCTTCGTCACACGGTCCCCCTCTCAAGTGCGTGTGGCTAGTGGCTACCCTAATGGACAGATGAGAGAAAATTCTACCAAGCACCGCCAATGGGACGATAAAGACATCATTAAGTTTTTACAGTTACTTTCTCATGTGACTCCTCCTTCTCCTTGTGTGAATCAGTCCGTTGAATTTCAAATATTCTAGAATTCAAACTTTTCCACACTTCAGAGAGACCTTGCCCCACAGTAAATCTGAGTCACACTGAGGTTTACTAAACGGCGTGCATGTTTTCTGAAATGTGAACAGGTGCCCACTGCCATGCAAGCAGAAAGGGCCCCCCACACACTCCCGAAAAACTGCTGGAGGCTGTGCTGTCAGCCCCCCCCCCAAGGCTTCTCAGAACCAACTCCTCCAGCGGGTCTCACGCTTCCCTCCCACTCAGAGAAGGTTCAAGGTGAGCCTCTGAGGGCCCCACCTGCCTCAGTGCTTACCTGTGTGAGTGCGGAGATGAGCCTTGAGGTGCGAACTTTTGAAGTAGGTTTTCCGGCAGCCTGGAAAGTTGCAAATGTAGTTCCTCCTTCGGAAAAAGTCCACCTGAGGGGCGCAGCTGTGACTGGGGGTGATGAACACAGGGGCGGGGGCGAGAGGCAACAACCTGGCGTTGCCAGCAGCCACGACCCCAGGCGGGGAGCCAGGTGCTGGCTGGGGGAGTGCCCCCTGGGGCAGGACCAGCATCACGGCTCCCGGAGGCACGGACTGTCCCATGAACACGGGCTGGGGCCCTGGAGCAGTGTGGGGCAGAACGGGTGCAACAGTCCCAGCAGGTGCTTGGGGAGGTGGCTTCAGAAACGCTGGTAACATACCACTTTGTCCGGTCACGGGGATCATTTGGCAAAGGACGGGGGTGCTGGGGATGGGGACAGAAATCAGAGGGGTGGCTTTCTCTGGCAAGTTGGTCTCATGAATCTTTGGTGAGCAGGTTTGAGCTGCAACTGGCCAGCCTGCTTGCCGGCCTTTGTCAGGGGGGATGAGGTCGCCAGACTTATTCAAACAAGGTGGACAGGACACTGAGCTCGAGCTGAGTGAACTGTCTTTGAGGTGCGCACCCTGCAAAGCTTTGGTACATCCCGGATGCTGTGCGTCTCCTCCGCTGTTATCGGAGAGTCGACGTGCTGGTGCCTGGGTGGTAGGAACGTGGGGGGCCGCAAGGGGCACCGTGGTCGCCACAGCCCTGCAGGGGGTGCTAGGGGCTGGCTCCCCCAGCTCTGACTCTGCACCAGGCAGGCTCTTCTCCCTCCTGTTCGGCAAGCTGGCTGCCCCAGCACAGGCTGCAGAGGTGGCCGGGACCATGTGTGCTTTGGGATTGGTGACTTGGGAAGGAACACCTGTCCCCGTCGATGGTTCCATGAGATCAGGGCTATGAGGAGGAGTCATACACTTGAAAAAAAGGAGCACTGGGTGAAAAGGTTGTTTTGGCTCGATTTTAAAAGGCACGTACTTGGATGGTGCTGCCCCCGATGCCTTTAAAAAGAAGTATCTAGAAAAACCTGGTCTAAGCCTGCTCAAAACAGCAGGGGGTTGCAAGGCTGCACAAGGCATTTACTTTCTAGTCTTTTCCCCCGTCTGGGGCTGCAGTTACTGAAATGAGCAATTTAAGCATTGGGACTGCAGAAGAGAAAACAAGTTTACACTTAAAATGAGAGCTTTCCCCAATCATTTTAGGCAGAAAAAATTTTTAAATCCCAGTGGTAATCATATAACACACACCTAGCCAATGCCTACTAGATGAGGCCAAGCCCGCCTACTGGAAGGACCCCCAAAGGCCACGCCCTAGCCAGTGGTCTGCCTAAACCCAGCCTCCCTGTACCGCACCCAACAATCCCCACTTACTGCGGCCTCCCCGCGATTGAACCCAATGCCAAGTGGCGCTGAGAGGGGCTCCGGCGGCCAGGCCAGCGCTTCACAACCTGCTCTACTGCTCACAAGGCCCTTCTCATCCCTCTCCAAGTGGCTTTCTACACCCCCGCCAGTGCAAGCTTCCAACCCAGGGCAACCTGATTATGATTTTCACTTCTGTTAGCAACCGACAGATTGCAACTTCTCCAAACTCAGAAGCTGTCTCTCCCAGCAATTTCTTAACTGTAACAAGTTGAGAAAACAAAACACAGTGCTTGACTGCAGCCAACTCACACAAGAAAGAAGCTGGCTGCCACAGGGAGGCAGAGAGGCCAGCATTTCCACCCAGCGAGCTCCGGGCGACTGGTGCCAAAGCACAGGCTTGGCCCGGCTGCCACCCACATGTCCCGATCCTGGAAGCAGTTGTCCAGGGAACCTAGTCCCCACCCTGCAATTCCACCGGGAAATGAGCACATTTTTCTTTCTTGAATCAGCCTGTAGGTTTTGTCCTCTGGACATTTAACCCTGTGGCTGCAAGCTGCGATCCATTGATGGGAAGGACTTGTTTCCAAGAGATAAAAGAGGTTGCATCCTTAGGGCCTCCGAGTGGGGAGGCTATGAACACGCCTGCCAGCATCCCAGGGAGTCTACCCTCCAGTTCCTCTGCACACCCGTTGAAGGTGCACCAGCCACCGAACAAAACCCCCTCCCCCACCTCTTACCAGCGTGGATAAAGAATGGAAGTCCTTTAGCAGCTCCGGTGTACCTTCGTCTACATGCACGGTGGAGGTGACATCCCCAGAGTCAGACACAGGTGTGAGGGGCCTTATCTTTAACAGGTCACCTTTCTGGGACCTGTGACCCCAGGAGCTCATGCAGACAAGAGCCTCGACAGCTTCGATGTCATTCTGTTCCAAGATGCTGCAGGTCGACCTTTCGCTGTCATGCCACTTCCTCTCCAGGATGGACTCACATATGTCCACGATGTCAACCTATAGGTGACATAGTGGTTCTCAGTCCAGGGGACATGCCTATCCGGAGCCTGTGTCACACACACACAACACTCCACACACCACAAGCTATGTTCTAGGAAAAGATATCAACAGAACTTTCACGACAATTTTGCTTTTAGGCAGTCATCCTATAGAGGGAAGGAAGGTGACTGAATAGGCTGCAAATCGTTTCCACAGAAAATCCCGATTTTTAAAAAGGTTATTGATATGGGTGAAGTCTATCTTCTTTGGTAAGGATTAATAAGACGTTAATCCCAAAAGTGTACGCCCAAACCGCCCCGCCCACCTCAGGAGGAGCCCATGCAGACCTCACCTAAATTCTCTGATTGGTTGAGATGAGAGCCTAGTTTCAAGTTGGGTGAGCCAACGGGAGAGTGTCCCTAGGATGCATTTGGGGCAACTTCCAGAGCAGTGGCCTACAGCCCTGCCAAGTCAGAGCTTACCCAGCGGGGTCTGGGGGGTGGGGAGGCTGAACACCACGGGCCCCAGGAAAATAAAGCCTTGTTACTCAGTGAAGACTGAGGAAGTCGCTCCCTCACACGACCAGGTCCGTGGGGGGCGGGGGGAAGTAAGAGGAAGCATTTGTGTGATCTCCCACAACCTAGGAGATGCTGTCTCCCCTGGTATCACAGGGGCTCTCCACGGGCAGGGAAGCGCCCGGAAGTGACTGTTCTCTTCCCAAAGTCACTTCAAGTCCATAAAGATCCACATTTCTACTTAGTGTGCCCAGGTATCACACCCTATGCCCCGCTCAGATTCCCGGCAGAGCACACAGGTAATGAGGTTGCCTTCACAAATGTCACTGGCCCAGTTTCAACCTGGTCCCAGCACAAACTGTTAAGTCACAGACATGGGGGCTGGCCCTCGTCTGCCGCCAAAAGCCTAAACATAAACAGATCAGGACACAGTTCCCAGACCCCTCTCTCCGCCCCTCAGCGGCCTGCACGCCGCGACCACCCAGTGCTAGTTCAATCCAGAGTTCTCCCCGCACCCCTCGGGCTGCGACTGCAGGAGCCCTGGGTGGGGCGAAAGGCGCCCAGCGCGCCCCACCACGTGCCACCTTCCCGCCAGCCTCTGCCATACCCGCAGGCCGCGTTCCCACAGCCCTGGCCCCGCCGCCAGCGCCCCGCCCAGGCCGCCCGCAAGCAGCGTTCCCGCCAGCTTCTCCCCGCCCTATGGTCACCACCTCCTAGGGCCTGGTGACGTTATGGCCTGTAAATAGACCCGCGCCCGCAGCCTGCTGGGCTGCGCCGCTGCGGGGGCGCGAGACAAAGCTGCGGTAGGGTTCTGCGGAGCCCACGCCCCCGCCTAGCTCCACGCGGCCTCTGCCCCTCCTAGCTCTGGAAGCTATCCCGGCACCTAACGGTGCGACCGTGGAGAGGCCCCGCACCCCCGTGCCCTCCTTAGCGCTCAGGCCCCGCAAAGGCGGCGCGGCCCCGCCTAGCCCCTAGCTCCGGGGGGTGGCCACTTACCGCGCGCGTCTCGCCGGGACCCACGGAGCCCGGCGTGTGCATGGTGCTGGCAGCTCACAGGCAACAAAGCGGCGACCAAGCGGATGCTGAGGACACTGCAGCTGCTGCACGTGCGTGGCGGAGGCAGCCGGCGATCCGAGCTCCAGCGGCCAGCACGCGCCTCCACCCGCCCGCTCAGCTCTACTTTGACGCGGCCGTAGCGGTGCAGGAGGGGCGGGGCGGCCGCCGAGGGCGCGGCCGCCGGGGCGGGGCTGGGAGGCAAACCAAAATACACCGCGCCCCTCAGGGGGCGGGGTCTGGCGCCGGGCAGCCAATCCGCACTCGATCCAAGCACGGAGGGCCAATGGGCGCGGCGGGGAGCCGCGTGATCAAAGCCTGGCCGCGGCGTGATGCACCAGGGCGGGATACGGCACGTGTTTTGGTAGGGGCGAAGGGGCGGGGCCTGAGGGCTTGGAAAGTAGGGGAAAGGTCCCGGCGGCGGCGAGGCGGCGTGGGCGGCGTGGGTGGCACTGCTGTAGCCTGGGAAGTCCCGGGTCCTGGACGCGCTGGCTGGGGCGGTGACCGCGCTTAAAGGGGCCGCCTCCCGCAGCTTTCCGGGCTGCGCGACCAGGTGGACTGAGTAAGTCACCTGGAGGCCTCAGCCTGGGTATTGCTCGTTTGTGGGGTTTTTTTTTTCGTTTTTATTAGTCTACTGGCAGCTCTTAGGAGCGCATCACTGACCAGGAAGAGTTTTGAGAGCCTCCAACTGACTTGTGGGTGTCTTCTTCTTCCTGCAAGTACCCAGAGCTCAGGTTCCCAGGTGTTGTCTACCTCCCACACTCCTCCTCCAGGCAGCTCTGGGCCGCAGTGACCACTCTTACGTGAGGTTAAGACTCAGCCAAGACAGGTAATCACCTGAAACATGCCTGGTGAAACCCGCTCCTTTTTCCCAGGCAGTGGAAGCCACACCCCTTCTGAGGAAGTCCTCAGGCCTGAATGGCAGAGATACCCAAAGCGCCTTTCTGCCCCTCAAACTGAGAAGGAAGCAGGTGGGGCCCAGGGCTCTGGCCAGCAGCTCGCTCCTCACAGGCCATTTCACTTTGCTCAGGTCCTCCAGGCACCTTTGATGCCCCGTAACTTTTGTTTCTTTAGTTATTTGTGAATTGGCTCCCCATCAGAGGGAACCCTCCCACAGCGTTAGGGAGCTTGTTTAATTCACTGCCAACCCCCAGGGCCTGGGTCACTGCAGGCACACGGTAACTGTTGGATGAACGAGTGAGTGGAGGTGAGCACCTGCCGGGCCCTCCCACTTGGCTATCCTGCAGACACCTCCAGTTCAGTGTCCTTGAATCTGAACTCAGTTCTATCCAAACCTGGTTTTCTCACCTCCAGCCACCCCAAAATCCGAGGGTCATCTTTGACTCCTCCCTTTTCTGCACTTGTTTTCTTCTGCCAATTGCATCATGGCTTTCTGCCTAAATATCACTCAAACTATTAACTTCTGTTGCCCACTCCTGCCTTTGTCCGGGATGCCATCCTCTCTCACCTGAATCATCGCCATTGCCTCCCAGCAGGTCTGCCTACCTCCAGCCTCATCACCTGCGATTTGCCCCGCACCGCACTGCCAGAATGGCCTTCCGGACGCAGAGGTGGCATCAAACCCACATCGAAGCCCTCCTTCGGAATCCAGGCAGCTCTGGGACCAGGACTGGGACTGACCCTGGCTGCCTGGGCAGTAATCCCTGGCTGCGTCTCCAGACCCCAGGCAGTGCTTCCTGCCCAGTTTCCGCCCCGTTCTCCAAGGGCGGAACCCTGAGGCCCCACAGTCTAAGCAAGGACCACCAGGCAGGCTAGGCACAGACGCACACTGTCTCCTATGTGAAGTACGTGCCACCAGCTAGACTGCTACCACTTTCTCGTGTGTCCTTTCAAAGAGTCTGCATGCCTGCAAATGCACCATGACACACAGGACAATATTCTGTGCACCTTCTGAGCTTTGCTCGCTCACTTTGTATGTAACAGCTTGGTGGCTGTCACCCATCAGTAGGCAAAAACCAGCCTCATGCTTGGTAATGGTTAAACAGCATTCCACTACGTGGATGCACGAATGGGTCGTAATGTATCCAGCCACTCCTGCTCACATCCCCAGGGGGTTGGCTGTTTCCACCTTGCAGGACATTGAGCCCACACGTGTTTCTCTGCATGTGAGGATAACCACAGGTCACTTCCTAGAGTTGGGGTTGTTGGGATTACCACGTGACTAGCCCCCCAGATCAAGAAACGGCATTGACCAAATCCGGAGGCTCTCTCCATGATGCCCTCCCACGGATGTCCTCCCGCCGGGTTCCTTTCGCGTGGGTTGAAATGTGCACAAAGAGAGTGGTTGACATACCGCCTTCTCCTGCAAGGCTGCCACACTGTTGCGCTTCAGCTGGGATTCATTTGCTCTCACTGCACTGCAGGCCGTCAGGGCTGTTTCCAGTGTGGGGCCGTGATGGGTGACTCACCGTGAAAGTTCTGACACACAGCTGTGTGTGCTTCTGGTTTAGAAAGATTGTCAGATTGCCCTCCAGACGTGCCTCTGTGCCCGTTTATCACTCAGCAATGGGCTGCGGTGCCAGGTCCCTATTTCCTCAGTAACATGGGCCTTCTTCAATCTTCTGACCTTTAGTAAGCTAAGTGGAAAACAATTCATAATGTTATTTTGTATTTCTTTAAAAAAATATTTTATTTATCTTTAGAAGGGAAAGGAGGAAGTGAGAGAGGGAGAGAAACATGAATGTGCCAGAGACACCCCGCTTGGTTGCCTCTCACATGCCAGAATGAGGGGCACGGCCCCCAACCCAGGCATGTGCCCCAACTGGGAGTCCAACCAGAGGCCTTGCGGTTTGCAGGACCAGGCCCAGCCCACTGAGCCACCCCAGCCAGGGCTTATTTTGTATTTCTTTGATGGAGTTTACGTGAGAATTTTCACATGCATTTCAAAAACCATCTTGATTTCTTTTTCTGTGACCTTTGGAAGGAATTTTAAATGGCAGCAGAAACTTGAGCATGTAGACGTGCTGAAGGGAAGGGGGTCAGTGGGGAAGAATGATGCCAGGCAGGGGGAGGGGCGATGGAGGTGTGAGTGCAAGAGGAAGGACCTGCCCCCCCCCCCCCCCCCGAGAGCGGGGGAGGGAAGTGAAGGCGCCTGAGGATCCAGGAAGTTGCTGGGATAGCAGAGAAGACCAGAGTNTTTTTCTGTGACCTTTGGAAGGAATTTTAAATGGCAGCAGAAACTTGAGCATGTAGACGTGCTGAAGGGAAGGGGGTCAGTGGGGAAGAATGATGCCAGGCAGGGGGAGGGGCGATGGAGGTGTGAGTGCAAGAGGAAGGACCTGCTCCCCCCCCCCCCCCGAGAGCGGGGGGGGAGGGAAGTGAAGGCGCCTGAGGATCCAGGAAGTTGCTGGGATAGCAGAGAAGACCAGAGTGCTTGCATGTGACCCACCTTATAGGTGACTTGGGAGGACAAGCCACCTGCTGGGGAGGGGGCCCTGGTGAGGGGAGCAGGGTTGGGAATGGACTCAGAAAGAGACATGTGAAGGACTCTGGCAGGGAGGGTGACTGTGATAGCCCCTGTCCTGGGGCCCCACTCAGAATGGTGGCCCTGGACAGAGCATGGAGGTTTTGTCCTTGCTCCTGGAATTAAAATGCCAGGTCCCCTGGGGCAGGTGTCTTTGTCATTCCTGAGTCTGTTTTCTGGCCTGCACACATTGGAGTCGGATTAGTTCAGTGATTCAAATCAGTCCTGAACTATGGTCAGTTTCTTTCCATGGCTTTGCTTGGAGAAAAACAAGGACAGTGAGTGCATTCTGTCATGGAGTTAAGTGCAATCTGAGGACTAGCATTTATTCAGAGTTTATGTCCCCCTTTTTTCCTTGTTAGAAAAAGATTTTATTTCCTGAGCAGGGAAATAAAACATTGGCAGCCCTACGGCAGACCCAAAATTTGTTCTGAAGCTTTGTGGTCAGCGGGACGCCCGAGTCTGGGACTCCAGGACGAGGTGGTTCTGGAGATCTGTTCCATCTCTGATGGCCAGGTTCTGCGAGGGCGGTCTTTCCACATCGAACTTGGAGGAGCCGACTTCAGGCCTGGTCAGAACAGAGGGCTGATGCTGACCCCACTCCACTCCGCCTTGAGCCTGGCAACTGCTCACCTTGGGTGGACTCATTCCTCCGCCAGACCCCCAGCCCCCCTTCCTGGGCACAGACAGGCCAGGCCAGGCCTTGGCAGCCCTTAGGTCTTCAGTCCTCGGTCAGAGCCCAGCTGTGTAGCCAAGACGAACAAAGCGAAGCTGGGGGCTGCCCGCCCCACTGCCCCCCTTCCCCTGCCTGCCAGGCTGGGTGGGAGGGTCAGGGAGCACACACTTGGGAGGGAGAGCAGGCTGCCGGCCCGGCCTGGGTCCAGCCCATCCTTCCTGCCTTTCTCTTTTTTCCTGGGTCGAGCCCACTGGGCCGGAAGCTGCGCAAGGGCCAGATGGGCAGTCCAGATGACCTAATCAATGATTGACTAGTGTCTGGATTAATGAATCACCGACCCACCGATCCCCCAGCTGTGCAGAGATTGATCTTTCAACTGCCTGGCCGTTGGCATCTATCACTCCTAAGGTGCCAGGGCTTCTGTCTCCTTCCCTAGGGCACTGGGCAGTGGAGGGTGGGAGGAGAGCAGAGGGCTTGTAGGGGCAGTTGGGCACATCCACAGCAAGTCGTTTGCTTTACAGATGGGGACAGTGAGGCCTCATGAGTGTGCACAGAGCCTCAGGGCTCAGAAGAGGAATAATAATGACCCCTTCCTGACAGGTTTGAGTCACAAAGGCCGTTCAGCTCACAAGACACTTGCTAAACACCAGACGTGACCCAGGAGTTGTGCGAGGTGCGAGCTCTTCATCCCTTTCTTATCCTGATTTTCGGCCCCATTTCACAGATGGAGAAACTGAGGGTAGACAGTCCATCATCACTGGCTCGAGCTGGTGGAACAGGATTGGTCTCTCCAGCTCAAGCCCAGGGCTCCTTTGTCCCAATTGTCTTCTGGAAGAGGGTGATGACAGCACCTGCTAGTCCTTCCCTGTGAGTCCCTGTGAGTCCCCACGGGTGTGCAGGGATGGTTGGGGTGGGGTGGGGTGAGGCAGCTCCTGTGCCTCTGGGCTGGGGAGGGGGGAGGAAGGAGGCAGTGCTTTGTTCCTGTGGTTGCTCCTCAGCCCCCCACACCCCCACTCCCAGGGCTCCCTGGTGGCTGCTGTGCTCTGCGTGTCTCTGTGTCTACAGGCCCCCGCACACAGGGGAGCGAGGGCACAACCTCGCTGTGTGTTGTGTCTTCAAACCCTTGTAGAAAGGGAACTGGGCTGCGTCTCTAGGTCAGGCCCCCAGACACAGGGGAGAGGGGCCACCTGCATTTCTGTTAACAGAAAGCCCCAGGAGGCAGCTGTGGGCATAGGGGACCCCTGGAGCCTTCTCCGAGGGAGCTGGTGCTCAGCAGGGACTCTGCCAACAACCTGAGATGCAGAGGAAGGAGAGCCCTACTATGTGCTTGGTGCCATGGGACCATGGAGGAATAAGCCCAACTCTGCCCTTCAGGACAGACCCACAAACAAGGGGATGTGCTTACAGCAGGGGCCAGGTGGCAGCCCAGGGGCAGGGACAAGCAGGAGACCAGAGCGCCCTGTGGGCAGGCCTGGTGGGAGGCTGGTCCACTGAGGTTTCCACAGCAGACAGCATGGCAGCAGGCGGGAAGGGACAAGCAGGAGGTGGCCGTCTGGGGAATGGAGGTGACCTCTAAGGGTCAATGACACACCGCCCCACCTCTGTATGTGCAGCGGGTGCCTGGGAGATGGCAATAAGCCCCGGAAAAGCCCTGCGACAGCCTGGGCTGGAGTCTCAGACTTGAGGAGCAGCCCCCCCAAGGCAGAGAGAAAACACTGCCGGCCGCCTGAGAGCTTCTGCCCGTGGAGTCGGCGAATTCTTCGTTTCCAGCAAGTTCCCAGATGCTGTCAACACCTCAGGTCCAGGGACCCTGCTGTCCACTGGAATGTGGTCAGTCGATCTAGACTCACCTCCCATGTGGTGCAGGAAATGGGACCAGGGAACAGAAGCGCCTCATCCAAGTCGCCCTCTGAGTGTGAGCCCGGAAATCCCAGAACCCACGTCCCTGATGGGATGCCCAACTCAGTGCCCGCTGCCCACCCCCGACCATCACTCGGCCCTTGGATGGACGCCCCAGGGCCCCTGTCACAAGGCTAGCCCAGAAGCAAGCCTTCAGACACCAGGGAGGCACTGGGCAGTGGCACGCCCTGCCTGGGCCCAGGGAGGGCGACCTTCCAAGTGTCCCTGTGGCCTCCCAGCCCCTTCCTGGCTGAACTGCCTGCAGTTGGTGAGCTGCCAGCCCGGCTTCCCCAGTGACCCAGTGTGGCTGGAGCCAGCCCGGCCGGGCAGCAGGGCCAGCTGGGCAGCTCCTCCAGCAGCCTCGGCAGCTGCTCAAGGCCCGCGGAGGCGGGGCCCGCAGGGTGGGCCCAGCAGAGGCTGGAGCAGGAGTGTGTTGGCAGCCTGCTCCACCCCCCGGGCTGCTTGCTGGCCAGTCCCCCGCCTCGGCCCCAGAAGTGGCTTTGAACCCTTTGGGGTGCCAGCCCCCAGCTCAGTGCTGAGCACCGAAGTGCTCCCCCCAGGAGGGGCCACCCAGCCTCACCCCGAACAATGTGAGTGTACAGTGACACGGACAGGAGCCGTGCAGAGTAAACAGAAAGTCAGCCCACTGGCCACCGTTTGTCCTGTGTGGTGTGCCAGACACTGCTGACACACACATTTTCTCGTGGTCTCAGTGAATTTCTACACTGACTGTGCCTTGCGGGATCACTGGGGACAGGATGTGAGGAACCTGCCCTGATCATACAGCTGTCCAGGTGGTGGTGACAACTCAGTCAGCCCCGGAGGCCCCGCTCTGCTGGCTCCCCCCCACCCCCCTCCCTGAAAGCAGTGGGTTTAGGCCACCAGGCACCGGTGTCGTGGACAACAAAGGGACTTTGTATTTCCAGGTTAGATCCTTAACCAATGTTTTTGAGACTGGTCCAATTGAAGATTTATTTATCATATAATAAAGTTTAATATTACCATTGGAAAAGCAGTGTCACTGTAGAAAAGAGAAATATAGAAAAGTACATACAAAGAAAGTCAAGTTTTCTCCTCTCCCCCCACCCCATCTCTCCCTTCCTCACCCCCTCCTCTTGCCACGGAGAAGAAAGTGAAAGTCTTCCCCTCTCCCACCCCCTGCCAAGGCGGGGAGCCAGACTGTGCCCTGTGTGTGCGCATGCTCACGCACACCGGTTTGGCTTTGTCTGGGTGTTTGTGCAATGCTGTAGGGCGCTCTGTCCCCCCCGGGGCGTCCACCCAGGCCTGCACGGACAGCCCTGGTCCATGAGTCTTGCAGACCCTGCTGGAACTGACCTGACACCCCAGGGCCTCCGTTTCCTTAGCTCTCAGATGGGAGTAATGGGGCCCCCCTCGCCGAGCTGTTTGAAGAATAAGAGATGGCGTCCCATAACTCGTGGCCCTTATGGGCAATCGAATGAGCCCCACCTGGAGCAGGGGTGGGGTTTTTGTTATGTTTTGTTTTTTTGGCTTAATTGGACCCAGTTTTCCCCCATATCAGCCCATGCACATGTGTGTTTTTGTGTTTACTCCCCGGGGGGGGGAGGAGGCAACAGCTGGGTCCTCACACTGCAGGACTGCCTCAACAGCCCCAGATGCGACCTTGGACCCTGGCAGGGCAGGGGCCAGAGTCCCACAACTCCGGTGTGTGGAAGCACAGTTTACACGGCCCAGCTGGGTGGGCCCGGGCTGTAGGAGAGCACACTCCCCCGAAGCCAGGCCTGGGAGCGTTTTCAGACATACTTTCACCACGCCAGCCGGAGGGCCAGAGCTCGGCTCGGAGACCATTCAGGTTCCCAGACCTCTAGCTTCCTGGCTCCCGTGACAAAGCTCTGGGCAGAGAAGGAAGGGAGGGGACGCGAGTGTCACAGGCCCAGGGGTGGAAGTGGGGGGAAGGGGCCCTGGAAGCGCCTTGTCCTGCCTGGCCTGCTGAGGGCTCTGCCTGGTGTCTGGGGAGCAGGATGCCCCCCCCCCGGGGAAAAGCCCTCCCCAGCCCAAGGGCCGGCCTCCCACCACTTCCTCTGCAGAGGGACACGCCCAGGCTGTGCCTCGGGGGCCAGTGGGGACAGTGGTCATGGGGAGGCAGGTTTTCCTTCTGGGCTCGGAGAGGATATTGTGGGTGTGGTAGCAGTGAGCTGGCAGGTCGCTGATGAAGCAGCCCAGAGGCTTTCACCAGCCTTCGGTTTCCAGCAGGTGCCCTGGGGCCAGATTGGGGGCTGGGGCTGGGCACCTAGAGGGGTCACGTGCACTCCACTCCTCATTACGAGGACATGAGAGGGTTCAGGGACCCCCTCCACCCCCAGAAAGTGGACATGCTCTTCATTCATTCAATCCAACAGACCCTCAAGGGCAGCCAGCCCTGAGCGGGTTCCAGGGATCCTGAGACAGCCAGCTCTTACTGCCGCCCCAGAGTACACAGTCTTGGGAAGAAAGGGGACACAAAGGTGACCAGGCAGTGGGGACAGGCCAAACTGCAAAGTGCGTGGGGAACTGGAACCCAGAGTAAACAGGTATTTCATCTTAGGACCAGAACGCTCACTCCTGACCATGCTGGAGCAGAGCCTCAAAGAGGAAAGGAGAAAGGAGGAGAGGGGTGTGTGTGTGTGTGCGTTGGGGGGCAGGCCTATGTGCCCGGAATGGGGATCACCCCACAACCCTATGTGCCCTGCCCAGAATCGAACCCATGACCTTTTGTTCTATGAGGCAACGCTCCAACCAACTGAGCCACCCCGACCAGGGCTTTATACGTATATTTTTTCCAGTTTCTAAGCTGTAGGGCATGGACCCTTCTGAGACCCCCCTGTGGCCATCCCTCGGAGAAGCCTTGCCACTCTGCAGGCTCTGGAAATGCAGATCCGCACCCTGTAACCACTGTTGGTGATCACCAAAACACTGGGGTGGAGAGGGGGACCCCTCTGTCTGCCCTGAGCCAGCCCATGGTCCTGGGCTGTTCTGTTCACCTCCCTCAGTGCCTGGTCGAGGCCCTTGGCCCAGCGCACCCGTGCCAAGCCCACCCGGCTTCTGGCCTAGAATTCTCCAGAAGCCACGCTCTGTCTGCTCCTGCCTCCTGCAGCCCAAGGCCCCGTCCCCAGCTCCCTCTCCACTGGGCCCCACCCACACCCAACAAGCTGGCAGAGCGTCAGCCCCTCGCTTGTATTTCCCGCCAGAGTTCCCCGCTTTCTTCCCTCTGACCCTTCCACCTCCCTGCTCTCCGTCAAGGTGGGGGCTCTGGGCCCCTGGCCTTGGAGAGAGATGGAGAGGGCGCACTTTCCCAGCCCTCCCTGGGGGAAGAGAGGACTCAGGGCCCAGGAGGCCATGGAGATAAGGCCCTTCTGCAGCGCCGTCTGCGGCACCCAGTTGGCACCCGGCACCGTGGGGACAGCCCAGTCTCATGCTCCTCAGAGGCCTGCTTCACCCCTAGTTGTGGCTGAGGGGCTGCACCCAGGACCTGGCCCTGCTGAGGCCCACGCTCCGACACAGGGTTCCAAGCAACCCCACCCAGAGAACAAGAGCAAGGCGGGGCGGGTTCTGCCAGAGAAACAGAGCCAGCAGGGGGGTGTGAGCACATGTGTAGGTATGAATGTGTATACGTGTCACAGGTATTTGTTTATGCTTGTGTATGTATGTACACACAGATACACAGATACATGCATGTGTGTGCATGCTGTAGAAGCCAATTTCAAGTCTTTTGGGGCACATATGTGAGATTAACATTAGATAGACAGCGTGATTGGCCCATTGGGGGAATGGACTTGCATGGCTGTTGGGCTGGGCAGACAAGTCCGAGGGGCAGGTGCAGACCCTCTGGGGCGGGGCTGCTGCTGTGGCCCCACAAGCGGGATCCCTCCCGCCCCAGGGCCACCTCTGCTGTGTTCTTACGGCCTTTCCCTGGCTGGGGAAGGCCTGCCCGAATTCTCGAGGGCAACCTGTATCTCCAGGCCCCTGACTGTCGAGCTGACCACGTGGACGAGATCCCTTCACAGTACCCCCAGGTTAGCGCACAGCTGAATACCTGGGGACGAGAGCCTGTTCTACAGGGCGCCACACTCAGGGGCAGGGCTGCCGCATGCTGGTGGGCAGAGGCAAGGACCCGTCTCAGCCCTGGCTGGACACCACCATCTTCAGGTGCCACCGGCCCGGGCCGGCACTCTGGTTGTGCCCTGGTTGCTCTGGCACCTCACTCTTTCGGCTGGTTTGAGGGTGGGTTCTGGGGCCGCAGAGCAGGCTCCCGGCCCCCAGGGCTTCACAGAGACACATGCCCTCCACTCCTCTCTGCTCAGGACTCAGCCAAAGGACTTCTGATCAAGCCCAGGGGTCCCCTGTCCTCTGACCAGCCCTTGCTCGTGGCCTCCGGGCCACTGCCTTCACCTGACCACATGCAACGAGCAGCCAGGGCCCTGCTTGCACACGTCAGAGGAACAGAGGACCGGGGCAGGGCTGGACTCTAGCGTCCTTCCCTCCCTACCTGCAGCCCTGAGGACAAAGCTGAGACCGAAACTCATCCCCAAGAGGAAGAATGCTTCCAGTCCCACACGTCCCCTGCCTGGAGCTCGCTCCCTCATCTGAGCAGCTGACCTTCAGTTGCTGCAGGTTGTCACAAGCTAGGGGGAGGGATGCCTGACGGTGGGCTGGAGCCAGCTCCCACCGGCTGACTGTGCGCCCCGCTTCAAGTCCGTGTCCACTGATGTCACATCATACCTTGAAGTCAGCTGCGATGGGGACACTCACACCACAGAAATCAGCGCACCCGACGAAAGAGCCCCCGCCCTCACCCAGAGGTCTGCTTGTCAAACGTGCCCAGGACGCCACTGGAGAGACTCGGAGGGCACGTCTTCTTGCGGGTGGGGGTGTAGGTCAGTCACCTGTTGTTAAGTAACAACTCCCCCCCTCAAACCTTAGCGACTTAAAGTGACAGTGGCTTATTGTTTCTCACGAGTGTGGGTGGATGAGGTGGTTCTCCCGCTCCATGCGGTGTTGGCCAAGGCCACTGTCACAGCTGCCCTCGGCCCTTCTCCCCAGCAGGGCAGCCTGACTTCCCTATGGCATGGTGGTGTGTTCCAGGGCAGCCGGACGACAGAGGCCACCCGGTCTCCCAAGGTCAGGCCCGGCCCCGGCCCCGCATCCGTTCTGCCACGTTCCACTGGGCAGACACGTCCCAAGGCCTGTCCAGATCCGGTGGGCGGGCTCTACAGAAGACCATGGGCAGGTGCGTTCCCCAGGACCACCACGCAAAGGTCGAACCCAGACATGAGGGGAGGCGGTCCCCAAATGCCTCATAGCACAGGCACAAGTCCAGGTGCAGCTCCAGCCCGAGGCATGGAGGTTCCCCGACGTCCCCCGACCTGCTGTTCCTGGGAGCCCCGAGGCTGCTGTGACCGGGCCCTGTTCACAGGGGAAGGAGCAGAGGCTCCGAAGGGTCTGGGCGCCTGCTCGCGGCCCCCCTGCTTCTCGGGCGGAAGCTGGCCCTGGACTGGCTGTGAGTGGCAGCGGGGGGCATGTAAACACATCTCACAACGTAAGAGACTCAGTGTGGAGGGAGTACACATTTGCACAGCTTTCCAGAAAAGTCACTGGGCTGTGGGTATAGGAACTTCACAACATCTGCATCTTTTGAGCCCATTACTGCTCCTGGGGATCTAACTTAAGGGACTAGTCGGGAATGGGGGAGAAGAAAGTGCTTCTTGCAGCACTCATCAGAACTCAGGAACCACCTGAACATCCCCCTCGGAGAACCGGCTCGTGGGACCTTATCCTAGGCCCTGAGGGAGTATTCCACAGCCATCACGCAGCTCCAGGCAGCCACACCAGGGCACTTGCTCATGGGTCTCAGGTTCCGGGTGCTGCTTCGTGGCCAATGGCCTCCCAGTCTCAGGTGCAGCCCTGTGGGGAGCAGACCCTCAGGACCAGGGAAGGTGCCTGTGGGTGGGAAGGACAGACACTGTGAGGGGCTGGAGCTTGGGGACGGGTCTGGGGGCCTCACCACGCAGACAGTGGGCCCTGTGACCCTGCTCCAGCCGGTCCCAGACCCGCAGGCCTCAGCCCGGTCCTGGGGCTGTGTCTGGACTACTCTGTTCCCTAGTGTGGCTTTCTGGCCCAAGGAGAAGGGATGCAGGGAATGGCCTGGGAGGCTCCGTGCTAGTCCCGTGTGACTCCGGTAAACCTCAGGGGACTGGGATCATCTGGAGGCCAGAGCCGGGAGTGGGGGAAAGGCCACGGCGTCTCGCCAGGGGTGGGCTCTGGGCCAGAGCCAGTGAGGGCAAGGCAGCCGATGTCCCACTGGGCCAGACACGCACAGGCCAGTCCCTCCCTGGGAAGACTGCCCAAACCCCTGCAGGCCTGGCTGGCTCCTGGTCTCCTGGGCTGGCAGGCTGGTGGCCCCACTGCAGCCACCTCCCCACTCCTGCCTCTGAGCCCCGCTTCTCCAGCTCGGGCCAGGCTTCCGAACACACGGGCTATCTGGGAGCAGAGAGCCAGGCAGAGGGGTGGTGGGCTAGGGTCTGGTGGGTGTGAGACCTCCCAGGGGCTCCCTCTACTCCAGAGGCAGGGAGTCTCAGGGGAGAGACCTAGGGACAGAAAGGAGAGAGGCCCACAGGGCTCATGCTTAGTTTCAGCTCCATCACCCCCAAAGCTCCCCTGTGCCCCTTTGTGATGCCCCTCTCTGCCCCACCCACCCCAGGCAATCACGGGTCTTCCTTCCTTCCTTCCTCCCTTCCTCTCACCCCCTTCCTTTCTTGATAAAAATGACTTATTTTTAACGTTAGCATTACACGTCAAGACAACAGAAGCCGGTCCGAGCACAGGGCTGTTGGACTGTGCAGCGGGCCCCGTTAACGCCCCTCAGCAGGTGCTAGGGTCCTGCCGACGGTGATGTGGTGCTTCCTGGGTGGGGAGGTAACGCTGCACCAGGACCCCGCGCTCTGCGCCGAAATTCAGGGCTCGCTTCCTCCCTCAGGTTTCCCGTCACCGTGGAGTGCTCGAGTTTTCTAGCACTTTCTGTGAGTGGAGTCGTAGAGTACACACTCCTTCCTGCCTGGCTTCTTCAGCTCCGCACAACTGCTCTGTGATTTATCCATGCTTCGGGTGTGTCGATAGTTCTTTCCTCTCACTGCTGAGCAGTATCCCAGGGTCGTCTTCAGCTCTGCGGACGTCTGGACCCACAGGCCCACAGTCAGGGGGACAGCAAGCAGCCTCGATGCCCACCACAGGGGTGGAGCTGGCAGCGCGGCCTCAGGGCCCCAGGCCCAGGGCCCTTCGGCTGGCCTACCTGGTGCTTCCCGCAGGCCCTGCCTGCAAGACTGGCTCAACTGGGTCTGACTCAGGGCTGCACAGAGCGGGGTGCTTTCCCAAGGGCGTTGGCCACGAGTATCCGAAAGAAACCGTCCAGTGTCACAGCTGCCGGAGAAGGGGCGACAGCTGAGACAGACGGGGGCCAGGCCAAAGGCTGAAGTGAGAGGCTGGTCAGCGGCAAGTGCGTGGGGGATTTGAGAGGCTCCGTCCGACCTGTCCCTGGGAGCTGGGGGGCACACCCAGGGACGGGGCTGTTCCCTCTGCATCTCTGCCCTGCCCAACCTGGGGCTCCGGCCAGCAGGGAGCCCCCACCCCACGGAGCCCCGACCGAAGATGGGGAGGGTCACCGGCTCCCCATGCTTCCAAAAGTCTGCGTCCAACCACTGCCCATCAACAGGCCCCAGAGGGGTTTCGGGTCTGTGACCAAGAGATACGGACACTACAGAGTCACACCCTCTCGCAGCCTCTCACACCCCCCCCCACACCCACTCACACCCTCTCACATCCCGAATGCAGTCCTGGGAAGCCTGTCCTGCCCTTGGAAAGCAGAGCTGGGAGGCACCAGATGCCCCGAAGCTGCACCCCCCCCGCCCGGTGGAGGGACTAGAAGGAAAGCCACCGGCAGCCAGGCCCCTGAGCTGGTGGGGAGAGGGGACCACCCCCCAACTGCATTTGAGCTGGGGTGCTTGGAAGACAGATTCTGCAAGAAGAAACATGGAAAAGGGGAGTCAGCTATTGGGACTGGGGTGGAAACTCGAAGGGACACCCAGAGACGGCAGGCAGCTGGCGCTGTGCGGCTCTGGGAAGGGCTGGGGGAAGCCCTGGCTCTGTGTGTCTGGGCGCCAGCCGCTGAGCCTCTCTGAGCCGTTTGCTTTTTAGCAAAGTGGCGATTGTGACCCCTGCCCTCCCCCGGTTTCTACCCCAGGCCCCTCCTGAGGAGGGGCTCCTGTCCCTGGGCCACCCTCACCCCCGAGCCACAGGCCCCAGCCCACGGGGGTGCGGGAGGTCTGCTTCCGCTGAGCACCGCAGAGGCCAACAGGGCGGGAGTGCTGGGTGCGGGCACCGGGACTGGCCTGCGTGTGGCCGCCAGGCTTACCTCGTGCCCCTCCACAGCCGAAGGACAGGACTGTGGGATGTGGACGGGGGAGCATGAGACCAAGGGCAAAGCCGGCTTTCTGGGAGTCGGGAACCACAGCAGAGGGAGCTGGTGGGTGGCAGGTCCCAGCAGGCCGGGGTCGATGTGTCCACCCGGGCCACCCCCCTTGCAAGACAGCCCGGGCTCAAGGAAACGGGCTGCTGGCATGCTTGCCTCCAGGACAGGGTCACCCCTGGACACTGCCCAGAAGCGGGACAGGTGCAGAACCCCCCAAGGTCAGAACCTTGGGTTTAGGCACCCAAGGCAGAGTGGACGGTGGGCTGGGCTCTCACAGGACGTCAGATATGAAAGAGAACACGCCTGTACCTTCGTGCAGGAGCAAATTTCTTAAAATTAGGACTTCATGTTTTTAGAGGAGTTTTACTCAGAGAGTTTCCATATTCCTCTCCCCCCACACATGCACAGCCCCCTCCCCGTGATAAGTGTCCCTCACCAGGGAGGGACGTTTGTCACAATGACAGCCAAAGGCCATGGTTTACATTGGGGGTCGCTCTTAGTGTTGCGGATTCTGTGGTCGGACTACTGAGTGACACGTGGGCATGTATCCAGCACAGCAGCCTACCGAGTAGACCCACCGGGCTCCCCCTGCTCATCCGGTGCCCTGTACGCCCTGACACCACTGACGTTGCACTATCTCCCTGGTCTTGCCCTGTTCAGAATGTCGCAGAGCAGGAGTCACAGACCACGTGGCCTTTCCGGACCAGCTTCTCTCATTCAGTGACGTGCATTCAACCCCCCTTGGTGTCTTTGCATCACCTCACAGCTCCCTCCTTTTCAGTGCTGCATAATATTCCACCATCTGTATGGACCGCGGCCTGTCCATCCCCTGCCTGTGGAAGGGTGTCTGGGCTGCTTCCCGGTTTGGGTGATTAGGAATGAGGCTGCTGTGAACATCACATCCGTGTGTGGACATCAGCTTTCAGGGCCTTTGGGTGAATACCACGGGGCAGGGTGGCTGGATCCTGAGAGTTTGTCCCCCAGTGTGGCCGTACCAGGTCGCATCTTCCCCAGAGTTCTTGCGGTGGCCAGTGTCCTGGGTTTTGTCATCTTAATCGCTGTGTAATGGTACCTTATTGTGTTGAATTTGCATTTCCCTGACAACAGAAGATGTGGAGCATCTTTTCTGAAACTCAGGCACCGCCCACATGTTTTCTAGCGAGACTGGAGATCAGCAGGGAGGCCATCAGTCACCCCAGAAAGAGTATTTTCCGTGCACACAGCAGGCAGGAGTGGAAAGAAGTGGGCCTTTGGGGTTGGACGGGCTTGTCTCTTCCTCACCGTGTGGTCTCCCGGGCCTGAGTGTGATCTGTGCAGTGGGGCGACGCCCCCCTTTGCTTGACCCAGTGAGGATTAACAGAGGTAGCCCAGTGTCTGGGAGAATCCAGCACATGCTACGGCAGGGACGGACGTCGAATGGCCCTGGACTAATGTGCTTAAGAAGTAAGAAATCGGGACGATGAACAGATTATTTTTTCAAGGATATAAACACAAGTTCACAGAATGGCCACTGACCATGAAGTCCCACTTCACTCAGGCAGAGAAACAAATGCAAATCAGCGTGGTGTGATGTGGGGAGACAGACGCACACTCAGCGGGTGGGAACGCGAATCGCTGCTTGGGACGGCCATCTGGCCCTGTCTACAGGGGACCGAACGTCTTCTTCAACTCAGCGTGCTTCTGCTGAGAACTCCTGTAATTTCCCCGTACGGGTACGTAAGGGCAGGTGCGGGCGTGTTTTTTGCAGCGATCAGGGCACTGCTCAGGAGATGCCGTCTGAGTACCGGGATTCGAAATAGCCATTCAAGAGAAACCACGTCCAGAGGAGAGAAATAAATGAGAACATTTGCAAAAAAAAAAAGCAGGACCCTGTTTGCAAAACAGTGGGAAGAGTTTGCTGGAGTTTGCGCAGCCGGGAGACATTATCAAAGGTTATCTCTGGGCCATGAGACTGCGGAGGCAGGAATGTTTCCTTCGGAGAAATGGTCTCACAGACCTCTGACATTCATCCCAATGGCCTCTGCCTCTTCCTCACATGTGGTACATTCACAAGAAAATAAACCTTTGCCTCAAAGATTTGAAGGGGGTGCAGGCTAAAGTTCAGGACCAAGGGGGCGTGTGTGTAAGTCAGAACCAGAGCAGAGACCACCTGCTGTCACCTCCTCCCTGCAGTGACTGCCCCTGGGCCCCAGGGAGGCAGGAGGCAGGACAGGATCCAACTTTGCTGACAGACTGGGTGGCCTCCACTCGCTCATGCTGATCAGCACTTGCCAGCGAGATGCAGATGTTGCTAATACGGGGTGACACTCACATGCTCCCATAAAGGGGAGATGGGTGTGTGGTGGTCACAATGGGGGGCACACGCCGCAGACCTGCCTAGGTGCAGCCCCCCAGCTCACCTACAGGTTCTCATTCACCTGCCCCTGGGGCTCCTACCCTGCAGTCTCATGGGCCCCAGAAACCAGCTTTTCCGGAGCCCATGGTAGGGACTTTGGCTCCACTGCCTGCTGCCAAGTGGGAGATGCTTCCTACTCAGCGACCTACGGCTCTAGGTCCTGCTCAGACTCCTCACTGAGCTGCTCACTTCCACATCCTCCCGGCGATGCCTTGCTGGTGAGTTCAGCAGCACCGACCACTTAGGACACAGTCACACCCGGCATCTGCCACGCAGCCGGCGCGGGGCTGGGTGCCAGTGGTGCAGGGAGATGAGAGGCATGGGGACAGCCAGCAGGGCTTTGATCACACCTGGAGTGCCGGATGTCAGGAGAAGGGGTCTGGGGTTCCTGGCTGGGAGACCACAGGGGCCCCTCGCTCCAGGAGAAAGTCAAGTTTTGAGGCAGAAATTAAGAGCTGATAAAGGGAGAGAGAAATGAAACAGGACGTGGGGAGGCAGCAGGTGTGAGGACCCGGGAGCTCCCTGAGGCCTCGGCAATGGCAGAGCCCAGGCAGGGCCCCTGGAGGGGACTGTTGAGAGGCCAGGAGCGCCCCCCGCCCCCCGAGGATACTTGACTTGTGGACCAAGGGTCAGAGTGAAACACGTAGATTATCGCGGGCAGTCTACCAAGGAGCGTATTTCATTCATTTGTTAGGAATATTAGGCTTGGCCAGAAAGTTCATTTAGTTTTTTTCTGTACGCTGGCTCCGGTGGTGCTCAGTGGTCTTTGAGACCATTGTTAGTGGGTCATGACGGCTGCCACACTAGCGTGTGCTCAGGAAAAACTACTGGTGAATTTCTGTGCAGCCGTTTTAACACTGAAGATGGAAGATACACAATGTTTTCGGTGTATTATGCTTTATTACTTCAAGAAAGGTAAAAATGCAGCTGAAATGCAGAAAAAGACGTGTGCAGCGTGTGGAGAAGGTGCTGTGACTGATCGAACGTGTCAGAAGTGGTTTGAGAACTTTGCTGGTACTACTGACATTTCGGCCAAACCATTCTCTGCTGTGGGGCGGTCTCGAGCACTGGAAGATGTTCAGCAGCACCCCTGGCCGCTCCCCACTAGAAGCCAATAGTGGAAGAGAGTGGATATACTAAAAATATTCACATCAATAAAGTTGATGGTGAAAATGAAAAATGTGCCTCCTATTTTAGGGGAAAAAACTACACGGACTTTTTGGCTGACCCGATATGTCCCCATGTCTATCACCATTAAGCCCCAGATGACCTGGATGTGCTCACAGGAGCTGTTTGATTTAGAAATTCGGATGAAACAAAACATTACTGGTAGGTTTTCAATCCATTCTGTTATACTTTTAAAAACTAAGAACACTAAAAGCATTCATCCGCGGCTGCAGTGGTCAAACTTCTGTAGCAGGTGGGCTTCCTACCCGAACAAGTACTTGGGTCATTTGGGACACCTGCGAGGGGAAACTGAGGCGGAGGAGGGGACCTGAGGGTGCGTGCTGGGGAGGAAGGGGAGAACTCGAAGGGGAACCCTGTCGGCTCTACCATTCTACGATCTCAAAATCCACCTAACAAACAAATGAAAGGTACAATCAAACTGAATAACAGAAAATGACATCTTATGAAATAGACATATAAAATTTAATCCCTTTGGTTTAAAATACATCTTCAAGGATGTAATTAAAAACAGTAACAAAATCAATTTCATAAAACAAAATAGAAAATGTTGTTATATGACCCGTGTCCCATATCTTATCTTAGAAAGCCAGCGATTTAGTTCACACACTTTGCAGCAGAGTATTTTAACCCAAGACTGTAGCTCTCAACCCTACTCTTACAAACGAGCTCCCTGAACCTAAAGATACCCGTGATTTATGTCAGAAGATTGTGTTTTTCGGCATTTCATGTGTGGGAGCACGAGCACGAGAGGCTCCCCTACCACGCGGCCCCGTCCACGAACCGCACACGCCTTCTGCAGGTGCCGCACACCAGACGGTTAAGGTGTGGAGGCCCCGCACACGGTGGGCAGGCCCTGTCCCCGGCGGGATGTCCGGGGACCCCGCGTGGGCTCCGCCCCTGCTGTGTCCGCTCGCTGCGTCAGGTGTGTGTGACTTGCCCGTGGGCCCGAGTCCACATACACGGCACGCGTGCCTTGCAGCAGTATTTCCCTTTACTTCATTTGTTAGTGCAGAAACCCAGAAGTGAGACTCTCAAAAGCAAACAGCCGGCCTCTGGGGAAGGTTTGGTGAGGCGATGGAATGGCGGTGGTTTCAGATTGCCTCGGGGCACGCTGCCAAAAATACCCTCCCACCTGGGCGATGGCTCCAGGCAGTCCTCACCGAGGCCCTTCACTGTGTGCACGGCCACTGTGCTCATATATTACCTATGTAGAGATTGTGTATGTACACATTTACAGACACCGGCCTTCAAAATGTATTGCACTTATGTACACTCGGGCGTCAGCTTAGCCAATTCACACTGCGACCCACTGACGTTCTTCACAAGGCAGGTCGTTGAGACAGTAGCAAAAGACTCAGTAACACGCCGTCTTTGAGTAAACACTTGGGGGGGTGACAGAGGCTAAGGGAGAAAGGGTGGACCCTGTCTTCTTGGGACTCGGCTCCCACTGACCCGAGGCAGGTGGTCACACTGAGAGGAAGCCATGCCCACTGCCCTTCCCGACTGGCGCCAGCCAGCAGGCCCACCACCGTGGGGCGAGGGAGTGGCCCCTATTCTCAGCCTGACCACTGTGCTATTCACCTGAAACCAATACAAAATAATATTGAATGTAACCTGTGATAAAAAAATAGTTTTATAAATAACAGCAGATATCCTACAGGTTCCCAGAGAGTCTGTGAAGTGTTGGAACAAGGTTTTCACTTTTAACCCTAAGTATCTGTATCGGGAAAACTCAAATGTAGTAACAGTCTGTGGAGGTCTGTCATCTGCAAACCGCCAGCGCAGCTCGTTCAGCGCCACCCCCGCGCCCGGCGTGGCTCCCGGTGGAAAGGACGGCCTTCCACCGGCGCCCGAGGCACCGAGTGCTGGGAAGGTGGCTGACAGGCGTCGTGACGGCTGTGCAAACAACAGGACCTACGCGACACCTTCGCTGCACTCATGGGCACCCGGGGGCCAGGACGGCCTCAGATCTCTGTGAGGGTGAGTCTGTAGGACCCGCCCACCTCTTCCACCTGCAGCTGGAAGGTGTCCTCATTGGAGTAGTGCTTCACGATGTTGTCGTCCATGTTGACCAGGATCCTGGAGGGGGGCCAGACAGACGCGCTCAGTCCCGCTCACTCCGGAGTCAGGCCCAGTTCGAGGGCCCTGCTACTAACTAGCTGTGACACGCAAGGCAATCGCTGAAACTCACTAAGCCTCGCTGTCCCCAACTGCGACGTGGGGTCCAGAACAGCGCCTGTCTTACAAGGCAGCTGTGAGGATTAAAGTGCTGGTAACAGTGCGGGGCGCGTCCTCGGCAAAACTCGCCAGCCGGCTCCCTGCTCTACTTCGGCACGGAGGCGCCACCCAGCAAACAGTGGCTAGGGTGACAAACACAGGCACAGAAGCAGCCCTTCACCGGTCCAGCTTCAGACGGCAGGCACGTCAATAAAATGAACGTATCTGAAGCCACAGCCCCCGACCGACGGCCTTCCTGGCACGTCATCCTCTGAGTTCAATCGCATCACCACTAGGCCCAGCCCTTGCCCCCAGGCCCAGCTACAAGATTCTAGTCAAGATTTGCTTTAGAATTAAACCAAAATATTTTTATACGATGCCCTGCTTACCCATGCCAAACAGCACAGACGCTTAAAATGGAACTAAGCGTGTTAATTTCCGGACAAGGGTACACTGTCCTGGGGCTGAAAACGGGGCCCAGGAGGGAGAGCGGAGCGGCAGGAGCAGAGGCCCTGCAGCTGCTCGGGACTCAGCCGACTGGGGCCTCCGCACCGACCCAGTCTGGCCTCAGCAGAGCCTCAGCCTGTGGGCCTGCGGGGCCTTGTCTGCCCACTCTGCACGGTGGCGAGCACCGCACAGGGCAACTTGAAAGGCAACGTGCGGCACGCCCGACGCAGGGCCTGCCCCCGCAGGGCCTGCTGGCACGGGTGCACATCTCACAGTGAGCTCTGGAGCCTGCAGCCGCGCCACTGTTGCCAAGCACGAGAAGAGCAAGTACAAATTTCACTTTCGAGAAAACCCACGGGGGCGTCTGAGAAAGGCGACCCAGGTTATGGGGCAGTTTACGAGGAAGCACGTTCCCCTGTTCACGTCTGTTTGCGGACGGGGCACTGGGGTCAGGGAACAGCAGCGAATCGTGTGAGATCAGCCTTGTTTGGGTGCTGGGCAGGCAGACAAAACTCACCCTTTCTTACACTTCTTGAATATTTTCCCAATCTTGTCATGGGGAACATCGTACTTGTCAGAGATCTGAAAGAGCAACAAAAAACAATCATAAAATGACGTTTCAGCGGCTCTAACACGCGAGCTGCGTTACCACGGCGGGGCAGCCAATCGACTCTGCTTTTCAGAAGTGGGCACCCAAAGGCGCACGTGAGCCCCAGTCCACACCGGGGGAGGGGCGGCACCCGCCTTCAGTGGAGGCTGGAATCAGGGCCTTTATCTCCCCCTGGTTTACAGGTGCCCGCTGATGCCTATGTAGTCAGTTTTCAAATAATATTTTGCAGAACAGTTTTTAAAAAATTTTTGTATTCGAGAGGCAGAGGAGGGAGATGGTGGGGGGAGGGAGTGAGAGAGAGAAACATCGATCAGTTGCCTCCCCTACACACCCTGACGGGGACAGAACCCAAAACCCAGGCACATGCCCTGACTGGGGATCAAACCCGTGACTTTTTGGTTAATGGACCACACTGGGGAGGGCTGCAGAGCAGCTGTGATTCACAGAGGATCTGAGCAGGAAGCACAGAGATGCTCGTCGGCTACCCCCCAAGTGCCCCGGCCGTTCCCTGACACTGCACATCGGTGGGTGCACTCGTGACGTGCGGGGACCCAGCGCTGCCACAACCTCATGAGCTGAAGTCCACTGTTTCCATCAGACTCCCTCTCTGTGTTGCACAGGTTCCGACAAACGCACACTGACATGTACCCACAGTCACAGACATGCATTCCAATCACACGTGCGAAGACCTCACTCTGGAGTCAGGTGATTCCAACCAGCTCCCATTCGCTTAGAGAGCAGGTGGCCTCTCTGCACCGCAGGCCTCCCCGCTCAGTAAAGCGAGACCCTCCCCGCACACCCCACAGGCAGATGCGAGGGGCACTGTGTGTCCAGCACACACGTGTCCAGCACACCACTCAGCTGTGAACTTCAGATGCGAGGTTATGGCATGGACAGAACAGTTCAGTGTCTCAGAGCCTGAGAGGAGCGCCCACGTCCCTGACCCACACCAGGAGCTGCAGAGGCCTCAGAGGCGTCAGGACAACAGGAACTGGGGGGTGGGGCTGGGGGGGGTGGCCGGTGGAGCCTGCTCAGTGGGGCTGCAGTTCCAGGGGCGTCACGCTGCGCACTACTTACAGCTTCCACCAAGCCCTTCAGGGATGGACTCCTGAGCATCAGGGCATCGAAGACCTCTTCTGACTCCTTCCGTACGTAGAGCAGCACTGATTCACAGTCGGGAGGGTGAGGGTGGGCAAGAAAAAAAGAACACAGTCCACTCAGGGGAGCAAAAGGAGCAAACGGACCCTGGGTTGGGGGCAGACAGAGAGAGGCATCCACCCACCCTGGGGCAGCAGTCTGCACCAGCGCCACACCTGGTGTGAAGGACGCAGCTTTCAGCCTCTCGGAACTCGGCCGTGCCCCCCAGCCCTCGCCCAGGGCTGGTCCAGCGGAAAAAGACTCAGGAAGTCAAACCAAGAGAGAGTGGCTTGAGCCACTTCTGCTTCTGACAGATGTGGAGCTACTTCCAATTTAAACCTCCCCTAAGAAACTAAGCCAACACACCTCTCTTCGGTTCCTCTGTCCGGGCCAGCTTAGCAGGAGTCGGGATCACAAAGTCATCTTCAGATCCGAAGGGCCCCCTTTTCAAGCTTGATCTGCAGGAACAAAGGCCCAATCGGTGACTTCGACCGGAGGCACTTGCAGGAACAAAGAGACTGGGGGTATGCCACTGAACTTCAGACTTAAAATGACCTTCGTTCTGCATCTGCTCCAGCTTCCCATTTTGTGGATGCCAATCTGAGGCCCAGAGAAAGATGTGGCTGACCAGGGCCCCCACTACTCAATGGCAGGGCTGGGGGCCCACCCGGGCGGCCGGCCAGACACCCTCCCTCTGACACTCGCTTAAGCTGCCTTCCCAGAACAAACGGTCCCTTTTCAGGAAAACTCTTATGGAGGAGGCAGAATTTGAAATATACGTAAAGGTGCCAACAGAGTAGAGGGTGTGCCAAGGACAGGAGAAAGCGAGAACAGGAGAAAATGCAGAGCCAGGCGGGCGGAGACCGACTGCTCCAGAGGAAGTCAATGCGGGCTCAGCAGGGCGGGTGGGCTCTCCCAGGGTAGTTGCTTAACGGCTCTACGGAGCCTTGGATTTTCTGTTGTGGGTGTTGGGGAACCTGGGAGGCCAGAATGCAGCGATCACAGTATGTGGACACGGGCGGAGGGGCTCCAGGGCCCCCAGGCAGAGGGACCGGGAGCAGACTTCAGGACAGCACGTGACAGCACGTGTCGCACGCGACCAGTGACAGCACGTGGTCCTGGAGGGTGGAGACCCAGGGGTCGGAGAAGGTGAACAGGGCACTCAGACCAGGCACGCTGAGGAAGGGTGTGTGCAGGCGTGGCTGGCCATCATGGGCAGACGCTATGAATGGGGGAGCGAGGAAAGCAAAGTGAGTGGCAGGACTGGACTCCAGTTCACTCCCTTCAAAACTGGAAACTAGGAGCCCACATTGATACTAATAAATGAGCAAATCGCAAGTCCGACAGGTACAAGACATCTCCAAAGCCGCCAAGCACCTTCCCCACAAACGGAGAAAGCACGACTTCGCAGCAGAGAAGCCTGGTGACATCACCTTCATCGAGACAGCAGAGGGACACCGTCAGCAACAGGGCGGACGGACAAGGCTCGGAGAAGACTGACACTCCCACCTAGATGCCTAACTGAATCGAGTCGAGTCAGATCATGAGACAGCAATGGACAGACCCAATCTGGGGGACACTCTACAAAACAACCGGCCAGTGATCCTCAGGCCATCAGCTCAGGAAGTTGAAGGAGCTGAAGGAGCTGAAGGAGAAATGGCCCCTAAACACACGGCTGGGGTCCGAACCGGGCCCTTCTTGCCGCGACGCCGTTACCAGAACAGCTGGCATCACGTGAAGTGAGAGCGAGAGAGCTGGCTGCAGCCGGTGCCTCGGGGTCCATGTCCCGCCCTGGACAGCGGGGCAGCAGAGTGCGCAGTCGCAGGAAATGCGGGGTCGTGGCGCCCTCTGCCTCGGGGGGAACTGAGTTCTCGGCGCTCAACTTGCAACTGTTCTGTGCGTTTCAGATTGTCCCCAGATAAAAAGACTTATTAAAAGAAAACAAGACAAATCTTACCCTTCGCCCTCCAGTTCTTCTGAGGCAATGGGAAGGACCTGAGAACAAACACAGATTGCTTTTTAAGTGCGTGCTCAAACTAGGTCAGACCACCACCAGATTCTTCCCGAAGGGAGATGGACCTGACCGAGCTTGCACAAAGCCGGTCACCTCGTTTCTCACTGACCAGATGGGTCCTCAGAGACCTCCAACCAGCTCGGGCGGTGGCCCCGAGCCAGCCTGAGTGAAGGACGTGTCCCCGGCACGCACCCCCTCCCCGATGCCGAGCTGCTGGCCCGTGTTGCCACCACAGACCGCGGATCGGAGGGGTCAGGACAGAGGCTGGGGGACCCCCTGCGCCTAAGCTATTTATTATCTGACCATTTTAGGGGAAATCTGCCAAAGCTTCTCATTAGAACTGAGAACACAGCAACGGCTTCCCCCAAGAACTCTAAAAACCGTTCGTTAGTCCTCACAAATCGCAACCTCCGAGCCTGCTGCACGGCGGGCCGGCCCACTGAGGCCCCCAAGAGCATGTCGCTCAGGTCAGGCCCCCTCCACCTCACCCCTGTGGCTCTGCTGGCAGCCCAGTCATGCCCCTGCTCTGAGCTGCACCTCTGCTGCCGGGACACAGCTGTCCTCGGGCCAGGGACGTCCCTGTGACCAAGGCCACGCCCTTCTCGCAGGGGACACGCAACCCCACGCACTCCAACCTGTGTTACCTAGCACTCTACCCCCTTTTAACTGAATGTAAATAAGCAAACACAGAGAATCTAGCTTGTGGGTCTGGCACCGAGTGTCTGAGGCACGGCTGCCCCCACAGCCCGTGCGGCAAGGGCCCCGTCGCCCCGACTGGCAGGCCAACTAGCTGACCCTGACGCCGCTCACAGCTCCCTAAGTCCTGGCTTCCCGTTGCCGAGGCCCGTCTGTGCGGAGCCTGCCCTCCCTTTGGCTGCCCCAGGACCCCGGTTACGCACGTGCGGGCCCCGCTGAAGGTTGGCGAAGTGCACGTCGGGAATGAAGAGGACAGGCTGGGTGTCGAGGTCGACAGAGGGCTTGAAGACCGTGACGTCCATCCTCTTGTGAGAGGGTAGCAACGGCACTTTGACGTCAGCAACTGGGGAGGCAACGGGCACACCGCGGTCAGCGGCCTGCGGACGCAGGTGACAGCGCATTCCTGAACGCAGCCGGGGTAGAACTGGGCCCCCAGCAGACGCAGGTCACGTCACCTGAGCTACGGAAAACCATGTCAAGGAACACGTCGCTTGGATTTACTGCCCTAAAACCAACTGGACATCCCGTCACAAACAGAGGAAGTTCTCTTTACACACACACACATGACCTGGAATGCAGGCAAAGCATGGTGAGCTTTTGTCTGAAAGACTGAAACACAGTCTCCACGTAGACATAACCTGGATGTGACCTCACTGTGGCTCCAGCCTCGTTAAATAACTCCCATTCTAACAGCAATGCCCTCTCCTACCTCAAACACACACCCTCCCCCTCAGACCCAGCCCGGGTGTCAATTCATGAAGTCACAGCGCCTGTCCTCCCCTGCCGCCTGGCCCTGCGGTGCCTAGGGTGCGCTCCCCTGGTTACACGGCTGCTCTCTGAGAGCTCTCTCGGGAGCTGGCCCTCTGCTGCGGTGGGCGACCCTGGCTAACAGGCTGCAGGGCAAACACACGGTGCGGAGCCTGGCAGAGCGGCCAAAGGCCAGAGGCCAGAGGCCCACGTACTGCAGACGAGGCACTACAGAACCCCACCTTTTCCTTTTAGTAGACAGAAGGGATGTTGTGAAGATGGACATTGGTCACATTAAAAAAGAAGGAAAGCAAGCAAGCTTTCGTGGTGACATGTCCAAATAGAGATTCTGCAAATTTAGAATACGATGTATGAGAAAACTTCTCGCTTGGAATTAAGATCCTGAATTCCCAAGGGCGTTGTTATTCTTAAAAACCCAGGCAAGCCCAATTTTACCATCAGCTATTCAGGAGGGACGGGTGCTATTTTTCAGGACAGCAAGCAGCACCCTGAGCGAGACCTAACAGCCAAAACAGCCCAAACTCTGAAAGATGTGAGACTCCGCCCTGGGGTGCCCCAAGAACGTGACTTAGTGCAGCTGTCCATCTGGTCTGAGCCTGGTAAAGGGAGCAACGCCCCTGCTCCACCAGAGTGCAAAACGGCCTCTGCTTTTCCCATCTCCCGCCATTCTGAAGGGACAGGGTCTGAAACGGCCGAAGGCAACAAGGCTACTTACAGGCGTTCAACTGGGAGCTGGGGTCAGTGCACTTGCCTTTTCTTTTGCTCTGTTTTCGTTCTTCATCCCTGATTTTCCGTTCAGCTCCCTGTAGGTCAAGACCAGACAAGACAAAACGTGATTTTTTTGATCTGGTCCCCTTCACGATATTTAACCCTGATCCTGACACGGGGTGGGGATGTCTCCTCTGTGGAGACGGATTCCGTGACCCACTGCATTCTTGGCCTCATCACAGCAGCTTTTTCCAAAAAGCCTGTTCTTAAAACCACCTCTCCCTCTGCGACAGCATGGGGAGGTGACACAGCAGGGCCCTCCCCCCCCCCCGCCCCGCCCAGTGGTGGGTGTGGCTAGGCTACGTGGGCCCTGAGGAGGTCTGCTGGTGCAGCCCCCACCTTCACACGTGTGTTGGAGGACACGCATGAGGCTGCTCCTGCTGCTCGGGGGCAGAAAGGGGAGGAAAATCCAGGGACCCGACTGGAGTATGCACTCCTACATGGGCCCGTCAGCGCCGAGGGCTGGGACTCTCTCCCAGGACTTGGGGTCAACTAAGTGACAGGTACAACCCGGAAGACCGCAGGAGCACTCAGAGGGAAGCGGGCACCGTGCTTGGGGGGTACACGCGTGCCATCTGTGCGGAGGGCCCTGCCACCCCAGTGAGCCACAGGACCAACAGGCCAGGTCAGTGAGAGACGTGACCGGAACAGGGAGAGTGTAACAAAATGCACACAGGGGTCAGTCGTCTTGCTCGGCCTCCCGGCACTCCTCTCTGGGTGGCGCAGATTTCCTGACAATGGCACCCTGCTAAGCAGGAACCGGTGACTTGTTCTTCTGTAAATAAATCCCCCGATACCAAAGAGAAGCAACAGAAACCACTCCGTGACGTCGGCACCACGACACAGTCACAGGACGTTAAAAATGTGCACACAGAATCAACCACCTCAGCCTCTTGGAGAAGGTGTCACCACGCTGACATCTGCTTATGAAAATCGCCGCCACCAACACAAACACCGCCTCCCCGACAGGGAAACAGCGGCGTGCGTCCCGGGTCGCCCAGCCGCCGCTGGGTGGCACTGGTCTGCTGTTCTCTTATCTCTGTCCCCGCACCCCCGCCCACCGCAGGGAGCCTGGCGAGACAGGCCACTGTCCTCCTCGCTGGTCAGCCCAGCCCCACAGAACGGTGAGCAGCTTCTGCTTCCACTCAGGATGGAGGAACACAGACCAGATTCACCCCCACCCAGAAGCCATGAAACATCCACCTCCACTAGACGCGGGGAAGGATTTCTGAGGCCCTGGCCACCAGGCCATGAACCCCAACCTTCGAGAAGAAAGGACAATGAGGCGAGCTCCAGGGGTCCCGCGGACACTGATTTTCAGGCTGTGGCAGGGGCTGATACCTGGTGGTCTTGAGCCAGGTTCCCTGGGCTGAGTACACGGGGCTCCAAGTTCAGAGATGGCCAGGCAGCGGCCCAAGTAGCAGGTGGGAGCCGCACGATATCACCCTGACCCTACAGACATGCTCAACAAAGTGTCTTCTTTCCACTAAAATGACATGATTTTTTTCTTCCCTACACAATGGGACCTTGTACTGTTTTACATTTACCATAGCACACTCATGTCGAACTCGGTGAAAAGGCCCTAGTCTTCCTCTGTGGGGAAGGGTCCACCGCCAGGCTGTGCTCCAAGCCCCCTGCCCGATCGGACAGTCTCACCTTGTCACAGAAGACCTTGATTTGGCAGTAGGCCCGGTGCACGGGCTTGTTGCTCCGGTTGTTGTAACTGTAGGTGTCGATCTGAACGTTGAGAGGCAGCCCCTTCACGCCCTTCTGAGAGGAGAAGTCCGTGCTCAAGCAGTTCACGGAGATGAACACCTGCGAAGAGAAGGCTCCGTGAGCCCGGACACGAGGTCAGACACCTCAGCCCCGCCTGCAAAAACGATGACATCACCGAAATCCCTCAAGTTTGCTCTAAATGAGGGTGCAGCTTTGCAATTCAAAGAAGTTCTGCAAAGGCAAAGAGCTCATTTTAAAACTCCTTTCAGTCACTGCAATGACAGCTTTCCAGGAAAACCGGGCGGCGGCTTTGAAATGCCATCAGCTTTGGCCTCCAGAACCGCACTGAGCACCCCGCAGCGGGTGAGCCGCCTTCCAGCAGCCCTGTGGACTGCTGGCCCACAGCGCAGGTTTTCTTTGCAGCTGCGTCCAAACTCTCTGGGAAACTGCCTGGATTCAGGTCTGTACCACCACTTAGGGCCACCGGCAGAGCCCAATGTCCGAATATTCTGGAATTTATGAAGTCAGTGAACGGCATTACTACAGGGTACCAGAGAGTCCTAGGCAAACCCTTGAATGGCGAGTAAATACACTGTGTCCCCTCAGTTTTCATGATTTTGGATTTTAACCTCTCCACACACGATCACACCACTTTAGTGCTCCCATTCAACTATTCAATTCTTTTTTTAAGATTTTATTTATTCTTGCAGAAAGGGGGAAGGAGGCAGAAAGAGAGGGAGAGGAACACCGATAGGTTGCCTCTTGCACAGGTCTCGACCCCAGGCTTGTGCCCTGACCAGGAATTGAACCAGCCACCTTTCGCTGTGCAGGAAGATGCCCAACACTGAGCCAGCCTGCCAGGGCTCAACTATTCGGCTTTAGAATTTATTTCTGGTGCGCGAGCACCACACAGTGGCTATCACTGGAATGACAGTTTTTAAACCAGGTTGGCACATTTCAAAGCCCTGAGATCTTCCTGTCTCGTGGCTGTGTCTCAGGGCTGTGTTCCTTTCTGTTCCCGGGGCCACAACCTCTCGGCCCTGACAACCAAGAGCAGATCCGCTGCAGCAGAGTGGGTGCCCTAGCTGAACCAAGACCCAGCTAGGGATCAGTTTAATTAGGTTAGAAAAGGGGGAAAACATAAGAGAAGGGAGTGTGAAGAGGGTAAGGAGATAAAAAATATATCATCACAAAGACAAAGAATGCTCCCTGGAAGGAATGCACAATGCTGACACAGTTTTTATTCTTGCTCCAGTCTATATACCGCTTCTAACTAGGACATGACTAAAACCTCGTAAAAGGCTGAGAACTTGTTCAAATCAGTGGATTTAAAATTCATTGCCTGTCTTGCCCCACCCACTCTCCACCCAGACTGTCTACTCCCCATTCCGGAAACACCCTTCGAAGGTGTGGTCCGTCCCGCGTCTCTGGCCACCTCCGCAGAATGTCCCCATCACCCTGGACTGGAGTCAGGGGGGCAAGAGCAGTGACCCCACTCACTGAGCCCCTGACGTGGCAGGGCCCGTGCTGGCAGGTCACCTGCAGGGTCTCATTCACATCACCGCAACCCTGAGAGACAGCACTATCCCTTCTTTTACACGGCAAGACGGAGACATTTTTTAAAAAATTATTTGATTTAATTATTTAGAGGGAAAGGGAGGAAGAAAGAGAGGGAGAGAAACACTGGTACGTGAGAGAAACACTGATGGGTTGCCTCTTGCACACACCCCAACCCAGGCATGTTCCCGGATGGGGAATTGAACTGGCAATCTTTCCTTTGTGGGGTGACATCCAACCCACTGAGCCCCATGAGTCAGGGCTAGATGGAGAGATTTTTTAAAACTGTCCTCAACGTAGAAAGCACAGGGGCCAGGATGCATGTCTGGGACTTCCCCCCTTACACCCTGCTACCTCTCTTTCCCAAATCAACTTTTTATGCTGATCTCCTGGCTCTTCTTCGCCACTGGAAGTGGGTGGCCATCTCTCCACTGCAGGCCTGCGTCTCCCTGACCAGCGGGAGACACTCAGCAGGCTGGGTCCACACTTTACGCAGTGTCCCCTGCTCGGTCCCGAGCACAGTGCCGGATCCAGGTGGCCCTGTTTGCCTGCTATGACTTTCCTTTCCATTTAACTCATTTTTTTAGTAAATAAGCAAATTGACTTATTTTTTAAATACTTAAATCTAGATACATGGGCAAAAAGCACACACAAGTTTCAAATCCATTATGAAAACTTGGTGCTTTTGCAGTCTATTTTTAAAGAATACTTCGTGTAAATCCAGAAACTGGAGTCAAGGAGACAGTCTATGGAAGAGACGAAAGAAAAACGGAAAGAAAGGCAGACAGGCAGGTGGACGGACAGACAGTAGTCCACGCCAACTGAGAACATGAAGCAACCAAACCACTATGTCTTTCTCCTGCAACCAATGGAAAAATTAAACTTTTCTCTGTCATTCTAAATCTCACGGCTCAGTTCCTAAGGCAAAAACAGCGGCCAGGGAGACTTAGACTTCAGCCTCCACAATTCCAGGAAGTCTTTGACTCAAAGCAATATTCCCTTTACAAGAGTTTCCAACCTGAAACCTAACATCCCCTCGCTTCCCAGTGTCAAGTTTCTGTACAAAACAGAAACCAGCAGGAGCCAAGTGCAAACCCCAAGCCTTCAGAGAGGCATCATGGTTACTTTGGCTCCAGAACTCAGAGATTGTTAAAGCCAAGTCCCAGTACACGGTTTCCTTTCTTTACGAGTTCAGATACTCTTACATGTGTTTATATGTATCCCATCAGAGTTTCTAATACATTTTTTACAGAGCCACAGCCCTATCAAACAAGAAGGTCCATTCAATCAGTAGGCGACACCTACTAAAGGAAATGCTTGGCCTCGCTGTTTGACGAGGCCACGCTGACCCCAAGAACTCATCGTTCATAACCCCGTGACTGCTGGGCCCGTCACACTCTGTTTCTGTCTGTGCCTTCAGTGACGTCTGCGGATGAGGGGCACGTGCGGTGAGGGTGTAAGGCGTCTCTCTGCTCGACAGTGCCAGGCTTGTTGGTGCCGCCCGTCCCCAATGAGGACGCAGACAAAGTTCAACCAGCCCACCGGGCCTGGGACATGGCCCTGAGTAACTAACACACGTTTCTAATACAGGAGGAGAGCGCAGAGAGAGTCGCGTGTAAATACTGCTGCGAGCACATTCAGTGCAGACACATAACACAGCTTTCGAGTGTTTATCTGGACTGGGAATTGGCTGACTCTTCCGGTGAAAGGGCCACAGGCGACCCCTCGATGCCGCAGCTGCAGTGCAAAGGCAGCTGGACGGTGAGCGAGCAGCTGGGTGTGGGGGCGTTTCCGTGGAGCCTACAGGCGGGCAGCTGGCCGGCCGGGCCAAGAGCAGCGGCTTGCTGACTTGGGCCAGCTAGACCGTTGTCCAAGTTCTTGGACAGCGACTTGTCCTTGTGTCATCCCGATGGGGTACACAGGCGGGTTTTTGCAATTCGGTGTTTCCACTATCCGCACAGGAGACTTCCTGAGAAGCCGGACACCCAGGGCGGACTCCTTGCCACCGCGTCCCTCACTTGGGAACCGCATCCACAGAGGGACGAGGGTGAGCTCCACGGGGAAGCTCGGGGCAAGCTCAGCATCTAGGAGTCTTTACTTAGGGAGGTGAAGGCCCTCAATCAGATGCACCCAAACAGACGGGAGGGCAAGTAAGGGGGTGCGAGGCACCCCTCTCTTGTGGGTCCCAGGGCAGTGTGAACACCTAGGACTGGTCCCACCCAACGGCAACCCCCAAGTGGGCAGTTCCACAGCCGAGCCACCCAGTCGGGGCAAGACAGCGTGCAGACCACCCGCGCCACGGAGAGAGACACTTTCCATAACATGTTTACAGAAAAACCCCAACACCCCCTAGGGAGGGCGGGAAAGAGGTAAAAAGTACGATGGATTGGTATACCTTCAACTCCTTGTCCATGGAACACATGTGTGCCCGTGCACACACACACACACACACACACACACACACACCACTACTTCTGAAGGTCGAGGGAAGGCCGCACGATACCAGACCTCTCCTCTCTAGAACGATGCTAAGAGCTTTAGGACTGTAAAAAAGACGACCTTGTCTGTTTTCATCCTTTCCTGCCACTGATTTTGAGGAAAAGTTTGATTTTATTCAAATAATTGTAATATAAATCTCAAAAGACCAGTAACTAATGCTCCTACCCCACATCCCTAGGAGAGGAAAACCACAGGAACCAACTGCCAGGCAGGGCGAGGAAGCTCGGCAGGGCACCCCACTCAGTGCTGGCGCACCTGCTGGGACAGCACCTCATTCCCGGGCGAGAGCTCAGGCACTCACAGCTTTTTAAAGGAATTCGTTTTGTTTTCAAGTCTTGGTTTGAAAACGAGAGGAAAACAATGAAAGATTTGCCTTATCCGAGGATGAACCTGTCCAGACTTTGGAGTCCCAATGCTCACTTGCATAGAACCAACAAGAAATAAGAGCTTGAACTAATTTGTAACGATTATTCCAGGAAGCACGGCGGCAGCCCCACAATGCTGTGCGCACAGCGCTGCTTTCTGCACACTTACTCCTCCAGGGAAAAAAGGAGGGGGAGAAGGACACAAGGAAGCAGTGTGTTCAAAACCCAGGCGGTTCCCTCGCCAGCCAGAGTAAAGGCAAACTGAGAACTAAGGTGACAGCCCCCACTCACCCCCCACCCACGAGCTGGGCGCAGTGGGGTGCAGCATGCTGGCCGCCTGCAGTCCGCTGTGTGGGCTTCAGCAAGTGGGCTTCGTTCGTGGGGAGAGACCATAAACGTGGTTTTCACCGTCTAATTCACAGAAGGCAAGCATCCGCAGAGCACTCGGAACTCATCGGTCCCAAGTTACTGAAACTGTGAGCAGCTGCGCAGAAGCCCAATGACAACACTAACAAGCTCACAATACCGGGTCCCTTTTCGTGGACCAGCACGCAGGCTGTCCCCTTTCCAACACTCATCACGACAGTCATTCTCCATTGCTCTTCACGTGTAAGAACCCAGACAGCAGTCTTAATTTCCCCCACTGAGACATTTAGATAGAATCTTACATGTTTAAAAAAACACACACACATTGCCCTGGCTGGCGTGGCTCAGTGGACTGAGCACAGGTCTATGAATCCAAGGGCCGCTAATTCGATTCCCAGTCAGGGCACATGCCTGGGTTGTAGGCCAGGTCCCCAGTAGGGGGTGCGTGGGAGACAACCACACATCGATGTTTCTCTCCCTCTCTTTCCCTCTCCCTTCCTCTCTCTAAAAAATAAAATAAATCTTTTTTAAAAAAGAAGCCCAAGGAGCTTCCCTGACCCTCCATTCCTCTGTGTTCCCTCCGCTGGCTGCACTTACCCCACTTGGCGTGGCAGTCCCCCCACCAAACCCTGAGTTTCCAAGAGCTTGGCCGCAGCTGACCATCTTCGCGTTTCCAGAGCCTCTCGGCACTGTGCCTGGCTGGTAAGAAACTCACGTCCACTGAATGACTGACCCCACACTCCTAAAACCCAGCCAAAGGAAACCGCGTGGCGCCATGAAACTCAAGCCACGTTTACTGCGTTCTCACAACGGACCTGACTCTTTGGCCCTCAGAACAATCTATGAAATTGGGACTGTTC
Source organism: Sturnira hondurensis (assembly GCF_014824575.4). NCBI lineage: Eukaryota > Metazoa > Chordata > Mammalia > Chiroptera > Phyllostomidae > Sturnira > Sturnira hondurensis. The sequence goes on along the minus strand of NW_028079044.1, from coordinate 57,843,223 downwards.
TGACCCTACTTCCCAGATGAGGAAACCAAGGTCCAGGGGTTAGGGAACCCAGACTGTCTTGGTAGAGCCCGGTACACCAAGCAGCTCTCTGCAACACTGGGCGTCAGATATCTGAGTATTTGCCGAGCAACAATTAAATTGACTGCACACACTCCTTCGGTGATTTGGAAAAGCCTATGGGATGTGGAGGTGCACTGGCCCGCCCACGACTGCACGGAGAGACAGAAGGTGAGCTCCACAGCAGAGAGAAACCCCGAGAGAGAAACCCCGAGAGTGAGCTAGACGCGCTGTTCCAGGGCATCCCTTCACTTTCATGTTATAAAGCGTCATCTACAGCAAGCATCGTTCCACTATAGAAACTGCCGGTCCCTAACAGTTCTGCACTTCACCAAGTACGTCACCCGTGCGGCTGCAGCACCCTGCAGCAGGGGCAGGTGTGGGCATGGCCACGGCCTCCAGGCCCAAGGGGCCTCTGACCAGGTGCAGCTGTCTGCTGCACCCTAAGACGCCCAGGCCTCCACCAGGCCTCTGCAGATGGACTGTCCCAGCTGCCTCTTTCCCACTCACATTCACAACAGCCACTCAGTGGAGGGGGACAAAACGGAAAAGAAAAAGGTCCCGTCAGACAGACTTGGCAAAAACACTCTGCAGGTCCCATCTTTCAAAGAATCGTGTCGAACGCTCTCCCTTCCACAAAGCTGTCTCTCACTCCCTAAACTCGAAGTACCCCACTTCCCGGAAATCTGGGGAGCTCTTCCTGAGCCCCGCCCATGACCCGAGCCTCGTATGAAGAGGACACTCCTCTGAGGACCAGCTTCATGCTCGGATCAGTCTTCACCCTCTTGCAGAGCAGCTCACGGAATCGGCTGCTGGACGATGAACGACGTGCGGCGAAGGCAGACCCCTCCATGCAACATGACTGTTTAAGTTGCTTCTTCTGCGCGCGGCAGCAATGGACTAATTACCTTGCACAGAATTTCCATGAGGATGTTAGAAACGAGTTACATTGATGAATAATGGCAGGAAAATAAGCTCTGAGGGAAAATGGTGTTTTGCTCTTGCACACGTCAGGTTGTGCGCAGCAGACTTTTGGGAAGGCAGGTGTGTGCAGGGCGGAGATCCTGCCTGACAACCTGGATCGCCCTCACAGACTGCGGACTGTGCACTGTGATACATGACTGTCAACAACGCGAGGTCAGTAACACGGCTTATTCTCCCCAAATCCAATAACTCTGATTAAAGAGAATAACCGCCATCTTCCACTATGCCCGAGGTTACCACTACGAGGTTACAAACGTCGAGGCCAGTGGAGTGGGAAGCAGTCCACGTGAAAAGAGCCATCCCCAGCCCAAGTCCTGCCAGACGGTAACAGCCCGCGCACAGCACAATGAGCACATGGTCCTAATCAAGGCCCCTGCCCCCGACCCCGCCGAAACCGCAACCCTGCTCACGTTAGTTCCCACCAGCCCTGAAGTCCCCTACAGCTCCCTACGTGCCAGCCTGGTTAATTAATTAAGCCCCAGAAGGCACCAGAGGCTGAGCCAGCAGCACAGGAGGGTCCGGTTCCACTGCACGTCCCTCAGACGACCCTAGGGAGGTCACACTGGCCGCTGCTCAGAGGCCATGGGCAAATTGCACCCCCTCCCCCGAGGAAGCCACAGGGCTGGGCTGAAGGCCTTCAGGCGTGCACCTAGCGTTTGTGTTAGTTCTCAAACACCCGCGTGGCCATGAAGAGGTCAGAGGAAGAACGGCAAGGCAGCGGGGAGGGAGGAGCGAGACGGGAGGAGCAAAGCCCTGGCCTGAAACCGGCTCCCATCTGGGAGGGTGGTTCCCCGCAGAGAAAACAAGGACGGAGTCATCGCCCTTTCTGTTGCCACAGCCCGGTCTTCCTACCCCACCCACACACGGCTGGGTTTCTGCCCAGCCGGGATCAAGTGCCCACGGCGGGGGGAGCAGAGGCGGGGTGGGGTGGGGTAGGCAGTACCGACTGGCTGATTCTGCAGGTCCCGGCACGCTGCCATCCCCTGTCACATCCTATAAGCAGGACCTGGTGAACTTAAGGACACTTGGCAGAAACAGTGATTTGGCACCTGCTGTCCCAAATAAGTAGAATGTTTGTCCTGAAATGCGCAGACCTGGGTGCAGGTGTGAAACGAGGCAAACAACAGCCACATTCCAGCATCTGCAGGCGCAGAGTGGGACGGGCATGCATGCGGGTCACGGGGGGCGGCAGGGGGGGGGGGCAGCAGGCAGCGGACTTCCCCTCAAAGTTTCCAATCATACCCCCCACTCTAAAGAAGGCTAAATGAGTAACTAAAATCTTTTTAAAAGGCTAAGGAAAAAGTTCCCGAGGGGGTAACATGTGGAGAGGTCACCCACATTCTCACTAATGGGTCTGGAGGCCGACACGAAGCGGACAAGCCACAGGAGAGAGACTGAACGCCAGGGCCCCGCACGGCCCCGTGTCTCCATTCCAGGGGGTTCAGTCACCAGGGAGGGGTCGTCGGGTCAGAGCCAAAGCCCTTCCACTTAGTGGAACTGGGTGAGGCGGCAAGTTTGGAACGATACTTTAGATGGCACTCTAGGAGAAGGAGGGCCGAAGTGACAAGCTGTCAAAGGACAAAGTTCCACAGAGGAGCTCACAGTTTTTTGGCAGTGGCGGGGCGAAGGGTGGGAGACAGTGTGAGGAGGGAGGGAGGGAAGAAGGAAGGAGAGAGAAAGAAAGAGAAAAGAGAGGAAGGAAGACAGACAAACTCCAACAACCACACAAATCCTGGCTGGATGGATGTGGAGCTTCAAACCTGTTTCACGAGACGCAGGTTTCATGACTGAGGCACGGCTTTCTTCCGCTGCCAAGTGTCTCCCTCGTCCAATGAAAACCGCCGTGCACTTGGCCCTCACCCCCAGGCGTGTGCAGCGACGAATGCGCGCTATTGTTCCCTGCGGAGTCTGAGCCCCCCCCCCCTCGCCCGCCCCTCCGGGCCCCAGTGCATTTTATTTCACACCAGGGCGAGCTTGTCATTTAGACTCGAGCGTACACTCTAGGAAACGCTTTCAAGCCAGAGTCGAACAAACTTCGCTGAAAAAAACTGAAGAGTTTCAGGGAGAACCCTCTCTCCCAATCAGACCCACAACAGTGTTTGCAAAGCGAACTTTCCAACTGCCAAGTGAAGACTTTTTTCCTCACCAGCTAACGAAAGGCAGTCTCCACAAATTTCCCATCAAGAAAAACGCCTTGTCACCTCCAGTGCTGATCAAACTCCCTCCAGTGAGGAAACAGACTATCATTCTAGCACCAACATTTTTTTAATTTTACTTTGACAGGCAGGTATTTCTAAATTGCATGAAAGGCAACCCTGGGAGCGGCATGAATGCGGCTCCAGAAGCTTCCACAGCCCCCCTGAGGCTCCCTAAGGGGGGAGGGGCGGATGGAAGCCAGACGACCCCTGCTTGAGCCGCTCAGCCTCGTGTCTGCCTGGGCTCGAAGAGTCTCCCTCCGCTGGTTTAAAGGTGACGACGCTCCCAGACCTCGTCTGCTATTGAGGGCAGGGAGCGTACCCTTGTTTTAAATCTCCTGCCTACACTGAACTGCAACTGCAAGGAGGACATCTGACTCACTTCTCTCCCTCCTCCCTCCCGTCCACGCTGGAACCTCAAGTTGTGGAACAAACCAAACCTGTCCCTGCTCAATGCGACCACACACACGGCAACACCTTGTTTTAATGGTGCACTTGGCTGATGCTTCACTAGAATGGAATCCCGGCGGATGCAAGCAATGCGCTCGGTCCGAGCAAACTAAAGACTGCTCTCACAATGAAGTCCAGATATTATGGCAAAACAGGCCGGGATTAAACTCATAACTTGTGTCCCAAAAGCACAGACAGCAATTCTCCAGATCCAGTCACCAGGCTGTCACTGCCCTTGGACAGAAGGAACTCTGCACGCCCCCACCACCCGTCCCAGGGACTCTGTGCACTCTGCCACAGGAGACAAAAGGACAAATGCAACAGCGCTGCCGCCAGACACAGGACCCTCGTCATAGAGCATCTCCGTGCCCACGGTCGTAACTGTTTTTTCTCTGCAATACGGGCCCCTGAAGGACACTCTCTCTAAGCACCTGGCTCAGAGGGACAGCCCTGCAGGGTGCCGGGGGTCCTGCTCAGAGCTGACAGGGGAGTCAGGAAGAGGCACAGGAGGCTCCCTCGGCCAGGGCTGGCCCGTCTGTGACTGCCCCGTGTCCTCTCCACGGGCCAACCACCACACTGACGGCCAAAAACTAAGGGAGCCATGAAGACACAGATCGTGTGTTGAAACTCGCTCTGTCACCCCCAGAGAGATGATCTGCCACCAAGAAAAGGCGCAGCTGCACCTGCCTGAGACAGAGCCGAGGTGATGTGAATCGAAGTGCTTCCTTCGCAAGGGCTAGTGGAGACAGAGAAGCACGCAGGTTCCGCAGTTGCCCTGCAGGAGAAACGCGCAAATCTGCCGCTTCTTTTCGGCCACAGAGGCACAAGGCAAAGAAGCAAACCGAGACGCCACACTTAGGCTCTCCGGGCGCGCTCCAGCAGGAGCGTGGTGTGGGGCTGCCAGGTGCTCTCTGTCTCTGCTGTCCGTGTCACAGATGACCTCCGCCAGCACGGGGATTCAGAGGTCACCTCTGGCAGCAACGTGCTAGGCCTTTTGTACCCCTGGGGTCACTACCTCTCTAAAAGGCTCGCTCAGTGCTCTCGGAGGGCACGGGGACTCAGGGCGGACCAAAGAAACGCCGACCCGACACACTCCTGCACGCGACAGGCGCCCTTTCCTACCAGCGCTGCCTGGGACGAAGGGCTCCCTCAGGCTTGGGCGTCTGCACCGCTGTTTCCCGGTTTATAATTTCCACTCCTCTGTAGTGAAACATCACTCACCCGACAACCAAGAAAAATCATGTCCCAATAGTGAAAGTGCCCTTCGACAGCGGGCGTTTCACCAGCGAGTCCACGATGCGACTCTGCTGATGAGACCCCTTATGCGCTGAGACAGGCTCCCCTGTCGGGAACGCTCCATGCGTTTCGAGGTCCAGCCCGATTCTTGCACCCACAGGTGGCCTCATCCTGACGCACCCTTCCTCAGAGCCCAGGGCTTTCTGGGACTCCTGCACAGGGAGCATGGCCTTGCCAGGTGTGAACACAGGCAAGGTTCCTTGCCACAGTGCCCAGCACAAAACAGGCATTCAAGAGCTCATTCTCTCTTGGGAACTGCTTTTCCTCTATTTATTTTAGATCTCGAGGCTTTGAGAGGCCCTCACTTCCTATCACTAACCAGATCTCAATGTCGTTGTAAACTCTCAGACTTACAATCCAAGCAAGACCTGAAACCCCAGGCTGAGACGGGCAGCGTATCCAGAACTGCGCCCTGGGTTTTGGCTCCCCAAATGAGCAGAACACATAATCCCAATTATGAGCTATTTGTCTCCGCAAATAATTGTGTTATGTTTAGGATCCCAGGCTCGCCCATGGAAGCCTACATAACACACCTGCAATGCACCCGAAGACAGCACTAGTGTGCTAGCCGGGACCCCCCACAAGGCAGTGGATAGGGCAGGCCTGCAGGTATTTGCCCGGTAGAGTCAGGAATCCCTGCAATAGGGGCAGGTGCGCCGCTGGCTCTGCAGAGACCTTCAGAGTCCCAGCGTGCGTTCACCTTCCTCCCACCTCCTGGACGCGCCCCCCATTTCTTAGTCCTCTCTCCCCAGAGGCACCTCTGCCCTCCTGGCTTACAGATTCTCAGGGCCGGCGCCGGAGCACCAAACTGCAACGTTTCAGAGGGAACCACCTCTTCTGCCCAGACCACCTCAAGCAGCTCATCGCGGCTCCACGTCAGGAGGGGGCGATGTGGTTAAGTCAACCCACAGTGAAACGCCGGACTGCGACTTGCCCAGGGGTTCCAGACTCTTCCAAGGAAGCCGAGTACCCAAGCAACCCAGCTTCGTGTGGGGCACAGAAAAACGAATCGAGCAGCCCTGCGCCTGGGGTCTGTGTCTGAACAGCTCTGCCTTTCCAAGTGACGTCCTTCTCTGCCATCACTGTGAAAACTAACGGTTTCTTACAAGTTTCATTACTTCCTCAAGTTCCATGGTGACGGCGAGTATACGATTAGCCAAAGGACGCGTCCAGGCACAGTGTAAGGTGACTCTGGCCTTGACAGCGTTTTCTCCAGACTGGAACATAAGCTGATCCAACGTGTCCTCGAAATATAGTGTCACCGCCAAAGGGCGCAGAAGCTATGGGAGGGTTCAGAGGTCATCACCGGGCCAGAATTCTGGGTTCCTCATCCTGGGTCGCCAAAAGGGTCTACCAGTTATCTTTAAAAAAAAGTATGAGGCGGAGGAGGGAATGCCTGGTATCTCCCATAAACCCTCATGTTTGTGGAGAGTGAGCTGGGAGAATCCACAGACACATCCTACTCCGAACGAGAAGGTGGATACTTTCAGGAACAGGAGCAAAAAAAGTCTGCCCAGGGCCCCGCACGTACAGTGTGCACCCAGTGGCCTGATGGCCCCCATTTCGCGCAGTGTGAAAGCGGCAAGCATCAGCCTGGCCAGAGAAAGCAAACATCCAGACCCTCAGTCCCAACACACTTGAAACGGGGGCCGGACGCCAGCTTCTGAAGGCAGAGCCTCACTCAGAATGGGCACAGCCCCCTCCCCCAGCAGGACGGCACCGACAGGTCAGGTCAGCCCGGGGTCTGGAAGGGGAAATGAAACCGAGTTTACCTACAGCAATTGGCGATGCTATTAAGGCTACTCCAGACACGCCTCTAACAACATTTCCCTTCCACGCGAATACGCTGAAGGCCGCACACTAACACCAGCCATTATCCCCACCTGTCATCTTGGCTTTCGTTCCTCCCGCCCGGTGACACATCAAACAAACAAAGGGCCCTGCCAATGTGCTGGGCACTGCTGCCAAGTCCTCCACGCACCCTGACAAGTGTTTATTGGCCTTGACGACACAGAGGGAGCTGGCCACTGCTGCCTCTCAACTTTTCTAGGGGCACAAAGGGAGAAAAGCAAGCCCATGAACCCCAGGGCTGGCTCAAGGTCATCAGTCTGTCAGAAGAGTGAACTCAGGACTTCCTTGGTCTCACTCACCGCCCCCACAGCCTCTCAAGTGGCCCCTAACGGCTGCATTTCCCTGGTGTTCCCTAAGAACAGAAGCACCTGGGGGGCACGGGGCCAGTTCTTCCTAAAGGCTGTCGGTAGCCAGCACACCGAGTCCTACGTGACATTTAACTTCAAAACCACTGCAGCGACGACGACATGAAATGAAGTTTGCTTTTCCTCCTAGAAGCTCCCCTGTAGTGAATGCACTGTTTAATCACGCACCCAGCTCAGGACTGAGTGGCCTGGGACATCTGCCCAGGATCCAGGTGGTCAGCAAGGGCAGTGCCTTCAGCTTCCTCACAGACGGGTGGACCCCAGTACTGCACCCTTCAGTCCCACAGACACACGTCTGCCTCAGACATGACGGCCACCGGAGGAAGAGAAGGCAGCTGTAGTTAAACTTGATACAGTTCTCAAGAATCCAGCTATGTAATTGGATCCCAGGCAATGGGAAAAAATTCTGTAGTAGTTAGCATCTAATACAGTGTATTTAAACTAATGAACCCTGGCTGGTGTGGCTCAGGGGACTGAGCACAAGTCTGTGACAACCAAAGGGTCTCCAGTTTGATCCCCGGTCGGGGCACCTGCCTGCATTGCCAGGTCCCCAGTAGGGGGCGCATGACAGGCAACCACCCACTGATGTCTCTCTTCCCATCCCCCCCAACTAAAATCTTAAACAAAAAAGAAATAAATACCTGAACTCTAATCATTTAGTGAAGAGAGTAATTCTACTAAAAGGGAGAGGGAGAAATGAGCTAAGAATATGCTTAATTTTTCTTAATAGGTACTAAAGATTCTAATTACCCAACTGACCACCTGAATCAGACACAGTTCTTCACTCGTAGAAGTCTGTGGTGGAAGAATCTCAAGCATGCTGTCTTCAAAGTTAACAACGTGAAACAGACCACAGCCTATGGTACTCCTATTTAAGGGCCTTTCTGAGACAGCCCCAACAGCTACGGGCACTGTTCCAACAACCCGCACGGCAGGCCCAAAGGAGGCAGGAGACGGGCATTCCGTCCACTCCCAAGGGGGAGCCTGACCCCAGGCCACACAGCGAGTGGGCGCAGGCTCCGCCCCCCGCTTGTGGCTCCACGCGGATTGCTCGCTTACTGCACCTCACATGCTAAGTAAAGTGTGTGGACAGAAACGGTCTTTTCTGGAGGAAGGAGAGGACAGAAGGGGGAGAAGGACAGTTTCATGACATCTGGGAAAATGCTACACTTTCAGAAAACGTGAAGTACTGGAAAGAGAGAAAGTAAAAAACCCAGCTGGCACTGACAAGTGGGAAGAAAGCACAGGGCTGAGGAACAGTAGCTATTTCTTCTCCCAAAGTCCTGTCCCTTCACACACGCCACGATGTACGGCTCTACCCCACCTTCTGGGCCACGCCCTTTCTCCCTGTTCCTGGGCAAAGAAATGAAGACACGCAGAACCGTACAACCCAGCAGCTGCCGGCTCCCCAGGCGCCTCCCACCGCTCACAAAGGGCGGGTAGCATGGGGACCTCGTTACTTACCTTTGCTTCATCGTTAATGTCCCAAGTGAAGGAAATGGCATTGTAAGCGATCTCCTCGATGTTGCTGATGGTGTTGAAGCTTTCTTTATAGTCGGCTACAGGGGTGACAAAGAAAAAGCATTAGAGATTTCTCACTCCAACACGAGACCACAGCAGTTCACAGTAGGATTATCACCAGTGGGTAACTCAAATTAACATTCTGTTGGGTGGGAAGGAGTTTAAAAAGGAAAGAAAAAGAACTTTCATAATAGAAGCAAGCCCAGGTACATTTAATTTTTCCTCATTATGCCAAAATCAGGATATTTGGGTCTACAGAGGGTCAAACAATTGGACTGAGGCCACAAACTAGTCCAGAGAGCCAAGCGTACAAATCGATTCTTTCAATTCCCTTGAAAAGAGAACACGAACATTCCAAGAGGGAAAGAAAAGGAGCGACACTCAGATGAAGGGCCACCTGATGACACAGATGACAGTTTTATGCGGGGACAATACATCCAGGACCGGACACCTGTCCCTCTGAGGGAAGTAGTATCGGGAGCACTGACTCCTGGAGACCAAGGACAGTGTTTGGAGAGGATCAGCAGCTGGCGTAAGAATGCAAGTGCTTACGGCAGGAAGCTGATCGCTGCCAAAAATAATCGGATTTAGAGAAGGGGAACGCGGCCATTCGCTCGGGCTCCTCACCAATGTCAATGCATCTTTGTTTGGCCGTGTGCTGCCGCGAGTGCCAATACTTCCAGTGCCTCAGCTGGTCCTCCCTGCTCTTGTCTTCCGCGAACACCACCATGATCACACTCTGTGGAGGAGAGTGCGTCACAACACAGACAACGTGGGCGAGCACCTTTCGGAGGGCTGCGCAGTGTCGGACTTCACAGGGAGGGCTTAAAACTGCCCCGAGATCATTGAGGCCGGCCTCAGACCTGGAGCTGGTGAGCCCCGACGGCGTCCCCCAGGGCAGCGCAGACGGCAGGACTCACCCGCACTTTGCTGATGGGGTGGTGGACCCCCTCGCTGCTGCTCACTTCCTTCAGCGTGACCGGGTAGAACTGGCCTTTGTTCAGGTATGTCATCGTGCTGTCTCCCGGCTTCTGGCGAAGCGACTTTGAGGCTTCCAGCGTATATTCGAAGTTGTTCCTGAAGAACAAAAAAATTCCCAGACATGTAACCGGCCCCCTCGGAAGCTTCCTGGGTGGCCTAGCTCGGCCTCGCCGTGCTCGAGTGTGGACTTAGGACAAGAGCAGGCTGCCAGGAAACCTCCAGCTGACCGCTGGCTACTGCTGCCGTGATAAATATAATCTGAGCAACACACAACTCTCCAACCTCACAGAGGTGGGACAATTAAGTCCGGAGGCAGGGGCATCACAGATAGGACACTAATGAGTGGAAGGAAGTCTCTCGGATGCACAGCCAGTCTGGCGTTTACCCAGCAAGGGCTGCAAACGGGTGGTTGGCAGCCCCCCGATTAGATTCGACAGAGTCCCCAGAGCACTTTTTGGTTGTTTTTGCCCGTGATTTAAATGGCTTTAGAGGACATTGCCAAACTCTCTACATTCCCTACCACCTAAGGGCACTATCCCTATAGCCCCCTGAAGTGGTTTAATCACGAGGGGTTGGGAAACTTTTTATAAATAAGTGGATTCCTGTAAATAAAATGGAAACTGTACTGGAGGCCAGCCTCGCCCTTTGGTCATGTGCGTCCACCGCCGCGGCGGTGCCGCAGCCGCAGAGCCGGGCAGGTGCAACAGAAGCTGTGGAGCCCCCGGGGCGGCAGCCCGAGCCATCTGACCGGCCCCACCCTGGTCAGACCCTGAAGGCATCCACCCCGGCCCACACCCTAAAGGCATTTGGGTTTGTGACCTGCGTACCTTGAGGCAGATCTCTAAGGGAAGTCTTGATTCCCATAAAAGCCTCCACTTTCAAATAAGTTTTTTTTACCTCAAAATATACACACATAAAAAATGCATAAAGCAAAATTATAAAATGAAATCTTAAACTCTTTCCAGGTGTTTTTATACTGTATTTTGCCGTGCATAATAGACGTTCACATTTTTGGCCCAAACTTTCAGGAAAAAAATCTTCTGTTTTAATTTTTTACTTGTAGATACTTCTTTTTGTATTATAAAGGAATTTTAGCATTTGTTTTCTAACATATTGTGGAACAAGAAATTCTATGTAACAAATAATTACAAAACACAAGAACAGACACAAAGTACAAAAAATTTTCTTTCTTTTTGGCCTCATGTCTAATTTTTCTTCTGAAATGTAAAGCTCTTCTGAGTTAAAAGTACAGCTGACAGAAAAATATTGTGTTCGTTTCAGGTACAGGACATCGTGAGCCTTCACACTTACAGACTTCACGCAGTGATCACCATGAAAGTACGTGACATTATTAACATTCTTCATGCTGTACTTTATATCCCCGTGACTTAGCTGTATGTTTGAGGTACAAGAGATTTCATGCACGGGTGACAAATCAGTACTACTCACGTGAATCCGCATCCTCACTTTTCCCCTCAAAACTTTGGGCAAAAACCTGCGCATTATACACGGCAAAGTATGGTATGTTCATGATTAATTTGGTAACGTTTCATACTCCCAGTGTGAGATTCCATTTTGTGAGATTTAAAAGAAGCTATCAGGTCGGAAAAACACTGACTTTGTTCATTTTCTTATTAGTGAGGCTAACGGGAAAACAAAGGCCTTTATCAACCCGATGTTACTCCTAAATGCTTCCAGAATTACACACTTTTGGAAACAGACTTTGGGGACCTCAGAGATCTAACTTAATGCCACCATCTCTTCTTTTAGGTCCCATCGTACGACCATCACCTAAAGAGAAACCAAAAGAAAGAAAAGGCCCGACACCAGGAATGAGGGAAATGAGAAACACCGCACAGAGCCCGAGGGGGCGGCAAGGAGAGGCCCCGCAGCGCAGCAGGCACTGCGAGACACCGGTGAGAGCCCGCTAGCGCCACCGCGGATTTTCCAGCATCCAGTTAGCAAAAGAGAACGGAGTCATTAAAGCCGAGAGGTAAAAATCAAATTAAAAGGCAACTATTACCCAGAAACACTGTCAAAAACATAGTCCTCTGAATTCATGCCAGGCATCCGCAGACTGAGGTCCGAGGGGAAGAAAACCTGAAATATCAACGTAAGGAGCCACAGCTAGTTAACTGGTCATCAGCTGTGCTGCGGGCCGACGTCAGGCACAGCAGCAAGTCCGTGGCTTACAGCCACCGACTCCTCTTTTGTCACTCACTTGCAAATACAAATTTTAACTCTATGAAAACAAAAAAAAATTAAAAAGAAAGAAAAAGAGCTATTGTGCATACCACTCAGGTGAACTAGAACAGTCTGCGTGAGCACCCCCAAAAGGCGCCAAGTCCCTTCCCCTCTTTCCCACACACCCTGACTCTGTCCAGTCCTAGAATCTGCAACCAGACTCTCCCAACTTTGGGTCGGCACCATCACTGCACCAAGTTCAGACAGGGAACCAAGTCCACACACGGGGATGGGTGCACTTGCCCGGGAGAAGTGGCTTCTCTACTGCTGACCCCGTAAGCGGAGGGATACTCCCCTGCCTCTGCCCCATCCTTCAACAGCTTCGAACATCTTCGGGGTCTAACTTGGACCTGAGCGAGGTGTTCCTCACCACAAAACCCTCAGGAGCACTTGCTAAATTTGTAAACTTAGCAAATGGTCATTTGTAAATTGGTCATTTGTAAATTGCACGCCACACACTTGAGAGAGACCCACCTGCCTCCCTTGATGGTTCTGCCAACCAAGAAACACCAAGCACATAAACACAGGGCCCACCATGTGAGATCAGGGCCAGTGCCCTGAGCTTGTTCAGGTCCAGCACAGGAGCCGAAAACAGACTACGTGGAAGGATCTGTTGCTGCCGGAAAACTATGTACAGGGCTCTTTCTCCTTCTCCAGCAAAACACTTAGCTGAAATCATTAACTGTTAACTCAGCTGCTGGTAAGATTAGCCATGTGCCCTTGATGATAATGTCTGGTTTTATAGGTTTAGCTTACAACTTATACCCATGGGCCTTTTCTCTATAAAAAAAATCCCACTTTTGTTCCTAATCCATTCATTTCAGGCTGAGTTTCAGGCTTACATAACAGGGACGAGGTGGAACCCGACACTTAGACAAACACACAGTCATCTGAGGAAGACGCTGTTGTTTCCTGTACCTCCTGCACGCCCTCCTTGAAGGTCTCTGAGAAGGTGGAGTCTGGAGTTCGCCTCTGCGCGTTTGGGGGTTGAGCGCCAGAGCTGAAGTGGTCGGCAGAAAGGTTGCGGTCAAAAACCAGCACGCGCTCGGCAGGCTCTGGATGGTACACAGCCGGGGGGATCCCCACGGCAAAGCCATGGGGCTGCGTTTCTGTTTTGATGGAGTGAGTAGGCATCGTCGCTATGGAGACGGTGACTGTTGTATCAGGGACTGTTAGGTGGCCTCTCTTATCGATGCCCAGCTGGTTGCCATGGGGAAGGACAATGTTAAACGGCACGTTTTTCAGCACCTGCACCCTGTTTTCTCCAGCGGAAACGAGGGGCTGCTCAGTCACATGTGGCATGCTGTTTCTTTAAGAGAAAGAAATAAAACTCTTTCAATGCTGACACAGTTCTTTGACAATTTCTTTTTAGTCCTCACCTGGGGATGTGCCCATTGCTTTTATGGGGAGAGGAAGGGAAGGTGGGGGGGGAGAGAGAGAGAGAGAAACATCCATGTGAGGGAAACATCGATCAGTTGCCTCCTGTATATGCCCCAAGCAGGTGCCAATCTCACAGCCTAGGCATGTGCCCTGACTAGGAATTGAACCCACAAACTTTGGGTACATGGGACAATGCTCCAAACAACTAAACCACCCAGCCAGGGTGGGCAATTTTTATGCTCCTAATGGCACCGGGCTGTTGGGTCCTGCACAGTGACTACAATACAAGTAGCAGAAACTAGACACAGACGCCAGGGAACAAGGCGGCGGCTCCACAGCCACAGGTCGATAAAATCCAAAAGCATTAAGTGAGATTTCATTTGAACACCGAGACCTGGGAGCTCTCCTCTGATACTCTTCATTCTCAACAATTCTAACAACACTCCCAAATCTCACTAGAACCCTGAAGCTACCAACACGGCTAGTCGGGTCAGTCCAGACAGGCGGCTTCTACACGGCCCCTGAAGTCAGGCTCCTCTGGTTCAAATTCTGGGTGACCTTGAGCAAGTCATTCACCTCATAGCAATGGCACACTCTTCTATGAGATGGGGACAATAATGGTGTCTGTCCCCAGAAGGTTCTGATGAGGATGAAAGAGTTGGCACCGACATAAATGTGTGCAACAACCCCGGGCACACAGGGCTCAGGCCACGTGAGCCGTTCCTAGTACTTCTGCCTGTTTGGCCTTCGCTTTTGCCGAACGGAAACCTGTGACTACGTTGTGCCAGCAGGCACAGCTGCGTAAAGTTACTTTGCTCTAATAAATATCCCGGGCGATGTGAGATGACGTCTAGTCTAGAGTAAAATTAATAAAATTTCAAAGCTACCTCAAATCATACAGGCTGATACTTTTAAGAAAAAAAGCAATTTGGCAACTTAGTACATTTCAGCACTGACCAAAACGTCAAACGGTTTAAAGTCACACCCAGGAATGTTTCCTAAGGGAAGAGAAAAAGGGAAAAACTACCCAGAAAATGGATCACTGAAGCTCTGTGAAAATAAAAAAACACTGTGCAGCCTTCATTTGAAGTATAGCTGGTTCCAGGGCAGCACGTGAGACCTTGACCTCCAGCTCATGTCGTCATTTGGCTCGAAGAAATGCTTACCAACGGCTTAAAGCAAATCATAGGAAATAAAACAAAATACTCCAGCAAAGATAAATTTAGGAAATCAGTGTAAAAGTTGAAGAAGACAGAAGAGTGGACTGAACAAGAGGAATTACGCTGGTAGCTGCTGAAGCCAGTAACGGCCCGTGGGGCTTTATGTTATTCCCCTGCTTTGCTGTGTTTGAAATGTCCATAATAAAAAGAAGAAAATAAAAGCCGTAAGCCTTTTGCCAAAGGGTGATTATGAAGATTAAAACAGCAACACGAACATACTTAGGAGGCACATTAAGTAGGAGAAGGCTTACTGCCAAGCCCTCCCCAGGCAGGCGAGCACAGCCTCGTGATGTGCAGACCCAGCGTGAGCCCCCGAGGGCACGCGGTCAGGGTGGCGGGGTTCTGGGCGACCCTTCATCCCTTGGCGACCTTTCATTCCTTTGTTACTGACGGAACGCAAGGCAACTATGAAGGTATATTTTAAACCTTTTTTTAAGCCTCAATTAATTTTTTGAAAGTTTCAACCTGAAATATTCAAAAACTAACTTCAACAGGAATTTGTACAACAGTTGAATATACTGTATTTACTCGGTATTTCTGAATGGACCCCCCACTGCCTTAAGCCACACCCTCCTTAACAGAACATCAAAGACGAATAAGCTTGATGTTATTACTCAAAACACCCCTTTCGAGGAGGAGAAAGTTCATGCTTTGTTTTGTAGAAATGGCAACTGCGTCTAAAGGGACCGGTGGCACCTTCTCAGAGCCATAGAATCACGATGAGTAAGGGGCAGATCAGTAAAAAATCTGAATTTAGATATCCGGAGCCCACCCAACTCACCCCTCTCTTCCATGTGCACTTCCTCATTGAACAAACTCCTGTCGTATTTTCGGACAGCTGGCATTTTTCAAGAGAACAGTTTCATGCTCGACACTGAACTTTACCTTTTGCTGTGGTCTGCCTCCGGGTGCTCCACATCGGCCTTTGCTGCGGACGACCTCCTCTCCCTGGGGACCTGAGACAGTAACACACATGACAATAATTTAACCCTTACGCAGGGATACAGCCTGTCCCTTCCGGTCCATTCAGGCCTTCGTATCATCTGCTAAATGCCTCCAAACACCGGGCTCTGGGGACAGGGTGAATGAGACAGCGTCTGCCCTGCAGAGCCCACAGGCTGGTCACCAGGTGGCAATGGAAAAACCAGCTACTCCTCAACTGAACAGAGTCAGAGCCTCGCACACTTTCTGTCCCCGGAGGCTGGGTTTCATCTCTTAAGGGAAATACCCGTGGCCCGGCTCTACCCACTCGTCTGCACAAGGCAACGGACCAGGAGCTCCTGAAAACACACCGGGGCTCTCTCCACCTCCTCGCTGCTCTTCTCGGCCACCCCTCCTCTCAGAACGAATGCACAGTCGCAAGGATTGGCCACGTGAACAGCGCATTCCCGAGACCCAGATGCTGGTTTCAGGGATCTATTTCTCCAGATACTGGGGAATTCGTATGGTCGATGATGCAAAGGACAAATCGCATTCAGGCTGCTCTAACCCTTCTTGGACTCTGCTCTCTCTGCAAGGGAGGTGAAGGCAGGCGGACGCCGCGGGGTGTGCTGCAGACCTCCACCCAGCGGAGGCTACTCCCAGCCCGCTCTCCAAAGCCGCCTCGGGGTGGGAGACTGGTTTTTAACATGTGTGTAGGAATCCCATTCCCATCTTCTTATTTTACCCGTAAAGAAGGAAAAAGTATTGTTTCATGTATGAACAATGTGCTTTTAAAGCTTCACTGAAGCTGTTATGTGAAAATGACTAATGGTCGCCCCTAAAAACCTGAAACACTTAAAACCTGGGCATTTAAAAACAACAAACAAACAAATAAGCAAAGCCCCTGTGCCTGTCAAAAGCAGCTTGACATCGAGAACTGCTGAGACTGTCTCCCTTAATGAATAGACACAAAAATCTATCTCCTCCTATGACGTAAAACACCCCCAGAAGCCTGCTGGAAACACGCACAGAGCCACCGCAGTCGGGGTTGTTACGTCACCTTCCTGGCACTGACCATGCAGGTCCTCACCCCACTCTCCAAAGTTTCAGTTACAAATACGCAACTTCAAACTTCATAATTGATACTTAGGAACGTAGGGTTTTTATACTGAGTTAATAAAACGAGCCATAAAGAGAACAGATTATATAATAAGTTCCACTTCAAAGGACCCTTAGCGGCTGCGCTTCCCAGACAAGGGTCTCCTCCAGCATCATTAGTTAGCACACAAGTTTCCATCCACATTCAGAGAGAAAAGATACTGACCCCCGTCTCCGAAATACGAGCTGACCACACGACCTCCTATCAGAAAATAGTTGGGCCTTTTGTTTAGGTCCCGTCCTAACTATCTTCTTTCCTTTTTTCCCTTCTCTATTTCTTGTATTCAGGAAAGAACATGGGGCCAGAACGGAACACAAAGTGGGCAGTTGGGTGGCCTAGGACTCGGTGGCGTCAAACTCATTTTCATGGGGGCCACATCAGCCTCGCGGTTGCCTTCAAAGGGCCCAATGTAACTACCCTTAACTGCTAAGGAGTTGAAATTACACTCAGCCCTTTAGGCAATCTCCAGGCTGATGTGGCTCCCCCCTCGCACCGCCCCCCCAGATGAAAATGAGTTTGACATTCCTGATCTAGGTGACAGTATTAAGGAGTTAACTGTCCTTTACTTTAAGTTTTCTGTAGATGTGGGAGTTTTAAAAACAAAAAGATGACAAAATAAACTGGAATACGGAGCCGTCCTTCCGTATCGCCCCGTCAGAACAAGGAGCTGCCACAGTGCGTCCAGCAGGCAAAGTGCAGCCCACAGCAGACGCGCGGCACGGCCGAGGCGGTGACTTGTGCACAGACCAGACCAGGCCGGGGATCCGGGCAGCAACACGCACTCGCTGTGCGGCCTGAGAACTGAGCCTTTCCCATCGGCAAGCGAGAGGAACCACCACGGACTCCGCAGGGACTCTGGAGGCACTGGAAGTGGTGCGCACACTGTGACCGGCCCGGCGCAGCATGGGCAGTTGGGGAGTGGGAGTGACGATGACACGAGTCAGCGGTGTCGAGTCCATGGACACCATGTAAAACTCCAGGCAGGGGACAGACTATATTTAATTAAGATTCATCTAGATCTCTAGAAATAGGCAGCAAAATGTATCCTGCTGTCAGAACTAGGAAGTCCATGACTGAAAAATAAGGTTGGTTCGTTTTTCATGAGTCCTACAGTCAAATCAAAGCAAAGGCTCTACGATACTGTTTAGGGAAAAGGCCATCATCACTCTGACTATACAGGGACGAACCACTGCACCCTGATGGCACTGGGGACCACCTTCGGGGAAATGTTCGGTCTCCACGGCACACAGTGACCGGCTTCTTTCATGGGCGCGTCACCTTCCACCTGGAGCCAAAGCAGCTGGCTACTCCACACGTCTCAGAAACAACCCTTTGATTCTGTGATCGTAGATTTTTCAGCTTTGAACCGTAGTAATTCAAAGCACTCATTAAACTATTACAGTCACTACAGAAGCAACATGCATTACCCTCTCCCAGCAAATTACTGTTTTCCGTGCGGTCCAATCAAGTGCAGGGGCGGGGGGGCGGGCCTGCGTCGGCCGAGCAGGCAGACCTACCTTGTAGTAGTCGTAGAGCAGGCCCAGCGCGGCCGCGCTGTCCTCGTCCCCGTTGATGCTCATCATCGCCTTGGTGGCCGCGGTGAGGGGGTTTTCCAGGAAGGACTTCCAGGCTTCATCCTCACTCGTGTAGGAGCGCCGCTGCGGGTAGAGCGCTTCGTTCTGCAGAACCAACACTGGCCGCTTGCTTCAGAGAAAAGAGCAACACTTATGTTGGGCTTTTTTACCGCAAGGCATCATAA
The DNA here is from genome assembly GCF_014824575.4 of Sturnira hondurensis. Taxonomy (NCBI): domain Eukaryota; kingdom Metazoa; phylum Chordata; class Mammalia; order Chiroptera; family Phyllostomidae; genus Sturnira; species Sturnira hondurensis. The sequence continues at coordinate 57,824,840 of NW_028079044.1, read as the reverse complement.
GCTAATTTTTAAAGCACCGATTCACGATTCTGCAATAAAACTGCCCACTGTTTCCCCAACGACCCTATGAGGTAAATTAAGACAAGGCCAGAAGATGGCCCCCCTAACGGCAGGCCAGGGGTCACCCAGTGAGACATAAGCAACTGAGGCCACCAGAGAACCTGCAGTTCCACTACACAGGGAACCCAGGACATGTTATTTGGCAGGGGGAAAAGGAAACAAAAAGACAACGCTCTAAGAGAACTGGGCCATCCAAATACTTCACAGACGCAAACACGAGGACAAAGTGAGGCGAAGCAGCACGTGCGGTCTCTTCAGCCACATGCAGTCAGGACAGGGTCCTCTTAGAGGCCACTGCTCTGTCTTCATGCTGCTACATGTCACTTCCCCCTTCCTGCTCCTGCTGCTGCTGGCCTCCAGCGCCCTCCTGCCTGCACACGGGGCAGAGGAGGAGGGGGCGGAGAGAAAAGGGCTGGTTCATTTACCCCTCCAGGGTATGTGAGAAAGTTAGAATATTCTACCGATTACCAGCAGATTGAGCATGGAATGTGGCCACAGGGGGACTGTAAATCAATGAGGACGCGGGCAGAGGAGGCAGCTGTTTATCTTAGAGATAAATACTTAAGAATCTACGACAATAAATGAAGACACTGGATAAAAGGATTTGTAAGAAAATAGGAGGGGGGGAATCTGTTTTTAAAAACCTTTACCAGCTTTCCATGCTGAGCAACAACTGGTTCATTTTAACACTGTACTTTGGTGGGAAAAATCCAGAAAAATCACCACGGATGTTAGTAAACTCTTATGGAAGATTTGATTCAAAAGATTAAAGCAAACACTACTGATTCCAAAACTTGAAATGTACACAGTCTCAACAACTGTTCAGTTGGTTCTACTTAATAAGTCAATATAAAGAAAAAAGTGGAACACCAACTCCAGTAAAGTGAAGCAGTATTTTTTTTAAGGAAAAAAATGGAAATGTTCAGAACTACTCTGACTTATCAGAGTAGTCAGAGCAAATTTAAGGATCGGTTCTCATTGCAACACACAAATGAAATATGTAAACTGCCTACAGGTGAACCTACCTACTCTAAAAGTGAATGTAGAAAGACTGATTATCTTTTCAAGTAATCAGCAAAGGTTAGGGTTTGGCAGTCACCCAGGCCCTTTAAAAACAGATATAGATTTTTAAAAATGGAGAGCGTCTTTGAAGAAGGGGCTTGGGGAACCCAACAACCTCATGTATCCTCAGCCAAAACTAAGTCTCAGTTCAAAGCCAGCGCTCCTCAGCTGTAGGCATGAAGTGTTAGGAGCTTGTATTTGGTAGAAAAAAAAGTCTTGAGGTGGTGTGCTATTTTAACACAAAACAAACATCGTGGGTTGTTCAAAAGAGGCAGTTTGTCTAGAAATGAAAACTATTTGCACAAGTCTCGAATCAAAAAAGTCCATCGAGATATACCAAGGGATCCTCCCAGCGCCCCCAGCAGCAGAGCCCAACAGCAAGGAGCCGGTGGCAGGCACCTGGGGTGATTTGTTGGTGCTGAGCTGTTATTAATAGTGTAATAGCTACTTGCACAAGATTATGACAGCACTTGGCTCATTCGATTCCCATAATGCTCGTTTTTGACTTCCCTGCTCCCACGCCTAGCCCAAATCCGTCAAAGCAACAGAAAATAAAATTTTTTTTTGCAAATCGTTCAGTTAGTGATCACCCTAAAGGTGTCTTTCAATTTCCCGAGTGTGCCTAAGACCAAACTTTTAGCTTTGGAAAGTTGCCTTATCTAAACTGCACGTTTGAGAAATAAACTCGAAACCAGCTGCCTTTGTCTACTTCCTCATGTGACAGGCTGCTGCTAGTCCCTGAAGGCGCATCACTGCCTTGGGGGACTCTTAGACCATTCCTCAGCGATCTCTCCAAGACTTCCGGAAGACTTTATTCCACGAGGTAATTCAGCTGCATGTTCTACAACGGAAGATGAATCTATTTGAGAAATTCTGTACATAACATCTAACCTACTCAACCAGAGAAAGAGCACAGCAACAAAAGGATCCCAGGCAAAGAACTCTAAAAATGGGAGGGGACCTGCCCGCCCTGGGCTCACGGTCCAAACTCATTTAGTTTGCAATCTACTTTTCAAAAAATGCATTTTTAGTGATTGAACAATTTTACATTTACAGGAAAGTTGCCAAGAAAATAGAGAGCTACCCCTCGCCCAGTGTTCCCTAATGTTTTTAACGTCTTACGTCACCACCTTACATTTATCAAAATGTTTCTTTCATCACAAACTCCAAAAGGCACACTATTAATCCAGTACTTTCAAGAGTATCACCCCGATTTCGAAGTTTCATCCTCCGGATATTCTGAGCGTGTTTAATTACAGTAGGTGTAATTACCATCAATGATGCAAGTGGCAAAGGAACTCCTACAGCGAGTTTCTCACTCACACAGCCAGCCAGGGAAAGAAAATGCCAGGACCCCGCAGCACTTCAACTTTTGCCTGGATTTCTGCTTTCGGAAGTTCTCCTGGGCGGCCCCGTGACGCGGCCGCGCGCCGAGAGGTACCCGGGGACCTCTACCTGTCCGGCAGCACAGCGCGTCGCAGGGAGCTCCGGAGTTCCACCGAGCAAAGGAACCGACGGCTCCCGGTGGGAGCACCGGGGAGAGGGGCAGTCCGCGAGTAGATCCGCAGCCCTCGAGGGGCGCCCGAATCCCGTTCCGTGCACCAGGACCACCAGGGAGGAGAGAGAAGGGCGCGCCCAGGAGGTGGTCCCCTGGACGAGGACGCTGAGGCGGGGGAGGGGGACTCTATGCAGAGTCCAGTTGCCAAAGCAAGAGTCCCCCCCCCCCGGGGCCTTCGGTAGAACAAAGGCGGGGGGAGCGCAGAGGGGCAGAGAAGAGAGCAGACCACAGGACGCGCGACCCCTGCTCGTGCCGCATCGCGCCCGCCCGCCCCCGCTCCGCTCGGCCTCCCGGCAGGTGCGGCGGCCGGCCGCCCGGGCGGCCCGGCCGGACTCGCTCGCCGGCGCCCCACTCACTTGTCGTACTCCTGTGTCATCGCGCTCGTTCGCCGCTGCCGGGCCGCAAAACTGGACTTTCGGGTTGGGACAGTACACCCGATCCGGGGGGAGGCGGCGGCGTCGGCGGCAGGTCCGGAGCGGCGGCCCCGACGGGTTGGGTTCGCTTTTCTCGCTCTGAGCCGGTCCGCGCGGGCTGCGTTCACTGGGCGCCTGTGCTCCGCCGCCCATTGGCTGGCGAAGCGCCGGCTCGGGGCGGGGCCTCGGGGCAGGGGGGCAGGCAGCGCCTCCTGATTGGCCGGTGCGCGGGGTACCGGGACCGGGGCGACAGTACCGAATGGCGGGGCGGGGATAGTATCCGCGTCGGTGTGGCGCGCCCCGCGCCGGTGGCCTCCTTTGCGCAGCCGACTGGTGTGGTCACGATGCTCCCGGCCCCCACCTGGCGCCCCTAGGCGGGCCGCCGGGCACCCACGCGAGGGCGGCTGGGCGCTGTGTCTCTGCTCCGCGTTGCCGTCGCGCCCTCCGCCGCCCACCTGCGGAATGGGTCGTGCTTTGGCGCCGCCTTCCCGGGCGCTGGGCGCTCTCCTTTCGCCGCCGCCCACCCATGCCTTCCGCTGGCTGCCCGGCGTTGGAGACTCCCCACCCGCAATTGCTGCCCTTCAGGCGGCTTCCCTTCTGAAGTCTCTAAAGCGCCCCGACCTCCTCCAGTCCCCTCTCAGGCCGCATGCACTTAGGAGGCCTCTAGCTTTCCCCCTTAGCCTTAGAACTCCCATCTGGGCTTCAACTACCCTAAAGTCTAAACCTCCCCAACAGCGCTCCAGCCTCAGGCTCAGCCTCTCCTACCCCCAGCTCCTTCCAGTCCTAGTGCAGTCTCACTCTTAGCACCACGCCTCCATTCCTTTCCACCCCTACCCCAGGCCCTGTGGTCCTTTGTGAGGGTAAGACCCTTCTTATCCAGGGTCTGCCCGTTCCACAAATATTTGTGAACAGACCTACTATGAGCCAGTCACTGATCTAGAAGCTGGGGATAAGTCAGTGAACAAACCGACAAAATCCCTGTCTTCCTCCAGCATCCTCCTGCTTGGGGAAACGGACCATTTTAAAAAGTAAATTATATGGTATGTTAGAAAGTGGCAAGTTCCATGGGAGAAAGAGCAGGCAGCTGGGGAACATGGGGTGGAGTCAGAGTGAGAAAACGTGAGGAAGAGTCCTTCGGGGAGGTGGGGGAAGAGGGGACCAATAGTGGCGCAGCTTTGCCGCAGGTGGGGGCAGTGAATAGGGACGGTGTAGGCCTGTGTATGGACTGGTTGTTACCGAGTGAGGTGGGGCAGCTTTGGAAGGTTCAGATTCCGGCAGGAATGTGATATCACTCACGTCTCAAATAATCTGGCTGCTGGGTGGTGGGCGGACAAAGACCAAAGATAATGATAGCTTGGCCTGGGGTGGGAAAATGGAGTGGTGAGAAGGGGTCAAATTCTAGATCTCTTCTGAAGGTAGAACCAACAAGAAAGATAACCTGAAAATCGGATATGGAGTGCAAGAAAAAAGAGAGTTGGGGCAACTCTAAGGTTTTCAGTTGAAAGCTGGAAGGAATGATTTGCCATTCTTGAGGCGGGAAGACCGCAGGCATAGGGCTTGGGGTGGTGAGGAGTCCCGTTCTGGGCATAAACTCGGGATTTTTATTAGAGTTCCAAGTGGTTGTATTGGGAGACGGTGGATCGTGAGTCTGGGGTGCAGCGGAGACGTCTGGGCTGAATGGACGAAGGAGAGACATCAGCTCAGAGACTGTATCAAAAGCCTGTAAGTGGGGTGGTTCCCTACCGCAGTGAGGGAAGACAGCACAGGACTAACGCAGACAGGCTGGATGAGGAGGATCCAGCAGCAGCAGGGATGGGAAGGGGAATCACGATGCAGGAGAGAAGTCAAAGCTGAGAGAAGAAAGCCAGGCAGGAGAAAGGTGTGGTCAGCAGGTCACAGGCTGCCTGGAGGCCAACTAAGTGAGGATTTAGCAACATGGAGGCCACTGGGGCCTTTCTTCGGCTCCAGCTGTCCCTCATCTACCGTGACAGCTTCCTGCTCCCTGTTCTGCAGGCCCCTTGGGACCTAAAGCAGCAACCACAGACCCTTCTCACTGTCCCCTCCTGCCATTTTTAGTACCTGTCCCTAAGCCTGGGTACAATGCTAGAGCATGGAGCCTGCTCTTTTTTTCTAATTCACTTTTTTTCTTTTTGTGTGTTTAAATAATTATATTTTTAAACGATCTCTTTCCAGAAAAATGTTCAATAAAGAATAGGACAGGTGGTCCATGGGTACAATGCAAATCCTCAGAGTTTTTGCTGCTGAAGTGACTCAAGTTGGGAAATGGTGTTCTCCCTCTTCTTCCTCTGACCCAGCTCTAGGCGTGGCCAGAGGAACCTTCCTAAATTCCCAGCTTCAGGTCTTGTCACCCTGTCACACTCAAAATGGAGCTCCAGCCCCTTAGCAGGGCCCCGTAAGGGAACAGCTCAATCTGCACTTTTGCAATTCCGCTCCCAGAGCTGCTCAGGGCGAAGCCCCTCCCCACCCCCAGGCCCCTGCTCCTCCCCTTCCTGCTCGCAAGCTCCATTTCACCTGCCAGACTCAGCAGGACTCCCCACTCCCCCAGAGAGCTTGTACCACCTTTACCACATCCTGTTGGTGACATGAGATTCTCTGTCTGTCGCCACTATAGTGGGAACTTTTTCAGGAGAGGCCAGGGATCGCACGCTTTCGTGTTAATGTCCCAGCCTCCTGGTACACGCAGAAAACACCCAGTACTTGTCTACTGAGTGGATGCATTCCTCTGTGAGCGTCTGTTCCGCTCCGATCTCCTTCCTCCCTCCCTCCTGTACCCTACCTGGGAGTGATTTACACGACCTCCTTGCTGCAGAAGACCAGCGACCTCATGCCTGATACACACAGGCACAAAATAAACATGGGATGAGTGAGTGAATGAATATCAAACCGTAACACCAAACACAAGAACTGTAAGGACCCAAGGTTATTAGACTTCACGTGTATTACCTTAAACAAAACAGTCAGTCTGTCTTGTGAAGTGAATATAGGTTTATTTAGGGTGTCCCTGCGTGCTCTCTAAAACAGAAATTAAAATCCATGTCTATGAGGTGTTGGCATTTTTATTTTTTTTACTATTTTTTAAATTATAAAAATAATACATGCTTATAGTTTTATTTTTTTAAGCAAAAAGAAAGAGGGAGAAGTAAGGGGGAGAAAAGGAAGAAGGACAAGAAAGCAAGAAATTTAAAGCCACCCAAGGTTTAGAGAGTCCCTTAGTCCTCTACCCTTCCCTCGCCCCAGACAGCCAGTGTCGACAGTTTGTGTGTCTTTCCAGAGAGTTCCAGTGTATCTACAAGCATACAGATGTTTTGTTTTCTCACACAAATGGGACTCACACTGGGCACCTTCTCAGCTTGCTCACTTCACTCCCTGTGTCTTAACCGTTTTCCACCTCAGCACAGAAACAACTACTGCACTTAAAAAACACCCTGGCTGTTGTGTCGGCCTACAAACCAAAGAGTCGCTGGTTCGATTCCCAGTCAGGGCACACGCCTGGGTAGCAGGCCAGGTCCCCAGTAGGGGACACATGAGAGGCAACCACACATTGATGCTTCTCTCCCACTCTTTCTCCTTCCCGTCCCCTCTCTCTAAAAATAAATAAAATATTTTTTAAAAATTAAAAAAATGGCTGCACATTATTTCTTTGCGTTGGGGTATGATGACTTAGCTAGACTCTGTTGGTGAGCAAGGAAGGTCTTTCTCCCCAGTTTGTTGTAACTACGAACAGCCAGTCACAGACAGCCCCTAACTATCCGCTTTGCACCCGTGATCGAGGATAGCTGTGGGATAAGCCTAGACCTGGAGCTGCCGTGAAAAGGGTGCACACAGTTGCAGCTTTTATAGGTCTTACCAAATGGTTTCCCAAAAGGCTGCCCCACTTAGATTCCTACCAATGGTGGGGGGTATCGGACTGCCCGAGGGGCCACCCCCTTCCCAGAGTGGGGACTGATTTTGGAAGCCTCTCCTGTAGGGGACCACATGGTTCTAGGAGACTGTGGAAGCAAAGAGGCGGGGGGCGGTGGTGGTGGTGGTGAGTAAATAGAGACACAGACCTGGGTTCCAGCCCAGGTTCCACTGACCCACAGGGTGACCTCCTGTAGGTCTCCTGGAAGTTGAGTCACTTCTCTCTGGGCCTCAGAGAAAGGAGGAGGTTGGACAGGTCATCTGGTCCCTTCCAGGTCCAATGTCCTACGGCTCCAAGAGCAGTCGCTAAGAGTAGTTCTGACACTAACCACCCCCCATTTACAGACTGAAGCTCCTTAGCCTGGCACCGAAGTGCCTTCTCCATCTGGCCCGACATACATACCCAATTTTATGTCCCAGTGAAAAGCCCCCAGTGCCCTGGGTCCTGTCGCAGTGTCCCCTGAATACACCCTGCAGCCTCAGGCCCCTGGTTGTGGTGCCATTCCTCCAGTCCCCCTCCGCCCCACTCCTGCGCCTTCTTACAAGCCAGCCCCTGCTGCCATCTCCTGCAGAAACCTGTCCCATCCCACCCGAATTGCACCCCCCGCCCCGGCACTCAGCTAGCCCTTGATTAAACCTCTCATCACAAGTGGTTCTGCCTTTTGGTTAGTTTCGTTCTGCGTGAGATTAGGAGAATGACTTGAGGTCAATGAGGCCAGGAGTCAAATCTCAGATGCGCCTGCTATTTTGACGTCAGGCGGTCTACTTCCCGGGCAGCCCACCGTTTCCCTGGCTGTGCACGAGGCCACCAAGACCAAGCTCAGTGGCGGTAACTACGACAATGGAGTTGAACCCCACACTGTAGTTTGCCTCCATCCTCTCTGGAGATCAGGAGGGCAGGAGCCCTGTCCAATCCCTCCAAGGGCTCCCAGGTCGGCACGTGACCTAACCCCAATCTGAGCAGCCATCAGCAGGGCCCTGGCCCTGATGAGACAGCCTGTACTGAAGGGGCATCAACAGAATAGCAGGAGGACGCCTGTCCTCCAAGGCCAGCCCACTCAGCTCGCCAGAGCCATCATGTGTCGCGCTGCCTGGCATGTCGCGCTGCCTGGTGTGCCGGCTGTCAGATGAAAGTCTTCCATCCTGGAGAAATGGGGTGTGGAAGGGACAGTGTGGCATCTCCACCCTCGCCTCGCAGCTCTGTGACACTCAAGAAAGTTATTCAACCTCTGTGCCTTAGTTTCCTCAGCTGGGAACTATGGGATAATAACTCCTATGGCCAATGGATTTGTTTGTTTGTTCTGTTTCATGAAATGTCTCAAACAATGCCAGACCTGTTGGAGCTCAGTAAATATTAAATGCTTTGCCTCTCCATTTTTCCTTACTGTGCGTAAGAGAAGCTGTCTCGTGTCAAAAATCCCTCATCTGGCACAGGGATAGGCGTATTACAGAGGGTCAAGAATTGTCGTTCTTCAAGGTGGTAACAATACGAACCTTCCTTTGGTCGCATTTCTGAGCTCCTTTGATTTTTACAACCCTTTTGGGTGGACAGGGCTGTGCCCATCCCGAGGATGAAGCAGTGAGGTCCCGAGGGACCCCATTCAAAGCCTCATTGCTGGTAAACCCAGGACGTGACCCCGGACTCTCGTTTCTGAGTCCCATGCATTCCTGGGTGGCGGTGCTGCCGGTACGTGAGCCTTTCTGCCTGATGTTCTGGGTTTAGCCTGCGGCTCCCCTGGAGAGCAGCCTGGTGCTTTACATGTGGCCGAGCCAGGGCTAGGGCTTCCTAATGGCAACATCTGCCTTTCGAGGCAGCATTTGATTGCCCTCTGATTCTCAAATGCGGAGCACCGGGCTCTCCGTGGTCTGGCACCCCTGTGCACGCGCTTCGTTTTCCAGTGTCTTTAGTGGACTTGCCACAAACGAGCCCGTTGGTGGAGGCTTCACCCCTTCCCCACCACGCTGGCCTTTACCACCACGGGGTCAGCGGTCTCAGGTGAGGCTCGAGGAGCACCTGGGGTGCAATCCGGGCGGTCCCTGGTTTTGAACGGAGGCAGAAGCAGCAATGTCAAGGTGGTTGGCACCTCTGGCCGGCTCACATTCTTTTCCCGTGGCCTCACTATAGATCCATCATTCAGTGAAGGCTCAACAGTTGCAACACGGCTGCCAGAAAGCCCGTGGCCCCGCACACTGGCCTTAACCTCCAGTAAACTTCCATTGCCCATGACCCGCGGAGCCGGGCGGAGCCATGACGCCCTTTCAAGAAAACACCCCAGATGTGGGAGCTGGGGGGCCAAGGCTCTGCTCGCACGTTTTCCTCTTGGAAGAGAACGTTACTAGTGGTAAAACGCCTTCATTATAAAATAATGTCCATTTAAAATCATTGAGTTGTTATCCTCACTTTACAGAGAAAACCAGCGAAGAGGGATTTAAATCCCTTGCCCCATGTCGACGTTTCATTGCAGCAATCCTTCCCCAGCAGAGTTTCCTTTTCCTGAAATTCGAGTCTTTTTTGGTTCACTTTTGTACTTGTTTTGAGTTACTTCTGTTGGTGATCACTGGAAAGGGAAAAGCTGGTGGTTGGAAGAGAGGAAGGGACAGATCAGAATTTTGTGACGGCACCAAGGCAGAAGAGAAGTGAAAGCAGCTTTCCACAAGGGCAGGGGAGAGCCGTGCACCCGGCCCGAGGTGAGCGTGGGCTCCACGACAGCTGTGTCCCTTCAGGATCGGGGGTAGACAGGCGTTACTCACTCAGGTATCCTTCAGCTTTTTACAGAAGCTCCTTGAGGTGCACCCTCAAGGTGAGGGTTACAGAACTTCTGTAACTCTGCTCTGAGGCCGCCCTTTGGGGGTCGGTGGGTCCAGACGCTGAGACTGGAAATCAGAGGACTTTTAACAAGTGGATAGAGGACCGGGCAAAGCGCGCGCACACACACACACATGCTCGTTAGTACGTCTCTGATCTGTCATAAAGCAGAACAGACGTACAGGCAGCTCCCTGAAAAGGCACAGGAGAGAGGCCTGAAATGTTTCTGACCAGCCACGGTGGCGGGGGAATTTAACACACCTCGTTACTACAGATTAGACGTGTACAGTGCCCTAGATATGCGTCCCCTTTGGCATGTTGCCTATTATTTTATCTTTGTGAATTCTGTTTTTCAAATAAGGTCTCATGCTTCTGGACCTCAAAATCTAGCCCCCTCCCCCAGCCTCTGGGTATACACATCCACGGCTGAACCACGGCCCAGCACGCAAGTGGACCTGGAGGCTGCGCACACCAGCACCCTTGCTGTTGGGCCCTAGGGGAGGTGCGGGCTGAGCGCCTCGGGAGTGATGGATTCTTCGGCCTGGGGGGGGTCAAAGTGGGGAAGGGGAGGAAGCGCAGGGTCATAGAGGGAGAACATGGGATCTCTTGAGAAGAGGGAGGGCATTTCTGACAGAGCCTACAGCATGGGCAAAGGCCCTGCGGTGGAGACGTCGTGGCTCATTGGGAGCCCCCTGCCTGAGACTGAGAGAACGGGTAAGGGAGGTGACCGCCCAGGCCGAACCCTTGGCCGTTGCCAGTGGGAGAGGATTTTGAGCCTCACGGTGTTTAGCTCTGTTTTCGGAAAATCCCCGGCAGGACACATGCCTGGGAAGGAGCTCTCGCCACCCACCAGGAGGGAGGTGACAAGGGCCTGAGGAGGCCTGGAGCCCTGCCAAAGGAGCACCTGGTGGTGGAACTGTCAGGGTGAGTGACGGATGAGACGTTGGGGGTGACAGACAGAGAAGGCCTGGGATTTACAGCTGGGGTGACGAGGCAAACGGTGCTGTAACGAGGGGTGTAGAGGACAAACAGGTTTGGGGTGGAGGTTTGGGGGTGTGGTGAGGTTGCATTGCAGTCATAAAGGCGTTTTCTTCTTCCTTGAAGGTTCAGGCCTTCGAGAGGCTGCAAGCTGGTGAAGGCCACAGACGCTGGGGGACTAGACCACCTGGGATCAGAGGGTCTTGGTGTCTTTATTTATAAAGTGACATATGACGGGGTCATTCGGAGAATTACAAGAGGCGATTTGTGTCCGGGGCTCGGAACAGCGCCCAGCACACTGTGTAGGTACGTGAGGAAGTGACAGGTACACTGGGGGTGAAAGTCATGCCCATTTCCCTCTTCTGCTCTAAAAGTACTCTGATGTGATCATCACAGCAACGTTTGGAAGGCAGACAATGAGTTCATTCATTAAACAGCGATCATCACCCTGTAGTAACTGATAGGAAAAGTAGGGAGGTTTTTGTAATTTTTCCCTTTTTATCATCATTGCCGTCATCAAAGACAGCTTTGAACACCTGCTGGACGTAGGGTTCTACAGAGGGCCATGGGAAGCGGCCCGGCCTCCGAGTCTTGCAGTGAGTTGGGACAACAGGACACAGGCAGAGGCCGTCTTCATCCTGGGGAAATACTACACTGGGGCGGGGGGCGGGGGGACTGACAGTCTGCAGGGGAAGCTGGGCGCCCCACCCTCAGTGCGAGTGGGTGGGTGTGGGGGGTGCCCTGCAGTAAAGGGCAGGCTCTGAGGCAACCCCGCCCACTCAGATCCCCAAGCCTCGGTGGGGAGGGGCGCGCAGGGGAGTCCCCATGCGGTATGGAGAAGCATTGCCCTGGTCCAGGTGCTGACCAAGCAGGACCCTGGAGAAAGTCTGTGACAGAGGGGAGTAGAAGGGGGCGGGCACATGCAGTGTTTGGCAGGACTCACGGCCCCCTGGGGAGTGGAGAGGAGGCCCCTGCCCCTGCCCCAGGCCCTGGGAAGGAGAGTCCCCTGGGGCCAGGGCCCCACGCATAGGACACCTTCCCAGGGAGACTTTTATTCTGGTGCGAATTTCTAAGGAGAGAAAGTTAAAAATAAGTGAACATATTTCATAGTGTTTTCTTAACTTCTAATATGGTTCGGAACACATTTTTCCTCTTGTTCACCTTCCTTGGGAGTTTTAAAATTCAGAGACCACCTTTTTCATTGTAGGTGATGTTTAACCGGATCACCTGATCTGAATTAATGTGGACGACAATGATGACAAAAGGCAATTACATCTAAGTGAGATTTTAACTCAAAATTCCTTTGGGAATACCTGTGAGTCACCCAGTTCAGTGCAAATATCCATAAAACACACACCAATTGTTCCAGAAGGAAATAAGTGTCGCACAAGGGCACAAGGCCAGGCGAGCTGAAATACCAGGTTCTTAATTCACAAAGTCAATAAAAGGACTCTTTTGTCAGCTCTTCTCAAGTCCTAGAGAATTACCAGGTAACTCTGGCACTGAAATCACTTTGCACTTAAATGCTCTACAAGGACCCAAAACACGGGGAACACCAACCACGAGGGTCTCGAAAACATTTTGTAAGAGGCTTCATCCGGTGTGAATTTACTCAGCTTCCAAGGTGCAGTGGCATTTTAAATTCAAAATGTCACCTGGCTACCTACTTGAGGTAAAAATACACACTTTTCGCTCTTGGCAGTACATAATGATTTGCCCAACGTTTACAGCCACCACATTTTGCAAATTCTATTCAAGGTTTTCCTTAAGACTCTGACAGAATGCTCCTTCACTCCAAGCAGTATGTCTTTCCAAGTAACTATGCATGGGGTTGAATTAATACTGACCCCCCCCACCACCACTCCGGTGGCTTTGTGCTGCTGGAAGACATAAAACAAACAAACAAACAAACAAAGAGATAATAAAGAACTATAGGCACACCCCCAGCCCTGGGCTCGCCTCCCTTCTTTGGGTGTGAAAAGGCTCCAGTTCTGTGTAGCAAGGACAAGCCTGCACCCCCTCCCCCAACCCGTTCAGGGAGATAAGGCACCTATGCCTCATCGCCTACTAACTCACCAGTATTACATCCCATAACCACGACACCTGGACTGATGGGAAAGGGGCCAGGGCTGGCAGGAGGGGACACTGCCTCTGCTTCTAAGTCTAACACAGAATCCCAAACTGCCTTAAAAAAGCTGCTTTTAAGGATATAGAGAGAGGGAAAAAAATCAACCAACAAAACTATGTTTAAAATGTATGAGATATCCCTGTAGATTAATGAAGTATTTGGCCAATGTTCTGTATTCTCGTGGGAAAAGACTCTCGTAGTTTCACTAATTTGTTTTAATTTAAAAAACGTTACAGCTCGTGTTTTAACCCTAGTGTGACCAGACTTCGAGTCCTGACAGTTGCGGAGCTGATCTGGCTGTATCGAATGAGAAAGCCCTTACACCAGTCCGTTCAAGGTAGGGGCTCGATACACGCTGCACAGCTGTGTTTCCTACGATGTTTGGATGGTCCAAATGTGATACTAGGCCCACCAAAACCACGCTATTCAACTCAATTTCTACCCAGACACACTACATTTTCACAACTATGTGCTTAGACTAATCGCTGAAAGACAATTTAAGGGCTTTTCTTCCTTTCCCAGAAGTATCTGCCGCATTCCACGCCCGCATTCCACCCCCTGCCCCTCGAAGTCTCATTTCGCACTGTTACAATAGCTACTCGATCTGGGACCACATGAACTCTCACCTGGTTTCATTTCCCTTTGGGTGGTCTCCTAAATGGAGATTTAGGAAATTTCCAAACTTCCAATTTCCTAAATGGAAATTACATTTCTGTCCAGTAGGGTGGTATTGAATTTAAAAAAAAATAAAATGCTCATAAAGTAGGTTCCACCCAAATCGACACATACCACAAGTCATTCTAGTGGAAAATAACGTATGATCTCACCCGAAAGATTACACTTCCGACCTCGGGCCCCCGCCCGCCACCGCGACGCCACCCCGGACCTGGCTGCCGGGAGCCGCGCGCCCGCCTGCGGCGTCTGGCCTTCCTCCCGCGGCCTGCACGTCTGTGCGGCACTCAGCCCTTCGGCCCAGTATCAGGATTGGGTGCGACACTAGCTACCCCGAGGCGTAAACCACCTTTATCGCCAGGAGTTTAGAGCCCCAGCGGCGTCCACCGCCCCCAACGCCAGACCGCCTCCCTTCCGCTTGCAGCAGCGCCCGGGGCGGGACAGCCTGCCGCCAGCCCGGTCGGCGCCCAAGTGCGACCCCGCGGGCACCCGCGCAGCCCGTCTGAGGCGGCCGCTCCACCCCTGCGGCCTGTTCACGGGACAGAAGGGCCCTTTAGCATGCGGTCGCACGTCGTTTTAAGTTTCCAATGGCTTGCTCTGACATGGCCGCCCCGCCACGTAGTCCTTACTTGCCTGCTTTTCGTTGCACCACTTCATTCTAAGCACTTTGTACTTGATTCCGGAGGGTCCCCACCCGATCCCAGGATCCTCAGAGGCAGGGGTCTAGTTCACAGCGTATCTCCGGCGCGTGTCTGCGGTGCCGGCCGGATCGGGTCGGAACGGAGACGCGGCTCAGTTAGCGTGTGTTGCGAGAGCTGGCCAACGGAAGAAAAATGCCTGATTTTCTAATAGCCTCTGCGGGCATTATCCGCCTCCACAAGCTTTGCCAATCCGCCACGTGGGGTGTCATAGCTCTTTCGGTCTGCATTTCTTTAATTTGGGTGAGACGGAGTACCGTACGTTTTTTTGGCTTGGGTTTTGTATTTCCTCTTTTCAAAAAGCTATCTTTTCCTATCTCTCGCTCAGCCTGTGATTTTCCTATTGCTTCTAAAGAGCTACTGATCCATTATGGAAATTATTCCTTCGTCCATCAAATATACAAATGTCTTTTTCCAGTTTCTCATTTACCTTTGACTTCACAGTCACAGTATCAGTCTTTTCCTTCTGGCTTCTGGTTTTCAGGAACGTCTAAGAAGTCCCTCTCCATCCCTCTCCGTTGTAAGATCATCAAAGCATACTTGCTCTCTTGTGATACTTGTGAAAGATTATAGTGTTTTGATCTTTGATTCATCTGGGATTTACTTTGGGGCATAAAGAGCAAGAAGTGATCTAGTTTAAAAGGCAAACTTAGGTCTACATTACAATGAACACAAATTTATATAAATTTACCACTTATAAAACACTGTTGCTTTAATTTTCTCAAAGAATATTTATAATTTAAAAAATGCATTCAAAGCACACTTGTTTTCCAATATACATTTTATAAGCACAATCTGTCACACATGTTGCATGTCTATCTATTCATGGGTATATATGCAAAAAATTCTACCTTCCACAATCCTCTGGAATGCTATATTACAATTCAACAGTACTGTCACTAATATTTTCCTAAGAAAGTTTCTATTTCATTTTTCTCATTTTCTCACTTTCCTGGATCTTGAAGATTTCTTTTTTGCTTTACTGTATTTTGTTTTAAAAAGTCTCTTTTCAATTAAGCTCACTTCTTCATGGAGGAAGTAGGTATTTATTCTTAGCAGGAAGGAGAAGAGATTTAGTATAAACTGATAACTCAGAGAAAAATTGGATTCTTCATAGGTTGTCATGTGTTTACAATAGCTGGAAGGGAAGGAAAAAAAGAAAGATGTTAGGTTTAAATGGCCACCTAGAAAAGTATGCGTCTCTCCTTTGAACATCTCTCAAATAACTGGACAAGTATTTAGGCTAAACATAGTAGTCTGAGCTAAAAGAAAACTTAGAATAATTTGGTAAAACTCTTTAATTTTACAAAGGGGAAGACTTCAGCTTGGCCCTTGGTCACCACGCAGGAGACACAAAGGTGGTCTGGAGCCAGGTCTCACAGCCCCGGGCCTGCAGGCCCTGCCCCTCGGGAGGGCCCGGGTCTCACCAGGCAAACAGAAGCACCCGGCAGAGCTTCTGGAGCTATTTTTAAAGCCAACAAAAGAAAACAAATACTCACCAACCCCCACCCAAAATAAGACACCAGATTTGATCCTGTATCACACTTCCAATCCTGTATATATTATAGGAAGAAGAGTTTAGACAGCAGTTTCATTTATCGTAAAGTAGGACCTGAATCTAATCCAATCTCTAACTATCCCCAAATCTCTACTTCCAGTTGTCAGTCTGTGGTTGACTCTCCCTACACCGAGGCAGAGACAATCCAGTGGGTAGAGGAACTTTAAACGGATTACGGCCCTGTGATATCAAACTGTACAGCTGCGGAGGTTGTACAGAACACGACCTGGGTGACTCACCAAGTGAATTGCAGGGAAAAAAGGAGATAAAGGAGGAATTTATGAACTCAGCCCCTGACAACGTATGGATCTCCTTTGGATTCTGAGTTATTTTAAAGAATATACAACAATCAGGAAAATCTAAAAAGTGACTGCATGTTAAGTAATATTAAGGAATTCTTATTTGAATCTTTCTGTGTGTCTAACTAATGGCATTATGGTTCTGCTTTAAAAATATTTTGCTGTTGGGAATTCACTTCCAAACAGTCGGGAGGGCGGGGCGGGGGCCCCGAGTCAGGCCACTGGTGCGGCAGGTCTAGCCTTGCCGACGATCGCTGGGGCTGAGTGACAGGCGCCTTCTGTTCCCTCTACTTCGGAATAAACTTGACATTTTCCATAATGAAAAGTTTAAAAAACAAGCAGGCAACAGACAGAGAACACGGACTTTTAGATATTACGATTTCTGTAACACATGCGGCCATGAATTCCTGAATTTTTCTATTTGCTCTGTAAAACTCTGCTGCCCTCCGGTTCTGACGATGGCTAACTCCTCTCCGTGCTCTCGACCGCAGAGCAGGAAGCAGAGAAGCGCCCCCTCACGGCGTGAAGTGCGATGGGTAAGAAGGACTTCACGCAGCACACAGCATGGCTCAGAAATGTGCATCTCCCTTACACTCCTTCAGCACTGACTTTTTGTTTTCACTTTCAGCCTTGAAGTGATTTTTAAAACACACAACAAGGCCAGTGCCCTACTATGCTCAGCAGCAGGAAACCGAAAAGACCTAACAGGGATGAAACACAGCCACTGAGACGGGAATCCCCACAAACATGGTGGGTGGTCTCTTGCTTCTCTTCTCTTCTAATTTCAGCTGGTTTCAGAGAGACCCTTCACAGTAAGGGGGTCAGTGCTGCTCCCCTACCTGGAGGCTCACGGGAAGCTCTGCCGCCAAACCACAAAGGTGAGGAGAGGCTCACAACTGTTCGCAGCAGTGGGCCTTCCATTTTGGGGCCGAGTTACTCGTGACACCGTGTGAAGATTACGTTCTTCACCATAAGCTCAGAAAGCTACCCCTGAGTTATGGGGAGGTTCCTACCGCCTAGTACTCTGCCATGAGTAGAGTGTGGGCCCAGTGACCTTCCTTGACCGACGGATGCGGTGTGAACGCGCTTCAGCCAACGCTGCAGATGGCAGGGTAAGCAGAGGCCTGCGTTTCAGGCAGGGGCGGTGCAGGGCACAACCATCCGTCTGAGAAGGCCAATGCGTGCAAAGGGACAGTCTGAAGTCGGTGCCACACGCAGATAAATAGCCCCGGGGACACAGGTGAGTGTTTCAGTGGTCTCAGTGTGATCCAATTTGGCACACAACATATTTGAGTATTGTTTATTGTTTTTTTTTACTATAGTTT
Organism: Sturnira hondurensis; assembly: GCF_014824575.4. Classification (NCBI taxonomy): domain Eukaryota; kingdom Metazoa; phylum Chordata; class Mammalia; order Chiroptera; family Phyllostomidae; genus Sturnira; species Sturnira hondurensis. The sequence goes on along the minus strand of NW_028079044.1, from coordinate 57,807,362 downwards.
AAAACATCAGTTAAATATAAATCCTCAAATTATTTTCAAATCCCCCTTCTGTGAGTCACCCCAAACTCCCCCTCTCCCGTGAAGACAACCTGGAAGACCCTGCTGAGCCCCGTCCTGTGGGGGGACAGGTGCTCGGCCTCCCCTCTCAGGGACTCGGGGCCGGACACCCCATCAGCCAGAGCCCACGGCAGGCCTCTGGACCTGTCAGCAGCTGGCCTGCGTACAGACGGGGGTCTCCTTCTATGTTGATGCAGATCATCAGCTCTGTCCCAGAGCTGAAGCCTCCTACGGGCTTTTGCTCGCCACCACGTGAAAGGCACACAGCGGTGAGGTCCTGCCAACTCACAGGGCCCACCATGGGCCCAGATGGGGCAGAGACCAGCAGCACAGCCTCGTGCTCCACATCAGCCAGGACTACCCCGAGGCCTTACAACCCAGGAAAGCTGTGACGTGGACCCCGCAAAGGAATGGAGCCCTCCACCGCGGCACCTGCTCTGGGCTGAGACCTGGCCTTTGGTCACTGCGGCAGTGAAGTCAGCCCCACTCCTTAACCCGTCTAGACGCGGCTCAGCTCTTCTGAACAGCTCATCTTAACACAGGTCGCTTCATTTTATCATCTGCATCTCATGACCTTGATACACAACTCAGGCAGTAAAGTGCTATTATAATAGAAAATTCGTTTTGATTAAAATAATCATAATGATCATAGTTATCATTTGCTGAGTGTTTACTATGTGACAGACCCCAAATAGCTCCTTTAACTCTCCTAAGAAATCTACGGCGCGGCTTCCACTTTTTATTCATTCATTCAACAAACACTTGGTGAGCAGCCAGGCCCTGTTCTAGCCTCTGGGATTTTTCAATAAGTAAGACTGAGTCCCAGCTAAAGGACCTTACGTGCCAGTGTGAGGAGGCAGACAAATACATAAAATAAATATGAGATACTATAGCACATTCAATAGTGACAAAAGCTGTAAGGAAAAAGAAAATCGGCAAGGCAGGTAGAGAGTGATGAGGTGCGTTGGGCAGGAGTGGGGGATGTTAAGAAAGGCCTCTTGGAGGAAGTGAAATTTGAGCAAAAACCCGAAAGAAGTGAGCCCGTGTGGATACACAGGGAGGCACTGCACATGCAAAGGCCTGCATGGGGCATGCACACGACAAACTCAGGGAACCGCCAGGAGGCCGACGCAGACAGGACAGCAGCACGAGGGGGCGCGGCTGTCAAGGTCAGAGAACCGCAGGGGGTGGTGGGCTTTCCTCCGAAAGAGTCGGGAGCCCCTGGAGGCTGTGAGGGAGGAGAAAGGGCAGCAGAGCGGCAGAGCCGGCAAATACCTCGCCCTCAACCAGCAAGCGGCGGAGCTGGGACATGAACAGCAGGGCACGTTCGCGCACCCTCCGAAGTGCCACAGCAAAGGGCCTCACAGACAAGTGCTGTGTCCTCGTGGGAATGCGACCAGAGACGAGAGACTTCTCACAAGGGAAGTCTCTGTAATCCAAAACCTTTCCCCAGCTTTCCTGAGATGTTGTTGACACAGGTTTTACGTGTACAACGTGACAAATCGATGCGCTCAGACTGAAATGTTCCTCACAGCAAGATGTCTCCATCCCTAAAACTCCTAAACGAGACTCACGAGTAATTCGATCCTCTTGATTACAAGCCACACTCTCCCTTTCCAACAACCTGTCTGGCTATCGCTGTAGCCACACTCCTTTATCTTACACGTGAGTTTCTTTAACTGGAGAAGATCCACNTTTGAATAACCCCCCCCCCCCCCCCCCCCCCCCCCGGGCACACCAGGGCTTCTGTCCTGTTTCCCACCCTCCGATTTCTGCTCGTGGCACATACCTTTTACAGAACTTCTGTGTGCTGAGCCAGTACAGGGTGTTCTTGGTTGTCAGCGACTGGCCCCTCTTCTCCAGGGCCCCCTGGAGGCTGTGTCCGTGGAAACAAGTCCCATCTGTGTCTCCAGTCCAGTTGAACTGAAAACTTGAAGGGCTTTTTTTGGCAACCATCGGTGTCGAATCAGCCAATGTGCTAAACTGTTTTTGTAGATTGACCACCATTTCTGGAAATGGAGGAAGCAGGGGAGGCATGAAATAAAAACTGATGCCAAACTCTGATAAAGCCTGGGGTTCACTCGGCACTGCCTGCCTCTCAAAGCTGCTTTCTTAGTGTGCCCAGTGCACTGTGGGATGTAGGGCGAGGACACCAGGGGTGAACGGAATGGATGAGCGGTACGCGGGAACCAGGGAAAACAGGCTAAGATGGTAAATTTTATGTTATATATATTTACCGCATTTAAAAAATAAATAGGACGGCCTAAAGGCAATCCTGCGAACAGAGTTCTGAGAGTTATGGGAGGGTGGGGCTAGACTTGGGTGGGGGCGTTAGCTCTGTTTGGCACGATGGCACATGCCCCTGAAACAGACTCGTGTGGCGGTTTCCTTATCTCTCGTTTTTTAATCCTTGCTGAAGGATATGTTTATTGATTTTAGTGAAAGCAAGAGAGAGAGAGAAAAAGACATTGATATGAGAGAGAAACATCGATCAGTTGCCTCCCATATGCACCTCAACCAGACAGCGCACCTGTAACCCAGGTAAGTGCCCTGACTGGGGATCGAACCCACAACCTTTAGGTGTATAGGATGACACTCCAACTAAGTGAGCCACCTGGCCAGGGCCCAGTGGAGATTTCTCGCAGAGGATGATGTGCCTTTGGATGTGCATTGGAACACTTGGTAAAAAAGAAAAAAATCACTCACGCATTCACTTTCCAAGTCAAGATACTCAGCCCCTTTACAACTGCATTGCTACTTGGCGTGAATGAGAGAACGCAACTCACCCCTTCTTTTACACGCCACCGATCTGTCGATGGAGGAGTGGTAGAGTGGCTTTTCGCTTTTCCACACGTACCTGCACGAGGTAGAGACACGGTTGGAGCAAGATTAGAATAAACTGACCTCAGAGAAAGTTTCGGAGAAGTTTCTCCGAAGCAACGTCTGAAACCGCTGAAACGCAGTGCGAGCTCCGGCTCAGAGCGACCTGGGGACAGGTGCCCGGGGAGCTTCTGCCCTGGCGGTGCACCTGCGGCACCAAAGCAGAGAACAAGCTGGTGGGGCCGCGTGTCCTCCGAGAGCCTCCCAGGGCTGTGCGTCCCCGGGGCAGCTGTTAACTGCACAAAGAAGGCAGCGGTGGCTCCCCAGGCAGCTCTCCTGCTGCCTGTTCTCACCAGTGAAGCCCCGAAGAACAGCCGTTTGTCCCTTGCCCTTCCCAGCTTCCCTTTGGCTGAGGGACTAGGTTAGTGGTTCTTCTGATTCTGATACGCAGACAGAGCGACCAGGGAGTGCCAGTCTCCTGTCACCCAACGCCTGGAAGTCAATCCTGTCACTGGTGGAACGAGGAGGAAAGACCAGGATTCCGGCATGACCCGGTCCTGACCTGGGGCAGCCCAGCCTGGGGCCCCGCCGCACCGTGGAGATGCTGCGTTGATCTCCAAACACCCCTCCGGAGCAAACCCCAAGAGTCACCTGGGGTTCTTCCTGATGGGGGCCACCGGCCTACAGTCAGGCCAAAGGCGAGTGACAGGTGCTATTTCTAGTTCCAAACTACGAGGAACGTTGCTAAGAAGACTGCTGCTCGGGAGCCCAGGGGACACTGCGCGTTCATTTTTAGTTCCATTTTCATTAACTCTGAGTTTCCCAAAGTGGGGGATTTTCCAAACATACAGTAAAAAAGAAGAACTGCCTGCTCCCCGACCCCACGGCCCGTTCTGATTTCCAGAGGCAGTGCAGCACCCGGGGAGGCTGAGCCAGAGGGCCTGGCCCTCCTGCTTCCAGTGGCCTGACCTCGCGTGGGTCACGAGTGACAGCCTCTGGAGCTGCTCCATGTCCCCAACGCTGGCAGAGACGGCACACGGTGAGGCCGCTCCGCGCCTCTGCTGGAGAACGAATGGGTGCGTGAGCGAACAGACAAGTGCACGCGGCGTCCCCAGCCTGGTCTGCTGGGACAGGGCTGCTGTGGGGGGTTAGGACGAGGGGCGTGGTGCTTCTCTGAGTCCCACACAGAGATCCATAGTACCTGGTACCCGGTGCTCGACAGCGCGTCTGGCGAGGAGACGCTCAACAGTGTCTGTGGACTTCCTTAAAAAAGCACTGATAAGTGACAGAAAGTCAGGAGTTGATCTATTTTTATTCCTATTTATGAGGAAACTAGAACTGCATGAATTATTAACTACTTTGAGCAACCCTGGTGTGACTATAGGATTTAACTATTTGATCAAATGAGTGTTGTTATAAATGTGCATAAAATACAGAGATACTAACTTTTTCCTCAAAGTCTTGTTGAGACTCAAAGATGCAAGTGTTTGATTCAGAGACCTGCGGAAAGGTGCTCTGTGTTATAGGAGATGCAGCAACCCCAAGAACTTACGAGCAAACGGCATTTCAGCGCACTCAGGCCAAGAGGTAAAGGCAGCGCACGGCCCGTGGTCGCACGGCGAGTCTACAACTCAGTCGGGCCTCAACCCGGCACCAAATCTGGCTCTTCCCACATAGCCCCACAGGCCCACGTCAAACACGGGTCCCACGGCAAACACGGGACTGGCTGCATCACACACTCTCTGTCCTTCGATTTGATTACTGCAGGGGTCTTTGTTTGGGGAGAACATTCCCATGAGGGAAAAAAGTTACTTAGAATATGGAGGCTAATATTTCTAGAAAAAATGCCACAATGCTGAGGAGTCCCTACTGATGAGACCTCAGCTTTCACACGCAGAGTAACGGACTGGGAAATAAGTTGGCGAACCCAACACTAGAAGAGGTGACGTACTTTGCCCTGGCTTCCTCCCACTTTTGTTTTTTCTCATCAAAAGATTTCTTCATGACTTGGTACCATTTTCTGAAATCAAACCATGGCTTATCTGGAAAAAAAAAGAAAGAAACTCACAATTATCAACCAAATTGGTCATACTATAATAATGTATATTGTTCACCAGAATCCTCGTTCACTGATGCGACTGAACATTTATGTGGCAGGTCCTGGAAATTATGGAAGGACTCGCTGTCACCAGCCTCTAACACGACTCCTGAGAAATCGGTCACTCCCTCCTCTGAGAATCTACTGATATCATGGCCCTAACTAGGTCACACCGAAACCGCCTTTGTGTGCGTCTGTCTCTGAGGCCTGACTGTTGCCTCCTTGGGATGGGAGACACGCGTTGTTTGTCACGACACAGTCAGGCCTCTGCCTTCCGGCCCGGCCCAGAACCCAGCTCACATGCTCCCATGTGTCTGGGGCAACATGAAGGAAGGAACAAATGATTAAGAAACGTGGGAAATGGCACCACAGTGGCTGAGTCCAGACGTCCAGTTTGGTCAGCTCCCGTTCCTGTTCTTCCCAGCCCTAATCCAAGCCCAGAGCTTCCAGGGGTAGGTGAGCGAGTGGGCTGATGGGACGGGGCGGGGTGGAGGGGGCGGGTTCCAGAGGTCCAGGTGAGGGACCACAGAGTGGCACGTGGTCCGGCAGTCCCACTTCCCTCTACACGGAGGGCGAAGAGTGGGGAGAGAGAAGGGGAATGAAAAGGAGAGCAGGAAAGAGGCCCAGAGAGTGAGGAGTCGGAGGGAAGGAGGGCTGCCTGAGGAGGAAGACGGCTGGAAGGCTAACTGCATCTTCTCTTCCGCGCACCTTACAGACAGCGGCTCTCTAGTAGAGACAGACGCACTCAGTCCACTGGCCGCAACTCCACGTGCAACACCTCTACTAGACAACGGGACAGGAGGGGCTGTGGCAGGAGTGAGCAGTCCTGATTTGGAAAGAGGGGGTTGGGCGTAGGTGTGACGAGAAGGTACTCATGTTGCATCGTGAAGAAGGAAGACGGATTTGCCGGGGACTGGAGAGTTGGGGGGTAGGAAGGAAGGAGGGTTGCAGGTAGAGGAGCCAGCATGCCAAAGGTCGGAGGCATCACTACACACAGCAGAGCCACACGACCGGCCGCTGGGTGCAAGGTCTAGTGTGGTGAGTGGGTAGGCGCCGGGAGTGACAAAGCAGGCTGGCCCCCACACACAGTGGGGAGTCACCGAAGTTTTTCAGAAGCCTTGAAACGCCACCAGATAACTGTATGAAAAAATAATCCTGGTACAAGGTATAATTTATAGACATGTACATGTATATTTTCAAAGTTTCTTCCCTACATTTATGGCCTCCTTTAATACATTATCCTTAAATTTGACTGATAAAAAAATGAAGTACCTTCTTTGTTCTCTTCATTATATTTCTCAGCAACAGCAGACAAAGACCTGGAGACACGGATAAACAAGTCAATGAAGTTAGAAGTCACCTACTTGAAGACAGTAAAACTGTGAATTCTTCTGAAAGAGGCATACGTAACAGTCCTTAAGACTGGTGGGCGCTTTAACGGGGCGACCGCTGAGACAGGAAGGAGACACCGTGAATACAGGTGCTCTTCGTTGGCATTGAGAGGGGTAATAGTTTAAAATTCTTTTACTTTCCAAAATACTCTTTGAGACACACAGTGCCAGGAGCCTCGGGGCATGCAGATGCAGTGCTAATTCTTTAGGGTTTGTGGATAACTGAAAACTCAGGAATCAATGGAACAATGAGAAACATGGGTCTACCCAGCGACCAGAAATAAAACATGACACAAACCACTGACTGGGGTAGGATGGCCTCTGCCAACGAGCCGAGTCCAAATATTACATAAGGAGTAATTACTGCCGCCAGTCAGTGTCCTGAGCGTCTCCACTCTCTACTGAGATAACACATGGGCTCCCCCACTCTGAACAATTAGGTAAAAACAGTACAATTTTTTCCTCATAAAACTGATACACACTTACCATTCTAAATTGTCATCCAATAAAAAGAGCAGTTTCAACACTATTACAATGACAGCTACGGCTTGAATATCATATTTAACAGTGTTTTTCTTTTTAGCTATAGGATCAAATGTCAGAAAATCCACTTCTCCTATTCCAGCCATTTTTACCACCTGGCAGGTGAAGTTGCTCATTTCATCTGTTGAGGAAAAAGTGAAACAGTAAAACATGAAATACACTCGTCGGCTGACTGGCGTGTCCATCCCTAAGACAGGGTGCAGCGGGAAGCAGGGTACCACGCCAGAACCCAGAGACACGCGTCTTCACCGCACACCAAAGAGCACCGGAACTGGGATGTCTTTTCCTATTTTGACCTCCTAAAACACGTGCTGCTTGCACATCCATCTCGGTGCCCAAGACATGGCCACAGGCCCCTTTCTGGGGTCCTACACATGTCCCTTGTCTGGTCTTTCGCATGTCCCTGTCTATGAAAACACAAGTTCTCTGCGTGCACACCAGCGCACTGGCTGGCGCACAGGCAGGCTCACTGTGCGTTCACTAGATGTACAGCCTTTCCGAAGAAATCGCATGCTTGGCACAGATTGTGTCTGTGGATACGCAGTCTAAACACTGTGGACTCGGAACCAGAAAACTTAGGGCCACTATGTAGGGTTCCCAATCCTGATTTTTGTGATTCTGGATTAGAGTCACTGAACCTTAGCTTCTTCATTTGTCAAATGAGTTACAGTGGAGGAAGTGAGGGTAAATAGGATTAAATAGGATATTATAAGAAAATATACATTGAAAACTCCAAGTTCCTACACAAATTTCTTTACTCACTAATCTAAGTACTGAAGATGTACCACATTCTATTTTCATTAATTTCGAGTAGAAGAGCTATTACTCGTGAGTGCAACATCTCCTGCACCGTGTTTGACCGAATCTCCTGCACACACTCAGTCACCTCGTTCCGCGACTCTGCTCCCTCAGGGCACACAGCACAGGGGTTAAGAGGAGACTAGGGAGCCAAGTCCCGGACCAGCCCTGCGCCCTGTGTGGGTTGCTCGCCCCATCCAGGCTTCGGCTTTCTTCACCTGCATGGAGCAGGAACAACAGCGGTACCTACCCCCAGTCACGGCGGAGACTCGAGGACTGACCGCACCTGGAGTGTGCAGATCCCTGCCTTGCCACCTGGGAGCCATTCTGCCGACTGAGCTCCCGTCCACCCACGTGTGACCCAATGGTCTCACGGCACGGCTCTCACGACCCATACGGACTTGGCCTGCAGCCTGAACAGACCTCTGCCGGTCCCCTAACAAGCCCCGTGCTCACCGGCATCTCTGCTGCAACAGCCATTTCGCCCTTCTGCCCAGAAGGTTTATTTCCCCTCATGGTTTATTTCCCCGTCTCTCATCCCAAGCTCAGTGGGGTGGCTTCTCACCCGGGACAGAACTCAGTGTCGGAGGCACTCCTTTTGAGGGCAGTGAGTCGCCCCACACAGAAGGCCAGCAGGCTTCTTTGCCAGCCCCCTTCCCATGGTGGGCGGGCACAGCTCTCTGGCACCCACCCCCCACCACTCAGCTAGGGGTCCGCCTCTTTGTCGCCCTCTTTGACTTGAGGGAGACTCGGTCTTGTTTTATCTTCCTGACTGCAGTGACCTACCTATTTATGGTGAAGAATGAGTAAAATACAAAACAATTGTCTCCTAAATGTTTAAGTAAAAAATTCCACTGATTTTAAAAAATGTTTTGTTTACACAGGGATAGAACATATATAACAATTCAAAATAGGCATCTACTGGGTTCTAATAACTTAGCTAAAGTTTTGACTTGACCTTTACTCTTTCTCTCCAAAATAACGAGGAACTACTGTGTTCTGGGTACGAGGGTAAAGACAGCCTGTCCTCCAGGGGCGGGCTCCCCGTTCGTAACATTGAAATAACCAGGCCGCCCAGTCAGGACTGGGTTGCAGACCGGCCAGTGCTTTGGGGGCTGCCAACAGCCAGCACAAGCTCTGGCTTCGGCTGTGGCGCGGTGGGCACGCCCCCTCATGGAGGTCTGGGGGGCAGAGGGCTGGGACTTACTATTGTTAGGATTATTTCAACTTCCAGATCCATCGGAATATTCATGGGCTTCATTCACGTGCAAAACGATCAGGAGATACATTAAGCTCAATTCAAGGAGCACCTCGGGGGCACAGGGGCCCACTGCGCGAGGACACTGCTACGGACGAGGGAAGCAGAGACCGGCAAGGAGGCAGCGCTCCTGCTCCCAACACACGCGCGTGAAACACGGACAAGGTTCACTGTGAAACACGCGCGCCGAGGTTTTATGGATTATTGGTGTTGGGGTGTAGAAGCTAGTCTCCTCTCAGATAATGAATGGAAACCACGGTATTGTCACTATTATAAATGACGTTTCTTGAAAACTGTCTCCTCTATTTCTTTTAAATTAACATCTTGAACTGCTTCTCTTACACAAAAGTATGGAGTAATAAGTGGAAGAATCGTGAGAAAGGAAGGAGATGGGAGATGGCAGAGGCAGACGGCTGGGGGCGGGGTGCTGGCTCTGGAACGTGAGGGCTGGGCTGCAGCCTGCGCTCCGCCACCTGCCAGTGAGGTGTCACTGGGCCCTGCTGTGTCTCCTCTGTACACGGGGTGACACATGGGAGCACAGTGGAAAGCTCGAGTTTCCCCAGGTGACACTCGTGCATGACTGCGAAAGCCACCAGAACCTCTCTCTGGCAGGCTCACGGGTCCTGGGATGAGCAGACTAGCAAAAGCACCCGGGGCTTGTTCGAAGCCTTTGAGGGGTCACTGCTTGCTCAGAGGGGAGCTGGGTGACACTTTCCCAGCTCCAAAGGCCATGTGGTCACACAGAGGCTCTGGGGAGGGCCGTGTGTTGCTGCAGCGTGGTTACAACTATTCTCAGCTTTCTGGGAAGCCTGGGGAGGCTGTGAAAGTGCCGGAGGCACGGTCTCTCCCCTCGGCACTGCAGAAGGCTGGCTCTGTCCCCCTCGGCACTGCAGACGGCACTGCAGACGGCACTGCAGACGGCTGGATCTGCACACCTGAAACCGCCAAGGCCCCAGAGGTGGCCCTGTAACCGCATGGGCGGTGTGCAAACCAATGTCACATTTCAGAACCAAAACCGAAGGTGCACAGTATGCACCTGCAGACTTACTGTGTCTGTTGTCCCCCCAGTAGTGAGTGACACCACCTCAGTGCAGGACGCTCACAGACATAGAGGCAGAAGGAAGGAAGAAATGCGTTACCACAACTTAGAAATGCCATTTTAATATTGTGGTAGATTTTCTTTTATTTTTACGAGTATTTCCATTTATGTAGCTGTGGTTCTGTTATGTAATTTTTGTAATCTGGCCTACTTCACTTTTTGTTGTGACAAACATTTTCCACGCTCTTCTGAACTCTTCAAAAACATGACTTTAAAAGCTGGGCCCAGCCCTGACTGGTGTAGCTGAGTGGATTGAGCACGGGCCTGCGAACCAGAGGATCATGGTTCGATTCCAGTCAGGACACATGTCTGGGTTGCAGGCCAGTTCCCTGCAGGCCAAGTCCCAGCAGGGGACGCACAAAAGGCAACCATACATTGATGTTTCTCCCCCTCTCCTTCCCCTCTAAAGATAAATAAATAAATAAAATCTTAAAAAAAAATGCTGGGCCCTGTCTCACTGACGTACCTACCAGTGTTTGCTTAACCGTTACCTTTCTGTTAGGTTTTTAAATTGTTCCTGATTTTAGTGTTACAAAGAAGGTCAATAACATGTATATCTACACTGTTTTCTATTGAACTGTTCGTGAGAAGTGAAACTTCTGTCCCTCGACCCCTATAACACTGTTTCCAAAGAGGCACTTCCTAAACTGCAGATGAGAGGGACGTTGTGACATCCCTGCTGGGGCGTGTTTGACGCTCCCTGTCACTCTCAGGGACAGTCAGGTGGGAGACAGTGCCAAACGACACCCATGGGCCAGAGCCCGCGCGGCCCCAGGGCGGGAACGACAGCAGCCCTGGAAACCCCTGCCGCCTCCCCCACACCCAGTACTCCCTTCATGAGTTCGAGATTTGGGAGCACGGGGGAGAACACAGGAACTTCCCATACTTGAAAGAAACAGCAAGGACGTACATGTAAAGAAGCACAATCAAAAATAGCCATTCTGGTCCACGGAGCATGTCACACATCGAAACCCGACTTCCCAAACTCTGGGATCTTAATCAGATGGGGAGCGACTTCTGAGATCTCGGGAGGGGACACACATTCCTCAGCTCAATAAACACATTTTAAAAGTTTGAAATGTTTCTGTTCCTTAAATTACAGGCTTCATGTTTACACGTGTGAAACTACTACGTAACTACTACATGCTTTACATGTAAAAATGCTACATATTTGTATTTATTTTATAGTTAAAATTACACTGTACAGTTTTACATACTGCTTTTCTCATATGTCTCCTTTTCTATTAAAAATACATTCAATCACATTTTTTATATTGCTCAAGCAATAGTATAGTCACACGATGTTTGTATTTTCTCTTAAAAATGAAAGTCCTGAACTTCTTACATTTCTAGTTTGGCAAGAAGTTCAAGAGCGGCTCCCACTGGCAGGTCGCCCGGGTAGCCCGTGCCCAGCACACGGGGAAGGAGGGCTGCCGGGGCTCCCTGCTCGTTCTGCTTCGCTGCCTTCTGGGTTCACGCGACCCCCCCAGACTGTGACCTCCATCCGTGTTAGGGGCTGGGAATAGCATCGTGTTTCCCAACAATAAAAATGTTGCCATAAATTAGCTTCTGGGATTAAAAAAATTAGAACTCATTACGTAACAATCACGCTTCATGTAAATGAGGAAGCGCTGCTTTGGGGGCGCACCTGGGCTGCTGATACCACACTGAACGTTTGTTACTTTACCCGCACTCAGCCGACATAGTACAAGAACCAAATACCCGCCCTCAAGCACAGCCCTCCCACCGAAACAGAGCCCCTGATTTCTGGCCAGCGCCCCCGCGCCACTGTAACTGCTCTGAGACGCCCTAGGAAGCCGCACTGCTGGGCTCCGCGTTGCCACGGCCCTGCCAGGCGGCCCGCCAGTCTGTGACCTGGGAGGACTCCGCGTTCCGGCTCAGCGGGTCAGAGTCGGTAAAAGCTTCCTCAAGACAAACGCCACTCGCTTACCAGGGAGGTTGGCTTCCATCAGGTATTTCACACACAGGACGTTGGGGTGGAGACAGCAGTCTTCAGTGATGTCTGGGAAGCGAGGCAGGTCTAAAAACACGGCCACTTCAACCATCTTTTTATAGATGTCCTCATATGCAGGCCACGACTGAAACGAAAGGGAGACGCTCAAGGTAGCCATTTTTTCAACATAAGTTAGTTTTTAAAATATTTTCTGATATTAAAGTAGTATGTACTCCCTGAATGGAATGGGAATGTGGAGAAAAGCATGAGAGGGGAAAACACTATCAATTGTCATTACCCTAACTTAGCAGTTTGAAATAGTAATAACACCAACTTAAAAAGCCACCAAAACTCTATTTGGCCCATAAAACTCTTACTGGCCTTACCCTCGACGCAGTGAAATTGAACTTCTCGCCAGTCACAGGGGACTCTGGGGAACGGAGGAAGCTGCGACCCACTCGGCACCATGATGGCACCCTAACCGCTCCACCGCGGGGCCCCTTGCTCGTCTCGGATCACAGCTAACGACTGAGCTCCTGTTCCACGACAGCCACGTGCGTTTGTGTGACGCAGATGGCACCCGTGCACAGATGTTCACCGAGGCACCATTCCCGGTAGCCATGAGGTGACATGTCTCCGTGGGAGCGCAGATGAGCAAATGTGGTTGGTCCACAAGAGAGTGTTATTCAGCCTCAGAAAGGAAGCAGCTCTGACAGGCTGCAGGGGACAGGCCTCGCACTGGGGCGAGGACACGGTCCACAGACGGCGGCAACGGCATTATGTACATGTGTCAGTTCCACCCAACTGCACGTCTGAACGTCGTGTGGGTGGTAAATTTTATGTTACGTATATTTTACCACCATTTTCAGAAATTATAAAAAGGAACCTAAATATTATCTAAAGGAGAAAACCCAAATATATTAGAGATGTCATAGTTGGAATAATAAAGATGAAGATTTAAAAAGTTCAACAGGCCCTGGCTGGTGTAGCTCAGTGGATTGAGCACGGGCCTGCGAACCAGACGATCGCAGTTCGATTCCCAGTCAGGGCACATGCCTGGGTTGCAGGCCAGTCGGGTTGCAGGCCAGTTCCTGGCAGGGACCAGTTCCCGGCAGGGACCAGTTCCCAGCAGGGGATGCACAAGAAGCAACCATACATTGATGTTTCTCTTCCTCTCTCTTTCCCTTCCCCTCTAAAGATAAATAAATAAAATATTTAAAAAAATAAAAAGAAAAAGTTCAACAGAAGGCAGCCAATCGAAAGGGAAAAGGTATTTGCAAACAGCAGCTCCAACAAAGGGTTAATGTCCCAACTATAAAGAACTCCTACAAATCCACACCACGCAAACCGACACTCCAATGGGAGAGGACCTGAACAGACACCTCTCCCAGGAAGATGTACAAATGGCCAGCAGGTCCACAAAAAGATGCTCGACTTCAGTCTGTTAGGGAAACACGAACCTCAACCACAAGGAGATCCACCTCGCACCCGTCAGAACGGCCGTTACCAGTCGGACGGGAACGTCAAGTGTCGGGCAGGCTGCGGAGGCGAAGGAGCCTCACTCACTGCGCGTGGGGGTGCAGGCTGGCGCAGACGCTATGGTGGGAAACAGTACACGGATTCCTCAAAAAGTTAGGAACAGAGTTACCACGTGACACAGCAGCCCCTCTTCTGGGCATCTACCCAAAAAGCTCAAGAACACTTATTCGCAGACACACACACCCCTGTGTTCACTGCGGCATCAGTCACAGTGGCCGAGACATGAGACGGCACAGTGCCCGTCGATGGTGGGCTGGACGAAGGTGGTATGGAAATCAGGTACGCCGTGGGGCGCACTCAGCCATCAGAAAGGACCAAACATGCAGGCGAAACAAGTCAGAAGAAGCTGAGAACCATACAATCTCACTCACGTGTGGGTACGAAACTGAAACTCACAGACACAGACAACAGCGTGACGGTCACCAGAGGGAGGGGTGGGGAGTGAAGGGTAAAGGGGCCAAATCTGGTGATGGAAGAGGCTCTGACTGTGGGTGGTGGGCACCCAGTGCAATTTACAGATTGTGTGTCATGGAAACGTACACCGGGAACCCATAGGACCTTATCGACCAACGCCGCCCCCATAAATTTAATTTAAAAAAAGGAAAAAACAAAGAAAAAATTAAAAATTCAAGATACATAAAACCTACAAACACTTAAAACCTATAATACTGGATAGATAATACTTAACTATCTCACATAAAATATCTTAGCACCAGAGGCACTTGGCGGGTAAAGCCATCAAACTGTAACTACTAAACGCGCAACACCAGGGCACGGTGCCTTTCCCAGAAGACAAACTATGCGGAGCCGAAAGAAAACATTGCTACCTGCCGAGTCCCTGAGACAAGGCCTGACTGCTGCTCAGCGGCCCTCCTGTGAAACCCAAGGTGTCTCAGTGCCTCCGGTGAGCTGAGGGAGTCACCACTGCCCATTTCCGCCCCAGGGGCGTCGTCACACAGCTCAGGATGCCACCTCCTCCCTCCGGCATCACGGGAAGCGCTGGCCCAATTGTCCCTCCACTGCTTGGCTGTGGACTAAGCTCCCCACACATCTGCTCCCACCCCAACCGGCCGGCTCGGCACTGTAGCCAACCCCTGGCAGACGGCTGAGCACGCAACCTGGTTTCCGAGGCGAAGCCCCAGGGGAGCGGGGCCCTTCCGTCCCACTGCCCTGAGCCCAGAGAGGGAGGTCAGGCCCTAACTCTGATAGGATTCCAAAACATGGGTAACTACCAAACAATCACGACAGGAAACATTTAATCACTGCTTGACATTCAGAAATTGCCTTCATGCAGAGAACGACGCAAAGGAAGAGCCTCACAGCGAATACCAGGCATTTGGACCACATCTGCACTGGGCGTGTAAAACCTCTGCTGTACGAAGCGGAAGGAGGGGCCCACCAGGACCACATGTCAACCTTCACGGGTTTAGTACGGCACAACAGCATCTGCTTAAACCGGACTGTGGTGATGTGCTCCCGAGTCCAACTACCGCCGACACCGTGTGGAACAAGCTGCAGGGACCGCAGGGAGAAGTGGGCACGGGGACGAGACGGGCCTGCGCCACCTGTCTGTGTCAGAGCCACAGGGAAACACTTGTTCCAAATGCATGTTCCTGGGCCCCACACCACACGCCCCGGGTCCATCTCTGCCATTGGGTCTAAGAGCCTGTACTTTAAACAAGCTCTCTGGGACATTCTCGTGCAAAAACAAAATAAAATG
Organism: Sturnira hondurensis; assembly: GCF_014824575.4. Lineage (NCBI taxonomy): Eukaryota > Metazoa > Chordata > Mammalia > Chiroptera > Phyllostomidae > Sturnira > Sturnira hondurensis. The sequence continues at coordinate 57,792,085 of NW_028079044.1, read as the reverse complement.
AAAGTAAAATAAAGTAAAATGCTGTGGCTTCCCACCCTCGTTTTCCATGCAGCTGGAGGAGACGTGCGTTCCTGCCACCGGGCAGCAGAGGTTCCAGGAGGGTGGGGTTTGCGTCCAGGCACCGAGGGCACTTGTGGTCGGACACCTGCCCTCACCCCCTAGGCAGACCGCAAACGTCAGGTCATTCCTGCTCTGACAGAGGGGGCACAAACAGGCCGAGGGCTCCATGTGGCCTGTAGAGTAAGTCGGGGACTAATCCAGAGCAGAGTTTGAAGGCTGGGAGTGGACTGAAACTTGACCCAGCGGGACGTCACCTGAGGTGCTTGGGGAGTGACTGAAGGCTCCAAAGGAGGCTTTTCCTTCCCTGAGACAGGGCCCCGGTTTCCCAGAAGGTGTACGACTGCCCCAGGTGCGATGAGTCATTGAGGCAGAGGGCCAGAGGGCCCTGAAGTGGGCCTGGCCAGCCCAGCATGCACCTTCTCTTTTCACTCATCGGGAGAGCAGAGCAGAATGCTGTCGGTCAGCATTCAGACACAGACTGGAGGAGGCCTCGGAAAAGCTGTCCAGTTCCTCTGTGTCCCTCCTGCTGAGGCTGGGGACGGGTGATGAAATGACTGCTTCTTGAGAGGGTTTGGAAACACTGCCAAGGACCGTGGGAGAGTAATGGGTGTGTTACAAGTGATCTGTGTAGAAATTGGTCCGTGGGTTGACAACACAAAAATAAAGCAAATTAAGGCTGAGAAGACAGAGGTAGCAGAAAGTGGCAGAACACACGTATCCTGAACAGAGACAAGTGTGCCCAGGCTCGACGCCAGTTCAAGTGGCGAAGGATTATTCGTACTCTGTGTGGGCTTGGTGTCCCGAGAGAGACCAGATGCTCAGTTTGTTCTGCCAGATGAACCACCACGTTTTTGCTAGAAGAAAACAATGCTCTGAATCTGTACCACACTCCAGAAGCTTGAGTCAAAAATAAAAAAGGAGGCAAAGGCAGATGAAGAAGGAGGTTATTTTTAAATTAAGTAAAAAAGAAAAGAAAGGCTATCTGCTTGCAGCTGGGAATCACAACTCAGAAAAGCACTAACACGTAGTTTGTGTACCTATCTCCTCTCCCAAGCTTTGCTCTTAGGGCAGGGGGACGGTGGGGGGCCTGCCCGTCAGTGCCCCCGTCCTCTGTGTTCTGTACCCGGCTGTTTCAAGGGAGCTGGGTCAGCTTTGCTGTTACAGGACAGAGGGCCCACCGAAACCCTCACAGACCAACCTAATGGAAAGCGGCAGCCCACCTGGGATAAAGGTTGAAGGATCTTTAAGGCACAAGCTCTCCCTCTCTTTGGTTTGTTTTTTAAGCTGTGCTCAACTTTCTGGGGCAACAAAAACAAAATAAAACTAACACAGAAGAAACACAGCGCCCCGCAGCCCACACGGCCAACCCCCTGGCGTTATCGCCTTGCCATCTCTCAGAACAATCGCACCTTTTGTCATTTCTGGTGGAGGCAGAGCTGCTGAAGAAGCCAAGCCTCGGCGGGGAAAGGTAAGATGTGGACAGAGGGAGGAAAATGCGTCCTTTGTTCGTGAAAAGCCGTTTCCATTTAAAAGTTTCAACACACTATGGCAGAGTGAATGCACTTTTGTGAGCACAGGCAAAGCACGCAATGAAGAAAAGCTGCCTGTCACCTAGACAAACAGCCACCTGAAGACATGGACACCCTCCCCCTTCTTCTTGAGAAAACTCAGGACGGGCAGGGGAGCTGTGGCTGGAGACGTGTCTACAAGGTACAGTAAGCAGGATGCACGGGGCGGTTCGGTCCCAAAGACGACAGGGCCATACCAAACGGTCCCCGTGTGCACCGAAGGTGGAGTGCTTGGGAGAGCATTCCGCTTAACTTCACGGACGTTTCCGAGTCTGTTTTCCTCCGTGAGGCAAGGCCTTTCGACAGGCAAGGACAAGCTCGAGTTTCTGTTACACAATAGCAGCGCTGTGATAAACCGGATTACAGTGCCCTGTCCCAGGCGAGCTTCCCGCTTAGCCACTGGAAAGGCACGGTGCCTCGCCCTCACACCTACTGCGGCTCCGAGGCACAGGCTCCGCTGAGACGCGGCTGAGGCTCCTTGCACCTGTTGATCCAACTTAAACGAGACTTTCTACTACGAAAAACAATTACTGAGGAATAAAAGCAACGTCGGAAGTAACGACACAGCACTGTAATGTAGTCTTTGTGGAGTCTGTAATGCACGTGTGGATAAAATAAATTCCACACATACTGTCACTCACATAGCAGTGCACCTTGCATTTCAGCCCACTAGAATTATCTCCATGGTTGTAAATCTACCAGGGAGTAACAAAAAAACTACGTTTTTACGGTCCAAGCTGAGCCTACTGGGAGCCTGTGGCACACACATTACTTTCTGTGAAATACAGCCTCGGATCAGTCTTGGGGGTGGGACGTTACTGAAATGCGGTCGGCTGCACAGACAGACAGACAGAGAGACAGACCTTAGGAATAAACACAGACCCGGGCACTGCTGACCAATGCAGACTCGCCCACAGCCCGGGGGACAGTGCTTTGTTCTGGCCCCAGGACGAGAGCAGGGGAAACCCCCCCGAGTCCCTCGGAGGCCCCTGTTCTCCAAAGTCGGCTGAGTGCCACCAAGCTCTGTTCAAAGGCCACACATCTTTACTGAAGGAGACTCGAAGCTGGTGTCCAGAGGAGCAGAAACCCCCAGGTCATTTCTAGTTGCGGTCGGACGGGTCACACGCCTGTTCTTGCAGCGGATGCACTGTTGCTTTTCTCCAGAGGAGCCTCCGGCCTGGGTCCCCCTCTCTCCTCCCAGACGTGCAGTTGAGAGGGCCCGGGCCCAGTGTGTGGCGGTGGGAGGTGCTGGCCCAGGACCGAACGCAACTCCAGATGATCGGCATTAAGTCGCTGGTTTCACTCAGCAAATATGAGCTATGATTCTTCTAAATAAAGGTATCATCAGTGTAACCTCAAAGGTTTTCTGACCAAAGTAATTCAGTACATTGGTAACAAGTACAAATGAGCTGATGAGATTATCTCACACACATGAGTGATACTAACACACCCAATAATTTGCATTTTTAAATATTCTTGCTCATAAGCAGAAAATATATCCCTCACATATTGACCACTAGAACTTCAGTGGAATGCCTCTTTATTTTGTTGGTCAGACACCACCACCCGCCAGCCTCCTGACACACTGTGTAATAAATACATCAGTGGGGAGCACTGGGGGGGGGGCAGGGCTGGGAATACAAGAAGGAAAACTGTACTTGAACAAGAGTTAAATAAAAATTAAAAAAAATAAATACATACATCAGAAGCAGTCTGGACGTTCCCTGCTTAAGTGGAAAAACTCCCCAACAGATCAATCTGAGTTCTCCTAAAAATACATTTAAACATCTTCTTCTTTTTTTTGCTATTTCAAATAATTTTAACAATAAACACAGACTGAGTCCTTACCACGCATACAGAATTGCATTGGGTATTACGAATAATAAAACAGAAACACTAAATATGGTCCCTACTCCCAAAGAGTAACTGGGGATGCAAGACATTTACAAATAAATCCGTGCATTGCATATTAACTTTTACTCCTCTGTTTTAGAAATTCTATTTAGACATCCTCCAGCTGCCTTTAAAGAACACAGGGAGCGTTTCTGAAAGCTACGCGGCACGGCAGTAGGCACCCAGGAATGTCACCGGCCCCACCGCACCTCCGGGGCACGCCTTCTCTATCTCCCCCTCAGCACCTCCCTCCAGAGGTAACTAGTGTTCCTAATTTTGCTCATCACAAGCTTACTTTTTTAAAGACACTTTCATCACACACATAACTCAGTTCTATTGGTTCCCCAAGGGAAACTGAACAAATATAAAGACACATACCTAGAACTATAGAACCAAATGTCTTTCTCTTTCAGCGGAACATTTAAACAAGGCTCAGATGACTAGTCATAAAGATTTCAGCAGCTAAATTTAAAATGACTACTTAATGAATTATATAGATTTGAAAACCCATTATTTTAAGAGATACTTCGATGGGACAGCGTCAGGCAGCATCAGGAGTGCCTGAATTTTCTGTCTCGTGGAGCACGCGATGCCGTTTGAAAACATGGGAAGACGGTCAACCTGGAGCCCAGGCCGCTCTGAAACCAAGAGCTTGGTCAGTCTTCCCCCAGGCGAGCGAGGGCTCCTGCGGGGTGAGGTGCGGTGCTCTCCTCCCCGTCCCACCACATTGCTGACTCGTTCGCTGGGGTCTGGAGTGCCTCCTGGAAAAGAAGGGTGTGTCCTGTGTCTCTGGCCCTTTTCTTTTTCTTTTTTGAGGTTTTATTTATTTATTTTTAGAGAGAGGGGAAGGAAGGGAGAAAGAGAAGAAGAGAAACATCGATGTGTTGGAGAGATACATTGATCAGTTCCCTCTCATATGTCCCCAGCTGGGGACCCGGGGACCTGGACCATGACCCAAGCATGTGCCCTGACTGGGAATCAAATGGGTGACCTTTCAGTCTGCAGGCCGGTGCTCAGTCCACTGAGCCACACCAGCCAGTGCTCCGGTTTTAAATCAACGGTTGCTGAGCAACAGACTAACCTGGGTTCCCATGAAGGCCGCCCTTGGGGAAGGCTGCTCCCGCCAGCCTGCGCCCCATGCCAGACACATGCACTTGCCACCTCCTGTGCCCACTCCCCAGACCGCCGCCCCCCCCCAGCTGGTCCCCTGCCCCATGCTTCCTGGTCCTGGTCACCATCTCCGCCACAGGGCCACCTGCCCCTTGGCTTTGTTTGGAAGCCCCTTTATTGCCTCCGCAGCCACTCCCTGCCCTGCCCCTCACCCCCTCCTCATTACTAGGTATGGTCCCTCATATATTTTTTTGGTCTCCTTCCAAACTGGTGGCCACGCCGGACTCCGTGCAGTATGGGAACACCAGGCATGCTGCCCAACAGCTCTGTCTCAGTTTCCTCGTCTGTAAAACCGGAGACGAGACTACTGTGCACTTCATAGGGTTGGTATGAATAATAAAGCAGCTTACACAGCCTCTGACACGTGGCCCGACACACAACAAACACTCCCACTACTGCTGTTTCTTGTTTCCTTCAGGTCAAGTGGGGGCTGCAGCTGTCCCCTCCTTCCTTGTGCTGCCCACGGGTAGGCACAGGCAAGCAGGCTTGGAACCTGTCTGGTCTCTCCTGGGCACAAACGCACAGCGACTGTAAGGAAGCAGCATGGGCACCCACCTCCCAGCCGGCTCTGCGCTCTGAGTCTGCGGGACCTGCGCCCACACGAGCCGTTCTGGGAGTGCAGCCCCTGCTGGTCTGAAAGTCTAATGGTCTCTGCATCGTTCACAGTGACCAGCGTTCTAATTCAATGCAAGATGCTGCTAATATTAACAGCCTCAGGTGTAACATGTTATGGTATGTTGCAAGCTTATTTATCTGTGTTTCCAGTCACCCACTGCCTTGTGGCTAATACTTCAAAATTAGCACGTTATATTATTTTTCTTAGCACAGACTTCAGTGTTTGGAGGAACTTAGGTGACGAGGAGGGACGACTAGCAGGCAAAAAGAGCAAAAGACGATACCCCTGAGCACGAGGCCCACAGTGCGACAGGTCCAAGGCTGGGCCCCAGCGGCGTGCCCGTGGCAAATGGTTCTGCCTTTCCGAGGTGTTTGCTCCTACGCAGAACTGGGACAGAGTGAACCAGAGTTATCAGGCATGTTTAGCCATGACCACAAATTAAACCTCCAACAGTGTAGAGGTCGTGAGCATCAGGAAGGCCTGTGAAAGTAACTTGAGTGGGAAACGGGAGGCAATGCTTGATATTCACAACCCTGAGTGACTGCAAACCTCCTGGTGACGGAAAAGGGAAGATGGGCTCTGAGCCCCGAGAACCGTGACAGAGCCCCGGGACGAAGGGACAGAAGCCCTTCCGCAGGGGACATCTACCAGCAGATCTAGACGGAGACCGACGCCAGCCAAGGACTTAAAACAGTGCCTCCTGAAACAAGGTGGTAACTTCCTTTTAGTTTTGCCAAAGCAACACAGTGTACACATACCAACAACAAGTATTTTTAGAACACTTGAAATTATTTAAAGGCTCTAGATACAACTGTTAAAGTTTAGTCTCAACAATATACCTTGTGCAAGGCATGCACCTGGCACTGAGCTATATTTCCGGGCTAACCTCAGGGGTTAAAAGAAGCCACGTAAGGAGAACAAAAAATAGTATCTATTGTCCACGAAATTGTGACTAGCGGTCCATATTTGGCCAGAACACACACTAGATGCCTTGCTGAGAACTCTGACGCCAGGTCCAAAGTCATACCCAGCCAGGGTGTCCCCACCCCCGACCCGGGGCTCCTCGGCACTCCGAAGCAAGGGGCAGACTGACCTCCACCGCGAAGAGCCCCTTGTCGCGCCCGTACAGCTTCATCTCCTCCGGGAAGTGCTGGAACGCGTTCATGTACGGCACGTGGCCCTCTTCCACGAGCCTGCGGGGGTGAAGAGAAAGGGCTGCAGTAGGAGGCACAGACTGACTCTGAAAAGTCACGGAAGGAGCTGAACATGCCGTGTTTCAAAGAGGAGGTAAGAACCCACTGAGTGTGTCGTGGTCACATTTTTTAAAAAAGATTTTTATTTATTCATTTTTAGAGACAGGGGAAGAGAGGGAGAGAGAGAGGGGGAGAGAAACATCACTGTGTGGTTGCCTCTCACATGCCCCCCACCAGGGCCTGGCCTGCAACCCAGGCCTGTGCCCCAACCGGGAATCTAACTGGTGACCTTCTGGTTCGCAGGCCGGCACTCAGTCCACTGAGCCACGCCAGCCAGGGCCGGTCACATTTCTAAGGCTGATTCTATCACTCTCTGTACCGTGTGCGGAGAAACTGCCTCGTCAGCCATCTGCGGACCTCTCGTTTCCGACTCACTCGTCAGATGGCCTGCTTCTGGGAAGCATGCGACCTGCCGTCAGTTCTCCGTGGGGCTCGCAAGCAGGCCTTGCCTGTCCCCCCGCCTCCCCCCTCCCACGGTGAGCTCGGACTCATCTCCCGGATCACCTTTCAGGGAGCCCTCCTCTGACCCTGCTCTCCTCGTGAGAACACCTTCCTCGTCTGCCCTCTGCCCGCCGCCCCTGCGTGGCAGATGCTTGTCACTAGAACAATGAAGGGGGGACCTTGCCCATTTACTTATCACTCCTTCCCAATCACATGGTAGCTGATGCAATGTTTTTAAGTAAATTATCGAATTGGAAGAAAATAGTACATACATAAAAACAAATACACATATGTATTTACTCACAATTAATTCATTAATTCAACAAAAATTCACCGAGCACCATACACCCAGCACTACTCTAGGCTGTGGAGATAGAGCAGTGAATAAAACAGTAAAATGTTCTTGCTCCTGAGTTTACACCCCAGTGAGAGGAGGAAGACAGCCAACGACACGAGTGACTGGAACGCGAGTGCTGGGCACATGCACAGTAAGAAGACGGGCACACACACAGTAAGGAGACGGGCACACACACAATGAGGAGACGGGCACACACTGTAAGAAGACGGGCACACACACAGTAAGAAGACGGACACACACAGTAAGAAGACGGGCACACACACTGTAAGAAGACGGGCACACACAGTAAGAAGACGGGGGCACACAGTAAGAAGACGGGGGCACACAGTAAGAAGACGGACACACACAATGAGGAGACGGGCACACACTGTAAGAAGACGGGCACACACACAGTAAGAAGACGGACACACACAGTAAGAAGACGGGCACACACAGTAAGAAGACGGGCACACACACTGTAAGAAGACGGGCACACACTGTAAGAAGACGGGCACACACACAGTAAGGAGATGGGCACACACACAGTAAGAAGACGGACACACACACAGTAAGAAGACGGACACACACAGTAAGAAGACGGGCACACACACAGTAAGAAGACAGGTAAAGTAGAGAGGGGCAGATTCACGAGGAACGGGGGCACAGAGATACATACATGTGCATACACACGTTAGACATTTTACATAAGAAAACTGTTTAGGAAAATAAGGTAAAGAATAAGTTAGTATACAAAATATTTTGCCTCAAAGGCTGTTTTTGGTAAAGCCAGTAGTTAAAAACTAGTATTGACTCAACTTTAATTCTAAACTTAACATGTGATTTCTTTACATTTTTAGTCTACTGCAAGTTGAGAATTAAAGTAAATATTTTACGTAAAAATGATGTTTTATGAAGCTTAACAATGAAACAGTGTTCATCAGAACAGTCCTATGGGGAAACCCACCCAGGTTTTCGTTAGTTTAACGTGTATACAAGAATCTATGCATAGTAATCAGTGTTCATATTATTTTGGAACTAATTTTGGGGTTCAATATTACATACTACTTTATACAGGGTGTACTGCAGGCTTATCACTTTGACAACTATCTAGTATTTCATGGTATTAACATTCATGATTCATTTACTCATTGGGCCCATTTGATTTTACATGTGTGTGTGTGTACATACACACACATGCACACTCAGACACCTGCGCTTCCACCAGGACCCACAAAGGCCAGACGGGCAGTGTGGGGTGGGGCGGCGTGGGGGTGAAGCAGCACAGGTGTGCTTCGCACCCGTGGGCGCAAGGCGCAGTGGGGCGGGCGAAGGCACGAGGGACTGCCCAGGGAGAGGGACGCCTGCACAGCTCCTTCAAGCCGTGCTGACCTGGACAGGCGTGAAGACGCCCGGGCCTCCAGCGGGCAGCTGCATGGCACCCAGGACTGCGTGGGTCTGGCCTCCGGGACAAGTCTGGGCTGGAGGTGTGACGGGGAGCGGTCCCCGTGGAGGCAGTAATTACAGCCCTGGCGGAGGGTGAGGTCACCTGGGGGGGCACGCAGAGCACGGTGAGGTTTCTAACTTGACAGTAAAACTCACTGAATCACGGACTATCTGCACAGAGCTAATCACATCTGAGAACAGCCTTGTTATTTGGTTGATGTGGCCAAATTCAAAGACACTATCATCATTTACTGGAGGCATTCTGTTTAATCAAAGGACCTAGTGCCAGTCATGACAGTGCTGGTGAGGGAGGGGGTGGAGGAGAGGAGACAGAAGGAAGAAGGAGGAAGACGGCGACAAAAACAACCAGGACCGGCAGCGGCTTCTGCCCAAAGCGCATCTCGCATGGTGACGATCACTGAAAGCAGTCACAACCCTACGGGGTGGGTCCTGTCACCCCCACTCTACCAGAGAGAAAATGGAGGCAGGGAGGAATGAAAGTTAAATTAAAACTTACTCGGGGTCACATAACATCCTAACAGCAGAGACAGGATTCGAACCCAGGAATATGGCTCTAAATGTATGTTCTTAAAATCACTCTACACACTGATTAAACCCAAATGTTATTCATGAGACTACAGAAAACAAGGGGAAATTAACACATAAATGATGTTCGCACAGGTATTTAATGAGAAATTCTTACCCACAAAGCCGTAATTTGCTCACTAACTATAAAACCCTGTAGATTATCTTGAAAAATGCCAATTATCTACACAACAGATTCTTCCAATACTTTTGTCTTCAGTTTTATCTACAAGCAGAGACAGCCTGCAGCTCAGCTCTTAACGATGACGGCGCATGCTCTCACGTGCCTGCGTGAGTAGCCACTTGCCGATGGAAAGGTCGCCTGCACATCTCCTCCGTCAGGAATAAAAACACTAATACTACTTCTTAGATGTCACTTTTCATCTTTAAAACACTTTACTCACAGATGACTGGTTTCCCAACACCCGACGCAAGGCCAGCACTATTACTCCCACTGTATGAGCAAGGAAACCAAGGAGGTGAGCGGCTTGCCCGGGGAGGATCGCCTTCCAGAATCAGAATGCCGGCTCCCCAGTCTTTCCAGCCCCTCCCCCAACTGAAGCCTCTCTGTAAAATTCAAAATATCCAGAATGTCCCCGGTTCGCACCGAAAGCCAGCAGACACCCCCCAGAGGCGCAGCTCACCTCAGGAGCTCCGAGAGGGTGACTGCCTCTCTCTGCCACAGCAATGACAGGGAGCAGAGGGCGAGCGTCCAGGGCACGGACATCTTCACAGTCCCCTTCGCCTTCCGCAGCGAATACTCGACGCCATCAAGAGACCCAGAGCAGACGGATGACACATCTTGGGGATAAATGGGGATTTTCAGCAGTGAAAGTGATTAGTGCGGACAGCAAGAGAAAAAAACCCATAAAACCCACAGAGGCACATTAAACATGTTTAAATCGGGTTGTGATGGAGAAAATCTTACAGAGAACAATTTGGCCATAAAGCCATGGTAGTTTAAGAGGAAACTGGCCAAAAAGGACATTGTCAGTTGTTTGTGGGAATTGGATGGACTTGGGTACTAAAAAGGAATTTGACCTGTTGAAGTTTTGTACAGCGAACACGAACACTTGGTCAAATGGTACGAGGACACGCAAGCACAAAGCAGAGTGTGTGACTCTGGCCCAGGCCCCTATCACCTGTACCTTCTGAGAGGCTCTGCAGACACCAGCCTGGCCACGCCGCCTCCCAGCCCCTTCCTCCCTCCTTCAACCCTTACGCATCTCACTCTTCCTGCCCCGTTCTGGGTCTGGGGCGGCGACACTGAAGAGTGTCTCACCGCTCTCGGACCCGGCATTCGAGTGATGGGAGACAGTCGGTAAGCCAAAAAATGTATGACTGACAGTGGTGAGTGCTACCCAGAAACAGAGCAGTTGGGGCGGGCGGGCAGGCAACGGGAAGGGGAGAGGCAGGCCGCCCTGCACGTGCGCTCGGAGGCCGCTTGCGAGGGTGAGGCCCGAGCAGCCTGAAGGTGCAGAGCCAAGTCCCAAGGGTCTCGGGAAGAACCCCAAGCGCATCAGCAGGCGTGACCTTGAAGGGAAGCAAGGAAGCCGGTGGGGTGAGCGCATCGAGGGGGCAGGAAAGTGGTTGGCAAAGTAGGGGAGAGGGAGAAAGCAGTGTCTAAGGCTCCGTAGGCCCCGACGTGGGCTTAGGATTTTACACTGTGACAGTATGAGGAGAAGGTTCTGGAGACCTTTCAACAGAGGGCACAAGTGCCCGTTTTGGGTTCCACGAAGTCCCCTGGCTTGTGGAGGCATGGTGGCATCCTGGAGGGCAGAGCGAGCACAAGACAGCGGAGCGAGCAGAGGGCGCCCCGGCCGCAGAGGCCTGGCCACAAAGGATGGGAGACAGTGAAGGCAAGTGCGAGTCTGCAGTTTGGGCCTGAGGAATGAGCAGAGACGCTGTTCACTGAGACGGGTTGGGCGAGATAAGTCAAGATATCGGAAGTGCACACGTGAGCGTAACATGCTGTTAAATACACAAGCGGAAACGCTGAGTAGGCAACTGACTGGGTGCCGAAATCTGCAGTGCAGAGGAAAGGCTGGAGGAGGGGTCGCCAGGGCACAGCAGGGGTTAAAGCCACAGCGGGGGTGCCTACTAGAAAGTGGGACCGGAATGACCCCGAGGGACTCGGAGCTTTCTTGGACAAAATCTCTCCAAGTTCAGTGATTCCTCAAATGCCATTTCTGAACCCCACAAGCCCATCTGGACAGCACCTGTCGGTCACCAAACTGCCCTTGTTCACGAGTGCCCTCACTGTCCGGCTGCACACACCATACCTTTACACCTTAAAGGCAGGCTGCCCTGCCCACCAGTGTGTCCTCAGTGCCCAGAACAGGCCTGAGTGCGGAGCGGGGGCCCAATAAATGCCTGGTGACAAACAGATCTTGCAGTTGTACTTCTAAGATTTTCATTCAAGTTAAGTGATTTTTAAAACATGCAAAGATTCAGGGTCAAGGCATGTTGTGGCAGCCCTGCTTATAATTTGAAAAATATTAAACAACCTAAGTGACAGGATTAGGAATTTAATATCTCCATACCATGGAGTACCATGTAACAATTTCCACGAGGTTCTATATAAATCAGCGGTTCTCGAAGCCTCGTCCCCGGACCAGCTAGCTGTGTCAGGTTCTCCGGGAACCGATGAGAGCTGGGCCCAACTGTGTTCTTTTAAAAAACATGTATATATTTTTTTAGAGAAAGGGGAAGAGAGGGAAAAAGAGAAGGGGAGAAACATCAATGTGTGGTTGCCTCTTGAGAGTCCCCAACTAGGGGCCTGTCCCACAACCGAGGCATGTGCCCTGACTGGGAATCGAACTGGAGACCCTTTGGTTTGCAGGCCAGCACTCAACCAATTGAGCCACACCAGCCAGGGCTCACCTGTGTTCTAAAGCCCCACAGGTGACCTGATGGATGGTAAAGTTTGAGGATGGCTGTTTTCAAAGATATATACAAACATAGATTTCCATAAAAAATATATGAATATTATGCTGAAATATATATCAAAATACACACACACACACACACACACACACACACACAACACGAGGAACTCCTGGCCAGAACAGCAGGGTGAGAACACCCAGGGCCCTCTGCTCTGTTTCACTACCACAACTACAAAGGCAGTTTTAAAAGATAAAGACCCAAGAACAAATGACAGAAAAGGAGACAGGAGTGTGCCCTGAGCCCTCTAAAGAAGGCCCTGGAGCTGGTCAGACGTGGCTCCCCTGGAACCTGGGAGGGGACGCGAACCGCAGGGGCTGCCTGAAAGTCTGGCTGGGACCCCTACCCTGACTCCGGGAGCTCAATGACGGCCCCGCCCTATCTCCTCTGCGAGAGTAAAAAGGAGGGGTCTCTAGCCCTGGCTGAAGAGCCCAGTTGGTTAGCACCATCTGGTGGGCTGAGGCTGCTGGAAGATCCCCGTCAGGGCACATACAACAATCAACCACCGGCCCTGGCTGCCGCGGCTCAGTGGACTGAGCGCCAGCCTGTGAACCAAAGGCTCACGCACTTGATTCCCGGTCAAGGCACGTGCCTGGGTTGCCAGCTGGTGCCCTGCTGGGTCCCCTGGTAGGGAGCACACGAGAGCCAACCATACATTGATGTTTCTTTCCCTCTCTTTCCCCCTGTCTAAAAATAAAATAAAATCTTTTTTAAAAAGAGTCAACCAGTGAATCCATAATTAAGCAGAACAACGAATAGATGTGTTTCTCTCTCTCTCTCTCCTCCTCCTCCTTCCTCTCTCTCTAAAATCAATAATTTTTTTTAAGTTAGGGTCCCTGGAGTAGGGATCCTGGGTACACACACTGTTGGGAGCAGGTGGGCCTTGCTAGAAGCAGGAGTGAGAGTCTGCCTGTGGAGTGTTGAGTCTCCGCCCACTCCCCCGGGGCCTGCTTCTCCCCACCCACTTCCCAGGACAGCCTGTGCACTCTCCAACCCAAAGACTCCAGAGAGTTCTCCGGAAAATCTGATCAGCTCCCAGGGAGAAGATTTCAAGGTGGTGATGCTGGAGCTCACTGAGGAAAGAGCCCAGGGAGCCCGCTCTCCTGCAGAGCGGAGCTGACAAGACTCCCCAACATTTGAAATCTACGTTTCAGTCATTTCAGTCTCAGTTCTGAAACTGGACTAGCCACCTGAGGCCCACTGAACACCTGAAGAAAGTCTCCAATACAGTCACACATCACTTAAGAAGGTCGCGTTCTGAGAAACGCATCTTCATGGACCATCATAGAGTGCATTTACATGAGCCCAGATGACTCCCTCTACACACGGAGATGTGCCTGGTGGGGGGGGGCCACCCACAGAAGGGGAGGAGACCTTGGGAGGAGGGAGGAGGGAGGAGGGAGAGCAAAGATCAAGAGACCCAGAGAGACTAAGGCTTGAGACGAGAAATAATAAAAGGGAGAGAGAGCAAGAAAAATGTCAGGGAGGGGAGTCCGAGGACAGACACGTGGTGCATGTGGGGGTGGGGGGGAGTACGTGGGCCCCCCAGCCCCTCCTCACCCCCCCACTCCTGGTCTCAGCCTCTGTGGGTGCAGGGTGGGTGCAGGGCGGGTGTAGGGCGGGTGCAGGGCGAGTGCAGGGCGAGTGCAGGGCAAGTGCAGCGCGTGCCGGGCCTCCTGCACTGAAACCACAGAGCTGGGCGCAGAGTCAGGGCCACGGCTGGGCCCAGCGTTTCTCCTCAACACCACAGACCTGCTGCTTATGATCCACTGCAATTTTATGGGGCCGCAGTGTGCGCATGGCCCCCAGTCACCCAAGTGACCAAATTAAAAGCACAGGTCAAAACGAGCACATCAGGAGGGAAGATGTCATTGACATCCTCAGCAGAAGGAGAAGATGCTCCCAAAAAAGGAGGAAGTCAACCAGAAAAGAAGATGAAATGGGCTCAGTAACACAAGGAATTTAACAGGAGAGACAACAGAATGGTAGAGAGACGTCACAGACAGCCACAGACAGCTGGGTCACAGGTCTAGGGGTCCCGGTCTAGGCAGCGCAGGCGGAAGAGGCAGGAAGCCCTCCTCCCGAAGAGGAAGCTACAGCCACGTTGGGCACCGAGAGGGTGTTTCAGACGGAGAGGAAGTGCGGAGACACATAGTAATTAATTAGTTAGAGCGCAGTAACAAACAAATGGAAAACGAAGAAAACGATCCCCCGCACTAGAAGAACCACAGGGCGCACAGAAAGCATAACGTGGTAGGGTGTGTGGCTCAGTCCTTACAATAATTTAGGCACTAAATTCTGACCTAGTAAAAATTATAATTATACTGGGAAGATAGAGGATGAGAAATGCGAAATGGTGTGCGGGTCACTAGTGGGAGGGGGCGTGTGTGCAGGAGCTGAGACCCCATGGTCCACAGAGGAAATTTACTAGCTAACGGCCCAAACCGGAAATCAGGGAAGACACAGAGGGATGGTGGCCACGAGACAGGGACAGGGCACGCCTTGGGGGGACAGGCCATTTAGGGGAAACAGCAGACTATAATTTTTTGAATTTTTACAACTTTTTATAACAAGCCTTATGAATATATATTATAACATGCCTTGTAAATATTGTATTTGAATTACATGCATGCAGAATTTTCATTTAAAAAAGTAAAGAATGAAGAAGTGGTTCACTCTTTAGCAAAAAACAATAATAAAACTCTCTTTCTCCCTGGCTGGTGTAGCTCAGTGGATTGAGTGCGGGCCTGTGAAGCAGAGGATCGAGGTTCGATTCCCAGTCAGGGCACACGCCTGGGATTCGGGCCAGTTCCCAGTAGGGGACACACGAGAGGCAACCACACATCGATATTTCTCTCCCTCTCTCCTTCCCTTCCCCTCTAAAGATAAATAAATAAAGTCTTTAAAACAAACAAACGAATGAACACCTCTCCTCCTTTCTCTCTACTGATGCACCAGAAATTTTCTGGGCGACCTCCCGCACGCAGCAACAGCCATTAGTTGCGGGTGGTGCAGGGACTGCCGATCGCGTTTTCTTCGTGACGATCTGGATCCTACAGCTTTGTATCAGGAGTTACAGTCATCATTACTTTCCACGTAAAAACTAAGTGAAAAGGTTCAGAACTTGCCACAAAACAAGCACAGAAACCAGGCCTGGGTGGCCCACTGACCGATCGTGACCCGTTAACAGACCTGACGGTTTGAGAGTCACACTCCCGGGAGCACGTGGGACCGGGCTTGCTGGCGAGCACGGGAAGGGCGCTCTGGAGACTCACGGCACCCAGTGACTCTGTGAGTCCAACTTCTTTACGTCTTTGGACAGAAAAGTAACTTATCTGATTTTTTTGTCACAGTGTGGTCTAGCAAGAAATGCGGATATGCTGTTAAAAGGAATTTTTATTTTACTTATTTATTTTTAGACAGGGGAAGGGAGGGAGGGAGGGAAACATCAACGTGCGGTTGCCTCTCACGTGCCCCCCACCCCCCCAACCAGGGACCTGGCCCACAACCTAGGCGCGTGCCCTGAACTGGGAATCCAACCAGTGACCCTCTGATTCTCAGGCCGGTGCTCAATCCACTGAGCCACACCAGCCAGGGCTGCTAAAAGAAATTTTCAATCTTTGAAGGGCAAGGGGCTTGCAAAAGAGTCCATACAAGAAATGTCTGGTTGAATATTCTATATAGCCACACTGAACCCAGAGTTTAACGGTCTCTAACCCCAGAGGGCTTGGAAGCCATCTCCCCGAGAACTCCATCAGCACGAATCCGATGCTGGCGTCCACCGTAAAAGACGCGTCTGACCTTTGAGGTCTATTTGCCACCATGGTTTTCAGTTTTTAACTGCAGTTTGGGAACAACTGACATCATGAATAAATGCTTTGGGAAGGTCTACACCTATAACCTTCAACAGACTCCTCCTCTGTTTCAAATTATGGAATTAAATCAGAAAGTAAGGTACACGTACACACGGGTACTACGGTTTTACTCAGCTTGCTCTAGCCTGTGCTTAGAAGCTGCGTGGACCATCTATGACTCCCGCCCACCTCACTGTGTGGCTCCGTTCTGTCATTTCTCTGCTGCGATGTCTCCTGGGAGACTCTGGGCCCACACATACGGTGTATATGGCTTTACTGAGTCAGCCTCCTCCTTTCTGGACCCACTTACAGTTCCGCTCCCTTCAAACATCACAAAAAAAATGCATGTGGAGGCAACGTACCTTCTTAGAAATTACACTATGGTCTCATTTAATTTGCCTCCTCCTTGGCCATATCACTTTGTTAGGCTGACTTCCTTTCCTTGGAGTGTGAAGAGACTGGACCACATCACTTCTAAGATGCATCGCCGGCTCCCAAGCCCTGGGTTGTTTGAGCCTCCTTTACCTGACTGTGATGCTCGGCTGGTGGGCAAAGGCTTCCGGGCGTGGCCATCGGGCGGAGACTCTGCTCCGCTGTCAAAAATGGAAGGGCCGCTGAAGTCGCTCAGCAGCTCAGGCTCACTGTCCCAGCCTGAGTGACTCGGATTGTCTTCTGAGACCTATTTGCAAAATGATATAAACAAAGTTGCTGCAGAGGAATTTGAAACTGCAACTTGCTTCCGTGAACTTGAACATTCCTCACCACAACCAAAAGCACCCGGAGACCACTCCAGATGATGTCTGCTGGGCCCTCAGACCCAGAGACTTGCACTTGGGCTGCAGGCTCCAGGGGGGCCCCCCAGCGCTGCCTGGGGAAGGGCTGCAACGAGGGTGGGCCCGGAAACCCAGGATTCCTTCTCCCTGGAATGACCCCCTCTTTCATTGGTCTAGTACCAAAACACCCGTGTCAGTGACGATCCCACGCACACTGCCTGCCCCTTCTCACCGCATCCGCCCAGGCCCCTCTGCTGTGGCCCTTTGCTAACCCACGTGTCCTGCCTGGACAGTCCTTCCTATGCCTCCTCTCCTGCTCTCCAGGGGCGCTCTCCCCCACCTTCCAACGGCTCTTCTTCAGAGACACCCATGCCCTTGCACTCCTGGGGCACTCAGTATCTAAACACTTCCTTGACAAGGGTGTATGATCTTGTGCCCTGGTTTAGTTTTTCACAAATGTACTTGGGGCACCAAAAGAAAATGGAATCTATATATAAAAAGTGGTGTATTTATTCTTACATGTTTAAACTTGTACTCTCCATCTGATACAATACACCTATCGAGATATATTTTCCACTACTCAAAACAGTTTTTGAACTCATTAATTCTGATGCCTTTTAGTGTTTCTGCTGTTTTTTGTTTCACCTCTTCCACATTGGCAAAAAGTCCCCTTTGAGGACGTTTTTAACCCAGGGAAATAAAAAAAAGTCGCTCGCTCGCTCGCAGGCAAGACTGAGTGAATAGGGAGGGTGGGGTATGGAGGTCATGCTGTTTTTGGTCAAAAACTGCTGAACACTCAGTGCACCACTCATAAATGAAATAGGCAAACAAGTTGAAAGAGTCTTCAAAAAAAATTTCATTGAAGCCGAACACAGCCTCTCACAACACCACCAGCTGGTACACAAATACAGCTGGGTTCCTAGAACACTCACCTAGTGGGGGAAGCTGTACCTCAAGGAGTCACCCTCCAGAAGATAATGCCGGGTTTTGGGGGATCCCGCCCCATATTGCTGAAATGCTGATTAAAGTGTCCCTAAGAAAGGTCGCCTGGTGGCTGACCTGAAGGCCTCACTAGCCGACATGAACCTGGGAGGACTCTACCACAGAAAAGGAGCTGTGCTCTCAGCCACGCAGGCCATGAACCTGGATCTTGGTGAGCAGAGACCAGACTCAGGGTAAGAAGACTCGCCAGAGGCCTGGCTGGTGTGGCTCAGCGAGCAGAGCACCAAGCCTGCAAACTGAGAGGTTACCACTTCAATTCCCGTTCAGGGCCCATGCTTGGGTCACAGGCCAGGTTCCCAGTTGTGGGTGTGCAAGAGGCAGCAGATCAGTGTTTCTCTCCCTCTCCTTCCCCTCTCCCTAAAAAATAAACTAACAAGAAAATAAACCAGGGCGAGGAGACCACTGTCACGCACACCCCCCTTTACAGGCAGGCACCTGAGAGGCAAGGTGCACAGCACAGTGGCAAGAGAACGGACTCGCTGGGAAGAGCGACGTGGTCAGGAGGGAACGTCTGCAGGCTGGTGCAGGCACCTGTTGGCACCTGACCACATCTTGCCCGGTGACTCCCCCAGGGGACACCCACGCTCTCGTCTGCAGCCAGTCTCTTCCTTTGTGCCAGCAACCCCTCCCCCCAGGTTATCACTCACTTGTGCTCCCTCCTGTATCGTTCCTATCAGCACAAACACGGCCACGTCCATCCCACGCAAACCCCCCTGTACTCCAGCTCAGGTGCACTTTCCTTGTACAGCCAGACTGCTGTGCTGTGCTTCGCTTTCACCAGCAAAAGGTGGCAACGTGCTGTTGTTTGCTGGTCTGGAGCCCCACACGCAGTAGCTCAGGGCGAGCCTGCAGCAGAGCGCCCAGGTGGGGGCTGCAGAGCTGCCGTCCCCACCGCCTCCCCCCTTACAGCCCCATTCCAGCAAGTCTGGGTCCCTCTGCTCCATTCGCTGGTTTTCACTCTCTTCTTCCTGACCAGGTGGCAGCATTTCTCAAGCTGATCACCCCCTCTTCTTGCAACACTCAGTTCCTTAGTTTCCAGAAGGCCCCTCGCTCTCCTGGCTTCCTCCTCTTCACCAGCTGCTCCTCAGAATTCCCTGTCAGCTCCTCTCCTGCCCCCGGCCAGGTCTTGGTCTTCCTCTGCCTTCGCTTCTCTGTCCTGTCACCTGCCTGTGTGGTTTTCAACACTACCCACTGCACTGTTTCCGAGTCTACAGGAACGGTGCGCCTCACTAACGACGGCATTATGGGTGGGAAGGCTGCACCAATGCCTGACAGCCTTCGAACATACACTGCCCGGCCAGACCCCGCTCCTGAACTGAGACTTGTACGTCTAGAGAGCACTTGACGTCTCCACTGGATTCTAATGGCCTCTCACACTTCACAGTCCCAAACCGAACCGCTGACCCTCCCGCCCCATCTATTACTTTGGTGATGGCAACTCCTTCCTCCCAGCTGCTGAGGCCCAAATCCCTAAGAGTCATCGTTGGGGACTCCTCTCTGTCTCCCACACCCTATGTCCCACCCATCAGGAAATTCTGGTGGCTCTACGCAGAGGTGATCTAGAATCCTACCCCTTCTCACCTCCATGCCAACCACCTGGGCCCAGCGACTGTCACTTCCTGTCTGGAGCTGTGCGTCTCGCACCTGAGTGCACACAGGAAGCCCCTGCGAGCTGGGCTGGAATTTGGACTCTGGCCCAGTACCTCTGGGTCCGGCCCGAAACTCCACACGTCTGTCCAAGAGGCTCTCCTGGCTTCCTTCCTCACTTCCATGAGACCCCTCGCCAGGGGCGCCTTCCCCGCCCACTCATGTCAAACAGCACCCTTCGCTGCCTCGCCATTTTCTCCCTTCTTACCCTGATGCACATACTTGCCTATTTGTTTGCTTATTATGTACGTTTTCAGTCATTTATTTCACCCAAGATCATACAAAAGCAATGGATGGAGTCAGGCCCTGGCCAGGTGGCTCAGATGATTGGAAGGAACATCATCCCATGCACCAAAAAGTTATGGGTTCGATCCCTGGTTGGTGCATGGATGGGAGGCAACCAGTCGATGTTTCTCTCGTACATCAATGTTTTTGTCTCTCTCCCTTCCCCTCTCTCTAAAATCAATAAACCTATCTTCAGGTGGGTATTAAAATTTTTTTCTTTTAAAGTACTGCAACCAGGTTTCAGAAGCAGATCTCCTACTATTCTTAAAACAGTTGTACCAAAGCAAGAAAATATTACTGAATATTTGAAAAGACTAAGCTTCTAATTTAAAAGTCCTTGTTCCTTTTCCTTCTAGAGTACAGCTGTACTTTTTGATAGAAATTAGATTACCAACTACATATCGGCTTAAAATTTTGCTTATTGCTTATTCACCAACAAGATTTCAATGTGATGCTAATATTACTTTATATGGGTATTTACTTACATCAACAAAAGCCTTGTTTAATATCTTCAGTTAACTTACAAATATTAAAGCCCCGGAGAAAACCCCAGGTTCTGACTCCGATTCTCCCACGCTAAGCAGAGCCCCGGGGCCCACGCGTAACCAACACACACCTTGGCTGCTTTGCTGTTAGCGCAGGTTCCTCACGGACGGGACGCCTCTGTCTTCCCGTTTCTAAGGCCACCTCAGCACCCCATCGCGCAGCCTGCCCTTCTCAGAGGTGCCAGCCTCCTAAATCCAGGATACTGCTTCACAACTCTATGACTCTAAGACACTGGCTTTCCCATGAATCCCAGTTGCTTCTCTGAGCTTCCGTGAACTCATGGTCCCACACTTGAAGGGCGTTCCTCCACTAACCCTCCGGTCCCTCGCACTTCCGTCACTGCATCTCTCAGGACTTTCCGTTCTCAAGACTGGCTCCCCTCCCCGAGACCTGCCTTTCTTGGTCCTGGGTCAGGGACCTCTGAGGCCTCAGCCCAACACGGAAACACAGGGCCAGGCTTCCGCGCTCTCAACACAGAGTGTCTGGTAGATTCGAAATCTCTCATCAGCCCTGGAGAGTAAGTACCACGCATCACACACATCAGCATTTACCAAACCTGCCATGCTCAGTGGCGGGAGCCCCCTACCCAAATAAAAGTACCACGGCACATTTAGAAAGCAGTTAAAAGCAAACTGCTAAAAATACAGCTGCTCGGGGGGATGGGGAAGAGGTGTGAGGCACCCAGACTTGTTTTTCTTCACATGTAGGCTTGAGAAGAGATGGTGACTGAGCTGGATCCTGAAATGTCATGTAAAGCAGGTGCAGGTATTCCAAGCAAAAGGGAGAACACGTAAGAATGTTTTAATAGTGCAGTTACAGAAATTCCTTAAGCCTCCATTTAGGACTTAAGCATATATTTCTTTATGTTTCAACTAGTTACGAATCCCAGCGTCCTGATCAGGCCCACGTCCTGCTGGACTATGACAGAAAGCTCTCCTCTGGCATCCGGGGCAGGCCTTCCAGCCCAGGCAAGGCCACGCCCAGCCTCCTCCCGACGGCACTCACCTCGGCTGCCCTTCTGCTGGTGTAAGCCGGGTTTCTGCAGTACGCCAGCTTGCTCTTCTGAAGGTAGCGCCTCCAAAGATTATGCAGAACTGGACTCTGCAGGGGAAGGGAAGGAGTGGTGGTTCAGGCTGTGCGGACAAGCATGCCGGCAGAGCTCAGCCACGGAACCCCTCGGGCTGCACACAGTGCCCCCCATCTGCGCGCACCTGTACCCTCCTTCCTTAGTGGGAGGCTCCGAAAGCTCTATCACGTGTCCGCCTCTGGTGGGCATGTTTCGAGTTTTCAATCCCTGTATACTATACTGGACCACGCCACACCACGCCGCACGACGCCACGCTGTGAGGCCCAGTACCGGCTTCAGCCACACCTGGGTCTAGAGGTCACGCTGCTTCAGCTTGACCAGCAAAGGCTCCTCCGCACATTTTTCCTCGGGACGTCAGGCCACACTGATCTTTCTCCCGTATCCTTTGCCCTTAATGTCACTTCTAAACACGCCATTGTAGATTTTGTGTTTTGCACACCCAGTGCCTAAAGCCCTCTCTCCAACTAGGCCAGGTCTCTTGGCACTGGGTTCTAGTGACGGGCGTGAAGCAAGGGCACAACCATCACCACGGCCAAACAGCTGCCCTTCACAGGGTTCCTGAGGTGACTTCAACCAGGGACACTCCTGGGGGTCACAGAACCCAAGTGTGGCCCTGGACCAGCAGGAGGATGGTCACCTGGGGACTTGCTGGACGTGCAAACCCGTGGGCCCCACTCCAGATCTACGGAACCAGAACTCTGGAACGGGGCCCAGCACCCTGAGCTTTCACAGCCCTGTGAGTGATTCTGACACAAAGTCAAGTGTGAGAACCACTATTCTAATGCATCGCTCCCCAGAGCACATCCTGGAACTCGAGTCCCAGAGCCACTGCGCCCACCGAAGGGCTCCCTCCCCAGTCATGACCCCACACATGGGCCCTGTGGAAACTAAGCACGTGCATCAGCACAGAGGGGGCCCAGCAAGGCACCACGTGGCTCGTTTTACTTTAAGCCAGTGTCTCCTGCACATCTCATGTGCAGACAAAAACGCTGTTTATTTCCTCTTAGGTACATTGCTTATTTACATCCTGTAGAATGCACTTTGGGACTAGCTGGTCTAATAAAAGGACTAAAGCAGAAGTATCAGAGATGTGATTCTTCCAGCAGCCCTGGTGTTATTGCAGATAACTCTACTCATCTCCTCCATTTCAATCCTGTTCTTCCCCCGACAACAAAGCATAAGACACAAGTGGCTGACATCTAGACACAAGTGGGCTTACCTTTAATTCTGGGCTCACTCCAAGCGTTTGTAAGGCCTCCGCTTGTTGGCAAAGGATATGCTGAAAACCTTCGCACACGTACCAGTCCCAGCCTCTCTCTAAAGGAGGAAGAAGATGCTTCAGCCCTTCACATCCCTGCTCTTCTCACTGCGCCACCGAGGAGCAACAGGCATGCCCGCCACATGTGGCTGCAATTTTCCCTATCCCTGAATAGGATTTCCTTTCTGACATTCTCTTGCTTCCAATGTAGCGAATTTGTACACAAATGCCAAACACAAACATTAACCTGGCTGGTGTAGCTCAGTGGATTGGGCGTGAGCCTTCGAACCAAAGGATCGCAGTTCGATTCCTAGTCAGGGCACATGCCTGGGTTGCAGGCCAGTTCCCAGTAGGGAATGCACAAGAGGCAACTATACATTGATGTTTCTCTCCCTCTTTCCTTCCCTTCCCCTCTAAAGATAAGTAAATAAAATCTTTTTTAAAAAGACAAACATTTTTATAATTAATCACATTTCATATTTTAAATTACCTATAATTTTTCTGAATTGTTAATGTAGAAGGCAGGAAAATGAATAATCACCACATTTAAAAAAGGAAATGTTTCGAGCACGCACCCCGTAGTTCTGACTGGAAGAGAGGTCAGCGCCCACAGCTCTGCCCCAACTCACCCCCCAAGCAAGGGGACACCAAGCATCTAGGGACCAGATGAACAAAAGCCAGGATGCGGTTGTCCAGGTGACCGGGAAGGACAGCAAGAACGTTCTAAAACAAAGTGCTCACCCTGGGTTTCTGAAAATGGGTCTAGGTTTCAGGGAGAAACCGAAAGGAAAGACATACTACGGAGCTCCGCCTCAGTGTCAGGTGTGTGCGAGGCACGTAAACAGGCTATTTCGGTCAATCCTCAGAACTGCCCCGAGAGACAGGGAAGGAATCTGCCACTGCCACAGACAGGAGCTACACATTTCAACAGAACTGCCTGTTAAAGAACATGCTAGAATCTGTGAAGACCCTTCTGTCTCCCCCCTCCCTGCAGGACCAATGCTGTGCTTTTTGGAGAGGTTACAGCCTTTTCACACACAGCTTCTGAAGTGTTTCTGTGACCCCAGGCGCCCCTTCCCCGCACAGTGCCCCAGGCCTCCCCACTCTGGTGAGGCCAAGAGTTTCTGGACAGCACCTTAGGCTGTCCATGACACACAGAGGAAGGCAGAGGCGCCCCTCAAGGTGAAGTTGAGGGAGCTTCACCTTTGCTATGTGTGTGTGTGTGTACTCTCCCTCCTGCACTGTTCTTCCTACGCTAACTTCGGAGTCTGGGTTCCTATTTCACATAACAAACGGGATCACTGTGTTTGCTTTACCAATGAAGACACTAAGGGCAAAGAGGTTGAATGTAAGACACCTGGAGTCCTCATCGGAAGCACCTGAAGTTCCTGCAGCAATGCACATTTAAACTATACATCTTAATTGTTTATGTGGGTCAAGTCCATGTTAACCAGGCCCTCACCTGACGAAATTTAATTAAAATTAATCGAGTTTCAGTCTAATAAAAATAGTCACTGTGAAAGGTGAAAAAGGAACAGAAGTTAGCATTCAGGAGTTCTCTCCGTCATCCACCCAAGAGTGTTAGCGTGCGCCACACAGACGGTTCCTTAGCATCTGTGCACGCTTATTTCAGGTGTGTGTGTCTTTAAAGCCCCTCGTGCAGAGGCAGCCAATACCATCAGCCCCGTTTCAAACTTGGGGATCAGGCGCTAGGTCATCAGTCACAAGAATAAAAGGCATCAGAGAGACCTGACCTCAGATTCTTCTCAGGGATGGTGGGTTACTTGTACGCACCTGTAAAAGCACCCCCACACTGAGGCTATTTTAAGGGGAAATAATCACCCCTGTTTTAAAAGGGTGTGTTCAGAATTTACGGTGAGAAACAGACCTCTCAAAGTGGAATGTCAGGTTTAACTTGCCTAACCTGACAATTCCAGCTGAATCATTTCAGAAAATAAGCATTTTCCTTTAAGGGACAGAAAATCATATTCATAATAGACGATAAATATAGAACAGAAAAATACATGCCAACAGATGAAAAGAGATATGCTCCTTTTGTTATCGTTATTTTTTTGCATAATAGTTGTCCCACCAGAAAAGCAACTTGAAAATATGCACAGTAAAAAAGGACAAGCTTTAAGACATTTGCTTCCAAGTTTACAATTAATAATTACCCAGTTTAATTCCACTTCATATTACCTGGTTAAAATTCTGGCAACTTCTATAGAATCCATTTCATATTTCATTCCACACCCTCAGATCAGGAAGGCGAAAACCACCACTGAAGAGTGCTAAGCGCATATGAAGGCAGAGCTTACCCGGTTTCTTCTTCCTTTTAAGTCCCCGGTTGATGGCTTGTATTTTGGTGTTGGGAATGGCCTCAGTGCTTAAAACTTCCTTAGATCTCTGTGGGAACCAGAAACGTGTCACTGAAAAGACAGCTTTTCATCTCCCTGAAGATATTTCCAAGCATGTTCTGCAAGTTTAGTGAACCAAACTGTGAGTACCAGGATCAATAATGGTAACATTTGGGGGAAATAACATAAATTTTTGTTATTTTCTCATTCAAAATTACTCAGTACCTAAAGGAGTACCTGGAACATAGTAAACAATGAATAAATGTCTGTTAAATGAATAAACTTTTATTTCAAATCACTTTCTAGTTGTTTCAGATAAAACCTATAGTCAAATTATAGTCACTTTTTTCTGTACTCAAAACACACTTTGGATTAAAATAATTTCTGTATTTTTTATAACCAGCAATGCCTAAACTAGACATCCTACTTTTTTGTATTTGAATAATATGCTAAAACACTTTTATTTATGAAATTATAAAAGTACTACTTTTTACTTTTAATTGCATCTACAGGATTTTGGAGAGACTAAATGGTGAATAAAATTCATCGCAAAGTCTTCAATTCCAAGTGCTCTTAGGAGCTGGTGCCTAAGATTCTGATGTACCCCTCCCCCCCCGCCCGCTGCCCCCCCTCACCGCATTAAGTCTTTTTAAAAATTTTTACAGCCCTGGCTTTAGCTCAGTGGACTGAGCACAGGTTGCAAACCAAAGGGTCACTAGTTTGATTCCCAGTCACGGCGCCTGCCTGGGTTGCAGGCCAGGTCCCCAGTGGGAGCCATGTGAGATGCAACCACACATTAATGTTTCTCTCCCTCTCTTTCTTACTCCCTTCCCCTCTCTAAAAATAAGTAAATAAAATCTTTAATAAATTGTATGAATGTCTTTGATTGCATATATATATTTCTCCTTATTGTTACACCAATAATATTATTTACAGAGGAGTCACAGTTTATAAATAAGAACACAAAGGCAAAAATCACATTGGAATTTAGGTTTTCTAATGCCTGGTTTGGTGACCTGCGCACTTTTTTACTAATATTCAAGTAAAAATTTAGCCATTACTGTATAATTATATAACCCTAATAATTTGTAATTTATTCTAAAGTCTGTCCTAAAAATTGAGCTTCTTTATACTCTTAACATACTCGTAAATTATGTAAAAACATAGAAACACAACTAAGTGTATATTTTTCTTTAAATATATTTCTAACTTCAGTAGTACTTGCAAGCGAAGTTATTTTCTTCCAAGTAATCACTACTTCATACCTTTGTTTAGTACCTTTAAATACGCTGGCACTTAAATAGAAATGACTTTATGTGCAAGTAATACATAAGCAGTTACTCATAAATCTGACTTCCCAAAAGCAATTAACTTTTTAAAAGACAACCACACACAAAAATTTAAAGGCAGTGAATTCCTCTTCTAAACTGTGGCTGAGCTGGAAACATAAGGCTTGTTCCACCAGGAATGTCAAGCTAGAATCACCTCCCAAGTGGAGACTCAGAGCAGAGGGCCACTTCAGGAACAGCGTGCTCAGCTCCGACCCCACCAGCGTCCACCACTGCCTATCCGAACAGTGAGCAGCTGAACACAGCCCGAGAGAACTAGACTTCAAATATGAGGCCTTCCGTGCTTCCAAGGTGTTAATAAGCCAAAACAAAAAGCACCGAAATCACATCAAAAAGTGTCAGTACCTGATGCTAATTTCATTCAGGTTGTTGACTCCTTGTACCCCTTTCCGTAATGTTAATAAAGGAATGTTTTTACTGCAAAGAAAACTATATTTGACGTGTCACTAGCCATGGAATTTTGTCATCAGTGATCACATAAATGCTGCCTGGTGCCATCGTCCGAGTGGCACGATGACCCCTGCACGTCCACATTCTCTCCTGTATTTACAGAATGTTCATGATTTATGAGAGGTTATTTATCGCACTGAGATGCGATCTCGCACCCATAACATCTGATGTTCTGCAAAGAGGAATGTAGAAGAGATGTATTTTTAAAAACCTTTTCATTTGAATCACCCTATGTAAAAAATAAATCAGTAATTTAGACGTTCTAAATCTCTAAAGGAGATTTTTTAAAAAGATTTTACTTATTTCTCTTTAGGGAGGGGAGAGGAGGGAGGAAGAGAGAAAGACCTGCCAGGGCTAAAGGAGACCCTACAGACGCTCTCACAGAAATGGAAGCAGCGCCCCCGGCCACACTCCCCTGCGGTTTCTGAGACACTGTGTCTTCCAGCTGTTTCCCTTTGTATGCACGGGGCGTATGCACGTGTATGCATCTCCTGGGGCGTATACTGAAGGAAACCAATTGCTGTTTCTCTCTTTTTCTCCCTCCTTTCCCTCTCTTTAAAAATAAATTAAAGAGGGCTGTGCTAATCCTCTCTGTATCGTTCCAGTTTTAGTGTATGTGCTGCTGAAGCGAGAACAATAAAAGTATCTTTAAAAAAAAGGGACACTACATTCTTGACAAGTTATTCCATTCAGGTTGATGATCTTTCACACGTGGAACTGGATAGTTGTATTAAGATCTTTCAAGTTTAAAAAAAGGGCCCTGACTGGAGTGGCTCAGTGGATGGAGTGCCAGCCTGTGAACCAGGGGGTCGCTGGTTGAATCCCTGGTCAGGGCACAGGCCTGGGTTGCAGGCCGGGGCCCTGCTAGGGGCATTCGGGAGGCAACCAATCAATCGATGTATCTCTTGTGCATCAGTGTTTCCCTCCCTTTTTTCCCCCTCCCTCCCCCTCTCTAAATGAATAAATAAAATACTTTTTAAAAATGACTGTAGCAGATTTTACCAGACAGAAACAGATGAAAATGTTATCAAAGACAGAAGTAGAAGCAGCAATTAGTTAATAGTTTAACTTCTATAAAAACAGCACGCTAACTTCATCTGTTAACGGCGAACAGGCCGTATAGACACTGGGCCCGTCTTCACTGTGTTCACGTCTACGCTGCGGGTGCAGACGCAGCTGTGAGTGAACTGCAGAGAGGAGCAAACGACACGTGCTTGTGAAGTATGCCACTTGGGGGTGTCCAAAACCATCACCGCAATCAAGATCATGAACTTTCCATTGCCCCAGCCACTTCATCAGAGAAGCACTTATCTTTCAGATGCTCCGTGTGACTAAGGGAAGGAGACAAGAACTTCCGCTGGGGGTGGAATAACAAGGTCTGTCTCCAGGAAAGTTCTTGTGTAACTCAGCTGCAAGCTAAACTAACCACTTTTTCCAAAGGAATTTTTTTTTAGTTTCATATATTTTCCCCAAGTTTTCACTTGTTTAGGGTAGGAGGGTAAATCTGGTTCCTCATCCTCCACTGTGGCCAGAAGCACAAGTCTACGCTACTTTTACCTGTCCCCAATATGCCTTCCTCACGCTGACATGGTGAAGGTAGTGTCTGCTCCTCCCCGGCTCTGCAGACTTGGAGCAATTCCTTTTCCAGGGAGAAGAGTCCGGCATTTGCCGACCGTCCGGTAGCAGGCTGTCCTGCCCGTAACCAGAGCAGGACTCAGCACTCTCAGCATGAAGGGAGCCTCATTCATCAAGGCCACCCAGGACACTATGACGCTCTCTAGTTTAAGAGGCAGGTGTGTTAGGATGAAATGAACACTGGGGTTGGAAAACTCAGGTTCAAGTCCTGGCCCAACACTTTACACTGGTGTGTCTTTGGCAAACTCTCTCACCTGGTGGGTCCTGCTCGCCCCGTCTACAGATCGGCATGATAGCTTACCTCACTGCTTGTTATGAGGAGGAAATCAAATAGCGACCAGAAAACATCTGGCAACTTCTAAGGTATTGTGCAAAGATAAAATAATAATAAGGCATATTTCCAAACTTCCCAACAGCCCTCAATCTTTCTAATGTTTCAGCTTCCAAAGCACTAAGCTACCACAACACATTAAAAACTCTTAAGTATTGCCCTGGCTGGTGTAGCTCAGTGGATTGAGCGCGGGCCTGTGAACCACACAATTGCTGTTCGATTCCCAGTCAGGGCACATGCCTGGGTTGCAGGCCAGTTCCCAGCAGGGGACGCACGAGAGGCAACCATACATTGATATTTCTCTCCCTCTCTCCTTCCCTTCCCCTCCAAAGATAAATAAATAAAATCTTAAAAAAAGAAAACAAAACTTTAAAAAAAACTCTTAAGTATTAACTAATAAAATGAAATGCATCATCCTCTAAGCACAATTTTAATTATTTCCTCTTAAACTATACAGTCTGAATCAGGAAATCATTTGTATATATGGCCCACCATAATTTCAAGAGCTCATCCTCACTTTAATGTACAAATTCCTTCACCTCTTAAGTCCTTGAAGACCACTTACATTCTTGGAATTTGGACATTGCAAGACTGATAAAAATACATCAATTCTTCATCATAAGCAAGTTCATAGATGAGACCTGTCACTTACTTCCGTAACGTTGTGGCAAGAAGTACAGTAATACCTGCCCTCGTCAGTCAGGCCCCAGGACACGGCAGCACACTGAGTGCAACGCTCTCGGAACTCTTTCTGCAGGAGAAGAGGGAAGCCACAGTCGGTACATCGTGCCTAAACCTACCCTGCAGTTCCACAAGTTTCACCCCACAAATGTGTTCAAATCACAGAAAATTAGAAAACATACGAGAGATTATCTATAAATGGGGAGAACAGCAATTGAGTTTCTTGAGCAGTTTGAAATGGAATTAGCCTATTAAACAAAAGTTTCTAAAATATGCAATGTGTAAGGGCCAATAATGAAGAAATGGTGGTAGGGGTGAAATGGAAAAAAAGATGAGTCAGTAAAACTCCTAGAAAAGGCTGTGATGAAGAGAGATAAAATTTAAGTATGGAGAAGACTTAAAAAATAAAAACAGCATACCATGGGAAACTTCTTCTCAGACACTAAAAACATGGTCTCACCACAAAGAAGCCAGATTTTTATTAGCGTTGTTTCAAGTCCTGATGGATTCATTCAGCAAAACAGAGTATCAACTATCTACATACTGGCATTTGACTGGGTGGTGAAGATCCAATGGTGAGCAAAGCAGGATTCCTACTCAGGGCAGGTACAGGCTAATGGGGAGTTACAATGGCCAATGTCACAGATGTTACCAGTTCATCACTCCATTACCATCTATTGGGCATCTGCAATGAGTAAGCCTTCTCCTTACCCAGCACTTTCCACACACACCTAGACTCACTAAGGTACTGATGCCCGACTCTGGTGTTTGACATTACCGTTGATCTAATTACAGAATACTCTAATACCATCATAGAGTGCGGCGTTTTATGTAGTCTGCCAACAATGAACACCAAGTTTATTTTGGCAAGTTGCTCCCGTTTTCATCAACGCCGTATTGATAACTAGCACTATTTGGAGTGTCTCCAGCCCCAGTTTGGACTGTCCCAGAGACCGGGAATTATTCCCAGTAACTCCCAAGGGGTTACTTGGGGACACTCTCATTCCAAGCCCGGTCCTCCTTCGCTTACCCCAGCATCAAAGGGAACTGGGGGCGGGGGGGTGCTCCCGTCCAGAGAGGATGAGCCACTAGGGTGCACACCCCCCAAAATCCACAACTCTACCCTCCTCTTGAATGATACCCAGAGGGGCTATCACCCCAGCCTCCCTTCACCCACAACCTCATCCGACCAGAAACTCCCTTCTCTTCCCCCAAAACCCGCGCTCACCGCCTCCTCTAAGTCCATGACGACGCTGCCGCCGTTGACGCCGCCGGGCCCGTTACCCGGGAAGCGAGGGCAGCTTCCGGGAGCCCGAGAGCAGCCTTCCGGGCGGAACCCGAGACCCTGACTTTGGATTCCGGGCGCGTGGGGCCGCTGGAGTACCTCGGCTCGCTCGGGGGCCGAAACTCGCAAATCCTTCATCTCCCGCCCAGACAGCATCCCTTTCCAAGTCAAGGTAACCAGACACCAGTAAGGAGCTGGGCGGTGCCAGCTCGGAGCTGATCCAATCACACTCTGCCGTTAATTCCCAGACTCGCTCCGGATTCTGGCTGCAGGGAGCTCTCCACTCCGTACCGGCTTTTAATAGCACGCGGGGGCCCGGGGTTCCAGGGAAAATACAGATTACGGGGTTAGACCTGGGATTCTGATCACGGAAGTTTCTCCTTCCTTGTGCCTCAGTTTCCTCCTCTGTAAAAGTTAGCTATTACCCTTCTCATTGAGCCTCACGGAAGTGCCCACAAATTTACCTTTTCTCGTTCTTTCACTGGGTTGGCACATTCCCTGATTTATTCCTTAAGCAGGACTGTTTTAGGTCCTAAGGATTCAGCAGTGAACAAAGTAAACAAAAGTCCCTTTTTTATTTACTCGCCACGGAAGTTATGTTCTGGTTGAGAGAGATAAAAATAAATAAGGAAATATATGGTGTGATAAAGGTAATTAGTGCCAAGCAGAAAAGCAGGAGAGGAGAAGGGGGCTATAGGGTGGTCTCCATTTTAATGGAGGGGTCAAGAAAAGTCTCACTAAGAAGGTGACCTTTGAGGCAAGAAAGCCAGAGTCATGTTGGGGACATCATGTTGGGGACATCCTGCCAAGCAGGATCAGTAGGAACTAAGGCCCTGAGTCCTGAGCCTCATGCCAAGTCATCCAAAGATCAGCGAGGTCAGGGAATGGCGGGAACAGTGAGCTGGAGGGAGAGCAGAAAACAGGGTAGGGCACAATATGTTTTATGGACTTTGACTTGGAGAAATCAGGGAGCCACTGGAAGAATTACATCATCTGACGTATGTTTAACAGATGAGTCTGGCTGTTGTGGGGAGAAGAGACTGCCGGAGGCAAAGGCAGAAGCTGGGAGACGAGTCAGGAGACTCATAATAACACAAACCAGTTAGAATGGTAGCTTGAATCCAGTAAAAGTAGTGGAGGCCGTGGTAAGCAGACAGAATCCGGAAATACAGATTCTGAAGGTAAAGCCATAAGGATATTTTGAAGGACAAGAAATGGGCTGTAAGAGAAAGAAAGGAGTCAAGGATGACTTCAAGATTTTTGCCCTGGACCACCAGAAGGGTGAGGCTGCCACTGACTGAGCAGGGGCAGACTGTGGGTAGAGTGGTTTGGGAGTGGGGGAAAAGAGGAATAAAAAATTTGATTTTGAACATATTATGTTAGGGATATCTAGAGGACTCCAGGTAGGATGAGAAGGCCATTGGATATGGGAGTCAGATTCGAGACTGGAGTTATGTCTGTCAAGATGGTATTTAAGGACATTAGATAAGATCACCAAGGGAGGGGCTCTGCGTTCATTCATTCCTTATTCACTGATCGACCCATTAATTTCACAAAGCCATTAAACACCCACTACAGGCCAGGCCGTGTGCCCGCAAGTGGGAAGTGAGGGATAAACAGGGCAGAGCCCTGCCTTCGAGAGGCCCCAGTCCCACGGAGCAGCCGGCCTGACTATTCGGTCATGGCACCCCGTACGCGCTCTTCACCACCTGCATCCCCAGTGTCTTTACCAGGCTCTGTGAGACAGCAGACTTTCCAGGGAGCCTCACCCACCTTCAAAGCACCAAGGACCGTCCTAGGAATGCTGACCATAAGGCTTTTGTTGTCTACAACAGCCCTGATTTTAACTGTTGAATCATTAGAGGGGGCAGCACCGAGCGTCCGGTTAACTAGGAGTTCGTGCATTGAGCTAGAAAAGCCCCAGAACATCAGGGATTTTTGTCTTTTTTTATTGCTATACACCCAGGACCCAGAGCAGTGCATAGCACCTAGGGGGGTGATCAATAACTATTTGTTGAATGGATGAGTGACTTTGTAAGATTTTATGTATATACAAAGCATTTTATTTATTTTTTAAAATATTTTATTTATTTTTAGAGAGAGGAGATGGGANCTGCCAAGATGGTATTTAAGGACATTAGATAAGATCACCAAGGGAGGGGCTCTGTGTTCATTCATTCCTTATTCACTGATCGACCCATTAATTTCACAAAGCCATTAAACACCCACTATAGGCCAGGCCGTGTGCCCGCAAGTGGGAAGTGAGGGATAAACAGGGCAGAGCCCTGCCTTCGAGAGGCCCCAGTCCCACGGAGCAGCCGGCCTGACTATTCGGTCATGGCACCCCGTACGTGCTCTTGACCACCTGCATCCCCAGTGTCTTTACCAGGCTCTGTGAGACAGCAGACTTTCCAGGGAGCCTCACCCACCTTCAAAGCACCAAGGACCGTCCTAGGAATGCTGACCATAAGGCTTTTGTTGTCTACAACAGCCCTGATTTTAACTGTTGAATCATTAGAGGGGGCAGCACCGAGCGTCCGGTTAACTAGGAGTTCGTGCATTGAGCTAGAAAAGCCCCAGAACATCAGGGATTTTTGTCTTTTTTTATTGCTATACACCCAGGACCCAGAACAGTGCGTAGCACCTAGGGGGTGATCAATAACTATTTGTTGAATGGATGAGTGACTTTGTAAGATTTTATGTATATACAAAGCATTTTATTTATTTTTTAAAATATTTTATTTATTTATTTTTAGAGAGAGGAGATGGGAAGGAGAAAGAGTGGGAGAGAAACATTAGTGTGTGGTTGCCTCTCATGTGTCCCCTACTGGGGACCTGGCCTGCAACCCAGGCATGTGCCCTGACTGGGAATCAAACCAGCAACCCTTTGCTTCACAGGCCCATGCTCAATCCACTGAGCTACACCAGCCAGGGCCCCCTATCTCTACTTAAGGAATCAACTCTATCAGTAAAAACCATCTCACAAAGAAAACCCTAGTCTCAAATGGCATAAAATTGATAAATTCTACCAAAGTCCATTTTCTTTCAAAAACATAGATGCAAAAGTTTCATACAAAACATCAGCAAACTGAATGCAACTCCTTCAGTGCATTCAGCAATATATAAATAGGATAATAAATCAAAACCAAGTTGCGTTTATTCTAGGAAGGCAAAGCCGGGTTAACTAATATTAAACGGCAACAAGAAGTCAGACAAACCCAGATGGTGTGGTACAAAGACAGACCAAAAGATCAGTGGAACTGAATAGAAAGTCCAGAAACTGACTTATAAATGCATGTCAGTTAACCTGATTTACAACAAAGTTTCAACAAAAATTCGGTGGGGGGAAGGATTGTTTTACAAGACGTTATTCTGGATCATATGAATTGTACATTCATATGAAAAGAAAATTATCAACCCAAGCCTCACACCATACACAAAACTTACATGTTAAGGTAGAACCACAAAGCCTCTAGGGGGAAAAAATAGGTATATGTTTCTAAGACTTGGGATAGGGTTAAAAGGTAATAAAGAAGCACTATCTGTGGAATAAAAAATCGTTCCCTGGAACCTCATTAAAATGAAGAACTTTGGTTCATCAAAACACATTGTAGCCCTGTCCTGTGTGGCTCCGTTGGTTGGAGTGTCATCCTGTAAACCAAAGGGCTGAGGGTTCAATTCCTGGCCAGGGCACATGCCTGAGTTTTGGGTCCATCCCCCTGTCAGGGTGTGTACAGGTGGCAACTGATCGACATTTCTCTCCCTCTTTCTCCCTTCCTCCCCTCTCTCTAAAATCAGTGAGCATGCCCTTGGTTGAGGATTTAAAAAAACACATTGCGAAGGTAAACAAAAAACTGGAAGAAGATATTCTCAATACACATAGTCAACAAAAGATGTATTCCTAAGAAACAAAGAATTTCCACGGGCTCTGTGGAACCTGTGCCGTGTGCCTTTCATTCCCAGCCCTGCAGCCTCTCTTGTCAAGATCACTGGCGACCCCACGTCCAGACCCTGTCAGCCCCAGTCTCCACCTTGCGGCCATCCCCAGGAGCGGGACCTCCGCTGGAAGCGGACAGAGACCTGTGGGAGGAAGGGCCCGAGGCTCTTCGCACCATTCTTACTGAATTGCACTTCCGGTTAGGCCCCCATCGGTTCAAACCCTCCCAAGCCTCCCGGCAGGGACGCTAACAACACTGGTCTTCGTAAAGCGAAAGCAAGCCAGGCTTTCCCCTAAGCGTGTTAATTCGTGTTAACTCGTTTGAATCTCGCAGTCATCACGGCCCCGTTTTGCAGACGAGAGAACTCGCACCCAGGGAGGGCACTGGAAGCTGAGGCAGCGGCTGAGCCGGGTCAACACCGGGGGACCTGGCGGAGAAGGCGCGGTGGTGGCTGCCCTGCCGTGACCTCCGGAGGGACTGGGCGCGACCTGGTTAAGTATGGCCCTTCACAGACGACTTCTGTGGTGGAGGCAGAAAGGCGTTGGCTGTGTGAGCACCTCAGGTGATGCTGTAAGAAGCAGAGAATGTTTGCATACTGCCGCTCTTCAGTCAAGCTGAGAGACCGTACATTACTCAAAACAATATTGTTACCAAGAGAAATGCTCTGTGTTGAGTCTACGAGTGGCTGCTGATTGGACGGGGTAGTTACTGGAACAGTTCGTTGCGTTTCCTTCGGTCAGGTCGTAGCTCCAAAAGCGCATTATTCAAGTAGCGAGAACACAGCGAACGAAGGCTCACGCTAGTCATTTCTGAAAGCCAACAAATGACTTAGGAATTCTTAGACTGGCTTGATAAATGCTCTCCGTGACAGCTTACATCATTCTATAAGCACTTTTATTCTGTAGATACAGAAATATACTTTGGTCAATTTAGAAAATAGAAGGGGCTGTATTTTAAATTTACTCAAATACATTTAAATTTCGAGTATTCCTTCCAAGGCCACAGTTAGGCACTTCCATTTATTAATAATTCTAAGCATGTTAAGACATCATTGCTGGATTTTGAACAGAGGAGCGACTTGATTTAATTTATGCTTCGAAGTGTTTCTCAGGCCTCGGGGTGGGGAACAGACTACAGAGAACAGGGCAGAGTTGGGGTGACGAATGGGGGGCCCGGAAGCAGAGCCCTTGGACATGCGCACAGTGAGAAACAGATATATTGGGCTGGCCAAAAAGTGCATTCGGTGTTTTCCTGTAGAACGGCTCTAGTAGCAATTAGTTGTCTTTACCTTCGTTCGAAACCATGTTGTTAGATGGTATTGTGACAGCTGTCCTATCAGCGTGCATTTAAAAAAAACTTACCAGAATTGGTGAATTTTTGTGTAGCCATTTAATAATATTGAAGATCGAAGAAACTATGTAACATTTTCAGCATGTGATGCTTTATTATTTCAAGACAGGTAAAAACACAACTAAAATGCAAAAAAAAAAAAGACGGGTGCCGTGCGTGGAGAAGGTGCGGTGACTGATCGAAGGTGTCAGAAGTGGTTGTGAGGTTTCTCGCTGCAGATTTCTCGTTGGACGATGCGCCACGATCGGGTGGACCAGCTGGAGTCGATAGCGATCAAATCGAGACATTAATTGAGAACAATCAATGTTCTACCATACGGGAGATGGCCGACACACTCAAAATGTCCAAGTCAATGAAGTTATTGGTGAAAACAAAAACTATGCCTTATTTTACGGAAAACACCACAGGCAGACCCACTATGTCGAAGGCGGAGCCAACCCTGGGTGGGGTGTTGTTAGGAGGAAGAGCAGAGAACTGGGCAATAGTGAAAGGAGATAGGGAAAAGGTAAAAAATGTGAACTCTTGTGGTATCTGTGTATGCTAACGGCAACGCATACCAGTTCCTGAGTGAGAGGGAGTGTTGTGGGAGAATGTCCTGGAGCCAGTCAGAGGGAGAGATTTCGGAGATTCGCCCGATGGGGCTGCCTCTAGGGGCTGCCTCTAGGGGCTGCATTATTCTTATGCTACCAGCCACAGGAATTCCAGGAATGTGGCCTCCAGCGGTCCCATGGTCCTACCACCTCCTCCAGACCCTGGGACACCACCCACATCCCAGGGCTTGGAGCCCAGGACACTCAGCTAAACCTTTAGTTAAAGCGGCTCTCCTAAGTGTGGAAGTAGCTAAATATTTCAAGGAGGCAACCGAACAGGCTCTGCCATTGGGAGAGTAGACCAGACTCTGGCCCTGAAACTTACCTGCTGGCTTTGCGACCTGGACAAGCCACTTCTCCGAGTCTCAGTTTTCTTACCCGCAGTCAGGAGAGGACAACGTCACCAAGACCCCTCCTTAGACTGTTGGGCACACGCAGGCTAACGGCTGTGCAGAGGCGTGGTCAAAGCCGCGCCAACTGCGAAGGTGGACGGCGAAGTGGCCGTTGTCATGCCCCCGAATTCACTACATCGGCCCCCCATTCATCTCAGGAAACCGGCAGAGCTCGGGAAGGCAGCGCCGCTCCTCCCTGGGCTTTCATGTTCACGGCTGGGCTCCCAAGTTTTTCTAAAAGATGAGAGCAAGTCTCCACTCCTCGCCAGAGCCTCTGAATATCATCACAGACATGAGCCTATCGCTCCCAGATCATCACCCCAAAGGGAGAGACCTAGTGTCTTCCAAGCTTTCTGGGAGCTTATTAAATTCTAATCACAAAGCACAGAGATGTGCCAGAAAAGCACACAGCATCCTTGACCCCTGTCACACTTGAGGCTCCTTCCTCCCTGCACTCCCAGGGGTGGGCCCCCGAGTGTCCCACGGCCGGCCTGCGGCCTGGTCCATCCGTAACCAAAGCCCAAGGGCCCTGCAGTTTGCAGAGGCCTGGAGAGGAGGGTCACAGGGTGGGTACTTGGTGGGTCCATAGTGCAGTGCACTGGGCCAGGCCCATTACCCGGGTCACCTGGTCATTGAGCTGGGAGGTTATCATTCTCTCCTTCTCACATAGGAAGGGAAACTGAGGCTCAGCAGGTCAAATCAGGTGATGTGGCCAGCAAGAGGCAGAGGGGAGTCTCAGCTTGGTTCTGCCCGCTCCAAGGAGCCTGCTTGCTCTGCCAGAGTGTCCAGACTGAGTGCTTTGTGAGGTTTCCTAGTGAGTGGATCAGGGCCTCTGGGCACAGAGCTGCCTTCGAAGGACGTCGCTGGCCAGCAGGCATGGCCCCAGGTAAACTGAGGCAGACAACCTCCTGCAGTTCGTGTGAGGTGCTCAGAGTCTGACTTGAACTCAGGAGTTTCCCAAACTCGCAAGTGATAAGATCTCAGGCAAAGCTGCAGAACCTGCTGAGGGCTGGTTTCCCCACCTCCAGTCTCAGGGCAGACCAGGCCTTGCTCCCCTTCCCTTCCAGGAACAGGGCCACCGGACTGTGGCTCGGGCCACAGGCCTTCGAGCCCCAGAAAGGTCAGTCCCAGCTGTGACCATCCCATGGCCAGGACAGGCCATGTAATTCGTGGTCTGTTTTTAAAATCCTTGCCTAATCCAAGATCACTAAGATTTTCTCCTCTTTTTTTTTTTAAGAAGGCTTATAGTTTTAGCTCACTATTGTGCATCTAGTCAACCAATTATTCCAGCACATTTTGTTGAAGAAATTACCTTTCCCCCCATTTAATTGTCCTGGCACCTTGGCTAAGAAATCAGTGGACCACATGTATGTGTAGGTCTGTTGGCGGACTTTCTGTGTGGTGCCATCCGTCTGTGCGTCGACCATCACTTGAGTGCCGTCCTCAGTCGCCGCTGGCTTTCTGGCAGGTCTCGCGAGCCTATGATGTGAGTCCTCCAATTCCGCTCTTTTTCCTTCTCGTCTTGGCTATCCTCTACGCTTTGTATTTCCACGTAAATCTCAAAAGTTGCTCACTCAGTTTTTCAAAGTAACTCTGCTAATATTTTGAATGTTCTTATGTTTAACCTATGAATCAGGTGTGCAGGGAAAACTGGCATTTTAACAATATTGAATCTTCAAGCCTTTGAGTATGGTATAGCTCACCATATATAGTTATCTTAATTTCTCTCAGTGATATTTTAATAGTTTTTAGAGTATAGTTATTGCTCCTATTCATTAAATTTATCACTGTTTCATAATTTTGTGTGTGTATTTCAGGAAGACAGAGGGAGAGAAGGCGGCGGGTGGGGGGGAGGGCCAAGAAAGACGTTAATGGAATTATAATCCAATTAGAAAATAATCTGTGTTTTATGTCCCCATTTGAGGGGAAGAGAA
This sequence comes from Sturnira hondurensis, assembly GCF_014824575.4. Taxonomy (NCBI): domain Eukaryota; kingdom Metazoa; phylum Chordata; class Mammalia; order Chiroptera; family Phyllostomidae; genus Sturnira; species Sturnira hondurensis. The sequence continues at coordinate 57,753,029 of NW_028079044.1, read as the reverse complement.
GAAATATTTATACAGAAAACTTTGGAAGATTATACACTTATCAAAACAGTAACAGCAATCCTATCTGGGCAGTTCGATCATGAATGATTTCTACATGTTTATTGTCATTTGCATTTTTCTAGATATGGACAATGCAATGTGTATTATTCTTTTCGGAGAACAGAGTAAGCTCTGGATCCCTTAGGCTGTCATTCCCGCTCTCCACCCCCTGCCAGTAAAGGTCGGTCTAGACGCGCTCCTCACAGAAGCGCCGTTGGCCTCGGAGAACCACGCAGCACTTCCCGGTCCACCCTGCGTCTCCCGTGCCCGCCCCTTTCCCCAGTTCTGTCCCTCGTCAGGAACTCCCTCGTCACACACCCTCCCTTCCTGCTGGAAGTCCAACCCATTCGAAGTGAATGTGATAAAATATAAGTTAAAGAAAAAAAATCCAAACTGTATGGAGTGAGCAGTTTCAACTAGTTAGGGAAATGCCAGGACCAGACCCGGGAGACACAGTGGGACTGATGTGCAGCAGCAGCACCCGTGTGCTGGGAGTATAATCTGGTTTTGCCTTTGGTTACACTTTCAAAATCTCTTACAATGACCTGTTAAAGTGGTAAGAGGGGAAATAATCTTTAAGACCTGTATCAAATGCTAACACCTCCAAGATCTTTAATAAAAGTGAAAATGTCCATTTTACACTCTCTGGCTCATGTCTCCTAACCATCGAACTGCGTGGGTGCGTGGACCCAGCGGAAGGCCCTGAATCTGGAGGCAAACCTGGGTCCCAGTGGCCTCTCCTCTCTCTGGCCCGTGGGGCACAGGGCCCCTCCCCTCTCTGAGTTTCTGGCTCCTCCGGGGGCGGCGGCAAGGGTTAACTGAGACCAAGGGAATATGCCCTGTAAACTGCTGAGTGCTGTTCAGATGTGCACTGCGTCTGGTTCCCCTACGAGGCTGAGGGTCAGTCGCTCCAAACTGTCCACCACAGGTGATATTCACGTTGACTGACACCTTCCAGCAGATCCAGAAGACCAGCAAGAATCTCTTTGTGTCCTGAGATGTTACAGGAATTTAATACAGGCCTGTGCTCCAGCGAGCCTTCGATTTTTACCTTGATTTGCTTCTCCTGCACCGTCCCTGAGACCTGTGGCCTAAGAAGCCGTCCTGCCGCTGGGTCAGCCATCAGTGGGCTCCACACAGCCCAGAGTGCCCTTCAGTGCTGTCCAGTGGGAAATGACAGGCCAGAGCCACTCGCTCAGGCTCCTGCCCTGGACAGAGGCCATTTATTTTCCCCTCTCTAAACGAGGTGAGCCAGGGCAGAGCCAGCAGGGTGGGCTGGCTTGGCCATGGCCTCTGTCAGTGAAATGGAATCCAGGAGGGACAGAGGGGCGGCCACCTGCACTGTCCGGTCCAACCCCTCATTCCTCGAAGGGAAGTGGCTGGTCAAGGGCCCCTGCTACCGAGTGGCGGCTAGTCAGCACTGGAACTAGGGACTCACGCGTGCTACTCGACTAGACGGAGCTTCACTGGAAGCAAGGCGGAAGCCCTGCCCCACTCCTCTCGGCTGCAACCCCTCCGCAGAGCCTGGCGCAGCTGGCCCTCCGCGGAGGTTTAGGACCCCGCTGTGCACACAGGGGCCTTACTTCCCTGAGCTCCTCCTACCGCCAGGGAAGAGAGAGCCAGTCCCCGCATGCGATTGACTGCCCAGGGCTTGATGCGATTTACAGACGCTGGTTCCATCACAGCTGGAAGCAGCCGTGAAAATCCTGGCAATGGGAGCAAGCCAAGCAGACAGACGGAAGCAGGGAGGGAAGAAAAGGTGGGGTGCGCCCTGTGCGGTCGGGCGCTTCAGGCTTTTTTTTTTTTTTTTTTGAAGACAAAAAAGAGCAGTGATGCCACAATGATTCTTTGTGCACCCTTGTACCTTTCTGTCCCCCAGCTGGTCACTTTCCTTGGACCTCAGGTGCGGAGGGTGTGTTAACGCAACTTCAGCCTGTGGCCCACGACAGTCGCCACTGGTCCCTACAAGCCCCTCTCCAGCTTTGTTTACTAATTAACGGATCCCCTGTTGCCGCCCCTGCTCCTGCTCCTCCCTTCCCTACTGAGGACTGCGCTAACTCATTAGGTGTGTATTACTTTGGGTTCCTGCAAAACATGTTGGTTTTTTGCACCCAAGGGGGAACCCCTAAAACCCTGGACTTTATTTATAAAAAATTGTGTGTTTATTTCTCCATGTTTAGGCTTCAGTCACTTCTCCAATTCCTCTCCATCGGATGCAGTGCACCTATGGAGACTTTCCCCTGCAGCTCAAAACAATTTGTGAACACATCAATTTTTATGCCTTTTAGTGATTTTTTTCACCGGAGAAACAAAAAAAATTACTTGGGGGCAAGATTGAGTAAATAGGGGAGGTGGGGCATGGGGGTCATGCCGTTTTTGGTCAAAAACTGCTGACTGCTTAGCGTGGTGTGGGGAGGTGTGCTCATACATCATCATCAAAAAATAGGCAGATGCATTGAAAGTCTTCCAAGAAACCCACTGAAGCCGAACTCAGCCTCTCACAACGACGCCAGTTGGTACACTGATACAGATGGGTTCCTAAAACACTCACCCAGCCTGGACTACAAGGAGCCTGCCCTCCAGAAGATATTCCTGTTTTGGGGAGTCCCACCCTATATATATATATGTATTTAATGTACCTAAATGAGATCGGCTAAAAAGAAATCTCATTTGATGATCACTTTTGGAGACACTAAATACTCAGAAAACTTGTTATAGAAATTTTCAAGCTTTTAAAAGTAGAAGAAATATAGCACCTAACAAATTCGTCATCCAACTTCAGCAATGAGCAGTTCCTGGTCCGTCTTGTTTTCTGTTCCTCCTCTAATTTCTTCACCTTCCGGTTGGTTTTGAACCAAATCCCAGACATAATGTTCATCTGTAAATATTTCAGCACGTATCTCCAAGAGATAGAGACTCTTTGGAAAAAAAGATAAATCTAAGACCGTTATCACACATAGACAAAATTTAAAATAATTCTTTAATATTATTAAAAAACCAAGTCAGTGTTCATGCTTCCCTGATCGTCTTAAAATATGTTTTGCTGAAGCATGTTTGCTGACTTGAGACCCAAATGAGGTCCATCCATTGAGAGGGCTGTTTCTTCCACCTGTCTTCATCGGTGGGCACGGCCTCCGTTCCATTTTCCTTGTCACGAAGAAGCCAGATCTTGCCAAATTTCCCTCCCTCTGGACTTTGCTGATTGCATCTGTGATGGTGGTTGACACGCTCCCCTCTCCCCGGGACCTCCCGGGTTGCATGTCACTAGGCAGCGCTGCGGGTTGGGGCAGACCCGGGTTGCTTTGTCATGTTGAGTAGCTGTTCTGTCAGTGTGGGCGAGCGGACTTCCCACGTGGCACACCGGGGGGTGCATGGGTCTGCTCTCCCTCTGTTTTGTGGTCTTATCAGCCACGGCAGTCACTGCCAGATCTGCACTTCACCGAGGGTTGCACAGTGGGCTCACGTCCCTCTGCCAGACTGTGATGACAGAATGGCACCGAGCAATTTCTGATGGCCCTTCCTCTTCTTAGAGGGACACCAGCCCGTGGGGTTAGGGCCCCACCCTTGTGGCCTCATGTAACCCTAGTTACCTCCTGAAAGCCTTTCTCTCTGAATACGGTCACACTGTGGGGGTGGGCCTGCAATGTGGGGGTTTTGAGGGGTAAGTTCAGTCCACACGGTGACACCTGAACTTGCTCCTTCCTCCTTTGCTTGTTGGTTGGAATATACATAGAGATGTCTCTTCGTCACCCGTTTGGTTTAACTCTGAGGGGCAGGTACAATTTATATCAGAGAAGCAGGATGAATGCTTGACTCCTTCTCCTTATTCACCTGCTTTCAGAATAATAAAAGTTTCCTAGTACTGTCTGGACATAATCGATATTTTGGTTGCCTTGTTTAGTAGTATTATTAACTCATATACACACATTTGATTGTTTTCATTAGTTGCAGTTATGATCCTTATTAATGAACACCTTTGACTGTTTTTATGAATCTCCATGATCATCCTTATTAATGGTGCCGATGGCCTGTGGGAGCCACTTCACCTTGAACGTGGGTTCCTGTAACATGCTCCGAATGAAGCCTTCGTGGCTTCCGCACGAATCTCATCCGATGGTCTCCAGGACCGCACCCAGATAAGGCCACAGAGAGCGCCCTGCAGGTGTCCACGCTTGGACTTGCCGGGTCACTTACTGCAGTAGGTTAAGGGACCACATGACGAATTTGCAGATCGCTCCGGAGGACGGCCTCAGGGGTGAGGCTCCTCCCGCCCCACCCTCGCCCCCGGGTTTGTCCGCCCTTTCTGGAAGGAAACTGACGTTGTTGGGGTTCCTTTTCTCCGGTCACCGATGAGTTTAACAGAGCGCACTTCCTGCCTTTGGGTGTCTCTTTTATAAAATGCCAGTGCATCTCCAAATAGATTTATGGTGTTGGATAAGGAACCAGGTTAATTTTGTCCATATAGTGAACCAGTTTTCCCAACACCATTTACCTGAAAAACCCATCTTCTCTCTCTTGGTTAGTGATGCCAAACTATTTTGTGTCAGCTCCCCAAATGCACTTGTAAGTATTGGGGTGCTCTTTTCTGTTGCTTTGGTCTATCAATTTCTTTTGGTGCTTTTTTTCCCTCTTGTTTTCTGGTAAGTCACCAGCTGAATGAGATTCTGTGTAAGTCATCATGTATTTTTTTTTTTAATTAAAATGGCTTTGTAGTCTGTCTTCGTTCCTGTTAGGGTTAAGGCTCTGCTGTTGTTTCCTTTTTCAAAACTGACTTACCTGTTCCGGGATTTTTTTTATACTTCTTTGGGCATTGTATAGTAAATGAAGAAGGAAGATCCTGTAAGAAGTCCCATTCCTCTAGTCTGGAGGTTTCTCATCTTTTCTTAGCGTTTCCTCACCCTGACATATGGGAAGAGTGCAAACCTGTGGTTTTGAGAAGTCTCTCAGTTTGCACCTGTTGGCTTCTTTCCCGGAGACTGGCTTCAGATGACGTCACTTTGGCAGGACTGCTGGTGACTGTGTCTGTGCGTGTCACCCCAGGAAGCGCAGGCTGGCGGGCAGTTCCGGTCCCATTGCCGGTGTTTGCTTTAGTCACCTGGAGAAGGTGTGCCTGCCAGATGTCTCCACTGTGGAGATACCGCTTTTTTCTTTCTCTGTAATTACTTACTCTTTGTGAAGATGCTTTGAAACTGTAACTATCTGGACACCCAGCAATCTTCTCCTCCATATTCAGTATTTTTGTTTGAATCCATTATTCGATGAGGTTGCAAAGTGTTTGTGTTCTAACTCTTCTCCCTTCTATATTCATTGTCTTTTGACTATAAAGAAGGTTTCTCATCTCCCTCAGTTCATTTTGTTTCTTTATTAGAATCAGGGTGGATTCACGCATAGTTTTTTTAAAAAGATCTTATTTGGTTTTGGAAACAAGGGAAGGGAAAGAGAAAGAGAGGTAGAGAAACATGTGAGAGAAATGTCAGTCGACCTGCCTCCTATACACCCCCACGTGGGGACCCGGCCCGCAACCCACGCCTGTGCCCTGACCAGGAATCAAAGCCACAACCTTCCAGTTTGCCGGCCAGCACTCAATCCACTCAGCCACACCAGCCAGGGCATGTAGGCGTTTTGATTCACTGCGCCATAATCCATTACTCTCTTCATTCTTTCTGAGGCTCAGACTGTCCCCCATTTGGCCGGGAGCATCCTCCTTGAGTGGACTTGCTCAGCATCCTTTGTCCTCTCAACACGTCCCTAGGTTGCGTCCTTGCATCCACCCTCAGCGGGAAGTCCCAGGCTCGTCTCGCACGTCTCGTGTCCTAGCCCTGGAAACACCCACTTCCCCAGGGAACACTGCTTCTGTTAGTGCGGAATGCAGTGACGGACGTGTGCAGGGAGAACACCGTGTGAGGACAGACAGAAAGGGGTCACGCTTCAAGGAATGTACGATGCACCAGACGCTGGGGAGAAGCCTGCACCAGAGTCTCCCTCACAGCCTCAGAAGGGACCAGCCCTGCCCACACCTTGATCCTGGACTTTCAACCCCCAGAACCAAGGCGACACATTTCTGTTAAGGCGTCCAGTGTGTGGTACTCCGCTACTGCAGCCTTAGGGAGCAAATCTTCTCCCCCATGAACACTCTGGCTCCTGACAGTATCATTTATTTGCTCATTTTCTCAGTTTCACGATAGAAAAATTGTTTCAAAATTGTTACATTTGTATCTCTGCCACCCACAGAATTATTAAGTAAAGTTCTAGGTTTTGTTTTTTCTTTCTTCTTCTTCTTCTTCTTTTTTTTTTTGCCAGGGGTTTGTTTCTTGGTGTTTAGGCTGAGGGAATAAAGTCAGAATACTATGTTCAAAACTACTTGAATTAATTCTTTTTTTCCCCTCTTTTTTCTAGTGTGGTTATGTTACCCATTTGGTGTATAGCTCAGGTCATTTATTTGGGCTCGATCCAATTTTAGAGCTGACTTCCCCCACGCACACTTGCTGGATCGTGTTTACTGAGTATGCACACATTCCGAAAGCTCGTCAAAGCCCCAGAGAAAGGTGTAGCCAGAGAAATGTCTTCTCTCCTTCCCCTTCTACTCTGTCCCTGCCCCACCGCCAGGCATTTAGTTTCACAAGTTTCTCACTTACCCTCCTTGCACTTGTTTCTTTTTTCCCCAAAGTAAGCAGATTCATATATATATATAATTTCTATCTCTGACACAGAAGATAGCATACCACATACGCATTTTATTTTTCTACTTAAGGGTATATTCTGGAAATCATTCCATAACAGTTTCTGGGGTTCGTTCTCATTCCTTTTCACAGCTGTCTAGTGCTCCATTTGTGGACGTACCACATTTAACTTGTGCCATCTCTGACCACAGCCCTGATGCTACAATGAACAAGCACGTGCGTACACGTTCTCCGACGGCCGGAAAGTCATCTCCAGGGTGAATTCCTGGAAATGGGAGTGCTAGGGCAAGAGCTCAGTGCAGATTTCGTTGTGTCTGATATTGTCACATCCCCCCTGAAGGGCTCTGCCATTCTGATGCCCACCAGCAGTGTGCAAGAACGCCCCTTTCTCCCCTGCCTCTCCAGCACAGTGTCTTGCCAAGCTTGCGAATTCGTGCCAATCCAATGGGTGAAACTGGCATTTCGGTGTAGTTACAGTTTGTATTTCTCTCATTATGAGTAGAGTTGAACATGTTTTTATATGTTTAAGGGTTCCAACTCTAACCACCTGCCCCCTGCAGGCAGGGGCTGGGTCAGGGCCCAGCTGAGCGCTAATTCTAGGCCAGCGGGTCAGCAGGCTGTCACTGTGAACCAGCAGGAGCTGGCAGTGGGGACCAGAGACGAGTCCTGGGCCGGAGGAAGCCCACTCCGCGGGATCTTGCAGTGCGGCTCTTTCTCCGAGGCAATGTGAGGACTGCAGAGGGCTTCTGCCTCCCGGACTCGGGCAGCCCCCCAGAGAGGCCGGCAGCCGCCCTGCCTGCAGTTTCACTACCGGTCACCCTTTGGGACTAGGACACTGGATGCAGAGGCTCCTGTTAAGACGCCTCTGCGTCCAGAGAGTGTGGCGCGAACACACGTGAGCCGCTAGTGCAGTGGCGCAGACTGGCTTGTGAGCGCAAGTCTCTGAGCAGAACTTGGAAAGATGGGGCTCGGAGAGGCCCCACTTGGTAGGCGGACTGAACTTGGGGCGAAAGGTGGCACAGGGTCCTGGTTTGGGAGAAGGTGCCCTTGTGCGGCCGTCAGGGGAGGATGTGGAGCCGACGGTGAAGGCCACCGGCAGAAGCGTGTGAGCACAAAGCACAGCTGCGACTCTGGAGATGGCTCTGCTCCACTTGCTTAACCAGGGCCCCGCTGGGGACGCGGCTTCTCCCCTGCGTCTGCCGTGCTGAGCAAGCTCCTGCCCCGGGGCACGCGAGGCCCAGGTCCCCGGGACCCTCTCCCTCCAGCGTGACCCACAGACCCTGCTCGTATTCCCAGACAGAAGTGTTGGGATGTGCGAGACGACAGGCACAGGGCGATCACGACCGTGGTGCGTGCTCGGACCTTTCTCCCAAACCCCGGGGGGCCCAGCAGAGTTGGGAGCTGGCTCCCAGACACTCCTTCGCAACTCCAGCTGCCCCCGCCACGCCCCCCCCCTCCCGCCCAGTCCCCACACTCAGAACGGCCCCAGGGTGCCCCCTGGTGGAAGCCCTGCCGTCGACTACCCTGGCCTTACAAGCTGCAGGCTCTCTAGTCTCCACGCGAATCCAAACGCCTGCTGATTTGGGCCCCGAGGCAGGGGCACGCACGCCACCTCGTGGCCTTAGGCCTCCATCGCACAGACGCCCACCCCGACCGCTAACTGCGGCCAAAGCTTAGGTGGCTCTTCGGGAGGGTCAGCGAATGGGGGGTGGGGAGGCCAGCAAGCCCCCAGTGTCTCAGGAGGCCTTGGTGTGGCCATGCCACCCCAGCCGGCCCAGAGCTCCGCTCAGTCCTATCAGAGCCAAGAGGTGCGCCCATCCTCCGGGAAGATGGGAGAAAACACTGGGCCCTGTCCCCTCTGCCCCTGAAGAGGTGAGGGCTGCCTGTGGCAGGGCAGGGTTGACGTGGGCTCCTGGGGACCAGAACCAGTGTGAGCTGGGGTTATTTCCAGAACTGTCTGGAAAAGAAGGTGCCGCACTCCTAGCCCCCTTTCCTTATCTTTCTAAACACAGAGGAGGGCAGAGGGCTCTTCGGCCCCATGTCCTCTGGGGGAGCCTGGGTGCTGGGCCCAGCCAGGCCTCTGCAGAAGGGGTTGCCCCGCCTTCCTCCTGGTGCCTTTGCTGTGGGGCTCCTCCAGGAGAAGGCAGGAGGCTGGCCTCCCCACAACACTGCCCTGGGATGGGGGGGGGGGGGTTCGAATCCGGGTCCTGGCCAGGGCAGAGCCCACGCCAGCCGAACTGCCAGGCGCCCACCCCTGGTGCCCTGGCCGCTCCAGGGAGGGGTTGTGGGCCAAGCTGCCCTGGCCACTCCACACCTCTCCCGTGGGCTGTGGGCCTCCTGCCTGAGCCTCAGATGTGCTAGGCCATTTCCGGAAGTTTCCACAGGGCAGGGCCGAGGCCACAGTGTGGGGAATCTCAGAGCTGCCATCGGGAGGGCGTGGAAGAGACCCCCCTCTTTACCCCTCCCACCCCCATACCGCTCTGGCCGAGGCCCAGTGTACCCTCTCTCAGACCTCCCTCCAGCCATGGGGGACACTCCTCTGCCCTGGTCTGAATTCCCCTCCATGAGCTCTGGTTGGTGGCTGGGCTGGCAGAGGCCCTGTGCCTCTACGGGCACCTAAACGGCGCTGGGAGGTTCGTCACCGAGTGACACGCCTGTGCCTGTGAGAAGCTCACACCCAGAGAACAGGTGGCCATGACACCAGAGGAGCAAATGGAGACCCACGGGGGGCTGGGAGCTGGGGACAGAGCCAGGTCAGCGAGCAGTGTGTGTGTGTGCGCATACACGTGTGAGTGGGCCTCAGCTCCCCACACCCATCGTGCCTGTCCATTCAGTTTCATCCTGGCCCCTTCCTGTAGGACGTCCCCGGGGTGGGGTGCAGCCAGGACACCCGGTGCTCACTTAAGCTCCTGCTGGTTTGTCCCCTGCCTTTCCCAAGCCCCAGGGGGCAATCCAGGCTGGGACACCAGATACCCTCCCCTTGCCCCCAGGGCTGGGCAGCCTGGTCCTGTCCCCCTCAGTGTTGCCAGCCAGGGCCCCAGCAGCTTCTGTCCCTGCCTGCTCCCAGAACAGCCCTTGATTCTCACCCTTGGGTCCGAGGGTCCTCGAGACAGGATCTCCGGGAGGATGGAGGTGACTAAGGCCACACCCATTTGGGTGGATCAGGGTAAGTCTGGGCCAGTTTGGAAGGCTTTTGGGTCTTAGTTCTGCCACCTGCCAGGTGAGGGATTGTCACCTTCTGTTTCTGAGGATCTGCACAGACACTGGCCGAGCCTCTGGACCGTGGATGCTCAGCAGGAGTGAGGTGGTTTAGTTCACAGAGAGTTCAGGGAACTTGCCTGACATCTGCCAGCCAGGAAGCAGCAGAGTGGGGCTGGCTGGGGCCCCAGCCGATGTCTGTAGGGGACGTGGGGAGATGACAGGGACGAAGGTGAGTGAAATTGAGATGCCCCTAGTGCACCACTCCCGAGGCCGAGACGCCCCCTGCAGGACGGTGGCAGCTCCTACTGCAGGAAGAAGCTGCAACAATAACCGCCGCCCAGCCCCAGGGCCCCTCAGAGTGGCCGGTGTGCGGTCATAATGGGCAGAGAGGATGCGCGGAGGGCGTGCCCCTGGGGGCCCGGCTCCCCAGTTAAAGACTTTCCACGACACACCACTTTTCGGCGCCAGGCCCTTGGCGGCTCTGCTGACAACAGGTGCTTCAAGAGCCGTCAGCAGTTCTGCAGGGCCCTCCGGACCCTTGTCACTGCTGTCCTGCTCTGCTGGCCCGTAGCTGGCCTGTCGGTGATGCCAAACCAGTCACCTTGGCTCCATGGCTTCCAAACAGCCTGTGAACTCTCCCCCACTGCTGTCTCCCTTGCCTTTGTGTCCCTCTCATTCTCTGGGGACTTGGGAAACCACAGGTGATAAACATGTGGACCAATCAGCCACGGCACGTGGGGCCAGTGCTGTCACTGACCTGCCTGGCACGGATGCCCAGCCCAGGGTCAGAGGCAGGACTGGACTTGGGGTTTGGGGCCAAGGGCTGACAAGTCCAAGAAGTCGGGGCCGGCAGCCCTTGCGTCTTCTCCGGGGGGCAGCACAGCGTGTTGTGTCCAGTGCTCTGGCCCTCTCTTCAACAGTCCTACTCCAGGGGGAGCCATAGCGGGCCAGGCTGTCCCTCTGCGAGGGTGGCAGAGGGCAGTGGGGAGACGAGGGGGGCCCTCCAGGCTGTGATTCCGCCTGGCTACACCTGGTGGGGAAGAGGTCCTTTGGGCTTTGGGGCGTGGGGCGCAGTCAGAAAGGAAATGGAGGCCGCTGTGTCCCGCCCTCTCTCTAAGTGTAGGTCCCACCTGTACTGGGACCTGTGTGCTGCTGGGACCTGTGTGCGTCGACTGCATGTCCTACTTCTTGGAGAGGTTTCACATGCGTGGACTTGAGGCTCAGGGGAAGCCCAGGTGTCCCTGAAGCCCACCGGGCAAGCCCTGGGCCTGGGCCAGCCCTCCTCTAGGTGGGGCGTTTGGGCCAGGTGTGTCCTCAACATCTGCGGTCCGGACGTCCACAGTGACGGGCCCGGAGAAAGCCCCGGAGGTGGCCGCCCTCCCGAGCAGTGTCCCAACTCCCAAGTCCCCTAATTACCTTCCACCTACAGGCAGGGATCTGGGTCTCCCTCTAAGAAACTGAAGCATCAGGGGTGGAGCTGCGGCCACATTTCAGGGAGGGAGGGAGCGCCGCTTGGACGACAGGCAGCAAAAGGCAACAAACCAGACTGAAGATTTTATTTATTTACTTTTAGAGAGAGGGGAAGGGAAGGAGAAAGAGAGGGAGAGAAACCTCAATGTGTGGTTGCCTCTCATGTGGCCCCCACTAGGGACCTGGCCCACAACCCAGGCATGTGCCCTGGCTGGGAATTGAACTAGCGACCCTCTGGTTCACAGTCCATGCTCAGTCCACTGAGCTACACCAGCCAGGGCTTAACAAAGACTTTTAGTTGGGCATCTGGAATCTAAGGAAAAAATCTCAAAAGGATAGTGTTGACCATATATTTTTCAAGACTGTCCTGGCAAACCCCTTCTGACTGGGCAGTCAGGGCCCTGTCCTGCTGCAGAGTGTGAGAGGCCAGATGGTGTCATGGCCCACGGGAGGCCAGCGGTGAGACGGGGCGGAAGGCCTGAGGTCTGTGGGTCCCCACGGCCCGCAGTGGTTCCTGAGCTCACAGCTTCTCTGACCCAGCCCCGTGATTCACGCCTCACCGTGGGCCCGCACCTGGGGCCCCAGCCAGGGGCAGAATGTCAAGGCTGTGTGGAGGTTGGAGGCGGGGGTTGCAGCAGAAATGGGGGCGGGGTGGAATCATCCTCCCAGGCCGGAGAGAGCACCAGAACCTGGGACGGGGGCAGAGTCACTCAGAAGAAGCTGGCCCCAGACCCCAGTATAGAGCCCTGCGTCCCAGGTGCTCACTTCCATGCCATCAACGCCTCCATTGTTGGGAGCTGCTTGCCCACCTCCCCTTCAGAGGCACAGAGTGTCAGAGCACGGCTCTGAGGGCAGCCTGGTGGGGCGGGCTGGGCCAGGCAGAAGCGGACCCAGGCCAGCCCTCTGAGCCCCCGTGCAGCTGGGTCTTCTGGTAGGAGATGTCTTCCCACCGAAGGTGGAGTCTTGAGAGCTTGGTCATGGATTCTGTGTGGGCCCTGGAGGAGCCACGCTCTGCCCTGCCCGGAGGTGTTGACAGAGTGGCCTGGAAATCTGGGTCAGTGACGGGCAAGTCCCTACAGGTGGAACCCCGAGTCAGAAGAGCCAGCCTAGCTGTAAGAACACCCAGGGCTCGGCAGGGGACTGAGACCCGCTCTGGTGACACACCCCGCTTCCGGCCCGCCCAGAAACCCTTCCTCTGCAAGCAGCAGAGCCTGAGACAGGGCTGGAGTCGCCTGGGCTCTGCGCCCAGCGTGGTGGTCTGGCTGTGGTTGTTACACAGCCCTCAGTTTCCTGGGGGTGGGAGCACCTCGGGGTCCCCTCTGGCTGACTCTGAAGTGGGGCAGCCCCTGCTGCAGATGACCTGGCGCGAGAAGAAACCCTCGCTGTTCACAGAACCCTTACCCCAAGTCCCCAGGACAGCCTGGACCAGGGCCCCCCGGGGCCACTGCCAGTGGGGAATCCAAATGGACAAGGAGACTCAGGAGGAAGACAGGTGCTCCAGTGAAACCAGAGCCAGGCTCTGAGAACACAGGACGCCTCCAGGTTCTGCTGGGGTGGGGCTGAGAAGCCCTCTGCTGCCCAGGCCCTGAGGAAGTGCATGAATGTCTTTCTTTCATCTGCACACCCATGCGTTCTCTCCTGCCTGCTCACCTGTTTCTGAACAGAGTGGACCCAGCTGATGTCCTGCGAAGGAATGTTCTAGCACAAGTGGCTGCTGCAGCACCCGGGCCACAGAGGGAGTGGCCCTTCCGGCCCAGCCACTGGGCCACCCAGCCACTCAGCGAGCCCCACAGTCCCACTGCCTTGAGACACCACCCACCAGGGATGGAGCAGGCCCCCAGCTCTGCCCCTGCCACAGCCTGGTTCCCTGCCTGAGAGCAGGGAAGGGCCCTACTAAGGGAAGTGTGGCCCCACACCAAGGCCCCCGAGTCCCAGCTAGGGGAAGTGCACAATAGTAGGGTGTTGTCAACGTTTCCCATTGTGCAGATGGGGAAACTAAGGTGTAGGGAGAGAAGGTGCCTGGCCCAGAGTCGCACAGACTCAAGATGGACCCAGGGCCCTGGAAGGGGAGAGAGGGGAGGGGGGAGAGAAGGAAGGAAAGAAAAGGAAGAAAAGAGGAAGGCCCTGGAGCTGGGGCTGGAATGGGCAGGAGGAAGGGGTGAGGCCCAGCTGCTCTCCTCTCTGTCTCCAGGCCTGAGGGTGGGACGCCCAGGGAGCCACTCACCCCACCTTCTCCCTGGGGCTGGGCCAGAGCTCCAGCTGCTGTGCGTGCCTGCCCTCTGGTGGCGGGATCTGGAAACGCTCTCCCATCGCACACCCCCCACTCCCAGCCTCTCCACTTCTGATGGAACCTGTGGGTGTCAAGTCAGTTAGGCCCAAACTGTACACCAGGGACTGAGCTAGGGATCCGAAAAAAAGGAGCCAGAAAAAAAGCGACGCCATTTTAAAAAAGGATTTTATTTACTTATTTTCAGAGAGGGAAAGGGAAGGAGAAAAAGAGGGAGAGAAACATCAATGTGTGGCTGCCCCTCACGTACCCCCCACCGGGGACCCTGCCCACAACCCTGGTGTGTGCCCCGACTGGGAATCAAACCGGCGACCCCTTGGTTCTCAGGTCAGTGCTCAATCCACTGAGCCACACCAGCCTGGGCGTGACGTCATTTCTGAGAGTGCATGGTTCAGAGGGAAAGGTGGAGGAGGAAACAGACCAGGACCCTATGATGAGGTCAGGGCTTGGCTGGGGGAGCTCGGGTGCCACATGTCAGGGCTGGTTTAAATAAAGCAGGGCTGCCCCAGATCAGGGATGGGAGGGGCTCAAAGGTGCGGATCCAGCCCCAGAGCAGAGGGGACTTGGGAGGTTTGCAGCTGTGACTGCAAAGGAGCCTGGGGCTGTGCGGGGGCAGGTGGGGGTGGGGGATCCCAAGGCTCAGGGTCCCCACCAAGTGGCACACTGGAGAGGCTAATGGGTAAGGACTTGACTGCCTGGAGCCTGATGAGACTGTGTGACCTGGGCACTTGCTTAGTGGGGCTTCAGGTTGACCACTAGTTAGATGGGGACAAAAGGTCTAGCTTCCACAGTTTGCCAGGAGCATGAACGACATTGGCGCAGGAAGAGCAGGTGGTAAGTGCTATTTATGTCACCCCTCACTCTCCCAGCAGACGGTCCCCGAGAAGGCAGAGGCCCAGAGAAAAAGTGTCTTGTCACCCAGGATGCTCGGGCTGTGCCGTGCCCGTGGCTGTGCTGAGCCTGGAACCTGAGAGTGGACGTAGGCCTGGGCACTCCAGGGACAGTGCCGCAGCCTGGGTTCCCAGCCCCCGCTCTGCGTGTCCCTGAGCCCCTGAACAGCTCCTCTCAGTGAAGACTTTGCTCAGGACCCTCCCACATGACCCCCGGGGCAGCCGCAGCCTGGTATGAGAGCTGTACCATCCAGTTTTTGCCTAGAGCATCGGCTACAGGCAACCCAGCTGTAGAACTAGTCTCCCTGGAAGCTGGTGAGCTCTCAGGCCCCACTGCCCAGAGTGTGGCCTGTGACCCAGCTGCTAGGGTATCACCGGGAGCTGGCGGGCAGTGCCAACCCCCTGGCCCCGCCCCAGGCCCTCTATAGGAGCCCAGGTGACTGGTGGGCAATGCAGTTTGAGAAGCAAGAGTGTCTGCAGCAACGGGACTAGGGTGACAACTGAATGGCAGGGGGTGCGTGTATTCGCCGAGCCTCCCGGTGCTGGGACCCAGGAATTGGGGGGGTGCTGGCCGAGGTCAGAGCCTCTTGGCTCCTGTGGTCAGCCAGGCCTCCACGGTCCCAGCCACACCGAGCAGCTGGCGCCTGGAGGGAAGGATGTGCCCCTGTAAGCCCCTGTCGTCCCGGAAGTGTCAGGACTCTGAGCTGAGCATCGAGGGGGAAACTGGGGTTGGCTAGGCTGATGACTGGTGCAGGGTGTTCCAGCGAAAGGGACCAGCCAAGCCGATCCCAGGGCTGTGGTTTCCAGGGGACAGGTCTGGGCAGCTCCCACCCTAACATAGTCGGGTATGAGACAGTTGGAGGCCCTCAGAGTCTGTCTAAATATTTAAAAGGTTTTAAAAAAGATTTTTATTTATTTTTAGAGAGGTGAAGGGATGGAGAAAGAGAGGGAGACATCAACGTGTGGTTGTCTCGCAGGCGCCCCCTACTGGGGACCTGGCCTGCAACCCACAAATGTGCTCTGCCTGGGAATCTAACTGGTGACCTTTTAGTTTGCAGGCTGGCACTCAATCCATTAAGCCATACCAGCCAGGGCAAAATATTTAAAAGTTTAAGTCAAGCTCACAAACTAGGCTTCACAAAGGATCACCACTTCTATCTCCGTCTCCTGGCCGCTGACTTGCCTTCACAGGTGTGCGGAATGAGGCTGAGAGGCGACTTGCCAAGTGGAAGAAAGACCGGGGTCCAACCCCCTGCCCCCGCCCCGATTTCCTTGCTCTGAAGGAGGAGAAGCAACACCTGGGACAGCAGTCATGGCCCAACCTTCGGAGGCTGAGTCAGGCTCTGCCGCCCCCACTGTGTAACCGAGGGCTGGTGTAACTGAGGGCTGGCGGGTGAGCCCTCGTCCTTTGTAAAATGATGATGGTAATGGTGCCCCCCTCGCGGGGCTGTCTCGGGGTTTAACCGAGAGCACAGCCCTCAGGGTGTCTGCTGCCAGGTTCCCTGCCTTCCAGGGCTCCCGGGGTGCCCTGGGAGCTCTGCCTTCCCTGGGAGGGGCCCTCGGAGCTGCCCCACGAGGTGCTGTGGGCTATTTTTAGCTGGGCCACTGGCCAGCCCTCCCGAGAGGTTGTGGGGGCCAAGCCACGCAGCGTGTCTTTGAGGAGGAAGGTGGGCCGGTGCAGTGGGGATCAGGAGAACCCCTGTTTCCCAGCGGCTCCCCTCTGCTGGGAGACAACAGAGCCACCCTGGGGGCATGGGGCAGGGGCGGGATTTCCCCTCGGGGCAGGGTCCTCGCCTCCCCCAGGACCCAGACCCCCGGGGCCCAGACCCCCGAAACCAGGTTGAAGCGTCTACCAGGCCTGGGGAGGAGACAGAAGTTCTGTCCTCCTCAAAAAGCTGAAGCACCCTCACCCCACCTTTTTGGGGGTGTGAGCCAGGTGCCAGGCGGGCCTCCCCGAAGCCCAGTCACATGGCAGGGCTCCTCCAGCTCGGAGGCCTGTGGAGGCTCCCGCTCCCCCCAAGTCTCCCCAGTCCCCAAGGTCCTCAGGGTGGCCCTCCTGTGGACGCTTCAGCCCTTCTCTGTGGTCCTGCCGGGGAGAAGTTTCCAGACCCACCCAGCCGCCTTCTGCATGGAGTCCTTCCTCCCCACACCAGCCCCTCTCACCTTTCTGGTGCCTGTCTCCTCGTTCACCACGGCGCCATCTCAGTGGGCTCCTCTCTCCTCACCTTTTTGGGAACTAAAAGGGCGGACCGTCCCTTTTGCCTCATGCAGGGTGGCTTCCACCCGCCTCAGCCACACCATCAGATCGCCACCTCCCCCAGGAAGGTGGCGAAGATCCGGAGAAGGAAAGAACCACCTCCTTCTAGCAGAAAGTTCTAGAGAGGTCAGTAGAGCTCCAGCTTCTTCCAAGGGCCTCTCACCCAATCACAGCCAGGGCAGAGGCCAGGGGCCCTGGGGTCATTGGGTCCCCAGCCAGGAGGGCTCAGCGACAGGTTACGTGTGGTGGTGTCCTTCAGGGCTCTCAGCAGCCAGCCCCGCACCTCGGGAGGGCTGACAGTTGCCTGTTTTCTCTCTTAAAAGTAATTTTGATTAATGTTTTTGGTTATTTCAGTTATTTAATTGATGCTATACTTTCTCTTATTGAGGTTTGATACAATCATATTTTTTCGTTTTTTCTTAAGATTTTATTTACTTATCTTTAGAGGGGAAGGGAAGGAGAGAGGGAGAGAAATATCAATGTATGGTTGCCTCTTGCACATCCCCTGCTGGGAACTGGCCTGCAACCCAGGCAGGTGCCCTGACTGGGAATCGAACCACAGTTGTTTGGTTCTCAGGCCCACGCTCATCCACTGAGCTACACCAGCCAGGGTTCCACCTCAGTAGATTTTAATGGGCTATAAAAGCAATGCATTGCACACACCAAAACCCTGCAAATGACAACAGTGATGCCCCCAGTGAAACCTATTAAAGGTGCTAAAAGTCCAGCAATCCATTCCTAGATTAATTTACAGTAGTTAACATTTTACTGCCATTTGTTTCTCCTTTTTCACTTCTTTTTGATGTTCACTATTCTCCTTAGGGCCTTCTTAGCTGGGGAGCACCCCAAAACCCCGGGGACTTTCACGCAGAGCTAGTCCGAGCCCCATGATGCAGGTGGGGAAATTGGGGAAGTGGTTCTCCTGAGCAACACGGCAAATCCGTGGCAGTGAGAGGCTTTGAAGAGAAGAATAAGGCTTCTCGGCTCCCATTTGTGATTCTAAGAAAATCTAACCAGCTTCCTGGTGCTTTCCAAGGTGAGTAAGAAGAGCCAGCTGTTTCTACCTGTTTGTAGCCCGGCTTGGTGTTACCTTGGCAACAGCTGTCAGCAGGAATATTGCCTGCCTGGCGGGCCACCTCCTTTAGGGACAGAAACGTGTGCTATTGTGTGAAGGGCATAGCCGTGTATGGGGCTCCCTTCCGCTGACGGCTGCTTATTTATAACCCAAGGGAAATTTGCCATGAAAACAGGATTTCCGTGCTCTCCTGGCTGATTTTCTTTTTGGGCCCTCTAAGGACTTGAAGGGGAGAATTTCACCATTGGAGGGGGTTGCTCATTTTTAACAACAGTATTAGCCTGAGCTCAGAACGGGCTGTCCCAGACCCAGGAGGAAACCCAACGGCACCTGAGTATGCAGATGAGGCAAACGAGGCCCCGGCAGGCGAGCTGACTTGCCCAAAGGTCACGTCATTTCTTGACAGTGCAGGCCGTGAACTTGGCTGGAGGCCTGATTGCCTTGTAGGGGTTTAGCGTGACCACGGGTTTGGCTTTGTGACAGTGACCCTCATGGTGCCTGCCATCCCAGCGGGTGGGTGGACATTCATTTGGGGACTTGGGCAGCAACAGGGACACATTCTGGGGCTGCCCGAGTCACCGTCCAGGATCCCGCTTTCCTGGGTTTGCTCCCTTCCCTGGCCTTCCTGTCCACCAGGTGCAGGGAACCTGGGGTCTGCAGGCCATCCGAGTGAAGAGACCGGTGGGGGGATGGCAGAGGACTGGGAAACTGGTTCTTGTGGTGCCTGGGGCCATGCCCCCAGCCACCTGCTTGTCCCTGCGTGACATTTGAGGCTGGTGGCTTGTGCTCCCTTCTCTCAGCTCAGGCAGGGCCTCAGTTTCTCTGCTCTAGAAGGTACCCCTCTGCGGTCCAGCTGTCCCCTCTCTCTCTGAGTTCTCCTTCCCCACCCCAGGGGAAGGCCAGGTGGCCCCTAAATACTTTGGAAACGCCTTCCCTCTTCCCCTCTGCAGACCTCGGGGTTTGCGCCAGCACACGGAAAGTGTCTGTGCAAACTGCCTGGCAGTGAGCCAGCCTTTGGTGCCCACATGGCCATCCGACCCAGCGAGGAAGACTCAGGCTAACCCACTCACTACCCGACCTCATTTTGGGGAGAGGGTTTTTTTCTTTTTCTTTAACCTAAAGAAGCTGAACACAGCGGGAGCTGGGCGTGGGGCCCTTTCAGGTGGGGAAAGGGACTTCCTGGGGCCAGGCTGGTAGCCTCTGCAGTGGCTTCTTGCAGAGACAGGGGTGTGCACGGCTGTGCCCCCTGGAGAATGACCATGAAGGCCTCAGGGAGGAAAACGCCTAGTTCCAGAAACTTGGGCACATCTCTTCGCTTGCCTAGAAGGTGGGGAACTGACCCCTCTCCAGAGCTGTCCAGGCCCACCAACGAAGGAGGCGGGGACATGGTGGGAAAGGGGGTGGAGCTTGATGTCCACCCTTCTCCCCTGACTAGCTCGAAGTCTCAGTAGGTTACTTAACTATTTACCTCCCAGAATGGTTTGGGGCTGGAGGCTCCTTTGATAGGAAGTGCTTTGAAGACTGCAGAGCTCCTGGGGGTGGGGGTGGGGGGCAGGGTTGCTGTGTGGGGCCTTCTTGTAACCACAGACCCAGCACAGCCAAACAAGCCACGGGGACCCCTGCTGGACAGTGTGGTCAGTTCAAGGCCAGATACAGGATCCGGACAAGATAACCTTCCCCAACAAAGGAACTTGCAGCTGCTAAAGACAGAGCCTGGGCTCCTGGGGTGGGAGAAGAGGGTGGGCCTGATGTGGGGGCTCTCTGGTTTGGGGCGAGACCCTGAGCTGTGGGTGTCCCTACAGGTAAGCTCCAGGGAGAGGCCAGAACGAGAAAGGTCTATCACACACAGGAAAGCAGGTAATTCCTGGCGAGGGCCGAGAGCCTGGCTGGGGATCTGTCTGTCTGGGCCCTGCCCAGGGCGGAGGCAGCTTCTTGGCTGGTGTCCCCTGGAAGAAGCTGGTCCCGGGTAAACTGAGGTTTTGGAATATAACAAAGGAATAGGTGGGGTAGGTGGCAGGGGGGAGCCCTGGACTGGTGGAGCCTTAGGGCGCTGGTCCAGACTCGAAAAGCCATGAGCCCTCCTGGGGGAAGGCTTTCCCTCGCCTGGTGTGCTTCCCCTCTGTGCCTCTTTTCTAGGGTCCGTCCCCAAGGGGTGGGCATTTCTGTAGGTTATGGGCCTCCTGTGTGTCAGGTCTGGGCACAGACAGGGCCACCTGGACATGGACTCGCTGAATTCCCTCAAAAACTCCAAGAGGAGGGGTCACAATCTGCTGTGCCCATGAGGAAAGGGAGGCTGGTGGACACGCAGGGACAGGGTGCTGACTGTCCCCTGCTCTCCACCGGGGCCTGGGGCCTCTTGCCCAGCTCCCTCAGCGACTTCTGTCCCCTCACACGCGGTTTCGAGGACCGCTGTGCACTGACTTGGGCTGAGGGAGCTAGGAGACTCTGAGTGAGAGCCGTGCGTAACCTCTCCAGCCAGGAGCTCGGGGTTCGGGGCCTGCCCCAGGCAGGGTTGGGGGGACACTGCCACAAAGCCCTTTGGAGGCCCTCGCTCCGGCCCCTGCTCCCACACACTACTTTAAAAAGAAATCTAGAATGAAAAAGAAGACAGTCTCTATTTTTGACAAGACAACGATGAAATGGAGGCTTTTAAATTATTAACATCCGGAAATAAATTATGTATTCAGGTCAGCTAGAAAGTGCCTTTCATTTCGTGAACACCGAGCCCACTGGTGCACCAGCCCGTTGGCTGTGTGCGGCATCTTTCACTCTCCTGGAACCTCAGTGTCCTCGTCTGCAGAATGGGTGGGAGCAGGCGGGGCGGGGCTGGGGGGCCCTGGGCCCCTCAGTGCACTCTGCCCCACTCCTCTCACCGGGTACCCTCTGCCGCCAGGACCAGGCAACTGCTCACACCTTCTCTGAGCGCTCGGTGGGTGGGAGAGGACCAGCTCCTAACAGTGACACGACCGAGTGCCGGGCCCTGCGCGGTGCCCCAGGCACTGTCTCTTCCCTGTCCTCTAGCAAAGCCCTGAGGTGGACAGTGTTAGGATCCCCATTTGCCAGGTGACAGAACTGGGCACCAGGCAGTGATGTGCCTTGCTGCTCAAGGTCACCCATCTTGGAAGTGGTACTGGTGAAGTTCAAGTGCAGGCAGCTGGCTCCTGAGCTGCCTCACTCTGCCTTGCCTCACCTCTGGTGAGGCCCTTGGGTACCTGTCTACCTGCAAGAACCTGTCCCCTTTGCCTGGATTGCCCTCCCTGCCCCAGGCCAGAAAAAATGTCCCCTCTCCTAGGAAGCCCCCCAGCCTCCCTCCACGCCTGCACAGCATGCGCCCACTCCCCTGCGAAAACCCTCACCCTCTGAACTGTCAGCGATGACCCTGTCTCCCCACCAGAGTTGGGCTCCTTGAGGGACCATCCAGGCAAAGTTCTGCACCCGCATGGCCCAGCCCGGGGCCTGGCCGAGCGGGGAGAGTTTGTGGAACGACCGAGTGCAGGGGTGTTGGATGTGGCTCTCCAACACCAGTGGGGGAGCTTGGTGGTGGGCCCAGGGCCCGGCCCTGGGAAGCCCCCTACTTTCACCTATTCCTGGCATCTCTGACGTTGTTCTCCCACAAGGGACTCAGCTTGGTAGGGAAGACATTGGGTTGCCATGGCAACAGTACCCCAGCGCCTCTGAACCCAGAGCCAGGCCTTCTTCTGTGGGCTCTGGCTGGGCTTCTCCAAGATGCCCTATTTAAAGCTTCACTCAGCTTAGCCCTCCTCCGCACGGAGCCCCCCTCCGCAGCGACCTCAGGCTGACCCTACTGGGAGTCAAGCCCTCCGGCCTAAATTGGGGAACCCCAGCCCAGAGAAGGATCAGGGCTCCTACCCTCCCCCACCTGCCAGTTCTACCCCCCCATCCCAGACACAGGCGTCTGTACATTCCCTTTTCTCTGTCCCCACTCCCCGGAGCAGGGGAGGGGCAGGGCCTTCGCTAGAGAGCCGCCCACGCGCGACCTCCCTCCCCGAGATCTGTGGATCTGTGCATCCACCGCCTGATCTGTGCATCCACCGCCCACTCGGCGGAGCTGCTTCCCACGCTGCCTCTCCGGCTGGCATCTCCATGGCAACACTCACCGCCCCCGCGCAGGACCACTGCGCTCAGCTAACGAGAGGCCAGTCCCCTGCTCTCCTTCCGCCTGCGCGTTTGGGTGGAGGACACCCCCGCACCTGCTTAGGGCAAGACTCAGTGCTCACTCAGGTCCCTGCCTCCTCCCCCGCGCAGGCCAGGCCGGAGTGACAGTGTGTGCAGACCCCTGGGCAGTGGGGCTCGCAGGAGTGCGCGCGCATGCGCGCATGGGCACAGGTGTCCAAAGTGTGAAGCGCTCCTCGGCCTGTGGCGTGGGGTCTGGGAGCCTGCCAGCGGCTCCTCGCTGTGTGCGTGTGCGTCCTCTGTGTGGGGCTGCAGCTGTGTGCCTGTGCCTCTGCCGGGGTGCATGTCCGTCTGTCTGTTTGTGTTTAGGTCCGCCCCAGAGGGCACGGGGCGGGGGGTCCTCCTGTGTGTGTGTGTCAGAAATTCGGAACCACAGCTGCTTTACTGTGCTTCTCCAGCCACAGGAAAGCGGCCCTGGCTCTGGCCCTTCTCCCAGGTCATTCAGGTCCCCACGGTGGCTGATAGGGGCAAATCTGTCTTTGTTCTGTTCCCCCCAAGGGCTGACGGTCACCCACAGACACACATCGGTTTCCTGGAGCCATCTCCCCAAACCCATTTTCCTGTCGAAAGCCTGGGAGCTGTGGGAAGACCAGGGATGTCATCCAGAGGAGAAGTATCATCCTTGCTCTGTGACAGCTGGCCGGATGACCTTGCACAGGGCACAGTGCCTCTGGGCCTCAGTTTCCCCGTCTGTTACTGATTTCTTATGGATGATGTGGTTCTGACTCTCCAGAATTGTCCATTGGCCAAATACTCAGTCCTCTGCACACACAGCGTTCCCTCCCACTTTCACGTCAGCCCCGTGGGTGGCATATCGTCGCCCCCAGCTGATAAGGAAGAAGCTGGAAACAAAGTCACGTCCTGGGTGTGGTGGAGGCTGGGGTCAGCCTCTCTCCTTCTGCATCTGCTTTCTGCCACACTCTGCCCACAGGCTGTAGGATCTAACCGGGCCCCTGGGGCTGCCCGCCAACCCCAAATGGGCACTGGGGTTGGGGGGGTGACCAGTGACAATGGGCACCAGCTGGCTCTGCTGGGAGGCCCTGCTCCCACCTGCTGCCCTTGCTGCCCCTGGGCCATCAGTCAAAGGGGGAAGTGTCGGAAAGAAAGACAAAAGGCAACGCTGTGGGGCCTCCGGGGCTGGTGACTAGGCAGGTGTTAAGGACCTGGACGTGGACAGGCCAGGTTCCGAGGGCAGTGTAGGGACTGAAGCCTCAGAGCGGGAGCAGGGAGGCAGGGTGGGGTGGGGACCCCGGGCTAATAGGGGCAGGACAGGTAGGGGAACAGGACACCTGGGGTCTGTAGTGCTGCTCAGACCGCCCCACGCAGACCAGATGCTCACCTTGTCTGTGCACACATCCTGCGCCGGTGGGCCCAGGGTGCAGCCTGGGCTTCCGCATTTCCAGCGAGCTCCCAGGCAGTGCTGCTGCTGCTGGTCTGGGACCACCGCGCTTTGAACTCAGTGTGGTCAGACAGTCTGGGTTTGATCTTCATCTGCCTTAATTAGCTGTACGAGTGGACAAGTGTGTTCCCAACTCTTCGTGCCTCAGTTTCCTCACCTGTAAAGTGGGGATGACAGCCATGTAGTTCAAGGGGGTGCCTGTGCAGGTGAGGAGTTAATCAGTACTGACCCCCGTCAAACACTTAGACCCGTGCTTGCTGAGCGTGTCACTAGTCCGAGGTGCTGGGATTGAGAGCGTGTGCTTTGTGCTGAGGGTGATGGGTCACTGAGAAGTTTTGAGCAGCAGCGCTCTGACCCGAGTCTCTTTCTTGTGCTCTCCGGGCCGTGGCTCTGTGGGGAGCCCTGTCCATCCACTCATCAGTGGGAAGCAGCCGTCAGGCAGGGACCTCCCCATGCCTCTGTGGACCCCTCACTCCAGCTGAAAGCTGGTACAAGGTCAGGCTCAGTCTGGGGCTGGTTGGCACCTTGGTGACCGAGTGACTGTATGTATCCTTTCCCCACTCGCCCCTCCCACCTGGCACCAGCAGGTCCTCAACAGTTTTATGTGAATTGGACTGAATTTTCTTGGCAAGTTTGAGCCTAGACATCCTCACTGAGCTGGTGTCATGGAGACCCCTGAAAGCTTTAGGCTTCATTCCCAAAGGGCGTGGTCAAGTCCTGAAGGTGAAGTGGTTCTTCCTGCCCACCCACATTGACGGGGAGAGATGGGTCCAGAGTTCTCCAGCCCCGCAAGGTGTTCCCAAGTAGCTGGCAGAGACGCCTGTGCTGGGACCACACTGCCCAGAAACCCACTGCCTACCTTTCTAGAAACGTCCAGGGTTTCTCTCTGGTGCGCTGTTCCTTTGTCCTTGGCAGTGATAAACCGATCCCCAGGACCCCGGATGGAAAATAACAGCCTTAATTTCCAGCCTGGGGAAGTGGGGAGAGCCAGACAGAGCGATCCCCACTGCGGGGTTCCGTCTGCACCAGGACAAGCGCGTCATGCCCACCTGCCTATGGGAAGTGCTGTGACAGTTCGGGCTGGCCCGTCATCACAATTGTCTCAGAACTGGGAGGCTGGGAAAACGAGGCAGAGTGTGTGCTGTGTGCAAACGCTGGACCGGGGAGCCGCTGAGGTGAATTACAGCTGGTGCTGCCAATGTCGGGAGCCCCCCGGAAGTGCTACCTGGGGGAAACGTAAACCAGGCTCCCCTAAAGGAAAGAAAGGTGCACTTCATTCCACGGTGCAAATGAAACCGAGGTCGCTCACCAAAGACTGTCCTCGCCAATGTAAAGTCGGATTTCTGTTCGTTACCGTTGTCTGGACATGAAAACCGTTGTCTGAAGGTTTTCCTGAGCTGGAGGATTTCAGGGCAGCGTCTGAGGGAGGGCCCGGAGCAGACAGCCCACGGCAGTGCACTTGACAAGTGTCGGGCTTTCTCCTCTGGCTCGGACGGAGGCTAAGGGCATCATCCAGGGACCTGGTGGAGTATGAAGGCAGCGTCGGCACCGCCAGAGCCCATGACATGGCTCTGAAACAAAGCCGGTGCACCGGCCAGTTGTGCAAAGAAGGAACTCGGAAGTGGGGGTGGTGAAGGGAGGCTGGGTTTCCACCCGCGGCACCTGCTAAAGGGCTCCGTGAATTTCTGCAAGGCCGAGCCCACACCGCACCCACCTCTCCTCCCTCCACCTGGCGCCCAGCCGGGAGACAAGCTTCCTGGAGGACAGAGTTTCCAAAGGGCCCCTCTGAACCTAGTCCCGCACAGTCAGCCTTTCTCAGAAGCAGAAGATTCAGGCCCTTTTCTCTGAGTCCCAAGTAAACATCCCATCATTTTCTGTTTTCCTCACCTTTACTCTTGATTTAAACAGCAGAGAACCCCCTGACATCCTTCTCTCTTAATGCCGATGTTTCCAGCTCCACCCACTTGTCATCTCAGGAACTTCTCATCTCTCCTGCCTCTCCCTGCCCTGTCCTCTCTCCCACAGCCGGAGCCTTGGTGTCATCGTCGCCCTCCTTCTCCGTCCCTGGTTCTCCATCCTGGCTGCACAGGAGGGTCGTCTTCAGAACCGCCCATGTCCGCCGCACCACCCAGGCCGGTTCAGGAAGGCTGAGAGCTGGGCCTGGACGTTAGCAGCCGCTCGCTGGTTCTCCGCTTCTTACCCACCCACCCGGGCACCAGCCACGTAGATTCTTCCTCAGCTCTGTGCCCCTTCCTCACCTTTACTCTTGATTTAAACAGCAGAGAGCCCCCTGACATCCTTCTCCCTTAATGCCGATGTTTCCAGCTCCACCCACTTGTCATCTCAGGAACTTCTCATCTCTCCTGCCTCTCCCTGCCCTGTCCTCTCTCCCACAGCCGGAGCCTTGGTGTCATCGTCGCCCTCCTTCTCCGTCCCTGGTTCTCCATCCTGGCTGCACAGGAGGGTCGTCTTCAGAACCGCCCATGTCCGCCGCACCACCCAGGCCGGTTCAGGAAGGCTGAGAGCTGGGCCTGGATGTTAGCAGCCGCTCGCTGGTTCTCCGCTTCTTACCCACCCACCCGGGCACCAGCCACGTAGATTCTTCCTCTTCGGTCTTTCTCAGCTCTGTGCCCCTTCCTCCCAGCACTGCCACCTCCTTCAAGCCTCTTGTACATCACACCTGGGTGGTGATGGCAGCATTCTGTCTGGTCCCCCACCCCAACCACACCCTCCGCCGTCTTCCTCTCTTTGCTGCCACAGTGATTTTTCTCAATTGTACAGCCAGTCTCATCTCCCCTCCCTCCCTCCCTCCCTTCCTCCCTCCCTTCCTTCCTCCCATTTTCTAAACACCCACTGTGACCAGGCTCTGTCCTAGGTCTAGAGAATTATGGGATTGAACAAGAAGAGACACGTCTTAGTCCCAGGGGAAATGCTAAATCTCAAACTACACCAGAAATTGTTTCGTAACAGCTGTGACTTGTGCCTGGAAGAGTAAGAGGTGATATAAGAATGCTCTCCCGGCTCATCATCCCAGTGGCTCACACCAGGGACTTGGGTGGATGGCGGAAGCTCCCTGTCCCCGCCACCACCATGCACCATGTGGGCCACCTCACCAGACAGCCGCTCCTCTGGACTCTCTCTGCTGCCCGGACTTGTTTCCTTTCCTGCACTTGCCTCACTCTCTCCTCCTCTCACATAGACGCCACTTCCTCCAGGAAGCCTTCCCGGCTGTGCCCAGCCTGGGGTCGGTGTCCCTCTTCCGCATTCCCAGACCTCCCTCCACCTTCCTTGGTCTCTGCTTTGCTGTGGCACTGCAGCAGTCTGCTGTGTGTTGTGAGTCTGCCTTGGCCCCCCCCCCCCCCCCCGCTGGCCCGGAAGCGCCCAAGGACAGGGCGGGCAGAGTCCTTTAACTGTGCTGCTAGCACAGGGCCTGAAATGCAGCCAGTGAATGAATGAACGAACGCAAGATCAGAGTAACAAACAGTCCCTGGTAACAGAAACACTGAGAAAACTGTCGGAAAAGGAAAATCGATCTGGCACCTGTCTCTATCTGTCATTCCTCTGTCTGTCTTCCTCTGAGGTTTTACCAAAGGTCTAGAGATGGAGAGGATGAGGCTCCAGCCTCTGATGGTAATGCTGTGGCTGAACCTTGAACCCAGGATGGGGGTGGTTAGCACAACAAGACGGGGTAGAATCCGTCCTCTAATAACATGTGTGGCTTAGATCTCGTATCACAACACCTTGTATTTCAGTACGTTAAGAGAGTATTAAAAATCAGATTCAATCTGAATACTTCGGAAGCCTTGCTCCCGGGTTTTGCAGCCCCGTGGAGGCAAGAAACCCCCAGATCACGGTCTCCGACATGAAGGCTGCTCGCCCGTCCTCCCTGGGACCCTCAGGTGAGACCGTGCGTCCTGGAGCACTTTGTAAACTGCAGGCGCTGAGCGGAGGCTGAACACGGTCCTGCAGCTCCCTCCTGAAGCCCGCAAGGAGGAGCGCCTCTTTACTGCAAACGCCCGTGTTCAGCCACAGCCGGGGCTCACAGCCAGGGCTGCCTTTGGCCTTGAATGCCCGGTTGAGAAGTCACCCAAGCCCTGGTGTTGCCAGGTATGGCAACACCCGAGGTACTGGGGGCAGAGTTAGCTTTTCGTACGGACAGTGGGGTACAGGCCTGTCCTGGAATGAGTGGAGGGCGACAGGGGCTCCGAACGGCAGACACGCCGGGTCAGTGACCAGAGGGGGAGGGAGGAGACCCACTTTCTCTTTTCCAGGGGCCTCTGCTGACCTGGGAGTCGGGGCCGAGGCTGCCAAAGTGGGACTCGGTGGGCAGGGAGGAGGTCCACGTGTCCGAGTCGCCCTTTTCCTCCACTCCGGTTGCAAAGGAAGGGACAGAAGGCAGCTGCCACTCAACAGCCTGAGTCAGAGAAGGACCCAGGCCGGTTTCCTGACGTTGGAAGCAGCTGACCTCCCTAGGAGTTTTGTAGCCGCCTGGCCCCCAGGCCCCAGACGGGGCCGTGAACACTTGTGGAACCACAGAATCCCAGGAACCACAGCCCAGCCACAACCACACGGCCCTCCGGCTCGGCCAGGTCTCAGGCTGTGTGGCCAGTGCCCCGGCCACGTGATGCAGGTAAAGCTCGCAGGCTAGGCCGTTAGGGGTCAGGCAAACCCACCTCAGTGCCCTGGGTGTTTCTCCCTGGGTTTCTGCTTTCTTCACGTGCAGCCTCCAGCCATTTTTTTCTGTCTTTTGGCCAGTTTGGCCCTGTACTTTTATCTGGTAATTCATATGCATTTTGTACATCTAGTTGCCTGTGTTTCCCTCTAGAAACAAATGGTCTTTGTAGGGTGTTGGAAGGGTCCAAGGTGAAAGATACTAATCCTAAGGCTCACAGGCAAGAAAATATGCCCGGGGCTGGCCGAGATCAGAAGAGCTTGTTCTCAAGGTGCCACATTCCCTCCCGACAGGGCCTGCCCTCCCTGGAGGCCCGAGGACCCCAGAGAGACGGGAGGGAGACTTTAGGCACATTCACGGTAGTGAGACTCAGAGCCGAGGGCCCAACAGAAGGCTGCATCTTCCCAGAGAGGGCTTGAGACCAGTCACCAGTCCTGGCAGAGCTCAGGCAGGCCTGGGAGGCCAGGGCACTAAGCCGAGCGCTGGAGAGGCAGGGGGTCGAGGAAGGCACTATGCAAGCAGGCAGGTCGGGAGTGGCATGACCAAGCCTGTGCCTACACCAGAAGGGATGCTGTTGGCTGGGACGGATTCCCAGACTTGTTTAAAGGGGCAGAGCTTGTCCCTAAGCGGCTTCCAAAGCAGATCCAGGGCCCTGGAGCCCGGGTGGGGGTTGGGGGCGGTCAGCCAGAGCTGAGCTGGAACCCAACAAGAAAGCCTTGCTTTCCTGGGGGCCCCCGGGTCCCTGAGATAACACTGTCCCTGCAGTGTGACAATGGTTGTAGCTTGCACAGGCAGGTCTCTGGGAGCAAAGGGCAGAGTTTGCATCCCAGCAGGCTCTTGGTCCCCAAGGAGTCCCAAAGTTTTGCCTCTTTTTCAGGCAAAGGAGGAAGACCCTGCTCCACTCCCCACACTTTCCCTTGCACCGGTCAGCGGTTTGTGATGGGTCATATGGTAAAACTGTGACGGCCCCTGGACAGAGAAAAGGAAGTGTCCTTAAATCCTTCTTTACTCCTGGCACTGGGAAGGCTCTGTCCGACCAAGGGCGGTGAGCTGAGGACATACTCCTCCTAACTTGGCCGGGAGGAACGCCCCACTGGAGGCGAACGCCCGGCGCCGCCCCTGGGGGCTGGGAGTCATCCAACAGGATCAGAAAACCCCAGGTTCTGGAATCTCTGGCCCAGACCGTTCCCTGAGTCATCTACTTCAATGCCTTCTCCTGCCCCACGGGGGAAGGGAGGCCCAGAGGGGGCAAGTTTCTCAGTGAGCCTGAGCCACTGTGGGGTGGGGGTGCCCAGCCCAGGGCCCCTAGTTCATAGCCAAGGACACGGAGGCCAAACTGGAGGCCAAGTCAGAAGTCTGGCCCCGCGCCGCTCGGCAGCCTGTGGCAGCGTCTGACCCAGGTCTCCAAATTGATTCCCTTTCTTCTTTCTGCCCCACCCTTCAATGACCAACCTTCCCATGTTACTGACAAACCAGCCCACAAATGCCCGTCTCCTTCTCCATCACAAGCAGATGGTACCCCGTGTGGCCACCACCTCCAATGACAACGTCCTCAGGTCTCTGGGTGAACTTTTCTATGTTTTTGAAACTCAGTGTTGATGTCACAGTTTCACAACATCAGAATTATATGTTTTTGAGAGCCGTTCCCTTAAAACATGCAGTTTCGAGAAGAACATGGCTCTGGAACTTGAGCGAGGAGGAAGACTCTGTAGCCAATGAGGAAAGCAGAGCTTGGCTCCAGGCAAGTCAAGATTTTTTAAACCGAGCGTCTTCCCGCTAGACCAGTCTCTCGCAGAGATAAGAAGGCAGATTCCTGGAGCCAAGCTGGTCGTGGAGCAGCCACAAGTGTCAGGTGCAGTCTCAGATCGAGACAGACCAAACGCGGGCGCCCCAGGCGCATTCCGGCCCAGCCAGTAACTTCTGGGCAGGTGAAGTCAGAGCCCAGAGAGGACTAGCTGGGGGCCACCCGGCGTCACAGGGGGGACACAGTGGCCGGGGACAAAATGTGAGGGTCTGGGCCTCTGCAGGGGTGAGCTGCAGAAACCTTGCATAGTAGAAACCTTGCCCTTTGGGTTTCAAGCTGACCCAGGCTGAAATTACTGGTCCAGGCCTTCTTCCTGCCTGTGACTGGGGCAGGTCACTGGCACACACCCTCCCCAGACCTCCTTTATCTCCCCTGTTCAGTGGCACTTTGACAACATGTCCTGCAGAGCCGTTGTCATAAACGGAGACAAGAGACACCTCGACACTGGGGGGCAGGCAGCACGATCTGGGGGGAGCCGGGGTGGCAGCACCTCTCCAAGGATGGAAGTGAGCAAATTCTGCCGGTGACGCCCGCATTCCAAACCTGCTTGTCGTCGGACCCGAGCTCTGCCCCTCCTATATCTGAGGGCAACGTGGTCCCCGCCAGGCTCTGTGCTGCAGTGATGTGGCCCGGGGCCAGGCTGTTTGCATCAGAGGGTCAGCTGTGGGGGTGGGGGCAGCAGGGGGCTGAGCGTGGGTCTGAGGAGCAGCTGGGAGACCCACTCTCGTCGCGGTAAATGTGTCACTACCACCTGCATCTTTCCCACCTCCGGGGCCCGAACAGTGCTTCTCAAGCCTGGCTGCGCCTTGGGCCAGGCGCAGCTGCAGCTGCAGGGGCTGCTGGGAGAAGCCTGCTGAGGATGCAGTGTCTGAGTCAAGGAGGGGCAGACAGGCTCACAGAGGAGCCCCTGGCATGGGCACCTGTGTGCCAAGGACAGTAGGGTCACCAGCACACCTGCAGGGAAGTGAAGGCCAGGGGTAGGGGTGGAGGGGGCCAGGGAGGACCCCAGCTGCTGGCCCACAGTTAGCCTGGGGAGGAACCTGGACAGGCTAAGTCGAGACGCCTATTAGACATCCACGTGCAGCTTGGGAGGACATTGGACATGAACCTGGAGTTCAAGGAGGGGGCTAAGCTGGGTCACACCTGAAAAACGCACATGCACATGCTAGTGGGGGAGTCCTTCAGAGAGAGCAAGGTGCGAGAGACCAGGAGGGGCGGGGCCTGGAGCTCTGCAGGTCTCAGGGGGGCCGGTGGGGATTTGGAAGGAGGAGGAGGAGGAGGAGAGCGGGGGAACCAGGTGAGGGAAACGGAGGGTCCTCGGGCGCTGCGGGGGTGTGGTTGCGGTCCCCCTCTGGCAGCCATGGACTGCAGCTGGGGTTATGGAGAGGCCGCCACCCCCGGTGACGACAAAGTCATGTTTTCACCAGGGGAAGAGGGGACTAAAGGGGAGCTCAGGCATTCAGTGAACCTGGATCAACCCCGGGACCTGCAACAGTTGCTGACACAGGGCGGGGCCCGTGAATGAGTGGCTGGAGGAAATGCTAGACGTGGGGGCGGTAGACTGAGGTGGTGGGGGGGAGCCCTGTGTGAATACAGGAAAGAATCTGGATACGGCCTTTAGTGTAATCATCACTGGCCTCCTATTATGTCTTCCCACTCCTCCCGAGGCCTCCTGGGCCCCAGACGACTCTAAGGATTGGTGAAATTGATTCCCCCTCCAGGGACTTCATTTTCAAGCAAGCACACCCCTCGGCGCTGAGCTGGAGGGGGAAGCAGCGGCAGCAGGGGTTGCCATGGCAACTGCTCGAGGAAGAGTGGGGTGATTGCACCCCCGGCACTGGGCTGGGGTTGAACCAACCTCGTGTCTGTGGTGGTGGAAAGGGCAGCTTTGGAGTAACGGAGAAGCTGGTCCCTGGACCCTGGGGTGGGCGGGCCAGGGGCTGCGAGCCTGCGGCCCACACAGCTGCAGGCCAACAGCAGTTGGGTGCCTGTGCTTCTCAATGGGCGACCCTCGATGCAGACGTGGACCGAAGCTGGGGCCCGAGGACCCAATCGCGTGGCAGTCACCTAGTGAGCACTGGGAGGGCCAGAGCCCGCAAACCCGCCCAGCCAAGTCGACGTCTGCCTGGCTTTGTTGATAAAGTTTTATTGGAACACAGCCCCAATTACTCATCACTTACTGTCTCTGGCTGCTTTTGCAGCACAGCAGCTGGGCCGGGCAGTTGCAGCAGAGACTGTGCACCACCCACAGCAGACTTACTACCTGGCCCTTTAAGAAAAAGTTGGCCAGCCCCTGGGTGGGAAGAGTTTGAAGGGAAGGAGAGGAAAGGACCAGAGGGTCTGTATGACCTTCTACGGGGACTTTTGTTTCCTTTCCTAACACTCACTGGATGTCACTTTGTGGTGAAGTCCGAGAGGCAGAGCAGGGGGTCGGAACTCTGTCCCTAGGACCCAGGTGGTTTGGTTCTTCAGCTCTGGGGCCTCAGTTTCCCCATCTGCATACTCACTATGTACAGTACTAGCTAAAGTGACAGCCCTCATGGATGCGGGGTTGACGGCGCTGTGTCCCGGAGGCAGGGTCCACTCTGTCACAGCAGGCGAGGTCAGCTGGGCAGTAATCGCCCGCTCTTGGGCTAATGGGGCCACCTCCCTGGCATGCAGCTTCCCTGAAGTCACCTGTCCGTTGGGTCCCCATGGCCCTGCTCCTCGGGGACAGTTCTCGCCTCTGTCATGAGTGTCTCTGGATGATTTCCTGTCACTTTCTGCATGAGCCTGTGGGCACCCTGCTGACTTTCACTCATTTGGGGCATGTGGACAAGCGCCTCGAGTCTCCATTCATCCATCAGGAAGCCACCACCCCCTTCCCTGGGCAAGCACTTTGTGGGCAACTGGGTGCGCCCCCTTCTGTTTAGGGAGAGGTGCCTGTGGGCAGGACCCTGGGGCAGCGAGCAAGAGAGGCACACAGGAGGTGGCCAGGGGTGGGGCAGGGGCAGCCCAGCCTCAAAGGGATGACCACGGGTCTGGCACACACGGTGCACAGGAGCTGGCAGAGGGAGCCGGTGGGAAGGCTGTGGGGACAGCCCAGTGACAGAGGCAGGGCGTGGGGTGACAGTGAGCAGTCCCTTAGGCTCGTGTGAAAGTGGGGTGCCTTGAGTACCGGGCAGGGTGCTGCTTTCATCCTCTCCTCCCGGTCACTCTGGCAGGTCATCAGGCACAAGCAGGACAGACTCCTCCCGAGGGACTGATGTCCATGAGAATGCGTCCCTTATGGCCTCCAAGGTCATGGGTGGGTCATGTTTGCCACCTGGGCTGGAGGACTGCCTGGGTGAGGCTCAAGAAGCACCCCCCTAGTGGGGGGTTGAGCCTTCTCCTGCTATCTCTAATGTTTCGCAGCCCAGGGAAGCGTCCTTCTGCCCTAGTTCAGGCAGTTGCATTGCTCTCAGACCACGGTAGACAGGGCTCTGCCTACCTGCTCCTCTGGTCAGGTCCCTGCTTAAATGACTTCAGTAACGACAGTGGCAACAGCAATAGTAATAGCAGCTACCATGTCCTCAGGCCTGCCTACGTGCTGGGCACCACGCGAGGCCCCTCCTCCTGGCTCTTGCTCATTGTGCTCCTTGCCTCTCATCCATGGCCCCAGTCCATGCTGGGTGCCTTCCACAGTGATGGGGTTCTCTCGGCCCTTTAAAATCCAAAGCTTTGCCAACTAAGCCCAGACTGAACTCTGAATGGGCCGGGGTGCTGGGTTCCACTCTGGAAGGGTCACAGACCCTCCAAGTAACAGTGATTGGAGCAGGCTCTTTGTGTCCCATGACTCTGCTCTCCCTGAGGTGTCACCTGCTTCACAGGGTCCATGCAGGACCACCACATCCTACCTTGCATTCAGAGCACACACCTGAAGTCGCTTGGACTACCTGCATCCTGATCCTATTGCCCAGACGCTCGCCGCCCAGAGGCTATGCCCAGGTATGGGGGAGAGGCTGCTCTGTGACGTGAGTGCCACCTGACCGCTGCTGAGCTCTTGATCTGGATCCAGCGAGTCTGGGCCAGAGCAGAGACTGCCTCCCCAGATCCCCTCTGAGACTTGCTGACGCTCCCCTAGGCCCAGGCACACCGGCTCCTAGAACAGCCTGGAAAGAATGTTAGGCGTCTTCTTATCTGGGGCTGCCCCTATCCAGCCTGTCCTATCCTGCATGACCCCTTAGTGGTCATATGGTGAGCACAATATTATGCGTCTTCCTACGGCCCAAGATGCACCTTGTATGTCTTAATACATTCTTAATGTAACAACGGAGTTGTCGGCCTTTCTTTTGTCTAATGGCCCTGAGAAACCGTACCGAGGGGTGCGAGAGGCTGGGAATGGAGTCTATCCTGAGGGCCGGCTGAGGTCTGTCAGTGTCGGGGGACGGAGTAGGGCCTGGGGCTCAGCCAGCAGGCCTCTGCCTCCAGGGCTCTCACTGTGCGTGTTCACCCCAGTCTTCCAAAGACAGGTGCCGATGGGGTGAGCCCTACGCGAGGTGTCTTCGGGAACAGCGGTGAGGAAAAGGGAGCAGGAGTCAGGGCTGCTGGGAGAGCCGTGGGGCCGGGCAGCAGGTCTGAGCCCCAGGGTCAGCAGGGAGGTGAGGAGGGAGCCCCGAGGTGCAACGTGGTCCTGAGAGAGCTCGACTGGGTGTCGGGGATCCTGAGCTGGGTTACCCAACAGATAAGCCTGCATTCCCCATCTCCTGGAGCCCATGGGCTCAGATGCTGGGCAGGGCTGCCTTGGGCACGTGGCCTTGTGGAGATGGGCTTTAGGGCAGCAAGCAGCTGGGCTGTCCCATCGATGATGCTTGGGGACCCCTCGCTACATACCTTTGGGCAAGTGGCTTAACCCTTACATCTCCGTTGCCTCAACTGGAAGGTGGGGTAGGAGCTCCGACCCAGGGCAGGTGTGAGAGCCTGCCTGTGCCCAGCACACTGGAGGCTGCCCGTGGCTGACCGTTCTATTACGGTGGTGGTGGTTCTCATTCAGTGAAGGTTCCCAGGCCATGGACAGACGTGTGCTGCTCATTGGAAAGCCACAGACACTGCTGCCTGCAGACTTCTGGGAATATCCGTAAGCACCCTCAGAAAGGGTCCCCTCCTCTTTCTGCAATGGCAGAGAGGACTAGCCCAAAGGACTCAATGAGCAGGAGGCAGAAACAAAAACGGAACTAGAAGAAGCGGGGCCTGGGGGAGGAGGCAGAGGAGGTCAGGTGGGTGGCTCTGGGCAGTCTGTAGCCACCGTGGCTCTGCAGCCTCAAGGTCCTGAGTGTCGCCCTGGCCCCCCAAGAGCTGCCTCCTGCCGCCATAGCGTTTCTGGGGGACAGTTTCTCTTATCAAAACCGCTGACGAATAAAGGACACTCCTTTAAACTAACATTCAATTCAAATTGAAGTTACTCGGCACCTGCCCAGCCCCTGACTTTGCTGGGAGATTCAGAGGGGGTAAAATACAGCCCCCATCCTCCAGGGCTCCATGGGCAAGACATGTGCCCGGGACAGACACCGGACCCCAGTGCCTTGTGGTGGGTCTAAGGGACAGGGACAGGCAGGGAACAGGGGTTGGAGCTAGGCAGTCAGACAAAGAGAGCAGAGTGCAGAAACAAGGCATGTGTTCCCAGGGGAGGCTCCGCTGGAGGGTGCAGAGCAGGGAGGAAGCAGAGGAAAAACGTGGGCCTGTGGGGCCTGATGGACCCGAGTACCCAGGGCCGGAGGTCAGCCAGGGCCTTCCCATGAGGCACAGGTGGCCACATGGGCTGCAAAGCAGGGTGGCCGGTCGGACTAGCATCTCAGGCTATCTTGCCAAGGGGGTGCGTGGGCTGGACCGAGAGGCCTGGGCAGGAGGTGCTTCACTGGTCTGACCGCACCCCCCGTGAAACCTCCAGCCCCTGACATAAGACTCCTCTCCTACTTCCTCAGCACCAGGTTGTGTCTGATCACAAATGCTTACTGGACGCATCTGGGAGGGGATGTGTCAAGTGTACGTTAGACCAGCAGTTTGCAAACCAAACCAAAAGATTATTAGCAGATACATTTCTCAGAAAAGAGACAAACGTGGCAGTTCCTTATTTGCTGCTGGTCTGGGTCAGGTCCTCACTTGCATGTCTTGCCCAGTTTGACACTTAGAACAACCCTCCATTGTCACTTGCTGAATGCCAAAACAGGGCCACAGGGACTTGACTGTCTTGTCAGAGACCTTAGATGTCACAGCAGAGACACAGTTTGAGATCAGATGTTCTTACACCGAGTCTAGCACCCTTTCTGATGGGGAGTGTGTGCCTGCATGCGAATGAGCGCATAGTGAGGACATCGAGGCATTCAGGGAAAGCACACTCACCTCACTGTGCACACGTGTGTGCATGTGTATGTGCCTGTGTGCACATGTGTGGGCTCAAGAGCAGCCCACACGCTCTTGATTAACCTCCTTTTCAAGCACAGCAAGTCATCTCCAGGGCATGGACAGTCACGGCACGACCCAAAGGAAAGGGGTCCCTCTGGCCCCGACTGCCACTCTGAAGGGAAGCAGGGGGCTTGGGGTCCGCCAGGCGCCCTGGTTCACGTCGGGACC
This sequence comes from Sturnira hondurensis, assembly GCF_014824575.4. Lineage (NCBI taxonomy): Eukaryota > Metazoa > Chordata > Mammalia > Chiroptera > Phyllostomidae > Sturnira > Sturnira hondurensis. Next base: position 57,716,473 of record NW_028079044.1, on the reverse strand, counting down.
ACAGTGACAGGGCAGCAGCCAGCGCTGCCCGCAGAGGGGTTTGGGGCACCGAACCTGTGTCTCCTGGGGAGACGTAGCTCCTGGGGAGCTTGTGGGCAGGCCCATGGGCTGGCCTGACCCCTGCCCCCGGCCCCAGGTTCTAGGGACTCTCCCAAGAGCACCCATGTGAAGTTGTCAGGGCCCCAAGGGGGCACTGGTGTAAGCCAGGCCCTGCCCGAGAGCAGCCTCTGGCTCTCGATGCTGTTGCCCATCCTGGCACAGCCCTGAGGTGGCTGTGGCCACCCCGTTCTACACGGGAGGAAATCGAAACAGAGCGGGGCTTGACTGCTTGCCCCAGGTCATGCAAGAGGAAAGTGGCAGAGCTGGGGCTCGAACCGGTCTACGTGAGTCCCAGCCGTTGCCTCTGGGAGCAGAGACGGCAGGCTGGGACCAGGAGGCCTGCGCTGAGNCCTGCCCGAGAGCAGCCTCTGGCTCTCGACGCTGTTGCCCATCCTGGCACAGCCCTGAGGTGGCTGTGGCCACCCCGTTCTACACGGGAGGAAATCGAAACAGAGCGGGGCTTGACTGCTTGCCCCAGGTCATGCAAGAGGAAAGTGGCAGAGCTGGGGCTCGAACCGGTCTACGTGAGTCCCAGCCGTTGCCTCTGGGAGCAGAGACAGCGGGCTGGGACCGGGAGACCTGCGCTGAGCTCACCTCACACTGCGTGCACATGCGCGGGGTGGGCGTGTGGTGTGAGTGCCTAGGGTGTGATGTGTGTATGTGGTCTGAGACACTGCTGTGTGTGTGATGTGAGGTGAGTGCTGTGTGTATGGTGTGTGGTTCGTGCATGGTTGTGTGTTGGTATGTGTATGTGTGTGTGTGTGGTATGTGGTTTGTGAGTGTACATGTGGTGTGTGTGCATGTCTTATGAACAGCCTTTGTAGATTCTTACCGACCTGGAATGTGAAGCTGGCAGTGGGGATGAGACAAGGGGCCGAGACCAGGGGCTGAGGGTGCACACTTGGCTTTGGAAGCGGGCTGAGGTCAATCCACCAGCCCTGTTGTGTGGCCTAGGACAAGCAACCAAACCGAGTGAGTCTGTGTCTCATCTGTCGAACAGGATGGACAGGATCACAAGGGGATGTCCCCAGATGCTTGTCCCCCATGCTCTTCAGCAAGCCCAGTGGGCTGCCCTCCGTGTGTGCCTGGAATTAAGCCCCACTTCCACGCTGCCCTCAGCTCCCCCCATGGTCTCCTCGCTTTTGCCCTTGACCCCCAGTCAGACCAATCCCAACGGAGGGGCCAGAGCGAACTTGTAACTCATGCACCAGACCACGTGACCCCCACTAAGACCAGCCCCAAGTGTTGGTCCCACTCCATCCCTGCAGTCCCCTGGCCCTGGTGGCGAGGATGTGCAGTTCCCCTGTCACCAGTGGTCTTTGCACAAACGTCGTCTTCTCAGTAAGGCCTAGAGAAGGGGAACACCCTCCCCTACAATACCCTTCCTGAAGGAGACAGATGCTTTCAGGAAGAGGTCAGTGGGCCAAGGACACCAGGGCCAAGGCCATCTCGGGGAAGGGTGGGACCGGCACTGCTAACTCCTGTGCCCCCCGCCTGCCTTCCCACAGCTTCCTCCTCAGCACCCCAGCTGGGGGCCGGGGGCTCTCTGTCATGCTACAGGTCTGCCGTGGGGGCGGGATGCTCTAGGACGCCCAGTGTTCAAGAAAAGTTTGCCTCTGCTCGGGCAGGAAAGAACAAAGGGGGAGACCTGGCCGTTCACTGAGTACTGTCCTGCCCAGGGGAGCCCCCTCCCCCCAGTGACCAGGAGCAATTCATGTGTGGCTGTGTCACGAAGACAGTTGAGGGAGGGCTTTCTTTCCACAGCCCATGTGAAACTGGGTCAGGCTCGGAGCGGGACAGCGGGACCCCGGGGTCTGGGTCACCAGGAGGTGCCTGGTGACAGAGAGGGCAGGTTCCAGGGATGCAGGAACAGACAGAGGTCAAGCCCACAGACGGGGCCAGTCTGCCCAGCCAGGCCCTCCCCTTTAATTCCCACAGTGTGATAAACAGTGAGGGGGGGGGAGCATCCCCATTTTCCAGATGAGAAAACTGAGGCTCAGAGGCTCCGGACATGCCAAGTTCACCCAGATGGACAGCAGCAGAGCTGGGCTGCGCTGGACAGTGGATATGGCAAAACTGGAATGGGCTGCTCCCTCCCGACCGCACCCTCAAACCGGAGCAGGGCTGCTGGGAGTGCAAGCTGCCAGGAGGGGCTTGTCCCCAGCTCTCATCTGAGGTGCACCTAAAACAGCAAATGGGCAGATTCCAGGGCTGGCGGCGGCAGCCGGGTGGCCGGCCTGCGGGAGCGCGGTATTTTTAGCCATTCTGTCCCGGGGACCGGGATGGAAAGATGAGACACCGTGGGGGCTGGCACGGGCCTCAGGATGAACTCATGAGCCTGAAATAGTGGAGCCGAGGCTGCGAGCGGTCCTTGCAGGGCCTCGGAGCGGACAGGCCACAGGAGGGCCGGTTCTTTATTTCCTTCCCTAGGGCCCAGACTCTTGTGGAAGGTACTGAATGAAAGGGTGTTTGAGCCAGAAAGAACCTGAATGATTTCACAGTCCGATGCCTACCTTCTCCTGATGGGGAAATAGGCTGAGAGGAGGCGCGTTTCAGGTGAGTGGCAGAGCTGGACCCCAGCCCAAGCCCCTCAGCCCCTCCGTCCGTTGCTGCATACTTTCCCCCATGCCCCACCTGGCCCGCCCGCCTCCTGTCCCACTGCCGTGCCCGCCTTGGTGGCACAGTGGCGGGGTGTGGGAAGTCACTGCCACATGAGTGGAACGGCCCTTGGGCTCAGCTTGGGGCTCAGCACGCACAGGCCTGAGGACTGCTAACCCTTCTCTGTGATGCCCATTTCTCAAATCAGGGTGGTAGGGGCTTTCTGTGGCATTCGAGGGAGACAACACGGAAATGCGGCTGCCACCAACTTGGAGGGCTTTCTGGAAGAAAGAAGGTGTCCAGCGTGGTTAGGGCACCCTCCCTGTTCCCGACGGCCAGCCCCTCCTCCCTCCCTCCTAGCAGAAGCAGACTGTGTGGCTTTGGGGAGGTGGTCAGCACCCAGCGCCGGGGCATCGGGACACTGGCAGTGACCTCATTGTCCTGGCCCTCAAGTGTTCAGCACTGAGGGGTAACACGGTTCTGGCCAATAAAAGATGAAAGAAGCCCTGCCAGAGGCTTCCAGGAAGGTTCCCGCCCCACCACCCCGCCCCTACCCCAGGTTAAAAGAAAAAAGCCACACAAAAGAAACAATCCCAGGATGTTCACGAAAGTGTGACAACTGGGTGTGTTACAGCTTTAGCACAAGGGGGTCGGAATGAATGAACTAATGGGAGTGGGTGTTTGTTTAGTGTCTCCTGAGCCCCCAGCTCTGAGCTTCACAGGCGTCACCTCCTCCCTTCACGTCAACACCACATCATGGCTTGTAAGTGACGTGACCAGGGTCCCCCTTCTCCATTCGGGATGGCCCCGAAGAGCCCTGTGGTTTGTCTGCTCCTCCCCAGACTCCCAGCCCTGCCTTTCCGAGCTGAACCACAGAGGCTGATGCAGGAGGGGACTGGAGAAGGAGGCTGTGGCTGACCCGGGTGATGGGACTGCCAATTCCTGCACAAAGGTGGGGCCCCTGCTGGCCTTGACCCTGTGCTTCACCCTAAAGGCCCAGATGAGTCGGTGTGGTTTGAAGGCCAGGTACCAGGAAGGGAGAAAGCCGGCAGGCATTGTGCAAGCGCTGTGTCCCAGGTCCTGGCCTTCACAAACGCTACTTCACCTGACCTCCACAATGACCGTGTGAAGGTGACAATCACGTGTCACAGGCCAGGAGACAGGCTCAGGGAGGGGAGAGCGTCAGCCCAGGCAGCAGTCTGCTGCTTCCAGCTCCAAGGCCAGAGCTTTGCGGGCACCGGCTACCCTTCCGTAGGGCACGACCCGGACTGGTCACAGCTCCTGGGTGACGGAGGTCTGCCTACACGGGGCTGTTGAGGAAAAATAAACGTGGTCTTCTCCGCACGCTGCCTGCTGGGGCAGCGGGGCTGCCTCTGCTGCTTAGGGCTCCTGCTTCTCCGGGCACCGGCAGAGCCTGCCATTCCTAGCTGGTCCCCACCATTGTGCCTGGGATAGCAGGTGGTTGGAACAGCAGTGTGTGCTGGAGTTTGTGCGTGTAACTCTGGGTGTGTATGTGTGTGTGTCTGTCTGAGTGCAGCTAAGATCTGACTGTTGGGGGTGGAGAATGGTCTCTAAAACTAAAAGGTGAGCACGTTCGTTGTACTGATGAGGCTAAGCCCCACATAAACCTGTGTGTTTGTGTATTTGCGTGTCTGTGTGTGAGACCTAAGTTTGCTTGTGTCCCTGCTTCTGTCTATCTGTCTGTCTGCCTGTGCAGGCTACATTTCAGCTCTGGCCCCTGTGCCGCAGTGCCAGCTCCTTCCAGGCTGCTTGAGGAGGTCAGCGGCAGAACCAGGTTCCCCGTAGGAATCGGCCAGGATCAGACACGAGGCTCTCTTCCTGGTTGGGCCCGGACAGGTCTGGGATGAGTCACAGGATTTGAATCCACCGTGGGCTGCATGTCCTTGGTAACATTCCTCCCGGCAGACAGGAACTCGCAGAGAAGAATCAAATACAGCCTGTGTGTCCTGAGGTCACCGCGGAGCCCCCAGAACTCACCCGCCTTTTTCCCGACAGCTGCCCAATGACAGAGCATCCCCTCCTTACACGTCCCCCTACTGGGGCTCCCCAGCCAGGGACGACCCCACCAAACAAGCCCTCAGAGGGCAGGGGCACCAGGGGATGAAACAACTGTGCTGTCCTCCTGTCTCCCAGCTGTCACTTGCTAAGGGACTCTGGGGCTGGTGCCTCCCTGCTCTGGCTCTCATTTTTAAGGACACCCAAGCCCTACTGTGCCTGAGGCCCAGAGGTCCACCTTCTTGGTACCCCCCTCTGGTCCCCAGGAACCCACGCCTCTCCTCCTCGGGCCTATGAGAGGGTCCTGGGGTGTGGGAGGGGCACCCCTCCTGGTGTTGGGACATTCACCTTGAGTCTGTTTTCGCCCCTCACCAGCGGGGGCTCCCTGGGCCGGCCAGTGGCTCCCTGAGGCCCGCTCTGGCATTTACCTGTCCCCTCCACAGAGGTCTCAGGTGCGAGGGTCCTGCCCGTTCTGCTGCTGCTTCTCTCAGGTCTTGCCTTCCTTTACACTGATTATTTGCTAGCAAACTACTCTTCTCCTCTGTTCATTCGGAAGTGACACCCTCTTGTTGGAATGCATTTGGAGTTTACTGCTGAAATTACAATGAGCGTTCTTAGCTTAACCAAGTCTCCCGTCATTCAGTATTTCCTCAGTGCTGGGCCCACACCCCAACCACGAACTCCATTTGCTCTCTCTCAACGTGCATGCAATTGTTGTCGTGTGTTTAAATTAACACTGCAAGACATTATCGTCACTGCCTAACAGGGTCTGTGTTCATTTAACTTCATTCACACACTTTCTGGTTTCTGTTTCTCATTTCTTCCTGGGCTTGGGTCTTCCCAGCCGCAATTGCCTTTCTCGCCTCTGAAGTGCCCCTGTGGGATTTCCTGCAGGACAGGGCTTCGTGTGACAGGCTCTGTGACTGTCCTTGCCTGAAACTGTCTGCCTTTCATCTGTATTCTTGAAAGAAACCTTCACTGAATATGGGACCAAAGGTGGCGATTACCTTCAGCACATTGAATCCTCTTGTCTTCTGGCTTTTACGGCTGCTTCGAGAGCCAGCCCTCAACCCTATTTCGCTCATGCGACTTCCCCCCCCACCTGCCCCCCCTCTGATGATAAAGAGGACCACTTTGGGGGAAGTTTTACAATACTGTATGGAAGTGTATATTTCATTTCATTTATCCAGCGCAGGGTTCATTGTGATTGTTAAATTTGTGGATTGGTGACTTTTATTAGTTCTCCAAAATGCTCAAGCATTAACTCCTCACATATGGCCTCTGCTGCGTTATCTTACTCTTCTCTTTCTAGGATTCCAGATACATATGTGACTTTCTCACTTTTTGTCTCTTGTGTTTTTCAACCTGAATTTTCCATCTTCTTGTCTTTCCATATTATGTTCCAGAAATTTCTTCTACCCCATCTTACAACTCACAGATTTTCTCCTCAGCTACCTACAGTTTGCTGTGGAACTCATCCTTTTGGTTTTTAGTTCCATTAATTGTATTTTTTAAAAAATTTCTACATTCTCTGTTAGGTTCTTTTTCAAACTGGCTGCATGACTTTCAATAAGACCCCTGTTCCCTAAGGACACAGTCGAGTCTGCCTTTATTTTGTTAGATGTCGTTAGCACAGTTGTCACAGAGCCAGTTTCTTGCTCGTGCTAGTTTCTGTGAGAGCCGGCTCACCTATGACTGTTCCGGTCCGTCATCCTGTTTAGAGAATTCCTGGTGAGAATAATTTGCCATCCACGCCAAAGATGCCTTCCTCAGGCCCCTTGGGACGTGACTGAGCTCAGCGCTGGAGAGTTTCGACACAGGACTTTTCCACTCGCAGAGTCTAATTCTGTATCTCTCACTCCGAGAGCCGCTCGAACCCTGCACTCCCGTTTTCTGGGTTCAGCAGATGACCTTCGGGTGAAGGTGTCTTCAGCCCAGGCTTCGCTCTGAGTCAATATCCCTGCTTTGAAACCGTGGAGGTGTCTTGAAATCTCTCCACCGCTTTGTAGGAAGACACATCCTATTTGTATCAAAGCTCCTGTCAGTAGGAGAGTTGATCCGAAGCACCTGCCAACTGCTCTGGAAATCACAAGTCCTCTTGAGTTTTAGACTTTAGAGTCTAAAATGTGCTTCATGGCAAACATGCAGGTTCCCTGGGGATCTCCTTAGAATCGTGTATTTTGACTTCGCAGGCCTGGGGTGGGGACTATGCCTTTGCAGGTTTGATGAGAGGCAGAAGACGCCCCCACCACGGACCGCTTCTCTGAGTCTCGAGGCCATAGAAAACTTTCCCCCAGAAGACACTGGGAGTCTGTAAGTCTGTAAAACAGGGCTTCTGAGTTACCCAAACGGGTGTTCTAAAATTGAGGCCCTCTATTCTCTTTCCTCCTCATTTGGAGCCTAATGACTCAAATTTGTACTCAACTCTAATGACCCGGTCTGTACGCGTGGTTTCCTGGGACAGAGACAAACAAGGTGAAGTGAGCATTGGTTGGGGAGTGAGGAGGGTCTGCCAAACTTGAGGCCATGAAGACCATGGACCTCCGGTCCTTGAGTGACCTTTGAGCTGCCTGTTCCGGCCAAAGCTGGGTCAAGTGTAACAGCTAGACTCTAGGTCTGAGAACTATCTACAGCAGCAGGCTTCAAACATTGTGGTCTCAGGGCATCCTGATATTCTTAAAAATGATCAAAGAACCCGGAGTTTGAAATATGTGGGTCATATCTGTTGCTATGTGCTAGATTAGAAATTATTACAGTGTCTATGAATGAATCCAAAATAATAATTACCTATTCCATGTAAACATAAAAATATATTTTTAGAGGCTGCCTATCCATCTTTCCCAGAGAGGGCGGGGTGGCAAGGAGCACAGTGACAGTGTGACAACCACAACCCTACTCCTGCACGTGGGGTGAACGTCAGGGGCGAAACAGTCAGAACATCTCAGGATCAGTATGAAGACAGCTGTGATTTTGAGGACTTCCTGAAGCATTTGGGGGCTCAAAGGGGGTTCAAGGGCCACAGTGTGAGAGGCGCTGATCCAAGAGTTTGTAAGTAACGGTTGATCCTGCTACAAAACATGCCATGACTGTCAGAAAGAACCAAACAGAACTGCATACTCCAGCGTGGGATTCTTCCAAGTCAAAGTCACTACGTTAAACAATTTTTAAGTTGTGGGACCATAATATTTTATGTCACATAACATGATCACATTTGTGTTAAAAATATATGTGATATATATGATACATACCATGTTATTGATAGTTTCTTCTTAGAAGCTTCAAAAGTTTATTATGTATGTCGGTATTTGAATCTGTTATAATAATGCGTTCACAGGCTGTGTCATTCAATGACTTTTAATTTATATTAAATATTTTATTTTTTTTTATTTTTAGAGAGAAGGGAAGGGAGGGAGAAAGAGAGAGAGAAACATCAATATGTGGTTGTCTCTCATGCATCCTCACTGGGGGCCTGGCCTGCAACCCAGGCACGTGCCCTGACTGGGAATCGAGCTGGTGACACTTTTGTTCACAGCCCGCACTCAATCCACTGACCCACACCAGCCAGTGCTCAGTGACTTTTTTAAAGGTGAAACAAGAGGAGGAGAGAGCCCATTATCTCAGCACAAGGCCACCTTCCTCAGGCTCCAGTCTCTGGCTGGCCTTAGGAAGATCCCAGTTCAGGCATCTCCTGGCTTTTGTTCCTTTGGGAGGATCGAGGTGGCCCGGGAGTGGGTGGTGGGCATGGAGCTGGTCTCCTAGTAGCGCCATCCTGTGGGGAGGGCCTCTGAGAGTCTGACGGGGTGCGGCCCTGCTTTCCAGGTTGGTGAACAGCCTGGCTTTTCTCACTTTGGGGTGGGTGGGTGAAGAAGCAGCTGCTTCCCCCCCGCCCCTTGTTGAAAACACTTATCAAACCTGTAGGGACAGAGGCGAAGGAAGTCCCCTGCATTGGGGGGGCTGTGGATGGCTCAGGGGTGGGCTGGAAAAGGCCGCCCAAACTCCTGGCTCCGGGAGGCAGGCCTGCAGCCGCTGTCCTGGAAGGAAATTCCATCCGCAGGTGGAGTTCCATGCCTGAGGCGCCCCGGCGAGTTCAGGTGCGCAGACGCTGGGTCCGGTCCCGGTCCTGACCCCACTCCTTCGAGATGGTGAAATCTCAGCAGCTGACTCAGTCTCCCTGACTCTCAGCTTCATGGCCTATACACGGGGGGACAGTAGCATTCGCAGAACGTTGTTGGAAACCAGTGAAGGAGATAATATGTGTGAGCTGCAAGCAGAGTTTTGAACATGGCAAACACCCATTAAATGGTGGTTTCATCATATGCAGAAAATGTAAGAACCAGGTGACGTCTGGGGGAGAGTCCCACTGCGGGGTTGTCATTGGCAAGTCACAGGGGGAGGGCTGGCCCGCAGGAGCGGGGCACCCTGGCAGGTGCCGGGGCTCAGGCCAGAGTGACAGCACCTGTGGAGATGAAAAGGGCAGTGACTGGAGCCAACCAGAGCAGGAGAGACATCGTCGGAAGGACCTCAGGCACAGGAAAGGTCCGGGAAAGAGGAGAACTCAGCACGCAGCCTCAGCCCGAGGTGGAGGGGGCCAGGCGGGTGGGCCGGACCCAGGCAGGCACCGCCCTCCGTGGGCTGCCTCGCCCATAGCCTCTCCCCAACTTGAAGGTGGGAGTGCAGCATCTTTCTCCACGCCCAGCCCTCAGCCCAGGGCACGTGTGGATATGAGAAGGGGGCGTCTGTGACGGGCCACTGAGTGTCCACCCTGTGGGGTCACAGGCCTGAGGCCTGGGCGCTGGGCACAGTTCCCAAGATCCCTCCAGCCTCAGCCCCAGGGCTGCCCACTCCTGCTCAGGGCCCCCGGGGGGACTCTGGGTGCTCTGGGGGTTTGCTTCTTTCATTTATTCATCTTTTAGTAAGCAGGTGTTCTCAGGAGCCAGGAAAAGATGCATAAATCTAGCTACTAACATTTAAAATGTGTGGGTGAGAGGGTGAAGGGATTAAGCAAAGAAAGAAAGAAAGAGCCAGACCCCTGGGCAGACAGCAGTGGGGGATTGCCAGCGGGAAAGTGGGCGGGGAGAGAGCGGAAGGGGGACACCAGCGGTGGGGGAGACCTGACTCGGGTGGTGAACACAGTGCAATACAGAGCTGATGTGTTGTAGAGTTGTATACCTGAGACCTACCTGATTTTATTAACCAATGTCACCCCAATAAACTCAATAAAAAAGTTTGTGTGACAGAACAAACAAGGAAGGAGTAACAAATAAAAGTAAACAATGAATTGAGAATAACTTTACAATTTGTATGAAAAAAGGTGAATTGCCTTAACATACAAAGAACTTCTACAAATCAATAGGAAACTGAAACATTGATGTAAAATAGGCAGGACGATCTAACTAATTAAGCAGCTCATCAAAAAGAAATACAAGTGATCAGTTTAAAAAAGTGGTTTTTTTTTAGATTTTATTTATTTATCTTTAGAGGGGAAGGGAAGGAGAGAGGGAGAAAAATATCAATGTAGGGTTGCCTCCCGCGCGTCCCCTGCTGGGGACTAGCCTGCAACCCAGGCATGTGCCCTGACTGGGAATTGAACCAGTGACCCTTTAGTTTGCAGGCCCGTGCTCAATCCACTGAGCCACACTGGACAGGGCCAATAAAAAGAGTTTTAAAAATACAACTTTCCTTGTACTTAAGAGTGTCAGTTAGAACAGTGATTAATGGTTTTCAGACTGAGAAAAATTATAGTTTGATTACCCATCATGGTGGTAAGAGTTTCTAGAAAAACACGCTCACACACTGTGCGTGGGCATTTACCTCGTTGCCACCGTTTTGGAGAGCACGTGACGAAGTCCGATACCCTCTCTGCCCTGACAGTCTCGTTTCTGGGCAGGCACCCTCTCACTCTCACCCACGGGAGCAGAAGCCGCCTGTGAAAAGGAAGGTCTCCCCGCAGCGTGGCTTCAATGTCAAGGAAAGACCAAGTTCAACCCTGAAGAGTACAGGGTGGTGTGAATATATTCCCTGTCTGTGTGTGCGTTCGGTAGAGGAACGAGGTGTTGCTGCGCAGCCTGGCCTTCGGAAGTGAATGAGGGGCCTTGACAAAGGACAAAGGTCAAGCCTGGGACTGCAGGCAGCCCAGGCCCATGCGTGCGCGCGTGCGTGTGCGAGCTCACCCAGAAACGCCTCTGAGGAGTGGGACTGAGCAGAAACAGGGAATATTGTTTCTCTTTTGCTTTATGCCCTTATTTTTTAAACCAGTTTGGTGTTGGTGCCAAGCGCCTGCTTGGTACCTCGTGCTCTATGAGGCCTTGCGAGAACAGAGGTGAAGGTCACACGCGCTGACCTTGAGTGGCCCCACACAGTTCAGACAGAGGAGCGTAACTGGCTTGGGTACATGTGTTGAGAGTGACAGAGTGGACACAGCCTCCCAGGAGGAGGGGAGGGGGGCAGGAAGCCCAGCTTTTGGGGAAGCCGATGTGTGAGCTCAGGTCTGGAGGTCAGTAGGGGCAGGTGGTGAACCCCAGGCTGAGAGAAGGCCCAGAGGCCATGGAGACCTGTAAGTGGGGTGCTTGGACAGGACCCCAGGGGCCTGCAATGGCCTGCTGTGGTGCCCAGGGAGAGGCATTGCCTCAGGCGGGGCCTGAGCGTACGGGGCAGCTGCCCCCACCTTCGGCAGGAGTTCTGCAGGAGGAGTCATTTGAGGCTGTAGTCAGGGTGGAGGCCTCTTGGAGGAAGAAGCTTCTGGCTGCTTCTGGCACCTTCTAGGATTGTTTGAACAAGATCCCAAATGCCATCTCCTTCGTGGTTTGCTTTTAAATTTTTTTTCTAGGATGGGGAATGTGCAAAGGGCTGAGAAGAAGGAGCTAGAAGCCAAGCCCTTTGAAGAGGCTGTGTTTTCCCAGCTGACACCATGCTGCCGCAGGTGAAAATTGCTGAGAGTGAGCATGTGCTCTTGGGTGTGCACACAATAGCTCCCCCAGGGGCCTGGCTGTGAAGGCTGATGAGATTTTTCTTCACAGCTGTCCAGGAACTCCCCAGTCCACCCCCACCCCTCCACCAACGGCCACATGGCTTCCTGAGGCCAGCCCTGTGACCTCCCAGCCGTGGAGGAAGAAGGATGGGCCACAGAAGAGCAGGCGACACAGTAGCAAATGTGGGATTCCTTTTTGTTCCTCTCTGCCTGTGTTTGTATCCCTGATATAAACGGAGGGAATACATTGTGGGTGACGTCAGCAAGCCCGGGGAGTCTGACTCCTGAGTGATTCTCAAGAGCATGGGGCATCTGGTTAATCGAATTCTATGGCTCCAACTGAGTCACCAGAGCAACCGAGGATGGATGTGCCAGGGCGTGAAGACACGAAGAGACTGCACCCCCGCCCTGGGCAGCCTTTCTGTGAGAATTCAAGGAAACTCGGTAGCTGGCAGAATCTGACTCACTGTAATGAGTGCAGATTCTCATTGCCCAAGATTCTAGACAGAAGAGGTGCTGGAGTTTGGGCTGAATCAACAGCTTCGTGCTTGTCTTGGCTGAAAACCCTTCCCTGGCTCCCCAGTTGGGACTGTCAGATTTGGCAAAGAAAAGTGCAGAACGCCCAGTTAAATTTGAATTGCAGATACCCAGTGAAAAATGTTTAGTGTGTATTCAAGCAAATATTATTTGTTGTTTACCTGAAACTCAGACTTCACGGGGCATCCTGTGTTTTACCTGGCAGCCGGACCCCCCGTGGCTGCAAATTAAAACCCAAACCCTGGCATCCACTTCTGCAGGGTTGAGCCTCTTCTGACTTTGCAGCCTCGTTTCCTGCTCACTGTTCCCTGTCTGGTGTCCCACTGGACTGCCTCCCGATCATGGCTCTGCCTGTTGCTTCCTTGCCCCTCAGCCTTGGCACACACTTCTCCCTTCACTTTTCATCCCAAGCGCCATGTCTAGGGTGCGCCCTGATCCCCTCTGGGGCAGAACCCCTCTCCTCTTCAAACATTGTGTCTTTCTGAATGAACGTCTTCGGTTGCAGACGATGCTTATGGCTTTGCCTGCCTGGCACCTTCTCCCCTTTCTGGGAAAAGCACTGTCATTTGAAAACTGCCCCTCTGACCACAACCACTTCATTCTGACTGGAACTTCCAAGCTCTTGGTGGCTCCGCCCCCCTGGCTTCAGATGATTGGCTGAAATGTAGACACTGGATCCAAGCCAGGCCTATGAGATCCTTCCCTAGGTGTTTTTCATGACTCATCCTGTCCGGTGCCCAGCTGAGCTGACCTCCCAACACCTGTCCTGAGCACGGAGCCAAGGCCGTCACTGCTGTCAAGGCCATGGTCACTCTATCTATTAGGGTCTCTAGTGCAAATTGCTGCGTCACACAGAGATACCCACCTCCACATGCCCATGAGGACAGAGGAGGCCACACTGTAACGGGAGGAGCACTGGTTGGGGGGGTTTGGACGGACGCCTGGGCTCCAGCTAACTCCCTGCGAGACCCACCCCCTCCAGGACTGTGAACTCTCTGAGGGCAAGACCTCGTCACCTTCCGCTTTGTGGCTTCAGACACGCACCCTGGGTAGGTGTTAGACACACGGCACATGACGCTGGCCATACCGGTGACAGCGACAATGATACAGCAAGGCACTGCCCTCTCTGGGCCTCAGCCCTCTCGGCTCTATAATTGGAGAATTGGGTTTGACAAGCTGCAAGACCACTTCCAGTTCAAGTTGCCTGTCACCCCGCCCTGTGCTGATCCTGAAGGACTCTCCTGACTGCCTTAAGACCCCTGCCGAGTGCCCAGCCCAGGTTGCCACTGAGGTCAAAGTCCGAACCCTTGTATGTGCTGGGTCCCCAGGCAGAGGGTCTACAGGAGCGCCAAGGTTTTGTAAAAATGGGTTGCACCAGAAATGATATTGATTCTATGCCTATGACAAAATTCAAAAAGGTTCAATATTAAAGCATTACATTACATCAACTGACCATCCACGCCCCACATTACAGTTAATATAAGGTTACTGAGTTTGAGGGCTAAGAATTCAATACCCTCAACAAAATTCCATCACCTGGCATGGCTCTGTGAGAGGCCCGCCCCCGCCCTCTCTCTGTGTCCTTAACGAAGGCCCCGTTGCAGGCCAGTGTGCCAGTGCCCCTCACTTTACAAGATCAGCACATTTCAGGAAAGCTGCACTTACACTGAACTTCTGAAAGCACGAATTTGTAGTGTGTTTGCCACTCGCCGGGCTGCTGCAATGGCGTTCAGTCCTCTCTGTACAAAGAAATGGGGCAGAGCCTGTGAGCAGCCCGTCAGCTACTTTGGGTTGCAGCCAGAGAATGACTCATGGCTCGGTCCCCAAGGCGGGGGGACTGCCGAGGGGGCATTACAGAGGATTGAGGGGTATCGAGGGAGTATTTCTAATTCAAGACTCACAGCGCCTTCAATCTGTCATGGTGAGAAAGTGGAAACTTGTATCTCTCTGTGCTGACAAGGAGGCCTTGAGAGACATTCTCAGAGAGAGTCAGAAATCTGAAGTCAAGGAGTAGAAGCAGGGCCGGGAGCCAGGGTGAGGAGGGGCCACTGCGCGTGGGAGGGGGGGCCACACCAAGCGGGGTGCATCAGAAGCAGAGAAGCCCAGGCGGCTTCCTCAGAGGAGGCTCAGAAGCATCAGTAGGAGCTCAAAATAGATTTCACTCACCCTGGCTAGTGTAGCTCAGTGAATTGAGGGCAGTCCTGTAAAGCAAAGGGTCACTGGTTCAATTCCCAGTCAGGGCACATGCCTGGGTTGTGGGCCAGGTCCCCAGTAGGGGGCACATGAGCGGCAACCACACACTGATGTTTCTCTCCCTCTCTTTCTCCTTCCTATCCCCTCTCTCTAAAAATAAACAAATAAAGTATTTAAAAAGAGATTTCATTCATTCATCATTCATTCACCTCACAGTTTCTTCTGTAAAATAAGACCATTCAACTTCAGAGTCTTCAGGATCATTCCAAATTCTGTGAATGTTCTTTCAGTGTTTCCTCAGCTTCGTAAGAATGTTTACCTTTTAAGTAGAGTAAACATTTACTTTCGTATCCACAAGTTAACAAAGCCGTAGCAGGTTAAAGCCCGCATGGCATAGCAGCCCGCATTCGCTCACAGCCTTGTCTGCACCTTCTAAATCGAAAGACACTTGGACTCAGTCGCCATGACCTGGAGGCAGCCCCGCCTGGTGACGTCTCCAGACCTCCACCCAAGCCTCGGGTTTTGCTAACGGCCCCAGAGGAGGAACTGTCTGTCCGCCATCAAACCAAATGTCTGGCGCGGACTGGCGCTAACCCAAGGGAAGCAAAGCGTATCAGTCTCCAGCAAGGGCAAGGCACGGCCCGTCCCAGCAGACTTCACCCTCTCAGGCTCCCGTCCAGATCGGGAAGGAGCAGCCACGACAGGTCTTTGCCTGAACGGTTCCTACAGAGATCCTTGTACTTTGGACTTGGCCTTGGGATCGGAGGGTTTGGCTGCAGTTAATTGCACCCACGCTATCGATCGGCTGCTCAGGGGCACTCCTCGAATGCATGTTTCTGAGCACTCAGAATGAGGTTTTATTTATACAGGACGAAAAGATCATTCCAGATACATGTCTACATGGAGAGAAACACACGTGTAAAATAAAAACATCATTCCAGAGGGAGTCTGGGGTTGCCAGCCGGTCCCACCTCACTAGGTGTTCCTCAGCTCCTCAGCTGGAGGTGCTTGGTGTGGTCCCCTGGTTCTGGGCCAGGTCCGCTTACTTCATCCCCCTCTTTGTGTCCGATCCATCCCAGCCCCACAAAGGCCACCCTGTGACAATATTTGTGGGTGTCGGTGATGCCAACTGCAGGTGATCTGCCTCACTGTTGTTATTACCTGCTGTCCTCTCGCCCCGGATGGCTCTGCTTCCATTGTCACTGCAGGGCCCACGTGAGGCCAGACGGCTGATGGGCTCAGGGCTCAGGCCTGGGACCAGGAAGCCCATGCCGTGCCAACTGGGGCAGCAATGGGTGGAGGTGTCCTTTGAGCTGCAAAGAAATGTTGCACTTGATGTAAAGGACTGGCCACTTACTGGAGTCTTAGGACTTGGTGTTTCTGAAGGAACAAGCAGGTGACTGTCCTACCAGCACCTCTGTCTGTCTGGCAGCAACCTGATGACACTCGGAACAGCACAGGGATATCATTCAAGTTTAAGTGCCATTAGCATCATCCCCCCAGAAGTTCTTGTTTTGCCTTTAAATATATCTTAGAATGCTTGTTGCATATCTTTTCAGTTTCCTTAAAGGAAGAGAATGTTTAAAAATCATAATCACCCATCACCCTAATACCCTGACCCCCAAACAGCCATTTTCCATTTTGGTATGACATTCCATGCACACACTGATTTTGTACACTGGCAATCAAGGGTACCGACAATTTGGTATTTTTATTTTTTTCATGAACAGAATAGTGAAAGCATTTCCCCACATTTTCATAAAACTCCTGGCTACAAACTATTTCATCACGTGGCATCCCATAACTGACATGACTTGATGTTGAGCTTTAAAGCTGCAGCGATGTCTCAGATGCCACCACAGAGGGCCACAGCGGGTCCTCCACTAGTGTCTCTTAGGAAGTCTCCCATGCCACCGCTGCTCCTGCCTATTGACCCAGGACCTTCCCACTACCCATGGGGGGCACAGGCAGTGACAGGGACCTGACCCACAGAGGCCCACCTCCATCTGGCTGACAGCAACTGCTGAGGTCCCTCTGGTAGCAGAAGGCACCAGGTGCCACAGGGCCACAGAACGTTCCGGGCCTCAGCAGCCACGGAGCATGCCATGCTGTCCTGTGTTCAGAAGTGGCTGGGCCAGTGTCCACTTCCACGGTGTGGTCTTGGCTGTGGCTGTGGTCACTGCCCCGAGCTTGTCTCCCCTGACCATTTCCACAGCCGGCTCTGCAGCCTCCTGGCGTGTGTGAAAGCTACTCCTTTCTTTTCATCTTCTTTCAGACTGAGTCTGTTTCCATCGTCCTCTATTCCCATCAAATCCTCTCCGAGAAAGACCTGACCATCTGCCCCACTGAGGCACAGAACTGCCTTCTCTCGCTCCTCAAGGCGTCACTGCTTACAGTGTTCTCTTTCCTTATGCATTCTCTCATTGGATTTGTTAAGTCGAGGCATTCCAACCTATATTTTTATTATGTCCGACTTAAAGACAAGAAAAACAGGGCTCACAGTGGTGCTGTGACCGGTGCAGGTCTCACGGTGCTTTGTGAGGTGGGCTCACTCATGATTCTGCACCGCCCTCGCGGATGGAGCCGCCTCCCACCTTAACCTGTTCCGTGTGGGGTGTTTCCGGTGGGAGGGGACATAACTGGGGGTCAGAGGTAGACACACAGAAGGGAAGGGCTTCTCAGAAGGAGAGATTGTACCCAGGAGACAGTGATTTTTGCCACCCGAGGGGAAAGGGGTCCTGGGTGCAGACACATGCACACAGTTGCACATACACACGCACACCCCCCAGCTCGCCCGCTGACGGCCTTCTCCTCTGCTTTTCCAGGACAGGGTGCTAAGCCTCATGTGCACCGGTTAACAGGCACCCAGCTGAGCAAAGCACACCTTTGATGAGCTTCTATTTTTGTGACACCAAGTATCCCACCTGTGAGGACTGTAAAATGCACACCTAGCAGAAATACTCACCTACGGAGGCTCTGGAGAGGTGAAGGGGCCCACCTTCGGCCGCTGTGAGGGTGGTGTTCGGGGAGTGGGGGGCAGGCACCTCGCCTCCTGCAGGGGGAGGGCAGCACTCAGCTCTGCCAAACTGAGCTAGAACAGCAGGAAGGCGGCTCCGGAGTGGGCACAAGGAGATGTTAGGGTGGGGCTGCCGAGCCCTCGAGGTAGACCCCCAGTATTATATACTAGTAGGTCCCCCTCCCGTCACACCCAGTGCCAGACACGGTGCCACAGACAGCACACAGTGCCACCTAAGAGCCAACGTGCCAAAAAGAACCAGACAGAGACCTCTAAATATGTCCACCCTTGGTTGGAAAGAGGGGAGGTCTACTCTGGTCTCCTTCAGAAGAAGGGACCAAAGCAAAGATCTGTGGGCAAGTGGTTTGTTTGGGAGATGGTCTCAGGAAGAAGTGAGGGGGTGAAGAGAGTAAAACCTGGGAGAGAAGACAGTGAAGCGCGTGTGTCTCTGTCCCCAGATCCAGACAGAAGGCTCCTAAATCCCTTGGCGTTTCCTGGGTGACAAGAGCATTTGTATTCTAATGAGGTGATTCTTGGGGGGCCCCTGGATGCCTTCAGGTAGGGGGTTGGTCACCAGAAAGACGGAGCTGTGGTTATAAACTGGCACCTCACCCGTATCTGCCAGGGAGAAGAAGAGGGCCAGGGCCGGGTTAGTAATGGACCCCTCCTACTCGGTGACGCATCTGTAACAACCCCTAAACGACGGAGTCAGAGGTGCATGTCCATGCACCGGGTCGGGGGGCGCACCCCAACTCCCCCGGGAGCAGCAGCCCCTGCATTTGAGACCCTCCCAGACCTTACCCTGAGTACCTCTTCTGTCCACTCATCTGCATCCTGTTCTATACAACAGATCACGTGTTTCCCTGAGTTCTGTGAGCCACTGGAGAACATTACCACACCGAAGAGAGGATTGTGGGAAGCCCCGATTTGCAGCAACATCAGTCAGAGGTGTGGGTGACTTGGCATTGACGTCAGACCCAGGGACCATCTCGTGGTGTGGAGCCCTTTCCCGTGGGGTCCACACGAACTACAGGGAGTCCCTGCAGAGCTGGGTGGCAGGACAGCCATTCGGTGCCCAGAGGGTCGGAGAATTGGTTGGTGGCACATTTGGCATCAGAAGTGTTGGTGTGATTGCGAGCAAAGGAACCAGGTTTTGTTCTCCTTTTGTGACATGGTGCTTGGGCAAGACTGGAGATGTTGAGTTAGAACAGAGAGAAATTGTGTGGGACCCCCCACCGCGCCCTCGCCAGCTGGGGGTCTGTCACTTCACTGCCGGCACGAAGACCTTCCTTCTAAAGCCCCATTTGAAAAAAACCCTAGGTGCTCTCCGATTTTTAACATGGCTGTACTTCTGTTAGCTCACATTCTCAGACGGTATTGCTTCATGTTCATGAGAATGCCTGGAAAAGCAGAATCGGGTGGCGAGAGGCTGAACCGAGAGACGGGGGATAAAGCAGATGGTGTTTGGGGAGCTTGGTCAGAGTTCTGGGGGCCT
Source organism: Sturnira hondurensis (assembly GCF_014824575.4). NCBI lineage: Eukaryota > Metazoa > Chordata > Mammalia > Chiroptera > Phyllostomidae > Sturnira > Sturnira hondurensis. The sequence continues at coordinate 57,697,552 of NW_028079044.1, read as the reverse complement.
TGGGATGGGGCCCATGCCCCGTGGGAAGAAGGGACCAAGCTTCTGAGATGGGGCGGGGGTCTGGTCTGTTTCTGTGCAGCTGTGTGTGGACCCAGGGCACTGGGGAGAGCCCCTGGCCAGCTTCTTCCATCAGAGACACCAGGCGACTGTCTGTGTGGCACCCGCTTCCCAGACTGCGTGGGAGAGGCAACACTATTCTTCCTGGCCCCGTGTTCTGGAGCCCTGCCGTTTGCCAGGCTGCGTCCTGGACCAGGGGCCTGTGGAGGCGAAGAGGGCACTGTCTCTTGGTCATGGACCTATGCACGTAAGCCACAGAGGCGTCCTTCAGCTGCAGTGTGACTCAAGCTTCAGGGAGAACGGAGCCGGAGGAGCTGGAGGACAGACTCTTCACGACCCCGGAGCTCCAGCCATTTTTATTTGTGTCTCCCCCGCCCATCCAAACACCAGGGGAGGGGCTTCCACCTATTTGGCAGGGAGGCTTGACCCACAAAACCAAGAGTCTGGCCCAGAAGGGGAAATAGAGGCAGAGCAGGCCGTTGCTCAGTGTCCGCCTTCTCGGAGCTTGACCCAGCAGAGAGCAGGGCCTGCAGGTGTGGAATTGCACCAGCGCAAAAGTGACAGGGACACTCATCCCGGGAGGGGGAGCCCAGGTGCTTCACAAAGGAGGGGTGTTCGGAAGTGTGCTCCGTGGCACCTCGGTGAGAAAGACTTAAAAGGGAGGGCACTGGCCACCCGCTACCGACCAGACGGCCGGTACATGCCACAGCTTAGACATCCATGGGGCTCGTCTAGGTGTGGGGCCGGCTGAGCTCCGCGGAGTAGGGGCCCCGTGTGCCCGGCTGTGGGCACTGTGTACGGCAGGGAGGTGACTGGGCTCAGGCCTGCGGGCCTCTGCAAAGCCCAAGACCACCTGTAAATGGCTGTCCCCGGCTTCCTCTCCCAGGGGAAGCCATTCATTTACAAAGTTTGTTGTTGCAAGAGAGGTGGCTCAAAGCTTGACGACTGACTTTGTTTTAAAGGTTTTTTTCAAGTCTCTAAAACTCCTTTAGAGTGGTGGAGGGGATCATACCCCCTCCCGGGCTGCAGGCTGCAGACCCGGCTGCGGGCTGCATTCGTGGCAACAGGCATTGCAAAACAAGGGGGAACGTTCAGCAGAGGAGACAGGAGGGGGAGGAAGAAAGAAACAAAGTGGAAGTTTGGTAAGGAAAGGAAGAAGGCAGGGCAGGGCATGACTTTCGGGCCATGCTTGCAGAGCTGTGTCTCATGCACCTCCCTGGCCTGGGCTAGGCTGGGCCGTCCTCCCTGGTCCCCGGGACCCTGCTGTGTTCCACTGGCTGCTTTGCCAAAGGCCAACTCTTGGTGGCGTCCTCTGCCCCTCCACACCAGCTCTCTGGAAAGTGGGCCCTGGGGCGAGAGCAGTGCCCAGCGATGGCTAGGAGATGCTGCTCTGCATGGGACCCCAGGGCTGGGAGCTAGGGCGGGGCAGGGAGTCCCTGGGAGCTGCTGGCCCCATGCAGTTGGTAGCTGCTGTGGTTCCAGTTGTGGGACACACTCCAGAACTCATCTCCAAATGTCCTCCTCTTGTGCCAGGGCCAAGGACAAGCAGATACAGGACGATGGATGGAGGACAGGATGGATGGCCAGACCCTTTTCAATGAACAAAGCCCTGTTGTATTTATCTTGTTCAGTTTCATTGGGATTTGTGTTCCCCCCCTTCACTTATACACAAACCGAGGCTCAGAGAGGCTTATTCAAGGTCAGTGCCAGCATTACCTGGGGACGTCACACCACAGTTAACACAGTGATATCCACAGACCTTGTGCTGAGGATCAGAGTCCGGTCTGTTTCTCACATGACCCCTCCCCCGTGCAATGGGACAGATGCTACTTTCCTTGCTCTACCAGAGAAGTAGGTAAGTGGCCCGAGGCCAGCCACGCAGCTAGCTAGCGAGAGCTAAGCCCTGGATTCACGGGCAACACTGTGTCGACTCGATTTGTGTGGGAGGGTTCCTCCGGTACAGATAGGACACCCCATCTAGGAAACAATACAAATAATCTGTGTGAAACATCTGTTCTGTTCTGTTCCTGTGCTAACCTTGTCGTCTGCAGAACTCTGAGAAACAAAGCGTTTCACAGACACCCGACACAGGCGACAAAAACATCCTCCATTGTCTCTTCAGCGTTGTGCTCCTGGGAGGAAGACCGATGCGCCAACACAGATCAGCCCAAGGGCACGATCTATATGAAAGAACAAACGCTTTTTAAAAAAGGCTCTGTAAGCAGAATACGAAATTGTATGTTCCCTGTGATTACCACCGAGTTTAAAATGCTCATGCATATCGACAAAGGCTGGGAGGAAAATGCAAAAATTAAATCAGCGTAAGGGCAAAGGGGTGGTTTGTTTTTCTTTCTCAAAAATGTATTTAACGTTTTTTATCGTGTTTGTGCTTTAACAGAAAGGCTTTGATATTGTACGGAGAGACTCATAATGTGAAATACAAAAGATTTTCACGCGATGGTATAAACCCAAGATGCAGCTGCTGAAGTCCCTGGGAGAATGAATTGCAGCTTGGTTGACCAGTTTGACCTTGACCGGTCCTGGTAATGGTCACCATAGAGATGGGAAGAGACCGGGGCGGGAGCGGCCTTTCCACTGGGCAGTTCTGCTGATTGCTTGTTAACTGTAACACTTTGCATGCAGACCGTTCCCCGTGTCTCCATTTTTATAGGGCTTCGTCTGCGGGTCTGAATCTATTAAATTCTGCAGAGCCCACTGTGCTGGGCTCCCAAGGGGCAAGGAACGAAGAGCAGGCAGGGTCTCTGCCCAGTGAGAGCTCACGCCCAGCTTGGTTCTTCAAAATTTTCGGAGCCTGTGCTGGGTGAAGCCGCGGTCTTTGTGTGCCCGTCCTCCAACGGCCCAGCCCCAAGGGGAAGGCCTCTAAGGTCAGAGGCCCCTCTCGGCACCTCACCCATTGCACTAAGCATCCAGACGATTCCAGGCACGTGGTAGGCGGTAGGTAAGTCTGCTTACCAAATATATCTCCCTGAGACCTCGCAGCTAAGGCTCCCTGACTGGCTGCATGACCTTGGGCAAGTCTCCTGGACCCCGCTCGACATCATTCTCAGTGCAGCTAGGTTGTGAGGCCACCAGGGACGGGTTAGTGTCTTGTCCTTGTACCACCAAGCCTGGCATGGGAATTGCTGCTTGGGGCGGGGCAGGGTGGACGCTGCTTGGCCAAGGCCTGCTGAATGGACTCCTCTTGACTCTTCCTGGGAGGAAGCCCAGCTTCTTGGTGGGCTTCCGGGACACTGTCTCACCTGCTCAGCCCCTGCCAAGTCACACGGGGGGCTGCTTGAAGAAGCCACTGCAGGGGCTGCGCCATGAATCTGGACCACCTCTGGTTGCCTCCCATCCCTGTTACCAAGTTTGATCTCAGAACGGCTTTCCTCCTGGCTGGACCAGAGAGTGAGGCAGGGCAGGCTCAGGGACCAGGGAGACCTGTCCTGAGGTGTCCCCTCAGGACGTCGTCAGGTGGCAGCGGGGCATTAGGAAGCCTCTTCCAGAGGGACATGTTGGTTATTTACTCTGGTCTCTCTCTGTCTCTTAGAAGACAAACAGAACATTCCAGACCCAAACTACTTCGAATATTAAAAATAACAGATCCCAGGATGTACCCCCTAAGTCCTCTCCAAATCTTCCCAAGTCGTTCTCCAAGCCACCCCTCCCACCCCACTAGATGCAGAGAACTCTTAGGAAATGAGGCGGGTGTGCTTTATTCTTATCCCCGGACGTGTCACCGACTTCGGGAGAACAGGGCCTGTGTGGCACTCACTTCATTCCTGGCATAGGACCTGGCACTGACCACAGTGTGGACGCTCAGTATCGGCGGCATGCGCTGAGCACCCACCACGAACTCTGCACTGTGCAGGATGGAAGGTCGAATGGGCGGATGAGTGAATGGGTGGGTGGATAGGTGGATGGATGGATGATGAATGGATGAATAGGGAAATGGGAGGGTGGATGATGGATGGATAGATAGGTGGGTGAATGGATAAATGGGTGGGTAAATGGATAATGAATTGGTGCATGGGTGGGTAGATGGGTGAATGCATGGGTATTGGTGAATGGATGGATGGGTAGATAGGTGGGTGGACAGTAAGGCACTGTGTCAGAAACAGGTGCACAAACTGGGAAACTGGAGGAGAGTTCAATCTAGAATCATTTGTGGAATGGTGGGCAAAGGATTAGAGAAAACAGTAAGAAATGGATACAGTTCCAGGGCAAAGGGAAAAAATGATTACCAGACTCAAAGGGAGTGGCTGACAGGAGAGGAATCTGTGGCTTCTGGTGGGAGGAAGCAGCCAACCCAGGGGGAAGGTGGGAGACCTTGACCTCGGCTCCTCTGATGTGTTAGGGGCTGAATTATGTCGTCTGAGAAGAGGTGTTGAAATCCTAACCCCCAGTACCTCAAGATGTGACCTTATTTGGAAATCGGGTCATTTTAGAAGTAATTCATTAAAATTAGGTTATACTGGAGTGGGACAGGCCCTCAATCCAATATGACACGCATCCTTACAAGAGAGAGGAATGCCATGTGGAGACAAAGACACAGGGGGAAGATGACTGCGTGACAACAGACGCAGAGGGTGGCATCATCTATAAGCTAACGATAAAAAGAAGTAGCCCAGAGAATTACTCAGCAGCAGTCCTGGGGGCCAGGGCATTTTCGAGATGAGGAAGTTCAGGTGTGAGTGTAGTAGCTGTCTGAGGTCACCTGGGCAGCGGGTGGCACAGCCAGAGCTGGAAGTTCCTATTAGCATGATCTACACCCAGTGCCCCCCAGCGTTTGGTACCCGGGGCCCAGTGTGGGCAGGTGGGATGCTCTCTCCATGCCATGCCACAGGTGTGCCGGGTACAAGGTGAGGATAGTACCCTGACACTGCCTTCTGCAGCACCCGTCTGGCCTCCTCGACCTCTGGCGTCCCCATGAGTGTGATGGGTCTGCAGGCGGGCCTTCCAGAACCGCCTCACTGGCCCCGTGCAGGCCTCCAGACCAGGCCTCCTTGGGCCAGGATACTGGCCCTCTGCATGGTGCCTCCGGTCACTGCCCGACCCAGCGGGGAAGGAACCCCAGTGTGTATTCACGCATCCGGTGCATCTCAGTTCAGACTGCCACATCGCTTGCGTGCGTAGCCACGGGTGATAGGTGGCTACCACATCGGACAAGGCCAGTCTAGGCTCAGAAAAGGCAGGTGACCTTCTCAAAGCCACATAGCTAGTAACTAGTAGAGTTGAGATACGCATTTTGTCTGTCTGACACCAAACCTGGTTGCGTCCCACTGCCCCACACCACAAGGTGCCTAAGGGTATACACCTGTGACTGGCTGGCAGAAGGCTGCCTGCTAACTCCCAGTTAAGAAGATGGGGCCTAAGGCGGGGTTGGGGTGGACAGGTGTGGGCCAGGGATGGGAAGATAGGGTCACAATCTTGGGCTGCAGGAGGGCGACCAGTATTAGACCAGCCAAGGAGATTCTAAGGAGGGAAGTGGTCCCCCAGAGAGGACTTTCCCAGGTGAGGTCTTCTCATGAACTCTGCCCAGGCATCGGCCACTGCCTGCCCCTTACCTCTGTCCCCATGACCCCTACCTGACTGCAGGGCCCAGCACATTCCAGAAAAGCTAGAAGTGCATAGCTTCTCATCTCCTATGTTTATTGTCTCTGCAAACCCACAAGGCTGCGACCTGCAAAGAATGCTGATGGGACCGATGGCTTCTGAGGATGACTTTGAAAAAGAACAGGTGTGGGCCTGAAAGAGCGCACTCAGTGACAGTGAGTCACCGGTAGGAGAATTAGGAAAGGGGTGAAGCCCCTGCAGGTGTGCGGTGCGCAGACGGGCTCCGGGGTTGAGCAATGGGCTGGCGCCACGGAGTGGGCTTTGCAGGGAGCCTGGGGGGAGGCTGCTGCGCTCACAAACGCATTTTTTCCCAATCAGCGAATTGTGCTTACGCAATGGGATTCCATTCAACAAGCCAGGGGGTTCATGGACTTTCTCAACTTTAGTCGCGATTCTGGATTCCTTTGCCCTGAGTATCGTTTCACAGCCCATTTCAGTTGCTAAATACGTGAGAAGCTGTGGCAGCTTTGCACACCCCGTGTGAGGGACTGGGAGACCTGGGTTTTGCCTTGGTTCTGCCGCCAACTCACGGGGAACTCTCAGCCATCGCGTTAACCGGTGTGAGTTCAGTTTCCCCGTCTTAAAATGGGTCTAGACTGTGTCCTGTCTCAGACGTCCCCACTAGCTAGTGACAGGGGTAAACAGGGACTGATGAGACTACCCGAAGACAAACATCTTGCATTCAGACAAAGCCCGATACACATGGTGTGAATTGAATGAATGTAACGTGCAAATTATCCATCTCTCTGCAAACATGACACCTGTTGACAGTTGCTGGTGTGCCTACTCCTCCCTCCCTCTTCAGCCCCACCCCGCATCTCATGCTTTCCGCAAACCAGTTTATGCCATCAACCACCCCTTTAGTAGGGAGGTGCATGGGGTCAAGTAACTCGCTCACGACAGAACAGGGCTGGAATCCAGTTTTCTGAGACCCACTTCAGCCCCACAGCGTGTAGTCAGCTGTCTTTGAACTCGAACTTCAGGTCATTTTTCCCAACACAGAATCTGTTCCCAATTGCCACTGCACATTGAGTGACCTTAAACTACTCTTGTGAATTACTTCTCTCTGATAAAATGGACCGAGTCATCTCTGATGTCCTGCAGTAATGCTATGGGGCTGTGTCTGGCCGTCTATATAAGCTGTGATTTTGAAATATTTGTGAGCCCATAGGCTCAGAGGATTATAAAAAAGTCTGTTGTATAGGATAGTAAATCTCCTGTCTTCCTCATACAAGCGTGGGCGTGCAGTTCAGTACAGAGAAAATAAAATAGAAAGAGATGCCTCGGAGAAGGGCTGGATGGCGCTGAACGCACGCACCTAAGCAGCATCTCTGAAACGCCCGCACCCCTTGCGCTCCTGGTCACCGCCATCACCGCTGCCTTGCATCAGCCTCCTCAGCTCTTCTGGAATTTTCTGCAACAGCTTCCTACCTCAAATCTCCGAACCCATTCCTCACATCAGGGGCAGAGGGAGCCTTCTGGAAAATGCTGTTGGATCCTTCTCTTGCTTGAAAGTGTCTGACGATGGAGACCAATACCCCATTCCCCTCCCCTGCCAGGGCTGGGGGAGGGGAATGGGGTGTTAGTGGTTGCTTAACAGGCACAGAGCCCCCCATCTGGGGAGATTAGAAAGCTGCGGAGGCAGGTTGGGGTGACAGGTGCACGAGGAAGTGAACGTGCTTGATCTCACTGGACCGTGGCCTGGGTAAAACTGTCCATACTCTCGTCGATTTTACCAGGATGAAAAAAATAAAAGGAAAGAGTATCTGATCATCTCTAATGGCTTCAGAATGCAATACCCATTCCTCAAAAGACATTCAAGCCTTTTCAGCGTGCGGTTCCACTTTTGCTCACACGTGTGCACACTCACAGGCAGTGTCCTGCCCACTCTGTCAGCGGAAAGCGCCCTCTTTCTCATGCCCCCCGGCCTCTGTCCCAGTGTCCCCCTCTCTGGACTCACTGCTTACCCTCCCGGCAGCGAGGGCAACATGCCTGACTCTTTGAGACCCATTTGAACCAGGTCCCCTGCTCTGGGAAGCCTTCCCACCTCCACACACCTGGTACCAGATGCGACCTTCTTCTCTAAGGCACAGGCCCTGTCTCCTCGGTCCCCCAAGGCCTCGCGGACACTCAACAGATGTTTGTTAACTGTTCAATGAGTATGGTTTTGTCTCCATCCCGGAGGAGCTTATTTTTTTCTGAGCTTGCGTCCCACAAGACGCACAGAAATGAAGCAACTCGTGTCTAAGAGTGTGCTGCGGTTGGGAGGTGGAATGGCGTCTTCTGTGAGAGAGGGGCGTTTGTGGCTCTGGGAGGCGGTCACGCGTAAGGGGAGACAGGCTTTCTGGGCAAGGGCGTCAATGACAGCGACCCTGCCCTCTGTTCAGGGAAAGAAAGCGGAGGGGCAGGCCGAGGCTTTCCCCAGGCTTTGCCCTTCCTGTGCCCCCCGTGACTTTTGCTTTTCTCTTCCCTGCAGACTGGGAGCCCAGGCAGGACTGTGGGGCCACGGTCTCCGCTCAGGTTGGGCACCTGAAGCCCCTCCCTTTGATTGAGGGACCCCCACTCCATGGGTCTGAGTTGGGGGTGGAGGCCTGCCCTCCTCTCTGGGTAGTACGTCTCCCAGACACCTCCTTCCCTGCTGGTCTAGGGTGAGGTCTGGGCCTTGACTTGGGCTTGGCCAGACACCCCCTCGGGACTTGGAATCTAGAATGAGCGACTCCAAGAGGCAGGGACTGTGAAGAAGTCTCTCTGGGGGCAGCAGGAAGGGTGTCCTTGCATTTTGATGACTATGGAGCCATTTCAAGGTCCAAGGTCCTGGGGTCCAGGGTCTGGTGCCCACTGACGGCTAGGGTCCAGTGGCGGAAGCAGCAGGGACCTGTCTGCCTCTCTGGCGAGGTCTGCAGCACGGTTTTGTCTGCGGTTCTGGCCGCACACCTTCCCCAGCGCGCCTACCTGTGTTTGCATCCTGGTTTACTAGCTCTCCTCACAATTGGTAAGAAGTAAAGGTCTTACACGTACGTCTGTTAGAGTCCATTTCTGTTACTTGCGAATAAGAACTCGTGTGGCAACTGACCAAGCCCGGTCCCCAGCCTTCAGGACGGGGAAGGGAAACACGTATTTTCTGAGCACCCACTAGCTAACGTGGCTACACGTGCTTTTATTTGCAGAAGTGCTGCGGACCCCTGGGCCCCAGGACGACCTTGTCTGGGCTGGCACACCGGTGAGAGTGCAGGGGCTGGCGAGTCCCTGCCTCCTCCTCACGTCCAGGCCGAGATGCAGACGCAGCCCCCTGGTCCCCATCCCTGCAGGGGCGGCCTGGGTGGCCGATGCAACTCTCTGTCAAAGACCCAGGATGACCTACTTTGGCCTGGTGAGCTAAGTTTTCAGTTCACCAACATCCTGCGTGTTTTCTCTGTCGTTTTTTAAAAAAAATCTCCCATTTGGGTTCTAAGTCAACTGACTCAAGAAGTGACGAGCTGCTGCCCTTTCCCTTTCATGGCCGGATGCTTTGGTGACAGCTGTGGCAGCTGCTGCTGCTGTGTCCCTTTGAACAAATTTCGGCAATTCCCCCACGTGGGGTCCATCAGGTGGTGCGGGGGGGTCAGTCTGGCCGTGCCTCTGAGTTTCAGGTCCAGGAGCAGGGGGAGTGGCCGGGGACCCTTTGCCCGTTAACACTGGTGCCATCGCTGTCCCCAGGCACCTCACAGCACATCAACAGTGGAGCACGGTGGCATTGTCTCCTCTCTTCCAGGGGTGGCTTTTGATGGAACAAGCTTTTACTTATTTTATGTAGATACATGAGGTCCCTCAATTTCTGACCTGGGCTTATCCTGGGTTGAAGGAAAGTCCACGGAGAAACTGTCCATGTGGGTTGGGGGGTTGTTTATATCCAGAGGGGTCTTCCCTTTGCAAAGCTTACTGCCCCAGCTTCTCTTAATCTCCGGGCCTTTGGTGCAACTGGACCGAGGGGACGGAGGGCCATCAGGGGCTGCCTGCAGCTTCCCGCCCCTCCCAGCTCAGTCACGAGTGCCTCCCCAGCTGGGAGCTGGACCCTGGCCAGAGCCTGAAGCCACCCTGAGCAGCAGCCTCCGTTCACCCTGCCCTGTGGCCATTGTGCGCTTGCCCATGACCCCTCCATCATCCTTTGTGAATCTGTCCATTTAGTTGACTATTTCTTGGCGCCCAGTTTGTCCACCAAGCATTCCACTGGGCCCTGGGGCGCCCATGGAAGTCACGGAGGCACAGCCCCACCTTCTGGGTGGCTGTAGCCAGAGGGGAAGCAGACCCAGGGGGCTGATGTCATGTGCTTCCTGCTGGGGCGGGGGCATGTAGGACAGGGGAGCTCGCCTAGCCTGCAGGGCAGAGGAGCCCAAGGACAGCCCCAAGAGACAGTGTCATTTCTTCCAAGACTCTGGAGGTGAGTCACTAGCCAGGTAAAGATGTGAGGGAGGAGGGGACAGCAGGGGCAAACCTGGAAGGGCTGAAGCACAGGAAAAGGAGGGACCGGCCAGGAGATACGACGGGAGAGGCGTGGGGGTGGGAGCACCAGGGGCTTATGGGTCACCTTAAGGTTTTGAGTTGATTTATACAAGCGCATCTGTAGCCCCAGCCAAAGTACGGTACCAGTGTTAGCTCACTGAATCCTCATAACAATACTATGAGGTGGATGTTACTATCCTCATCATCCTCATTTTTACAAGGGGGGAAACCAAGGCACCGAGTGGTTGGGTAACCTGCCCAGGATAAAGCCAGGACCTGAGCCCAGGTCATGTGGCTTCAGAGTCCAGCCAGTGTGTTGAGCTGTAGGGTCGGAAGCAGGAAAGTAATGCGAAGGTCAGGCTTGCATTTTTTCCAAGATTGTATCTGCTGAAGGGGCCGGGAGACTCAGGCGCCCAGTCTCCCTGGCATGGCCCGCTCTCGTCTGCGTGGCACAGCTGGTTGTGTCGAAAGTAGGAGCAGAGACAGGGGGGTATTGCACCTTTGGGCCACGGATGCCTGGCTCTCCGCAGGGGTCTGCATTCCAGCCTGCTGCCCAGAGCCCCCTCCTCGGGCTCAGCCCTGTCCCAAGCTGAGCCCCCAACAAGGAGGAGTGGCAGGGCCTTCCTGCCCTTCCAGAGGCCTCCACGGGGCAGCAGACAAGCACAGACTGTCATCATCTCAGGGGCTCTCCCCTTCCCTGTCGTGAGCCCTTCTTCTCCGTCACCTTCTGACGCCTACCATCTTCTCCATGGCTTCAGCCCACACTCACGTCTCCCTCCTCTCAACTCCCAGAGCGCTGATTGTGAGGGCCGCACAATCCGCCCTGTGTGCATTGTTCTCCGGCGGCTGCTCTGTGTCCGTGCCTCCATTCAGCCGTCCTCGACTGTCTGCCGATGAGTCATCCGGGGGAGAAGGTTGATGATCTCTTGCTTTATGTATTAAAACTTTTTTAAAAATCCTAACACTCTGAACATGAAAAAAACACATCTGTACGTATATGTATATAGTATAGAAGTGACTTCCTCAACAACAACAAAAAGAGAAAAGAGCGAACATTTTGTGATTAGGGCTCATCGCTATGCGCCTGAGCCCTGTCTGGAACATATGGCCGCGCGCCTTTCCACAAGTACACCTGCCTCTTGGGCTTTTTCATCAGCGTCCTGTCGGTGTAGTGTCTCCACCCTGTCAACTGACTGCCTGGTGCAGACCTTATGAGCAGACGGGGTCCCAGGTCTGCTGACTCTCCCTCTACATTGAGTCATCTGGTGAGAAGGTGAATGTGTGTGGGGGGGGGGAGGCGGGGGCGGACTCCTAGGAGCAATTCTCCCCCGACTTCCCAAACAGCCACCTTGGGCTTGGGAAGCAGGAAGCGGAGCATGGAGAAGAGCTGAGAGGCAGGGGTGACTCCCTGGCTCAACCCTGAGCACCGGGTTCTGCGCCCCAGGCTCCCGAGGCTACAGACTGCGTCTTAATCATTTGTGGATTCCCAGCCCCCAGGACACTGTCTGCCACATGGTAGACAAATCCTGAAATGTTTTGTTGAATGAACAGGAAATCAGGCCGGGGGAGGGGGTTGGGGGTTGTGAGTGCCCCTTCGGGTGACCTGTGTAGGCGCGTCAGTGCGGGGACTTTGGGACGTGTGTCTGACTGCTCAGGGACCTGGCGTGCTGACTTCGGTTCCTAGCGTGCTCGTCACGGCAGATGCGGCCTGTTGGTGGCGTACCTGGGGAACACGATGCTCTACGTTGGGTGCTTTCCTTGGCAAGTTTACGGCGGTCCTAGCGATTTCGCACTTGGTCGGACACAAAGTACGTGCACAGTGACAGCCATCACTGGTATTGGACAGATCCCTTTGATGGCCTGGATTCACTTTCAGAACGAATTGTCACTGAACATCTTCTATGGGCCAAACAGACTCACCAGGGACACGACAGCAGATGAAGCCCTGCCCACTGGAAGGCCACACTCCCACGGGGGGAGCAGGGGAGTAGGGGTGAGACAGACTCGTAATGAATTAAAGGGAGTGGACAAAAGTTGAGGAGCAACCCTCTCTCTGCAGACACGGTGAGGGCAAAGACAGAGAACTCCATACAACAATGAAATCAGCGCTGACTCCCTGGCAGATATGAACTTGGCCGCATCAGACAACTAAACATCATTGCCCCACCAAGCAAACATCGGAGCCTCTGTCTTCCCCTGAGGGTACAGGTCTGCTGTAGGAGGAGACCGAAATCACAGACCCGATCTTGAATCTTAACTCTAAAGCTTGCCCGTGTGGACAGGTAATCCAACCTCCCTAGGCTTCAGTTTACTTGGCTGTGCAGTGGGGACTGTAACGCCTGACTGTGGGTGAGAGCGCTCTAGGAATACAGAGGGGAGAAGGAGACCCTCCGCACAGGAAACTGGCAGGCTGGCAGGGGAGAGAGGAGAGACTGGTTATCATGCCTGTATGCTGAGAGCTATGAAAAGATGTCATATCATTTGTTAAATGAAACAAACTTAAAATGCACTTAAAGTATTCGTCAAGTTTCTCTAGAGAAACAGAATAGGGAAGAGATAGATGTTGTAAGGAATTAGCAGATCAGATGTGGAAGGTGGGCCTGCAGGCTGGAGACCCAGGAGAGGCGATGTTCCCATTTGAGCCGTCTCAGACCCAGGAAGAACGCGAGTCGCAGATGAAGCCCAGCGGTTATCTGCTAGAGAACTCTGTCTGCTGGGGCCAAGACCCGTCTTCTTGTTCTTTTCTGGCCTGCAGCTGGTGGGGTGTGGCTCCCCATGTTTTGGAGGGCCACCTGCTTCCTCAAAGTCCACCAATGTAAATGTTAACCTCTTCCCCAAACACCCTCACGGAAACAGGCAGAATAGTGTTTGATCAAGTACCGAGGCACCCCTCAGACCAGCCACGTTGGCACATAAAATTAATCATTACACTGAACAAAGTGAAGAATGACATCGCGTGTATGTAGGACCACTTGTCTAGGAGGAGGTCACCTCGGAGAGGCAGGCTCTTGCGGTCTTTTTAATCTCCTTTATACACTGACCCATGGTTTCGCTTTTCTGGGTGATGGGGGATATTTCACTTTCTATCAGCATCAGCAGCATTTCCCTGCCATCTTTACAAAAGCAGTCAAACTTTTAACAAATCCTCCGTGGCTCGCATATAGCAGATGATGGAGACACGTCGGAATCCTGGAGCCCTTCCCCAAGAGGCGGGCTGACCAAAAGCTGGGTCAGAAAGTCTGAGATTCTACCAGCGAAATTTTAGTTTTCCAATGTAAGAGCTTTCTCTCCTCTTAAAACGAAAATCGTGGCAGAACTATCGCTTGAAGACTTTTCTGTTTTTTAACGATGGAATAATTTTGACTTGACTTTTTCCTGAGAGCGTGCGGTGGGAACTGGAGAATGGTGCGGGGCAGGAGGTGCCAGGAAGGTGTTCACCGCGGCCACAGGGTGCAGCTTCAGGTTGTGAGAACCTGAAGGCCATGCCCTAAGCCAGGAAATGTGCAAGAAGGTGCTCCTGACCAAGCCCTGCTGCGTGCCTCAATTGTCCTGGCTTTCCACGAATCTCACCCAGGTGGAGTGGGTCGTGGGGGCACCTCTTCAACGAGTCGCTAAAGAGAAGTCCTGAGAAAATGATACAGGGGTTTGCAGTGAGTGGTGAAAAGCCCCATCCAAAGTTCGTTTGTCAGTGAAATACTACCTGCCATATGGCAGGAGAGGAAGAAGCCCCTCCCGGATGACCTACTGCTCTGGGCAAATAAACCACTGAAACAATTTATGAGAGTAAACTCAGCCAGGAGGACTCATTCATTCTGAAATGCACACTGAAGTTGGCTGTTCCACAGACCATTAACTCCACTAATTACAGCAACAACTCAGGAGGTAAGCCTTCACTGACAGTGTATACGGCTCCAGGGCCCCCTGCAGCACGCCTGGCCTCTCCCCCCTCCCCTGGCACCCCAAGCAGAGGGAAAGAAGGAAAAAACTGATATTTACTGGACGCTTGCCATAGGCCCTGCTTTTTCCTACGTGACAGCCCCACAGCCCCTTAGAGGTGGGGATTATTACACGGGTTAGGAAACTGAGGTCCTGAGAGGATCACGGTGTCTAAGACCAAACCACAAATAAACAGCAGGATGGGGATTTGGGATCTGGCTTCAAGTTCAGAGCACTCCCTTCTGCTTCAACAGCTCCTTCTCACCAAATAATTTAGAAAAACATAACAGGAACATCAAATAAATAAAGCAGTAAATTCTCAGTACCTTCCCTGTTAGCTGTGTGTTCCCTTGAGTTCTTCCCACCACATGGGATGTGCGTGTTGAACACATTTCATATTTACTAGGATGGAACTCCTACAGGAGAGAGGCTAGTCTGGTCTTTCTGAGCGTCCCTACTGCACGGAGCAAAGATCTGGCAGTGGTTACAGGGATGGGCTTTGGTGCAGAGACCCTGCACACAGGGTCAAACCACGCTCCGCCACTGACCAGCCGTGCGACTCTGCACATGATGCCGGTGCCTCAGTTTCCTGGCCTGTGAAATGGAGATGATGATGCTCATAATAGTTCCTACTTCACGGTGCCATCAGGCCGTTGAAATGCGTTCATAAGTACTTGCAAAAGATGTAATATGGTGTTTGACATATGAAATCACTCCATAAACGTTAGCTCGTTATGTGTCCAGGGACTTCCCAGAGGTTTCATTTTCTCAGTCTGAGTTCTTTCAGGTGCAGAGGAATTTAGATATGAGCTCATCCCTTTGGGCTCTCATAAAACACTTAACAATCTCATACACGGGGTGCCATTGTTTCATAGCAGTTTTCACCCTTGATTCCAGATGACCATAACTATATGAGTTAGTGTTTAATAAATATTTGATAATTGGGTAAAAGCAGACATTTTAGAGACTGCGTTACCAGCAGCAGGAAAATCTTGCCCAAGGTCACCTGGGGAGATGGCCGAACTACAGCTGGGACATTCAGACAAAGAATTAGTGTGCTTGCCCCTTCCCTCCCTCCATGCCTTGGAGGTTTAGTCCCCCAACAGTCCCCCTGAACAGTCACTACCCCCCATGTATCTCCACTGGTTTCTCCCCAGCCTGAACTGTCTCTAATTCCGGTAAGCTTGAAATTCACTGGTCATATACAGAAAAGCATTTCATCTGACTTTCCACATGCAAATTCTTTCCAATGGGATTTCTTGGTGTCCAGCTCCCCCCCAGCCCACATGGCCATAAACACTCGTGTGTCTGCAGCCTGGCCCCAGGGATTCCAGAAATAACAGCAGGGCCCTCCGTTAGAATGCTAGAACATAGTAAGGCATTTCTGCATTAAGACACAGGCCCTTTCCAGCTCAGGCCTCTCCTGTCCGTCACAGTACAAAGCAACCTTTACAAGACAGGACAGGGAGGGGCAGCTGGGAGTGAGTGTGGATTTCTGGAAAGTCAGCACCTCTTGCTATCTGTGTGCACTCTCGGATATTCTGTGCCTGGGAGTCTCCAGACCTGCTTGGGTCTCTGCTTAGATTCTGAGATTCTGTCCCAGCTGTGGCATCCTTTGCTTTCAGCAATCCACTCTCCCTCGGATGTGCTAGAACTGGAGTCCTGGCAGCATGAGCCCAGGTGATGATTTTCACCTTACGATGACCCACAGGCCACTTTCCAGACACCCAGGACAGCCACCTTGCTTGGAGTAAGGCGCTGGGGAAGTGCCAGCAGCGAAGTGAGTGGCTGGAGGGGAAAGTCTAGTTCAGAGAGAAAGGAAAGTGCTGGTGACGACCTTAAATAAAAGGCATGGGGGCGATCTTTCTCTCCTCAGAAGGGTGTTCACGAGGAGAGAGTCAGAAGTCAACATCCAGTGAGAGAAGTTGACCTTCTCATTGGTCCTCTGAAAAATAATACCGGAAAATAAAACGTGTGTACACAGAGACAGTGATGTGAGAAATATGTATGTAGATGAATAACTTGGAAAGGCAGAAAAAATATAAAAACAGTTGCTTTTTTGGGTCATTTTTCATTTTAAAGAAAATGATGATCCTTGGCATTGCCAGAAAGACCTGCCTGGACTTTTGGGTAGAAATTACCGCGTTCCACAGGGTAATTTCAAATATTAGGTGCCCATCTGAAAACTCGAATTTATCATGTAAAAGCCACCCAATAAGCCACTTTCTCCAGCAGCTAATTCTTCTTTAATGGGGATGGGATTATTTCTAATTCACAGCCCCAATTGTAACGTCATTAAAGGCTGGGTTCAGTGGATTGAGCTCCAAACCTTTGTCACGAATAGGCAGGTGGAGGAAAGAAAGGCGCTTGTGCAACTCAACAGCCGGCGGTGTCACACTCGCAGGCCGGGCCTCGCCAGGGCCGAGTGCAGCTGCAGCTGCATTAGTGCAAAGATGCGATGCACCATCTGCACCAATGCTGCAGCAGGAAACGCGGCCACCGCAGGCGAGGTCCTGCAAGCCTCCGGCTCCCAGGCCGCACCCACCCGGGCTGGGGATGGCGGGGAGGACGAGGGGAGTCGGTAACAGCATCGCAATGGCAACAGTGACGTCCTTTTACCCTGGATCTAATTGGAGGAAACCCCGTGGCCAAAGCCGCAGCCTGCCGGCCAACCAAACTTGCCCAAGCCGACCCACCCTCCTAGCCTCCGCTTTCCGCGCCTGTCCCGCCCCCTTTGCCCCCTTCCGCGCGCTCAGGTATCATTGGCCAGTCGTGGGGCGGGAGGCGGGATGTTCAGAGCCAGCTCGGCGTGTCATTGGGCAGTGGCAGCGAGGGCAGTCGCCTGGTGGCCCGCCCCTCGGCTCCGGGGTAGGCTGAGACGGGAGGGTCCTCGGCTAAAGCCCAAAGCGGATCAAAGTGGTGGTACTCGCGCCGCGGCCGTGGAGACGTGAAGGTGAGCTCCAGGGTCGTCCCCGGCCCTTCGCGGGCCTGGCCAGACTCTAGGGCGGCGCGAGGCTGGCCCCAGGCAGCGGCCGGCCCCGACGCCGCTCTCCTTAGGGACGGCTCCGGCGGGAAGGTGTGAGCCAACGGCCGCTTCCATGTTGGGCCGGGCGGGCGCGGGAGCGGCCGTTCCTTCTCCTCCCGCCTCGGTCGCCTCCGCCTGAACCCCTCGGCGTCCCGGGCGCCCCGCGGGGAGCGTGGGCGGGGGAGGGAAATTCAACCGGGCCGCGCGTGCGGGGACAGACAAAAGGGGCGGCGGCGGCGGGCGGCTGGGGCGACGGGCGCATTGTCTGACGGCGCCGCCCCGCCTCTCTGCCCGCGCCTGCCGCCCGCAGCCGGAGCTCCGCACGCCTCCTCCGATCCGCTCGGTGCTCGCCCTCGCTGCCCTTCCCGTCCCCATGGAGAAAACGGAGCTGATCCAGAAAGCGAAGCTGGCCGAGCAGGCCGAGCGCTACGACGACATGGCCACCTGCATGAAGGCCGTGACGGAGCAGGGCGCTGAGCTGTCCAACGAGGAGCGCAACCTGCTCTCGGTGGCCTACAAGAACGTGGTCGGGGGCCGCAGGTCCGCCTGGAGGGTCATCTCGAGCATCGAGCAGAAAACCGACACCTCGGACAAGAAGTTGCAGCTGATCAAGGACTACCGGGAGAAAGTGGAGTCGGAGCTGCGGTCCATCTGCACCACGGTCCTGGTGAGTCCTCGGGAGCCGAGGGGCCGCGCCCGGTCCGCCGAAGCTCCCGGGTGTGAGGTCTGCCCACTGAGAGTGCCCCGGGGACTGGAAGACGCGCGGGTTGGGGCTGGCCTGGCTGTTGGCCGGCCGGCGGAGAGGGTTGGAGGAGGGAGCCTTGACCTCCTTCTTGTGCTCTTGCACTTGAGACTCAGAAGCCGCTTTTCCAGGGTGAGGAGGTCTTTTCCCAGGTTGCTGCCGCGCAGTGTAACTTGGAAACATCCGAATCAGTTCGCGGGCTCCGGGCTTCGGTTCCGTGGGACACGATGTATGTATTAGGTTTCCCTTTGAAACCGAGGGATGGAGATTTACTTTGAGAATCTGAACAGACGCTTCACTTTTCAAGTAAGGGGATCTGTTGAGCCTTTTCCTCTGTGAAAAAGAAAGGAGGGGAAAAGTCGGGCAAATGTGAAAAAGGCACAGCTACATCTAAAGAACAAAATACCCGGGTACATTTCAGGGTGCAGTGAAACTAATACCCGGGACTGAAGTCCTCGGGCGCTGTGGGGTCTCAGGGCCCCTCCCCACGTTTGAACTGTCCAGGCCTGGCTGTGCGGCTGCAGGGTGGAGTAGGGGCCGCTCTGATTCACTCTTACAGTGAAACCCGTTTTTAGCTTTGTCATTGCGTGGGTCTTTTGATTAAAGATAAGTTTTTAATTTAAATGTCCGCATACTACCCTGGACTGTCCGTCAGTGTTTTAACACTGCAGAGTCGTTTCTACCAGTAAAACATGAACTGTGCAGTTGCCTTTTTTGTGCCTGCCCCTTTCACAGGAGGCGTGCTGATTTTTGAGGTGTTTGCTCCTCATCGTAGTTTATGTAGGTGGACTTGGAAGGACAAGCGTGCCAGATGGTCATCGTCCAGGGGGAATGGAGAGGCAAGTGCTTATCCCCTCCAGCCCTCTCTGCCTTGTCCCATCAGATTGGTGAGGCAGGAGTTTATTTTACTCTGTATTTTTTAACTTCTTTAATCTATTTTTTCAATACAGTAAATAACATGGGCTCTGAACCGAATCTTGGCTGACGGAGGTAGCTGGTAAAGGGGCAGAAAAAGCGATGCAGGGTGTGTTGTGCATCGAGGGCAGAAAACTTCGTTCAGAGACAGTTTGCGTCAGGTGTGGTCATTGGTGTCTTCTTACCCCCACGCCCTGCCTGGCACCGAGGCGGCACGTAGGAAACCTTTTTGAACTGAACTGCTCGTGTTCAAGAAATAGACCAACTTCAAAGTGGCGGTAGACTTCAGTAGCAGACCGCAGTGCCCATACATTAATGAGGAGCTTCTCTAGATATGGGGGGTGTTCACGGCGCAGTTCAGTCTCTCTGTTCAGTAATTACTTGCAGTTTGTTACTTTAACCCTGCTGTAGTTTGGAATTATCACCAGATTTTTCCTGTTCTCCAGCAAGTTAGCTCTGAGCTGAAGGAATATGTGTTTTAACCTGTGGCTCTTGTAAATTTTAGTTTTTATGATGGTGTAAGTGGAGGAGAGTTTTGTTTAATTGCTAAGTTACTTGAAGGCAAGATCAGTTATGTTAGAGTAGACCTTTCGTAGAAATCATTTCAGTATGAGAGAGCCCTTGAAATTGGGACACATTTTTAAATACCAAGTGCAATCGAAGAGTTAGGCTTGATTAATTGGAGGCATACATATTTTTTATTGGTAAAATGGCTTGAGTCTAATTGTGACTTAATGGCCAACCTATTAAAGAAGAAATCCCAGGGCCCTGGCCTGTGTGGCTCGGTTGGTCGGAGCATGGTCCTCACACTGAAAGACGTGGGTGTGATTCCCAGGCAGGACACAAACCAAGGTTGCGGGTTCGGCCCCTGGTCCAGGTGCGAATAGGAGGCAACCAGTTCATGTTTCTCTCTCACATCGGTGTCTCTCCCTCCCTCCCTCTTTCTCTAAAAGCAATGAAAAAATGTCCTCAGGTGAGGATACAGAAAAATCCTAGGAAAGGCCATCTTCAATTTGGCAACTGTGTTTGAGAGCTCAAGTGTGTGCAAGGCTCTGTGCTAATAAGCAGCGTGAGGGAGAACAAAGCTAAGACCCACAGAACTGTCTCCAGTAATTTATAAGGTGTGTGTGTGAGAAATCCACAAGCAAATAATACATAATTCCCATAAAACAGTTTTGAGCAAGCTCTGTACTTTTAAGGAAACAAACCCCAGGAGCGGCTTCCCAACGAGTGGTTTTTGGAGCAAATGGTTTTTGGAGCGAACGTTGAGCGGGGAGGCGGGAGGGTGGGGGTCAGTGGTCTGGAAGAAGGTTTCTGGGACTGGAACTGAGTGTGTGCGGAGCTGCTGCAGGAGAAAAGCCTGGAAAAGAAGGTAAGAACTAAGTAAGGACGGCAGAGGGAGTTTCCCCCTTCGGTTGACCGAGGGGAGACACTGGAGATTTTGGGATGGTTTTTGAGTGACGTGCACTGGCAGCACCTAGAGTTCATGGTCAGGAGTCCATCAACAGGATGAGAAGAGAGAGGCCTGCAGTGCTACTCTCCTCTCCTTGGGTCAATGGGTAGGAGATTTTGGTTGTTGGAAGCAGAGGAATCTAGTGTTTATGGAAGACTAGTAAAAGTAACATGGAGACAGGAGAACTTTTGGCCCTAAATAGCCAAGATTCTCAGCCTCTTTCCCTTCCTAGAGCAATTTGGGGGTGGAATTATTTGAACTATTTAACTCAAAATGAACGTGGTGGACAACTCTCAATCTTTTTGATAAGGACTGGATTGAGAGGGGCAATTGAACTATAAAAGGGCAGAAAAAAGGTTAAAACTCTAAATGAGTAATCTAAAGAGCAAAAAGATTAAAAGGGCCCAAATGACCAAACTCTTCGTAGAATCTGGGAGATGTTAGAGAAGATTTTACCAAGTTCTCTAACTCCAGTATGATTTGTGAAACCACGGGTTGAGCTAAAATTTCTAGGACTCTTCCAATTCTGATTTCTTGGGACCATATAGTTATATAGATCCTAGCCATTCTGCCCCTGCTCTGACTTCCTCCCAACTCTGGGATGAGTCGTTTGTTTTTAAAATGTTATTTACTTTTAGACAGGGGAAGAGGGATAGAAACATCAATATGTGGTTGCCTCTCCTGTGCCCCCTACTGGGAACCTTGCCTGCAGCCCAGGCATGTGCCCTGACTAGGGGTTGAACCTGTGACCCTTTGGTTCACAGGCTGGCACTCAGTCTACTGAATCACACCAACCAGGGCTGAGTGGTGTTTAAAGTCCAGATTGAAGAGCATGTCATCAACGATATATGAAATGTTGAAAAAAACACTAATAATGATTTTAGTGACATGGCTGCAGAGAACTGTATAGAGGCATCCTTGGTAATCCTAATAAGGACTGTTGGGAATAGCAGAGTTTAAACCAAAAAGGTTAGCAAGTTGTACGGCAGCCGGACAGTAAAGAGCACACGTGAGGTGCTCGTGAGTCATTAAGAACTTGGTTGTGAGGTGCCAGCAAGCTGATGACATCAAAGGGGTCCACAGAGCCCTTCTGGGGCTTGGGGACAAAATCTGTTATTTGGAAGACAGTGGCCTTGGAGTGACGAGATACTGAGAGAAAGTGCGAGATGACCTTTGTCTCTGCCCGTGTTTCCCTTGCATGTCGATGGCCGTTCCGTAGGCTGTGTTGGTATACTGTATTAAACAATTCAGGAACTACACTCTGTGTTCTGACTCTTCCAGCAAGACTCACTTAAAATAGTGTCTAGAAACTTTCTGAAAAGTTGTCTCTGTCTGTATGTAAATGCTCTGGCAACCTAATTCAGAAATGGGCGTGATTTAGTTACGTGTTCTAATTAATCTCGATGAAAACACGTAGTGCTGGATATTATTTTGAAGTAAGACTGATATTTTTCTAAGGTTTTATTCATTTTTAGGGAGAGGGGAAAGAGGGAGAGAAACATCAATGTGTGGTTGCCTCTTGCACGCCCCCTTCTGGGGACCTGTCTGCAACCCAGGCATGTGCCTAGACTGGGAATTGAACCAGCGACCCTTTGCTTCACAGGCCCATGCTCAATCCACTGAGCCACACCAGCCAGGGCTGATATTTTATTTTTGATAATTAATGAATCCTAATATAATTTTATTGACATAATGGAAGAATTATGGGATGTGGAATCTAGACAGTTTTTCAATCATTGCTCCATAACCTTACAGGTTTTGACTATGGATGAGTTTCTTGAGCTCTTTTTAAAAATTTTATTTATTGTCTTTAGAGAGAGAAAAAGGTTGACTTGTTGTTCCACTTACTTAGACATTCATCGGTTGGTTCTTGTACGTGCCCTGACCAGAAATCGAACCTGCAACTGTGGTACATTGGGAGGATGCTGTAACCAACTGAGCTACTCGGCCAGGGCAGGTTCGCTGATTTTTAAGGTTCTATTTCTTCATCCTTACATTGGTGGTGGTGGTGCCTGCTTTTATAGGCTTGTGATTAAAACTATAACTAGCATTTATTGGGCATTTACTATATACTAAGCACTGTTTTGAGCACTTTCATGTACTCATGTTGTCCACATAGGTTAGATTTGTAGTATTGTTTCCATTTTAAAGTTGTGAGAACTAGGGTGTAAGGAATTAACTAATTTGGTCAACATCCTAACTGGGGGGCCTGGCCTGCAACCAGTCGTGTGCCCTGATTGGGAATTGCACCAGTGACCTTTGGGTTTGGCAGGAGGATGCCCAGACCACTGGGCCACACCAGTCAGGGCAGGGAAATATCTTTGCATCATTCGTTGGCTAGCTACATATAAGTGTGGTATAGAGGCATCATTTAAAAGATGTGAATAGAAGAAAAATTATAGTTCATTCATTGCTACTTTAATTAAACTCCTAATCTGCGGGTCAGTTAACAGTGAAAATTTCTGGACTACTTTGTGATAATTTGACCAGATTTGAAAATATTACTTCCATATTGATGCATTAAAAGACAAAGTGATTGATGGTGACGGTGTCCACTAATTCAAAGTCAGAGTGTAGACGGAGTGAACTTGTGCATCCGTGAATTAAGATTGCTGTAGCTGGCTTTAGTGGTAATTCATGATACTATTCTTTATGTATGTTTGAAATTTTCCATAATTAAAGGTTATCTTTCCCCTTAGAAATTCCACCCCCACGTAGTTACACAAGAGAAATGAAAGTGTAGGTCCAGAAAATCATCTGTACTAGAATGTCCATAGCTTTATTCTAAGAGCAGAAGACTTGAAACAGTCCATTAATAAGAAAATAGGTGAACAGATTGTGGTACAGTCATAGAAATGGGATACTACGTAGCAACCAAAGGGATAGACTACTGGTACACACTGGAACAACGTAGAGGAATTTCCAGAACATGCTATGTGAAAGAAGCTTTGCATGAAAAAGCACATGGAGAGATTCAGTTCATAGGAGACTCCAGGGCACGCGAAGGTAGTCTGCGGGAGAGAAACGAGGAGGCTACTGGCCTCTGCGGGACTGGAAGCAGCGATTGACCGGGAAGGGGCTGGAGGGAACTTGGCGTAGCGAGCGTAACGCTCTTCATGCCGGTGTGGCTTTGAGTTACACAGGTACACATGCCCTCATCCAGACTGTGAGTTGAGTGTGCACCTAGCGTTTGTGCGTTCATCGTGACGCTCTAAGAGGTCACAGTGATGTGTGGGATGGCCTCTGCCCCCTTACATTGGGAATGGCAATGTCAGGTTGATGTGATACCTCTTTGCTCCCCAGCACCCAGCCTGAGCGCAGACTGGGCATGTGTGGAGTCAGTAGGTAATGGCTTTTTGGGCTGTTAGCATTTCGGTTTGAAAGCCCCGGAGCTTTCAGAGAACAGCTTCAGTGGAACTTGCCTTCCACTCGGATCTCGACTCTCCGTACACGTTTTTTTCTGTCCAGATGAGCTGTGCTCCATGACCTCCTGGTCACCTAGACGATTTGCATGGTTGGGCGTGGCCGTGTGGGATCCTCCGCTCGCTAACTTTGACTTGAAATACTCCTTCTCCTGGGTGTTTGCTGCGGGCTTCCCTTGGGGCAGCGGAGAGACTGACTCTGGGGCCTTCTGTGAATTGAATGCCAGTGCTTTCTTAAGGGACAGTCTGGCATTGTGTTTGTGCCCAGAGGTTGTGGGAGATGAGCGAGGAGGGCCGTGGAGATGCTCCCACACCTGAGTGGTACTGGTCTTCAGGTCATACTTTTCACGGCCCCAGTAACTCTTGCTGGTGTGGTTACAGGAGTTAGTCCTGCCATTTTCCCTCTTGTTTGGCTCGTCCTGCCCCAGACGTTACTTGAGTGAAGCTCAGAAAGTTTTGCTCTTTTGAACAGTGGCATCATTACCTGCAGTGAAATGTACATGAAGTGTTCTGACCTTGCAGCCCGGAGCTTTTTGCCAAGTATTTGGCGGTATGTATGCTTTGCAGACCTTCAGTGCTTATGAGGCCTTCTCAGGGGTCTGATGGCCCAGCACTGTGGCCAGAAAGGTCGGGACCGTGGAGGGCCAGCCACGCATGCTCAGCCAGAACTGCTCTCGCTGGCGTGGAGTCTGACTGCAGAGGCCAGGCCGTTGGCTCTGGGTGATGTCAGGAAGCTAGATTTTGGAAGGAGTGGGCATTCCAGTAATATATTTTGCCTTATGAAAGTTAATTTTTTATGTAATTTAGCTTATATACATATATATGTTATGTGTGATACTTAACCATCCAAGGGCTGACATTTGAAATAGGAAATGGTATACATTGATTTGACTTCATCAAGTTACAGTTGTCCCCCTCATCCACAGGGGCTACGTTCCAAGACCCCCAGAGGGCACCTGAAACCTTGGATGGGGCCGAACCCTGTTGATACTGTATTTCCCCTGCACACGTGCACCTTTGCGCTGGGTGGAAGCACTTGACGGCTTTTCTGCGGCAAGTCCAAGTTGCCAGCACCACTGCTCTCATGCTTTGGGGCCACGACTGAGTGGAATAATGAGACTTGAACGCAGGCCCTGCAGCGCGGTGATGGTCTGTCTGATAACAGAGGCGGCTACTCATGGGGGACAGAGCAGGGAGGAGGTGCTGGACAAGGGGGCGGTTGGGGCGACTGACATCCTGGGCGGGACGAAGTGGCATGGCACAAGATGTCACTTCAGTACTCAGAGAAGCATGCAATTTAAAACTTATGAGTTCTTTGTTTCTGGGATTTTCCGTGTAGTAGCTTTGGACTGCAGTGGACTGTGGGTGACTGAAACCAGGGAGAGCAAAACTGGGTAAGGGGAACTGGTGTACTGATGGTTCCACAGAAGGTTTTTTTCCTCTCCTTCCCATACCTGCCAAACATTTAAAGTTGTTAATTTTGATGAAGTTTAATTTTTTTTCTCTAGGTTGCTTGTGCTTTCACTGAAATGTGTAAAAAGCGATTGCATGATCCAAGGTCTTGAAAATTAACGTTCATGCTTTCACTGCAAGGTTTACTGCCTTAGCTCCTAGACTGGTTTGGGTTCATTCCAGTTAATTTTTGCGTATGGTGTGAGGAAGAGGTCCAGCCCTCTTTCTTTTCATGTGGCTACCCAGTTGTTGCGGATAAAAAGTCCCCTTAATCTGAAATTCTCTGCTTATGGAGAAAACGATCAGATGTGATTTGACATAAAAATTCACTATGGCCCTGGCCAGGTGGCTCAGTTAGTTGGGTGTTGTCCTGTACACCAAAGTTGCAGGTTCGATTCCTGGTCAGGGCACTTACCTAGGTGTGGCTTCAGTCATCCATCAGAGTGGGTACATGAAGAGGCGACTAACCAATTGATGGTTCTCCTTCCCTCTCTTTTCCTCCCCTCTCCTTTTCTTTCTCCAAAATCAATAAATACATATCCTCGGTGGGTATTAAAAAGGTTCACTTCAGGACAGCGCGTGATCACCCCATTGTTTGCGCTCTGGCCAAACTGTGCTCCCAGGCACTCCCATGCTTTGCTCCCATCCCACTTCTCACTGCTTTGTTGTCCTTGTAAAGCTTCCGTCTCCCCGTCTAAATGTTGAAATCACACCTGTGCTACAAGATGTAATTTAGGTGTCACTGCACTCATTTCACAGTCAGTTACAAATTACAGCTTATTAATAAACTTTCAGGTCTCTTTCCTTGCCCTCCGTATGTGCGTTTATGGGTAGGTGAGACGTGTGTACCTGTAAGGAAACCGCAGCATGTGGATCTGCCTGGCTACTCAGCCAGGTAGCTGTGAACCCAAATCCAACTCTTCTGAAAGAGTGCTCTGTTCCCACTGCCTTTCGCTGTAAGGCCGCCTTTTACAGCCTCATTCTCCTGAAGTCACTGCACCTTTCTCCGAAGTCGGTCTCGTGTGGAAGTTGGGGAGAATTGGGCCCTTATACATTCATGCTCTTTAACTAGAGTGGCTCACTTTTATCTCTTTTACTAATTTACTGGTTTTACGTTAAAAGACATGGGGAGGAAATAGCTATTGCTTTTAAATTTTCACGTCTGTGCTGGCCGGGTAGGGGAGCTCGGTTGGATAGAGGACCATCCAGATCCTCCGAGGTTGCAGGTCCCACCCCCGGTCAGGGTACACATAAGCAGCAACCAGTGAGCGCATAAAAGTAAGGGGAACAGCAAATTGGTCGTGTTTCTCTTTCTCTGTAAAATTCAATAAATAAAAATTTTATTTTATATATTTTTTATTTTTTTATTTAATTCCTATTCAAGTACAGTTTTCTGTTTTATATTCCCAATAAATAAAAATTTTTAAAAATCACAATTGTTACCAGATTAGATGGAATCCAAGTTCCATAATGGGATTTAGAGACTTCCCGCCTTCGTCTCCCACCTCCTTTCTCACTGTCCTCTCTGCTCTTCAGCCGTGTGGTGGTACCTGGGGTTCTCTGGTGCGGTGCATTTCCTTACCTTTGCACTCGTTCTCCCCATGAAAGAATGTAGTGTCTTCTTCCTCACCAAGTCTACTAATGAGACCCAGTTCTGTATTGTCTGGAGTTTCCCGGTGTCCTGAGTCCCTTTTGTGGCTGTCCCTAAAATAAAGTGTGCCCAATTCGGGTCTGTATTGGTCATCTGTTAAGGGTATGTGAGAATAAAGACTTCATTTTTGTTTTTTTCTTCTATAAACTATTAAGCAGTACTTTATTTTCTAATAAAAATACTGACGGCTAACAGTAACCCAGTAAGTTTAGTTTCAGTGATTTTCTTCCCGTAGCCTCTTCATTCTTTTTGACTCCATTCTTTCCTTTGTGCCCTGCCACAGCGCTGGTGGACCAGAGGCTAGACTAGAAGGTTCGCATAGTAATTCAGCAGGGGCAAGTGTATGTGGCGAGGTGAGCCACAGATGGCAAACTCATCGTAAATAATTATATCATTTCTGTAGTGTACAAATGGCTTATTCAGTTTGTCCCAGACTTACGAAAGACAAAGCTTCATGTGAAAGTACACTGGTATCTTTGCTGGTTTAAGCTGTTACCTATTTTTGATAGAGTCCCTAGGATGTAGCGAAACCTGACCTATTTACTAAATGAGCAAGGAAGTTGTGACCTATTTCAATTATTAGAACATCTTTTTATCAGCTATCAGTATGTCTGTTTAGTTGGATTACTTCTGACCAAACTGAGATCTGACTTCTCTGTTATTTTCTTTTTTCTTTTTTTAAGATTTTATTTATTTATCTATAGAGGGGAAGGGAAGGAGAGAAGGAGAAAAATATCAATGTATGGTTGCCTCTCGTGAGTCCCCTGCTAGGAACTGGCCTGCAACCCAGGCATGTGCCCTGACTGGGAATCGAACTGTGATCATGTGGTTCGCAGGCCCGTGCTTAATCCACTGAGCTATACCAGCCAGCGCTCTGTTATTTTCCCCTTAAAAAAAATCAAAACTTGGCCTTGGCTCCGTTGTTTGGAGTGCCGTCCCCATACGCCAGTGTTGCGGTTCTGGTCCCTGTCATTGGGTCACGTGCTGGAATCAACCAGCATGAACAAGTGGAGCAGCAGACCAGGCTTTCTTCCCTCCCCACCCCACCCCCAATTTTCCCCTTTCTCTAAAAATCAAATCAGTTAATTGTTTTTAAACACTTGTTTTCCTGCTAGCATTTGTCTTTTCCTTCACAAATCAGTGGCTAAAGGCGTTTCCAGATACTAGTAAATTGCAGGTTCTCCAAGGGGAAGGAAGTGTAGAAATTGGTGTTTGCTTTGGTTCTCGTTTATCCCGATCTGTCTGCGTTGGTGAATTATGGCTGTTGTGTACGTTCATCAGCGTGTGATGGCCTTTGCTGGGGTGGGGTGTGGGGAGGGGCGTTCGAGGGTGCACTGGGGGCCTGGGGGGCTGGGAATGCAGTTCCGTGTCTGCAGTTGCATGTCCTTTCAGCTGCTCACAGTCACGGAGGTTCCCGGAGTGTTCTGTGCTTTTTTGTCTGAGCGGTTTTCCAGAGTCTGGACTTGGAGGAGATTCCATCCAGGGGCTTGGGTGACTGAGTGTGGGAAGCCTGGGGTGTGAGCCCAGAGAAGTTAGGATGGCACCCAGGTCCTCCCTGGGGCGTGGAGGGCCTCTTCTGAGACAGAAAATTGAGTGCGGGAGGAGGACCAACAGTAGATTGTGTTAGGAAGGCAAAACTAATGTTTTTAAAATAAGCTTATGATTGATTGTCAGCACCCCATTCAGAGGGCTGTGTGGGTGGGGGGGTGTGTCTCGAGTCTAGGAGGAGGGTTGGGTGGCCCTGCATGGTGATGGAGGTTTCTAGCCTCACTGAGCAGTGGTCCAGGCAGTTGGTATTAGCTCGCGGGGCCTTCCCAGCAACCCTGTAAAGCAGGCATGGCCATGCATTTGTGTTACAGATGAGGACGTGGAGGTGCCGAGCTGCGAAAGTAAACTGCCCTGCTGGGGTTGGGGCGGCCGGGGAGTCCTTACCGCATACACAGTTGGCTAGGATGTTGCCACCACAATCTCAGATCGACCCGTGTTCTGTCAGTTACCTTAAAGGGACCGGAGGCTATTGAGATGTTTGCGATTCCTGATCGTTCCGATGAAACATTTCTCCTGGTAGCAGGTTATCATGGTTGTCAAATGTTAGGAAGGGCAGCCTTAAAGGTACTTACTTGATTAAAGGAAAAAAGGTAGCTGTCCTTAATTTTGCACAATCCTCTAAAAGGCTGGGAAAAGGTGTCTGCTAGTAGCCAACGCAATCTTTTGCACATGACTAATACAGAAGAACTTGAAATTCCATCCTCTGCAAACGTAAGGTGTCGCATGTGTCGTTGTTTAGCATCTTGTACCCGTTCCGTGGCACCAGTTTCGGGAGAGTGGAGACTTTGCAGATTATGGCCAGGAATTTTTCAGTTCCTTGATATTTTAGTTGCTGTAATTATTGTAACTGGTGATTTCTCTTTTGTTCCATTACTTCTTCCTCCCCACTCTGAAAAGTCTCCTTCAGTAAAGGTGTGGGACCTCTGTCTTAGTGTGGAAATGTGTTTTGCACCTGCCTTTACGTGGTACTTTGAATCGGTTCTTGAATTTTAACTGCCAGCTATCTCTTCAGCACTTCGACAACACTTGATTGGTTTCTGATGAAAAAGCAGCTGTCAGTCACGTTGTTCCTTCCTTTGTAGGTCACACACCATTTTTCTGGTTACTTTTAAGAATTTTCTTGTGTTTGGCGTTCTGCAGTTGCAGCACATTGGTCTAGGTGTGAATGTGTTTTTAGCGCCCGTGTTTGGGATTCGGTGTGATTCTGCACCGTGGGAATCCCTGTTTGCGCTGTTACTGAGAGGGTCTCAGCCAGCGTCTCCGAGTGACGTCTCTCCCTTGTTCGTTCTGTTCTCCTCTGGGACTCCTGTTGCATCTCTCTGGTAAGGTGGTGGGTCACAGATTTCTTACTTTCTTTTTTTTTTTTTTTAAGATTTTATTTTTTTACCTGGCTGGTGTAGCTCAGTGGATTGAGTGCAGGCCTGCAAACCACACGATCGCGGTTCGATTCCCAGTCAGGGCACATACCTAGGTTGCAGGCCAGTTCCCAGCGGGGGACTCACGAGAGGCGACCATACATTGATATTTCTATCCCTCTCTCCTTCCCTTCCCCTCTAAAGATAAATAAATAAAATCTTTAAAAAAAAAAGATTTTATTTTTTTAGAGAGGGGAGGGGGTGGGAGAGAGAAACATTGATGTGAGAGAAAAAACATTGATCAGTTGCCTCTCAGACTCCCCCAACTGGGGACCTGGCTCTCAACTCACTGAGCCACACCAGCCAGGACAGAGTTGTATTTCAATTACGAGTCTTCTGCTCATGTGTTTCATTTGTTCTGAAATTGAACAGTCACATTACCCTCTGCTTCTTATATTTGTCAGAAACATCAGTAATACTTTATCTGATTTAATGTACTGAAGAAATGTTAATAAATGATGTTTTATAGCCAGACAAAAGTCTGTAAGTATGTAAAGTTCATACGAGATACATCTGGAAAATGAACTAATACCATTAACATATAAAGAGAAATCAGTAAAGGAAAAAAACCATTAGGAAATGGCAAAGGATAAAAACCCAGTTAATAGAAAAAGTCATACAGATGTTCTACTTCATTTATGGCATGTAATTTATAAAATTATAAAATTGCAAATAAAACTATATTATGATTTTGTTTGCACTTGGATTGGACAAGATAAAAAAGTTTAAGGCTCTGTTCAGAAGGGTGTTGAGAAATAGGAGCGGTCCTGCATGGCCAGTGGGGCTGTCAGTGGAAATTGCTTCCAGGGGGAGAGTTGAAAATCCAGGATCAAGTGCACATTTGGTACATGGTTGGGAACGTCAGGAGATTTGAAGCAACTCAGGAGGCTCTTTAAACACAATGACCTTGTACTCATGCCATGGAATCCCGTCTGTGGACATGGAGTGACCTCGGCAGGTGGCTGTGCGGGGAAAGCGAGGCGCAGAGCAGCGCGGGAGCGTGCAGGCTCGAGGGAGGGGAGCACGTGGGGGTTGTGAGTGGGCTCTCCCTCCAGGGAAGGGCGTGGGAGAAACTTGGTTTTTTACTTTCGAATTGTGTGTGATTACATTTGTTAGGTATTATTTAAATGGAAAGCAGAGTCTCACTGTGTGTGAAGAGAAGATACAAAAAAGGGAGGAAGAATCCTGGGGTGTTATGTTTGAATTGAAGATACCAGTATGAGGTGATGATTTTTCCAAAGACAGCTTTGCCGAAGGAGCAAAGGAGCAAAAACGGTGAGAGGACAGACGGGGAGGTGTTTGTTAGAAGGTAGGGTGGTAGTTAACTCGTGCGTGTCACTGCTCTGATGAAGGGTGAAGAATTTAAAAAGCAAGCGATTCAAGGAAAGCTGTGGATCGGTGCTGTTGTCCTCATCCCGGCGAGCTGCCAGGCCATGCTGGTGCCCGCCTGACGCACAGGTCTCACCTGCGACAGGTGTTGTGCCGGGTGCTTGGCAGACCGGCCGTGGCATGTTGTGAATGGGAAACACAGGGGAACATTCTGAACTAGAGGCGGGGGCCTGCTTGGCAGGCCAGCCTTGGATTCAGTGCTGTGGTCGTTTAGGTAGAAATTTGCCTTAATCCAAGGCTGAGACCTAACTTTGTGCCGCATTTAAACACAAAGTGTTTTCAATGCATGCAGAATTACCCTGGACCGCAAATGCCGTGTGAAATCAAAGACTGTCCTTCGTCTGGTTTGCAGCCTGCCTGGCCAGGCTGTTCATGGTGGGGGTGGATTGCGCAAGTCCGCATCCTCGCGTTTCCAGCGCTCATGGCGCTGCCGCGGAGATAAGCTCCGCGCTGCAGCCCTGGGGACATGCGCACATCGAAACCCCTGCTGTTTCTCGCAGATCTTACTGCTCTTACGTCTTATGGAGGATGCTGATGTGTGTTTCAAACTGTGTGCAGATGTGTTATCACCTGAGTTCATTTCAGAGTAGTTGAGGAGTCATAAAGCACTAGTTATAAAAGGGGTTATGATGTGCCATGGTTGACTGGATCAGTGTTTGTCTGTTTGACTCGTAGGTGCTTCCTGTGTAAGAGAAGTTCAAAGCTCTTAGTGATGCCGCGTTGCCGCGGCTTCTCTCCTTGGGTGGCCTGTGTCGGCGCCTGTGTCCTTTCTTCTGACCGCACTCCCATTCGAGTGTTTTTAGTCTAGGTGGTCCTCAGTTACTAGCCCATCCTGTAAATTTGGGGAGGAAGTTCACTGCCTTCTTCATTGATCTCTCTGGTCCCCAGAACGGAACGCACCAGCCGCCTCTGTCCCTTGGTCCAGCACAGGGTCCACCTGGAGGGAGCCCTGGCCTAGCTCCCAGGCCTTCCAGGGCCACACAGCAGCCAGCGACAGAGTCATAGGGGGCGTTCCTGCTTCTCTGGCAGGGACAACTACAGAAGTTTGTAGGGGACTTTTGCATATGTAAATATTACAACGGGCTTGTCTGTCCTGACTTACCTTACGTGGAAAGGTTTTCTTATGCAGGGAGCCACTACCATTTTGGTTTTTTTCTGTTCTGTATTGAGATTTTTGCGTTGTACACTTAGGCCGCATGCCATAAGTACTCACAGCCTTTATTCTCTGTGGCGTGAGTGATGGCTGGTGCGGGTGACCCTGACGCAGCCGTGATCACGTCAGTAGGGCACGCAGCAGAACGCCCGTCTTTAATTAGGCTAAACAGGAGCTCTGCTTCTTGTCAGCCTGTGGAGAGACACAGTCCCTCTGTACCTGTTGGTCCCCTCGCAGAGAGCTGGTGGCATCTGACAAAGAACTGTGCCACCTGGCCGCCTTCCAGGACGGAAGTGACACCCAAGCTGCTTTGTGAAAGCCAGCACCGTAAATCGTACATAATTGGTTGCATGTGAGCGGGAATCACAGTTCATAATTTTAGGAAGGGAGGCTTGCAGCTTGTGCCGAGGCGGCTGTTCAGCAGCTCCCCCAGCCCTCGAAAGGCCCCATGCCAGGGACGCAGCCCCGGGGAGGGTACTCCCATCTGACCTGGCTGGAGGGATTGGTGGTGGAATCCCATTTCTGACCCCAAGACCTCCTTCTAGTCTCACACGTCCACCAGATTTAACCAGAAAGCACAAGGTCTTAAAGGTGCCACCAAGTAGCTCTTTTCTGTGAATTGAAAATGGCTTCATCAGAGCTGGTGCCTTCCCGGAGCCCCTCTGTGGGACCTCGTCTTAGCTCCTTAGAGTGGCCGCATGTGGCAGTGCTGGTTGCCATGGCACGCATGCGCATTTGCATTGTTTGATGCCACTTCCCGGAGTCCACTCTGGCTTTAGTTTTTTTAAATAGTGGTGACTAAATAATATTGGGTATAAACTATAATTGAACAACACCATTGTAAAAACTAGTGATGACTGAGTCAATCTGAGATTCAGAAACAGGTAACCTTTTTGTGACAGTCTCACTATGTGTAAAAATGGTATGAAAGGGGAAAATATTTTCTCAGATTCTGGGAGTTTCTCAGGTTCGTGTCAATACCTAGTAAAATTGTATTGGTGATGTTGAGAAGAAATGGTCACAGTCGATCTTCCCGCTGCTTTTCCCCTTAAGGTGTGGAGTGAGGAAGAGGCGTTTGTCTTCACGGTGGCCTTCAGTGCCGGGCTGCAGCCCTTCATGACAGCGAGCGCGGCTGGGCCTGCCGGGCCGCGTTGCAGACCCAGCCGCCCTTTGGTGCCCGCCACCTGGAATGGCGCATCTGTTACGGAGCATCATCGCAGTCTTAGGCTTAACCTCCCCTGAGCTCTGGGCCCTTTTACCTGCTGCCTGTAACCCACACGTTCTTTTACCAAGTGATTTAAGGATTTAAAACATTTTAAGTGTTTTTGTTTATTTCCTTTAAAATATGTAATCTTGTGTTTAGGCCATTTTTAATCGGGTAAGAACTACATTTTCTAAACTTTGTCTGTAAACAACCTTTTACTTCTTAAGTTACAGATTTACGAGACTTTGAAACAGTCTCACTGTGTGATTCTGCTTCCCAATCCGTGTCAGAGGTCGAGTTTTTAGGTAATGTTAACTGATAATACCAGTGACCATTTTTCCGCAGTGCGGACATGATGATGTCTCTGCTCCTTGCTTCCACGTGCTTCTGGACCTTGGCGTCTCAGTGGGGCGCAGGGCGTGGGGGCGCCTGGCCGAGCAAGCGCCGCTGACACTCACTGAGCACCTGGGTGATGCGACCTGTTCTTTCACATCCATTTATCGCTTTTTCTCCCAAACACTCCTAGAGGGTGTAGGTACCAGTGTCTTAAACTTTCCATGAGAATTTTATTTTATCATCTTGTAGTGTTTTTAAATTCAAAAAGGTTTTAAAATTACTTAGCATTTAGTAAAATGAATAGTCCCAGAAGATACCTATTAAGAGTGGTGTGTGTGCCCTGTTACACTCCCAGGCCCACGGGCAGGAAGCTCGGTTTGGGAAGTAAGAGCTCATTGGAGCAGTACACATTTCTTTGTATGAAATGAAGGCTCAGGATATATTTAAATAGTAACACAGTTTTAAAAACTCAGAAAATATATTTTACATATTATTTAAAACTACGTCGATGTTCAGTGGACACACTCCTCTCGGCCCCGCGCCGGCTCCGTGCTGGAGACCGGCTGCTCTGCGGGCGCTCAGTTCCGTCCCCTCAGGAAGCGATTGCGCAGGCGCGCCGGGGTCTGTGTTCCTGCGGTCCTGGAGGACGGGCCCAGCGCTCCCCCCAGGGACGCCTCCCTGCTTCTGCAGCCCTCATTCGCATTCCTTTCACTGCCTGGTGGGCGCTGAACACACTTGCCCTTCCTGCCTTAGAGTCTGAGCTTTCGAGGTTGAGCACATTGCCTCGTGGCTTCTTCATAACCTTTTCCTTCTGGCCAAATGCAGTGCCTGGCACCTAGAAGGTGTAAGGAAATGCTTGTCAGATGAAGGCGTGAGTGAACAGACGGGCTCTTTCTGACCAGCGTGTGGTGTGGTCCAGCTTTACCGTTAGAAACCGGACTTGCCACGAGCCAGAGCATCCAGGCCGTGCAACACCTGGCCCTGCTCTCAGCCCGCGCATGAGTCTGCAGTGGTGCGGGGCAGCCGCCGTGTGGAGGAGTGACCGCACACCCCTGGGAGTTCGCGGCTGTGATAGATGCCTAATGTTTTATTTTCTTCCTTCCAGGAATTGTTGGATAAGTACTTAATAGCCAATGCAACTAATCCAGAGAGTAAGGTCTTCTATCTGAAAATGAAGGGAGATTACTTCCGGTACCTTGCTGAAGTTGCATGCGGCGATGATCGCAAACGTACGTGTGTTGGTTTATGGGTAAAGCTAAAATGTGAAACAGGAAGGGAGGATTAATGGGGCACTACGACAGTAGTTTCTGTGTAGTCTGGAGGTCTTTTGTAACTTTAAAAACCATTTTGGAATCTGTGTATAAAAATAATGTTACTTTATGTTCTCAAAAATAAAATAGAGTCATGAGTTCACATTATGTGTTCCATTTAAAAAAATCACACTCCTAGCCCTGGCCGGGCGGGTCAGCTGGTTGGCCGTCGCTGAGCACACTGGAGGCTGTGGGTCTGATTCCCATTCGGGGAGCTGCCCAGGCTGTGGTTAGGTCCTGGGTCGGGGTACGTATGGGAGGCAACCGATTGCTGTTTCTCTCTCACATCGATGTTTTTTTTCCTCTCTCTAATAAAAAATCAATGAACACATCCTCATAAACTTTCTGATTACACTCTATTAAGACATTATTAAAGACAGGCTTTATCTCTTAGGCTGTAGAAGGTAGTTCACCATAATTTTAGGCGCAGAGCCCTTTGCGTACGTTTTGAGTGAGCTCCGTATACTGTGGAAACCGATGTGTTTCCTGTTTGACACGTTAACCACTACCTACTTTGAAGGATCGTAGCATTGACTACCAGTTACCTATAACCGAATTTGTGAGGAGAGGCGGAATGAGAGTGTTATTGCTGGCATATGGTTTATCAGAAGACATTTATTTGGGGGAAAGAGTAATAAGCGAATTGCCTGGCATGCTTATTTGAAAAATTAAAGTAAATGAATTAGCAGTGAAGTCATTCTCCTGGAGAGCTGATAGCTGAGTATAATGAGATCCCATTAAATTTTGTGTATGTTTCTGCTACCAGCAAGTTCTAGGTAGAAGTATCGCTTAACTCCTTATTCCTTCCCAACAAGCCTATTATCTTGTTCTCAATTTTGTGCCATCTGGAAAAGGCGTACTCCCACGGAGTTACTAACTGAAAGTGAGGCAGTTTTCCCCTCCAAATATCAGTTCAAAGACATGAAGAGAAAATTTTGTTACCCTGTTGTAACAAAATTTGTATATTAAACTTAGTGTATTATGTAAAATCCCCGTTGCCATAAAACCAGCAAAACCGAGTGTGACAGAACTGAACGTTCTGACGCCCGCAAGTCAGCCCCGGTGTTCCTCTGCGCTCACCCTTCCTGGCTTGTTGGCACGTTGTAGTCCTGGGCACAAAATCCTGCACTAGTCTGAGGTTTGGAGGTAGCTGGTGCTCACAGCCGAGGGGCTGAGAACCTTTACTCCCCATAGCGCCTCCTCAAGAGCCAGCCAGCAGCCAGCCGGCGCTCCGTACTGTGGGGCTACACAGCCTTGCTCCTATCCACATACTTGCCGTTTCAGAGCAGGGGACATGGGCAGGTCCCGGCTGCGCAGGACGTTGGATTTCTATAGGTCAGTATTTCCAAATCCCTAATGGGCCAGCAGCCTCATTTAGAAAACCTACCCTTTTCAAATGAATATAATCAAATTAGTGTTGGTAATACTTGCTGAACATTTTTTTCAGAAAGGTGACCTTTTAAAAAAGATTTTATTTATTTATTTTTAGAGGAGAAAGGGGGCGGTGAAGGGAGGGAGAGAAACATCAGTGTGCGGTTGTCTCTTGTGCACGCCCCCACTGGGGACGCGGCCCACAACCCAGGCTTGTGCCCTGACTGGGAGTCGTACTGGTGACCCTTTGGTTTGCAGATGGGCACGCAATCCATTGAGCCACACCAGCCAGGGTATGAAAGCGACGTTTTTATTAAGCCAGTAATCAAACTCTAGTCAGAGCAGATTTTGGTGTGTATGCTGGCACTTTTATATTGCTTTTCACATAATACATCTTGATACCAAGGGTCAGTATTGTTTTCACAAATAAGTCACAAAAATGGAGATTTTAGTGGTGGCGATCTTTGTAAAGTGCTTTTCATTGTTTTGAGAAGGGGTGTTATAGCTAGTTTTCCTCCCAGCTTTATTAAGATATTGGCATATACCAGTCAAATTATTTTTGCTTACTGCATTTTCAAGTAATAAAAATAAACATTATAAAAGAAGAAAATTGTTGGAGCCCCAATGAAGAAAAAATCTGACGTAGTATATTAATGGGTTTTTTTATTGGACTGATTATAAGCCAGCAACATTGTAAGCTAGTTTTGAAATACCCGGTACTAGTTAATGTTTTGGTTTGCTACTGTGATTTTAAAAGAAGGCTAGAGAGAAAAATCTGGTTCTACCAAGAGCTAGCTGTATATGTTAGGGGTGTTAATATGCTGTATACCCGATGGATGTTTTCAGTATCATGCTTTTCTCTTGTTTTCGTTTTTCCTTCACAGAAACGATAGATAATTCCCAAGGAGCTTACCAAGAGGCTTTCGATATCAGCAAGAAGGAGATGCAGCCCACTCACCCAATTCGTCTGGGACTGGCTCTGAACTTCTCTGTGTTCTACTATGAGATCCTGAATAACCCAGAGCTGGCCTGCACACTGGCTAAAACGGTAAGATGTGCGTTCAGAGAGACCCTCTTTAGCCAAGCTTATTTGAGATAGTGAATAGTTGATTTCTAGGTATTTTATTTATTTGGATATCTCCTCCTTTTTCTTTCCACCGTAAGTTCTTAAACTGAGAATTTGAGGACATGATTCCACCAAGTTTTGTTCTTAATGGATAGTAGAACATAAAGTGGACGTTGACCTACTTTTGTACAAATGGTTTGTAACTGTGGACTAGCCAGGTGGTGGTGCTGCGGGTGGTTGACCACGGGTATTACTGTCTCCCCAGGCTTTCGACGAGGCCATTGCAGAGCTCGACACGCTGAATGAAGACTCGTACAAAGACAGCACCCTCATCATGCAGCTGCTTAGGGACAACCTCACAGTGAGTTGCGCATTCTTTCACCTCCTTTTCAGGAACAGAAGTTACCTCTATTTTATTTCAGGCCCCCTATCTCTTGGGGTAGTCATGTGATAGCTACACTTTCTCTTAGAAAATGAGTATGTGGTTGCATGAATAAAAATATATTTTGTATAGGACAACTATTTTTTTGTGGGCGGGTTTACACATTGAATATTTTATCAGACCTTCCTGAGAAGGTACAAAAGTTGCAGGAACCTCATAATCAGTTCACATCACTGTTTCCTTGGGATGAAGTTGATAATAAATCAGGTTAATATGGAGAGAGAGTCTAACCCTGGCTGGTGTAGCTCAGTGGATTGAGCACGGGCCTGCGAACCAAGGGGTCTCTGGTTCGATTCCCAGTCAGGGCACATGCCTGGGTTGTGGGCCAGTTCCCAGTTGGGGTTTGTGAGAGGCAACCACACATTGATGTTTCTTTTCCTCTTCTCTCTCCCTTCCTCTCTCTAAAAATAAATAAGTAAAATCTTTTAAAAATATGGAGGGTTTAGGTAGTTTCAGCATTTTCTTCTCTTCGGTACATGCGCTGTAGCAAGGCAGGGGCTATTGTAGCCATGTAAGCTCTCAAATCACGTGACGTGCCTGCTGCTAATAAAACTGCCTTGTGAATGGTGTGCGAGTGCTGTTGGCCTGAGACAGGCTGCGGACCTGCGCTTCCACGGCCCCTCCTCTGCCCCCGCCCCCCTCCCTGTGGCTTGTGTGCTCTTTTTTTTTTTTTAAATATTTTATTTATTTATCTTTAGAGGGGAAGGGAAGGAGAGAGGAAGGAAACATCAGTGTATGGTTGCTTCTCGTGCATCCCCTGCAGAGAACTGGCCCCTGCTGGGAACTGGCCTGCAACCCAAGCATGTGCCCCGACTAGGAATCGAACCGCGATCGTTTGGTTCACAGGCCCGCGCTTGTGTGTTCTTTTAAATTCAGTTTTTCTTCATTTTTCTTACTGCTACTCAGACAAGCAGATGATAAAAGAAAAAGTAACGGAGGGGAAAAAATACAGGTTGAGCTTTATTTAGTGTCTTTTATAGGTTCGAGTAAATTTGATGTCAGAACTGTAGACAAAATGTGGAAGGAGACCCACCCACCTTTCACTGCTAACGCAGTTCTCCCCCCACGCCGTTTTGGGGGATTACCTTCTGCGAATCCAGTTCCTTTTGATACCAGCACCGTGGCTGGTGGGCTCTGACGCACAGGGAGTCGTGAAGACGCAAGTCCCTGTTGCTGTGTGGTGGCAGTGATGATCAGGAGCAGTTTCTGCGGAAGAAATGCGGACTGTATCTGTGTTCCCAGATGCACCTGGTGGTGCCTGTGTCTCCACCGGTTTCTGTTCTCTCGTGTGGAGACGGTTCTCTGGGGATGTTTGTTTTGTTTTTATTTACGTTAGTATCTTTTTTTAAAAAAGGTTTTATTTATTTATCCTTAGAGGGGAAGGGAAGGAGAGAGGGAGAGAAATATCAGTGTATGGTTGCCTCTCGTGAGTCCCCTGCTGGGAACTGGCCTGCAACCCAGGCATGTGCCCTGACTGGGAATCGAACTGCGATCCTTTGGTTTGCAGGCCTGCACTCAATCCATGGAGGTACACCAGCCAGGGCGTTAGTGTCTTAACAAAAACTTAAAGATTGTATAGGAGTCCAGCTTTTTGGAAATTGAAGTAGTGTCCTGGTCTAATAGAAATCCATTTTGTGAGCTATGGGTTTTAGTTGATAAATATCGACTCTTCCTTTTTCGCTTCATCATTCCGTTCTAAACTTAGACCCTGGGAGATCAGTTTTGTTTTTGTACCCTGCCGAGCTCCCAAACCCGTCCTTTGCATCTTTGCGCACGCCTGCTTCTTCCCAAAACTGTGTCACCTGGTCTGGCTCAACTCTGCAGTAGCACAAAGTGACTGACCTTTGTGCTCTGTGATAGCTCTTCAACTGCTTGAAAATAGTTACTGTGACCATGGTCTCTCCGCTTCCCTTAAATTTTTTTGCCTTATGAATCTCAAGTTATATTTCAGTAGTGTTTTCAGGAAGAGCTTTGAGCTGCTGGAAATGAGAGAACAAAAATTGTAAGGATGTTACCTTGCTTTGTCTCCTGAAATTGTAGTATTTATAAAGAGTAACCTTTAAAGTGTACTCAGCTGGCCTTGGCCAGGTAATTCTGTTGATCAGAGTATGGTCCCAAAGCGCCAAGGTTGCAGGTTCGATCTCTGGTCAGGGCACATGTAAGAAGCTGCCAGTGAGTGCATGGACATAAGTGGAACAGCCAGTCTCCCTCTCCCTTTCCTTCTCCGTCCCTCTCTAATATCAGTAAATTAAAAAAATTTAATGTGCTCAGTGCGTATATGTGTCACTTAGTAGATGCACTGCAAATAGTCTGCAGGGACACACTCTGGGGAGGAGTTGCTGGTGTTCGGGTTTTTGAGAACTTAACTTCCCGTCTTAATTATAATTTCCATTGTCTGAGTAATTCACTGCTCTCAGACTTCGTTTGATGTAACAGTAGGACTGAACATATTGTCTACTCGGAAACAGTAACTTCATACAATTTTTCCTCCTAGCTATGGACATCGGACAGTGCTGGAGAAGAATGCGACGCGGCAGAAGGGGCAGAAAACTAGCTACACGCAAGGTGTCATCCTTCCTCCCTCCAGAAGCCTTTGTACACATCTCCACTCCTTATTCCATTTGGGTGTCCTAGAGCAGAGAGCCCCGTTCATGTGTATGGAGTCAACTGTTCAGTCTTTCCACGCTGCAGCTTTGGGAAAACTCCATTCCTTGATTTGTGTTTGTCTTGGCCTTCCTGGTGTGCAGTTACTGCTGTAGAAAAGTATTAATAGCTTCATTTCACATCAACATAAGTAACTTCCAAACACTTACGTAGAGGACTAAAAATGTATCTGGTATTTAAGTAATCTGAACCAGTTCTGCAAGTGGCTGTGTTTTGTATTACTGTGAAGATTTGAAAATGTAGTCAATTGCAATTTAAAGAGTGTTTTACATAACTCCTTCTTTCTACATTCCCTCCTTGCTCCTCTTTGGGGGCTCCTTTCAGCAAGCAGCTTCTCCACATTCACGTGTTCCTTTTGGGTGGGACTCCCGAAGTTTTAGATTGAATGAAAATGCATTTGGCTTTTTGGGGCTGGGGGTCACAAATTGGAATGTCTCCTGTGTCAGGTGGTGGAGGGCTTGCGTGTCTGTGGCAACAGGGGGTTTCCTTCTTTACTCTTCATTTGCTGCTGTTTCGGTTGACAACTTCCCTGCCTAATAAAAATTCACTTACACCTCTTGCCTTCGTAGTTCTGGTGTTCACTTTACTATGTGGTAGAAGTAGCAGGTTGCTGCTGGAATACAAGTGTTGCTTTTGGTAAATTAAAGTGCATGTCATTTCTTAATGCAGTGGAATGGGGAAACAAGTTTAAGTCCACAAGTCCAAGTCCAAGACCTTAGTGCTTTTCCGTGTGGATGTGTGCACATGTGGGAGGGAGCCTGGTGTGTCTAGTGGCTGTCCAGAGCTGGACTGCGACCGTGCGTTGCTGATCATTGACTGTAGTCCCAAAACGCCTTGTGAAAATGTGCCCTATGTAACAGCAGAGTAACGTAAAATAAAGTTACATTTTATAAACCATTTACCAAGGCTTTGTAACAATTGCATACTTCCATTTCAAAGGAAAGGTGAATTTAACACTTTCTGAAGTTGTTTTTTGAGACTGACCTTTTATGTAAAATGTAGTGATGATCCCCATATTTCTGCACTGTGATATACTTGGCTAGGATTGCCTGGAAATGTATAAAATTGGACTATATTTCTTAGAGGTAGTGTTTTATTCATACATCAGTTTTGTGGGCCATCTCTTCCTCAGATGCAAATGATACCTAGTTAAGTGCTCTGTGGAGTAGAGAGGACGTTTTAAAACCAGAAAAGTTGACATGTGATGGCGGGTGCTCGGGCTGGTGGTAGGGCTGTGCTGCAGTGGACGCGCGGACGACGGCAGAGCATAAGAGCGCCCTGTTCAGTTTCCAGGCAACTCCCTCTGAGGCCTGAGCTGCCCATCGGTGAGTTCCCAGTGATTGGATTCTACGGGGTCACATGGCTCTTACACCAGCCTGTCTTAAGTATTGGCTGGAGGATTTAAAGTCAAAAGAATCCAAGCCCTGGCTGGTGTGGCTCAGTGGATTGAGTGCTGGCCGGAGAACCAAACTAAAGTCAAAAGAATCTGAAAAACAAGCTAAGATTAATCTTTTATTTCCTAAAATGTGACTGAAACAAGGTTTCATTTGCACTTCATTTGTTTCCTGAGGGGGAATGGGAAGAGAATGGAGAATGGGGCTTTGGCCCCCCAAATCTAAATCAGCAAGGTTCCTTTTTTACTTCTAATGAGGGAGAAATATATCTAAAATTGGAACTTCGCACAAACATCTGAATCAGTTGTTTCCCTGACACTTGCAGACAAAACATTTCAGATTCCACACAAGGTTCTGCAACCCCATGAGTACAAGCTAATCTTGACACTGAATTTGGATCATCTCCATGGAAAAAATCTGTGAACCAGATGTGAATTTATTCTTCCAGGTGCACTTTGATGTTTGAGGAATAACAAAACATTTCTTCACCGCCCTTGAGGCCACCCAGGAAACCACGAAGGTGGAAACAGTGAGAAGGGAAACCTGCAAGGGCGCCGTGCGCAATGTTGAGGTGCTGCTCAAGGCTAGCTGCACGCACAACTGCTGCGTTATTGTAACTAACTGGTCGTTCAGAACTAAGTTCACGTTTACGGTCCAGTTTCCTCAGTGTTCATTGTTACGGACAGTTTTTGTTTTTACATTATATTGAAGTTAAAAATACACGGGCAGACCTGGCTGGTGTGGCTCCGTGGATTGAGCGCAGACTGGGAACCAAAGGCTCGCTGGTTTGATTCCCAGTCAAGGCACATGAGAGGTAACCACACATTGATGGTTCTCTCCTCTAAAAATAAATTAATGGAATCTAAAAAGTAAAATATCTGGGGGTGGGAAACACATTCTAACAGAAAAAAATAGAAGCGTTAGAGATTTCTCTACCAACACAGTATGTTCAGCTATGATTTGGTGGTCCTCGACTGGAGTAGAAGAAAGACATTTGGTGGGGGGTGGGGTTTGGTAAAACAGTCATGACTACAACTTACATATCAGTAAAGACAAAATCATAGCACTAGG
Organism: Sturnira hondurensis; assembly: GCF_014824575.4. Classification (NCBI taxonomy): domain Eukaryota; kingdom Metazoa; phylum Chordata; class Mammalia; order Chiroptera; family Phyllostomidae; genus Sturnira; species Sturnira hondurensis. The sequence continues at coordinate 57,654,441 of NW_028079044.1, read as the reverse complement.
AAGGCCATTTAAAGATGTAACAATTCTAATATAGAGTAAAATAATTTAAGAGGAGAATTCTGTCGAATCATCTATTTTTTAATGACCTGAGATTCTGAGTTGAGCCAGACTTTCAAACATATTTGAGAACTATTGTAAGTGTGGATGTGTGGCCATTTTTGTACTTTTATGACTCTGATTTTATTGACTCAAGCGTCATCTGATAATATTAAAACTAATACTTAATCTTATTTTTTATGGTTTAGGAGCCTTCACTTTAAACCAACGAAGGCAGTTGTATGTTTTATTCCACCATTATCTGCCATCTTCCCTTGTATAAGTTGTATTTGACCAGCTTTGTGAGATGAGAGTTACCATGTATGTATTTAATGTGTATTACTATCGAATTTGGACATTACAATTAGGTACCGGTGTGAACCACCTGCCCCATACGTGTGGTCCATTTATCAGGTGCACAAGTAACCTGAAGATGTGTCAGTTTGAGGCCGACTTGCCTTCTACGTTTTAGCAAAATTTTACTTAAGTGGCTCCACCTTCAGAGCCAGTGCCTTAAACGGGTGTCAAACTCATTTTCATGGGGGCAGCAGCAGCCTCGACGTTGCCTTCAAAGGGCTGAATGCAATTTGAGGGCTGTATAAATGTAACTACGCCTTAACTAGGGGCAAGGAGCTCAGCGCTCCCGCCAGGTAGAAACAAGGTGCCGGGCCAGATAACACAAGGTGGAGGACCAGATTTGGCCCTCAGGCCTTGTATTTGCCAGCCGTGCCTTAAAGGGAATATGTAGTAACAACTGCCCAGGGGGCAAAGCTGGAGACTCCCTCATCTTCAGTTTAAAATGAGAACACCTTGAGCACACCCATAAATCACTTAACTTTCATTTCAGTTATGGGGAACCAGTATTGATTGAATTCGTTCAGGGGTCTGGTCATGTGCTCTACACATTCATATTCACTACTTTCAACTGTTCCGTCAAGCAAATTTCCCCTTGACCGATAACATTTGAAAAAAAAGGGAGATTATTCGTCCAAAGTTAGTCTGTCCATAACAGACCTGGAGTTTGACGTCAGGTGCCGTACCAAGTTCGTGTCCATGCCACTGCTCCCCGCTGTTGGTCTCAGCTTGCTTACTATGGCGAATAAATAGGGTCATCTATCTGTTTTTTCTCCCGTAGTTGGAGGTTTGGATTTAGTTTCTTGTTTGCTTTTCTCTTGATTCCCCCCTTAATCTATTGGGATTGTCCACAAAAGCAGCTCAAGGAGTATAAGGCCATGTCAGACCTAAGTCACACATATGGACACAAGTCCAAAGTGGTCAGTGACTTTTCCAAGGTCCCCGCAACTAGCTGACATTTTGGCATGAAACTAGGCAAAAGAACCAGATGCAAGTAACAAAATCCTCAGTATTTCTTTTGCCACTCAGGTTTAGAAAATGAAGGCTTTCCTTTATACTTCTGTAGTAATTTTTAAAAGAGGTGAGCCCTCTAAAAATGTCCAGAAAGTAAGTGTAAGCATTACCAAGCATCAATCTTGGTTCAATCTTACGGTTCCAGTATGTTCGACTTGAATGCTTCACACGGAAGGACCTGCATGGTCAGTGCTAATGGTACACTCAAGGCTTTATCACAGTAGAAAGGCCTTCAGCCAGGGCTCTACTTAAACTCCCCCGTGACTGATGGCGGCTACATGAGATCCTGGGCCAGCATACTGGGCAGGACGTTTCCTGGGATAAGGATCCCAGCTAACACCAATGGCTGGGAGGTGCTGGATTTGTATGTGGGTTTAATGGTCTACTCTTAGAAACTGCTATGCTGCCCTTTTTTGGAGATTAAAGCAGTAACAGAAGATCAGTGCTTTTTTAAACTTAGGTCATGACCAGTTAGTGGATAATGGGTCACAGCCAACTTTTTTTAAAAAGTGAAATGGAATGGAAAATACATGCATGTTAGTAAACATAATATTTTGTGAAATCAGTTTTTACCTATGTGACTAGTGGGTTGTGGGGTCAAAGAAAATTGATTTCAAATGAAACCACTTCTTCCAGGTTGAAGGTTTCTCTGTAGTCCGTGTCCTAGGACTGTGACTCTAAGTTGTTTGTGTTTACTGTTGGGAATAACATCACTTTTTAATGATGGCATTGTTAGGTCTCCTGCACTTAGCATTGTAAGACTGACATTTCTATCTTAGAATGTGCTGAGCAACGAGAGCGTTAATGCCTTTAGAGAAAAGGGGGTGCTCCACGTTGAGAGTGAGTCTCATTTTGTATTGTTTGAAGATTATGTAAAGGTTAATTCTTTCATTTTTACTTTGTCCTCAGACACTAAGAGTGTTTGAGGCATTGCACAGACTTGGCCTGACTACTGCAAAGTACTTAAACCCAGCGAGCATGGCAGAGTTAGGATTTCCTCACCTAGCCAAGAGGCTTATAGGTTTTCAAGGGATATAAATTACTAAGTGGGTTTGAAACTGGGTCATGGAACCCAGATAAGTATGAGTGTGTTTAATGAAGACATTTTATTCCTCAGATGAACAGATTGGGTCCCGTTAAGTCAAAAATGCACCAAGCCAGTAATTATGGATAATTGTTGGAAAAGATGCTGTAATTTACTGAGGCATATACCAAAATGGACCTAAACTGAAACCACAGTTGAAGTATTTTATTAGGAACTAGCCGTGAAACTTGACCACGCAGGACCAATATTATAATCCTAACAACTTAACATTTCACGATGGAGGAGAGACTGTCTCTTAAATAGAAAATGTGCCATGTCCTACCTGCATAAACTTTAGTTGAGCCAAAATAGTAATGTCCGTCCAACACCACAAACACTAAACTGCAGAGCTAAAATTATGCAAAGGATTGCAAAATGAAACACAAACTGCCTTGGGAAGTTTGGGATCTAAGCTAAAGGGTCCGTGCATGCAGACTGTTGAATTTTAGTAAGTTAGCTGGAAGATTCTAGCTTCTGAATTCACAGATGAGGTCGAAGATTAGTTCCTAGTTTCTGGAAATACTTGCAGAGCTGCAACCTACAGCAGAACCCACGAGGAAATGTGTATTAAGGAATGAAGTGCCCGTTTATTGCCCTCCACAAAGTCTTTTTGTTATAGTGGACCGGGCCCTAAAACATCGCCGATGGTCACGCTGAGCGGGGAAGCCAAGCGGGACCCACCTGCGTCGGGATGTGCGCTCTCCAGATCAGGCGCAGCGTCGCCTCCTCTCGGAGCCGGTCCTTCGTCCTCGGCATTTCGTTTTTGGGTCATTCCCAGGAGCACACAGGACTAGGGCTCCTTCCTCGTCCATCCCTGACCTCCACGGCAGTTTCCACAGCTCGTTTTGTAAAACGCAAAACGGGGAACCTAACCAGAGGTGGGACCAGTACAGGGGAGAAGGCCGAACGTGCCTCCGAGGGCCTGCTCCCAAGCTCTCGCCTCCCTCGCAGCGGTCACTCGGGGACAGAGGCGAGGACCGCCAGGGTCAAGTCAGGACATCGCGGGTCGCGCCCGGACGGCTGGACGGAAGCGGGAGGCAGAGAGACCACACCAGGACTAGCCGCTGGCAAAGGCGAAGCTTGCGACAGCTACCCGGCATGCCATGCGGCGCTGGCTTCCGCCTGTGGGCGGTGCGGGAGGCGGAGGCCGGAAGTAGACTAGGCCGGCCTCTTCGAGCGCAGCCGGCGCTTCCGGGGCCTGGATCCCGGTTGTAGTCTTCCTATAGGCGGTGTGGGACGAACGAGTGGTTTGAGGGGCTGGGAGGGCGGATCCCTTTCGCTTCCAATGCGAGCAGTGTCCCGAACCCCCGTCAGACGACGGCTGCCTAGAGAGGTGGAAACGGTGGCCCGGGAACATGAGGCGATGTCTCCTCTTCCTCACCAGCTTAGTTCCTTTCGTGCTGGCGCCGCGACCTCCGGACGAGCCGAGCTTCGGCTCCCCGCAGCGACTCGGTAAAGACCCGGGGAGTTGGCTTAGGCCGGCGCCGGGCTCCTGGAGCGCGCTGCTTTCGGGGAAGAGCGGGAGCCGGAGCCGGTGTCTGGGGGCGGGGTGTTGGGCGACCGAGGCTCGTCCCAAAGTTTTCTAGGACGAAGGGGGTGTGCCTTGGAGTTTAGGGAAAGAATGGAGACGGGCTTGTCTCTGAATGGGAAAGGGGTCCTGGAGGCGGCTTCCGGTCGCGACGGAGAGCCATGGAGGGGTCTGCTCCCCTTGCTTGCGTTCGGGGAAGGAGGTAAAGGGGTGGGGACGCTGTGCCCAGGTCCCTGCCGGACTCAGGTGTTGGAGGAGCCCGGGAAGGGCGCGCGGCGCCACAGCTGTTCCTGATGCCCGCGGGGGCGAACTAGAACTTCTATCGCAAGAGGTGTTCCTGCAGTAAGCTGGGTGGAGGGTGGGGACTGGAAAACTCTTTCTGGAATTGCGTTTTGTGGACCTCTTAAGCGCGCCCTCAATTATTTAAATTGTAACTCACTGGAGGTGCTCGCGGTGGGGAGCGCTTCGACCTGCCCGCCAGCTCCTGATGCTGCTACTGGGAATGTTTTCCTTGCCATTTTAAACAAGGAAATGATCAGGGACGACCAGTTTGATCAGTTTTGAGGCTACAAAGTAGAGGGTTCTTATTTAGATTTTCTGAAGAAATTGAATTTTAAGGATAGAGGTCCATTAAGAGTGTCGAAGCTTGGCAGAAGTTTGCGTCAACTTGTGCTGTCTGTCAGGGTCCTTTAGCTTTCACAAGTCGACAGGGGAGACCGTTTGATTGATTCCTGATGCAGGGTGAAACATTTTCCCTGTGTGCGAGGTTGCAGCCTCAATGAATTTTCACGATTGTCTCGGTCCCCAAATTCCATCAAGATTTAAATTTTAGTGCAGCACAGATTTTGACCCTGTGTCGACTTTCTTCATGGCTGATTAAAAACTTTGCAGTACTTTACTTGGCGATTCTTTTTTCTTATTCAGATACAGAACATGTAAATGACTGAGGGTATCCCAGGGGTTGAGTGTCCTCGCCTGCACAGCCGTGCTGTGGCTCTAGTTGAAATGGAAGGAAAGGAGGCAGGTGGGTTAGGACAGCTGAGATGGGATCAGTTAGTACAGATTGGAGGAAACTTTTGAGGTAGGGGCGGTCAGGATAGGGGGAGGAATGGGATATATCAGGACCTACTTCACTGGGGTTGATGTTAATAAAAAGAATAAACAGTGTATTTTGAGATACTAAAGTTTTCACTCTAACACAGCTGTTTCACTTTTATTACCACTGCAGATGGACAAATAAGCATGAATCCTAGGGATGCACATAATATAGAGGAGAATCTTGCTTTCTAGATCAATTATCAGCAAGTGATCATAAGGGCTCTTTTGTTGGGGGGGGGGAAACTGTGTTATTTGCAAAGCGCAGAACACTGGCGCCAGAAAAACGCACGGACTTACCCATTTATTCACCCGCTGTTTGGAGAACGCGTACGGTAGCTAAGTATTATGGGTGGCTTTGGAAATACTAATAAGACGAGAAGCATCTGTCTTCGGTACCCTTTTGGCAGAGTGGGAGAGAGGGATGTGACCAGACATTCTCAAGCCCCCTGGAGAGAACAGAGCCTGCCAGGTGGGGAGTGTTACCCCCAGAGGAGTGGAACCCGGCCTGGGAAGGTGAAGCGAGGCTCCCTGGAGGAGGTGCTGCTGGAGCCCAGACTTGAAGGTTAGGTCGGTGCAGAGGGAAAATAAGGACCCTCCCAATGGGGGCACTTAAGAGATTGTCAAAATTAACCTTTGGGAGTGTGTCTATGTTTTTAAATGAAGCAGCGGGGAAAATGAGTCTCAGCTGTAGTGAGTTGTCAGGTTCACAGTGACAAATGTCTTGTGGGAATTTTTTTTCTTTTGAAGAGAATTGACTGTGCTTGTGATGGTGCAGGACATAATTTGTTGCTTAGCTTAACCCCGTTATTTAGATTGAATTGGTCAAGACCAAGGAATAGTTTCATAGTTAAAGAGCGTCGTTTATTAGCTTACCCTGTAAATGTTACTGTAATTGCATTTTTAGATATTGATTAGGGATTTGAACCATGGCTTTTGGAGTGCTCCATCAGTTGCTCAAAATGATTCCACTTGAACTGTTATGAATTTCATAATTTAGTAAAGTTATGAGTCATGTGAGCTTAGTCATGATGATGAAGTTGCAGCTGGGGTGTATAAGTCTCTGATTTCAAAAGTGGTTTCTCTTTGTGTTACTTTTAATAAAAGAGGATGTAGTGGGTGGAAAGAAAAAATGTGGGTCACAGATGAGAGATGAGAGCTGTATCTGAACCACAGTGCTAGGAAGGTGCCCTGAGGTTTTGGTGTGGGGATTCTCTGCACTGCAGGCCCCTTCTCATTATGGACCGTACTATTCTGCTCAGTGGCTGCGCATCTGGCTTCCTCTTTTGATGTTAATTTTGCTTACAGGCTGCATTCTTTTTAAGCCCAAACACATAACCACCCTAACTGTTCCGAGGGAGGTTAAATGCATCTCTGGCTTTTACTAGTCGGAGGTGAACTGCAGAACAGAGCGAAGAGAAGAGTTAAGCAGACAGCCCTGGTGGGGAAATGAGAAATCCTTTTGGCCCTTACGGGTTTTCCAGAACATTAAGTGGAGGTGTCCTTCAAGGCCACGTGCAGTTGATTTTTGGATTCCTGACCATGTTGTATTTATGAAAGATGGTGAGTGTTTTAGGTGGGAAGTGTAATTGGAGGAAAGTATGAAAAAGTTATGACAGGAGGGACAGGACAGGCTTCACGGAGCTAGGGGAGTGAACTGGGGTACTTTGTCATCTGCCCCCTAACTTAGTCCTGAAAGCAACCAGGGACATGGTGTCTTCCTTCTCATACCTTCCTCTTTTTTTTTCCTTTTAACATGACTTTAGGCTCTGGCAAGTTTCTCTGCTGACTTGGTTTCACTTTTTGACTGTATTCTGGTAACTCTGGTCTCTGACGGGGATGTGTGCCCTGAAGTGGCACGATCACACGTCCATCTGCCTACATGACGCTTCCCCCGCAGCATTCACAGGCGCGTCAAACGTAGCATGTGCAGAATGACCTGTCTACTTGTTTGGTCAGGAGAACGAGCACAGGAAAGAAGGTGCAGTCTGGGACTAGGCAGGGAAAGTGCTGGAAATGGTGGGAGAAATCTCATTGCCTGCCCTGTGTGTGCATCATTCTCAGCTCTGGGGTCTTGTGGGCCAATCCCGCTTTCTCCAGAGGTCGCCTGGGGCTGCACGGACTCTCACTTCAGCTCAGTTTCCACGTGACTGGTCTTGCGAGAGGGTCTTGGCCCAGATTACGTACCGGCCCTGGTGGAGAGCTCCTGAGGGGCAGTTATTTTGGGACAGCTTATCCTTCCCAACTGGCAGCAAGCGGTAAAGTGAAGACCTCAGTGGCCAGGACCTGGGCTCCACGGCCCAGCAGGGGCCAGTGCTCTTCTCGTCACCAAGTCCCGAGGAGGGCGGCACCCATGCCTACAGCTCACTGCCCAGGCACCGACCAGGCCACCCCCTGTCCTGCATGTCTTGGGGAGCCCTGAAGAGCGGTCTTCGGCACAAGCAGAATAAACACTTGCAGCAGTCTCGACTTCATCTCTTCCACTTCTGACACTAGAAGGAGCAGCACGACGCTGACAGTGGCATTTGGAGGGACGCTTTGCACTCCATGCAGCAGAGTGGAGCAGGCGTGGAGTGTTCTGCATTACACTAGCAAGCTGGGCCCCTGGAATTGCCCTTTATTGCAAAAAGAAAAGAGAAATGAAGTAAAAAATCCACAAATGTCCCCAGACTCTTCTCATTCAACACTGCACTGCTTATAAGTCATTTTTATCATAAAAATGTTGGTTCTGGGCTTGATGAAAGACATGGGCATACTTTAAGTCATTGTACCAAAGTCAGTGGCCATAAGAGCTAGTTCCATAGATGAAACAGTATCGGCCTAGGGGGAGGGTGCAGTGGGAGGCTCATCTAGTCTAGGCCGCTCCACACGTACATCTAGAAAGCGGTTTGTTGCTGCCCTGGGTGCCCAGCTTTCTCTCTATCCCGGAGAACAAATGGAAGGAACAAAGTACCTGCTGCTTTTTACCACTGATGTCAGTGCTGAAAGTCACGCAGTCATGGATTTGCTCTCTCTCCAACTAAGGTCACTATATGACTTATCAGTGACATAACTGCCAACCTATGATGACCTAATGCGAAAAAGTTCTATGTAAATGCACAGTGTAATTGTAAACTGTATATATAAGGGACAAGATGGAGTCTGGAACACCAGGACACCAGACTCTTTAGGTGTTGAGCTGTCCTTTTATATCAGCTGCTTGTCCAGCCCTCATCTGAACCTGCTCCTTCTCATGGTTGGTTTTTTCTTCTTCTTTTTTTCTTAAATATTTTATTTATTTATCTTTAGAGGGTAAGGAAAGGAGAGAGGGAGAGAAATATCAGTGTATGGTTGCCTCTCGTGGGTCCCCTGCCGGAAATTGGCCTGCAACCCAGGCATGTGCCCGGACTGGGAATCGAACCGTGATCGTCTGGTTCGCAGGCCCGTGCTCAATCCACTGAGCTACACTGGCCAGGGCTTTTTCTTCTTTTTTAAAAAAGATTCAAAAAAAATTTTTAGAGGGGAAGGGAGAGAAAGAAAGAGGAGAGAAACATCGATGTGCAGTCGATAAAATCGATTGATTGCCTCTTTTACACCCCCAACTGGTGACCTGGCCAGCAACTCAGGCATGTGCCCTGACTGGGAACTGAACTAGCATACTTTTCAGTTCACAGGTTGGCAATCAATCCACTGAGCCACACCAGCCAGGGCTCTTTTTTCTTTTTAAAATCTCAGTGGATGTGGTACCGCTATGTTCCCAGGTACCCAAGCCAGAAGTCTGTGGTCTTTTCACGATCTGCACCTGAGTTGCTCTGCTGTTTACTAGCTGATTTCCCTGACTCCATCTGTTTCCCCCTAGCCCACTCCACCCTGCAGACACAGTGAAATTTCTAACTCACAGCTGCGGGCCTTTTCCAATGACCGGCAACCTTAATTTAGTCCCGTGGCCCTTCACCGGACCTCTGCCTGCCTCTCCAGGCTTATACCCATCTACGCCCCCGTGGTTCTGCACTCCAGCCTGAGTTGCTTTCATTACCCTGAGAATTCTGTTTCTTGTGGCCCTCAGAAAATGTTTTGTCCTCTCCTTCGAACCTTCTCCTTTCTTTCTCCTCTTGGCTTCCTCCTCATCCTTTTGTTTTGAACCTCAGTGCTGTTTCCCTGGAGAGCATCAGTTGGCCCGGCAGGCAGGGCGCGTGCCCCTGCTGTGCCCTTCCCTAACTTCCCGCAGCCTCCACTCCCTTGGTGCTCGACATACTTCACGATCATTTAAAAGACATTTTATTTATCCCTTCCTAGAGAAGGGAAGCAAGGGAGAAAGAGGGAGAGAAACATCAGTATGGCTGCCTGTCATGTGTCCCCCACTGGGGACCTGGCCTGCAACCCAGGCATGTGCCCTGACTGGGAATCAAACCCTCGACCCTCTGGCTCGCAGGCCAGCACTCAATCCAGTGAGCCACACCGGCCAGGGCGTTTCATGATAATTTTTTGTGTGGTGGTCTTTCCACCAATGTTGCAATATTGGAAATGTATTTCTCTCTCCATTATATCCCTTGTGCCTGGGAGGCAGGAGGTTTTCAATAAACATTGAATAAATGAATAGGTGGAGTCTAGTGGAAGGGGGGAAATGAAGTGTAGAATGTGTGCAAGAAGGGAGGGATGAGGTGGAGAAGATACCAAAGCAACGAGGAAGGGGAGGTCTCTAAGGACAGCTAGATGGGAGGCCGAGGCGGGAAACCATAGCATGTGGCAGAGAAGAGCAGGGAGGGACGGGGAGGGGGCCCCAGGATCACTTAGTATCCCCGTCTGACCTTTGGAATGGTCTGCTGCTCTCTGGTTTGTGTTTGCTGCAGCCGGAGTGAGAAAGGCTCAGAGGGTGAGGGCTGTTGCTGGAGCGGTTTGTGGGAGTCAAGGAAGACGTTCTCGTTCTGGGGAGGGCGGGGCGGCCCTCGTGGAGTTTCTCACAGAGATTCTGACCCTGCACTGAGCTAAGAGTGGCAGTTAAGTGGCTTATATTGCATTTATTTGGAGATGGATAAAGGATTAAAAACTCTTGGAAAGTGGGAGAAATATAAATTCTGTTGGAAAAACTATAGAAAACTGATGCTACCAGTGGTTGAAATGTGGGAAGTGAAGTGCAGTGAATGCAGGGCATCTGAGCGCCCACTCGCTGGTTCCAGGACATCCGTGGAGCAGGCGGGCGGTCTGTCCCGGTCTGTCCCTGTCTGTCCTGGTCTGTCCCGCTCTGTCCCACTCTGTCCCACTTTGTCAGGCGCACAGCCCTGCCCTGCTGTTGGCAGTGGCTCCGGAGCATGCAGTGGGGGCTTTGGGCTTCCAGTTGTCATAAGAGGACACATCACAATGGGAACATAGAAATTAAGTGTTTTAAAGTGCTTTAGCAAGCTGCACTTAAAAGGTACTTGTTACATAGGAAGTAGACCTGAAGGTAGTCAGCAGTGTCACCGTCTTATTCTTGCTATTTTTTCTGGGCCTATCTGTATGTAGGTAAGATCATGCAATGTGAGCAGATTTTTAAAAATCTACCTTTGTTTAATATTGTAGCATAAATATTTCCCCACGTTCTTAAAAACTTGTTTTTAAAACCACTTAAATGTTTGCATTTTTTGTCATTTAGAAGCACTGTGACTTACCTGATTTCCAGTTATTACCTGTTTTTCTGATATTTGTTTATAAAAATAATGCGAGGCTGGGCAGTGAGCTCTGTCTTGTGTTGAAAGGTTTTTTCTTTGAGTTATTGCCTGGCGTTAGCCTAGTTCGGTGGGTCTCAGACCTGAGTGCACATCCGCATCACCTGGCAGGCGGGTTACACACAGACTGTTGGATCCCACCCCAGGGATTTTGGACGGAGTGGGAGAGGAGACCCTGAAAATAGGCCTTTTGAGCAAGTTCCCAGGTGAGGCGGTGGCAGCTGGTGCGGGGAGCACAGGCTGAGGAGGACTGGCCTGTACCATTGACAATGACACCACAGTATTGAGGTTGAGTTTCTCATCAGTAGGAGTGATTACAATCTTGCATGAAACTGAGTTCATGTACCAACCTGTCTGTATCAGGAAGCCGAAGAGGGAAGGATTGTCCCAGCATCTCAGCATTGAGGATTTGTGCAATTTGTGAGTCCAAGGGTGCTCTTCCCATAAGGTTCTGTGCTGGGTGTTGTGAGGTGAGGCTACTGTGATGAATAAAACAGAGCTCCCTTTTGCCATTTAACAATCTGCTTGTGAGATCAAATGAATATAATTTGAAAGTGCCAGAAGGAAGGAATAAGTGCAGGGCTTCGGAAGTCACAGGGAGGCGAGGTCATGTTTGGATGTCTTGTCAAAAAGTAGGAGGCCTGCAAGTAGTAGGTGGTCCCAGAGGAGCCTCTTTAGGGAGTTGAAAAGTATGGTGTCGGTAAAGTTTAGGGTTTTCAGCCAGGCAGACCCAAGTTCAAATCCCAGTTGTGTGCTCCGTGAGTCTGTTTTGTCATCTGTAAAATGGGAACAACACCCCAGGGATGTTTGTGTGGATAATATAAGACACCCAGTATGATGTCTTACAGGTAGCAAACACTCAAAAATTGTTGAATAAATGGTAAGCTTCTTGAAGTTTTTTAATGTTTACTTATTTTTTAGAGAGAGGAAGGGTGGGAGAAAGAGGGAGAGAAACATGAATGTGCAGTTGTCTCTTTGGTGCCCCCTACTGGGAACCTGGCACGCAGCCCAGGCATGTGCCCTGACTGGGAGTTGAACTGGTGACCCTTTGGTTTGCAGGCCGGCACTCAATCTACTGAACCACACCAGCCAGGGCAGCTTCTTGAAGGTTTTTATTGGTGTTGCTAAGCATTATAGATATTAGCAAGGGCACATCACCAACAACCATCCATCCATGGCTGTAAAAGGGATTAATTGATGGCTTCTGAAACAGGGTTCCTCCGGGTTAAAGAATTTGTTTAATTTTTAAAAGATTTTATTTATTTGTTTTGAGAGAGAGGGAAACATCGATGTGTGAGAGAAACATTGATAGGTTGCCTCTTGCACGCCCCCAACCAGGGACCTGGCCTGTAGCCCAGGCATGCGCCCTCGCTGGGAACCAAACCGGCAACCTTTTGGTTTGCAGAATGGTGCTCAACCCACAGAGCCACGCAGATCAGGGCCTCTGGATTAAATTGAAGAGGAAATTTGATTAACAGAAAGTGGTGGGCCCCAGCAAGTGTGAAATTTGCTGCTACTTTGTGTAATTTTGTCTTGAGTTAGCCCCTTGAGTGGACTTTTGGAGAACCGACTTTGCTCCTGTGGCAGCGTGCCTACCCCCTGCTGTCTTCCGGGCTGCACCGGGTGGCAGTTTTCCTCTTTTGGCCACTTGTAACGGGCCCTTCCCTCTCCCCTGTCTGCCATCCCTCCTCCACACACACAGCACTGACTTGTATTTGCGGGCGCACTATCTTTTCTCCTGCAGTGGAGGGAGTGCTGCATTAGGGGAGGACTCAGTTCTGTTGAAGGCTGTATCTCAGCACTTAGCTAAGGGCCTGGCACACAGCAGTGAACGAGGGACAGACACGAGGAAGTCTAGGGGGAGAAGAAGGGTATTGGGTCGGCTCTGTGTTTCACCCGTGGTTTTGTGAGCCTGTTGAGCCTCAGTAGCAATTCTCTTGTATTTTAAGCGGCTCTATTTTGAGGGCATCCGACGTCCAGTGGAATGACGTTGAACTCCATTGCTTCTGCAGTGGTATTTGTTGGGAGAAGAGGAAAGCATCAGCTCAGCTATTTTTAGACAGTTTCTACAGAGACTTAAGTCACCAAAATTGTATTCCAAAAACTGTCCTGGTTTTGGAGGAGGCAGCAGAGTAGCTGCTGACTTCCAGGGCAGCATGCACTTTGCAGTGTTTACTCTCGCTCTGCGTCAAATAAAACATTGTTGTGTTCGCACTGTTTTTGGAGCAGCGGTCTTGGCTCTTCTTGGGTTCCAAGTCAGTCTGGTGAAATCATTATTGTTGGTTTTCCCCGGGGATTAGTTTGGACTTACCGCTTCTACTTCCCGGTATCCGTGGGATTGCAAGTCTGCTGGGTCTGTTGAGGGTAGCAGTAATAGGGATAGGAGCACTTTCTGCTCTTTGATTTGGAATATGTGATTTTTCTGTAAAGTTTACTTCCCCAGTTTTGGTTTGCTCAGGTCATTAAGGCATTTGTTGCTCTTTCTTGCTATACATCAACTGATAAGAGGTTGATGGAGCCCAGGTTGGCAGTGGGTGGGTGGAATTGGCCCCTTGATGATCTTAGAAATTCTCAACACACAAGCCAGAAATGCCTGTAATTTAGAAGTTAGGCTGTTGCATGACATGGAACTCTGCGATCTCAAAATGCCCACTGTCTGATGTGAGCACGCCTCGTGTTCAGATCTCCCCCGTGGCCACCAGTGTCCTTCCTCAGGTGGGCTGTTTGAGGACCTAAGAGCGTTCGCACCGTGGCTTGCTTGGCATATTCTTGTCTGTTAGGGCTCCGCCCCTCCCTTCTGTCCCATGCCGTGTATTTCCTGAAGAAACTGGGTCATTTGTTCTGCCCGAATTCTAACATTCTCGGTGTAGCTGATTGCTAAGGTTATTTAATTTGGCAACATTCAACATTTGTGCCTTCAAAACTAGAGGTTAGATCTTGATTCGATTCAGGTTTGATTTGTGTCTCTTGGTAAGAATGCTTCATAGGTTTGTGCTGGCACTTCCTAACGTGCTACGTCAGGAAGAGGTGGTTGTCCGGCTCTCATTGTGCAAATGCTGCAGTTGGTTACTGGGGCGACCTGTCCGTCGCTTTTCCCTTCATTGCAGAGGAGCTTGACTCTTTGCTCTCGGACTACGACATCCTCTCTCAGTCCAGCATCCGCCAGCACTCCGTGCGGAAGAGAGACCTGCAGGCCCCAACGCACCTGGAGACACTGCTGACCTTCTCTGCGCTGAAGAGGTAATTTGCGTTATTCAGAGAAAAATGTTGGTGCAAGTGGGACTTGGTTTGGCGGAAGCAGAAAAATAAGGTATTTTTCTCTCCGTCAGTTATTTTTTCAATTGTAGTTGACATGTAATATTACATAGTTTCAGGTATATAAGGGTATCTTGGGAAGTTGCATTGTTAAAGATTTGTAATTGTTATAATTAGTCTGTCATGGTTCTTTTTTTATTTTTTTAAGGTTTTATTTATTTATCTTTAGAAGGGAAGGGAAGGAGAGAAGGAGAGAAGTATCAATGTATGATTGCTTCTCGTGAGTCCCCTGCTGGGAACTGGCCTGCAACCTAGGCATGTGCCCTGACTGGGAATCGAACTGCGATTGTGTGGTTCATAGCCCCACACTCAATCCACTGAGCTACACCAGCCAGGCTGTCATGGTTCTTAACATTGTTTGTTGCTTATTCTAAAATTCATACTGATGGTTATTTTTTAAAAAGTAAATAAGTGTTCCAGAGATGTCAGCAATATGTTTGTGGATCATTTAAAACAAATATGAGGCAGAAACTTCCAGTTATATGAAATAAGTAAGTTCTGGGGATGTGATCTACAGCATGGTGATTATAGTTAATGATACTGTATCGTGTATTGAAAAGTTGCTAAGAGAACATATCTTAAAAGTTCTTATCACAAGAAAAACGATTTGAAACTATGGTCACGAATATTAACTGGACTTACTGTGATGATCATTTTGTGTAATATACAGAAAATAAAATGTTAATTCATATGGATTAACACCAGTTTGTAGTTACTGTAAATCCTTAAATCAAAAGTCAAAAAGATAATGAAAATGCTAAAAGAAGTCTGTGTAAGTACATGACTTCACATAATTTTGGGAGGATGGAGTAAAATATAAATTCTGATTAACATTCTATTGGAGATTTTATAACTGAAAGGTAAAGAGTAGACCAGGGCTGTCAAACTCATCTTCACCGGGGGCCACATCGGCCTTGTGGTTGGCTGCCTTCCAAGGGCCGAATGCCAGTTTAGAACTGTGTAAATGTGACTGCTCCTTAACAGTTAAGCGAGAGCTCAGCGCTGCCCCCGGGCGGAAACAAGGTGCTGGGCGGATAAAACAAGGCAGAGGGTGGCCCACGGCGGTGTGTTGGCCACCTGTGGGTTAGATACCCCCCAAAACAGGGATTTTGCATCACTTGGCCCTTATCTGTCGGTAGAGCAGATTATTAAGTGTTGGAAACGAAGAGCACAATCCCAGGGTTTTTCTGGACAGAACATTAAGTAAAAGTAACATTGAGACTCCCAAGAGCACTGAAAGTCAGCTCGGCGTAGCCGATGGGGGAAAAGTCCTGCCTGTGAATGCCGTGGGAGGGTCTGTTTCAGGAGAAGGCGTTCCAGAGTTTTCAGAAATAAGGTTCTGTTGTCTCCTTCCCTGTGACCATTGAAACACACACACAAGCAAACTAAAATTACCTTGTTATGCTCAGAAACGTTAAAAATATTCATTGCCATGGAGACAGTCTCAGTCTAGATACTTGCAGGCCGTTCAGACTTGTGCAAACCCATGGGAAGTAACATTTCATATTTTTGTCACCACAGCAAAATCTGTCCCTGTGGCCAAGATGAAAAATGTGCCCTTCTTTATCTCTGGTGTACGCCGGCATGCTGAGAGGACTCTGTAAATAATAATTGAAACCTTCTTGCCCACTGTGCTCAGTTTTTTTTTTTTTGAAGATTTTGTTTATTTATTTTTAGAGAAGGGGAAGGGAAAGAGAAAGTGAGGGAGAGAAACACCAATGTGTGGTTGCCTCTCACCTGCCCTCTAATGGGGACCTGGCCTGCAACCCAGGCAGGTGCCCTGACCAGGAATCGAACCCTTTGGTTCACAGGCCTGTGCTCAGTCCACTGAGCCACACCGTCGGGGCCCATGCCCAGTTTTTAGTCAGGTCTGAAACTCGTAGAAAACAGAAGAATATTAAGCCAACTAAAGAGCTGTAGTAGTATCTTAATGTCTGTTTTGCTTTTTGCTTTGTATTTATTTTTCTTGCAGGATTGTGGATTAATTTTTTTTAAGATAAGTTTTCTTAAGAAGAAGAAAAAAGCATGAGTGCTTTTAAATACAGAAAAGTAGCATTTATTAATTTTGCTCAGCAGGAAGATCAGATTGATTGCTAGAGACAGCATAGTACAGGCTTCTGAACAAACCAAGGCAACTTTTGTACTCAGTTAATAAAACTGGTAAATTCTCGCCATTCACTGGCTATATAACCTGGAGTATGTTGAGTTACCTCCGGGCTGCAGTTTTTACTCTGTGAAGTGGAGATGAGATAAACAGAGTGTCTAGTATTGAGTAAGTGTTCAGTAAATGGCAACTAACAATACCAGTTTGTAGGTTTTTGAGACAAGCCGGACACCGACTTGCCCTGTGGAGCTGTGTGTGTTTCCGCATTCTTCAGAGTCTCCCGGAGGGATGAATGCTTGGGCCGTTCAGTCTTTTGTCCCCGGTTCTAGTTGCTCTCGGTCCGCCAAGGCCTGACAACTGGAGAAGTCGGCCTGTTTTAGAGGGGATGCAGTGCTCGAGGCGCTTGGTAAAACAGTTGTTAAAGTTGCGTGTCGGCTTTTTTAAAGAAAGTTTAATTAAGTGAAAACTAGGCTTCCATTTTGTGTTCCTGGAGTAACATTCAGGTGCATTCTTTCTTTAGGCATTTCAAATTGTACTTGACATCAAGCACCGAACGCTTTTCCCGAGATTTCAAAGTCGTGGTGGTGGACGGCAAAGATGAAAGCGAGTACAGCGTCAGGTGGCAAGACTTCTTCAGCGGGCACGTGGTCGGTGAGTGCGCGGCTTGTCCGCCTGCCTTGGTGTCTGGGTTTGGGGTCCACGTCTCACTCGCTGTACGCTCGTTTCGGGGAGGCGGGAGCAGGGCTGTCAGAGAACGGCTGCTCTGTGTTCACGTGAGACCTCTGGTTCGGGAGCAGAGGCGCTCAGACGGGGTGATGTGGGTGTTTCCAGCATGTCAGGCCAGCTGGCTGCTTTGATAATTACAATGAACACCCTCTCCGGGGATAAGAATTTGACCTCTTTTCTCCGGAAAAGGATTGTAGACATCCTTCTACGATTTTAAACAGGGAAGCTAGGAGATAAAACACTTGACTTTATGATCCTGTTATGTATTTATTTAAGAAACTGTATCAAGCTAGCAATTGTGGTTTACTTCTGGAACTTTCTACAATAAGAAAAAAATGGCATTAAAATTGTCACGTGGCATGCTATAATTTAATTACTTATGTAAAACATGCTTGGTATTGCAAAATTTTATTTGTCCATCTGTGTCACAAAATGTTTTTTAAAGAAAATTCAGTTTGTTCACTTACAAAAATAATAAATAAATAAATACTCTGTCCAGAAAATGTTGTCAAATAGTATAGGTCAAGACCTCTGTGTGTTCCAAATTATGCTTTCTGCTTCCTCTTAGTTGTTTCTTACCCCCAAATAGGCAAAGTTATTCCGGAAGGAAATCTACACATTGGTATGTTTTGTTCTAAAGCAGATTTAGGTCTTTCTCTACGAGAATGGAGGCAAAGAGATAGGTTTCAGGCGGCTGGAGCGAGGCCCCTGCGGTGGGAGACTGGCCGGTCTGGGACGCTGCACGGGCTTGCTTGCTCTTGGAAGGGCTCTGTTGCTTTGTAATGGCGGCTGTGCATAGTTTATTTTTTTGATATAGATTTTTTTGATAATGAAAGATCATTTTTTTTCTCTTTAGGTGAACCTAACTCTCGGGTTCTAGCACATATAGGAGACGATGATGTTACGATACGGATCAACACAGATGCAGCGGAATATAACATTGAGGTAAACCTGCACACACATTTTTTAGCATGTATTTTTGTTTCCATTATTCTCTGTTCATTAAATTTATTGGAGTAACATTGGTTAATAACATGAACTTCAGGTGTACAATGTTATAATACGACATGTCTTTACTCCGCTGTGTGCTTACCACCCGAAGTCTGGTCTCCTTCCATCACCATGTACTTGACCCCCTTTGGCCTCTTGTCCTCTCCTGCCCCCTCCCTTTCTGTCGTCTGTGTGAGTTCGTCTTTTGTTTGTTTGTTGCTTTTTATTTTGTAAAGTTATTTCTCAGCTGTTTTAAGAAGACAAAAGTCTGTAATAATACTTAATTTTCTTCTTGTATTTAAAGTATTTTAACCAGGAAAGTAGATGACTTTCTTTAAAAAGAAGATAATATTTTTTATAAACAGCTAAGAAGCTATTGTAAGATGTACCCTGTATTTTCTTTTTTTAGTCCTCACCTGAGGACATGCCCGTTGGTTTTAGAGAGAAGGCAAGGGAAGGGGAGAGAGGGAGGGAGATACTGATGTGAGAGAGAAACATTGGTCTGTTGCTTCTCGCACACACCCAGCCTGGGGACCGAACCCACAGCCTAGACGTGGGCCCCGACCGGGGGTTGAACGAATGACCTTTCGGTGCGTAGGACGATGCTCCACCCAGCTGAGCCACACCAGCAGGGCGACACGCACCCTGTGCTTCTAAGTGCCGTAACTGAATAAAAGTCATGTGGGGTGCACAATGGGAAGAGAAAACTTTCCCTTGTGACTCATCTTTTCCTTATTCTTTCTTTAATAACCCTACTATAAGTGTAAACATTCTCAAGGGTGAAGGTGAAGTCTTATTTATCCATTTCCCCTACTTTTTCTAGATGCTCTGGACATGCAAGATCAGTAAAGGGTGGTGATAGTTTATACTCTGTGAGGTTAAAAGAGGGAATTGTGGGAAACTTGGGCCCTGGCCACTCTCTCATTAGCATTCTCCCTGTGGAAACCGAGACCCTCCCCATCACGTTTGGGTGGGACACACAACCGTGAGGAAGGTCCTAGCCCGGAAAACAAGGCAGATCTGTGGGCCAAAGTGATTCTGTGTGTCTAGGAAAATAGGAGAACTGTGGGCAGTGGTGATGGCACCGACATGCGCTGACCGTGACAGCGTCCCGTGCACGTGAGCGCTGGGGTCCGCGCTCAACCGCGCGATCTCTTCTCGCGTCTGCACCACCGCTCTGCTGTCCAGTGGGGGTTCTCGCCTCTCGTCTCTTACTCACCAGGTGGTTTCTCCCAGCAACTTAACTAGTAATGGTGGTAATAGGGTTGCTTCTCATAGTAGTGAGAGTTAACTACGTTTGTTTTGACATCTTAGTAATCAGATTCCTTATTTTACATCATCTTTAAAATAGGTGTTATCACTACTTCACCCAGTGAGAAAAGCTATACTCGGATAAGGTGCCGGTCCAGGGCATGTAGCGTGAGGTCCAGTAGAGGTTTGAACCCAGGTGTCTCTGATCCCACAGCCTGCTGTCTTTCTCTGGGCTGGGCGGGCTCTACTACAAACTATTGATATGGATTTAGAAATGTTTGTCCCAGAATACAGAAAAATGTCTCTTCTCCTCTTTGTGGGCCAGGTGAAGGTCACTGCCACCCAGGAGCTGGTTAGTTAGCCCTGAGGCTCTGTAACCACTGTTTCTTAAATCTGCCTCGAATGTGGATTGCGAAAGAAGAATATGTACGTGTGTATTTAACAGCTTTATTGAGGTATACAGTTCACATACTGTACAATGTACCCATTTAAAGCACATAATTTGGTTGTTTTTATTGTTTATAGAGTTGTGTACTTATCACCATGACCAATTCTAGAACACTTGATCACCCCCAAAAGAAACCTCTTACCCTTTAGTAGCCCGCCAACCTTCCCCGCAACTCCCCCAGCCCCAGGAAACCTCTGATCCAATGCTCTCCCCCTGGGGTTGCCCGGCCTTTCCACATGAGCGCAGTCACACAGCATGCGATGTGCCGTGACTGGCTTCTCCCACTGGGAATGTGTTCGAGTTCCGTTCATGTTGTAGCCTGTGTCAGAACTTCCTTTCTTTGGTTACCAGACCTCACTGTGCTCATTCTCACCGCGTTCTGCTCGTTCGTGCTCAGTGAGGCATTGGAGTTGCTTTCGCTTTCAACTGCTCTGAACAACGTTGTGATCATCGGGGGACAAGCTGCTGTCTGAGCACCTGTTCTCATTTCTTGTGGATATAAACTGGGGCGGGGTCGCGGGGCTGCTCTCCACAGTAGCTGCGCCTTTTACTCTCACCGTCTCCACGTGGTACACTTTATAGCCCACGCTGTGCCCTCACCGGCAGTGCGCAGGGGTCTGGGTGGCCGCAGTCTCGCCCATCCCTGTGACTGATCGCCTTCCCGGTGGGTGTGAAGTAGTGTTTTCTTGTGATGTCAACTTCATTTCCAGGATGGATGTGGATACACAAATGTGTATGTGTGTATGTATATATAAATTTTATATCTTTTTCGTACATTTCCCATAGGCCGTTCAGTTCTGATGAGACCAGTTCCCTACCGAGAAGAACTTGATTTTAAATTACTGTATTTTGCCACGTTTAATATGCATTTTTTTTGCCCAAAGTTTTGAGGCAGAAATCAGTAGCAAAACGTGGGTGCGCATTATACACAGGAGCACATTCCACATGGCAGAATATGGCAGCGGAAAAATCCTGTTGACTTGGGTCACCTCTCCAGTGTGTTAGTTCTGATTTTCCGTGGCCCTATAATCTTGTAAGTGAAGATTTTTAAAAGACTGCTTTCCGTGAAACTAGTAAATTCTAGGCATATTGTTAAAAGGTTTTAGTCTTCTGTCATGAAACTGTGTTTGTTCTTCCCTGTACATAAAAAGACGTTAAGGAAACTGGAATGAAAGAGCCCAAGAACCGAAACCGTGTCTAACTTGTGTTGCTGTGTGTCTGTCGCCTGGAACAGTGCCAGTGGGTGGGAAGGGGGGACTTGTTCTCTCTCCCCCGGCTCTTCTGAAAGACTTCGTAGCTTGTGCAGCACAACACTCCTCTTCGTGTGCAGATAATGCCAAAGAATGAATAGCCCATGTATTTAGTTACCAGCATAGAAATGCTATGATGAAAATTGGAATGGTTTATTTTTGATAAAACGACTTGTCATTTTAATAACGGGGAAGTGAATGTTATCTAAAAAAAGAAAGGGACCCTGGCTGGTGTGGCTCAGTTGGTCGGAGTGTCATCCATTACACGGAAAGGTTGTGGGTTCGATTCCTGGTCAGGGCACATGCCCTGGGGTGCGGGTTCAGTCTCTGCCCAGGGCCCGTGCTGGAGGCAACAATCGATGTTTCTCTCCTTCCCTTCCCTCCCCTCTCTCTGAAATCAGTAGGCGTGTCCTCCGGTGAGGGTTTTTAAAAAGCAAAACAAAAACAAGGAAGGATGTAAGAATTTAATGTTTAGACATTTTTACATTTTCTGTCTTAATTATTCTTCTTTCTATTTCAGCCACTTTGGAGACTAATTAATGATACTAAAGACAAAAGAATGTTGGTTTATAAATCTGAAGATATCAAGAATGTTTCACGTTTCCAGTCTTCAAAAGTGTGTGGGTACATAAAGGCAGACAATGAAGATTTGCTTCCAGAAGGACTGATAGACAGAGAGCTCCATGGTGGTAAGACTTAGAAATGAAAACCTAACCTAGTTTTACGGCTGTCTTCAGTAGGGGGGGTTGTTATTATTATTATTATCATTTAAGATTTTATTCATTTACCTTTAGGATGAAGGGAAGGAGAGAGGGAGAGAAACATCAGTGTGTGGTTGCCTCTCTTGCGTCCCCTGCTGGGAACTGGCCTGCAACCCAGGCATAAGCCCTGACTGGGAATTGAACTGCCATCGTGTGGTTCCTAGGCCCACCCTTAATCCACTGAGCTACACCAGCCAGGGCAGGGGTGATTATTAATTGATTTAAAAAATGTTTATCAAGTTGAAAAAACTGTTTTCAAAAGTTGAAAAAACTTTTGTTAAAGTTGATTCTTTTGCCTATAATGTAAGAAATGAAGACACTAGAAAACAGTGGTAACAGAAAGATTGGATTTAAAAAGACTGGGGACAGGGGAATGAAGTAATCTGAGGGAGCCCTGGCTGGTGTGGCTGAGCGGGTTGAATGCCAGGCCCCCAGTAGGGGCGTGCGTGTGAGAGGCAACCGATGGGTGTTCCTCTCTCCCCTCCCTCTCCCTCCCTTTCCCTCTCTCTAAAATTAAATAAATAAAATTTTAAAAATTCTGAGGGAAATATTCTTTATTTGCAGGTATTTAAAAATGACAAAATAATACTGTTGTAAAACAACCTTTAGATAAGTTTATAAGAAGTTAGTTGGTAATGAGAGTTCTCTGCTGCGTAGAGAGAAGGAGGTGATCAGTTTGGGACAAATCCATTTAGAGTCGTTTGAAAACAAACATCTTGGAGAAATAGTCTACTGTCCTCATTTTTGAAAACCTTAGAAAATGTTACTAGCATTTTGTATGTAAATGAATTATTTTTTTAAAAGATTTTATCTGTTTACTTTCCAAGATAGGGGAAGGAGGGAGAAAGAGAGGGAGAGAAATATCAATGTATGGTTGTCTCTTGTGCGCCCCCTACTGGAGACTTGGCCCACCGTCCAGGCATGTTCCATGACTGGGAATTGAACTAGTGACCCTTTGGTTTGCAGGCCGGTGCTCAGTCCATTGAGCCACACCAGCCAGGGCTTAGTATGTAAATAAATTCCTTAATAGTTTGATTATTTGATCAGAAAAACAACCTGTTAACAGAAACTAATTTTTAATGTGTGATTACCTTGACATTTTTATTCATGGACTTCCAGAATAAAGTGAGAGCTTCAGAGCCCAGCAATAAATAGGTGACTACTTTACTTCTGAGTGCTTTTTTAAGTTGTCTCCTTTTAAAAATTACAGACACTTTTCCTTGGTTTTGAATTCTACAATTTAAAAAACTCATATTTCGGCCCTGGCTGGTATAGCTCAGTGGATTGAGCGCTGGCCTGTGAACCAAAGGACTGCGGTTCGATTCCCAGTCAGGGCACATGCCTGGGTTGCAGGCCAGTTCCCAGCAAGGGACCCACGAGAGGTAACCATACATTGATATTTCTCTCCTCTTCCCCTCTAAAGATAAAGAAATAAAATCTTAAAAAAAATAAACAACTCGTATTTCTTTCCTATTTTCCTCCAAATTGTGTTTTTGTTCGAGATCTCTAAGCTCAAGTAATGTTTGTTTCAAAACCATGCTGGATTTAAAGGGCTACTATAAAACACTCCTTGTTTTGACAAATGTTGATTGAATAGTGCATACACATTCGCAGTAGAGCGTGCTCCTCGGGCGAAGAGAAGAGCCGAGCCTCACCCCCTGAAGAACACGTGCAAACTCCTGGTGGTGGCGGATCACCGCTTCTACAGACACATGGGCCGCGGGGAGGAGAGCACCACCACCAACTACCTGGTGAGTATCCGCTCCGCCGGCCGGCCCGGTGCAGAGGGGCCTGCGGGCATGTGATGCGTATGAGCCCCGTCTGTTTCAGATGCCGTGATATTTTACAAAATATTTGAGGGCTGTCTTTTGAGGTTCTTACATGAACGCATAGAGATTCTATATTCAAAGTTTTGAAAATCTGTTTGACCTTTGAACTATTACTTTCTGCACATCAGCATTTTTGAGCACTTTAGGTTTAGGCCTCTCTTCATGGAAGTGAGTTCTTTGAAAACGTCCCTGCCGTGACGGCGGTGGTCTCGTTGGCGACACGTGAGAACGTGTGCTCTAGTGTGGCGAAGGTGTCTGTGTGAGCCTGCACACCTCGGCTGTGAGCATGTCAGAGAAGGTGGTCTGGTTCGAGTCCCGAACCGCTGACTGTTGGCCTCCGCCGAAGTAGGTGGGGCTTCCCCGGTCGCAACCAGCTGTAGGGCTGTGACGTGAGGGAAGGTGATGGAGGTATTGACATGGGGTTTTGAAGTGTTTACCACGTAGTTTGAAAAGTCAGGGGGTCAGGGTTTCATTGACATCCTTTATCAGTGTGACCTCATGTGCCCTAACTGGGCACTGACCGAATGCTGTGTAGGAAGTAAGAGAATGCAGCTATTCATGGACCGAGAGCCTAGTGCAGTCAAGGCTTCTTTCTCGTTGCCTCGCCTTTCCCGGTCTCTGTGTTGTTTCATTCGTGCCCCCCCCTCGCCCTTCTCCCCCTGCCCCGTGAAAGAGTCCACTGTCAGGGTAGTGGGAGCCGTGTGTGAAGTCATTGTCATTCTTGCTCCGAAGTAAGAGAGAGCTTTCTCAAAAAAGTTTCTTAATGGGGCTTTGTCTCAAGGGGCTCCTCTTAATTTACTTCTTGGTTCATTACACCAAGAATATGAGGATAACGAGAGGCTTATTCTTAAAAGTTGTGTTTCTTAGTCTTGCAGTTGCTATAAGCCAACAGCAGTTTCCTACCTATAACGTGCTCACAGTCGTCTGAGCAAACCCCATCTGCTCAGTTCTGAGCAACCGAGCTATCTCTGAGGGGAAGGGAGGGAGGGACGTTTTGTTCTCAGGGCGTGTGCACCGTCCTTGGCTGTTGTGCTGTCCTCCCGCCCCCCCCCCCACCCCCACCCCTTCCCAAGTCCCAGTGCAGAAGGAAGGAGGAGGGCGGCGCCTCGTTCCCCTGGTGCCCTCGCCCGGGCCTCTGCAGAGTTCTGCCCGGCTGGGCCGGGGCAGGATTAGCAGTGCCAGGTGCTGCTCCCCCCCGCCAGGGGGCGCTGAGGAGCCTGCACAGAGATAGAGTGAAGACGGAGTACCTCTTAGAAGAGAATGTTTTAGTGAAGTTGAACGACTATTAACTTTCATTTTCGTAGTTGACTGAAATGGCAATTTTTAAAAAGCCTGTTACTCGGCATTTTGGTTTCGTACTCATCTGATTGCTTGGATCTGTGATACGGTACGTCGCTGTTTTACTCGGCCAGCAGCGGTTATTTGGGGCTGGGAGTAATTTCTTCGGTAGTGGTGGCAGTGGTAAAGAATAACATCTTTACGCTAGTTGTTGTCATTAGTGGAAACTTTATTATGACATTTTCTCTAAACTGGTTTCTCCTCCCTGCAGGAAACTGTCACGTTGCAAAGAGTAGTAAAGGTGTGCGTTTTCTCCCCCCACCCCTCTCACACAGATAGAGCTGATCGACAGGGTTGATGACATCTATCGGAACACTTCGTGGGACAACGCGGGCTTTAAAGGCTATGGAATACAGATAGAGCAGGTATTGATCACGTGTGAGCCTGCGCCACTTGAGTGTGTGTGGGTCAGTGCTTGTCACTTACATTCATCCCCCACAGCCTGTCTTCAGATGGACTCATAAATAAATATTCTCAAGTGCCAGTAGTTCTTTTTTTTTAAAGATTTTATTTATTTGTCTTTAGAGAGGAAGGAAAGGAGAGAAGGAGAGAAATATCAACGTATGGTTGCTTCTTGTGAGTCCCCTGCTGGGAACTGGCCCACAACCCAGGCATGTGCCCTGACTGGGAATCGAACCGTGATCGTGTGGTTCGCAGGCCTGCGCTCAATCCACTGAGCTACACCAGCCAGGCCCCAGAAGTTCTTGTTTGATGTTACATGGTGTTTTCGGTATTATTTATAGATTATGAAGTTTTCTGTTCTTAAGCTTCTTTTAGGCAGAAAGCTTTTTTGCTGCTGTGATCTCTCCTTCCTCTGAGTTCACGGCCTTTCACCCGCCTTGTGTTCCTTGTCTCTGGTTGGGCATTCTCTCTGTCGCCAGAGTTCGGCACAGGGGGTTGGGTCCCTTGTCAGACGCTGCTGCGAACCTCTGTGTGCATTGCGAGGCAGTCGCACATGCAGGACCATGAGGCCTCCTCCCCCCACACCTCCTGATTCAACAGTGTGTGTCTGGCCGCGATGTATTAATGTCGTCACTCTATCTCATAGTACAAATTGTTCCAAATTCGTAAGACTGATTAGAAAGGCTGTTTTGAAATTGGGTATTGCTTTGGACAGACACTCTGATATGGAAACTGTGGAAATTACTATTTCTGTTTTTTTCCTAGGTTCTTTGTACTAAATTAACCCTATTCTTATAGATTATATAGATAGAATTGAGATTTTTTTTGAAAAGTGTGAAATTATACATCATTCTTATAGTGTTAAACTCTTATAGTACTTACATTAAACTAAGAATTATTTTTCCCTTGTCCATTCTTTTGCTTGCATTTTCTTTTTTAAGTTACTGTTTGAATGGGTAACACACACATATGGTACAAAAGGCAGGGAACTTGCCCACTGTGACACATTCTTCCCCAGAGGCACCCATGTCACTAGTGCCGTGTGTTTTTCCAGAGACACTTTGTGCCTGTATGGCGTGTACGTGTGCATGGGTGCCCCACGCTGGTGGGGCACCACCCTCCCGGGCCGTGCTTCCCCACTCCGTGAACACGTCTGCGGCTCTGCCCACATGGCACCTGTCGGGCTGCCTCGCTTGTTTGAACAGCAGCAACTTGTTTGAGTTTTGTGGGGTCAGTAAATAAAACTCTTTTTGCTCTAGAGCAGGGGCGTCAAACTCACTTTCGCGGGGGGCCACGTCAGCCTCCAGGTTGCCTTCAAAGGGCCGAGTGTAATTTCAGCTTCTTAACTGTTAAGGAGTAGCTACATTTATACAGTCCTAAAACTATTTTGGCCCTTTGAAGGCAACCGCAAGGCTGCAGTGGCCCCAGTGAAAGTGAGTTTGACATCCCTGCCTTAGAACTTGGAACCAGTTGAAAAAAATAGGTGTGATAAAGGAGGTGAAAATACATAGCTTATTTAATGATGACAAGACAGGCGGATGGGAAGATGTGGTGTAGATGCGCAGTCACAGCAGGTTTCCTGCTTCGTCCCCAGATGGACCTTGAGCACCCACCGTGAAGGCTGTGAAACCCGCCCCGGTGAGCTCACTGCCTGGCGGCAGAGCCGACAGTGCGCCCCCTGCAGGCCGGGAGCTAGAGAGCCCCAGAAAGGACGGGGCTGAGCGTGGCTTTGTTCCCCAGGTTATAGTGCAGGTGCAGGATGTGCTCGGGGGACCGCCCTGCTCTTTGTCTCCTGTGGCCCGTTCCTGCGCTCTGCAGGGCGTGCTGCTCTCGTTCTGCACCTCTCCCTCCTGCACTGTGGTTGCAATAAATATTTTAGACTAAGTTGTCATTTTTTCAACTAAATACAGAGGAAATGGAAATTTGGGAGCACACTGATAAATTTAGGAATCATTCATTGACATGTTTTCCTTATATGCTTCTCCCATTGTTTTTAAACATTGAATATTTACAGCTGAAGAATTCTGTGGAATTCTGGTTCTAAAACATATTTTTCTCTAGAATTATAGTCTTTTTTGAATATCTAAAACAATGCAGTATTCAGAGTTTGTGACTTTTTTCCCGAAGTGTTCTAAGCATGTTCTCTCTTTAAGTATAGATTCGCATTCTCAAGTCTCCACAAGAGGTAAAGCCTGGTGAAAAGCACTATAATATGGCAAAAAGTTATCCAAACGAAGAAAAGGATGCATGG
The DNA here is from genome assembly GCF_014824575.4 of Sturnira hondurensis. NCBI lineage: Eukaryota > Metazoa > Chordata > Mammalia > Chiroptera > Phyllostomidae > Sturnira > Sturnira hondurensis. Next base: position 57,626,981 of record NW_028079044.1, on the reverse strand, counting down.
GATGTGAAGGCGTTGCTCGAGGTAGGTTGTGTAGCCCTGGATCTGCGGGACGCCTTGACACCGGGGGTTCCTGTGGGCGGGTTGTGTCTGCGCTGCTGAAGGGGCGTTGGAGGGAGTGCGTGGAAACCGGGAGCAGCCCCCAGCTGACCCAGCGGTGCCCTTGCCCCTGGCAGTGGGGCCAGCGGCAGGAGCTCAGAAAGGCTGTGCACACGGAAGCGCCCCCGAGCAGCGCCACCGCTCCCTGCCAGCTGTGAGAGTCCAGTGGGGTGACAGCACGTGCCCAGTGTGGACATTTTCTGGGCCATTTTGTTTGTTTGGGGGTCTCTGAAACTTCAGTGAGTCTCTTGGCCATGATGATCTGGCGCCGTGGAAATAAATTAGGCGGCAGAAATGTAATTAGAGATCTGGAAGGCCTGTGGAAGGATGTTAAGTTTTTGTGGTTTTGTCCTGGCGAACAGTCTGAAGGCAGTTAACCTAAACGCTCTGGGCCCTGACAGAACACGGCTCACCCTGTTGGCCACACGACGTCAGCACCTGGTTCTGTGTGTGCCACCGCTTCTGACAGGACCTGTGGGGCGATGGGGTTTGTCTTTCAGGAGGTCGAGGATGTGTTGGTTTCCTCTTGGTGCTTTAAAAAATCGCCACAGGTTTAGCAGCGTGAAATGACCCTGTAGTTGTCCAATAGTTTTCACGGGTTAGTTCAGGCGCAGTGTGGCGTGTCTGGATTCCCTGGTGAGAGTCTCACAAGGTGGAAATCCAGTGTTTGGAGTTTGAGTGGAATTCCAGGAGTCCTGCCGACTCCTTACCCGGGGTGAGACCCCTAGAGCACTCTGTCTGTGTGGCACACCCACGTGCCTTGTCCAGTTGGACCTGCTGGCGACCCCAGAGGTCAGTCAGGATGGCACTGTCAATCTTCTAATGAGACTCAGCATGTGCTGTAGTCCGTTAGGACTGCCGACGACCAAGAGGACCACAGGCTGGGGGGCTGAAAGGACAGGCCTTTATCGCCTTGTAGTTCTGGAGGCTTGAGGTCTGAGGTCAAGGTGTTGGCTGGGTTGGTTTCTTCTGAGGTCTCTTTGGCTGGCACATGGCCATCTTCTCCCTCCGTCTGTCTGAACCCTCATCCGCTCTGGGAAGGGCACCAGTCAGGTTGGATCAGGCCCGCCCGTGTGACCCATTTCACCTTAATTACCCTTTAAGGGCCTCATCTCCAAATGCAGCGACATTCGGAGGTGCTGGCGGTTAAGACGTGAACATACGAGTTGGCGGGGACACAGTTCAGCCCATAACAGCAAGTTAAGTGACTTGTCCTTGGAGAGACCTATAGCTGTGACTGATGGCCAGAATTGAGCGGTTGCACCTGTCTGTGGGGAGGCGTGGAAGGGAAGCGCTTGGCTCTGCAGGTGCTCCCCAGTCTCCCCTCTCAGGCTCCCAGCAGGTTCCCAGAGGCCCCCCTGTGCCACCGAGCTGCCAGAATCCCCGCGTGGCCAGGGCGGGCTCTGCTGGCTACACCGCAGCCTCATCCAGGCCTTTTCTGCCGCTTAGTTAAGCATTTTAAAAATCAAGGTCTTTTAAATTGGAGACCACAGGTTGTTTTAGCAGAGGTTTTTGAAGTAATATATAGAGCCCTTTTAAGAAAAAAAAAAAATCCTCCCAAAGCACTAGTGCTGACTTAAATGGATTTTAACCTTAATTTTAGTAAAGTAAAACTAACTATACACGCTTTCTTATAAGTTTGTATTTGTAACTCTTATACATTCTAAAACCAAAGCGAACTTTGAAAAAACAACAACGCTGACAAACCAACAGAGTCCTTGAATCACGTGTGAGCCTCGGCGCGGGGTGCGGCGCTGAGACCCCCGCCCCACCGAGAGGTGTCCCTGCTGAGACTGACACATGCGGGGTGTCCAGTGCTGGGCACCATGGCTTCTGACAGCTGCTGCGAAGAGCCCCCGTCTTCCCTTTTGTGGGCCTTCGCACCTCCCGCCAGTGCGGGGGTGGGCCGCTCCTCACCTGCGCAAGTGGGCGGGCCGAGCTGTGCCGAGGAGCACCAGCCTGCACGGTGTGGCGCGGACCTGCAAGCCTGTGGTGCTGCACTTGGCCGAAGTGTCTTACAGCACGATGTCATTGTCAATGTGACTGAGAGCACTTTTCTTTTTAAAGCAATTCAGCTTCGATATCGCTGAAGAGGCATCCCGGGTCTGTCTGGCGCACCTTTTCACCTACCAGGACTTCGACATGGGCACTCTTGGGCTGGCCTACGTTGGCTCTCCCAGAGCCAACAGTCACGGGGGCGTCTGTCCGAAGGGTAAGCTCCCACCTGTGCGCGTGCAGTCACGGCAGGCTGCCGGGCTCACACGCTGTCCTGTGCTGAACACGGTGTGTGTCTGCTTTCTCCTTTAGCGTACTACAGCCCGATTGGAAGGAAGAATATCTATTTGAATAGTGGTTTGACCAGCACAAAGAATTATGGTAAAACCATTCTTACAAAGGTACGTTCTTTTATTTTGCTTAAAGGATAGATTTTTAGTTTACTATAGTTGTATATTTATGTAGATGCCTTCTAAAAGAGTAGTACATACTGGGTATTTTTGTTTCTGTCTAAAAAACACGTTCCGTGGTGGGCAGTATGAAAATAAAAGGTCTACGGGGGGAAAATGGAAGGTGCCAGTCAAACCCCTGCCCAGAGCTTCGCGGCTGCTCTTTTCCCTGGGGCGTTCCCCAGAGCCCTCCCTCCCCGCATTCGAAGGCATCGCTCCATTGTCCTTCAGTGTTTGCGTCCCTATTAAAGAATCTGAAGTCGTTCCCATTTTTTTCCCTTCGTATGTGGCCTGTTTTTTCTCCCTCTGGAAGATTTTAGGATCTTGTTTTTGCCCAGATACATCCATTAGAAATACGCTAGACGCACTCCAGAGAGCCCACACAACCACCATCCCATCCACACGCAGACTTCGGTGTGGGGTGCGTTCGCCTGCCCCCGTGGAGCGGTCCCCGGGGTGCGGTCTGCAGGCAGCACTGCGTAGGGAGCATTCCGCAGGCTGCAGGAGCTCGGGCGCCCCGGGCCCGGGTCTCCCCGCTGCCTCTCAGCCCTTGGAAAGCACAGGCCTCCATCCTCCTCGTCACCCACGTCCCAGGATGGTTCCCTTCTGTGTTGCAGAAGGGATGACACAGCGAGAGCAGTCTGTCCCTGTTAGAAAGCTGGTGTGGAAGCCCCGCCCCCAGCTTGTTTCTGTCTCAGTGGGCGGAGCTGGGTGACTGACGTGGCTGCCCAACCCCTCCAGGGATTGCGCGGGGCGGGGGGTGGGGGGGACGGACGACGACTGTCCCAGTTGAGTACATTGCTGCCTGGGCAGAGTTAAGGGTTCTTTTGGCATCCGATTGATCAGGACCCGACTTACGTCAGCAAGGCGCAGTGGCCATAGCAGGGGACAGCTGGGTATTGGGAAGTAAAGTTTTCTCTGTGTGGTCTTTAAGGAAGCTGACCTGGTTACAACTCATGAATTGGGGCACAATTTTGGAGCGGAACACGATCCGGATGGTCTAGCAGAATGCGCCCCAAATGAGGACCAGGGAGGGAAATTCGTGATGTACCCCATCGCTGTGAGTGGGGATCATGAGAACAATAAGGTACGTGCCTCGGAGCCGCTCTGCGTGGGTGGGAAGGGAGCAACTGTGTGACCACAGTGAGAACTCGGGAGGGGTGGGGAGGGGGCTGCAGCTCACCCAGGCCCGGGGACTGGGTGTGCGTTTGGGTAGGGTTTCTGACAGAGCACAGTAGCTGACTTGGGATACTGCCACCAATTTCAGAGACTTTAAGAGTGGCTGTGACTGACTCTTAGAGTCTGACCAGAAAGTGCCCGAGATGTGCGGTCCTGCCATCTTACGGAGCGCGAAGCTGCAGCAGCAGCGGGCAGCGCGGGGCAGCCCTGGGAAGACGTCCTGCTGCAGAGGGTGGGGGCCGGTGATGGGCGTCTCTGAGCAGGAAAGAGGCTGCAGCGCGTGTCCTGACTTCTCTTGGGAGCCCAGCCCCTTAAATATCTGCACTACAACAATTCATCAGACGGTCCTTTTTTCTTGTTGCTTATTTCCCTTTTCATACTTTCATTGTTGTTTAGAAACCAGCATACACGTATTGTAAAACTTTTCTGTTGTTTAGGAAAAGTTACTGTTATGTGGAGCTTTGTCACTGTAAAGGTAGGGTGGTGACTTCCGAACCTCTGACGAGGTGTGCCAGTGTGAGAAGCCTGTCACAGAAAAACTTAACTAGTAAAAGAAAGAACACTTAGTTTAAGAGTTTGATAATAGCCAGAGTTCTGCTTTTCTTTTCTTTATATTTTATTGATTACACTATTACATTTGTCCTGATTTTCCCCCTTTGCCCGCCTGCACCCAGCACCCCACTCCCTCAGGCCACCCCCCCACTGTTCATGTCCGTGGGTCATTGGTGTGGGTTCTCCGCTGCTCCCGTTCCCTGTGCTGCACCCCGCACCCCGTGGCTGTTCTGTAACTGCCCGTCTGCACGCCTGGACCCCTCAGCTCCCACCCGTTCCCCCACACCTGCCCCCGCTGGCAGCCATCCTGCCTCTCCACGTCGGCTGCTTTGGGGAAGGGGCTGTTCGGGGCTCCTCATCAGTCTTCCCACACGCAGGAAGGGCCGTTCCTGTGGTTCGGGGGAGCTGGGGGAGGGCCTCCTTGTGAGACACTGGTCACCTTAGAAAACAGATACTGTTAAAATCTTGCGGACCCACGAAGACGTGTAGGTAACAGTTTGGAAGTTAGTCTTCTAACCAACTGTATGTAACGCTGCTGCTTCTTGGTACGTTCAGCCACGCAGAGACGCGGAACATAGACTGTACAGCTAGCCAGGCGCCGGGGAGGGGTGCACTGGGCCCAGACCCTGTCTACATGCCTGGGTCTTCTGCCTAGGAGGACGGTCTGCGTCTAGTCCGCTCTGTCACCGGGGGGTGCCATGCCCGAGGGAGGGACAGCCGGTGCCCTGGCAGAGTTCAGGGCTGTCGGCTGCGCTGCGCTGCCTGCGCTCTCGGCCGTCCAGCTTGGGTGCACGGGCTCAGCCTGTGTGCAGCGGGCCCTCCCGGGGCGGGCTGTCGGCTCTTAACCAAATTCACACCAGCTTTTTAACATTCTGAAGAGGGAGAGAATGCCGTGGCGCACAAGGACATCTAGAGGTGACAGCAATGGCACTGGACGTGCCTCAGGAGGCTCTGACTGTGACAGTCGTGTCCAGAGTCCAGAGGAGTGCCGCACACACATGGTGGTGTGTCTTTACGTTGCTCCGGGCCCTCCGTGGCCTTCTCCTCGCCAGATGTTCTCCAACTGCAGCAAGCAGTCCATCTACAAGACCATCGAGAGCAAGGCCCAGGAGTGCTTCCAGGAGCGCAGCAACAAGGTGTGCGGCAACTCCAGGGTGGACGAGGGGGAGGAGTGCGACCCCGGCATCATGCACCTGAACAGCGACACCTGCTGCAACAGCGACTGCACGCTGAAGAAGGGCGTCCAGTGCAGGTGGGCACGCAGCCGGGGCCGGGGCAGGTGTTGGGGCGTAGTGGGTGGAAAACGCAGGGCGTATGAACACTGTAAATTCTCAGGGGGTCAGGCTTGGGCTCCCTAGTTTCCTGGCCGTTGTTTGCCTTGCAGGCCTGTTTATGGTTTTTTTTTTTTAAATTTCTATATGATGTTAGTGAAAACCAAGGACACCAAGATGTTTTAAAGATGAGTCCTTTTGGACCAGTGTGCCTCCTCTCCACACGGCTGCTGCCCGAGTTGGGAGGGGCAGACGGGCACCTGGGCAGTTGGGTGGTGCGGGAGGGCGGCCCAGCCAAGAGACCTTCCCACGAGCCAGGGCTCCAGGGCCTGGTAAGGTGACCACGGACTTGGCTGTGGGACTGCCCTCTGAGTTGAACTGCCCCTTCCTCCGCAGTGATAGGAACAGCCCCTGCTGTAAAAACTGCCAGTTCGAGACCGCCCAGAAGAAGTGCCAGGAGGCCATCAATGCCACTTGCAAAGGCGTGTCTCACTGCACAGGTGCGTCCTCCTGCTGGTGCGAGCGGGGTTCTCTCCCCCGTGGGCTGTGTGAGTCTGGAAAGCAAGTGGATGTGGATGCAAACGCCCTTCCACCTCGTGCAGAGTTGGGTTGGCTGCACTCCTTTTTTGTGGCACAGCGTCACTGGTCTGTGCCCGGCCCGTTACTGTCCTGTTCGTCATTACTTCGCTCACTTCGCTCTCCTGCCTCTCACGAGCGTCTGCTCCAGTGTGTCTGACATTTGTCCAGATGTGTGTATACCCTTGAAACATGATGTGTTGTGTGTGTTTCTGACATGCCAAAATGATGGTCTACTTTAGATCTTTTAAAAGATTGTATTTATTTAATTTAGAGAGAGGGGGAGGGGGGAAGAAAGAGGGAGAGAAACATTGATTGGTTGCCTCTCACACGTCCCCAACTGGGGTCCTGGCCTGCAACCCAGGCATGTGCCCTGACTGGGAATTGAACTGGTGACCCTTTGATTCGCAGGCCGGCGCTCAGTCCACTGAGTCACAGCAGCCTGCTGGTTCCATGTTGGTTTTCCAAGTGGTGGCTGCTGTGCAGCGTGGTATCTGTGTCTGTCTGCGTTGAGAGCACTGAGGGGCGCCCGCGGAGTGTTGGTCACGGGATCATCCCGCTCCTCCGTGCCCCGAGTGGTAGCTGCTGAGATCGCCTGTATGGCCTTGACACTGTGGGCAGCCCTCGGCTGACATCCCCACGCGTCTCCTCCTGGCTGTCAGTGTTTCCTGGGTGTGCGTGGAGTGGTGGGCGTGCTCAGTCCCTCGGGGGGCTGCGCTGATGTCGAGAGCAGTGGGACACACTGGCGTGTGGGTGCCGCTGTCCCGACGTCCTTGCCACACGGTCTCATTTCTGCCAGTCTGGTACCTGTGAAGGGATTTCTCATCCTCATTTACGTTTTTCTCCAACGTCTCTTTGTGTTCCCTGTTCAGATTTCTCCGTCTGAGTAGCCGCTTCATACACTTGACCCATTTTATCAAATGGCGTTTCGTGTCCTTTGCTGTCCCTGAGTTGGCAGGGTCCTGGCACAGCAACCGTCTGGTTCACACATTGCGCACACCTCCCTCCTGTGTGCCATGCTTCGGGGAACAGAAATCTGTAGTTTCTGTGTTGTGTGTGTGTGTGTGGTTTTGGTTTTTATTCTTAGTTATGGGTGGTTACAGAGATGTTTTCCAGAGCTGCTTCTGTTAGCTTCACAGCGCTCCTTTACGCGGGGACTGTGATCTCTCTGGAGCCCACCTTCGAACTCCCCACAATTTGAGGGTTATGACCCGTGTTGGCTGTGGTCCTGTCCGTGCGTGGAGCATGCAGAGCTGTGTTATTAGGGACTCGGTGGAAACCTGCTGTGCCCTCTTCTCCTGCCCGTCCATTACCAGTGTGCCTGTCTCTCTCCACCCTTGTGGTGCTTTTGGACTTGGAGATGTTTCATTTAACATGCAGCTCGCCGCTTGGGGTTTTTTGATGGTGGCAGTGGTTCCTGTTGTCTGGCATACCGCTCCCATTCTCATAGTTTTATAACTTTATCCTTTGGCTGGTTGGATTTTTGAATAGCTTTACTGAGATACGGACATACTGTAGCATTCGCTAGTGTTCATCCACTCGGTGTGTGCAGGTCAGTAGGTGTCAACGGGTTCATGTTTGTGCGCCTGCCACCACAGTGACTTTACACCGTCACCTCAGAAGCAGCCCCGTGCACGTGAGTCAACGCTCCAGATCTCCGCACCCTGGCCCAGGCTCCCCGTCTCCCCGTCTCGGTGGCTGTGCCTGTTCTGACATCCTGCACAGTGCAATCACAGTGCAGTCACAGTGCGCTGCCTGTTGGGACCTGCTTCGTCCCCTCGGAGTGGTGTTCTCAAGGCTCACATCTGCTGTGGCTGGGCCAGCGCGCCATTCGTTTCTGTTGCTGAACGCTGCCCCCTCCAGCAGCTGTGTCCCACCTTCCCTTTGCTCGTTGGTCAGCCGGCGGGCTTTCCCTTGTTGTCACTCTGGCTGTGAGTACTCACTCTGTGCTTCATTTCCGCGTCCCTGCTGTGTACGACCAGGAGTGGAATTGCTGGGTTGGATGGTGACCCTCTCTGGCCTTTGGGGCGCTGCCAGACTGTCTCCCCGGGCAGCTGCTCCGCCCCCGCCCCCACCAGAGGAGTGCGGGCTTCCAGTTTCTCCACGCGCTGGTCAGCATTTATTGTCCCATGTTGGTGGTGGTCATCCCGGTGGGTGTGAGGAGTGTCTCCTTTTGGTTTGTCCTTTGGTTTTTCCAGGTGTGCCTTGTAACACGTAACTGTGGTTTTTACGGTCTGAGATCTGTCAGCACTGCTGGTTTGGCGGGTACCGGGAGCTTGGGTATCTCGGTCAGGCTCTAAAAACATTTCCTAGCTGTGCTCAGCATTTTGGTCTTTAATAAAGCAGATTCAGAAAGATGTTTTTTCTCTCTCTTTTTAAGATTTCATTTATTTTTAGAGAGAGGGGAAAGGAGGAAGAAGGAGAGGGAGAGAAACATCAGTGTGTGGTTGCTTCTTGTGCACCCCCTACTGGGGACCTGGCCCGCAACCCAGGCATGTGCCCGGACTGGGAATTGAAGTGGTGACCCTTTGGTTTGCAGGCCCACACTCAATCGACTGAGCCACACCAGCCAGGGAGATGTTTTCTTTTTAAATAAGTATAAGTACAACAGTTCAATAAAATGCATTTCTTCTTAGTAAGTGGACTTTTGTCCTCGTATTACTTTACATGGGCAGCAGCTAGCAGAGGACCCGTTCATCGTGAGGAAGCGGCCTGCATCAGTGGCGGCAACGTGTCCTGTTAGAAACAGGGTCTCGCTGGGCGTGGTCATTCTTGGTCCCCTGCCGGGGCCGTCTGCATCCACACCTCTGGGGGCAGGGCCTGGTGACCTGTGCCACGACTGAGCTCCGGATTGCCCCACTGCACACTGGGCTTAGGGGCCTGCCGTCCTTCGTGGCCAGCTGTGGAACGAATGTCCCGGCAACCCAGCGAATGCCCGGGGGTGAAGGGCCCTGCAGACTGGAGGCGGCTGGGAGGCCCCGCGGGAGCGAGTGCTGGGATCCCAGCAGAAGCTCTGTTGTGTTTTCGCCAAGCTTTGCACCACAGACTGCCCTGCAGACCTTGACCTAGAAACCTTGGGCTTGGTTCCTTTTCTCAGTGGAGAGGCTGTGTCCCCGCCCAGCCCCCGCCCCCAGCAACTCGGGGCGCATTCATTGTTATCATCACGGCTTCTCCTCTGCTCTCCTGTTGACTGTTACCTGCTTGTGCTGCTCACTTTCCAGGATGAGTCACTCGCTCCATCCTCTCCCGAGTGTGACATCCTTTAGTCACTCTTCTTTGTCCTCAGACTCACTGATTCATTCAGGACACATGTATGGGGGATGTGCAGGGGTGGGGGGTAGGGCTGGACGTAGGCTGAGTCCTGCATAGCAGGTCAGGTCTGTGCTGCCAGGGAGCGCAGCCTCCGGGTTGGCGGGGCGTCCAGAGAGAACTGGGGTCAGCCAGAGAGATGTGAATTGGAAACTGCCCCCCAGCAGGAGAGAGGTGTGTGGGGCGAGGGGACCCAGGCAAAAGCCATCCAGTCCCCCCAGAAGATTGGGGACGAAGGACCAGCATAGCCAGAGTTCTGAGGTAGGACACACCTTGGAGGGAGAAGGTGGCTGTCCTAGCACGTGGCTTCCACATGACATTTGCCTGTAGTCCCTGCCGTGGTGCTGGTGGGATTTTATTAGTGGCCACGGCACGTGTGCATGTTTACACGTGTGAGAGAAGCACACTGCATGGCAGGTGTGGAGGAGGCAAAGGCCCGGAGACTGGGTGTGGACATTCGGGACCTTCTGAGGGCCTGGCACACCTTTCTGCTAGGCCAGGGCTCCCCGTTGGGACAGGGTGGGCGGTGCGCCCTGTAGACCTGGGGGCTGTGCCTCATGGGCGTCTGCTTGTTGGTGCTTCCAGGTAACAGCAGTGAGTGCCCCCCTCCCGGGAATGCCGAGGACGACACCGTGTGCTTGGACCTGGGCAAGTGCAAGGATGGGAAGTGCATCCCCTTCTGTGAGAGGGAGCAGCAGCTGGAGTCTTGCGCGTGCAATGGTGAGCACATGGCCCCGCGGCAGGCTGGCGCGGGTCAGGAGGCGCCTGTGTCCGCCTGGCGCAGGGCCTCCACTTGGGACCCCCGGGGTGCCCACCGCTCCCTGCTGCTGCCGGCTGTGCAGGGCTGCGTGGAGACCAGCAGGCCTCTGGGCTCAGGTCCTGGCTCCTCCACCTTGTCTGCAGAAACCGTCTTCCTAGTCTCACTTCTTGCCATGTTTTCAGACCATGTGCCCAGTGTGGGGCAGGGTAGGAGGGAATTTTGTGGGTGATGGATGGGTGGAGGTCTGTCTTTGCCGCCCCTCCCCTGTGTCCCACACACCCTGACAGGAGCAGCAAGCTGCCTGTGTCCTGTTGGCCTTGAACTGTGAGGCTCCTTTAAGCCTTCACCCGAGAGGGCCGATTCCAGGACTGGCCCATCTCAGGGTGCTCGCTGCCAGGTACCTGTGCAGGGGTTGTGCTTAGTAATGGGTGGTGACGCCATGCTGACCTCTGACACTTGTCCTTGGGTTTCCGTGTTACTTTTGGAGCCCCTGGGTCTGAGGAGGGCCTCAGGGATCGGTGGGTCCAAGCTGCTGCCCCACCCCAGAGGGACGTCTGCTGGTTTCCAAACAGCCGCCACAGCCCTTGGGCTGGGCCTCGGCGCCTTCCCGACAAACTAAGTGTCCCTCCAGGCGGAGGGCTGTGCAGAGGAACACGATGCGGCCCATGCCGAGCAGACACTATTGAGCAAGTGGCAAGAGGCTTAGGGGCCCTGAGAGGACACACAGTGAGGCCCTGGAGACATGTGACGAACATGACAAAGCCTGGTTTCCCTCTGAGGCGGTTTTTCATTTTTGGTGTCCTCATTGATTTCTGTGACTGTAAATGCCTACTCACCTGGATGAAGTCTGTCCTGTTACATTGCCAGTTGACTTCCTGGGCGTTTCCGCTGTTTCTGTGGGTGTTGGTGGCTTATCTGATGCTCCATCACTCCTGTCCCCATGTCCTGTCAGAGGCTGGCCACTGGGCTCCTGTCCCGGGGCACTGAGAGCCACGCCCACAGGGAGGCAGCTCTGTCTACAGCCCTGGTTTCTGGGGCGTCCTGGACGTGCAGCAGCCGGGAGGGCAGCGTTCTGAAGCCCTGTGAAGCGGAGGGGGTGGTCTGGTTTCTTTTGCTCCAGCAGAGAAAGAAAACGTTCCCGAGTGGTTATTTTTTTTGCCTCGTGGCCTGTACTGAGGATGGAGGAGGTGGACTCAGGTTCTTTCTACAGGGGCGGGATGTGGATGGTGCTAGCTCTGGCAATAAGGAATGAAGGCTCTCCTTCCGCCGTGGGGGCACGGCGGGGGCGGGGGGTGCGAGGGGAAGGACGGCCTCGTCTCCGAGGAAATGCAGCCACCGCTCTTTTCAGAGACGGACAACTCGTGCAAGGTGTGCTGCCGGGACCCCACGGGCCGCTGCGTGCCCTACGTCGACGCCGAGCAGAGGAACCTGTTTCTGAGGAAAGGGAAGCCCTGTACGGTGGGGTTCTGTGACATGAATGTGAGTATTTATTCACACACGGCTTCTGTCTCTACCTGCCGAATGGGAAGTTTTTATGTCGTGAATACTCAGTTTTGCACATGGAAGGAAACTGAGACGCCAACGCTGCACATCCTCCCTCCGCACTCGCAGGGGAGGTCGGCGTGTGGGCCTGACCGGAGAGCAAGCCCACGTAGGTCGGGGGGCTTTGGCAGAGTTGGCTGGTTTTCGGCAGAGGGTCCTGATTATTTGGTTTTCTAGGTTAATTATAAAATTGACCAAGATGGCAGAAATGCAAGTTTTTATTTTGAGACAGGTGCTGAGTAGGAAAAGTCTAGAAGCAGGTTGACCCACCCAAGTCAGACCCTTTGCTCTCTAGGGAAACATGATTTTGTCCATGCAGTGCACGGAGGAGGGCGTGTTAGAGCGCTCTCTCCAGGCAGCCTGGCCGTGTCCCGTCGGGGCGCCCTCACTGGACGCTGGCCTTCAACAGACCAGTTTCTCGACTTTCGTCCCCTGGTGATTCTTTCAGGGGTAACGCTGCTCTCTGTTCACAGGGCAAATGTGAGAAACGGGTCCAGGACGTCATCGAGCGCTTTTGGGACTTCATTGACCAGCTGAGCATCAATACTTTCGGTAGGCGACTTCCCCGGGCGGTGGTCCGCCTGTTTCTGTGATGATAACTGAAGAGCGCGGCTTCGGTCCCCTGCGCTCTGATCACACAATGGAGGGTGGAGATGTTCGCCATGTGGTATGGATGCAGCCTCAGATGAGGGAAGTCGGCACTTACTCCAAGCGCGCCCTTCCTTCTCCACTAAAGTGAGCACGTGGTAGTGTCCGCGTGGTTTGGTCCCACAGGGTGTGAGTCTGAACGCTGGTTGGTGAGTTTTTATTTATAAACGGGCCTCTGATTTTGCAGAAGCAGGAGGCATTCTGTCCTCTGGGCCCACAGGTAAGAGTTCAGCTGCAGAAGGCAAACCCAGAGAGCAGCCCTGTCCTTGTAAAGCATGGTTACCAGCAGCCTCGGTCCAACGGCTCCCCCCTCCACCCCCTGAGCATTGTCGCCTGTGCACCGCCAGGGCTCGCTCTGGGTGGGGTGCGTCAAGCCTCACAGGGGCGCCACAGCCGCCCCTCCCTGAGCTGGGTCTGAGTGCCCTCTAGCCAGCAGTCTGTGGTGTCTGTCCCAGTGATGACGTCGTAAGAGCCCTGAGATTTAGATCTGCGACGTATTTGATCGCAACATTAACTCCCCCAGTTGTTCGCAGGGAAGTTCCTAGCAGACAACATCGTGGGCTCCGTCCTGGTCTTCTCCTTGGTGGTCTGGATTCCTCTCAGCGTGCTCGTCCACTGTGTGGTGAGTCGCCCTTCCTAAGGAACAAACTTTCTCACAGTTTTTAGAGAAAACTCCAATCATGCACTCCTCAGAAAAGGTGAAGTTTATTCTTAACAGAATCTGATGTTTCCAGTGACATCTCTAGGTGCTGCACCTAGGAAACCACATCTTGTGAGGAGCTCAGCTGATTGTCTCGTGAATAATTTTACTGTGTGGGTGCTTCACTCTCGTGGAGTTTCCGAGGAATTGTGTAGTCCGAGCACAGGGCGCCATCTCCCTGGGCCTGCTGGGCCCTCTGGCAGGTGTGGTATGTGCACAGGGCGGTGCCCTGCACCGTCCACATCCTGGCATCACTGCACGGGCGTGCAGCCACTCCTGGCGAGTAAGAGTGTGCTGTCATTTCCGTTCAAGTGAGCACCAGCAGACACACTGAATTGGGTGTGTCTGGGGACTCCAGGCACTTTATCATCTTGGGGCTTTTTCAAAGCCATTCTTACAGACCTGTTCCCCTTGCTTCTCTGGATGTGAGGGCTTGTCTTCTGCAGATGAGGTCGGACCTGGGCTGACACTCCTGCAGGGCCCCTCCCGGGCGCACATGGGAAGTCCTGGCGCAGCTCACACAGGAGTGCTCACGGCTGGCCTCTCTGGGCAGGGTGGGGCACCGAGCCTGACAGGCCTGGGCAGGAGACTCTCCAGGGAGCAAGCATTTGGGCTGAGGCAGAGCCATTTCTATAGTGACAGGTGGGAGCCTGGCAGAGGGACAGCAGTGCCCTCCACTATGGGGGCTCTCACTTGAGTGAAACGTACACTTGTGGGCTCTGAAGCCTGACCCTTGATTTCTGAGCAAAGCTGCTGTGAAGAGGGAGGGGCTGGCTTGTTTCTGACCACAGAGCTCCTTCAGGGCAGCTGGCCTGGAAGCCAGGCAGATTCATGGGCTCAGCCTCCTGCCTGGTGCCGTGGATGGAACTGTGCATTCAGCCTCCAGTCGTAGGGTGTAGGTGATAAGGCCCAGTTCCGTGAGGGGTTGGGGCCACAGGACCCTGGAGACAGCTGGGGATGGTAGGCTCTGGTGGGCTGGGCACTGAGGTCCAGCCCCCTTGGCCCTCCACTTGCGGCCATGGCCAGTGTTGCCCTGGCACAGACCAGGCCTGGACATCAGGGAGGAGGGTGCCCTTGGGACCCTCCTACCCACAGCAGGCAATTGCTTAGAGAAATACTGCCTGGACCTGGCCTTTCTGACCACCCGAAAACACGTGTCGTTCTGTGCAAAGGAGACACCTGTAGGCTGGCAGCAGACCACTTTCTGCGAGTCCCAAGTTACCCTCTCTGTATTAGGAGCAGCCTGTGAGGAACGGCACTTAACTGAATTTCGTTTGTGGGAACCTTTCCCTATTCTCTTCCTAGGATAAGAAGCTGGACAAGCAGTACGAATCTCTGTCCCTGTTCCACCCCAGTGTAAGTCATTCTCGGTCGCACGTGGGACCTTGCTAATAAGACCTCCCGTTAGCAACCCAGCTGCATTGCAACAGGAAGGGTCTGTGTGTGGGGGGAGGTCAGGTCTAGGGACAACAGTGAAGGTGAAAGTGGAGGGAGACACAAACGGCTGCTGCTCGGCCCATCCCCATGGCTGCCTGCAGCTGAGCTCTGAACCTGACAGAGTTGTTATAAATTCTCTTTTGGGCCTTGAAACGGTCAGTTGCGGGGCCATTTGAAAGCTAGCCTTCCAGTCACTCCTGAGTCGAGGACGCTTTCCTTGGCCTAATGGATCTGGGTGTCTCTAGGAGGGCCGCTGGGTGGTGAGCTGGGTTGCAGGACGCCACCCATCTCCTCCCCCCGTCTTTGCAGAATGTCGAGATGCTCAGCAGCATGGACTCAGCGTCAGTTCGCATCATCAAGCCCTTTCCGGGGCCACAGACCCCTGGCCGCCTGCAGCCGTTGCAGGCCGTCGCTGTGCCGCCATTGGTGCCTGTGGCTCCGAAACTGGACCACCAGCGGATGGACACGATCCAGGAGGACCCCAGCACAGACTCGCATGCGGATGAGGACTGCTTTGAGAAGGACCCGTTCCCCAGCAGCAGCACAGCCGCCAAGTCCTTCGAGGACCTCACGGACCACCCAGTCACCAGGAGCGAGAAGGCCTCGTCATTCAAGCTGCAGCGGCAGAATCGTGTCGACAGCAAAGAAACCGAGTGCTAGCCCAGGGGTCGGCGTCCTGCGCGCTGTGACCTACCTGAGTGGCAAAGTGTTTTTACAGATTTGACCTAGAATCACTCACAGATTTTGTGAAGGTCTGGGAGGAACAAGGAAGTGACTTCCAGCAGGTGCTGCTTGTGTTTGGATTGCCTTTGCACACACACTCGCGTGGTTAGGCCCTTTCCCGTGTGACCAGGTGCGGTGAATCTGGCTTGTCTGGAGGTTTTAGTGTTTGTTTGAAGTACCCTTCGACCTGTGGTGCAAAAGCAGAACACACGGCTGGATCACACTGAAGTATTTACGTTTTTGTAAACTGACCTTTCGTACTGGTGCCAGTGCGGAGACGCCGCTCTCCACGTGCAGGGCGGGGAACGAGGGGGCTCTGGGCAGTTACTGGGGAGGACAGCTGGAACACAGAGTAATTTATTTTTCTTTTGCTGGCAAGATGGAAAACGGAGCTATGTGTTCTCTGCGAAGTTAGGGTTCTGTTTCTAGGGATACCCAGAGCTGCCACGGGCAGGGAGGACACATCTCCATTTAGGAGTAATTTGTGCCAATGTTTCTGTAGAATTTTAAGGTTGGTCTTTCTAGAACTAAGTCACTCTGTTTACAGTGGGAGTCCCAGTCGAGTTACAGAACCCTGCCCACTCTCTTGGGCCCCAACTTGCAGGGTGGTTTGTCTGTTTTGTAAGTATCTTCATGTGTTTCTAATACTGTTGCTTAAAAAACTCACAAAACCTCAACTACTTCAGAGTGAGACTACAGCCACCTGTTTTATAAACACCAGTGGCCCAGGGGAGTATGTGAGCAGTCTCTCACCGTGAAGACCGGTGGCGGTCAGAGGGCCAAGGCGGGTGCCCCTCCTGGGCCCGCAGCTTTAATTCCTCCCAAGGGAGTCTGAAACCCCCTGGAGTCAGCCTGCGAGTGGCTGTTTGTGTTGTTCCTGCTTTAGTGCCTTGATTCTGGACGGTGTGCACTTACTTACACTGTGTGAAGAGGAAGTCGTCAGACGGAATTCTGATTTCCTTAAAATCCTAGTTAAAAGCTTCCCCCCGTGATAAATGGTGTCTTTTCTTTAAGGATGTTTGTTACGCAGATAACTGTTACACTAATACTTGAACTTGTACTTTGTGGTCTTTTAACTAGTTATGACATTCTTGTATTTTATAGTTACACGTTTGGAATCGGATGTAAGGTGTGTGGGTGTGTCTGGGAGTGAAGCAGTTCCCAGCTGAATGTAAGGAAATCATTTTTTATAAAACTCACTTTTTAAAAAGCGGAACTGTCGTCCCCTTTTCTGGCACCGGCAGGCAGCGCAGGGAGACCCTGCGGCAGCTGGCAAACTGAGCGTCCAAACCACCCACCTCAGGACCGTGCTTTTATTCATCTCGGTCTCACACGACGGTGGCTTTTGTTCCGGGGTTGTGAGCAAAGGCTTAAGCTTGAGAAAAATATTTGGCCAGTTCTCTTGGGGTTCCGGTGCGTGGTGATGCCTTGTTCCGAAAAGCCACAGCCTTCACTTCCTGTGCCTAATGGTCCCCGTCTCCGAGGAGACTGAGCTCCGGTCTGGCCTCTGCTACGTCTCGCCAGTAAGGGAGCAGCAGCGGCAGCGGGGAGACTTTCTTCTCTATCAGAGGCCAGAGGTGGGAGAACAGAAACTCGTTTCCCTTCGGTGACAAATGGAGTCCGTCTGACAAGTAGGATGAAAAGTCCTGTCGGGGGAGAGAGGACTCAGTGAAAGGCGGGCGCGGTGCCCTGCCTCTGCCACCCCACCCACAGCGGCGGCCGTCTCGTCGTAGTGCAGGGTGGGCTTCCTGCAGCCTCTGGTCGCAGGGACACCCTCCTGGGGCAGCAGTTCCAAGAGGGGCCCCTTTGCCTCTGGTCAGGTATTGAACTGACAGGCAGTCATCGGGAACAGAGGACGGGCCCCACCGCCCGGGCTGGGACAGCAGCTGCAGGAGGCAGTCCCCGCCCCCAGGTCCTTAGCGCCCGTTCTCTGTGGGGGGTGGGTGGGGGGGTGGAGGCCCTTCCTGCCACTCGAGCCCCCACCCGACCAGAGCCTGGGCAGCACGCTGGCTCCAGCTCTCAGACCAGGGCTCCAGGGCCCGCCTCTCACAGCACTTCTGGACCATGATCTCGGAAGGTCGACCCCTCAGTCCCAGCACTTCCTGTGCGAAAGCTGCAGGGGTTGGGGAGAACCCCTGGCCCAGTGGGGTGCAGCTTTCCAACCTTCCCGCAGGCGAACACGGAACTCTGGGTGCTGCACCCGCTGCCCTCGGCAGCTGCTGCTCACAGGTCCTGGTTTCCAAGGACAAGTGTGCCCCTGTGCAAGGCCTGGGAGTGGCAGCCGGGGCCCACATGAGTGTGTCCATCTCAGACACTGTCAGACTGTTGCTCTGCATATCGTTCCTTTTACCTTTTGTATTTTTAAATGGGTTTTCTGGACTTAAAAAAACTATAATTAGGGCTACTTAGCGCATCACACAAATCTCAGCTGACAGCACACTCTACTTAAACTGTTTTCCCTAGTGCAAGCTTTCACTTCCCCACACGCCGCACCGTGAAGGGCCTGGGCGCCCTCACAAGGAACCGTCCGCGGCCCCTCTCTTCCCGTGGGCAGACCCTGACCGGCAAGGGCCGGCAGCGGAGGAGCCTCTCCACTCCTTCCTGCCCCTGTCCTTCCCAGTGGTGAAAGGGACAACTGTCTTGCCCACTCAGCCAGGCACATCTCAGTTGCTGCTCTGGGTCCCTATGCACCCCACCAGGATCGAGTGAGCCACCGTACCTGGCCGTCCTTCTGCATCAGGGCCCACAGGTCCAGCACCTCAGTCCCACAGTCCCGGGCTACGTGTAGGCAGGCGCTGGCGTACTCACCAACCACCACATTCAGGCGGTTTAACTTGCAGCCTGTGGAGAACAGAGAATCCACGTGACAACTGATCAACCCAAGGACTAGGTCTTGTGCTGATTCTGACCCAGTGACCCAGACGGTTTCCTAGTCCAGTCATCAGGCCTGGACTTACGCACCTGTTGGGGCCAGCTGGGGGCCTGGGGATCAGCACAAGGCCAGGCCTCCCCACGGCCTCCTGAGGACACTGGACGGAGGTCCCACGCAGGAAAGGCTGGGAGGAGCTGGGCCAGCGGCCAGGAAGGGCTGCATTACAGCCAAAGGCTGTGGTGAGACCCCAGATCTTTACACGTGACAAGGAGCTACCGCAATACCGTGGAGATAACACCGCATACGATCCACCAGAGGAGGGAGGAGCTGGGAGGGGGCGCACCCGCCACCGGCACCCGACTCGGGGCTCATCAAAGGGCCGGCAGCTGATGCTTTTTGCAGGCACACCGTCCGCCAGCAACGAGTCAGCCCTGCCAGTGTTGCTCAGGGGCAGCGCAGTCTGCAAAGCAGCAGGCCCCGCTGTGTCCCAACAAGCTCCCCTTGCTGTAGCCCGTGGGCCATAGTTAGCTGGCTCAGCCCAATGTGGTGGGTCTGGAACCTGAGCGCACCTCAGGGTCACCTGGAGGATGTAGGGGCTCCACCTGGGACCGCAGACTCAGCAGGTGGGCCCGGGGCAGTTCCAGAATTTGCAAGGCTCCCGAGTTCCCAGGGGACGTAGAGCTGCTGATCTCAGACCACACGAGAACCACGCCCAATGGCACCTGCGCCCGGCTGCCAAAAATGGAAGTAGTAAATGTGTGGCACCAGGATTCAATGCGCACACCCACGGAAGTGAAATCCCACGGAGCAACACCTGCTGTGTTCTAGATAACAGCTTTTCTCCCTACCGCACCCCACTTAAAACATGTTTGCTGGAATGGACGACCACCTCCTCGAGCTGCAGCCTGGGAGGCACCCGCTGCACCTCTGGGCCCAGCCCACAGTGCTCAGCAAGAGCACTTCCTGCAGCCAAGGTCCTGCTGCCTGAGAAGTCAAAGGGTGGCAGAGTGGAGAAAGGGCCACACAGACTAAAATGGGTGAAGCAGGGTGCGGCAGGCACCTCCCACTACTGGGGGGGGGTCAGAACACCCCAGACGGGACCTCAGCGGCGCAGGCACAAAGCTGCCCCACCCCACCTCAGCACCACATGGAAAGCCACTGTCAGTCTGGACACGCTCGCTCGGCGTCCACATGGTCCTTAGTGGCTTCACAAGCACCTTGGAGTTGGGAAGACACATGGCAGAAAATCAAAGCGAGGCTCTGACTTTTGTGTTGAAAGTTCTCGGGTTTGCCTCTGTGGAAGCCATGCTTTCTTCCCTTAGCTCGACTGCAAACACAGGCCAATGTGGACCAACAGACCCCCGGGAACCTGCAGGCACAGGCTGGAGGGCACCCCACTGTTCTCCCCACGCTCCCCGGCCGGCTCACCTTGTGCAAGGCACTCCTTTTCCCACGCGGCCTCGCAGAGCGGGGGCGGCGTGATCAGGATGACCCTGCTGGCGGGCACGTCCACGGACCGCAGGTACTGCACCATGCTCCGCAGGTTCGCCGCGTACTCGTCCAGGGGGATGTGCTGCTTGGGGTTCTCATCTGTCGGGGGAATGCAGACATAGTTCGCGTTCACAGTTCCAGTTCAAGGGGCAGTTAAGATGAGCGCTTGTTCAGATGCCCACAACTCGCGATGTCCCCGGGGAACTTGGCAGCACCCAGGCCAGAGGAGGGGGAAGGATTCAAGGACACAGGCCTTCACGAAACCACCAAAGCTCTGGCATGGGGCCTTAGGGCACTCTTGTCGCCCTCCTCTTGTGATTACAAGAGGTTCGCAGTCAGTCGGGCTGGATGTGGGGAGGACTGTGGAGTGACAGCCAGGCCCCACCCCAGCTCGGCCACTGAGCAGCCACCCGCCTCTGGGCAAGCGCTCAGCCCCTCTGTACCCATCCCGTCACCGGTGGAGAGAACAGGGTCTGCCTCACAGACGTCTGCCCATTAGGTCAGCCCTGAGGGCCAGGTGCCTGCCCGACAGGGGCACAGTCCCCTAGTGCTGCCACGGCTGCCACGGGTGTCCCAGATCCCCCTGCAGGCCGCCTGCAGACTGCACGTAAGGGCAGCGACAGAGAAGATCGGCCCCCCGCAGTCCTCCCAGTAGGTACTTCCACGCACATCTTTCCCGTCTTCCCCTCGCAGCTGTGTGGTGTTTTTTTTTTTAAAGGGGGGGGGTCACATCAAGGACACATTGCTGTATGCTTTTTTTCACATCACGAATGAGTGTGAACACATCACGTTATGAGCATGTTTCCTTAAAGGGTTCACAAACACACATGACTTATTGGTAAGGCGACCACATGGGCGCCCCCTGCCCCGTGCGGCACCCCTGGTTTTGCCGTGACACGTGACACACTAGGCTGCATCCCTGGCCCCCGAGAATTCCCTGGAAAGTACAGGCGTGCCCACCGGGACCTCGGGGAGGCTGGAAACTCACTGCTTACACCACTTCCTTGTTTGAGTCAAAACCCAAAATTCTGTGTGCTCATTTGCATTTTGGGGGGGGGGGCAAGTGTTCACACATTTTAAAACATTTGTTTTTAATTTCTCCTTTGTGAATTGTCTATTCCCGCCCTTGTCCATTATTCTATTGGAGTTAATATTTTTCTTGATTTCATGAAAGGTATCAACCTTTTGTCTACCATATTTTTGGAAATATTTTGCTTGTGTTATTTTTTTAAAGTAGTTATTTTAGACATTAACTATTTTATTTCACAAAATATTTTCTTCCTTTGCAACTTCCTCCATTACTTCTATGCTTACAAAGCGTTTCTGCCCTGTCCTGAGTCTGGTAAAACGTCACCACTGAAGACAAAGTCTATGTGTAGATACGGAGAAGTGACTTCACTGTAACCCAGGCAGTTCGTTGGCAGTCCCTGCTGACCCTGTAACCCACGACGAGCCCACTGCCAAGCGCAGGCAGCAGGTCCCCTGCCCAAGCCTCACCTGAGATGTCCCCAGGGTGCCCACGAACAGCAGGGAAAGGTGGCTGCCACCCTGGAGAAACCGCTGTCAGGTGGCCACCAACCCTCCTCATCGAGGCTGATTCCACACCGTGCAGATGGCTCTCCTGTCGCCCCCATAGAGGAGAGACAGAGGCTGCGGCCTGGCACAAGGTCCTTCTGACCCGGTTCCTATCACCTGGGGTCGCAGGCCACACCCAGGGTGGGGCTGCCCGAGCTGCTCTCTGGGTCGGTGAGACCACTGTGCAGGGTGCACACCTGAGCGTCCCCCTGCCCCAGCTCTGCCGGGAGGCCAGGCGGAGCACAGCGCTCCAGGACCCTGGCCCGTCGGAGCCTGAACCTGGGCCAGCACCCCGGGGGGGCAGAAAGTAGAAACAGAGTTCCCTGGCGTTACGGGCAGAAGAAAGGTGCTAAGTACTCAGGGAACTTCGTCTGTTCAGGCACGAGGAAGCAGCACGCGCAGTGGTGTCTGCTGTCACGAGAAAAACGCAAACCGCCTTCACCTTTCAGCGCGCTGTCATTGGCACCAAAGAAAACCGTGACCGCCACTGGGCTGTCCGCAACGCCCCCTTTCCTGACGAGTCTTGGAAGGATGATTTTGGCCCATCTGGTGTTATAGCCTGAAAACCCACGATTCAGAACGTCACATTTTCTGAAATGAAAAGATTTCAAGCATGAATTGTGAACTGTTTCCACCCTGTAGCCCTCTCATGGGGGAGGTGCGCTCCCAGCTTGGGCTGCCTGCTCCGCCTGCCCAGTTTCCCTCTGGTCAGAGCGACAGCAGAGCTACGCATGCTGTTCTTGGGGTCGTGCCAAGGTAGGGGTGAGCTGGCATAGCCCCGAAGAGTGACGGGCAACCACAGGGCAAGGGCCATGGCCTGGCCTGCAGACCAGCTAATTCCATGCACGGCAGAGTGGGGTGCTTTGAAAATGGAGTTTACAGGCCTGGCCAGGGCGCTCAGTCGCTTAGAGTGTCATCCCCACACGCCAAGGTTGTGGGTTCGATCCTGGGTCAGGGCACTCACAAGAGGCAACCAATCATCGCACAGATGGGCGGAACAACAAGTGATGTTTCCTTCTCAAATCAATAAAAGAAAACTGCAAGTGGAGTTTGCTGAAGGGAGGCATGAGTCTGAGCAAGAATCACAGACAAAAGATCACTAATAAGCTGGACTTGGAAGGTAACACCGGTTCGTTGGAATACCTGTACGGAGTATTTGAGACTTTCTTATAGTCTGCTTTCTTAGAGTTTTAGATTCACAGCAAAGTTGAGTAGATAAAAATAAAAACCAAAAGACTAAAAAAGAACATTAAAAAAAATTGAGTGGAAGGTAGAGCACCCACCCCCAGCGTCCGCAGTGGAGCGGAGCACAGGTTAGGGGTGACCCTCTTACCCGTCAGCATCACCCCACAGCTTTGCATTGATTAAATCATTCTAGCAGCACAGCAGTTGTTTCAGTTTAAGCCAGGTAATCAACAGGTGCCTTCTGCCTCCTAAAACACCCACAGTGGAGTCTCAGCGCCGTGTGGCGAGGGAAAGCCCGACCCCGGCTCCGGAGCTCGGGCTGGGACAGAGCCCTGGCTCTGTCAGTGCGGCGCTGTGACCATGGGTGCGTTTGTAGAGCGTGGAAATTATCCGTAATAAAAAGTTGTTTCAAAAATAAATCTTGGATTTTAATGTACGATTAGCAAACAGATGTGCTTCATTTTGGTTCAAATTCCTATAATCAATACATTTTCAAAGTTTTAATGGACTTAGAACCGTTACAATGCTTTTGTTGGGAACAAAGATCTTACTCGAAGTGACGACAAAGACATCACTAGGGACACAACCTTGCACTTCAAACGTACCACCAGCCATGCGGGCGGGACCGGAGGGCAGCCTTCAGGCTTGGTGACTAGGGTACACTGCAACTGAACCGGCCAGGGCTGTGCCGATGGCCCCGATGGCTGAAGCAGGCGTTAGGGGCCCAGGTCTGCCACGGCTAGAGACCAAACGTGCCCACCAGAAGGGCAGTTTGGCATGGAACAGAAACCAGTATCGGTTCTGGGGCTAAAAGGACGGAGCACTGAGTTGTTAAATTGTTCGGTCCCTCAGCAGAGATGGCAGATGAGAGCTCCCACCCAGTCACCCCTCCAGCATCCCCACGACGTAGCCCTTCGGCCCCAAACAGCCTCCTCCTTTCTCCAGAGACCTGCCTGGCTGAAGGATGAGGGCACAGGGTGCCAGAGTCCTGCCCTCAGCCTGGCTTCTGCCTCTGGCTGCACTGAGGCACCTTAGAGCAGGTGAGTAAGGTAGAGGTGCCTGGGGCAGCAGGGCGGGGGGCCTCCTCCGTGTCCAGGGCCAGCAGGGCTGCCTCGAAGCTACAGAACAAGGCACGATGGACCACACACTGTCTCCAACTCTGTCCCCTTTGTAATTACTCTCAGTTCCACAAAATCAGCTTCTAACCAGGTGGTCTTCTAGGACTCACACCTGTGCGCTATCAATTTTGACAACATTTTAGTGCAAAAATTAACTATGAAATAGTTAATATAAAATTAAACATTTAAAATGTTGAATTAAATTCCTGGAGCTTTTCAGGTTGTTTGAACAACTAATTTTTCAATATGTCCTTCTATTTGTCCAGAAAAGGTTAACGGACTAATTGAAGTTACTGGGTTAAGGAAAAGCACTGCTATGTTCTAGGCGTCTGAGTGAGCCCAAGTGTGCCGACTCGGCAGCCCAGAATGGAAGCAGGGGCCCAGGCCGCGCCACCTGCCCGTCCCAGTGGTGTGACCCTGTCATTCACCCTCCCCACCTTTGTCATCAGCTGTGACACGGGCAGGAGAATAACGAACCACTTTGTGCTGTGCAGTGGCTGCAAAGACAGGCGAGGTGGTGGTTAAACAGCCTGGGCACCTGGTGCGCGTGCAATTGGACTGCAGCCCCGCCCTCTGCACTTCACGGGGCAGCAAGCGGGGACACAGAACGGCCCACCCGCACGTTTCTAGGTTAAGTCTGCTGAATTAGAGACAGCGTTTAGAAATGCAAATAGCCGGAAGGTCAATTTTTCTATTTCTAGTTTAGAGGATGAAAATAAAAGGAGAAAGTGAAGACTTTTAAAAACACATTTCACATTTAGAAATAAGTGTATTTTCTTGGTGTGTCAGTTACACTGACGAAGAAAACTGGAGTGACGACGGCTGGCAGCTCATCGGCTTATTTCTCCCCAAGGAGGCAGAGACACAGCGCCTGGCGCCAGCTTACCGACACCCCAGGCACTCGTGTCCGTTGTCTTTAATGTGGAAAGTATTTCTAAATAGTTATTTTTTACCTCTTGGGACACTGTTTCCCTGTTAGTGAATTCCTTAGCATAAACTTAAGTTGTCTGACAAATAACATACCAAAATCATCACTACTTCTGACATGTTTTATAAAGACTTTGGAGGAAAAAACTTCCATCCAAACTCTGGGTTGAGAATACATTCCTCCTTCACACTGAACTCGCTCATCATTTCACACACCTGTCATAACAACGGGCAAAGAACTTGTTGCCTTTCCATGGTGAACAGCTGTGTTCTTTGGATCAAAACCCCTGATACATTTTCCAAAACTTGCAGGGTTTGCTTTCACGAAGAGGCGGAAGTTCTGGCTCCTGAACCCCCAGGGGCCCCTCCCTGCTCCCCAGCACCCCCATTCTGACTAGGGCAGGGCGATGAAACTGGGGTGGGGGGTACCCATCACTCTCCAGCACCTAGCACTTGCGGACCAGGCCGGATTGAGCTCACCTGACCAGCTTGTCAGCCAGGGACGCGCCCCATCCACCCTGCTGGAAAGAAAACTGAAGAGAGAAAAGCCTGTTAGTACTTATCTAGCGACCCGGGCGCTTTAGTAAACAAGGGGCCTCTGGGTCAGCAGTTCCCAGCGGGTGCCCGGGCAGTGCCTGCACCTGCACTTGGCCCAAGGCCCCTTGGGATCCTTGCCTGCGGCCGCGCTCTGGAAGTGGACGGTGGCTCCCCTCCCTAGGGACCAGGCTCGAGCCTGCCCTGCAGGTCTGGGCGAAGCCACCACTATCTGCGAGAGCTGCGAGGAAACCTCCGTGCCAGAGATGAAGCCAACNGTGGGGGGTACCCATCACTCTCCAGCACCTAGCACTTGCGGACCAGGCCGGATTGAGCTCACCTGACCAGCTTGTCAGCCAGGGACGCGCCCCATCCACCCTGCTGGAAAGAAAACTGAAGAGAGAAAAGCCTGTTAGTACTTATCTAGCGACCGGGGCGCTTTAGTAAACAAGGGGCCTCTGGGTCAGCAGTTCCCAGCGGGTGCCCGGGCAGTGCCTGCACCTGCACTTGGCCCAAGGCCCCTTGGGATCCCTGCCTGCGGCCGCGCTCTGGAAGTGGACGGTGGCTCCCCTCCCTAGGGACCAGGCTCGAGCCTGCCCTGCAGGCCTGGGTGAAGCCACCACTATCTGCGAGAGCTGCGAGGAAACCTCCGTGCCAGAGATGAAGCCAACTGTATGTTTGGCTAGGAAGTGAAGCTGCGCCCGACCACCTTTCCACAGTTGAAAGAACCAGTAAGACAATTACAGAACTTGGGGGCGGGCGCTTTGATACACATTCCTGTGGACTTTGGCAGTCCCGGGGATTTTAGGCCCAGATGCCTAAAACTTATGTTACCAGTTACTGGCTACACATAAGAAAGGGGTTTAGGGAAGTTATGTCCGAATATTAGAAAAATAATAAAGAGAAACCACGGGAGAGTTATTTTTACAATTGTACTCCCTCTGAAATAAAAACATTTTTTCCAATTTTTTTTTCCTTAACGTGAGTTGAAATGATTTTGGATGAAATCATGGCCTTCTGTATAACCTGTTCCTCCCGAGGAAGCCCAGGGGCCGGTTCCCCGGCCCTCACCCGGAAGGCGCTGCGCTCCGACGGCGCGGGAGCCACTCCGGTTCCGCTGGTTGGAAAGAACCGCCGCCGCCGACGGAGACCGCGCGCCCGGGCCTTTCCTAAAACCCCTACAGAAAAGCACGCGGGAGCGGGCGGACTCGGGCTCTGTCCTCCGAGGCTAGAGGAGCTCGGGAGCCCGCGCCGCGGGACACGCCGAGTGGCCCTGGGCCCGGGAACGAGAATCGGGAGCCTCTCCGGCTCTTTCCACAGACGCCGGCGGCGCTGGGGTCGCCGTGAGCGGTACCAACCGCTCTGGTCTCGGGGCATCCTGCGCCGGGGACAGGGCAGGGGGTGACACTCGGGAGAAACGCGGGCCGTCGCTGAGGACGCCGGGACCGTGGCTCTGGGCGGGGACGTGGCCGAGGACGCCTGAGAGACCTGCTCAGTGAGAGGCGGGCCGCGGACGGGCGGCGGTACCTGGGTGATGGAATCTCCGAAGAGCAGCACCCGAGGCCAGAGCAGAGAGCTCCCACAACCCAAACCTTCGCAAAGCGCCATAACCCCGAGGCTGGAAGGGGAGCAGACCGGATATCCGGGGCGGGGAGAGCGGCGCAGGCAGCGCCTGCGCAGTCCGGCGACACCCTCCCCCCAGCCCCTCCCGCTTTGCAGTCCTGGACCTGCGTTCCCTAGGGCTCCTCTGGCGGCCTCCAGCCGTTTCTAAAAACGCAGTATCTGTTGCCTCTTACAAAGTGCATTTTCCCGTTTACAAAAGTTCGCTCTCCTGCATTCGTTCGCTATGGCTCGTTCATCCCGAATCGTTAGGTGGCAGCCGCGCCTTGACTTTGGGGCGCCCACGGACCCCCCAGAGACGCGAGGCCAGGCCCCAGGTCAGCATCTGCCTGCCCCCTGGCCAGCGTCGCGGGTCAGCATCCCAGGCCCTCCCTCTTACCACCCTGTCCCACCGCCTCTGCTCCAGGCGGGCCAGTCCCAGCGTTTCAGCAAATGGCAGTGAGTGAGAAGGCGGGAGGGCAGGAAGCACTCCCCGTGTAAGCCCCGCACCCGCTCACACCCGTGTAGCTGACGACGGTGACTTGCGGATTCACACGTGGCTCTGACACTTGTCCCTTGCTGGAGTCCCAGGGGCTCACCTCGTGGCGCCGAGATAGCCCCAGGCTCGCTCCCCTGCTTCGGGAAACCCGCCCGAAGCGGGGCTCTATAGGGGCGGGCTGCAAGGACTGGCCCACCGCCCGCGGACTGGCCTGCGGCCCACGCCTTGACCCTGCCTGCCCTGCCTCTGAAATCAGCACAGGCCTGCATGGCTAGAGTCCCTCTCTGGCCAAGTCGTTGGCTCTTGAATAAACCGAGTTTTCCTTCCATCAGCTCCTGCCTCCTGATTGATAACTGGCAGCTGAACTAGGGGTCGGTATCGCCAAGGGACTCATTCCTCACACAATCAAAAAACTTACTCAACCGTTTATGGAAGGTTTTTGACCTCTCTGTCAGAAAACAACGTGGCCACTTGCTGGACTGTAGGGCAGAAGCCTCAAAAGACACTGTCCTGGGCCTTTGCCCGGGTAACACAGAGGGACTTTCCTGCACACGACAAAGTGGGAAGTCACACCAACACAACAAAGAAAGGGGTTTCAGACTGAGGGGCCAGTGGAAGTACTGTCAGAGGCGGGGAAATCTTGGCCAAACAGTCAGCAGGGTTTTTACTGGAGGTGTGCCTGCAGGTGAGGCATGGAGGGCTGGGACCAAGGAGTTGGAGCAGAGACCCACCCACCCGCCCTCCGGCCTCTCACATGGGGATGGGAGACTTCCCATAGACTGCCTCAGCAGGACTGTTGCCAAAACTGGTCTGGGGTACCAAGGAGTGGGCCTAGTCAGAAGCCTGAGTTCTTGTCACCCCCACCACACAATGACGGGCAGGGGCCAGGAAAACTGGCCAGCAGTTCATCTGGAGACACTTGAGTTGAAGGTGAGTAAAGGAACTGGGGAGCAGTGCGTGGTAGGGAAGCTGACCCACCTGCTTTGGGCTGGGCCCTGGCTGTCCGTCCAGAGGGAGGCAGGCAGGGTGACGCAGGGCAACACCCAGTGCTTAGGCCTGTGGTTCCCAGGCATCAACTAGAACCACCTGGGAGCTTTACAAGCAGGCTGCCACAGGGCCCGCCCGCCAAACCAAGCACCTGGAGGCAGGATGGAGACAGGTGGGTGTCAGTTTAATGCTCCCCAGGTGACTCCACGGTGCAGCGGAGCATAATGAGTCAAAGACAAAGGATGTGACCCTCAGACCCTGGGTTCGGGCCATTGGCAGAGTAAGTGGCTACATTATAGAAGTGCCTTCACTTTGTTTCACGTGAAAAGTCAGATCCACGTGCTGACATTTGTCAAAGCGCAGGTCAGGCGTGGTCCACATTGCAGGTTGTAAGTCTCTGGGAGGGGCAGCCCCCACGGTGTTGACAGGAGACGGTGTGGGGGCAACCAGTGACTTTAGCTTGGCAAGGAGTGGTAGCAGCTCTCCGGTGAGGCCGGCAGGGGAGGAGCTGCCTTGGGCACGTGCCTGTCCCCTCCGCAGAGGGACAATCAGATCTTTTCATCAACATACATGCCAGGTTACCCCTGGGGGGTTGACCTGCTCCCTCAGCAATAGCACCAGACATGCCTGCCTGTGTCAGGCGCCTGCAAGTCTGTGTGACGGGGACTTCGGGAAACGGGACTGCTGATTAATTTACTATGCAGGGCTCGATCCCACAGCCAACACCTGTGCACCCGTAAATGTGAGCCTGAGGATTACACAGAGTGCCTCTGGGTTGAATCTGAAGCCACTAAACACAGAATGTTATTGGGTCCCAGGAGTCACAGTTTAACAAATGTGAAACCAAGGAACTTGGCAAGAGTATCAGGAGGGAATAGGAAAAGGGTTTCACACTTTTAAGTGATGCTCTTGAACTAGGTGTGAAATACAAGTCATCATGCATTTCCTTAAAAAAGTACGGTAAGACACCGGGTTCAGTTGCCATGAACAGACTTTTAGGGTTTTATTGTGAGCCTGCACACGTGCCTAGAAGTGGCCTTGGTGTAAGCAGGCCCCAAAGGAACTGGGTATTTCACCTTCAGTACCAGACGTAAGTTCAAGGGCTACACAAAAGTCTCAGCATATCCAGGCACGCGAGGTCCTCAGTGAACGGGTGTGAGGGCCTCGTACAGCCTCTGTGCGGCCAGCTCCACCATCTCCCGGAGGGACTCGTCGTCCTCACTGCCCTCCTCGCACTCGGCTGTCTGCAAGAGAGAGCGGGAGCAGACTCGGTCACATGGAAGACAGACGCAGCTCCCCACACCCTCGGCACCCTGCCTGCACCGCTGTGGGCATGCGTGTGGGCCAGGGGGACTCCGGACCCCACAAGGACCGGGCCTACTTACAGGTTAATGTTGGAAGAAAAGAACTGGCAAGTCTAGTGAACTGTGCGCACTTCAACACCCACATTTCCACCTGGTCAAGGAGACGCCAAGGAATTGGGTCTGTGCAGCAGAGGACTCAGCCTGCAGCGGACCAGGTTGCCTACTCGACGGCCGGCACTAAGTGAGACTCGGACTCACTAGTAACCCAGTCGTTGCTCACCTGCAGAATCCTCGGTGCTGTTTAAGCACTCACGCTGCCATAAATACCCCTCACCTGAAAACTGAGGAACCAAAAACACCCTTGACTCCACGACCCAGTGATAACTACCACTGGCAGGTCAGTGTATAACCTTCTAGACTTCGAGCTGAATGTAGAGTTCTTTACGACAAAACCGGGAAAATGTAGCGTTCTCGCTGTCGGGGACTTTTCCCATGCAGCAATGGGGGAGGACGAGCTGGTGCGTGAATGATCCACACCAGCACCCCGGACAGCTGCACACACTGCAATCCACAGGCACATGGGCACCCATACACATCCCCTAGCTGTGTGTTGAACTCGCCTCCTCCTGCTCGTGGGTGTCTGGGTCTCTGGCAATTTCGCTCATGTTACAATCAATGGTAAAACAGGCATCCTTGCATGCATCTCTGCTCACTGGTCTAGTTCCTTTCCTTGGTTAAACCCAGTAAGTGGAATCGTGGGTAAAGGCATTTGCATTTTTAGGGATTCTGATGCATCTCCCGGCACTGCCTTGGAGAAGGAAGGCATCACCTGATTCACAGCCTGGCCCTACCACCCACAGCACCTGTGGACTCGTTTCCTCCTTCACCAACATTCTCTTTTTTCTTTAAAGATTTTATTTATTTATCTTTAGAGGGGAAGGGGAGAGGGAGAGAAATATCAATGTATGGTTGCCTCTAGTGGGTTCCCTACCCGGGAACTGGCCTGCAACCCAGGCATGTGCCCTGACTAGGAATCGAACCGTGATCGCGTGGTTTGCAGGCCTGCACTCAATCCACTGAGCTACACCAGCCGGGTCCTCCACCAACATTCTTAGCGATCTCTTTTGGATTTGTGCCACTGTGACGAGCAAACAGTGGCATTTCATACTTTATTTTGTATTTCCTCTGATTATCAGTGGACCTGAACATTAGTTTCTTCTGTTCACTGGCATCTGGTTTCTTCTCCAGTGAATTACTAATTTATGCTCTAAGCTTATTTTTCTGGCAAGGTAAAATAAATGTAGTGTTTTCCCAAAGCACCTATGCAGTCAAAGGGCAAACAAAGGAAATTTCTAGCATGCACTTGTTTAGTGTAACCACTGTTCAGAACAGCCCTGCAAGGACGCACGCGCACGCCGGGGGGCTAGCTGTGCAAGGCCCGCGCTCTTGCGTCTCGGTGTTTGGAGGAGCACCCGGTCCCGCAGGTGCAAACGGAAGGGCAGCTTCCCCGAAAAAACCTGGGACCTGCCAGATGCCAACAGGAGAAGTGCGGAGGTGGATGAAGGTGTGCAGCATAGAAGGAAAACAGCGGAGTGATCTACACCGGGGAACGTGGACCGTGCAGCAACCCAAAAACCCACTACACATGAGAAATGAAGAGCAGGAATGTAAGACTTTATCTGCAGGGTGGGGCGTAAGCAGGTTTACTGTTGTGCATATGGAAAATGATACAATAATTAATAAAGAATAATAGATGAGTAAGCTGTTCAGTGTACTCACAACCGTAAACCCACTTTTGCTCACTCTTGTATTTCCTAAATGTCTTAAAACGTAGGAAGAGCCACACACCCGAGTCTCCAAGTTTATATTAGCAGTCTTCCCGTCCACTGTGACGCCGAGGGCAGAGCCGTCTTTCACACTGACGCAGTCTTCTCCAAATATGTCCCTCGGGATAAACAAAGATACAGTAAGAGTGGAAATGCGTGAACAAGTATGTGACGTGCAGTTTTATGCATCTGGGGAAAAATGAAACTGAAGCGCGGTCCTGGTTGTGAAGTAGAACACCTGCAGCTATTCTCCTGAGGTATGTTTATTATTTACCTTCCTATATTTTACTCATTTTACGAAACAGGTAAAACACACAGCTGTCGCTTATTAGGAATGCTCCATTCGGCAGACACTGTGCTGGGCACTTCACATGGGGCCACACGGGCCTTCTCGTCCTGGAAACAGGGCCGCTTGCTGTACTCCCTGGACACACACAGACTCATGTCCCATGGTCCACAAAAGGGCCCTTCAACCTGGGGTCCCAGAGTGGCTTTGGGGGCCGGGGTCATCTAACCACTTGACATCAAAGACAAACGTGTGTGCAGTCCCTCCTGGGAGAACCGGCAGCCTCACTCAAATGACCAAGGGGCCAAGGCCAACAGGGCAGGCTCTGGGGCTGCAGAGCCAGCCCTCTGCAGACAGGTCCCAGGCAGGTGGGGCTGGCAACCACCCTGCTGCCGTGCTCATGGCAACGGAGGGCCCGCTCCCGCAGGGGCAGCTGGTGTTTGGGTTGCACAACAGGGGTGCTCTTAAAAACCCACACCCATACCACTGACACATCGCTGAAGCTATGTGATGGCTTCTGGGAGCAAAACCCCCACTTTCCAAGCCACCGCACGGCTGCTGGTTTCCAAAACGGTCGGTGTGGGGCTCAGGGAGAGGACAGAGTGGAAGGGCCAAGGCAGGACCCCGAGCCTGCGGGGCCCTTTTGGGGACCTGTCCAGTGAAGTAGCTTTCAGTTCGATAACAAGCAAGAATCTGCTCACTGAGAACTCGAGATGCGCCCATGTTCAAGGTACTGTGTCGATGCTGGGATTTTCAATCTCCCCCTTTTGGGGGTCCAACTCATAAGCTTCCATTGTAGTTATCCACTCTGTAGCAGTTTTATAGGGCAATTTTACTTGGAAAGACATTCTGGCCCCGGCTGGAGCGGCTCAGTGGGTTGAGAGTCATCCCACAAACTGAAAGGATCGCGGTTCAGTCCCCAGTCGGGGCACAGGCCTGGGCTGTGGGCCAGGACCGGGCTGGGGGTGTGCAAGGGGCAGCTCATCTTGCTCATCAATGTTTCCCTCCCTCCATTCCTCCCTCCCTTCCCCTTTCTCTAAAAATACATAAATAAAATCTTTAAAAATCTGAAACTAGGCTTAAAGAGCACTGAGGGGAAAGGCCTAATATCTGCTGCTCAGGAAAACGCTGAGCTTCAGGCTCATCCACAGTCCGCACGCTGACTGCCTGCGAAGAGTCTAGAAGAGAAGCATTCTTGTTTCAGACTCGACCCATTTGTTTTTAGAGAGAAGGGAAGGGAGAGAGAAAGGGGGAGAGACACTGACGTGAGAGAGAGAACCCATCGGCTGCCTCTCACACGCCCACCTGGGGACCTGGCCCACGACCCGGACATGTGCCCTCACCAGAAATCAAACCGGCGACCTTTCTGTTTGCTGGCCGGTGCTCAGTCCACTGAGCCACAGCAGCCAGGGCAGGGCCCTCCTCGATGCAGAATTCGCACTCAAGAAGCGCGTAGAGAGCCCTTCCAGGCGCACGACGCTAGGCCAAGATTTGAGCTCCTGTCCGCAATGAGCATGTTTCCATCTCGGTCGGCCGCGCAGCCCAAGCACAAACACTCTGAGGCTCCACACTCAGTGACGAGACGCGTCTCCCGGGGAGACGGCTGACAGGTCACGGGCACCTGGCCCTGTGCCCGCTGCTGACACTCACTGCAGCATGATCTCCAGCCTCTTGCTGTACACGTGCAGGTCGAGCTTCTTAGAGACCTTCTGGACCGCACCTGGGGAGGAAGCAGCGGAGAGCTCAGGCCCAGGCCCTGCAGGCCCATCCGACCCCAACGCAGACCCGGCGCAGAAGGCTGGGCTCCCAAGTGCGCAGCTACACNGGGAGACGGCTGACAGGTCACGGGCACCTGGCCCTGTGCCCGCTGCTGACACTCACTGCAGCATGATCTCCAGCCTCTTGCTGTACACGTGCAGGTCGAGCTTCTTAGAGACCTTCTGGACCGCACCTGGGGAGGAAGCAGCGGAGAGCTCAGGCCCAGGCCCTGCAGACCCGGCGCAGAAGGCTGGGCTCCCAAGTGCGCAGCTACACCCCGTCCGCCCCCGAACTCCAGGAGCTGCCTCCTCGCTTATGTTCATGACTCCAGAGGGAGAAGCCCTCTTCCGAGAACACGGCCGGCGGCCACGCGCAGCGTAGGCGGCCAGGGGCCTCCCGGAGTTCGCCAGGGTGGCTTCTCCAGTAGCAAAGGGCCACCTGACACGCCAGTGACACACAAGACGTGTGTGACACCGAATCATGTTATCAAGTGAAACCTAAGTAACGCTGTGACAGAAACATTTCACTGGTGCTTTCTTTGGTGGACAAGGCTCCTCAGCCACAGGAGACCCCCTCCCATCAACAGATCTTACCAAAAACAAGCGCGCAACTGCACACGGGGCACGCTGGTTCACTGCACCGATTCTGTGAGACCTCCCGATTCAACTGCTCTTACACGGATTCTAACATTTTATCTTGGTGCTAACTGCTACTAGACTTTCAGACAGGTTAAAACCCAGGACAGCCCTGGCCGGTGTGGCCTGAGGGTCGAGAAGTCGCAGGTTCGATCCCAGTCAGGACACGTGCCTGGCTTGTGGGCCAGGTCCCCAGTGCGGGGTGTGAGAGAGGTAAATGACTGATGTTTCTCTCCTTTACTTTCCCCCTCCCTAAAAGTAAATAAGTACAGTAAAAAATTAGAAAAAAAACCAACCCAGGACAAAAAGTAAAATGGTAGTAATATGTATCATTATGCAAGTATCTAGTGTGTTAACGGTTGTAGAATAGGAAAAAAATCAGGAGATTTCAAGCACCTTGGGATCCTACTTTCGGCTTTTTAGTGCCAAGAACTGTGGGAGAAGTAAAAGAATTAACTGATAAAATGAACAAAGAAGGAAAGGACTCTGTACCTTTCCTGATTTTCGGGTTGGACTGCACCTCCAGGATCACAGTTGTCACCGTGTCAGCGTACATGTCGTTGGAGGGGTTTGCTAACCACTGTGAAGCGAGAGGCAGAGTTAGGAAGGCACAGCCACGGCCCCCAGGACGGCCGTGCACGCCCCCACCCACCCACGGGCTGTGCACGTGTGACTGGCTTCTCCTGTTCTCACTGCACCGGGCTGACTGCTCGTGCACCGAAATGCGTTCACAGGGCCGGACTTCTCCAATTCACCCTGGACGACACCCTTTATCTCCTTCAGTTCTCACGGCACGTTCATTTTACGGCGGGGGAACTGGACTCAGAAGGAACTGCCCCGGATGGCACACATGGTAGCTGCTGGCCCTGGGACGCCAATGCTGGTTTCCAGCCACCTTCCAGCCACCATCTCAGTGGTGATACAAAATAACTCTGTTACAGGCTACTTCTGGTCCTCACGGGAGGCCTGAGGGGCCCTGCAGTTCCTTCAAGTGCCCAGCGATCCAAGAAAGTTTCCCGAGCCTGCTCACTAAGGGTGAGACCAGGTGAACTACTGACATTTCAGGAACCAGAGCCCCTCTTATGCTTATTCTCTCTGCAAAGTGCAAGTTCACAAGCAACACAAGGCACTTTGAGAACTTTCTCTAGATCTGACACGTTTAATCAACATTTCTAATAAGTCTTGGATGTTGTTATGTATCATTGTATGTCACTTCCTACTACAGATAACCACTCCTTTTGATACTTTCTTCAGTTATTTTTAGCCTTCCAAATCAATCTAAGACTCATTCACAGAACTCCATGGACTAGAGCTGACAGAGCTTTCTTTTTTTGTTATAAAATAATCTGTATAAACAAAGTAGCCGAACTTATGGGAAATCTGCATGCAATTTACATACAGCCTTGAGGCAGAAAAACAAAGTAGCCCCTTGGATCACTCAGTTCCAGGATTCATTGTAAAAAGTTTTCCTTCTGACTTAACAGATGCCAACCTATCCAAGCCAACCATGGGCTGCATTGGGTGTCTGGGTTCCACATCCCACGGGCAGGGGTTTAAAACTGTGCCAGTGGGAACCTTGTTCACCTAACCCAGTGAGTTCGTGCCTTTGTGTGTCCAGGCCACGCTGCTGCTGCTCATTTGAGTCTTCAAAATGCCACTCTCCTCAGAAGTGTTGCAGGACCAGTTTGTTTCGGTGCGAGAGAATGAGATCCTGCTACAACCAAGGCCTTCCTGGGCACCACGAAATCAGCTCAGACCTGCACACAT
The DNA here is from genome assembly GCF_014824575.4 of Sturnira hondurensis. Lineage (NCBI taxonomy): Eukaryota > Metazoa > Chordata > Mammalia > Chiroptera > Phyllostomidae > Sturnira > Sturnira hondurensis. The sequence goes on along the minus strand of NW_028079044.1, from coordinate 57,591,381 downwards.
GGGTTCCCTACTCATTACACACACTACACGCCAAGCCTTAATCTGTTTCCAGTTTTTATGTTACCTAGAAAATGCCTAGCCATGCTATACTTAAAGCTGATCTTAGAAAACTGTATTTTCCAATAAATTTTTTCCTGATTGTGAAGTATCTCTACAATGACATGTAAACTCTTTTCTACACCAAATTTTTGGGTGACTTTGGCTAATAAAATTATATGGGTTTCAGGTGCACAATTCTGTAACGCATCATCTCTGCATTGTATTGTGTGTTCGCCCCCAACTTAAATCTCCGCACGTAAACTCTCAGAACTTTCTTCCTTCTTGTTCGGGTAAATGATGTGATCTTACTTCCAACACCACCATTCCTGGCTCCTGTGTTACAGTGATATTTTTGAACACTTTCAAAGCAGGTTTTTCTTGAATTTCTAATTCTTCTACATCACCTGAAAGAAAGATTATAACACGTTATTCATTTGTTTACAGAGTTGGCTGAATAAAGCTGACACGTAATGAAAAATTAATAGTGCATTTACAGTGAGATTTAAATAGCTAGGTTTTATGCTGTCCAGTTAGCTGAAAATCTGAACAGGTGTTACAAAATCTGTGTAACCAGAGTGGCTTTACCTTGGACGTTAAATATTTTATCAGCAGCAAGTAACTGGCTCCCCAGCACCCCACGCAGTGCCTGGCACGCGCACAGTAGGAACACACTGACTGCGGAATAAACTCGGGTGGCTGCCACACTTCTGTGTTTGTGCGAGAGGTCTGCCACTAGCATCTTAATGCTGAACATGAGACAGGCCCGCTGGGAATAGTCCCTTCTGCCTTCTGCCTTCACAGGGCTGCCTACTCCTTCTGCAGGGCCACGGTACTGCCTGAGATGAGACTTCTCTGGTTTTCCCGGTGACCCCCTCATTAAGGACGAACTCAGACGTATTTCACTAACTTTCTAAGGTATGATCTCTAATTCCATCGTGAGGCTGTGAGGTGAAACCAGACTTCCTTCCCGCGGGTTACTTTACGGGAGCTCTTGGCCACATGAACGAGGAAGAAGGGACAGAAAGGAATGAGCTGCGGATGGCAGTGTTCTCGCCTGCCAGAGAGCCCGCCTCCGTTAGTGCGGCCCCTGCCCTCGTGATGCCGCTTCCCGGAACTCTCGGGGGAAAGCGGTTTCACAGGAAAGTGGGACAGGCTCTCTGGCGCTGGCCTTTGGCCAGAGGCCACGCTTGCTTATAAAACCTGCCGCACACAATGGTACTGATGGGACCAGAAACATTTTCCCTGAACAGAGAAAAAAATGGATGAAATCTGTAGCTGAAGTAGATTTTAAACACAAGGAACAAAGACTACCGATATTTTTAGAATTTTAAGTGGTTCGAGGATGGAAGGTATAATGGGATTTAAAAGTTGATGAGTAGCCTGGGAACCAAAGGATCACGGTTCGATTCCCAGTCAGGGCACATGCCTGGGTTTCAGGCTGGTTCCCAGCAGGGGATGCACGAGAGGCAATCGTACATTGATATTTCTCTCCTTCTCTTCCCCTCTAAAGATAAATAAATAAAATCTTAAAAAAATAAAATAAAAGTTGATGAGTAGATTCCCAAAAGTATCACTTAAATGGGATAGGACCAAGCACAAATAAACCTTGTGTACTTTGAGACAACTACCAAAAGGAAACAACACCCTTTCCTAGATACCTCATCATCTTTCTCAGATACAGAAAGCGGTGAAGTGACTGCCAGGAAACGCACACACCTGTCAGTTTCTGCAGCTGGTAAGAGAGCAAATTAAAAGGGCCGGTGTACGGGATGGCTTGGGTCTGTTTCACAGTGCTCATGGCCAAGTCGGTATAATCTGAAGAGGAAATTTGAACAAATACACTTTAAGGAACAGTACTGGTCCCACAAAGCACAATTTGCAAACACAGAGAAGCCCAAGTAAAGGAAGTGAGAGCAGGTTTTTCACTCTAACAAGTTGCTCCTCGTTCCCCCCTCGTCTCCCTATACACCCTCCTTGGCCACGGAAGTTTATGCCGCAGCCAGAACACACCAGGTCCCTGACGGGCTCCGAGCCAGCGGGCCAGCTGTCCTCCACCATCTCCTGGGCTTGGCACGTGCTAACTGGCCTTCAGCACCTGGCACACCCCTGCCGGCTGGCACAGCCTTCCCTGGAGCTGCGAGGCCCTTCTGTCCTCACCTGCTCACCATGCACTTCCACCCACCCCGGGCCGACGCTGCACCCAGCTCCTGACAAGACGCCTCTCTCCTCAGACAGCTTTGGGGAGGGGGCAGGGGCTGTGCTTTTTATTAACTGCAGCCCTCCAGCACCCAGGACAAAGCCTGGCGCAGAGGGGGAACACACCGACTGCTGCATTAAGGACTGCACCTCACTCCACCAGGCGACCCTCTGAGAGCTGCCGGCCCCTCCCACAGACAAGCACCTAGCCAGGCGGTTCTTTCCGGCTCCTCCACCAAGCACTTCCAGGTTATCAGTGCTTATCTGTAAAACTGAGCACAGTCAGAAGGTAACTCCGCACTGACTGCAAAAGCAGCGATGGCTTTGCATTCACCCAGGCACGGAGTGCGAGGGGCTGGCAGCCGCTGGGCTGCAACGAGAAAGGGCCGGTGCCACCTTGAGGGGGACACAATGGCCTCGTCAAGCAAAGGTCAGAGGTAACCCCATGTTTCCAACAAAGAAAAAAGTTGTTTCCCAAAGAATTTAAATGCTTCAATAATTCAAGAAAGATTATTTTTACCTATAAAGCTACCTGGATTATAAACTTTCACTCATTCCTATTTTGTTATTTGGTTGTTTTTTTAAAATGTGGCTAGGCCTGGCTGGTGTGGCTCAGTGTATTGAGTGCTGGCCTGTGAACCACAGGTCGCCAGTTTGATTCCCAGTCAGGGCACATGCCTGGGTTGGGGGCCAGGTCCCCAGCTGTGGGCAAGCAAGTGGCAATGGATTGATGTTTCTCTCTCTCTTTCTCCCTCCCTTCCCCCTCTCTAAAAATAAATAAATAAATAAACAAATAAAACTAAAACATGGCCACTAGGTAAGAGAAGTTTTCACAGACTTTCTTTTCTTGTGCTAAAATCCACTTGTATTTGACATTTAACAGTACACTTACTAGAGAGGTCACAAGGAGAAAGTATGTGATAATTGAAGTTTCTTTTAACGAGTATTCCTGAGACCCGCTGGCCCTGTTCTGGTTTTTTGTCTGCTAAAAGGCCCATGACCTGTTGAAATGACACAAAACACAAAACAGAGTCTCATGAAATGCAACGGTTTGGGTGCTGCATCGTAACAATGACCATTAGACACGTGAGAAGCAACATGTGAGTATCAACACGACAAGTCAAACACGCTGTGTGCACCTCTAACAGGGCAGCTGCCAGGCCCCACCAGGCCACAGGGAGGAGCCACTGGCCAACTGGGAGAGCAGCGAGGTAAATCCAGTTCAGCCTCCGTCAGTCCAGCGACCGGGAAAGCTCCGGACAGCCCCAGTGGGAAGGACAGCCCCAGCGGGAAGGACAGCAAGCACCAGTGTGAAAGGCTTCTGCTCCCCTGGGTGGACCTCCCACCACCACCAGGGGGCGCCCACCGCACGGAGTCAAGGCTGCGCAGCCCCCGGGGGGGTGAAGCAGCATCTGTGCAGTGAGGTCAATGTCTGTCTGCACCTCTGAGCTCACAGACACATCTGAGGGGGGAGTGTTTTATGAAAAGAGAGTGATGATTGTTCAAAAACTAACATAAACAGAAACCTGACAAACACGCGACCCAACGTTTTAAAATGTAACCTCTCTCAGCTGCCAATAAATGAACTCACAGAGAACAGCAACAGCATGTTCCATACTTGTTCTCCTTAATCTAAGTCAGGGCGGGTGACACCCTTTGTTCTGTCACCAGGCTGTCACGGGAGAGCGCTGCTTCACAGGGCTTCCCGGGTGGCTCCCCCTTCAATGCCGGCACTCAGTGAGAAGGGCTCTGACCCCAGGGAAGCCCCGGACGGGGACCCACGGGGAGAGCGTTGCCTGCAGGGCAGCGTGTGTCCGAGGGCCAGACCGAGCAGTCTCGCTCTCTAGTCGGTGTGTGTGCTCGTCTCCAACCAGCTGATGTGCTAGCAAGACGCGAGCTCGCAGCTGGGGAGCCTGGTGTCGCTAGGTGGTGGAGGGCATGGGGGTTGCCAGTTCTCTGCACCCCCTTGGTTTCTGGTTTACACGGCTGAGGACGCCTCCCCCCCCAGGAATCTGACTTGTGCCTAAGTAAGGTTGCTCACCGGAGGAAAACAAGGAACTAGGTAGTGATTTTAATTGACTGAAATCATGGCTGAAAAACCAGAACAGCTCTCCAACAGGAAAGCATATTTGGGGAAAGAGAAATTGACAAGAGTGTCTTTATGCCCAAATACATTGAAAGAAAAATGACGCACACCTGAAGTGTGTTCTCGGTTCTATAGCTGAGCAAATTTTTAAATGCTATGCACTACGAGCGCCGCGGATTATTAATGCTCAATGGCCTCATCAAAACTCTGGAAAGCGCTGCTGCAGACCCAGCTTCACTCTGGGACTAAGCGCCTCCCAAACCGTCGGGGTGCAGAGCTCCCTCCTCCGCACCCCCTGTGACCGGCAGAGTCCGGGAGACGCGTCCCGGGGCCGGAACCGCAGGGTTTTCTGCAGGGGGAAGACTCGTCCACCGAACTGGCTCCTGCAAAGCCCCGTGAACAGCAGGACTGGGCGCAAACTCGACCATGCACTGCTCCTCACCGGCAAGAAAGCCTCACACCCCGACTCCGGCAGAAAATCCCCCCTCAAGTTCAACAGTGAGAAAAGCTACTCATGAACTAGCTTCCTCATGTCCGCGCCACGCACGGGAAGAGCGCCGGGAGGTTGCTCTTCGGCACGTGCTCGGCACTTAGAACTTTGGCCAGATCCTGATGAGTTTCCCTCAGAGGCAGTTGAGGGTTTCCTTTTAAATCCTCACCCAGGGACACGTTTATGGGGTTTTAGAGAAAAGGGAAGGGAGAGAGAAAGAAGTCGACGTGAGACAGAAACACCAACCAGCTGCCCTGCACACGTGCGTGCCTGGACCTAGAGCCCGGGTATGTGCACTGACGGGGAATCAAACCCGCAGCCTTTCCATGTGGGGGGCGACACTCCCACCAGGGAGTCACCGGGTTGGGCGGAATCTCTGGGTTTCTGGTAACAGAAGGTGAAAACGCAGACTTCTCACAGCATCCCTGAGAATCCCGGGTAAGGTTTTACTTAATCATTTCTTTTTAACCTCTCAAAATACTGTGTCTTAGACTTCCACCAAGATGGAGGCATAGGTGGAAACACTGTGCTTTCTCCCACAACCAAGTTTGAATACAACAAAGGTTTGGAGAAACAAAGACACAGCCAAAGGACAGAAAATTGAATTATACGGAAGTCCGACTACATCTAACCTTTCAACGGGGACAGTAAGAGGGGTGGAGCCAGCAGTGAGCAGGGTCAGGCAGGACAGGTTCCCTGACCTAGGCGAGCAGGCAGCCCGGAACCACTTGGGGTGCGGGGCAGAGTGACTACGGTCGCACATTCACGCACAGTGAGATGGACCACGCAGGCCCCAGGGGGCGAGGGCGGATGGCGGTGGCACACTCGCGTGCAGTGGGACGAAACGCGTGGGACCGGTGACGGCAGCAGCTGCGGCACCGGTGAGGGCCTCGGCAGCAGGCAGGCCTCGGAGACAGGCGGCAGACGGGACACCATAGTCCCTCTTTGGCCCTGCCCTCACATACAGCCTCACAACCCAGCGACTTAGTTGCCGTGTGCTAGTGAACACCTTAGGGCTCCGATCCTCCTATGGAACAGGCACGAACAGCCCAGAAGATGGCGCAAGAAGAACTCAAAGTCCCAGAGCCGATAACTCTTAGTGACCGAGAAATTGCCGGCCTCTCAGAAGTACAATTCAAGACACTGTTTATCAGGATGCTCACAGAACTGGTTGATTATAGTCACAAATTACAGGAACATATGAAGGCTAAACTAATTGAAATGAAGGGAGATGTCCAAGAATCCAACAGCGATGGAAAGGAAACTGGGACTCAAATCAGTGGAATGGACCAGAAGGAAGAACTAAACATCCGACCAGAAAGGAATGAAGAAATGAGAATTCAAAAAAATGAGAAGAGGCTCAGGAACCTCCAGGACATCTTTAAACGTTCCAACATCTGAATTATAGGGGTACCAGAAGGGGGAAAGAAACAGCCATGAGTGGAAAACTTATTTGAACAAATAATAAAGGAGAACTTCCCCAGTCTGGCAAAGGAAATAGACTTCCAGGAAATCCAGGAAGCTCAGAGAGTCCCAAAGAAGTTGGACCCAAGAAGGAACACACCAAGGCACATCATAATTACATTAGCCAAGACTAAAATGAAGGAGAGAATCCTAGAAGCAGCAAGAGATAAGGGGACAGTCACCTACAAAGGAGTACCCATCAGACTGTCAGTGGATTTCTCAAAAGAGACCTTACAGGCAAGAAGGGGCTGGAAAGAAGTATTCCAAGTCATGAAATCCAAAGACCTACAGCCAAGATTGCTTTATCCAGCAAAACTTTCATTTAGAATGGAAGGACAGATAAAGTGCTTCTCAGATAAGGTCAAGTTCAAGGAGTTCATCATCACCAAGCCCTTATTCTATGAAATGCTAAAGGGACTTATATAAGAAAAAGAAGATGAAAAATATGAACAGTGAAAGGACAGCAAACTCACAGTTATTAACAACCACACCTAAAACAAAAGCAAACCAAGAGGACAGCTAGATCAGGAGAGAACCATAGAAATGAAGAACACATGGAGGGTTAGCACAGGGGAGTGGGAGGAGGAGAAGGGGGGAGAAGGCACAGAAAATAGCATAGAGGGTAGGTAGAAAATAGATGGGGGGAGGGCAAGAATAGTGGGGGAAATATAGAATCTAAAGAACTTGAGACACGTGGTTATAAACTAAGGGGGGAGAATGGTGGGGGAGGGAGTGTGCGGGGGGGAGGGGAATGAAAGGGGGGGAATAGACCAACTGTAATGGTATAATCAATAAAATATATTTTAAAAAAATAAAATAAAATAAATACTGTCTCTTACTATAAAAAATGATTCTCAAGAACAAATTTTGATAAATTTCAACGAATGGGCAGAAGTATAAGCGTAGGAACATACGCCTATTTGGAGTCTGAGGAAGCGTCATGAGGGGTGGAGAGGACGCTGCCCTGGGCGGGGTATGGAAACAGGGATGGACATTTTTTTTCCTCAGACACAGGAATAATTAAGTAAGTGGCGAATTACAAAGCTATCAGATTCAACTGGATTAAGATCTAATTTCTTTGAAAATTTTCCACGTGACAAAAGGAATGAGGAGAACCAGAAGTTGCGGGGAAAGTGTAAGAGTGAGGCTCTCACGGTGGCCGGGGAGACGGAAGCCGGGGTCCAGCACACCTCCCCCACCCCCCGCCCCCGCACTGGAGGAGGGGGGTGGCTTTCTTAAGGAACACGCATTTCTCGGAAGACATGGACAACATTAGGAACCATAACCTTTACCTTGGCCAGTTTTTCCCCTCTGAAGTTCAAGGTCACTGCTTCTGTGTTCCGAGGATTATGAACCTCTATGTGAACTTCATCATTATCTTCGTATTCTCGAATCAGGGCTGCTTTTAACCTGGCCATTTCGTTCTGCTCTCCATGGACTAAAATCTACAGGAAAAACATTTAAAAGAGCATAGGAAGCATGCTTAGTTCAGAGGAACGACGGCCGTTACCTGAACTAGTTAAACCTCAGAAGCAAATCAGAAGTGAACCTTACTACTTGTAAGGGAAAGTAGTCAATTCAACTTGTATAGACACTGACATTCTCACTGGTTTAAAAAGATCCTCGTGTGGAACTTCTTCAAGAGCGAGTAGACATTTCTTTTCTACTCCAGTGTCTGGAGTAGAAAATGGAGTAAAAAAATGACTCCTGATTATTATTGTTATTTTTTTAAAGCAGTAACAAAGCGAGCATTTCAGAACCAAGTGCCGTTGTTTCAGGGTGTGCACAACCGCCGCGTCTGTGTTGTACCGGAGACAACACTCCTGACCCACGTGCTCCGGCCAGGTGCCCTCTCGCCTGGGCAGCCGGCGCCTGCCCGGCACCCCTACCAGGCACAGGCGTCTGGACGGCCTACGGGGAAGGGTCCTGGCTACTTGAACACAAAGTCTGGCACTGCCACTGCCTTGCTGTGCGACTCTGGGGAGGTTACTTAACATTTCTGTTTCCTCCGCCACTGAACAGTCCTTGGCTGTGGAGTGAGCAAGGTGATACATGTAAAGCACCAGCCCCCACTCAGCACGTGGTGACAACTCCTGGCTATTACTTATGACTACTAACCAACACTGTTATTTATTCTATTGTGCAGATACACTTTTGCTGACGTGGTTATCGGAGGGAGGTGAGCATCCAATTCGATCTGAAGTTTCAGCTGACAGCAGAGCGGGAGTGTGCAGAGCGAGGGACGGGACCGAAGAAGAGGCGGTGATTCGGGGAGAAAGAGCCGCACAGCTGCTCCCCCAGGGCTTTCAGGCCGGGAGGGTTTTGCACCCACACCCAGCGGGAGCACCAGTGAGCTGCCCGCGCCCTGCCTCACCTCAGCAGGCTACGAGGCGAGTGGGGGAGGGACCTGCCCCACCAAAGAATGTGCCTGCAAAGGCCCAACACCTGCGGGAACTGGCCAGTGAGAAGGGAAGCAACTAGGAGGGGCACACAGGGGTGCACCACGTCACCGGCCATCAGGAAAAGAAAATTAAGACCACAGTGAGACCCACTGCATTCTGAGGAGGATGCCTATAATTTAAAAAGGCAAGTGAGCACTGGCAGGAATATGGAGACCCGGACACCTTGTGCATGGCTGGTGGGAACGAGAAAGGGTCTGGTNGCAAAGGCCCAACACCTGCGGGAACTGGCCAGTGAGAAGGGAAGCAACTAGGAGGGGCACACAGGGGCGCACCACGCCACCGGCCATCACAGGAGATGCACCACGTCACCGGCCATCAGGAAAAGAAAATTAAGACCACAGTGAGACCCACTGCATTCTGAGGAGGATGCCTATAATTTAAAAAGGCAAGTGAGCACTAGCAGGAATATGGAGACCCGGACACCTTGTGCATGGCTGGTGGGAACAAGAAAGGGTCTGGTGATTCCTCAAAACTTAAATGCAGAGGGTGGAGGAGGGTGGGTGGAGGTGGAAGAGGGTCTGGGGGCATAAACGGTGAGGGAACATAAAGAGAAAGAGAAACCACATTCACGTTCAGCCCTGTCCCCACACGGAAGTAAGGCACAGAATCACCACGACCATCCTGCCAGGCCGCTCGTGGCACACACCCGAAGGAACTGGAAACGGACTCAACCAGGCGTGTCTGCGCCAGTGCTCACGACAGCATTATTCACAAGAGCCAGAGGTGAAGCCAACCCGTGTCCATCAACATGAATCACCCAAATGTGCGTGCATGTGTGCACACCACAGTGTTACTCGGCCATGACGAGGACTGAAGGTCGGGACCTGCTACCAGGTGGGCGAGCCTTAAAAACACTAATGGCACATGGCTTCTCTTGTATGAAATATCTGCACTAATTCCAGCAAATGCTTGGAGACATAGTAAACGGGACGTCACTAGGAGCTGGGGAGGAGGCGGGGAACCGTTACTGAATGGACGCAGTTTTAGGGGGGTGGCGGCTACACCTCGATGAGGACACAGTTCACAGCACTGACCCGTCCTGGTAGAGGTGGCTGCAGAGTTTACATGCTGTGTCTGTCTTACCCCAACGGGACACGTTTAAGAAGGAAAAAACCTAACAAAACGCCATTTCCTCTGAACTACTTTTCGATATACCCAGAAAGGGTACGTCATCTGTTTTTTTCCCAGGCGTTTCGGTCGGCAAGACCTGAGAGCCTTGGCACCGGGTGTTGGTTGGTGGGAAGGAACCGGCAGCCGGGGCCGGACCGCCGGGTCTCCCCGAGGCAGACACACGCCTGTCCGCACCCCTCTCCTTAAAAACGCCCACTGTTCCAGCTCGCCCCTCTCTCCAGGCCCACCCAGGTATCACTGCAACTTTCACATTACATGAAACTTGAAGGCAGGAGCAAAGCACACCAGTAAGGAGCCCCGCGAAGTGCTTCATACTGATTGGCGTCTCTAACTCTCACTATTGCATGACTCCCCCCTCTCCACACTACCTGGCATTTCCTACAAGCCAGGCCCTGTGCCCAGGACGTGTGTGCTCTCACTCAGTCCTCACAGCCACCTCACGAGGTGTTACCATCTGCACGTACAGATGAGGTACAGAGAGGTTAGGTAACCTGCCAGGGCTGCACAGCATGTAAGGGAGCGAGCTGGGACTCCACACTGCCAAGCCTGTGCTCTCGGGCTGCTGGGGAGGCAGCAGGAAAGAACAGAAGAGTGGTGACAGGCAACGCCACGCAGGCACAGAAATTCAAGCGCACAGACTGTCTGGCCCGGCGGGAGGCGGGAGCCTGGGTGTGGGTGCCAGTGCCCCGTGTGGAGCGCCGCGCCGACAGAAGGCGGTGCCCGAGTTGAGAACCAGCTGCCACAAATGGGCCAGCTCGCCCTAGGAGGCCCCCACCACCCCCCCAGCCCATGCTCACCACGTGCGGCGGCTTCAGGGCGCGGATGAACTCGCTGGTCTGCTGGTAGTCCGTGTGCGCAGAGAAGGAGATGTAGTCCACTGACATCTTCAGCGGCAGCTTCTGCCCGGACATGGTGGTGATCTCCTCGGGCTCGGACATGATGTGCTGTGGCGGACAGGAGATGGGTGTCAGGCTCCCAGGAGAAAGGGGCGTCCCTGCCTTCCCCCGCAGCCCCAAACCATTCCAATGCTACTGACTTAGTGCGTATCAAGTACTTACTTTCTTCATCAAGCATTTAATCAGAAAAGGAAGCGGAGGAACTGACATTTCAAGAATTTAGATGCTAGAAGTGAATTTCTGTGCCCGCAGTGTAACTTAGGACTGGAAGGCAGACTCCCATTCCCCACCGTTCCCCGGCTCTAGGAAGAGACCTTCCAACGAAGAGGACTTACATAAAAGACAGATGTACCTCTGTTATGAAAATCTACTTTAAATGCATTGCTAACATTGTCCACATGACTTAGAGAGTAAGGAAAAGTAGTAAAAATGATGAAAACAGGGAATCATAATGTATTTAAAAGTAGAACGGAAGTTATCGCTAAGAGGAGATAAGAGAATGCGATCCTGGAAGTCCAGAGACCGCCTCTGAATTCCTGCGCCTCAACGCCTGCAGCCCTGAGAGTGAAAGCCCATCGTTCTGCATCGGCAGGAAGGTGGGCAATCGCCCAAACACACTGATGGCTCTTCAGGAGAGTCCTGGTAAGTGAGCCGGTCTCCACAGGATGCGGGCTCCTTTCTGTGATTTTCACTGCAACCGGGCAGATGCTGCTGGTGGGATAGTGTGCCCACCCACTGCCTGGGGGCAGGTCAAACCACTCAGCCTGGGTGGTTCTCTGCCTCATGCCAGTGGGAGGCTGGGACTGACCTTGGCAAGCGTGCCCTCCACACAGTACCCCGCGATGATGACGCCGTTCCTCTTGTCGGTGCACCAGCTCTCAAAGAGCTCCCTGGACAAGCCGCTCTGCATCATGCCCGGGGAGGCCATCACCACGCTGGGGCCGATGTCGTCGAAGTGGTCCATGCTCTGGGGGGGGGTGGGGGGGTGGGGAGGGAGAGCGCATTACACCCCAGGCTTTGACGAAGCCTTCCTCGTTTGCGCAGAGTAACCGAGAGCAAGGTAAAGAGTCGGTCCCACGGCTGAAAGGGGCTGGACGAGACCGGGGGAGATGGGGCCCGATTCAGAGTCTCCAAACGGCGTGGACTGGGAATGAAAGGGAACAAAGTCATGAAAAGCGAGCGGTGTGTGCTCTCCACGACCTTAGGCCTGGGTACAGGTGGCTCTCCGGCCGCTGGGCCGTGTCAGCGCCTGTGGCAGCGGGAAGGCGGGAGGGAAAGAAGAGCCAAACGGCCTCACCCAGACAGGCCCGAGACGGCTTTCCACACTTCGTGAGTTTCTGAGCTGTGGCCTAGGAACCTAACCAAAAACTTACACTGTTTCTGGGGAAAGCTTGGCGCTAATTCCCCAGCAACTAACTTAAAATACAATGCTTTATGAACAGAGCCTATTTGTAATTGGAAGGCCACTCATAACATCTGGGGTATTCTTTTATTATGATCAGATTAGTTTGTGTGAAGCAATACATGCATTTTAATTAAAAATCAGATTTTACTGAATGCTCTAGGAAAGTAAACATGAACATTTTCACATATGAATTTATACTGCTAATCATCAAAATATGATTAGGTCTGAGTAAGAATGAACAATTTAATATGTAACACAAGATATTATATTTTTCTTATCAGGACTTTCTATTTCTGACAGAAAGGTCCAAGTTGCTCAGCAACAGTAAATACTGGAATGTGCACACTTGGGACATGCAGTGGACTCTACTTAAAAGGAAGCCAGCAGCTACATTTCTGACTTTTGAGTGACACCTGCTCGAGCCAAGGGGAGGCTCTGGTGACAAGGAGCAGCTGGAGCACAAGACAGGCAGGACTCCCACACGGACGTCTCCATGCTGCGACCCCCCAGCCCCATCGTCGTCCCAGCAGCACTCACCTTGAGGTTGCTGATGTGTTTGAACACGAAGGGGTTATTGATGTTGATCTGTTTGCGGATTTTGTCGTTCATGGCATTTACGTACGTCTGGTACACGGCCATGCACTTCTTGGCCAAAGATGACGCATAGTATATGGGGATGTCGTGCAGCTCCGGGTGGTTCTGCCAGTACTCATCTGCAGAGGGGCCGTAAGAGGCAAGTACCAGTTTGTCATGTAGTTGAACAGTTCAGGTAGCAAGTGACACACGTGATTTGGTTTTGAAATTCAGAGGTGTATTTTAATTAAAATATAAGAAAAATTAGCCTGGTCTTACTAGCTTAAACTTGTGAGCTGAAACGGGTTTCTAAGGACTGAAGCAGGGCCTGGGATGTGGAAGCATCTAAGAATGACTCGGGGGAACCAGACTTGCTGTGAGCAGACTTTGCCAATTACAAAATGGGACTGCCCAGTGAGGCACACCAATCTTACATACTTAACACACACATTGCTCTGTGACTGTATTTTCTAAAAAAATTCTAAACAGTTTCTGATAATGAAAACAGTGGGAAATGCACCTTCAAAGGGGGATTTTTGTTCAGGGAAACCCATATTAAACCCCCAAATACTGTGTATGGACAGAAGGTATCAAGTCCTCCACTAGGTGCGCCTGCATTCAGGAAACGTGTTAAATGCCTAGTACGCAACTCACACTTAATAATTCTCAACACAACATCATGAAGATTTATCTGCATATTACAGATCAGGACAAATAAAGCATTTTTGTGTAAGAGTTATATCAATTATATTAACTTTCTACATACTCAGGCTAAAATGTCATTCACTTTTATCTGAAATTAAAACCTAACTGGGCGTCCCGCATTTCTCCCCTAACCCGGACCCTGTCCACTGGCCAGTGTGGCTCCGCGTCCCACACGTCTTCCGCTCTTCAGCTCACAGCGCAGGGAGACTCCCCACTTCCAGACTTTGTACAGACAGGTGTGCGCTGCAGCTAGAAAGAAGGACCAAGTCAGGACTGAAAGAAAACCGCACTGGACTAGGGTTTAGAAAATTGAGCTTCTGCGGAGTCCCGACTCTCTCCCAGACTTGCTTTGGATCTGAGGTCGTTCCGTCTTCCTTTCCCTCCCATTCCAGAGTAACACAGACGCTGCGTTCCGGCCCACAGAGAGGAGAGCTGAGAGCAAGCACTCAGGACGCGAGTGCTTCCAGTTCTGCACGTGGAGCCACAGACATTCAAGGCCTCATCATTCATTCTTCAAGAAGAGTGTGTCCCCTCAGGAATCAAGAATGTTTGAGTATGAAGGCGTCATGAAATACGAGTACACGGGTCTGTCCAGAAGGTATACAGCCATGTAGTATGGAAAATAGAGACATTTACTGAAGATACAAGATACAGGAAACACTGTACATAGGACAAAGATGCCTCAGTCCCCTTCAAACCAGGCACCCTGGGACCTCACACAGTTCGCCCCATCGCCGTCAGCTGCCCTGTCATAATGTCTTGAATCTAATTGATGGTCTGAAATCTCTTCCCTTTCTCAAAGGTGCTTTTAGTTTTGGGAAAAGCCAGAAGTTGCAGGGTCCCACATCTTGGCTGTGGGGGTGCTGAGTCACCTGGGTGATTGATGTTTTCCCAAAAAAATGATGCATGAGATGTGACTCATGAGTGGGCACACTGTCGTGATGAAGCTGCCAATCACCAGCTGCCCATAGCTGCAGCTTCTGAGTCATCCAAACAGTTGCCGCAGAGGAATGTTCAATCTTAACACAAAATGTGATGCAGATTCATTGCTCTACTCGCTTAGTCATTTTGAATGTGACGGCCACACAGTACACATGTGCACTCAACAGCATTACCACCCCCACTGACTAGCACAGTGAAGTGGTCACTGTTCACCCATGCACATTCCAGTCCACTCTCCTTGGCTGCCAGGTTACATCGATGTTGCACAAACTTTTCTTGTTTTTTTATTTTATTTTATTTTATTTTATTTTATTTTATTTTATTTATTTATCTTTAGAGGGGAAGGGAAGGAGAGAAGGAGAGAAACATCAATGTATGGTTGCCTCTCGTGAGTCCCCTGCTGGGAAATGGCCTGCAACCCAGGCATGTGCCCTGACTGGGAATAGAACCGCGATCGTGTGGTTCGCAGGCCTGTGCTCAATCCACTGAGCTACACCAGCCAGGGCATCTTGTTATATTAACAATGGCTGGACTTCTGGACAGACGTCACATAGCTGAGACTTGTGATGCTGATGGCAACTAGGAAGGTGCGCCATTCATGTTCCCGGGGGGTGGTGCATGGTAGTCACGCTCCCTCTGGGCTCTTAACTGGCACCAAACGCAGAAACCGAGGCCCCAGAGGTGGGAGGCCCTACCCCAGGACAGGCACTCCAGGGTGCGGAGACCCCGAATAAAAAAGGGAAAGGCCTACCGAGAATCAAGAGCAGCTCCTGAGCCCGTCCAAGGGCGAAGACGGGGATGAGGCCTCTGCCCCCTCTGTTGACGATGTCGTGAACCGTGTTGCAGAATCTCGCTTCCCGCTCTTCACGCTTCTCATGGATATGGGTCCCGTAGGTAGACTCCTAAACGACACGTCAGAAGTGTGAGGCCAAGACAGACAATGCCAAAGAACACGGAAGTTAAAGGTCAGTGAGATGCAGAAGCAAAGAGATTCATTTCTCCATTAGCATGCCATTTATGTGAACGTGTATTGTTTTAATACCAATCAGAAAGAGCAAACACAAAGGAAGACCTGGCTAGGTGGTAAGAAGCTCTGTGACGTGTGGTCAGCTGACCACCAGCATCGGCATCCCCGGGAGCTTATTAGATGCGCAAATCTCAGGTCCCAGCCCACACAGACTGAATCTGGATCTGTATTTTAACAATATCACCAGATAATACATAAGCACATTAATGTTTGAGAAGTACCACTCTGTGATACCAGATAAAATAATTTTTTTCCACAAGGTTAAAGAAAACTTCCCTTAAATTGATGTCAGCGTATACGCTGGGTGTGCTATGAGCTGAGCCACACGGCATTCGCCCACGTGCTGCCCACGTGCTGCCCACGGACGGCGGAAGGCACTGTGCCAAAGGCTTGGGCAGGGGGGATGCTGTAGGCGGTGAGGGAAGCACAGACAGCTCTTCCACCGGAACTAAGGATGCCTGGTATTCTGGTACATATCATGGGCCCAAAGACCTACTCCCTGTTCCTGACCTCACTGGGACACATTTATTAATCTGCTCTCCACTTCCCCCCACCCCGCCAAAGCTTCTGTACAGTTAATTTTTTTTGTTCTCCTGGGACTTGCGACTCAGGAGGCACACAGGACATATACATACAAACTAGCAGGTGCTACGGGCCACAAGGTGGTCTCCATGGCGAAGGCCTGGGACCATGCCATTTCTGCACAACCTTTAAGATGATCTATGAATTTGGGGCAATTCACCCAGACAAAAATATTTAGGATAGCCTAGAGTCTGACTTCAGAACAGAGCTGATACATCTAACAGCAAGAAAGTGGGGCTGCACTACAAAGATGAGTACATTTATTCAAAAGAAAGATACATTTATATCCAATAACGTATTACAAAAGTGAGATGAGAATATTTTTTCCCACTAAAAAGTCTCCGCTTACATTACTCTATAATATAACTCTGTAATTACTCTAATTACATGCAGTGCACTAACACTTACTATGATAAGAATATCAGGTTTTATGTTCGGGATTTCAGCCGCCATTAAGTGTCTATCTTCTTGTCTTGAGAAATCACCTGTATACAAAAGCTGTGAAAAAGATATGGAAAGTTAGGATTTTGGAAGGCTTCATTTTATTAGGAAATATATTTAGATCACAAATCTGAAAGTAAAAATAAGTAGAAGAAATAGCTGAGAACCGATGACATCTGGACGTTTGTGTCTGACCTAGTTTGCTCAGACAGCACCCGTGTCCAACCAGCCAGTCTAACGACCGGGACCACTGCCCGCCAGAACCACCCGCTAAGGGAGCCTGCATATCAGTGAACTGGAGACGTGCTCTGAACAGCTCAGAGAAAAAGGGCCTGATGAGGCAAAAACTATTGAGGTATATGGGAAAACCATCTAGAATGCAAGATAAACATCCCGGAGCCCCAGCTGCTGTGGCTCAGTGGATTGAGGGTCGGCCTGCAAACCAAACTGTCGCCAGTTCAATTCCCAGTCAGGGCACACACCTGGGTTGCAGGCCAGGTCCCCAGTAGGGGTTGTGTGAGAGGCAACCACACAGTGATGTTTCTTTCCCTTTCCCTCTCCTTTTCTTCTCCTCTCTCTAAAAATAAATAAATAAAAACTGTATTTGAACAACAAGCTAAACATGAATAAACAAAATCTTTAAAAAAATCTTAGAGGGTGTCTATCAAATTTCTAATGAGAATTCAGACCTACATTTGTGCTATTTTCTGCGCCTTTGGATAAACAGCAAGAAGCAATGATTTTGTAATATATAGGACAACTCAATGTGTACAAATTTTAAAAGCTGTGTGAGCAGCTGCAAAAATTTAGGATGCTATTACATTAGGACATTGCTTCTCAACTCTACCTGCACATAAAGATCACCCAGCAAACTTAGAAACGAAAGGCCAAGGCCACAGCCTCAGACTCTGGTTCTGAGCCCTGTTCCGAGTCCCCAGGTGACCCTCCTGTGCAGCCAGAGGGAAGAAGCGCTGCTCCAGCCAGCCCGGCAGCCCCCACGTTGTCATGAGTTTACTGGGACCGCCACCAGCCTTCCCACCAAGGGGAGCTCATATGTCCTTTCTGAGAACCACTTCACTCACGCAGGGCTTCTGT